>NC_044578.1:23402928-24649000 GCF_901933205.1 Camarhynchus parvulus | reverse complement strand
AGTATCACCCCTTGTAATTCCTGCTGGGCACTGACTGCTTCCAGAGCTGTGTTTCCCTTTCCTTCTGTTTCCTTATTTGCCAATCCAGCAGCTCCAATCTCACTCCTGATTCCTGTTTTGAAGTCTGTTCATAGTTTTTCTCTTCTTCCAGCAACATAATTTTGGTTTTTTTGCTTATATTGCTACATTCTCCTAGAGAATACACAAAATGCTTTTAATAACATGTACGAGCACTTAGTGAATGCAGGAACTACAGCACTCAGGGGAGGGATCCTCTTTTGTTGGTATCATTTTTAGGTAAGGATGTTTTCTATAATGCAGCTACAGCTACAAAAATGTAATGACCATGGAGACCCAGACTGGAGAGGTCAAAAACATCTGTTTTCTTATTTTCCTCACCCATCTATAAGCAGTGCTAGGCTTCTCTCCGTTCCCCATCCTCAGGAATTTTAATTTTCCTCAGTGAAGAATCCCCAAAGACCCCCTAAAATATCTATGTGCAGTTAGGTCAATTCCAGCAATATGTTAGGAACTTACTGTAAATGAGAAAGGGGCCCTTGGAGGATCAGAGATATTGAAGTGTTGCCTTTCGGGCTTATTGTAGTCAAATAAAATTCAATGGTTTTCTCTGACTGACTGCTCTTAATCCAGCAGAATGAAAAAGCATCTTATTAGAAGGTATTAGCCCTCTATTGAGCACATGATGCACTGGTTGGGGGACTCCAGGTGAGTAAAAACTGCTGAACAAACCCTTTATTTAGTTCTCACCTGGTATAGCAACTCTGGAATGTCAAAACTGGCAGAGACATCCCAACCTCCATTCCAATTCCCACCCTGGAAACCACCAAAGGAGATTTTGTCATGGCTTCCTGGTGACTCAGGGATGGAATTGCTGTTCCCTTGGCTCTTCCAGCCTCCAAGAGAAGGCAAAAGAGGGGGCCACTGGGCAGGATCCTGCAGTGGTGAGCCCAGAGGCTCAGTGAGTGGCAATGACACTGAAAAACATGGGAAACAGATCATCTTTCTTACCATGGAGTCATCAAGGTTGGGAGAGACCTCTTGGATGGAAACTGCGCATTCCTGAACTCTCTCATCCCTTTGGATGGAAGCTGCACAGTCCTGTCGCTAAATTCTCCCATCCCCTTGGGCTGAAGCTGCACAGTCCTGTCCCTAACCTCTCCCATCCCTTTGGATGGAAACTGCACTGTCTTGTCCCTAACCTCTCCCATCCCTTTGGATGGAATTTCCACAGTCTCAGCCCTGCCACCAGCCCATCCTGCCACTTCCATCATCTCCGGTTTCACCAGGACAAGAGGATGATAAAATCGTTGTCTTCAAAGAACAGGATAATGATTCCAGCCTGAAATCCCCACCAAATGATTGAAGTCTTGATGTGGCAGCTCTTGGAAAGTGTTTTTTTTAACCACAATAAATGTGTGGGCAGAAAGCCAAGCAATGGCTGAACCTTGCCAGCATTTGGAGATGGAAGGAAGCACTGGGCTGATGTGGCTCTGGCTGAACCTCATAGAACACACACAAAAATCCCAAAATAAGGTAGGAAATGACAGTCTCAATGTGAAAAGCTCAGTGTTGGATGGCTGCAATTATTTTGGATATCAGGTGTCTAAATCTCCTCTGACAAACAGCCTTGACCTTCTGACCACATTCACGAGGGGCAGCCCAAACCTGCAGTAACAGAGACAGCTGAATGTAACAATTCTTTCTGAACTGAATTGCAGCACAACTTTCAAACTTCCATGAAGAAATGGCAGGTTGGGTTAAATTTAAAATGTTCAGCACTTGTCTTGCACGTGGCTGCCCCACAGTTCCAGGCATATGCACAATTAAAATAAAGATGATGCATTTTATTGAGTATATTTGTGAAGCAGAAACGACTTGTCACAGCAAATTCTCCTAATTTGACTTCTCTTACCTCATGATTTTGTCTGTTTGCACATACTCTGAGTAGGCTGTGGTTAACCTCCCTCCACCCACAGCTGAGACAGCTCTTGGTTTGGGTCTGGGCTATTTCTGCACAGTGCTGCTGATTCTCTGCTAAATCGCTGCATTTTTTGAAAGACCAGACAATGCAGCACTAATGAAAGCAGATGGTTCACTTCAAACATCCAAGATGCCAACATTTCAGAGGAGAAGAATTCAAAGGAAAAATCCTATACCAATTAGCTATGGGATTAGGAAGAAATCCTTTCCTGTGAGGGTGGGCAGGCCCTGGCACAGGGTGCCCAGAGAAGCTGTGGCTGCCCTGGATCCCTGGCAGTGTCCAAGGTCAGGCTGGACAGGGCTTGGAGCAACCTGGGACAGTGGAAGGTGCCCTTTGCCCATGGCAGGGATGGGCTTTGGGGTCACTCCAACCCAAACCATTCAGGATTCTGGGATTCTGTGAATTGCAGTATGAAGAAAATAGGTCTTGGATACACATAACAAAACCTAAAAAATTATTAAATGTTTGGAAGGCTATCAAGAGACTTTCTTTTTGACCATATGTGATGAAAAGAAATCTGTGTCAACCACAGGAAAATAAAAAGAGAGAGAAAATGAAAAGAGAAAGGGATAGAGTAAGAAAAAGAAAGAGGAGGGGGAAAGGAAAAGGAGGAAAAGAAAATTAGGGAGGAGAAAGAGGAAAAGGAAAAGGAAAAGGAAAAGGAAAAGGAAAAGGAAAAGGAAAAGGAAAAGGAAAAGGAAAAGGAAAAGGAAAAAGGAAAAGGAAAAGGAAAAGGAAAAATATATTTTAAAAAAAGGAAAAGCCTGGGAATTCTTTTAGCTATAATAAAAAAACAGAAGGAAACTGCTTGTATGTGATTAAATGGATGCCACTGTTCTGCCATTTGGAGGAAAATTGTTCCTAGCTCCTGGATCCAGACACATCAGGGCAGATGTCCTGCAGCTGCACTGGATAACTCTCTGCTCCAGGAAGCAATGGAGGTGCAGTCACTCTCAGAATTCCTTCTAGACACCTCCAGAACACAATTTGCAAACTCCTTACCGGACACTTCATCACATCCTGGCAGAAAGGCACAGTTTTCCCTCTCTAACACGATTTAGAAAGGGTGACCAGTAATGAAAGAACACACACAGGCACACAGACATCCCTCAAAGTGACAAATCTGTGTTAACCCCCTGCTTTAACAACCATTGATCAGCAGAGAATTCCTGCCTTGGAAGGGCTCTGTAGGCTGGACAAGGTGTCCTTAGGCTGGCACATTCTGTCATGCTTCAGATTAAACTGCAGAGAGACATAAAGATACCTCCTGTGAAAGTGATCTTTGTGTGGTGTCTTCCTCAGCTCAGGGGATGTCCTTGAAAAATTGATTTATCTGTGCAAAGAAACCTCAGTGGCTCACAAGTGTGTGGGGCTGGGATGAGGCATCAGCAATGGATGGGGCTGACCTGGAGATTTTCCCCTGAACACAAACACAGCCCCAGTTCTGCCCTCCTACACAATTCCCAACCTAAAAGCAGCTTGTAAACGACAGGAACAATTTCAATAGATCAGCATATCCTCAGTGGACTGAACAGACAGAGATCCCTGGCTGGGCTTTATCAATACAGCAGGTTCTGGGCAGTTTGTGGCAATGAGCCATAAGATTGCTGAAAGATTTTTAAGATTGCTCAAAGCTTATTTCCAAGAACGCTGCAGCTTCCCTGAGCAGTGCAACCCTCCTGTGAAAACCTCCCAGGATGCAGTAGTTCCTATCATGAGCAAAAAGGCTGAATTAACTTAAACCATCTGAGAAGCTGGTTTAAATGTTGAAACACAGGCAGCACAAACCTGATGAAGCTGTTCTTTAACTTGGGCTGCACAACTTCTCTGTGGCTGCATTTTTGGGAGCTGATAGGTGCTGAGGTCACACAGCGCCTCTCACTCACAAAGGTCTCCCGCTGTCACTGACTTTCCCAAAACTTGCAGAAATTCAGCAGTTTGGGGTCTTTGTCCTGCTGTTTGTTTGGTTGCGCCTTACCTTTGAATCTGAAGTGGGATCTTCCACTCAGCACCGTGCTGGAATCTCTTTGCTCTTGGGATGCAGAGTGATCACAGTTTTGGCTAAAAACCCCTCTTATTTTTGATGTAAAGAACATTCCTTCCCAAATGGGTCTTTCCTGTGGGCACCCAGGAGTGCCCAGAGTCTTCCCCTTTTCAAAAGCCAACCTTCCCTACCAAAACCATCGCATTAAAAATAAATCAATGCACGACACGTGTAGAAGTGGGAAGTGTCGGTTCTTTCCAGTCAAGCACGAAAGTGGTTGGGTGATTTCAAATTACTTAACAGCACTCTCAGACTCTCATTTCTCCTTTTCAAGATGAGCAAACACAGATTTACAGTAACTTGTCATAACATCTCAGTCTAATGAGAAGAGAGAGGGATCAGCTGAATATAAACAGAGTTATGACGCAGCTCACCTGAGCGTGGCTTGAAATAGAATTCTGTACCCGTCATATCAAAGATACTGAACATAAAAATGTTTCTCTTACTTCCTGGAATGGCACTTTCCTTTAAATGTTGTAAACTTTGGAATATACTGAAACTGAATTGGAAAGCCCCTCTTGCAGCAGAAGCAGCGCAAAGTGACTCAAACCCGTATTTAAAAATCATTGCAACTGTAATTAAACAAAGGAGGATCTGGGCAAGAGGAAACATCTGCCATGTAGAGAAAATGTTGCACCCTTAAGTACCTTCATTGGAAATTTAGTTTTCTTTCATGGCACGGGAGCAAGCGGAGCTATAAAAGCATAATTTAACATGCCAGTAAAAATAAATTGTAATGCATTTATTCCATATCATATTTATTATGAATGGTGCTGCTCAGCAGGGTAGTTAAAAATTAACATCCTATAAGTCACAGAGGGGAAGTTTAGGAGACAAGAGGTGAATGTGTCCTTTGCCAATAGATCTAAATTTTAACAGAAACCAGGCAGGCTGCTGAGATCTGACTTTGTTCCACCAGAAACAGAAAAAAACTTGTGGAAGTGTCAAAGAACTCCAGCTCCTAGGGTTGAAGGCTGCACAAGCTGAGGTTTTCAATGCATACACTGAGGTTTTTTTGGCTGATAGTAATGAACAAAGCTATCCTATGAACTAATCCAACTAATCCTGACACAACCTTTGCTGTCTACCCTGAGGAGCACTGAGGGTGTTTTGCACCATCCCAGAGACCCCAGGGTCAGTGGTGCCAGGATTTCACCTGGAAGCCCTGGGGAGATGGAAAGAAAATGCAAAATCATGGATGGTGACAGCTTGGGCTGTTAATGATGGGGACAGTGGGAGGATGACGAGGAAGAATAAATGAGAAATTCATCCTGCTCCCTCATCTCTGGGTCCTGGGGTGCAGCTTCTCTGGTTGCCTCAGGAATTGGGTATAACTCTTTCAGTCAGAAAAGAGAGAGGTTTTTTTGGTTGCTTTAGGTTTTGTTTGGTTTTTTTTGGTTTTTTGGGGGGTTTTTTGTCTTTGTTTGTTTGTTTGTTTGTTTTTTGTATTTTGGTTTTGGGGTGGGTTTTGTTTGTTTGTTTGTTTGTTTTTTTTGTTTTTGGGGGTTTTTTTGGGTTTTTTTTTTTGGTAGCTGTTGTTTCACCTTCTCTTCTGGCCCTGAAATGTTGAATTCCCCAGCTCCAGCAGGAGAAAGAAAGACTGGGCAGGAGCTCCAGGCTGTTCTGGGGAGGCAGAGTTGTTGGCCAAGGGCTGGCTGAAGAGCCTGCAGCTCTCCCTGCAGCCATCCCTCCATGTGCCAGGGAAATTCCTGATAAATAATGACATTCAGAACAACATGAAATTCCGTCCCAGAATTACATTCAGTATCATAATCAATAGTGTAGTATTTATAGCCCTAGAGTAAAGGAATAAATAAAATACTTAATTGCATTAGAATGATAATTATGATAGTGATGATATTACAATAATAACAACAATAAAATAATATTTTCAACCAATTTTTACCACCCAATTCTGCTTATTTCACTTCAAATGCAAACTTATACCAGCTGGATGTTGGTTTGCAGCAGAACATCAAAGGAGGTGGGGTAGAATTTTTATGAAAAAGGTTTTGATTTCCCACGAGAAGAACAGAGTTATCTTAAATCAACTTCCACCACTTTCTCTTCAGGACGGTGCTGGAGAAAGTATCAATCATTTAAAAGCTGGATTGCTCAGAGCATTTGGTTTCTCATCATTTTTTCTGACTTCTGGGAAGAAAAAACCCCTTAAATTGCCTTCTGTTTTTCTGTAGTTCCAGGCATATCTTTTTGTGGGTTTTTTTTCCCCCATCTCTGCTTTTATTCATGAGTTGTCACAAAAGTAGGAAAACAAGTAGAAAACACAGCAAAACAAAACAGGAGATAGCTCAGAGAGCTTGACAGTGAGCTCTGCCCCAAGGCCACCAGTTCAAACCCATCAGAAGTCAGCAGCAGCTCAAGTATCTGAGATTTAATGGTTGTTTGACGACCTCAGTAAAGTGTGGAGCCTGTTGGTTTCTCACACTGTCACAGCAAGGAAGTCTATGCAGAGAATTTGGAAAGAGCTCTTGCTGGGTAGGTGATGCTTCGGGTCACTGATGAGGAATGTGCTATGGAGAATAGGTTAGAAAAGTTGGTATTCCTCAGAAAACACACAAAACACTGCTCAGAAGCCTGGAGCAGAGCTAGGTTCACCCAGAAGAGGAGGAATATGTAGAGAGGGAGGTCAGAAATGAAAATATATTAAAAAAAAAACTAAAACACACAAGTCAGATTCCTAAGTTTTTTTTTTTAATTTCACTAAAGTTGCTGTACTCCACTGTGGCTCTAAATGCCACTAAAAGTATGGGATTGGTGGGAAAAAATCAAAGTGCCAGTGGAAACTGGAATATTGGTTTTAAATCCCTGATTTTAACTACTGCTAACAAGACAAGACAGAATGAGCTAAGAAAGGAAAATATGAGGAATTAAAAAACCATGACAGCCCAGTCCTTTCCTTCTTTACTGAAGTTGTCATCTCCATTCCAGTGCAAGGTGTCTCATGGCAGGGGTTGGAATGAGATGAGCTTTAAATCCCTCCCAACCCAAGCCAGTCTGGGATTCTATGAGGGAAATAAATTTTTTTTTTTTTTACTTAAACAGCCTCTATGCTACAGTATAATCTTATTGATAAAGAGCTTCATCCTGCTTTAAAAAAATCCCTTATAGGAACATCAGTTCCTGCCATGGGCACAGACATTATTTCTATGGGACTAAAGCCTGGTTTCCATCCATGTGCTCAGGAATGGAAGCAAGAGGAGCCTTCCTCTGCACAGGCATGTGTGAGGATGAAGCAAATCCTCACCTGGACGGTGCTTAGTCTGCCCTGGAAGTTTTCTGGTGGAAATTGCTAGAGCTCAGCTGAGGCTCCCAAATGAGCTACTCCATCTCCACCCAAATGAGATGCTTGACAGAGGAATTACCCTGCAAGTCCTTGTCTGGGTGATCTGGAGTGCAGATTAGTCTGTCATAAAGGTGCTCTCTGGCCTGGAGATGGATGACAATACTCAGGGCACAATTAAGCTGCTTTATTGCTGTGTTACCCACGAGTTGATAACCAGGGCAACGTTTGTTGGTGGTGTTGTTACAAAGAGGGGACTTTTATTAGAGCTCTTGATTTAAATAATCTGCCCATTTGTGGTCATTAAGGAAATGCTGTGTCCCCCCATTAAATCAAGAGTCTGAAATGCCTTTCACTGTCAGGCTCTGCTATGGTGTAGGGATAAAAGTGGATCTGATAATTAATTAACCTGAGGAGATGGACAGCTCACGTCTAATGGCTGCTTCTAGGGCAGCACTACTCAAAACTCACCAATTACAAATCAATCCTACATCACCACAATCACAGAAGTCCTGTGGCAGTGGTGATGTCCCAGTGCCTCCGTGGCTCCAGGGCTCCTTTCTCCTGGCTGTGACAATTTGTGTATCTCCCTCACACTCTGGCTTTTTTCATGCTTTCCTCACAGTGGGAGGTTTTTAGGATATAGGTCCTTTGAATTCCAAAGGGCTCATCTTTTGGTTCTTAATGCCCTGTGTATGGTCGTGGAAATATGTCCCTGGAGAAGAAAATAATCATTCCTGGTACAAAAAACAGACCTCAGGCTCATTTCCTTGTCATAATATCCACTTGGTGATTCAGTCTCCAGCTTTGCCAACCAGCCTCAAAGCTGTTTAGCTTTATGCCATGCTCTTCTTTTGGGAAACTGTGTCCTTCACCCCCCTGGGAAGGGGCTCTGGGAAAGGCAGATGGTGTTCCCCTCCTGGCAGAACAACACCAGGAAGTTGGGATCAAAAGGGAAATTGGCAGTGAGTTGTCTTCTTCCTCATTCATGGAATTATGGAATAGTTTGGGATGGAAGGATCATTAAAGCCCATCTTGTTCCAGCACACCTTCCACTATCCCAGGCTGCTTCAAGCCCCATCCAACCTGGCCTTGGACACTGCCAGGGATCCAGGGGCAGCCACAGCTTCTCTGGGCACCCTGTGCCAGAGCCTGCCCACCCTCACAGGGAAGGATTTCCTCCCAGTATCCCATCTAAACCTACCCTCTGACGGTTTGAAGCCATTCTCCCTTGTCTTGACACCCCAGGCCTTTTTCCACAGAATCCCAGAATCACTGAGATGGAAAATCCTCCCCAGGCCATGGAATCCAAGCTGTGCCCGATCCCCACTGTGTCCCCAGCCCAGAGCTCTGAGTGCCACATCCAGGCCCTCCTGGGACACCTCCAGGATGGGGACTCCAACACCTCCCTGGGCAGCCCCTGCCAAGGCCTGACCACCCTTTCCATGAGGAAATTCCTCCTGGTGTCCAACCTGAGCCTGCCCTGGCCCAGCCTGAGGCCGTTCCCTCTGCTCCTGTCCTTGTTCCTGGGAGCACAGCCCGACCCCCCGGCTGTCCCCTCCTGTCAGGAGCTGTGCAGAGCCACAAGGTCCCCCCTGAGCCTCCTTTTCTCCAGGCTGAACAACCCCAAATTCCCTCTCAGTCCTCCTGTAGGCCCAAGAATTTTTCTCAGGAGCCTTGAATGGAAAGCAGCTCTAGATAAACAAGCCAGCTCTCCTTTCTTCGAGAATAATTGGCTTTATCTTTTGCCCACCAGCTATAAGCCCTACTTTTAATTTACTCTTTTTCTTATTCACTTTTTGATGTAACAGTTCATCGAGGGTTTAAATTCCTTTTCCCATGCAGCCCTTTCATCATGCTTCTAATTACCTCGCCTAATTGCTCTGAACTGGTACGAGCCCATAATTTTTTTAAATTATTTTCTTTAATTACAATTCTTTTCCAAAGAAAATGCCACTGGAATGCATCTTACTGAAACAAAACAAAACACAACAAAACAAAACAAAACTGAAATATATCTTCCAGCCTTTTGAATAGTTTGAGACACCTTCTCTTCACTCTGAGTTTGTCCAAAGTCATGCAGCACCACATTCAAAAAAGGGCAAAAATGTACAAAATATAAAAATAAGAAGAAGGATGGAGAGGAGGAGCCATGTGAAATATTCTCTAAACCTCAGTGTCAATATTTTTCCCCTTTGAAGTGCAAATGCCATCCTCTGTGTAGGAACAATGTCTTCATTGTGCTAAAACAAGTCTTTGAATAGGTTTGAGAATCGATGGATGTTAATTGGGTGTGAACAAAACACTTGACATTTCCAAAGCAGGACCTGTGGATGAAAATTAGCAACTGCTTCTTTTATATCAGCAGAAGACAAGTTGGTTGGGTTTTTTTTAATCTATGAAATGTTTTCATAATTCTGCAACCAAACTTCAGCAGTGAGAGATGCTCACATGGGTGTAAGAGAGCTGTGATCATAATTTAGAGTGACATTAGAGAAACTCTCCTGCAAGCTACAGGCCACTGACAAAAACTAAAAAAAAAAAGTTTAAAAACTCAACCTCATATTGAAACCCATCCAATACAGTGCTGAAAAGAGGTGCCTTGTTCAAAATTTCCACAGCCTTGTGTTCTGGAAATTTGATAATGCCAGAGTGGTTTATATTTACACTTTAAAATGGAACCAAAGAGATTTTCTATTTCAGTTTGTGAACAAACTGAAGTGTTGTCTTTTCCCATAACCCAACACATCGCCTGAGATTACTCCAATACAAATCCCCAGAAGGGAAAAATCATTTGTTTAATGACAGTGAAACTCTGAGGACTGAAGCATCTTTATGTACATGTATTGGCTCATTTCTTGCCTTGCAAGGCTTAGCCTCAGCTTTTCCATTAGCCTCCAGCACAACAGATGACATCATTTCTATTTTCCAGAATATTTTGGCTGTCACTGATCTGCAGCACAGTTGCTCTATGAAAGATGAATGTCACCCCTCATCGACACGCTTTGCAATTTAATTAATTTCTCAGCAGTGTATTAATTAGGCAACGAGAGTGGCCTGGAACTTCCATAGATGAGATAAGAAATGGATAAAAATTGTCCTAACTCAGGAAAACAAGGCCATGCATGGGGATGGTGCCAGTTTCTTTTAAGGAACACCCATTGTCTACCAGGAGAGGAGCTCAACAAATGCCCAGGCCTTGCTAAGCTGGACATGGGGTTTTGTCTTTTCTAATGACCTGATTATCTCTGGATTGGAGAATCTGCTGCTAAATGAGGAAAAACTGCTGCCATGCAGAGAGGGAACAGTCCAGCCCTCAGCTCTGGGGAAAGAACAGAAGCCAAAAGGTGAGAAACCTTCCATGAAGGACAAATTCAACCCAATCCGTGCTCCTCTGATGAGCAGAGACACTGAAATCATTCACTGTCCACCATCAGGGCAGTTCTTTCTAACACAAGTTTTACTTTTTACAAGAGAAGCCCTGAAAACAACAGGTGGAAAGAGGGTTATAGGTTTTTGGTTTTTTTGCCATGGCCACACATTTCCTCCAATGCTTACAAACAGGGCCTTGAAAATGGATTCCAGCCCCAAAAGAGACTCAGAACTGCTCGGGGTAGGGAGCAGTGGACAAAGTGTCCTGGGTTAACATGGTCGTGGCAAGCAACAAAAGCTGTAGTGTTATGGTTCTTCAATACACGGGATATGCTCCAGTCTAAAATTCCCAACATTATGAGGCTCTCAAAGGGAAATCATTGAATCACAAAACCACAAAATGGTTTGGGTTGGAAAGAATCTTAAAGGCATCTCATTCCACCCCTGCCATGGGCAGGGACACCTTCCACTGGCCCAAGGTTCTCCAAGCCCTGTCCAACCTGGCCTTGGGCACTGCCAGGGATCCAGGGGCAGCCACAGCTTCTCTGGGCACCCTGAGCCAGGGCCTGCCCACCCTCACAGGGTAGAATTTCCTTCTATTCATCTAAATCTAAATCAGCATTAATCAGAATAAGCAGAATTAGCAGAACTATGACTTGTGGCCCGAGGCCTTTTAATGAACTAAAACCACCTCAATACTTCACCTTGTTTGGGGAAGTGATGAACTTCCCTAAAAACAACAGAGAAAGTCTTCCCTGTGCCCCAAAACTTCCAATCTCAGCAAAACCTGGGTCACCATGAGGGCAAAACCACGTGGAGGAATCAGAACCCTCTATTCTCTTCGTGTCCTTTGAGAATAGCAACAAATAATGGCTAAAATTAGTCCAAGTAATTTATTTGGATTTTCAAACGCCTTTTGTCAAGTTCCCTGGGGAACACTCAACTCAGCAGCCTTTCAAGAAAGGGTAAAATAGCAGAAAGGAATGATTTACTTTAATCACCCGAAAAAACAGAACTCCTGGGAGCTGCAGAATTTCCATACTCAGACAGAAATGTACAGACTTTTTTTTTTTGCTGAGGGGAGGAGCAGCAAGGTAGCAAAGTTTGCCAATTATTTGGGTAACTTCAGATGAAAGGAGACACATTAAAGGCAATTCAAAGGGATCCAGCAAGTCTGGGTGAGCAGGAGGGGCACTGGCTCTTGGGCAGGTGCTGCTGATGGAAGGAAGACTTGGAGCTATTCAGACACATCCCTGTAAACACCAGGCAGAAAGGAACCATTATTCAGAGGAAAGGAGATTGAGGGAATTGATTAATTTTTATTTTTTAGCTTGCTTGCTTGCCCATTGAACTCAGATGTTGTGCTGCACATTACACATAGATGGTCAACACTTTTAAAACCTCATTTCAGCTATTGCCTGCCTTTAAATATATTATAATATATATAATATATAAAAATATATATTCTACATATATATTATATATGTGAATATATATGTATAGATATGTGTGTGTATATATATATATATATATATATATATATATATATATATATATTTCCACTCAATTACCTATTTCCAAGATGGAAATCCATCTTGGATTTCCTCAGCTCCTCTCAGCCGTGCCTTTGTCACTGCTGGGATCCTCTCCAGGTGAGTGACACAGCCCAACAATGCAGCACATTCCTGCAGGGAGGGGCAGGGATTTATCTGCAAGGACCCCTCGGGAGAGCAGGCTGAGCTTCCAGCAGCTCCCAATGAGGGCTGTGTGAGGGCAGCAGTGAAATTATCCCACTCCTGTTCACCACTGGATTGATGCTGCTCTTTGCTGTTGAATAAAATACACAGCTCCAACTGCTTGGAGCTCAGTTAGGGGAACCAGCATTGATGGACAGCATCAAAACACACCATACTTACAGAGCTGTTAAGCCCCAGCCTTCTAATATTTCTAAACAATCCAATTCCAGTGCTTAGCAAGGTACAGGGCTTTGTACTTTTCCATCAAAGTAGCCAGCTTTTGGCAGATGGGAGGAATTTCCTGCACTGGGTACTCGGGAAAAACGTGTTTGCAATTCCTCTGCTGCCATCTACCCTCAGAAATGTCTTCGTGCAACCAGGCTGGTCCTTTCCACAAAGTTTGAAAGTCACTAACCAAACTCTAAACCCTACAAACAAAAGGTCTTAACAACAGGTTGTTGGGTTCATTTGCATTTTCTTAAAGACATTTTTGAAAAAAAAACCCAAATAACACTGAAATATAAAATAAAATGGTGACTTGAAGCATCATCCATCATGAGAAAAGTCCCCAAATAAAAATCTATTGCAGCCATTTAACACACAAAATGCTTTCTTTTTAAAAGCAGAGACAACACGTTTGATTCTGAGGATGTGCAGAGAAATTTTGGTCTGATGAAAGTTGGCAGTAACAAACAGGAGGTAAAAGGTTTGTTAATTTTCTCTTTGATTTCATTGCCTACTTCAATTTGTCCCTTGATTGTGTTGTGCTCAGGCTCCATGAGAAGACTGTATAAAAATCCACTCTTTTTTTTATTTTGGTCAAAAGAAACATTCAGCTGGAATTTGCAATCTGTTCTTTGAGAAGTGCACAACTCCAACAAGTGTCCACCTGGAAGTGTGGAGCCATGCTCCAGTCCAGCAGGGAGCATCTCCACCTCTGCACAGGAACGGGGAAGAGCCACACTCAGCTGGGTTCAGGGGCTCTGCCAGCATTTGCTGTGTCCCACTCACCCATTTTAGGGCTCCAATTAGTGCTGGGTTAATGACTGTGCTCTGAGAGGGCTTTCCCAGCCTTAAGGATTCTGTGATTCTGGGCTGGAACACCTTTCTCTTGTCCCTTGCCAAAAACCAGCTGTGCAGGGATGACAAGGAGCTGGGTTTTCTCCCTATTCCTGCTTCCAGATATTTCCCAAGCATCAATACCCTTTTCCATGGGGCTGTGACCTTTAGGGATCTATTTTTCCAAGCAGCAGCTGACTGAGGGGGCTGATAAAGATGTTCTTGAGATGAAACTAAGCTATGTCCACTTCTGGAATAACAGAGCTGAGATCTTAAAAGTCAGATCCATGTCTGCTGCTGGCAGGTGGCACTGACTGAGGTGGGTCAGTTTATGGTCACTTATCAGTTTTTCATGGGATCACAGAGTGTCCTGAGCTGGATCATCCAGTCCAGCTCCTGGCCCTGCACAGACTCCTCACCAATCCCACCCTGTGCCTCTCAGGTGGCTCTGTGTGAGGCCAGGTTTAATCCCCTCCTTATCACAAAATCTTTTGGAATCATGTTCTAAACCAAGATCAATGACACAAATAAAATCAATACAAATTCCTGGCTCCGCAAATAAGGTCAATCTTAGCAGGTAAATCTGTTCAGGAACAGAAAACATTCAGGCCCACTGAAGGGCTGTGGCTGACATAAAGCCCAAGGTGACCCAGCTGCCTTTAGCTTCCTGAAAAGAACAGGTTAAATTCTTCCTTTGGGGGAGTTTTTCTCCTTTCTTGCATTCAGTCATGCTGAAATTGAAAAGGAATCAACAATGTGCTTAGTGCCACATTCCTAAAGCACCCACAGCCCTGCAGAAGGTGGCAAGGGAAGTCAGGACTAAAGCCAAGAACAGCTTCTGTTGTGTATTTTTAACATTCCCCCTTGGCATAATTCAGTGACAATTTTATTTAAATTTACAGTGGCCCATGCTGCTGCCATTCCTTAAACATGCCCCTCTCACCTGCCACAGGCAGAGCAGACCCAGCTGCTGCTCAGGGTGATTGAGAAGTGAATTTGCTTCCTATACATTATATTTCCTATCCATTCCTATATATTTCCTTGTTTGTGCAAAAGTTTGATCCCTGGTGCCGCTTGCTCCTTACTGTTTTCGCAGTCCGACTTCAAGAAAATACTTCATAATTTTAGAAGACAGATCCTACTAATCAATGTCCAAAGGAAAATGCACAGCTCCGCACATTATATCGTTGTTTCATATATTTAATTGCTATTTCCTTGTTTCTCCATATTCCATGGAATAAAAAACACCAAACAGGGTTCTATTGGATTAACTGAGATATCAAAGAGCAAATTCCCCCTGGCCCTCTCTCTCTCTCTCTCCTCCATGGGCTCCTGGCACTGCAGTGAGTTGCCAATGAAATAAGAAAGCAGATTAGACATAATTCACTTCGAAGCTGCTCTGATAAAATCCAACAAAGGGATCTGACTTATTTCAGATGCTCTATCACTACTTAGCCACCTATTGCTGCCAAGAGCTGCATTGCCAAAAGACTGATGGGAGATTAAAATAAAAAACAAACCCACACCAACACCTTCTGCTGCAAACCCTGCCAGGGTGTTTGCTCCATCTGCACTGAGATCCCAGCAGAACAGGGGCTGCTGCTGCTGCTCCATCTGCAGAACAGGGCCCACACCAATTGCCTGACTTATGGTGGATTTGGAAGGCTGTTCTATGGGAAAGATGTGCAAAACAGCTTGGCCTTTTCCCCATCCTCTCCTGTGTTTTCCTTCTTCTCCCTTTTCACAGAGATCCTCCATAAAAATGCATTAATTCTGGCCTGATGCTGCTCTTGTATCTGCTGATCCTTGATGGAGAAATTATTCATTGGACAATTTTTTTTCAACAACACTTTCAGATTTTCCTCCTATAATTTATTTTCCACAAAACTGTGTTTCGTCTTCCTTCTGAATACACAAATGTAACTATGCTTGTTTTGGTGATGTGAGCAGGGAAGGACTCGGGGAGAAAGAATTTAACCCCTTCAATATTTAGATTTATTGTAAAGAATTTTTCAACACCCCACTAATTAACTGCTTGAAATCACAGACGTTCAAAAAGCAATTACATGTGATGGTAAACTCCTTTTTCAGATGGGTTGTAGGTGTCACATCTGAGGCAAGGGAGAGAAATGTAGAATATCTATCCACTGTTATCCTTGCTTTCCTTGCTTACTTGTTAAGGAACATATTATGTGAAAAAATCTATTACTAGCAAGAATACAGTGATTAAATATAAAAACAAACAAACAAACAAACAAAAAAGCCCTTATATTTTAAAATGTCATTAAATCACTCTTTCTCATAGAGATCCACAAGCCTCAAGTGAGTCCAGTGGGAGGAAACATGAGGAGCTCAAAGAATAGTCTAATAACAAGTTTAATTCAAAATACAAGCAGCAGACTGACCTTACTGGCTAATAACAAATTTCTTAAAAAAAAAAAAATCAAAATAAGGTACCAGATGGGGAAACCAACCAATATTCATCATTGTGTGCAGCCCCAGAAATGGTGTATGTATAATATGAAAAGATAACAGACCATATGTGCTCCAAAAATTAACCAAAATAAAAGGCAGCTAATTCGCTTCATTTTCATTTAACTGGGCCCATCCTCTGAGCTTTAATTTGCAGGCACTGAAGGTGAAACTGAAGCTGCTAATCTTAATCATTGTTATGTGCATAGCAAGATTTATGATTCTACAAGTTTTTGGAGAAATAAAGATGATAATTTACAAAAATGTGGTGACATAACTTGTGTATTATGCAGAGGGAAATATTACAGTGGCAACAAGGAGCAGGATATCAGAAGTCCTTGGTTCTGTCATTTGTAACTTATTTGAAACGAGGTTTGGGAAAAATAGAAACAAATCTTCTGAAGCCCTGACAGGCGCTTAATCCTGCAGTGAAGTTGTGCTTGCAAAGGTACAGAGACAGGAGGGAAAGCAATTAAGGTGGAGCTGGGCATGAGCACAGTCAGAGTGAGAGCTGGAGCACTGGGAGGAGCTGGGACTCTGAGGGTTGGTCTGGAGGGCAGGAGGGAGCCAGCCGAGCCTGCAGCAGCCTCGTGTCCCTCTCCCTGCCCTGTCCCTGCCATCCCTGGGGCTGGGGCCATGCTGGTCACCTGGGCATGGCCAAAACTGCCCTCAGGTACTGCAGAACTGTAAATAATGGAATATCCTGAGCTGGAAGGGATCCACCAGGATCATCCAGTTCAGCCCCTGTCCCTGCCCAGACACCCCAACAATCCCATCCCTGGGAGCGTTCTCCAAACCCTCCTGGAGCTCTGGCAGCCTTGGGGCTGTGCCCATTCCCTGGGGAGCCTGGGCAGTGCCCAGCACCCTCTGGGGAAGAACCTGTCCCTGATCTCCAGCCTCACCCTGCCCTGGAACAGCTCCAGCCATCCCCTGGGTCCTGTCCCCATCCCAGGAGCAGAGATTGGAGCTGACCCTGATAAACTCTGCCCTCAGCCTCCTCTGCTCCAGCTGAACAAGCCATGTGCCCCCAGCTGTTCCTCATTTGTCCTCTCCAGACCCTTCACCCTCCTCAGGTCCCTCCTGAGGCCTCTCTCCAACAGCTTCAGACCTTTGTCATATTATGGCACCAAGACTGGTAGGAGACCTTGGTTTTGCACTGATGCTTTTTCACATGTTCACATCCTCCTGCTCTGGTCTCCAGCAATTAAACATCCCATCCACTTATTTGTGGGCAGATTTTCCCCAGGGCAAGCTCCTGGGATCAGACTCTGAGAGCAGGTTTGTTAGAGGAGCTGAGCAGGAGGGATCTGTCTCTGCTCCACTTGCCAGTGCTCCCAGACAGGATTTCAGTCATGCCTGCATGTCAGCAGCCTTCCTGGGGATTCTCTAAAGAGCCTATCAAGCTGACCACCTCAGACAGGCAGGGCCAGGGCCTCTCTGCTCTCCAATTCCAATGAGCTGTGCTTAATGCAGCATCTGCCTTGTCTGTCTTCTGCCTGCCCATGTATTAACACACAGCTTTGTGCTGCTCCCCGGGGCTCTCAAGCATATAATAAATGGAGTTCCAGCTCACTGGAACCTCCTGCAGCAGCTGAGATTGTCATTTGTTTTGCTGTGACTGCTCATTTGGAAGTTCCTGGCTATGGCAGGATGGCAGAAGTACCCGCAGTTGAAAGCACATGCTTGGGAATTCAGTGGTGCTCCAACATGCTCCTGCTAGAGCTGGAAGAGGAGCACCCTGGCTCAGGAGCCCTCCTGGGGCAGGGAAACATCCTGGGGGGAGTCTCAAGCCTGGAGGGAAAGGATGGAGGGCATAGGTGCATGCAGAGGATGCAGGTTGCTTTCCTACTGGTCTGCAGTAGGAAATTCTGCCACTCGGTAGCTGAAATCAACAAGAGAAAGCTTCCCTTCCCTTCCCTTCCCTTCCCTTCCCTTCCCTTCCCTTCCCTTCCCTTCCCTTCCCTTCCCTTCCCTTCCCTTCCCTTCCCTTCCCTTCCCTTCCCTTCCCTTCCCTTCCCTTCCCTTCCCTTCCCTTCCCTTCCCTTCCCTTCCCTTCCCTTCCCTTGGATTCTGGTACGGAATTTTCCTTGAAATAAGAACATTTATGCTGATTGTTATCTGTGATCCTTGAAATAAACTGTTGTAAACAACAGCCAGGTTGTTTCCAAAGTGACTTCCTCAAGTATCTTGCTGCATTATCCAAAAAAAAAAATTGATCTTATGCTGCATCTTCTGCTCAGCAGAGAGACTTCTGGCACCTCATGGCTTTCTGCAGACGTTTGTTTCAGTGACACAAAGTGTGGGTGAGAGATCTCTTACATCCAAAATACCACAGAAAGGCTTGGGTTGGAGGGGAACTCAAAGATCATCTCATTCCAAAGGTGTAGGGGGAGGAGGAGGTGAGACAGGAGCTCTGGCAGTCACAGTGTTCTCCCAGCAGCTCTTTCCTCAGGGCAACCACAGCTACCAAACCAAGCAACACCCCCACTGTGACACCAAAAACAAACCCAGGGTGCCAGCCTGTGTTTCTTGGCTCGTTTAAAATTGGAGCACACACATCACAATGTATGGGTGAGATGAAACCTACGGCGTCTACCAAGTGCAAAATTAGGTGAGTGCTGTCTCCTGGGTAAGGAGAGGAGTGTCTCAGCCTCCTCTCTCACTGTGGGATTTAACATAAAGGAGCCTCACTAACTTCTCATGGGGGAAAATCCAGCCTGGAGCTCCACCCCTGGCCACTGCAGTGTTTCTTCCCAGCTCACTGGTGCCTGCTAGGAGCTGAGAAAGCTCAGCATCCCAAACCCAGCTTCTGCCACACAAGACTTTCCACTATCCAAATCCTTTACAGGCTCCAGAGCCCACAGTCCAAGCTAAGAAAGGCTGCCCTAACCAACCCCTGTATCATAGCTTTACAAAAAAAAACAATACAAAACTTCTAACCACTAAAGAACTAAACACACCTTGTCACTACAGGACACGAAACAACGTGATGTGGGCTCGCTGCTCTTTCCAAGGTAAAAAAGGGACTTTTATTTTTCTGACTTCAGCATTTATATATTTCCAAAAGTGACAGTGGATTGGAGGGTAAAAGTGCCACCTCTCCAATGACACTGGACAAACCAACAGTCCATCAAATTTCTACTCCTCCATAAAATAATGCAAAACAATGAGTTATTTACATAAAGTGGGGGGGAAAGTTTGTTACAAGAATGTAAACATCAGAAAGCTTAGAAAAACTTAAAAAATCAGGGCAACATCTCTGTAAAAAACACATGTTAAAGACAAAAAAAACCCCAAAAAACTTTATCTTTTCCTTCTAACCAGAAAACAAATAACACAACCAATCCAGCCCATATCTCAACTAAACTAAACCAAACAAACTCTACCACAAAACTGGGCTGCCCTCTCCTGGGAGCCTACCAAACCCAATCTCAGCTAAACTAAACTGAACAACTACTGGGCAGGGAGACTGCAAAACCTCCACAACCTGTCTCCACCTATCTTAGGGGGGAAAGAGATGGATGTTTCTCATCCTGCCCCCATGTTCATTAGGAATTGTGAAGATCAGTTTAGCCCATGCTCATTTTGGAAAGTCATCACAGACCATTGGTGGGGTCATTGCTCTGTACAGCCAACCCTCGCTGCCGGTGCTGCTTCTCTTCCTCTCCAGAAGTTAAACAAATCTGCACTTCAACAAATACAAACACAAAGGGAACACTCTCCCCCTCCCACCACAACCTACCCTCTTGTTTCCCGCTGCCCACAGCAGTTAAAGTAAAAATCCGTAAGAGAAAATTCAGCACAAACCAGCCAAAGCTGAAAACTGGAAAAGTAAAGTGACACCCACAGGCCAGAGGGGTTGGCAGGCAGGAGCAGCCCCACTCTGTCACTCTCTCCAAATGCCTGCTCTGACAGGTGACCTCCTTTCCCTCCTGCTCCTCCTCTCCTGGAAAAGCCCCCGAGCAGAGTGGCTGCCAATCCCCAAAATTCTCACAATGCAATTAATGGAATGATCCTTCTCTTGGAAGAGGAATGCTGGTGAAAATACTCTGGTTCTGTGTTTATTCAAGTGTTCCCTGCTGGCTCAGGAGACTGGGACACAGTTCCCAGAGCCATTTCTTTTGGGATTGAGCACCCACAACAACCACGGGCACAGGAGGAGCTGCTGGAAAAAGAGGGAAAACCTCTCTGTGGCTGTGGATTCTTGCCTGCAATCACAGCAAAGCCCACCTGAGATCCAATGCTGGCATTGGACAAATATCCTCATCCCAACAATCTTTGCATGGCAAATAAAGCAGGTCTATCAAAGAGCAAAATTTCTAAAGCAGCAGCATGGGTTGGAGACCTGCTTTATTTCCTGGCCTTTTAATGAGGGTTTCTCGTTAGAGGACATGGCTGGAGCTCCTTGTGCGCAGTTTAAAGGAAAGTGAACATCACTGAAGCCACTGCAGTTTGTTATCTCCTCCCCAACCTGTTTTATTTGTATTTAGGGCCATCACCTAAAAGCTTTGCAAGCTAAAATAAAATTGGCTTGGAAGGAGTTGTGAGATTGCTGCGAAAAGGCAGCTTGAAAATAGATCCTGGCTGAAAGAGAAACCTCTCCTGGGAAAGGTTCATGTCCTGATGTGAAACAAACCCAGAGGGTTTGCTTTCAGTGCCTGCTGAGCTCTCACAGGCACTGTGGGTGTTAAAGATCCTGGTGTCACACAGACCTGCTGCCTGTGGGAAAGGGGCCTGGGCCACTCCCTGAAAGCCATCTTTCCACAGGGAATAAAAAAAAGTGACCACAGGAGACAGGTGCCTCAAAATTTCAGGACTTCCCAGCTCAGAAT
This sequence comes from Camarhynchus parvulus, assembly GCF_901933205.1. Classification (NCBI taxonomy): domain Eukaryota; kingdom Metazoa; phylum Chordata; class Aves; order Passeriformes; family Thraupidae; genus Camarhynchus; species Camarhynchus parvulus. The sequence continues at coordinate 24,628,182 of NC_044578.1, read as the reverse complement.
TCCCATTTACAACCTCAAAAATCTGTCGTGTCCAATACTCTTCCCAGATGTTTCCACCTTGGAGCTGCTTTGGGAGCTGCATTTTTTCCTTCTCACCCAGTCAGCATTTCATTTGTCCTTTCAGTGTGGTTCTTCCCATCCTGGTCCATTTTTCCCATGGCTTATGTCCCTTCCATTTATGCCAATCAACCTTCTTTTCTAAATCAGTTAATTAACCTTCTCTTCTAAATCTCATCCTCAAAGCTCCTTTTCCTGCTGCAATCCCAGCTGTGCCCCACTGCTCCTTGCTGTCCCCAGTCTCCCACCATCTCCCCTCACCACTGGCCCCTTCAGAGCCCACTCACCCGCCTGGATCTCCTTTGGAAAGATCCAGGAGCATCCTGAAGGCACAAAAAGAGCATTTTTCAGAAGTGGAGGTCTGGGACAAGAGGGAATGGCAGCTCTTCCCAAATATCCATGAGCAGCAGGGACAGTTTTAGTGCTGGGATGGCAGGAGGAGAAGCAGCACCACAAACTCTCACAGCAGCACAGAGGGAACAAACAGAGATCTGCATTTTGCCCCATGCTTGCTCCCATCTCCCATTCCTCAGCTTTTCCATGAGGTGATCTGAGCCATGTGGGAGCTTCCTGAGGAGCTCACATCAGGGCAAAAACCACCAAACCCCAAAAGAGCACAGAGGTTTGATAGAGAAAACCACTTCTCAAGCAATTTATTTCCCAATCCTTTCAAAGCCACCTTATTTCAGGTGCGTTTGACACCTCCTTGTCCTCTGCAGAAGGTGCAAAGTGTGTCAGGAGACAGAGAAAATAAAAGGGGAAAAAAACCAATTTGCTCTAACTTCATTTCATTTCTGCAAGTGTCATTTAAGGAGTGGAATATTGTTGGAAAAGGCCCCTGTTGGAAATGCAGACACATGGGCCATTTACAAGTCATTTCAGCCATGCATGAAGTGCTGCTTCAGGTCAAGGGTGGCTTCTGGGCACTGATTCCTCCCATGACATTTTTCAGTCCTTTTCTAAGAAATGTGAAAGCCAAACTGCTGACATTCAGAGCTTCCTACTCAGATATATTTTTTGCCAGGGAAAAAAAAAACCTGTGTGTGGTTTAATCACTAATCAAAGACATAAAAAGTTATTTATCCACCAGAGGATTGTTTTATCCTGTTAGATCTGTGGAAATGAAATCATATTTTTTTTCCTCTGTTAATCAACATGGAAAAGTTGATGTTTCTGTGTTGGTCCAAAAAGGATGTTTTTGCATGTTTTCCCTCTTATTCCCCAAATTCTTAACATCTTAACATGGAAAGAAGTGATTTCTTAACAAAATCAAAATTTCCTTCAGGGAAGATCTTGCTTCCATAAGACACACTTGTTAATTAATAAAGAGGTTTCCCTGTATGAAAACCAACTGGTTTAACCCTAAATTCCTTTGCAGCCTTTAAAAACCTCTACCTGTTACAGGTGGAGGCAGAGGAGAGGGGTGGGAACGTGACACTGGTTGGAAGGGAAGAACTGACAGCAGGAATTGCTGCATTTTCCCTTTTCTCCCCCTCCTCAGCTTGCCTTTGTCGTGTGTCCACACAAACCAAACTTGGATGAAAAGGACTCAGAAGTCCTTGGATAAAAAGTGGAATGGGATCAGAGGCCAGAAACTTCTTCATGAGGTCAGGAGGTGAAACCCTGACCTGGGAGATCTTTCATAGGGCAGGAGGAACCTTCACCACAGGCTTCTTCTCTTCTCTTCTCTTCTCTTCTCTTCTCTTCTCTTCTCTTCTCTTCTCTTCTCTTCTCTTCTCTTCTCTTCTCTTCTCTTCTCTTCTCTTCTCTTCTCTTCTCTTCTCTTCTCTTCTCTTCTCTTCTCTTCTCTTCTCTTCTCTTCTCTTCTCTTCTCTTCTCTTCTCTTCTCTTCTCTTCTCTCTTTATTGTTGCTGTACTTTATTAAAAAAGGAATTTTTTCTGGAGTGATTTAAGGGTATTTATAATAACTCCTCACAAAGTTGGGGGCCACATTTCATTTAGCTCCGAAATATAAAAAGAAGCTTGTTTACACTTTTTCCATTGGAATCCAATATGCCCTGTTTCCATGGCAACTCCAACACTTCCCAGCTCTAACTGTTGCACAGGCAGGAAGTGTTTAACCCTTGGAAGTGTGTGGATCTGCATCTTTTGGAATCAATACCAAAATAATGACTCTTCATTGCATTGTCAGGCTGCCTCTGACAAAGGATGGTGCAGGGGTTTGGTCCTGTTTTGTGAAAAATACCCCACCCACGTGGCTTTGTTAACTCGGGTGAGGAAGAAAAGCAAGGAGTCATTGGTATGCCTGGATTTATGACCAGTGATAAAAAAAGGTTTCAGCAATGAGAACTTGCGGTGCCAAGCCCCCAAATGTAAGAATTTAACTTCAAATATGTGGGAACTTGCAGTGCTAAGCCCCCAAATCTAAGAATTTAACTTCAAATATGTGGGATCCTTAACAAAGCCCACAAGGACAAGTTTATTTTTACAATAGCTTGATATCACACAAGCCCCGGGTTGGAACCTGGCACTCACAGTGCGGTCACCTCCTTGCCAAGTGTCCATACTGTGAGAATATCTTCACAAAAACCCCTCCTTTTCTTACTTATTCTGCCTCCCACTCCTCCCTCCACACGACCTTTTTCTTTCCCAGCTGGACCTGAAGCAGCTCCTGGGACCTTCTCCTTCCTTCTCGTTGGGATTCACCTGTTCCCAGCTGGGTAATGCCATGCAGATAAAATTGGAGAAGATATATAAACATTCTAAGCTTTTAGGGTGGTGGTGATCTGGATTTAAGTGCTCAAATATGCAGTGTGGGACCTCATCTGGCAAGGAAAAATTCAGTGACAGTTGATTATGAATCTCAACTTATAGGATCCCAGAATCCCAGAATGGTTTAGGTGGGAAGGGACCTCAAAGCCCATCCAGTGCCACACCTGCCATGGCAGGGACACCTTCCACTGTCCCAGGTTGCTCCCAGCCCCATCCAACCTGGCCTTGGACAATTACAGGGATCCAGGAACAGCCACAGCTTCTCTGGGCACCCTGTGCCAGGGCCTGCCCACCCTCACAGGGAACAATTCCTTCCCAATAGCCCAGCTAAGCACTCCTCCACTGGAATATTCACCATTATTTCCTCCCCAAAATCCCCCCATTAATTCCTTCCCAAAATCCCAACTAACCCTGCCCTCTGTCAGTTTGAAGCCATTCCCCCTTGCCCTGTCCCTCCAGTTCCTGATGAGTTGTCCCTCTCCAGTTCCCTGGAGCCCCTGCAGAGCCTGGAAGGTTCTGTGATGTCTCCACACAACCTTCTCCTCTCCAGGCTGAACATTCCCAGCTCTGCCAGCCTGGCTCCATGGGGGAGGTGCTCCAGAGCCCTCCATGGCCTCCTCTGGACTTGCTCCAGCTGTGCCACATCCTTCTTACACTGGGGACACCAGACACAGCACTGTAGGTGGGATCTCACTCATTCATAGTCAGAATTCCCTCCTCCAGAAATCAGCCTCGCTGCTCTCCTTGATTTCAAACAGAGGGTTTGGTGAGGTGGAAAATTTGCAATGTTTCTGTATTTGTTGCTATTTGAACTACAGAGCAGGGGGCCCTGTGCTTTTGGACTTCATTACATCACAGAAATTGTGCATTGCTTTTGGGAAGCATCACTGGAAAAATAATGTCTTGGGAAGGGGAAGGCAAAGTAGGAAACAAATAAATAAAACAATTGGAAAGGACAAAAGCAATTAAGGAGTTAAGGCAACCCATTCTGAAGTATAACAGCAGGAGTGAGTCACGAAGAGCCCTTTTCTCTCTGAGCTAAGCTCAGTGTGTGTGTGTGGCTAGACTTGCAAATACTCTGTCCCATAAGAGAGGCCTGCTTAGCAGGATATTTTAAAAAAATCAAAAATCTGTATTAATCTTTATACATGTGCTGGAGACTTCTTTGTTGGAAGAGGTCAGAAGAGCTGGTGATGTTTGCAGCCACATTCCTGTGGCTCAGGCCAGAAGATCAGCTTGGCACCTTCCCCATCAGCAGGGATCTCCAGGCAGTGCCCACAGCCCAGCCTGGGTCTGAAGAACAGGACAGAAAATTTTCCATGGAGAAAACAGCCCTACTGTAAAAAAAGAGCATTAATTTTGCCCCAGCCTCTCCCATCTCTTTGCTCACCACCTGCAGCTCCTGTGGTAAGAAGGAAATGCTGCAGGAACCAGGAGGGAAATTGTCCTTGGATAACACCTGATATTGTGGGGTTATGGAAGGACTAAAGCAGCTCAGGGAGCTTTTCTATGAGCTTTGCAGAGCTTTCCATCAGGTATTTTTCTTCTATAGGTCTACAGAAGCAGCAATATTTGTTGAGCTGGTTGTTCCTTGCATGAGACTAAATAATCCCTATGCCTAAATAATATCCCTCAGATGAATTTCAGTGGCCACAGTGCTGAGGAAAATAGCATCTTTCTCAAAGTTTTTAGCACTGTCTTGGGGAAAAAAACCCTTGCATTCTTCAAAATCATTGTAAATTCTTTGTTTAGGGCATGGTGCTGATAACCCCAAGGTCATGGGGTCAATGCATGTAATGCATTTAGCCAAGAGTTGGACTCAGTGATTCTTGTGGGTCAACTCAGAATATTCTGGGATTTTGTAGATGGGGCCAAGGAAGAAAAAAAATGAGAAAAAGCTCAAAATTTGCAACAGAATTCTATACAATCTTTGTGGTCACTGTGTGTTTTTAAATATCACATATTTCAGAACTAAAGGAACGAAGAGGATAAGGAATTACAGGCAGTACCCCAAAAGGAAAGGAAACCCTGAATCTATACACACTGTAAATATCCCACCAGAGACTCTGTTTTCCAGCCCTCAGCCTGAGAAGGGTTTGGAACATATAAATTCCAGTTTCCTGGCAGGAGAGCTGAGGACATGACCCTGCAGGTTGCCAGTGTGAGGATTCCATCCCAGTGCAGTGATTGCAGACTGGGATTGCAGCAGGCAGGAGTCGGGATGAGGAACAGTGGTGGTTCCCCCTGGAGAAATGTGAGAAGAATAGGAGAGTATCCCATCCAACCCAGAGTCTTATTGGCATTCACAGGGAAGGCTTGCAGGGAATAAGGGAGGAAATGAAAGGAAAATGAATGTATAAATAGCTGCAAAGCCCACCAATGAATGCAGTTTTAGGGAGTAAAGATGGAGCTGCCTGTGGATTTGCAATGCAGAGGTATTCAGGCAGCATTCCTCACTTTCACTGCCAGCCAAAAAGTCAGTGCAAGACAAATAAAGTGTCAGAGGGATAAAAAAAAAAAGAAATTATCATCAGGGTTCCTTAAGAAAAAAAAAGGCCAGCACACATAAGGCCAAAAAGTCACAAAATTACCAAAAATGACAAGAGAAAATTGGTTGCGCAACTGAAATTATTCTTTAATGCTGTGATCTATAAGGGTGATACCCAATGTATGAAATGAAGCTGGCAAGGCAAATCTATGCTAAAGACATACTGGATTAATAGGGAACCTGTCCTTATGTGGTTTTCTGGAGTGGATGTTTAGCTAAAGCAAAACATATCAAAATATTGGATATTCTGATGTGACCAGTGCTCTCTGATGGGATCCTTGAGGGTGGATTTCATTGTAAGGTTTATTTCCATCAAATCTAAAATATAGATGGTCCTGTACAACACACACACAGAATGTTTTACCTTCTACCTCTGAGTCCAGGAGAAAGAAAGAAACATTTGACTTTTAAAAGTTGATTTTAAAACTCAAGCTGTGCCAAGTGTTAGCGAGAAGGGTTTGTTTTCCTAAAATACGTGGGCAATTGGAATGAGCATCACTGCACTACAGCAACCTTTTCATTGAACCCAGACTTATTGAGCTTAACTGCCTGTACACTAATTAAAGCATCTCTCATGCTGTTTGTCCTATTCAGCACTACACTGCCAGCTCAGAATGGCTTTCACAAAGCCCAGACAGTGATAAGTGTTAGTGGTATTTTATTATTTCTCAGCTGCAATGAAGATATTTCTCTGGCTGCAGGCAAAAGCCTCCAGGGAGGAAAGGAAATGCCTAAGAGTGGGAACATGCCCTCACAGCATCCCTGCTCCACCAGCTGCACACTTTTCAGTGCTGCTCAGGCAGTGGAAAGACATCCACACGTCCATACATCCCCCTGGAACTGCCTTTGTGCAGGGGGCTCTGAGGGATGTGCAAGGATCAAAGTGAATTATTGCCAGATCACATGGAGGAATGGGCAATGGAGCTGATTCAGGGGCTGGCATCAGGGGGAAAAATGACAGGATCCCCTGGGCGAAGCAGAGTATTCATGAGATGCTGTTGGATATAAGGAAGAGACTTTGGAAAGAGGCAGTGGTGACTCATGAGATGGATAGGAATGGCTCTCTTGCTGTCAGTGCTGCCAAGGAAGCACTCAGCAACCAGGGAACCCAAAGGCAGGACTGAGAAAGTCAGAAGGAGACAAAGAGCTGGGAAACTTTCCTGTGTGCTCTGCAGTGCAGCAGCCCCAGCTTCTGGAGGTGCCCAGGGCTAGAGGACATCACTCCCAACCCTGCTGCCACCTCCAGAGAGGCTCCCTCATGTCCCACTTCCACTCTCACAGTGAGCAAACTCTGTCTGATGTGCTGAGATTGGCATTATATAAACACCAGGCATCAAATAAATAGGAAACGATGAAGTAGAGAAACATTTTGTAAAAAAAAAAAAAAAAAAAAAAAAAAAAAGCTGTCTTTTAGCAACTCAGAATCTGACAATGTCACATTATTTCCCACAGTAAATTTGAAATTTGGCTTAATTAAATCTTATGCTTTAGCTGGATTACCAAACAAGCAACCGGCAGCTACAGGGAGAAATAGTTTTTGTCCATCTATGTGATGGGGATAAAAGTTTGTGTTCAACAGTGCTCTGTGTGAGACACAATTTGTTTCAGGCAATTGCTCCAAGGATCTGAGTGTCTCCATCAGCACTGAAGCCCAGATGAGCTCCATGGTGACCCTGAGTGTGCCCTCTCCAAGGACACACGTTCAGAGACCAGCCCTTGAAGATGGAGAAAGAGATTCAAGGGTGGATGCACTGATAGAAACTTTGCTCCCAGGACTCTGCAAACCCAAACTCCCTTCAGGGTCTAACAGCTGTAAATGTCAAGGAGCTCCTGAGACCCCCCTGATTTTCCACTCTTGCCATGTTATAATAACCTTCTCCTTGGAAGCTTATACATGATACTTCCAGTGCCTAAAGGGAGCCTACAAAAGGCTGGAAAAGGCTTTTCATCTGGGCATGGAGCATCAGGATGAGTGAAAATGGTTTTAAGCTGAAGGAGGACAGATTTAAATGTGATTTGGAGAAGAAATTCTTTTCTGTGAGTATGGGGAGGTTTGGCACAGAGTGCCCAGAGAAGCTGTGGCTGCCCCTGGATCCCTGGCAATGTCCAAGGCCAGGCTGGACAGGGCTTGGAGCAACCCTGGGACAGTGGAAGGTGTCCCTGCCCATGGCAGGGGTGGCACTGGATGGGCTTTAAGGTCTCTTCCATCCCAAACCATTCTGGGATTCCATGGTACGACCTAAGCTGCTGCATATTCTGCAAGATCCTATACAGCTATCCAAACATAACACAGTTCAAAGCCTTCAAAATGCAATTCAGATTAAAATAAAAATAAAATGTATTAAAAGGAATCCTTCAGGATCAAATCCAGCTGCCTGAAGGTCACTCACAAGTCCCTGTGCTATGATTTTTCTGCAGGGATCCACTGGCACCCATGTAAGTAGAGCAGCTGAGCCCTGAAGAAGAGTGAGCCCAGAACACTGGCAAAATGTGGGGAGTTTCACCCCAAAACTGGCTTGTCATCAACCTTACACTTCTCTGGGTCCCCCAACAGAATTGTTGTCTTGGTGGTACAAACAGGGACAACTTCAAAGCCAAATCCCACAGAGATGTGAGAGCAACCCCACAGCTTTGAAACAGATCCAGAAACTGCCCATGGCTCTCCAAACCCAGCTTAGCACTTCACCTACCCAGTCATTATCCCACCACACCATGGAAATAAAACCCTGGTGCTCATCTCCAGATAAACAGACATTATTATTCCCATAAAAGAAAATGAGGCAAAGGAATTACCACGGTTCTCTTGCCTATGGCACACAAAATATAATTTAAAATCTTCCCAGCTCATCATAAAATCTCATCATTGTTTAAAACGGCAGAAGATACAGTCTTTGAAACTTTTAAATATTTAATTTGCATATTTCTAAATCAAAGGCAAAGTTTGGATTGCGAGGTGCAGTGAGGAAAGGGAATATTTTTTGTTCTGGTAAACACAAGTGTAGCCTGTTTCTAATGAGTAGCAATCAAGAGACACTGCAGGGACACAGAACATAAAATAGTCAGAGAATCCAATATGCTGCTATTCCTGGCAGTTCTAAAAATTAATTCAAACCTGCATCCATTACAAGAGTAATGGAAAAGCAGAGCTCCATGTCTGTAAATATTAGGAGCGTGGCTGATAGCCTCATTTCCTCCCCCATCTCAATTAAATATGGCACCTTGCAGCTAAATTACACAATGTGGCCACAGTCTGTAAACAAAACAATCACTGTTACAAATGTTTGTGCCTAATAAATAGATGTACTGCTGTATTAGGGAGAGTTATGCCTCACACAATAGATGTTCCCTTCCAAACAGGTAGATCGCTTATTAAGCATTTGATTATTCATTTCTCCCTCCCCAAAATGATAGCACAGAAAGAAGCCTTCTGCTGGTGCCTCTTCTGCAAATCACACCCAAAATCTTAATAAAGTAGCACCCAATCTGCTCCAGATCTAACTCTCCCAGAGATCTGTATGTTGTCAGCCTCACCCAGATGCTTCAAATGCATCGATGCTTCTTCTTTAAACTGGAAAAAACAATCACTGAGGATGATAATCCAAGACTCAGCCTGTGCCCCATTGCCCCTCGCTGGATTTGACTGCCTGATCTTCTCTCATCCTTGTGCAACCCCAGCATCCCCGCTTCATTTAATTCCTTAAGCTTTAATTAAAAACCAGCAATGAAAGCCAGCAAGAAAAAGCAGCTGAAAATTCCTTTATAGCTCACAGAACAGCCAATATTGCTTGGAGAAGAGACAGCAAAATACAAAGGTGGCCCACTGCAGATTAATCTCTCCTCTGTTGTATTCTGCTGAGGAACACTACACAGAGCTGGTCTTTTATTTATGCTCTGGCACCAGGAAAAGGGGAAACTGTGCAACTTGTGCAGGAGTTTGCACATCACAGCCACATCCTTTGCTCTGGCTCCCTCCTCCTGGCTGGGAGCTGTGAGTGTGGATTCTGCCCAGCAGAAGAATGATCCTGAGGGTGCACAGTTCCCAAAACACAAACTCCACACTCCTCCACATCCTGACTCTTGGTGGTAAAGCTGGAGGAGCTCTTTTGGTTGGGAAATTGAAGATGTGGCCAAACCCAGTTTCAGTGGCTGGGTGAGGTCGATGCCTGGGGAGCCCAGCTCGTTATCAATGTGTGGGTGCACCAAGAGGAAAGTGGCTTCAAAGCAGGCACAAAAGGCTCTCCCACCACAGGGACAACAGGAGAGCCCCCAGGCTGTGTCAAGACTAAGTTTTCCTCTCTCAGACCAAGGAATTCCCCATGCCCATCCCAAAGCAGAGCCCCTTTGAGATGCTGACCACCTTGCCTGACACAGCATTTATTCTGTGTGCTCCAGCTCTTGGCTTTATTTAAAGCTCCAGTGGCTGGAGGAGCAGCTTTGGTCCTGTCCTGAGTGGTTTGCATTGTTTCAGCAGAAGATGTGATCACTGAAGATGGGCATGGAACGTTTTTTCCCCATTTCAGGAGCCTTTTGTTTTCTCACCCACCTACAAATTCCTAGCTAAATTTAGGCCGAGGGTAAGGTCTGGTTGGAGTTTCTCTTTTGTATTTTTGCACATGTTTTACAGCTAGCTTGCAGTTCAGAATAAAGTCATAAGCAAATCAAGAAAATTTATATTAACCTTTACAAGTGTTTTCAATGGAATCCTTCAATGGAAATAAAACAAACAAACAAACAAAAACTAAAACAACAAACAACCAAAAACCAATCAAGGCACTCAACGAAAACAGACTTTACAACAAAATGTCTGCTTTGACAAACTGATGTGGTTGGATGAAAAGGAGTAACACAAGTCTAACCAAGTTGTGTAATTGTTATAAAACTGTATGTGGCACTACTCAGTGGGATCCTTATTTCCAAAAGAAAGCTGCATGCTTTTGGAGCTGTGGTTTCCTCACCCACCAAGCCCAATCCTGTCTAAAATGTTGTCTGATGAAGTGGTTTTCACACAACTGCATTTAAGGCCACTGAAGCCAGAAGCAAACAAGGAGGCACAGCCTCCACAGAGCAGTGTCTGCTGTTTTATGTCACAATGATGGCAGCAAATAGAGCAGGAGGCCCCAGGGGAGGGACACGAGGGTGCCCTGAGGGCTGGGACAGGCTGAGGGAGTTGGGGTGCTCAGCCTGGAGAAGTGAAGGGTTTGGTGAGACCTTGTGGCAACACTTCAATGTGTAAAAAAAGCTTGTCAGAAGCACTTTTTAGCAATCCCTGTAGTGACAGGACCAAGGGCAACAGACTGGACATAAGGAAGAACTTGTTTCAGATGGGGAAGCCCTGACACAGGGTGCCCAGAGAAGCTGTGGCTGCCCCTGGATCCCTGGAAGTGTCCAAGGCCAGGCTGGATGGAGCTTGGAGCAACCTGGGATAGTGGAAGGTGTCCCTGCCCATGGACTGGATCTTCAAGGTCCCTTCCAACCCAAACCAATCCCAGTCTGGGATCGTATAATTCTGACCTTTCAGTCCTCAAAATTGGTGACCATGCCCTAAATTGTCCAATTTCCAGCTGGCTGTGGTGACCATACCCTAAACTGTCCAATTTCCAGCTGCAATGTGCTGGCACTGAAGGGAGCTGCACTTCTGCATTCCGTTTTTCTACTCCTTCCTTAGCTCAGTAGTTTTATGGCTTTCAATCTGACTTTTTAAATATGAGTTTATAGTGTTTCACCTCTCTCTCAAATGGGTGAGTCTGTAAGAACTTTGCTGTTTGATTAAGTTATCATGCATGAAGAGCCAGAAAAATTTAAGACAATTGTTCATTTAAATTGCTGTTAATTACATTCTCCTGACACAGTTATTGTACTAAACGCACAATTTGGATAAAACCACTGTAGTATCTAATTGAAGTCAAAAATATTTCTGACATTTTAATGAACACACCAATAAGTTTTATTTTACAAGGCTTCCAAATGAACCACAGAGGATTAGAAAATGACATTCAAGGTCTGCATATAATTGAATTACACAACACAGGAGGGGGGAAACTTAGTGTCATGTTAAAGGGATAAAAAAGGTAGGAACACGTTGGCATTTGAGATGTGTTGGAGTAAATAAGGCCCTTGTAGAATAGAAGCCATCCTTTTTTTTAACCATCGAAGTTTCAGGAAGTCAATGGAATGTCACAGCATCGTTGTCACCAGCCACAGATAGCAAGCCTGGGGACTCAGAAGCCATTATCCTGCTCCTTATCAGAGATCCCATTTCCATTTCACTTCTATGGAAATTTTGCATAATTATTTGTGGAAGTCAAGTGGAACTTCACAGAGTCAATGGAGCTGCGCTGGAATGAGCCAGAAGTGGGAAGACAAAGAGTTTTCTGGACTTCAGAGCAATCCTGGTGCTTGTGAGGTTTTCCACATGAGAGCTCAACTGGAGAGGAGCAGGAATTGAAGGCATTTCAAGCAGTTAAATCTGACATATTGATCCCACACTTATCCAGCTGTCTGGATGCATTTTACTGAGCCACAGAAGAAGGCTGGATCCCACGTGTGTTCCACGGAAAACGTTCAGTGCCAAGGACCCCTTGCTGCAGCAGCAAACTCTTGTCAAAAGAAGGAGGAGATGGCCAGACCAGCCCATTTCCCAGTGATCAATAGCTGTGTGAAACAGGACAATGAGGAGAGCAGAGATAAATAGATACACTCAAGTGCACATCCACACTTTAATAGCAAATTGTGCGCCCAGAAATCTTCAGTCTCTTGAGCAGTGATTCCTGTGTCACCAGCTCTGTTTCCAATCCCTGTGTCACTAGCTCTGCTTCCACATCCCTGTGTCAACAATTCTGCTTCCACATTCCTGTGTCACCAGCTCTGCTTCCCAATCCCTGTGTCACCAGCTCTGCTTCCAGCACAAATCCCAATCCCACAGCCCACAGTGGCCTCAGAGGAAAATTAGCTCTGCCCCAGCCAAAGCCAGCACAATAAGACATAAAAAATTATTGCTGTCCTGATCATCATCCTTTGAGTTTCTCACAGTCTGGCATTTGCTCCCTTTCTATTCTGTGAGAATAACTCAGTGTGCAAATATCCACTTCCCTCCATGTGTCTTGCTGCCACCACGATGGGGAGTGACAAAACAGGCACAGTTAAGAGATGAGAGAAGGAAAAAAACCAGGAAATATCAGTAAACTTAGCACAACATTCAATTATAAAAGTGGATGCAAAATGCTAACAATTCAAAGCTCAGAAGAACTCATCTGAATTTCATTATCATCTAAGTAGAATCTGGTATTTGTTAAAGAGGACAAATGTTCTTAAAAGATGCGCTGCTCACAATCATCTCAGGATATAAAAACATGAATACAAGTTACCAGTTGGTCCCTCTGCATTCCAAAGAAGAAAAGGCAAAGAGAAAAGAAAAGAATTAAAGATGATTTTTCAGCAGATGCAAAGCACTCTGGGGGGCTGTCACTGAGACAAATAAAGCCTTGGGATGCTGGGATGTCCTCTGTAAATCCATGAATGCTCTGGAATTAGGCCAGGTGTACCACAGCAGGTTTGGACAGCACTACACACTGGGGTGGGGGGAAAGGGGCAATTCCTGATAGAGGAGAGGAAAAAATGGAGTATCAGCCCAAAACACTGGTCCCAGGAGAATCAAAGAACAGGATTTTTCTCCTTTTTTTTCCACAAGTACTTTTTTTTTACAGCAAAAAAATGAAGAAAATTAAGGGAAATATTGAAAATTTTAACTAAGGAAAATTAGGATTGGAAAAATTAAATTTCAAATGGGAAAATATTTCTAACTTTTAAAAAAAACACCTCTTTTCATTAAAGGACAGATTTGCCAATTTTTTCCAGTGAAAACTGAGGTGTTTATTCTCAGAGATATTGTTTGCTCGTTTGAGATAATACATCTTCACTACATCCCCCAAAATACAGAAGAGAGGAGGGGAAGCCATTGCTAGAATTTTAGCTGTTGTACCTGGATGGTTGGTAAAGCTGCTACAATTTTTCAGGTTCTAGGACAGTGGTGTACCCCTAGAAAAAAAAAAAAAAAACAACATTTTCACATTCATTTGTCTCAACAAAAATTAAGAAATTAATAAAAAATTTTCCTTCTAGAAGTGGAGAAAATTCAGCATAAGCCAGATAAGGTAAAATAAATCGATAGCTGAGTAATCTCAGAGAAACAAAACTGATCTAATTTGTCCTGGAATTAGGCATCTGCCATCATCTTTAATTTGCCAGATCCCATATAAACATAACATCCAAAAAGTCCCTAAAGCAATTTCACATCCTAATTTGGATAATTTTATATCACTAGAGCTGTGGAGTTTTGTTCCCTATCTTGTTCAAGAAGTAGAAGAGTAGATCTTCTCTTTTAAGTTAACTGCCTTTACTTTTCTAAGTCATTTGGCATTTCCTATATGTGGAGGCAACTATGCAAATTTAAAGGCTGATTGTTACTCAGTGTCAACCAAAAAAGCTTCACCAGGGGAGGAAGAAAGTTGACTCCTCACTGAGTGAGACTCTGTCACTAAATTCATCTCAGCATCAAAAATTGCCAAAAAGTACTTATTTTCATCTCAAACAATTCAGAGCATAATAAATATGGCTGAAGTGTGGAAATCTGCATATGACCCTCAGAATTCCCTAAGTCAAATATCACTTTTTACATTGGGAAGCTGAGGCTGCAGCCAGAAGCAACAGATTTTCCAAAAGTATTTCCTTTGTGTGCATTTTCACCTTGCTTAAAAGCAGTTCTTTAAAAGACTCATTTCTTGTAATGCTGGGGAGATCAATAGAGATTTTTTTAAAGATATTTGGAATTCATTGTACAAAACAAAGAGGCATTACAATTAGATGTTTGATATGAGTTATTTAAATTAGTCTCACCTGTCTCAGCGTATGAATATTTGACTATTAAACTGTGCTTTGACTTATTTTCACACATTATTTGCAACACAAACTTCAAGCCCCAAATATGTTGGTGTTTATTTCTCCTTCTTATTTTAGCATGTCCAGCGCAGCCACACTTTCTCCAGAGCCAAACACTGAGTCCATTCCAAGTGAAATCAGAAAATATATATTTACCTTATGGAGTGTGAAGTCTGTAAAGCAGGAATATTTCTCACCCCTTGTTATTTGACTCCTCACAATTAAATCTACTCTCCCATTTTTGGCTCTCCTTTTGCATCATGTTGTTCATTGAACCCTGAATAGTGTTTGAATTCACAGGATAATCTGAGTAGGAAGGGACCAACTCTGGTCTGGTGACTTGCTCTGGTCTCAGATGAAATTTCCAGCTGTGTTCCAGGAAGATCCAAAGCAGGAATTCTGAGGGTAAAGGTAGGTTGTGCTCAAGTTCAGGCTCACTGAGGGCACTGACACACACCAATGTCAGACTTCCAGGGACAGCCAAAGAGCCTCAACCATCACTCTCGGGGTCGGCTGCTTGTTCTCTGCCCCCGAGGTGAGTTGGGTGGTCCAGGGAGCGACCCCAGGCTCTGAAGAATGAGACTGGACTCTTTGCTGTTCGGTCTTCAGGTTGTTTATTAAGTCTTATCTACAAAATTTTCTTCCTGGCAGACAGAGGTCTGACCAGCAAGGCAGCTACGACGCTCTCCGACCGCTCCCAAGGCTGCTCCGTCTCTTATACTACAAATTACGTATATCATATTTACCTTTACCTTCCAATACCTATCACCCATGTTGGACAGTGCACCCTTTTCCTCAAACCAATCCCTGAGTGCCAACACCACAGCAGAAGATGGAGAACAAGAAGAAGAAGGAAGAAGGATGAGACACGCTCTGTCTTTTCTATTTTGTCCCCATTACCTTTATACAAAAATTTTTAAAACTTATATTTTCACCCTGTGTACACCTTATAAAAACACCCTTTAAACCTGTGACACCTTCCAGCCCTCATACCAAACTGGCAATTCATTTGCAGGATCGAAATCCAGCCACCAAGTGTTCTGGGCATCATGCCAAGATCTCCGAGCCCCCTGACGGGGTTTCGGCTCTCGACGTGGTCTCGGGGGACTCCTCACATCCGGAGTGATGTGCAGAGTTCCCACAATCACCAGGATCCTGATCCCAGCTGGCCAAGCCAAAAATGCCATTTCACCCCTGCACCCTTCCTCCTGCCTGCCAGGGGGTTGTGGTTGGGGATGGGAGCTGCTGACCCTACAGACAGCTCTGTCAGCAAGAGAGAAGCAGGGAAGCTGACCCATGGCACACCCAGGCACTCTGACATGGGGCTCTTTGTCTCCTTGCAGGGCAGCAGACCAAGGTTTTGGGGAAAGGAAGGAGAAGTTGAGGTGGGGAGAGGCAATAGGAGCACCAGTGTAGGGAGAGGTGCTCTGATAAGAGGAGTGTCTGGGAATGGACATCAAACCTTTGGCACAGACACCCCCATCCTCACTGCTCCCCCTTCCACTCCCTGAATTTCCCTAAGCACCAGTGGCCTCTCCCAGCCCCTTTCCTGTGCTCTGATGTGACCAAATGATTTCCCCCTCCCCCCAAACTTTCCCCATTTCTCCCCATGCTGCCAAAGTGAACTTCACCTGTCCTGCCAGGCCAGCTCAAGTGCTGCTGCTGGGGAGGCACTGCCCCATCAGAGAGCAATCCTGGGGCTTGGAAAACCAGGAATTCAGCACACAGCAGGAGCACAAGTTGAGCAGCAGACAGCAGGAACTGAGCCATGGAAACCTTTTTGTCTGATTCATTCCTCCTGAGTCATCTTGCAGTTGGAAGGGCTGTGTCTGTATTTCCCAGCTCCAAATACAACATAAAACCCAGAGGCTGCTGCGAAACTTTGATAAGGAAACTGGAATTTGCCATCAAAGCAGGGCACACCACCAAACATCAAAATGGACAATGCCCTAGCAGTGCTAAAGCTCCAAACATCCAAAAGACAATGTAAACACCAGACCATCTTCAGGGGAGGCTGTGAGGGCGGCAGGGTCACCTCTACGTGGTCATGTCCCATCCCACACTCCCAGCCTGTGCCACAGCAGAGTATTTGGGATTTGCAGCCAGCTGGATGAATCTGAGGGCTGGAAGACAGCGCTCCTGCTGGTGGAGAGAAAAGTTGGGTTTCAATAAATCATCCCCAGGATCTGTTTGCGCTAATCCTCGGGTGAGAAGAGTTTAACTTTAATTTCAGGCAATGGCACTGATGGATATCAGACCCTGCGCTGAGCCCATGAATAGATGAATAAAAATATACTTAAAGAGCCCGGGATGTATACCTGTCAAACACTCAGATGACTAATGCAAGAAGAACCAGATAAAGACATTAAACATGCAGTAGACACTGGCATGGGGTGGGAGGACGTCTGATTCTTGTCAAGCAATCACAAAAGAGAATTATTTAAGATCCAAAAATACGGTGTGGGGGACTGTAATTCAATTGCAAAGGCACTGAAGACAGCAGCTTTTGAATACAGCCTTTAGTTAGAGCTTAAGAAATCAAAGTAACTGTATTATTAACGTGCCTTAAACACCAGGTAAACCAGCAATTTCTTCCTCTGCAGGCACCTGGTGCTCCTCACAAAATCACACCGTGTTTTGACATCCCCCGTGCTCGGCACGGGCTGCCTGTCAGGCAGGGGAGGTGACAACAGAGGGATCCTGGTGTGTCTTTCCCAGCTGTGGCTCTGAGCCCCTAACAAGAAAGGCAAACCTTAGATAACCCTTATCTCCCTGCCTGCTGGCACCTGATCATCCAGGCTGGGTGGCTCACAAACACCCACCTCTGCTCCAGGAGTGTCCTGAGACTAAAATGTAGGGGCTGGGAGGGCTCTCCCTTCCTGCAAGAGTCCAAAGGAGGGCAGGATAAACTCTTTAATCTCTGTGGATCTGCTTCGTAGAGAGGGAAACCCAGATGTGAAGTGTAGAGCAGGGACCAGGTGTCCCAGCTGCTTCCCCACACCAGGAGAGTATTTTGAATATTAAGATGCACAGATGCACATCTTTTTCAGCTCCTAAAACCACCCCTGGCATGCCAAAATACCCAGGCTTTACAGAAATGCTCTGGCAGTTTGTCCCCTGTGTGTTTAGATCCTCTCATGACCAAAAGATCCTTTAATTCAGACATTCATGTAATTACCTGAGCACTGAAACAGCAGCAAAGAGTTTGTCTCACTTCCACTGTCTCTGTGAGTCCTGCCCAGCTCTCCAAAACTAAAACTGGAATGCTCTGCTCTCAGGAATAAACTCAGGATGCCATGAAATGAATCAGCATAGTGATATTTTGCAAAAGCCCATCAATGTTTGTTTGTTTGTTTGTTTGTGCATTTAAAATCAGTTTGTGGGAAGTGGGAGGTTTGCCTAGAAACCTCTGAGCTGGGTGAGTCTGGATTCTCTATGAAAATCCAGATTTTGTTGCACCAGGAGGTGTTACTCTCACCTTTAATCCTAAAGGCACATAAAGGTGTTTTCAGATACCTTTACCTTTTCTAAGCATCTGTACTTCGGTTTTTTTACAAAGTTTGATGGTCCTTTCAAACTCTGGATGTGGATAGTTTCCTTTACAAGAAGCCTGTCACAGATTGGCTTCAGATGGACATGTCAGCTTAATCTGAGACAGCAAGTCAAGCAAAAGAACCCACATTACAACCATTAGGGAAGCTTTCCTTCCTGCCTCGCTGCTGGAACCTGCTATTATAAAATTAACAGAAGTTTTCACAGGGATATTTCTCCAATCCACTTCAGTTCATGTCTATCAATGCTTCCCAGCAGACTGAAGCCATACAAATCCTGCACACAATCGCTCCCTGGCCTCTGCCACAGAAGCACTTCCCTTAATAAGAAATTTCCAGAGGATTTTCACTCAGAGGCACCAACAATGGCTGCAGTTAATGGCAATACATTCCTTGAGATTTATTCTGCAAGAGGCACCTTTCATTTTAACAAATGTACCATGGGATGAGGAGTTTGTGATGGGTGAACTCGGGCAGCATGTGCTGACAGCTGGAGAGCTCTGCAAAATGGATGATTTGAAGGCTTGAAGTGTGTTATTCTTCCCTTTGTTACTCAGTTGGATTCAAGTGCTAAAAAAAACCCCACACCTGGCCCTAGGAAATCATCTCTTCCTCTGGTGAAGCGTTTGAATGGGAGGTTTGATAGGGAAAAGGAGAAGATGAGGTAACTGCAGTGTTAGCTGGAAAGGTCTCCTCAAGAAAGGTTTTCTAATTTCCACCCCCGGAGTGGATCAGGAGAGGGGTGAGAGTCACCAGCAATATTTTCTGAACAACTGGAACCATCATTTTTAAGAGAAGCCATTTTAGTGTTTACTCAGTTTAGAGGGATTGAATCTGAACATCTGCATCACTTTTTATTTCATCACATCCAAGTTATCTCCAAACCAGCAAAAGTAGGATACTTATTTTTCCCTTTTCACTCTCATTCTGCAATCACTTTTCTCTCACTGGAAATACTAATTTTCAATTTCATGTGCACAGGACAAGCCTTCTGTCTTTAATGGTGATGGGGCAGCAAAAGCTGCAGAAGGAAATCCCACACTGCCTCATCCAAGCTCTGGGAGCTGAACTCCTCTCCAGTCACTCACCACCTCAAAATTTGGAACTGCAGAAGGGGACCCAACTGATGAAGACAGATCTCTGCATTTTAATGAGCAGTCCTGCAATATTTACTTGGTTAAAAGACACTGGATACTTCATCTTGCCTGTCATAACAAATATGTTCCTCCTGGCAACTCAGCATCTCGTGTTTAACACTGCACTGACAAATGTACCTCTCCTCCTTCCTGATGAAAGCAGACACAAGTTTAGAGGGAGTAGCCTTGCAGGTTAACTGGGATTGCTTTTCCCTTTAATTTCAAAAATGCAGTGCTTCTTCTAGAGCTGAAGACCACTGCTGTAGTTTAAGTCTCCAGCCCCAATTCAAAGCCACGTCAACACTCTGCCTGTAAATCCTCAGCTCTGTGCACTGCTCAGCAGCAGAAGTGAATGGAAATACAGAGGTAAATGCAGAGTCAGGCAATAAGGCCCAGCTTCCCAAGCTGCACTTGCCCTGCCAGGTATGAGGACAAAGTGATACCTCCTCACACATGGAGCTGATAAAAAGTGTTCCTCCATCGCTTTCCCAGCATCATCTCCCTTGCAGACCCCCAGAAAGTGTGTTCAACACTCCCCCAAACTTGTCAGAAGGGTAAAGAAAAAAGAAATCTGTCCTTCTTGCCTTACTTTCTGTTCTTCCAGCAAGGTTCTCCTTCCCAGGGCTTGTTTTACATCACCTGGAGCATCTTGGTCGTGTAGAGGTGGCTGCAGGAAAGGGCAGCACAAACTGATGGTTCCTGAGACACTTTGACAGTGATGGATGAACACCACATACCCTGACATTGCTTCCCACTGTTTCACAGAGGGGAGTTAGGAATGGATTCATTGAGCAATGTTTCCTCCTTTCATGATCCATCTTGAGATGACAATCCAATTTTCAGGTCAAGAGAAAATTCTTAAGTGATGGAAAAGTCACAGGTGACAAGAAAAATGGCTGTGGGTGATGGCAGGAGGAGGAATGGCTCTGGTGTGGGTTTTATGGATGAGACACACAGGATATGATGGGGAAGGAGCACAGGGTGGGAGTCACAATGAAGCAGTGCAGGAGTTGGCTTGTGCACAGCCAGCCCTGCTCTACTCACAGATCACACAAAAATGCACAGGCATTCCCTTCTCCAGACTTCTGACAGCTGAAATAATATGAAAATATATCTGTGAGCATTCCATTTTCCCCATTCAAAGTCCAGCCAGAGTCACTATTTATCATCATTTATTCCAGTAAGTAGAAGCCACACCCAGACCAATTATCTCACTGTCAGAGCTTGTAAATGGTGTTTTGGTATCATGGGATTCCTGTTCAGGAGTTTTGTTTGGATTCTGAGGCCTCTAATCTTTATCAGATATTACACCCCACTCATCACTGTCAGGAGCTAAAGCAGCATCAGCATCTGTGGCATTGCTAACAGGGCCATCTTCAGCATGTGAATCACCCTGCACA
The DNA here is from genome assembly GCF_901933205.1 of Camarhynchus parvulus. Classification (NCBI taxonomy): domain Eukaryota; kingdom Metazoa; phylum Chordata; class Aves; order Passeriformes; family Thraupidae; genus Camarhynchus; species Camarhynchus parvulus. The sequence goes on along the minus strand of NC_044578.1, from coordinate 24,607,823 downwards.
TTATCCTGCAAATTCCTCCTTGCCTCAGGAAAATTAACTCCACAAGACCAGGGCAGGTTGGATAGGGCTTGGAGCAACCTAGGATAGTGGAAGGGGTGGGAATGAGGTGGGCTTTAAGGTCCCTTCCAACCCAAACCAGTGTGGGATTCTGGGATTTTGGTATTCTGTGGCACTGTGGGTATCAGCTGCTCACTGCTTTCCATGGAGAATGAGGGCAGGGAATGGTTTAGTGACCAATAAAATAAACTAACTGGATGCTTAAAAAACGTTTTCATAGAAACAACACTTAGCTGTGGCCAAGCAAGGTTCTTGCAAGATGTGAAGAATACAAATCATTTATAGGATCCAGAGTGGTTTGGGATGGAAGGGGCCTCAAAGCCCATCCAGTGCCACCCCTACCATGAGCAGGGACACCTTCTACTGTCCCAGGTTGCTCCAAGCCCTGTCCAGCCTGGCCTGGGACACTGCCAGGGATCCAGGGGCAGCCACAGCTTCTCTGGGCACCCTGTGCCAGGGCCTGCCCACCCTCACAGGGAACAATTCCTTCCCAATAGCCCATCCATCCCTGCCCTTTGTCAATGAGAAGCCATTCCCTGTGTCCTGTCAGTCCATCCCTTGTAAATCCCCTCTGTCTGTGTATCCTGAAAGTTCCCTTCTTCCTTGTTCACCAAAGAAAAGAGGTCACAGCACTTTCAGAGCCACTCCACAAGAAAACCTGCTCCCAGAGGTGCCTGACATGGTGCTGGTGGTATGCACCCCCTGTGCCTGGCCAAGCAGCACCTGGCACAGGGATCTTCTCCCACACAGCCCTTCCTGCCAGTCTCACTGCAGTGCGCAAGTCCTGGCCTAAAAAACCTCCAGCCACCCCACCTGCGGCAAAGAACAGACCCTTAAATGGTTCCATGCTCCCACTGGATGCAAATCCACACCAATTCCCACGCCAGCTTTCTTGTCTCCTGGTCATCAGTTAGGCTTTAGTTCTGCCTTCCAAATAAAAAGTGCTTTATTAAACAGCAGGAGATAATTACAGCAGTGTCAAAGCCTGCTGAAGCACAAACAATGTGAGATTAAGGTGACTGATGTCAGAAGGAATTCTGTGTATAAGAAATAAGTGCACTTCTGATTAGAAAACGAAAGTATTGATAACCATTTTTCATCTTAATAACTTTAGCAAAAGGGATATTAATGATGTGGAAGGAAAAAAAAGGAGCAGCTTATTAGTGGGAAGTCTGATGTCCTGGTTGGCTCACTTTTTTGTGAATAATTTAATTATAAAAGGTCTTTTTCTCGACCTCTTACATTTCTCAATGAAGACAAAACAGAGGAAAAGAGGGGGATAAAAATATAAGCTGCTTTGCAATTACTGAACTCAGAATTCTCTGGATTTGGGCTTGATTTTTATAATTCAACAACAAAGAACAAAAAAGCCACTTTGAGATTGAGTGAAAGCTTTGATCCTATTTATAAGGAGAAAAATGAAAGAAAACTGCCCTAGGTTAAAAAAAAGTATAAAACCATAGTTTTAGCTTGAAAAATATTATGAATCTATAATTCTTTGTTTGGATTTAAGAGGTAAACTGCCTGTGGTAGCTTCCCTTCCCCTTTCTTCAGCACCATCTAAGCCAATGGAGGTGGAAATTGAGCATTTAAAATCTTCCCAACAGTTTAGCCTGTTTAACCTTTTTTCCCCAACAGTTTAACCTCTTTTTTTCAAGCACAGTTTTTCTGTGGCTCCAAGTACACTTTTGCTGGGGGTTGACCCAAGCCAGGAGAGCTGTAATATCCACAGAGCCCCATTAACTCACCTTGACATCTCATTTCCCTCTCTTTTTATGACTCTGTCACTCATGACCCTTCCTCTGCAGCTCAGGCATCTGTCAGAACCCAGAATCTGGAATTACATTATAATAGATATTGAATATGAGTCACTCCTGCCCTCCTCTTTTCTCACTGCAAGAAATACCAGTGGTCAGCTCAGACCTCCAGGATGACAAGGGAGGTTTAAAGCATCACCTTAAACTGGCAGAGTTTTGTTGCAGGACAGCAGCAACTGCAGAAATGACTGTGAAACACAGAGAAGAGAAACAGCACAGCACAGACCCCTTGGGGTTTATTCCTGTGCTACTTTTCCTCCTGCTAGTGCATCAGGAGGGTTTATTTGGGTCCTGTTATCACATGTATTCTGTGTGTATTTAAATATTTTGTGGATATAGGGAGCCTGACTCCATGCAGCATGCAAACCAAAGTGGGAATTTCACTCAGTTGACCCCATATAGAGACTCAGCTCATCAGGAAGAGCTGAGCCTGGGCTGTCTGTTACAGCCAGGTCAGCTTGGAGGGGCATGTTGGATCCATCTGGATCCCTGGTGCCAGCAGTTAGGGTGGTGTGGCACTGAGGCCACTTGACAAAATGTCAGGCTCAAAAAAACATCCAAAGGCACTGATTTTCCATGGGTAGAGCCTTACAACGACAGGCCAAAATTTCAGGTCATAAATAGGGTCAAAAACTGGACTGGATGATCCAGGATGGGAGCTGGGCTTCCACTGCCATGGTTTGGCCAAGGAGGATCCATCCGCTCATCCTCCCCCAGGAGAGCAGGTCTCAGGGCACAGGATTTACATTTCAGTCACACTAGGCTGCACATTTTCACATTAGAAATGAGAACTGTGGAAGAGGGTTTTAGTGCCATTATTTATTAGACAAGTTCCCTGGATTTTTATCATCCATAACTCATGCCTTGAATGGATTTGCTGCTGATTCCCCTAAGTCATGTACAGAAGGTCCTGGAGTAGAGTGTTTCTAAAATACCATTTTTTAAATTTCACATTTACATGCATTCCATCTGCACACCGAGAGCATTAAATATCATAAATGTGGAGTTAATGTCTCATTTTTAAAAATTATGTAGTTTTGTAATTACATTAAATGAGGGGATACTGACTTTTAGAAACTAAATTCCAAGTCTCTTTCTATTGCCAAAGCAGCCAGGAATATCTTTAAATAAGTTTATGCTATAGGGACCCTTTAATGATCCATCTGCTGAAAGTAGAAGGAAGAGGAAAAAGTGGTTGAATCATAGGGAATGAAACTTCAATTCACCACACATTAATAAAACCTCAGCTATTGATGATCAGTGAGACATTAATGAAGTTTTGGAAAGTTAAATCCATCTAAGAAAAGGCTGCCAGGAGTTGACTCCAACATGGAAACAGATAGGAACCAAACATTTCTTACACAAGTTCATATTTCATGATTCCTGACCTGGAAACCACTAAAAAAGAGTCAGAAAACTGCTTTATTTCTCTGTGAAGTATTTAATTTTTCAATGTTTACTGTATCACACTCATTTTCACAAGCACAAACTGCATGGATACCTGAATCATGGAATCCCAGAATGGTTTGGGATGGAAAAGACTTCAAAGCCCATCCAATTCCACCCCTGCCATGAGCAGGGACACCTTCCACTGGCCCAGATTGCTCCAAGCCCTGTCCAGCCTGGCCTTGGGCACTGCCAGGGATCCAGGGGCAGCCACAGCTTCTCTGGGCACCCTGTGCCAGGGCCTGCCCACCCTCACAGGGAACAATTCCTTCCCAATATCCCATCTGACCCTGCCCTCTGGCAGTGGGAAGCCATTCCCTGTGTCCTGTCATTCCATCCCTTTCAAACCATCCTTCTCCAAGCTACACTTGACTGATTTTATTTTTTATCTCAGCTTCTTCTTTTTTTTTTTTCTCTTGGTATCTGCAGGGTTTACATTAAACCCTCAGTTTTAAATTGCTCATCTCTCTAAGACTTTGGGAAAAGTCTGGGAACAGTGCAGGTATCTATAATTTAGCTAAAATCTGGTTATTGGGGTTAGCACAAGAGTAATTGTTGGGAGTCTGTGGGTGACCTTACAGTCGTTTCAAGGCTGGCACATAGGCTGCACTGTAATGGTGCAGCATAACTCTTGTGCTGAGTTTATTCTCCAGGTTAAATATAATTCAACTCAGATGGCAACTACAGGGACTCTGTTCCCTCTCACTTGGCAGAATAACCCTTCATTGCAAGGTAAGTGGGCTCTCAAATTTATGGGGAGATTTGCAAAGCAGTAGATTTTCCCCTGATTGCTTTCTGACTGAAATATATCATCAGACCAAAAGGGGTTTGTGCCATTTAGCAGGGCAAAACAGCTTCTTTGGCTGAAACAAAAGTAGAGATAAGCAGCTTTGACCATGAAGTAGAGTTTGGTCATGCTTTAGGTTGTTTTACAACATCCTGTTTGGGTTTAAGACTGAGTCTTTTCATATCTCATTGAATCACAGAATAATCTGAGTTGGAAGGACCCACCAGGATCATGGAGTCCAGCCCCTGTCCCAGCACAGACACCACAACAATCCCAGCCTGGGCATCCCTGGGAGCGTTGTCCAAACCCTCCTGGAGCTCTGGCAGCCTTGGGGCTGTGCCCATTCCCTGGAATATTTAGGAGAATCTCAGTTATAGCTCCCTGAAGATGGAGGAGTTGGAAGAGGTGGTTAATGCTGTCCAGCAGCCTGTCTTCATTAGGACTAGCAGGTTTCTTACCATACATGTGGATTTCTGCACCTGTGTGCAGGTGTGCATGGTCAGAGGGACAGCCAGAAGAAAAGGATGATTCAGCTGAGCTGGTTTTCCTGTATTTGCCAGATATGAACATCAAAACCCTGGAAATTCATGGCTCTGCCAAAGGATTCTCATACTGCAGTCAATCTGTAGATAGATCTCTAAAATAACCAACAAAAGGAGTAACACCCTAACCTGAATAATACCATAAGCTGAGTAAAGGTATGGAGTTAAAACTGAAAAGTCTTTGATTTTTAGTTTAAAAAAACGGCCTGGATTTTATGTGCCAGAGTTCAGGAAATTCCACTATTTAATGGCTGCAGTCACTGAACTGATTGTAGGACCAGAGAATCTGGGAATGTGTGGATTTGGAAGGGACCTTAAAGCCCATCCTGTCCCACCCCTTGCCATGGGCAGGGACACCTTCCACCAGCCCAGGCTGCTCTAGCAAAGCCCAGCACAGGCTCAGGGGAAGGTTGTTGTTGGGTGCTCCTCCCTTTTCCCCATGTCCTCATCACCTCTTTCGTCTCTTCCTTTTCCCCTTCTCTTTTTCCTGGTGCTGCTAGGAAAACAGTAACAGCAATAGTATATACAAAGAGAAATATGAAAAATACCCAAACTGGGAGCTGTGGCTGTGAAAATGATGCTGTGCAGATGAAAGTAGCAGAAAAATTTTGTTTCACTGTAGAGCAGAAGATGTGTGGCACAAGAGTAGAAGGGGGCATGGATTCAATAGTAAACAAAAGCAGTTTGATTTTTTTTTTGAATGAAGGAGTTCTGACTGAAGTTTTACCTCAAAAAACTCTGGTATATTGCACAAAATGATGTGAAGGGATTGTTTTGTCAGGGCCTTGCCCGCAATGAGCTCCATAAAGATGTCTTTAAAAGAGTAAAAAAGTTTAAAAAAATGATTTCAGAGCCCATTTTCTAAGTTCAGAGTGTGGAGCCAGAAGCAGCAGCAGAAAGGTGCCACCTGAGGACAGACAGGAATGGACTCAAAGCCCTGAATACAAAAGGGGTTTTTCCACCAGTTTCAGTGGAGCTGTCCCCAGCAGGCTCTGGTGGCTGATGTGGGTTTGTCCCACTTGGGATGCACTATATACACACTGTCTCATCTTCCCAAATGGCCCCAAGCTCAAAGGCTGGTGCAGACAAAGGAGAGAGAGCCTTTTCTTGTCCCTTCTCTGGATTTCTGTAACTGAAGACCATCTCTAAACTGCTTTGTTTCCACTCACCTCCCATTTCTGACTCGGCTTCCCAAAAATGAGGGACTCACTTTTACTACAGAGGTATTAAGTTATTCATGACTTCAGGTTTTCTGAGGAGCAGACAGCCTGCTCAGCACCTGGCAGAACCAGACCTGGTTTTCCCTCAGAGCTATAGGGGGTTTGAATGGAGTTTCCAGCTCTAAATAACAAAATAGGTCAGTTTAATGCTTTTGCTTCGTTTGCAAGACATAATCATCCCATTCCTCTCCTGACCTTACCCAGACTGACAGCAAATCAGCAAATTATTATTATTATTATTATTATTATTATTATTATTATTATTAATATTATTATTATTATTATTATTATTATTATTATTATTATTATTATTATTATTATTATTATTCAGGTGACTTTATGCTATTAGTTTGCCTCTTTGGTTTTTTTAGGGTTGGTTTGTTTCTAAGTTAGGTTATTTCTTTAGAGGAAAGAACCTTCTTTTACACTCGACTTTCCTGCATCTGTGCAAGACTCCTCTCACAACACTACCATAGTCCTTTGAAAAAGATTTGTTGATTTGAAGGTGCTAAGGAGCATAAGACACAAAACTTCCCTGAATTAATTTCTTTCATCGAATCCCATGGAGTGTCTGGGGAAAAAAAATCCACAAAATTCCACTTTTGGTGTAAATATTTCCTCTGATGTTGCATCTGCTGCTATCAGCAGGACATTCTAGTATGTTTTTACTACAAAAAGCAAGACCTTTCCTCTGGCTCTGTTAAAATACATATCATTTGCAGCAGCTCAGTCAACAGAAAAATGAAGGTTACATTTTTATCAACCATCTGTCAACTTTGCCTCTTTACTCTTTGCATTATGTATCTTTTATTTCCCCCTCTACCAACTGAGTCCTGTCTTCCAAATAATTGATAAAGGCAATAAATTGCTGCCATGGGGTGAACCTTCCCTGAAAGCATTACTCAGATTCTTGAGACCTTGGTCACACTTGTCCAGCTCCAGCTCATGAGTTGATTCTGGCATGTGCAGGGAAGCAAAAACACAGATCATTTTTGTGGGGGAAACCTCCCCAAAAGCTCTGGGCTGCATCCCAGGAAAGGACACATCCAGCAGTGGGGTGTGCAGTCCTGGCCCCTGGGTCCCTGCTGCTGGTCCCAAATGGGGCAGGGACAAGGGCAGGGCTGGGCAGTGTGAAATCTGTGAGGATAAAAGTCATGCAGCAGAAACCTTCTCATAAAAATCACAACCTACCTGCTCTGCCTATCCCTCCTGATAAATTATAAATTTAATGTTCCTGAGTGGTGTGGTTCTGTTCTTGGGGCTATCTCATCCCTAAATTCCCCTGAAACACCATCAGAGAGCATAACACAGCCCTCTTCAAGCCCTGCTTAAATAATATCCCCATCCCCCATAAACCTGCCTTGGTTTGCTGCAGGATATATTTGGGGGTCTTTTTCTTTTTTGTTACATACAGCTTCTTTCTTCCAGCTGAGACTGTCTGACTGAAAAGCAAGGCAAACAATAATCCCATCAACATTTCTTAAGCAATTCCAACTAGAAAGAGCCAAGTTAAAGCATCTTTTAGGATTTTCAACTTCACTCAACTATGAATAACACGCACAATGCAAAGAAATTACCCAAGTGTAAAAGACATTTATCTGAGCAAGTAAATTACAATGGCACCGAGAGCAAACCAGCCTGTGACTTCAATTGTCAAAATCCTCTTCTGCTTTTTCAGGGTTCCAGCATTAAAGCAGAAAAAGCCAGAGTCAGGGAATAACTCAGGGCAGCACGTCTGTCTCCAGAAGCTTTTATTGTAAGGATACACAGGAAGAGAGATTGAGTTATTGATGAAAAAGAGAAATAAAAAAAAAATATCAGGAAAAAGTAGAATGTATTTAGAGAAGCCATTTGCATCCTCTACTGCCTGGTGACAGGGACGATTCTGTCTCTGCTGGCATTCCTATGTCTGCCAGTATAAATTAATGATTTCACTGATTTCAGTCAGACAATCCCAATGTTTAGAGGTAAAAACGTGTCAGACAGAGGAGCTTCCAGATTTCAGAGGAGAATTTTATGCTCTGAGAGCCACCTACATCTATTAACTCTAAAAAGGTTGTAATTTTCGAGTGTCCTTTGTCCTTGTCTTCCAGTGTGAGAAGAAAAAATGAGGTGCAATATCAAATGCTGCTTTTGTCAGATAAATGTCCCTGCACTGGCACTGTGACCTCCCTTCCCTATATTACTCCACAAGGGACATTTAGGAGCTCTGCAAACCCAGGACTGAGTTATCCAAGGTGTTACCTGCAGCAATTACCAAGGCTTTAAGGGCAAGTGCTCCATAATTCTCTGAGCTGGGAAAGGTGTTTCTGTGAGATAAAATGGCCTGGTTCAGAATATCAGGGGTTATCATGCAGCTGGAATTGTTTTTAATGCCTCACATTAGCAGCACCTGAAGGCTGAAAACCAGCATTTATTGATTTAAAGTAGTGCTGGCAGGGACTGGAGAGTCTCCTAACCCTCCTTTTGCCAATAACCCCCTCCAGAACCCTTGCAGCAGCCACCAGACCTTTGTGCTCCTATTTCTCCTCCAACCTTTGGTGGAGTCATCAAACTCAAAATTCATTGAGACAAGAGCTACTCATAATTTCTGCTTGTGAAGCATCCTGCACATGGTGCCCTCAGTGTTTAGGGCCTGTATTTCCTGCTGCTGTATAAATAAATGTGAGGTTTCTCTCCACACCAGGGCTGCTGGTTGTTTTGTTGGGATTTTTTTCCCCAGAGAAACAGTGGAGTCAATTGCTACAGATACAGTTGAGTCACTTTAGTCATCAAAAATCCCAGTCTGAAGTGGAAGATTCATTTTAGAGATATTTTAACCTGCTGGCAAAGTCAATTGCAGCGAGTGGATGGCATTTTTTAAAGCATTTATTTCCTTTGAATTGAAGTAATTTCTTAAGATAGGAAAGCCATAGTTGCCATCTGCATGGAGTTAACATCCCAGAGAATACATGGAGCCACAGGTGGATGCATGGAGATATTTGTTCTTTTTAGTCAGTGATCCTAATTTTTTTCATTTCCCATTTGACTTGTCTTGACTGGCAGCTAAAAATTTCCATTTAAACAACTGGCTGAGATTCATTTGCTACAAGCTATAAGTGGGAATAGTGTTCTGATTAGCAATGAAGCTCTCACCCTCTGAAGAATAAAGAGGAATCAGCTTTGAAGGAGGGTATGAATATGTATCCAATACCAAAGCTGTCAGACAAGGACCAGATTATTGATTGAAATTGCCTTTGGTTACTTAACACACTTTTGACAAGTTCTGCAGTTTAGAAAAGGGGCCAAGCATGCTCCAGGTGTTGGTGAGAGGCAGGCAGCAGACATTACACCCACTTTAGGCCTGGTTTAGAATCTTGCTATTTTATTTATAAACATTTTCCCCCTCACCCATCACACTGCTGATTTTAATACAGAAAATTCACCAGCATATTTTGGTTTCAGCACCACAGGATTTGCAAAATAAGTGAAGGAGCCTGAAAGAGATGACACCAGAGGTCATGAGCTCTCTCTTTGTCTGAGTCATTAAGGGAGGAAAAGACTTTTAAGATCACCAACAATCAATGCAGCACCAGCACCACATCCAACATTAAACCACGTCCTCAAGCATCACATCCACACATTTTTTGAACACTTCCAGAAATTATGATGATCATAGAGAATGAAGCTTCAATTCACCACACATTAATAAAACCTCAGCTATTGATAATCAGTGAGACATTAATGAAGTTTTGGAAAGTTATATCTATTTACACTTAAGAGCAGGCTGCCAGGAGTTGGCTCCAACATGGAAACAGACTTACAGATAGGAACCAAACATTTCTTACACAAGTCAGTCTTTCACGACTCCTGACCTGGAAACCACTATAAAAGTCTCAGAAAGCTGCTTTATTTCTCTGTGAATGATTTCATTTTTCAGTGTTTACTGTATCATACTCATTTTCAACAAGCACAGAGACTGCATGAACACCTGAAACAGAGTATCCCAGAATGGTTTGGGTTGGAAGAGACATTAAAGATCTTCCAGTGCCACCCCTGCCATGGGCAGGGACACCTTCCACTATCCCAGCTTGCTCCAAGCCCTGTCCAACCTGGCCTTGGACACTGCCAGGGATCCAGGGGCAGCCACAGCTTCTCTGGGCACCCTGTGCCAGGGCCTGCCCACCCTCACAGGGAACAATTCCCTCCCAATATCCCATCTGACCCTGCCCTCTGGCAGTGGGAAGCCATTCCCTGTGTCCTGTCCCTCCATCCCTTGTAAACAGTCTCTCCATGGTTCCTGTCAGCTCCTTCAGGCACTGGAAGGCCACAGTTACATCACACTGAAGCTTCTCTTCTCCAGGCTGAACAATCCCAACTCTCCCAGCCTTTCCATCCCTCTGGTCATGTTGGTGCCCCCTCTGGACTTTCTTCTTTTGGCTCCTTCCAGCTCGAGATGTTCTGAGTCTGCTCTGTGATTCTCTGATCACATGAATGAATCTATGGATATAATCTATGGGTATCCAAAAGCTGCTGTGGAATTACATCTAAGTGGTAACACTGAATACATTTTCTCATCTGAATATCATTTCATCCCACTAAAAAACATTTATTAATGTGGACATTAAGAGGATCTAATTGAAGCAGCTGACAAAGGCAATCCTGGAAGATGAAGACTGATATCAACTAAATGTTTTTATAAAAACTGGTTGTGTTCCTGTTGGAGCTGGCAAAGCTCCAAGTGATTTCCAAAGCAAAATGACCACGCAGGGATCTGTAGGAATAAGGGTTGGGAGAGCCAAACTAAGCTGTCCTGGGCACACCATTTGCTCTGCTCAAATCCACCACTCCTCACTCAGCAGTTTTCCTACCACCCTCCTTGTTTCCCAGTTCCTGCAAACACAACTCCTGGGCCAGAGCCATTTATCCCAATACCAGCCCCCATGTGCAAACACAACCCTACCTGCACAGGCAGGAGCTCAATACTCCTTATTTGCTCTCCACTGATTGCCATTTGTTGTTTTCATTATCTTTGGCTAGAATCCTTCCAGCTGGCTGGCCAGGGAGCAGGCAAGGCCCTGAGGAGAAGGTGAATGTTTGGAATGACAAACACTCCAGGAAGCCAGAGGCTGGTGGGGTGAACTCTGCAAAAAACCCACATCTATAAATAAAACCCCAAAACAGCACCCAAAATGTGTGAGAATAATTTGACAAACTAGCACAGAACAGTTAATACCTTTAATAGTTATTCTGGGCCTAATTTAACCAAAAAAAAAAAAAAAAAAGGGAAGAGGTTGAGTACTTTGTTCTTTCTTTTTGTGATTGTGAAATATTCAGACAAAAGGTTACCAACCCCTTTGAACACTACCATAGTCAGCTTTTCACCTAAGAGCACCATAGAAACATCTGATTTAACTGCTTTTCCTCCCTCCCAATTTTTTACTGCTTTGAAAATTTTTAAAATCTCTGTATACAGAGAAAACAAGTTGTTCTGTTTTGGTTTTTTGGGCGTTTTTGCTTGGTTGGTTGGTTTGCAGTTTTTTTGCACTAATTTAGTTGTTATTGTTTTCTCAAAAAAAAAAAAAACAAACAAAAACACTGTTTTTCACAGCACTGCTGGACTGCTGCTCCTGGGACACACAAAGCCAGACTAATGGCTCAAACATAGCATCTAATTTTAGTTCAGCCATAGAATTGCAAGGACCTGAGTTATTAAATCGTGGAACAGGTGTCCTGAAAGAAATGGCAGGGTGTGAAAGCTTCAGCACTGTCACAGCCAAAGCAGCCAACTCAGGTTACTTGGTCTGATCTAGAAATCCAGCTTTGCCTTCCCTTTCTCCCACCAGCAGCAAAAGGATGGAGCAGAGCTGCCTGAAGTTCTCCTTTTCCATATCTCCAGTAACTGGCTTAGCTGGAGCTGGAAGTGCAACATTAGGCACTGTCACACAATTGATCCTGTAGGTTTCTCACTGTTATTTAATAAGATTTTTTTTTCCTTGGTGGAGATGAAGATTGAAGCCTGTTTGGTGCCAGCACACAGACACTGCCATGTAAACATCATAAATTAGAGTTCTTTCTTTGAGGAGTTGAAAGACGAGGGCTCAGGGGTGTTTGCACAGGTAATTATAGAAAAACAGGGATTTATTCAAACAAGGTCTTACAGGTAAATCCAAAGGTATATATCCATTTGCTTGATAAATGCATCCATCTTATGTGCCTCTTTTCCTGATGTGGGCTGAACAACTCTTGTGCCTGAGCACATCATCAGTAACCTTGAAAAGTCAATATTTGAAAAAAAAAATTCTTGCACCAAAACTTCAAGCTGGAAATCTCAGCAGGGACACCTGCTAGCTGATGACTGGGCATGTTTGACATGTTGTTATTTAAATAGGATTAAGCATCCAGAGCAAATGATGGAAGGGGGAGAGGGGGGCATGTTTAAAAGTTCCCTTCAGCAGGAAAATTCCTCACTACTTTCCTGGCCCTTTGATCATCCCAGTGCCTTGGCTGACTGCTGCAGATCAGCTCCTGCAGCCCAAAAAACGCTTTAACAAGACAACTCAGGGGGGACAAGGGTACAGAGTGGAGTTTCCTGTCACTTGGCAAAGCAAGTGCAAATTGCCTTGGCAGGACCAGCTGCTGAGATAGCAATTTGTCTCTGTCAGGGGAAGAGCACATGGGTGGAAGCACTGCTAATACAGTGTGCCTTTGAAATAAATCACTTTATGCATACACAGATCATGTTGTGAGGCTTTTCTTTTAGGGTGATGCTTCTCTGAGGGCAGTGAAGTAATAGAAAGTTTGCACCCATGTGGAGTTTGGGGTTGTTTGCCCCATCAATCAGCAGACAGTGCAAAGCAGATGTGCTAATAAAGCCTTCACTTGCACAGGCAACTGCAGCGCTCTGTGTCTCACCAGGATAGGGAGAAACCTGTCCTGATGGATGGGGAAAAAAACCCAAGCAGGTCTGGGGAGGCAGGAGGCTGAGGCTGTACCTCAGCCTGACGATGATGTGCTGCTTGACCTCCTGAGGGTCTGCCAGCCAAGGCATTTTCCAGCTGAGCAACCTTCCCGTGAAAAACAGCAATTCAAGGGAAGAGCAGCACTCTGAGCACTTTGTAGCAGTGTGCCGAGTACATCAAGACATCTGACAGCAGAAGGCAGAAATGGTTCTATCTGGGAATCTTTTGTTCCTGCCATGATGGAAAGACTCGGGGCTTTCAGCTCGGGGTGGAGAGGAAGGAACTCCTGTTCCTGCATTCCTGCAGGTCCACAGGGTCAGCAGCATCCCTACACTTTGACTTGTGGGTTGTGGTCTGGGATCTGCTGTTCTTATGGCATTTTAGAGCAAACTCTGGGTTCTGGCTGCCCTCCTGCCTGCACAGGGGGCGTAAGGCTGTGTAAGGCTGGAGTTCGTGGTGCTGCTCTGGGAGCATCTCTCATGTCCCTCTGCCTCTGAAGCCAGGAGTCTGAGGCACCAGGGTCCAGCTCTGCAGGGACACTGGAATGTCACAACAACAACAGGAGGTCTGGCAGAACTTCCCTACTCCTACAACCTCACTATGCACTTGCAACCCAACTGCATAGTGAAGACACCTCCAAGGAGAAACACCTGAGAGCTTTGGGAAAACACAGAAGTGTCAACAGATAAATCCTTTTAATTAAAGGTATTAAGGTAAAGTTACGTACTTGAACAGTGATAGGTAATAATGAATTTTTTTTAATTTTGGAATTTATCATTCATCATTCTGTTGGTCAGATGGCAAAATCTCAGCTCAAATAATTGACAGATATTATTCATTATTGGCAGATTAGAGAAAGAACTGATACCACGGGCAGATTGCTGTTGTTACTACAGGAGTTTTTCCCTAAATAAACTTTGATCAGTGCGCTTAACATGTTCACAGCAGGGAGAGATTTTCTTATTCCACTTCATTCTGCTGTGCTGATACTCACAGCTCTTGTTTATCAGCAGCTGTATTATTACCAAGCCTAACATGCTCCAGCAGCCCCCGTGACCTGAGAGCACAGGAAAAATAAACCTTGGGAATGACAATGCTGGCAGCTGAGTGGAACAAAGCCCACAAGCTGGGCTTTAAAATGGCAATCAATATTAACTTCCATCATGCTTTAGAAACAAGATGGATTTGACAAATTGCATCAAACCCTACCTCCAATCGACTTTTGTAAAGAATGTTTCTCCTATATTACATTTATGTTCCTAGAGGTTATTGAAGTTGTTTAATAACGTTTTCATGCCATCAGAGGATTTGTTATTACAACTGAATATTTTATTTTTTGTGCTCAGAGAAAGGAAACTAAATTCAATGAAAAGAACTCAAAGATATTGAAAAGATATTCCAAAAGGCTCAGTAACTCGTAAGTAATCAGGAGACAGGAACACATTTTTTTGTTGCCATCACAGGAGATCTCCTTACTGTTGGAAGAAACTCACTTTAATATCCAGGCAGAACTCTTCTTCATCAAGATAGAAACATGAAAGTTTATATGTGATTGATTCTTCACTAAATATGCACTATTAATTGTATAATTAATTGTGTAATTATTATTTATATTTTCATATTAGCATACACAACACATGGTCAGCAGAGACCAGGCCAGAGCCCTCCTCCAAAAATCTGAAATAGATTTTCTCCTTTCTTCACCAGATTAGTGACTACTTTCCACTAGTGGACATTGTCCAGGGATTTAGAATGAGATGATTTTTAAGATCCCTTCCAACCCAAACCATTCCATGATTCTATGACTCTGTGATTCACAAATATCTGAGCACTCCTATTCCCAGAAGGCTGGGAATGTTAAGTGAAACCATCTATGAGCAAACTTTACAGAGCACAAAGAAAACCTGCATGTCAAAACTGGTGAGAAAAATGTGAAAATATGTGTGATTTTTATATGTACAAAGAGGAAAAGAAATATGGAAAGACTGAGGAAGGGTTTCAAACCCTGGATATCTGCTGTATTCCTCTTGGATATATGGACCTTGGTCTTTAAAACATCCAGCAACTAAAATTATATAAACCTTTGAGAAAATCAGTTCCAACACATATTTCAAACTATCAGAAATTTTATAATAAGCCTAATTTAGCTTATTAATTGCTGCCATCCAAGCCAAGTCACTTTTTGCCCTGACACAGGGAAGAAACTGCTCAGCAGCCACAGATGTGCAGGGAGTTTGGGCCATCATGTTTCCCTTCTGTCTCTTCTCCTCTAAAGTTAACCCCCACAATTACTTCAATCTTTTCTTCTGGGTCATGGTTTCTAAAGCTTGACTGTTGTCCTCTGCCTCTGGACTCCCCCTGATTCGGTCTCATTTTCCTGAAGTTTGGTGCTCAGCCACTGCCACCAAATGCAGCAAATTAATTCCACTTCTGAACCATTGCCCTATTTCGACATCCATATCTCATGTTTGCCTCTTTCCAAAAGCACAATCCACTGAAATTCCCAGCTCCTGTCCTGAGGAGGTGTTGCTAGTGAGTGACTGCTGGAGAAGGATAGACCTTTGCAGTGTCCTTACTGGATGCCCTCAGAGCTTAGCTGGACTGGAAATTTATTCCCATTAAAGCCTGAGCAAAATTTCACGAGGAAAATCAAGTGTGCCAACTGGATGAAGAACATTTCATTGATTGCATGTCTGCAATAATCATTTCAGTTATGTAGAAAATGATCTATGACATACCAAACAACACTGTCTATAAACAGACCAGCCACACCAACTTCATTAATGGACCTGCATAAAAATTGATATGGTTTGATAATATTGCTCTAATCCACCTCCTGAGCCTATTACACAGATTGGGTCGAACTTCTCATTGCCATGCATGGCCTGCAGTCCTCCACATCAATGGAAAAAAAACCCACCAGAGTCCCAACAAATTGAAATGGCCCATAAGTCATATTGAACCAATAGAGCAAGTTTCATGAGGCAGATGTCAAAGAAAAATCAGTGCTGGACTGCTCTGCCCTTCAAACTCAACGAGGCAATCTTGACTTTTAACTGTTTGCAAAGGTAGATGCCAAAACATCAGAATGCAGGGACCAGAGAAAAGGTGTAAGAAAAGCTACAGCACAAAAATGGGATTTACAGCCAAGCCCAGGTAGCAAAATGCAAACTGCCTTCATGAAAAAGAGTGAGTGTAGGATATTGACATGGTGCTCTGCACAAATCCCACACTCCTGAGGTTTTCCTGCTAAGAGTAAGTCTAGATCTGACCTTTACAAATTCTAGGAGCAGGTCCTAGAATCATGGAATCACAGAACTGTTAAGGTTGTAAAAGCCTTCCAAGATCATCGAGCCCAACCATTAACCCAGCACTGCCATATTCATCACTAAGCCATTCCCTCAACCCCCACACATTTTTGGGGGATGATGACTCCACCACTGTCCTGGGCAGCTGTGCCAGTGCTTCACAATTCTTTTTGTGAAGAAAGTTTTCCCAGTCTCCAACCTGAACCTCCCCTGGTACAAACCAAGGCTGTTTTGTCTTACCCTGTCCCTTGCTCCCTGGGAGCCAACCCCTCCTGTCAGGGAGCTGTGCAGAGCCACAAGGTCCCCCCTGAGCCTCCTTTGCTCCAAGTTAAGCCCCTTTCCCAGCTCACTCAGTCACTCCTGGTGCTCCAGACCCTTCCCTAGCTCTGTTCCCTTCCCTGGACATGTCCCAGCCCCTCAATGTCCCTTTGGGGCTGTCCTGCTGAGGAGCAGGACATGGGGAGCAGGAGAGGTGCTGCAGATGCCATGGGCACTGCAACGAGGGAGGTGGATGGGGTAAGAAACCATGGTGGACTTGTACAAATGGTCTGAAAATGGCCAGTTTGGGGGCTTTTACATATTTTGTGAACTTACCCCTTGAAAGCTGAGCAAATCCTGTCCTTTGGCTCCCAGTGATAACAGCAGCACTGGCAGCAGTGACCTGCTGTTTAAAGCTCAGCTCTCTCCTGGCTGGGAATGGCTTTGGCATCACACAGACAGGCTCCAAGTGTCCTTATTTACAGACCTCCACCTGTCCCCCTGCAATTCTTGGCTCCAGCTGCAGCACATACCTCCAACAATTTTGTCACCTGCCAGCCTGGAGCCATCCTACCCTAAAAATGCCATATTAATGAGCAATGGGGTGTAGCAGGTCAGAACGTGAGTGGAGCCAGGTGAGAACACCTCCTGTTCCTCTCCCTGCCTGCACCAGGCACAGCCACTCCTGCAAGGGCTCAGGGAAATACAGAGAGGGGAAGAACTGGCAAAGCCCCAAAATATGGAAATTTGATATTTTTTATTCCTTCAGGACAGAGGCAGAAAGCTGCAGAAAGCAATATTAGGCAGGCTTTTTTTTTCAGAGCCCTTTCCAGCTCTCTGTATTTTCCTGAGCCTTTCCCATCTCTCTTTTGAGTGCAAGGAAAAAGGCTACAAAAACTGAATAAATCATATACTGCTGTAATTATTATCATCCTTGCCCTGAAAAAGGTAGAACAGGCTTTGCTCATCACGGATGTCTTTTCTATTTGCTTTGCCTCCCTTTTCCACTTAAATCCTCTCTTCATCTGCATCTCTCAGAACAGAACCTGGATTGCTTTTATCAGTGTTATTTTTGTCCAAATTCTTACCTATTTTCCTTGTTGTTAATTATAATGTGATTTTTTTCTGAATTAGAATGAAATAACACTGGTGGCAACCATTACAGGCAAAAATCCCTCTGGATATCTCAGCAATGTTTCTCTTACATTCTGCAGTTGTTCTTGTTTCACTGTCTCACTTTATCAGAGTCACAAAATGTGATCTAAAATCTTTAGCCAGCCATGGATATTAAATTCTGAGCTCATCTTATTTCCTCCATTTCTGTACCCAATCCCTCCAGCAACACAAAACTCTTAGAAGAACCCCAGTATCTGGTCTCTCAAATGCTCCCTGAGTCTCATCCTGCTCCAGATTTCCCCCTGAGCAAATGTGCAGGGCCCCTGCTGCTCCCCCTTCCCATTTCTCTCCAGAGGGCTCCCCCTACACCCATGATGTGATGTCTGTGTGATGTCCCATCCCTTTTGAGCCTCCTATCTCAGCTGAGAGCCAAAGTGAAGTTCAGCACCACTGTCAATGCACAGACAGGACTGGATTTGATAGCAGGTGCTCTGCCACACCAAGGACATCAGTTTTTAACCCAACAGCACCCACCTCCTTTCTGAGTGCTGCAGACACAGTGACTGCCTCAGGTAAAAGCTTGCTTTGGAGTTTTTCCTTCTGCCCTGGGATTTCTCACCTTTCTGTTCTGCTCACCCACCACACAGGTGAGACCCCTGATTTATGTGACACGCTTCAGCAGCTGGGTTTGCTGCTCTTCTCACATTTCTGGACATTTGCTTGAAGGCTAACAAAAGTGGGAAGTAGCAAGGAGTTACTTTCACAGCCTGGAGCACACTGTTGTCCTGGTGTGGCACTAAAGTTTTTTAGAGTGAGTTTCAGAACTTGTTCAGGCACTTGGAGACATTGGCTTGGCCAGCTGAAGTTCAGGTCAAGACAGGATTAGGTCCTCAAGTTGTAAAGTTCCTCAGCCTCAGCCCAAAGCAGTTACCTGGTGAAACACAGAGCAACGAGACCATTTAATTAACCTGAAATCTCCCACTGGCACAAAATTAAAGTTCTTTTGCCAGAATCATTAGTAATTTGCAAGCTCTGTTCAGCAGGAGAGTAATAGATCCTGGATCAAAGGTTTCCCTTTCCAGGAAATGACAGCCCCTGCCCTGGGGAGGGAGGGGAGGGATGGCACTCTGGAATTCATCTGACCAAGCAGAGCAATTTGGAGTCTGTCATGCTCCAAAGTCTGCTGCCCTCACTGGCACTGCACAGAACATTCTGCTCCGCCATCCTGCCCCCCCAGACCTCACCTACAGCTTGGTTTGAGATGTGTTTTAGCAGATACATCCTGACCCCACACACAAGCAGTGGCAGGGAGCAGAGGAAGCCAATTCCTCACCATTTTCCTTCTCTAGTCATGGCCCAAAATTGGAAAAGCAATTATGCACTGCATATATAGTTTATCCTGGAATCACAGGGTGCTTTGGGCTGGAAGGGACCTTAAAGCTCATCTCATTCCACCCCTTGCCAAGGGTAGGGACAACTTCCACTATCCCAGGTTGCTCCAAGCCCTGTCCAACCTGGCTAGATATTGCACTGGGCAGTTTTCATTATTCTTTATTAAGAGACATACAATTAAACAATTAACATATCAGATAATTGCATACTTTATGCACTTGAATAGCCTTTTTTCACCACATTTCTTGGAAAAGAAAAGGAAACATTTCTTCACTGAAAGCCTGGTTAAGCATTGGAACAGGGAAGTATCACCTTCCTGCCCAGGGAAGGGTCCCCATTCCTGGAGGGATCTAACAGCTGTGTAGATGGAGCATTTGAGGACATGGGTGTGTGGTGGCCTTGGCAGTGCTGGGGAAACAGTTGGACCTGATGATCTCAGAGGGATTTTCCAAACTAAATGAGTCTGTAATTCCATGTTCCATCAGGCTTCTCCACAGGACTGAGAGCAACATTCAAAGAAGAGCCGAGGTGTCCCAGGGAGTTTCTGCTGGGAACAGCAAAGGTGACATCACAGGATGGGTTATCCCCACTGCTGGCCACCTTCCAGCAAACAGAACAGCATTAACTCCGCTTAAAAAGTTATGTTTGGAGCCTATCAAAGAGTAAACCTTGACAAATGCAAGCAGAGTTTTTATTTTCACAGGGAAATGTAATGTTCCCTTTTATCTCCCATGAAAATGAAAACCCATTCAAAGTGCTGGCACCCTCTGCAGGAGGAGAAGTCCTTTCTGGGGGTAAATTTCTAAATTTAGGGAGCAAAAAGACTTCTGTGGACTCGAGCCAGAACAATCAGGAGCCTTCTGTGACAATGCCTTGCAATGTGCACTGGTCCCACAGTTTGTTGTACAAATTCCTTCAACAGGGGAAAAGGGAATAATGGACATAAAGCTTTTCTCTTCTGATTATTGAGTGTCAGCTGCCATGGCAAGGAAAACTCCAGCACAGCTTAAAAGGGAGCACACATAGATAAAAAAAACAAGTGCATGGATTTATATCTGTGTGTTCCTGCAATGTAGCACAGCTGAGATGAGGAAGGGATGGAAAGATCAAAAAAAAAAATGGCAAATGTGGAAATCATTGTGATGAACTTGCCCAGAGTATCTTGAAGTAATAGTTGAGATAAATGAGCCTCTTTGAAACCTGTAGTTTCTTTAAGCATCTTGTCAAGACAAGGAGAGATGAGGCTGGGCTGCCAAAAGACAATGTTTGCCCTGTATCTTTACAAGGACCAGGAGCTCCCAGTTAAGCAGAGCTAAAGGTAATTGAATTAAAAACCTATAGAAATGTCAGATCTGTAATTTGAAAAGGGGAAAAATGGGCTGTTCTAAAGATGATTCACAGAGACTTTATTTTTTTTTTTGTTCATATGGAGAATTTTAAGTGGAAAGCAGCCCGTGTTCCTGCTTGTGACAGCTCAGTGCTAGGATAGCATTTTCACATTTCCACAGACTGGATGAGGCTGCTACAGCTCCTGACTCCAGGACATTGTCACTGTCAGGTTGGATCAGATCTCCACAGCCCTGCTGGATCCACAAGTAGATATCACTGGGATATCCACCTCTCTGCTCAGCTGCAACACCCAGGTGACACAGAGAGCTGCCTGTTAACAAGTGATTTCATCTTTGGGGTTTAGTCTAAAATAAATTTACAACTGGTTTGAGTTTTTTTCCTGAATTTCTTAATTAAAAACATGAAAATAAGTTTCTAGTTCAGTACTCAGCTCAGTTTTCTAAAGGATCACAGGGGGAAGGGATCTCAGGAGGTTTGTGGCACAGGATGCTGCTGCTTGGGCACGGTAGTCCCTCCAGAGCTCCCCTGGTCTGCAGGCCCAGCTCAGAGCAGGGCTTTGCACCCATGAGGACTTTGCTGTTGTGGTTTTAATGCCTCACAAGGGTTCCCCTTTGCAGGATGAATAGCTGAACCCCAAATTTCCCCAGGCACAGCCTCCAACTCCTCCTGGCCTCACGTGGCTTGGCTAAAGATGTTCACACTCCACCCCAGTGCAGCCACCTGGGTGTGACAGCAACACCCTCAGGACATGCTCTAGACCACCTTCACCCTGAAACAGAGCCTTAGCTCAGCCTCCATGACTTTCATAAGCAAGGAAATCAAATCCTTTGGCATTTCTGGGCTGCTCTCAAGCCCATCCCTGTCCTACAGAGCTTTCCTGTTCCAGAGCTGCACTTGGGGTGTTTGAAGGCAGCAGTGCAATGACAGCCAACACAATTCCCCCAGGTGGCCCAGCCACCTCCACCTCACAGAGCAGACACAGCTGGAGGAGGGACCTGGAGCAGTTTTCCCAGGGCTCCATTAGTGCTGTAATTATCCAATTATCCATCCACTCAGCTCGGTCCCATCATAAGCACCAGTGCAATGTTTCAGCTGTAGAAATCTTCTCTTCCAAACCACCACTGGAAACAACTAATGCTGATTTGTTTTTTATACTGACACTTCTTTCAGGGAAAAAAAAAAAAAAGCTTGGGTTTTAATCTAATGAAAGTTTTCTCAGAGAATATATTTTACCTCTAGCACAGCTATCAGAAAAGTCTATTTAGTTTCAGGTAGAATAAAAGAGGTTTTACTTACTTAGATCAGAAATTACTTCCCTGGGCATTTTTATACACTAAATTTGTCTTCAAATTTCTTTTTTCCTACTGCCTGCCTGCCATTGGAGTGGTCTGAGAGTGATTCCACATCACCAATTATAATCTTGCCAGTTCTTGCAACCCTCTGTCCTATAAATTCAACAGCTTAAGGGATGATGCACTTTCCAGAAGAAAACATCTGTCTTCAGTTTCTGCTCCCTCTGCCCTTTCTCTGTTCCCTTTTCAATGTCATTGCAATTACAAAATATCCAAGGTCAGGCTGGATGGGGCTTGGAGCAACCTGGGCTAGTGGAAGGTGTCCCTGCCCATGGCAGGAGGTGCCACTGGATGGGTTTTAAGGTCCCTTCCAACCCAAACCATCCTGGGATTCTTTTCCAGCAAGGCACAAACAAGCCTCCTTTTAACTCAAGTATAATTAAGCACTTCATTTTTTATCTAACTTTTTAATAGGTGACAGTCTTTGTGCTGAAGGGAGGATCCAACCAGCCCAAAAATACCATGTTGCTATTTTTTTTTTAGTGGGAAAAGATGAATATTATGTCTTTGGAGCACTCTATATACAGCCATAGGAATTATATTTATTCATGCTGCCGCCTCAACATGGAGACATGAAATTAGTACAAGAGATAAAAAAGGATGCTTTTATGCATATGTTATGAAATTTATGTATGCACCTTTGCTCACATTGTTCCAAAGGGAGAATTTTTCACAGTAGGCATCAGTTGCTTAATTAGCACAGAATAATTAAAACTCACTGCAGGGAAAATTCCATAACCCCACAGCAATTATATGGGGAGAGTTCATGGTTACTGCATTGACAATGCAAAAATAACTTCTAGGTAGGTTACCAAAAAATACCAGATATTCAAAAGTGCCTTGGAACAGAAAGACTCCACAAGCTACTGAGAAAATTAAACCAGAAAAAACCCAAGTATCTAATAGCCATCAGTAATGTCCAATCAAGCACTGTATTAACTGCTTTCACTTCATTTTTCAGACTCAGTTCTTCTATTGATTTATGTAGATCCCTGAACCTTGAGAAATACATTTGGTATAATTAGACAGCAATAGCAACTCCAGACTTCATTAATAATCATGAAAGAGTTCATTTGCTACCAATAGGAACTCATTTACAGTGCACTGTTTTTTTAGTGCTCATAAACAAACATCTATCAATGTTCAGCACATCTTATGCTTTTAAAAAAATGATTTAATGACCTTGCCTGGTCTAGAAAAAGTCAAAATTCTCCCCAGGAAAATGTTTTTACTATCAGAATGGTTGACAGAAAGTGTCTGTCAAAACCAATAACAAATTTTAATTAGACTGGGTTTGGTGAAATATAAAAATGAGAGCCATTCATGGATTTCATTTTGCACTTCTCATTTTATTTTGGTATTAATTTTGGCTAATTTTGTGGGCTGGACACAAAACCTCCAAAACTTATCTTACTTTATCTTTAGAAAAATATTAATAACCTCCCAGTATGTTTGGACTTGATGTTCTCCATGGGTCACAAAGTTTTCACAGACTTTTTTTCCAGTGAAGAAGTTGCTGTATGTAATTGAAGTGACTTTGGGAGAGCCTTCAGGAAAATGATGGGAGGCTGTTGGGTCTCCTGCACTGGTTGGACCTGCTGAGATAAGGGGTGGAAGTGGCACAGAACATTCCATTGTCAGGGGTTTTTGACAACAAATAAATGTTTGATGCAGATCAGGGAACCTGTTCCACCTTAGAGTTGGTTTTAGGAGCATGGAAAGGAGGAGAAAACCAAAAGAGAAGGAAGAGGAGGAGTTAAAGAGGAATGCTGTCAGTGTGCTGAAGTCATGAAGCCACATGGAAGAAGTTTGTGTTTATTCTGCCCAACTGTGCCAGCAGAAGGGGGGAAAGAAGGCCCAGGAAAGGTTTACGTAAAACAATTACTAGAGAATTCAATTAATTTCTTCCCCAAGTGGGTCTCTAAAAAGCCCCAACTTCTGAGGTCAATCTCCACCATGAACTGCTGCTTTGTACAGCTTTTGAGAAGACATCCTTCTGCATCCCAAACAATGCCATAAAAGTCTCACTCCATCCTTCTGTCCTAAATATGAACTTAAATCAAACCTTAGTCATGTCCCCTTGAGTCAGCCCCTTTCCTGTGAATCCTTTAGGTTACCTGCATTTTCATGAATGGGTCCAGAATGGAAATCAGCAAGAAGAATGTTCCCAAAACACATTAAAAGTCTTATTTATGTCATTTATTAATGGCCATGACATTGCACTCCTTCATACTGGAGTGAATTAAAAACTAAACAGGGGAAAATGCAGTGAAGATTCTGCCTGCTGCAAAAATAACGCGGAGAACTTGCTTTATTAACTTCTTCAAAGCTTTCAGGGAATTGAAAGGGAAAACAAATCCCCTTTTCGGGTCATTTAAGCCAGTTTATAGTGGACAAAATTACATCAAGCCACCATAAACAGATTTGTACAGGTGTAAGTGAAGTAGAGCCTGAATTACTGTGACATTTTCAAATTCAATTAAATGACTGAAAAATGTCTTTAATGTGAACCTCTGTGCTTGGGTCCATTACACAGTGGACTGTATTTGCTGCTGTGGTAGGAGATTGCTGTGATACATAATCCGTACCCAGCAGCATGGATCACAGGCAGAACCCCTTTTTCCACAGCTCTGCTTTCATTAACTGGCATGGAATTACTCCTGTTTACACCCCAGCTCTGGACACCAGGCAACACTTTAATTCTGAATATTTGAGAGCGAAGGATGCTGAAGATGACTTCACTGCACCTTTTATTAGGCACTGTAGTTGTGGCTTGGGAGACAGAGCAAGGCCAGTGACAGATTTGCAGACACACTAAAAAACAGCAGCAAGAGCAGAGTTCAGTCAAGGCAAATGCCAAGGTGATATAGTGGGAAGATAAAGAGAACTTCTGATAGGGCAGGAAAGTTAAACCAGTGGAATAAATCTCCTACTCTGGGGTAATGTCCCGAAGCAGAAGTTTACCCGATGAGTGACTATGATCTCCATCCTTGAATATAGCATCAGCTTCATGCCCCAGCACACACCTCTCTGGGTGTTATTCAACATCACACTCATCACTTCTAAGTGGGCAGAGCCATGTTCATTCTGTCAGCTTCACTTACTCAGGATGTGCCATTCCTGAACCTATTCTCAAGTGCTTTTTTCCAGCCACTCTAGGAGTGTGTAGGAAGCCATGGCTAGTGACTGGGAAAATTTAATTTGCTGCTCTTCCTCTTACTGCAGCCATTAATGACAAGTGGTCCAAATAAAGGGATACTGAAGCTGTAGGTGTCCCTGAGAGTGTCCAAGGCCAGGCTGGACAGGGCTTGGAGCACCCTGGGATAGTGGAAAGTGTCCCTGCCCATGCCAGGGGGTGGCACTGGATGGGCTTTAAAGTCCTTTCCATCCCAAACCCCTCAGGGGTTCCATGAAACTACCAGTTCCTAAGGAATGGACAGCTCCAGTCTTGCTCCAGCACGTCACCCATCAGATCAAATCCCCCGAGCTCACACGAGTGTGGTGATTGATATGGATTCTGTAAAACACACTGGGAAGCCTTTCAGAAATGAACCTCTAAAGAACACACCAATTCTCATTCTGGCAATGGAATGTGCCTAACTGGCCTTTCTGTCCTGAAAAATCAAATCATTTTTGCCTCTGATAGGATGAGGTAGTTACTATAAACGAGGGTGCTCTTTTCTCATCTTTATCAAATAAATCTCTCTGAAAGGATGAATTTCAAGACTTGGACCTCAGCACTCTGCTGGAAGAGACTCACAGAACCCCAGGATGGGTGAGGCTGGCAGGGCCGCAGTGGCTCATGTGGTGCCACCTCCCTGCTCCAGCAGAGCCATCCCAGAGCTCAGGGCACAGCAGAGTGTCCGTGTGGCTCTGGAACACCCCCAGGGAGGAGCCCCCAGAGCTCAGGGCACAGCAGAGTGTCCGTGTGGCTCTGGAACACCCTCAGGGTGGCGCCCCCAGAGCTCAGGGCACAGCAGAGGGTCCATGTGGCTCTGGAACACCCCCGGCAAGGAGCCCCCAGAGCTCAGGGCACAGCAGTGTCCGTGTGGCTCTGGAACACCCCGGAGGAGCCCCCAGAGCTCAGGGCACAGCAGTGTCCGTGTGGCTCTGGAACATGCCCAGGGAGGAGCCCCCAGAGCTCAGGGCACAGCAGTGTCCGTGTGGCTCTGGAACATCCCCGGGGAGGAGCCCCCAGAGCTCAGGGCACAGCAGTGCCGTGTGCTCTGAACACAACCCCCCAACTCAGGCAAGGCCGTGTGGCTCTGGAACACCCCCGGGAGGAGCCCCCAGAGCTCAGGGCACAGCAGAGTGTCCGTGTGGCTCTGGAACATGCCCAGGGAGGAGCCCCCAGAGCTCAGGGCACAGCAGTGTCCGTGTGGCTCTGGAACATCCCCGGGGAGGAGCCCCCAGAGCCTCTCTGGGCTCTGCTCAGGGCTGGCCCTGCCCAGGGCACAAGTTCTGCCTCCTGTGAGGGGAATTGCTGGGCTCAGGCCCTGCCCGGGGCTCTGGGGCCTGGGGCAGGGCCTGGGCCTGCTCTGACCTCTGCACACAGGGACAGAGGGACAGACAGGGGGACACAGGGACAGACAGGGGGACAGGGACAGACAGGGGGCAGACTGGGACAGACTGGGACACACAGGGACAGACAGGGGCAGACTGGGACAGACTGGGACAGACTGGGACAGACTGGGGGACACAGGAAGAGACAGGGACACTCAAGGACACCCAGAGACACCCAGGGACACCCAGGGCTGAGGCCCCTCTCCCTGGGGCTCCTCTCCAGGCTGAGCAGCCCCAGCTCCCTCAGCCTGTCCTGGGCACAGAGCTGCTCCAGGCCCTTCAGGATGATTTTCACCATCAAGCAGCTCATGAGCGTCCCAAATCACACCAACACATCCCAGGCCTTTCCCATTCCACACATGCTGGGCTTGGCTCACCACCCACCTCAGCAACACCCTGGAGCCCCACTTGCATGGCCCAGAACTGGCCTGCTCAAACACAGCTGGATTTGCCTAAGATAGAGCTTAAAAAACAGTTTTTTCTGGGAAGCTGAGAAGCCTCAGAGAAAAATGAAAACAATAATTATCTGATTTGCTTCTCCTGTGTTTTGCTGCTTTGGAATGTGTTTGGACACTGTTTACCAACAGGAGATTGTTTCATTGTTTTCTGCTGTGAATTGTTTTGACTTAATGACCAATCACAGTCAGACTGTCTTGAGACTCTGGAAAGAGTCAAGAGTTTTTCATTAGTATCTTTCTAGCCTTCTGTCTGTATCATTTCTGTATTCTTTAGTGTAGTTTAGTATAGTATTCTTTAATATAATATAGTATCATAAAATAATAAATTAGCCTTCTGAGAACATGGAGTCAGATTCATCATTCCTCCCTTTGTCACAGGTCCCAGAAAATAAAACACCCAACCTATTCTCCCTGTATTCTGGCCATTCTGCTTTTTCCACCAAATTCATACAAAAGAACAAGGTATCAGCTTTTGAGAGATGATTGTATCAGTGATGCCAGGAGATGACCTGAGCTTCCATCTTCCCTAAGGCTCACCATGACTTTAAGCTTGAGGGTGCCCATGAGAGCCCTACCAGACTACAAGAGTGAACAATTTTAATAATTTCATGACTCCCCATGAGAAGTGAGCCATGTCAGGCTGAATCATCCCAAAAGAGGGATCTTGAAGCCCAGCATCAGGTGGCAAGTGAGGGATACAGTCCCCAGATCCCATTCCAGGGGGATCTCCACCCCAACACAACTTGGAGGAGTTTGCCAAGCTCCTGCTCTCAGGTCTTGGTGTGTCTGTCATTGCAATGATGCCAGCAGCTCAATTAACTCCAGCAGATATTATCCATATGCTTAAGCTCTTTATGGGATTGCAGTCCAAGCTATTAGCAGCAATATCGTTTACTGACTGAAATAGATTTTTACTTTGTAAATATTGTCAGATGGAAAGGCTCAGTTTGGTTGTGAGCAGGGGAAACCTGGGCAGGGAGCACAGGATAAATACTCCACAGCTTGTATTTTATATTGCATTATTAAAAGGAAAAAAAATCTCACTTAAAATACAACAACAACCCCCTGGCTGTCCCATACTGAAGCCATCGGAAGATTAATTAAGTTTCTATTAAAAAAAAAAAAAGGAATACATGATGTAGGTTAACTCTCCTTACCACTCCACCCAGCCAAAGCAGACAATGAGAAAAATAATTATCTCCTGAAAAGTTGTAAATTTTAAACGGTGAACAAAACTGTTTTATTTTTAGTTATTTGCAATAAATAGGAGCTCTAAAAATATTCAAGAAATAAGCAGGGCAAGGGAGGAGTTTGGTGTCTAATTTTTTTTAAAGTTTATTTCATTCCAAAATACAAAAGAGTGAACTGTGGTTCATCTAAAAATATATCTAAATTGAAAAATATGGTTAAAGGGATAAATAACTGCAGGAAAAACAACATTTCAAAACATTTTGAACTGCCCCAAAATGTAACATTATCTACTTCTACTTATTTCACTGGGAACAACAACAAAAAAATCACTATTTTGTTGCACTGAATTTCAATGTTGTAGGGGAATCACAAACTTTGGCTCCTGGGCTAATCCTATATGCCTTATATGCTTGAGAGAAGTAAAGGTCCCCAGCTCCCTATTAGCATAAAATAAATCCATTAAAAGAACCAGTCAGGCCAGAAGGAGCAGGTGCAATCAACTGGCAAGATTTTCTGTAGAAGAAAAGTTTCCTGTTTTTCCTCTAGAGGATGCTTTTCAGGAATTTTCTCCAACACAAAATCTAAAAGCCCTGACAGCAACAGGGAAAATCGCATTACTTTTGCTGTGTGACTTCTCTGCCACTAGAAATACACACATGTATGCCTGATCTGCAGTCTGAATTTATTTCGTTTAGATGGGAGGAATTAAATGTATTCAGGATTTTGCTGCTTCTCCTAATTTCCCATTTGCCAGGAAACATCAGCAAACATGGCCATAAAACCCAAGTAGGGGATTTACCACCAGAGCTGACCTCTCAGAACTGCACTTGCACCTCAGCTGAATGCAGGCAGAAAGGGAACATCTTTTAAACACCCCTGTTATCCAGCAAAGGTTGTTGGAAATGTCCCCATAAAACATATGTTCAGGGCTATTAATTGTATGGCAGGAGCTGAAATCTCAGTAACGTGTTCCCATTACGCACAAACCCCAGATGTTGTGTCAACAAAACCAGTTTCACCCAGTGCTGGGTGGTGCAACTACCCAAAATCTGCAAAATGCCTTTCCAGGATGCATTCACTGAGGCAGGAGAGTTCAGCAGCTCACAGGCAGGTTGTTTTGGAGAACAGGAAAGGGATTTTGTAGAGCAAAGAGAATGGAGCAGAAAGGCACAGGACCCTACAAAGCTTGTGGAAACACCTGTGGCATAAGGGCTCACAGTCAGTGCTCTCACACTTCACTGACATCCAAGAAATTTAAGTTTGAAATGAAATGCAATTATTTTAATCAGACTCTATAGAGTTAACCACCTATGTTCAGTTTGAACACTTTTAAAATTATTACGTTATGCAGGATCCAAAGTTTTTTGGTCACCTGAACTGGGCTTTCCTCCATGTGAAAGATAACCCATCTGGAGACAGATTTATGAGCCATCAGTGTAAGGTTAATGGTGTAAAATGAAAGGAACTGCTGGGTGTAAGGGGATTTGGACAATAAAATGGAAACTATCAAACTTGAAGGGGACTGGTCAAAAGAAACACCAGAAAGAACAGCTGGGGATCTCAGAGCTGGGGGCACCAGCACAGGAAAGACATGGATCTGTTGGAGGAAATCCAGAGGAGGCACCAAGATGATCAGAGGAATGGAGCAGCTCTGCTGCGATGAAAGGCTAGGAGAGCTGAAATTGCTCAGCCTGGAGGAGTGTAGGGGTGACCCAGCTGTGGCCTTCCAGTGACTTAAGGGAACCTACAGAAAACATGGAGAGGGACAGTTTACAAGGGACGGAGTGAGAGGAGAAGAGGGAATGGTGCCACACTGAAAGAGGAGAGGGACTGAAATCAGAAATTTCTCCCTGTGAGGGTGGAGAGGCCCTGGAACAGTGTGGCCAGAGCAGCTGTGGCTGCCCCTGGATCCCTGGAAGTGTCCAAGGCCAGGTTGGACAGGGCTCGGAGCAGCCAGTCAACAGAAATTTCACTGTGTGACAAAGATCCAGGCATGGACCATGCGTTGGATTCACAGGAGAACTCCTTTATCCAGTGATGGTTCTGCACCACCACCAATGTGCATCCCTTCTGATGCCAAGCCTTGACCAAGATTGGATTTGTTTTTAAAAATACGGAGTGATGTCATTACATGAGTAATCCTGTGAGAACCAGGAGTGCAAGGAAAAGGAAAGAGAGAAGACAATTAGTCAAATGTTTGCATTGTTTCATTTTATATCTAGGTTCACATGCTGGATCCCATCAATTAACTTACATAGCACTAGAATTATCATTTCTTTCTTTTCGGAAACCAAATTGTGTTTATTCTGCCTCTTTCTTGAACTTTCTGGAAAATTATTCCAAAGTGCAAAAGTGGCACAAAAATAATTGCAGTGACTTTCTGTGACTATGTGCTTTTTAATTGCAGATTTTTTCTTCCCAAATCAGAGCAAAAAAAGAGCAACTGATGACTACAGCTGGATGAATACTGCAATCATTACCCTTGTTATAATGATACATTTCAATAACAACCACAATTCTTGATCCCCATGGATGGCTTTATAATGACCATGGATTATGCTGAGAAAATGCTATTCCTAATTTTATTGTTAATGGGGTGTGAAAGTCTTGCTCTGTGGTGGAGGCTAATTGTCACTTTAGATGTAATTTCCATCACTCAAAGAACATGTATGCTCCATGTATTAATTACGGGATACCACGATGGCTTGCGTTGACAAGAGATGGTGGATTTTGGATTTCCAGCCAAATGGAGCAGTTCCCTCTCTAGAAGAAGTTTCATTATCATTTACCAACAGCACATTTTACCATAGGTAGAATGCGGCCATGTTCATGGCCTTAAGAACATTTGGTATCTGCATAATTAAACTAATCAATTGCAGAGCAGTAGTCAAAAGTCAAATCTTAATGAACTGGAAAAATGATACTTTAATTTGCTCTCTCCAATCCCCAAATTAGCATAATAAACACAACGTACTTCTAATCTGTGAAAAAAATAGAGTTTTTTCCTTATTCTTAGATGGTTATTGTATATTAAAGGCATTCTTTTCAGTGGCTTAGTAAACCATCAGCGAGTTCTGAGAAATTTAATAAAAATAATGTAAATATGTTATGCAAAACCCACAACATCTTGTTATTTTTGCTGAAAATACAATTTATTCCAACTTTGCTTGTTGTACTAAATTTTCCATTCTTTTTAATCCATATACAGGGCATATTTCCCAGTGGATGGGTACCCATTGAGAGAGAATGAGTATTCCTTAGGAATCCAGAGAGTTGACTGGTGGAGGTCAGAAGTGACTTTTAATCCCTTTTTCCCTGCGCCCTTGGTGCATGGAGAGGGATTTGATTGTGATGAGCACAGAGATAAGGGTAACAGAAATCAATGTTGTTCTCCATGCTGCAGCTATGTCCATCACTAGTCAAGATCCAAGTCCATCCTGCCTGGCTCTGCTGGAATTCAGGTCACAGCCTCCAAGGGCTGCCTGCAGCAAATGATGGAAATTGATTTTTTTTCCCCTCATTTTACTTATCAGAAAATGCAACAGATCCATTAAACAATGTTTGCTAAGATAGAACTTCAGATTCTCCCCCTCTGCTCCACCCTGGTGAGGCCCCACCTGGAGCACACTTCTGGTGACCCAGACACAAGGACATGGAACTGTTGGAGCAGGTCCAGGGGAGCTCATGGACTTACTGAGGGGGCTGCAGCACCTTCCTTATGGAACTGGGATGGGGGAGCTGGGAATGTTCAGCCTGGAGACAAGAAGGTTGTGTGGAGACCTCACAGAACCTTCCAGGACCTGAAGGTGCTACAGGAAAGCCAGGGAGAGACAATTCATCAGGAGTGACAGGACAGGGGGAATGGCTTCCCACCACCAGAGGGCAGGGATAGATGGGATATTGGGAAGGAATTGTTCCCTGTGAGGGTGGGCAGGCCCTGGCACAGGGTGCCCAGAGAAGCTGTGGCTGCCCCTGGATCCCTGGCAGTTTCCAAGACCAGGATGGACAGGACTTGGAGCAACCTGGGAGAGTGGAAATTGTCCCTGCCTGGGATGGCACTGGATAAGCTGTGAAGTCCCTTCCAACCCAAACCATCCCCTGGTTCCATGATTCCATAACAGATGCCAGGGATAGAATGAGAATCAGAGTCCTGCTGCCTTGCCTGAAATTGTGACAGCACAGAAAGCTAAACTTGGCCCAGAGCAATATTGCTACCCCAAATCAAGGGTAAAAAAATAAATAACCCAGTCACTAGAAGGTAAATACCTAAGGGAAGGGGGGTGCTGAAGGATCCTAAGCCAGTTTGCTGGGACAGACTCATACAGGATCATCCTCCTGCCTGCAAACATGTGGAAGTGTGAATATTCCATCAGATCTCCACAACAAACCTAATCTGTATTGCACCAGTGCCCTACCTCATTTTAGCAGTGCAAAATAGCCAAAGCTTTAGAGAATAGCTCAGCCATCTGCGCCTGCAGGTGTTTACAATACAGAATAAATTAAGAAGTGACAAGGCATTGAGAAGGTTACAGTTGAATAATTACCAAGGAAAACTCAAAATCTTATGCACCATTTCAACTCCTGAAGATGGAGTAGCTTCCTCTGTCCTTTTACAATCATTTTCCACTCTTGCTTAGTTTGCCCTTCTGTCTGAAGGACACCTCTCATCTTCAAATAGAAAACTTGCAGAAATTATGCCAATACGTGTGGTAACAAGGCTTTTTATTCCTTTTTTATTTAATTGATGTGAGAAATTCAGCTCCCAGTGTGGAGCACAAAGCCATGTCCCATCCATGCCCCATGGCAGCATCTTCTGGCTCTGGTTTTCTTTCTAAAGCCTCTAGAAAAGTACAGTTTAGACACTGTGAAAAGAAATACATGGAAATATGTGAGATCTGGGACACTCCCAAGGTTTCCTTCCTGATTATGAGCCTGTTCCATGGAAGGCAATGACATTCTTTACTCACAGGGAGCTGAGGCTCTGGCACAGGTTGGACTGAGAAGCTGTGGCTGCCCCTGGATCCCTGGAAGTGTTGGAAAGGAAAAGGGAAAGGGAAAGAAGAAGGAAAAGGAAGAGGAAGTGGAAAAAGGAAGAAGGAAAAGGGAAGAAGGAAAATAAAGAGTAAGAGGAGGAGGGGAAGGAAGAGCAGAAAAGAGAAAGGGAAAGGGAAGAGGAAGAAAGAAGAAGGAAGAGGAAAGAAAAAGGGAAGGGAAGGAGAAAAGGAGAAGGGGAAGGGAAGGAAAGTTAAATCCTTTTAACAAGGAGATAACCATCAGAAATTTTGCATAATCTATGTGGTATTGAGGCGTGTGTCTGGCCACAGCAGTGGATTTCAGGGTCTCTGGAAGCAAGCCATACACAAGACTAAAGAAATGAGTGATTAAACATTCTGGGCTCTTCCTCACATGGCACCAGCTTTCTCTGATATTCTCAGAAGTCTTGGAACACACATAGGTACAAAGAGCTCCTGTTCAAATCCCTCTTTCAGGAGCTTCAGCCTAAATACCAGCTTCTCAAAGTAATTCCCTGTCTGTAATGGCCTGGAGAGAGGAAGAGCCCTGGGAACAGCATTGCAGGGGCGCTGGCAGCCGTTGCTATTGATGCCTGGGCTGAGGACTCACAAAATCCATTTCCAGAGGGGCAGAAGAGGAGTTTCACCTCCCACCAGGTGCAGTTTGGCCGAGGGCAGTGAGCTTATCCCTCCACAGCATCCACCGTCCTGGAAAATGAGACTTCTCAGGGCTAAGAACCCAGATTTTGTTCTGAGAGGTAAATGGAACCCTTGGGGGTTTTAATTTTACAAACCTGCAGTGTTGCATTGAAGAGAAGCCCAATATCTGTCACCTGCAGGAAAGGGAGGGGTCTGTAGGTCACACATGCTTTGCAGGGGTGCACAGTCAGTCCCTGGGCTTGAGGCATGCACTTGGAGCTGCAGGGTTTCCCAGCTCTTTATTCCTTTATCCCAGACTCATTAAGCCCATATTTTGGTGATTCATAAAAAAAAAAAAGAGAGAGATTTCTCTAGCACTTGTAAAACAAAGCACTTGGTAGGATCCTGGCTAGGCACCAGTTGTGGTTGAAGCAGAAGATTTAGCTGGGTCAGGAACACAGCAGCACAAACTGGGTTACCTCCCACTTCAGCTGCCAAACCTGGAAAGAAAAATACTCAGAATTAAATATATAACAGTACAAAAAAATAACAGCAGACCTGGACATGTGTTATCTCTGTAAAGCAGATGTTTTTACTATGTCACATACTGGCTGGTGTGCAGAGGAACTAATAAAGTGATTTACAGCTGTAATTACACTTATTTTATTATACAGGATGAACTACACTGAAGTTCAGATCCAGCAAACCCCACTGAATATTCCAAATAAAGGAATTCAATCTTAACCTTGAGCAAGACTGATGGGTGAGGGTTGATACACAGAAGGCAACTTTTTATTGATCTAGCATGTTCCTCCCCAAAAGGGGAGCTGCCAGATGCAGCAGAGGATGCTGAATCCAGCAGTCCACATGTGGCTTTTTGTCCATGGGTTTATCCAGAGCTGAGAGAGTGTTCCCAGTTGGTACCAGTGTATGCACCCAAAATTGTAATGTTTTCCTCTCAATTGGAAACATTAAATTATTTGGTTCATTTTTTCAGATTTTGGAGTGCAACTGTGATGATGCAGAACCAAATTAACCATGTACCCACCAGCAGATTTCAGCAGCTGTTTTGGGGTTTGGTGTTGTACCACAGGGTTTAGTCAGTCTTAGAGAATTGGTATTGTTCAGCCTGGAGAAAAGAATCTTCAAGGTGATCTAATTGTGCCTTTCCAGAATCCAGCAGTCCACATGTGGCTTTTTGTCCATGGGTTTTATCAGAGAGTTTCCCAGTTGGTACCAGTGTATGCACCCAAAATTGTAATGTTTTCCTCTCAATTGGAAACATTAAATTATTTGGTTCATTTTTCAGATTTTGGAGTGCAACTGTGATGATGCAGAACCAAATTAACCATGTACCCACCAGCAGATTTCAGCAGCTGTTTTGGGGTTTGGTGTTGTACCACAGGGTTTAGTCAGTCTTAGAGAATTGGTATTGTTCAGCCTGGAGAAAAGAATCTTCAAGGTGATCTAATTGTGCCTTTCCAGAAGGAGCCAACAGGAAAGATGGAGTGGTAGGGCAAGGGGAATGGCTTCCCACTGCCAGAGGGCAGGATTAGAGGGGATTTGGGGAATAAATTCTTCCCTGTGAGGGTGGGCAGGCCCTGGCACAGGGTGCCCAGAGAAGCTGGGGCTGCCCCTGGATCCCTGGCAGTGCCCAAGGCCAGGCTGGATGGGGCTTGGAGCAGCCTGGGACAGTGGAAGGTGTCCCTGCCCATGGCAGGGGTGGCACTGGATGGGCTTTAAGGTCCCTTCCAACCCGAGCCATTCTATGTGTCTATGATAAATCAGGTATCAGGTAAAAGGTCTGGAAAAGTAAAAATATTTCTAATTTGTGTATTTTCTTGAAGGTTTTAAAATGAAACTTTATTTTATGGTCAAACCAAGGAGAGTAGGTCAGTTGCTCAGTTTCTTGCAGTTCCTCAACAGGCATTGAACTTGGGGGAGCTGCATTTTTTTCCTACCTAACACAGTAATCTGGACCTTATCCCAGGAGGAATCTCTAAAGAGGGCAGGAAAAGTGACCTCCTCCTTCTTCTCTCAGACCTTCAGTGGTCAGCAGGCATGAAAAAGCCACAGCCAATCATAGAAAAACCAGCTGAAGACATGCAGAGAAAAGTTTCCCTTCACTTGCTCAACTGTCAGGCCAAGAGGCCTCCACACCACTCCAATTTTTGACTCAACCTATTTGAGCAGTCAGATCAGTTTCTGAGCATTTGTAGGATTATCCAATTAAAATGTTAGCAGGCAAATTGGACAGCATGGAATCACTCTACAGAAAATTGCACAAGGCAGGGTTTTTTCCCCAGTGTAATAAAACTTCTCCAAAGGCAGGCTGTCCTTTTATTCCCTTCTGATTGTTTTATAAAGCTTTTGGTGTCTGTCTTTGAAAATTGAAAAACAAATTTTCTACTCAATTTCTTTTCCTCCTTCTTGCAGCATAGAGTTTGCACTAAAACAGAGTAGGGGGAAGGAGGGAGGTGGTGTGAGGAGTGAAAAACCTCACTTTTAAACTGTTGTTAGAGTTGCACAAAAAGCCAGGGCACTAAGCAGAGGATGTTGTGGCAAGATAAAAACACGTGGCAGGTGAGGTGAAGCAAGAGTAAATAAATGCTGACAAAGTTTTTTTGTAGTGAAGTGTGGGAACAACCATGACCACAAAGCCAACAAGTCACAGTATCACAGAATCTTGGAATGGATCCCCTGCCATGGGCAGAGACACCTTCCACTGTCCCAGGTGGCTCCAAGCCCCATCCAACCTGGCTTTGGACTTTTCCAGGCATCAAGAGCAGCCACAGCTTCTCTGGACAACAAACATTTGCTGCCAGTATTGTTCATGTAATTTTAACAATTACCCTCTTGTTTTACAGTTATGAAAAAAATATTAATTGGGGCAGTGAAGATTTGCCATGGCATTTCAAGGTTTTTAATGTCAGCCAGCTGGTATTTTAGCAGTGTGAGACAAAGCTCACCCAGACATGGGGTGTAAATGGAAGTGATCATTTATTTTTGCTGCACAAAGGCCTGTGAAAAACAAACTCCAGATTTTCATGTTTGCTGGGAGTGGGGAATATCTCTGCATGAGCAAGTTCTCATCTTCTCCCTCGCATGCCGGAATTTCACCGCCTGCTTCATCATCGCGCTGGCTTGTCTGACTCATCTCGGATCAACAGGAGCTTGAAATTATCTCCAGGTCCATTATGAAATCCATAACAGGGCTGGGAAGATGCACTGAGGAGCAGGGTAGGGGGGCAAAGCTTTTGTTCCACCCTGCCTCAGCACAGCCACTCTAAATTGTGCCGTCACACCAAGCAAATAAACAAGAAGCAGCATTTTTGTGCTTCCTGCCTCTTGGGAATTTTTGTATTTCACATGTTTTACTGCAGCAGGAAACACAGAGCTTAATCAGGCTTTTTGTCTGAAATGTAATTGGAGTTTGGCTGTTTTCACCCGTTTGAACCACTTCAAACATGAAATTACAGACTCGTGCATTCACGTGGGTTCTGAGCTCAGAGGGGGATGTGTTGGCTTTATTTGTGTCACAGACCCACTTCGGACTCAGAAATACTTTCATTCAGTGAGGTGCTGTCCAGGAGGAATAGAGAGATTGGAATTTAGCAAAGATCTGTGGGTTTGCTGCTGGCTCCCAGGGTTAACAGGGTGCTGGAATGAAATGCTAAGAAGCCTCATGTCTGTCCTCTGATCTGCCATCACCCAGGGATGGTCACACCAGGCTCATCCTCTCTGCTCCCTGAATGCTAAAGAGAAAAAAAATATTATTTACCACTGCAACTCCTCTAAATGCAAGAGAAAATGGTACACTATGCACATAATTACTGTCTGGTGGCTCTAAGGCACAGTTTTGGTTTTTTTTTTTCCCAGAGAGGAGAGGAATAAAAGTGTGTATTCCTGCAAGAGATCAAAACCAGGGAGGACAGAACTATGGCAGAAAAAGAAATGCACACAAATAATTGGACTTAGCAGAAATGTGATATCTCAGACAAACAGATAGAGGAATCACTTTGTGAAAAATAAATGAAATGGAGATACAAGGGAAACAAACATAAATAAAAATAGATGGCATCAGTGTAACAGACTTAGACTTACCTAAGTTTATATGTATTGACTCTAATGGGGGGATTTGACTGCACTCTGCATTTAAAACTGCAGGACTGGGACCTGTGTGCTCCAAACCATGCCCTTGTAGGTCCACCCTGAGTCAGAATATCCCCATAGGCACCAGATGATTTGGTTACCAGGTTTAAAGCCTCTCTGCAGTCTGGACAGCTTTGGGTTCCTTTGAGTCTGCTTTGAGCATAGAGATTTCCTCTTGTGCCACCACAGCAGCAGGAAAGGACATATTGAAAATGAAGTCAGAACTCCAGAACTTTTCAAACTTCTGTGGAAGACAATATATAGGGTAAGAATAGACAGAGCTTAGCAAGGAGTGCATAGCAACAATGGGAAGCTTGCTTTCTGGAAAAAAAAACCACATTGATAATATGGGTCTATTTATAAAACTTGGGAAGACAGAAAGATTAAAAACAAGTTCTTAAAATACATTTGTAAAGAAAGTTCAGACTTCTGTTTCCTCCTGATTCTAGGAAAGATAAAAGTTTGTGAGTGTTACCAACCTCTGTAGAGTTGGTCTTGGAGATTTTTTCTCTTTGGGTAGAAAGAGAAAGATGAGAGGCATTGAAGTGATCTGTGAAAGGGGAAGAGCTCGTTCATTCTTCACACAAAACACTGGGAATGAACCCACTCAGGTGGATTCCTGCCCTTCTGCAGAGCTGTGCTCCCTGCTGTCCCTGCTTTTGGAAAACATTCATTACACCCTTTCTTTCCAAATCTTTGAGCTTTTCTCCTCAGTGAGTCGAGGTTGCTCAGATGTCAGGGGTGCAGCCTGGGAAATAGCTCTGGAATACAGATGAGTCAAACCTGCCCCTGGCTTTGCTTTCTCTGGGTGTCCAGAGAAAGAAGAACCTGCATTCTTCCTGACTCCTGAGTCACCCACCAGCACAAATGTACATGAGCATTAATGCAGTCCCAAAACCAAGGTGATCCTCTGGGTCTACCTCAGCTTTGCCTCAGAGTGTAAACGGAGTTTCCAAAGCATCGAGGTGAGCTTGGTGCCAAAAGCAGAGTTCCTCAGTGCTCTCCTGACAGAAAACCACTGCCATGGAGACAGTCCCCTTCAAACCAGCCAAATACCCCAGCATTTCTGCTGTGAATACCCCAACAGACCCCAAATTAACCAGCAGCCTCCCCAGGAATGGCTCCTCCCCCAGAACCTTCTACCCCATAAGTTTTTGGAGCTCTTTAAATGCTCCCTGCTGTCTCTCCTTATCTCTTTGCCTCTGGTCCAGCTTTCATCCTCCCACTTTTCCTGCAGTGTCTGTGGCAATTTCTGGCCCAGCAGATCCTGGGTTTGTCATCCCTTAGACTCCCAACAGATGCAGCAAACCAGCTGTGCTGGGGTTC
The DNA here is from genome assembly GCF_901933205.1 of Camarhynchus parvulus. NCBI lineage: Eukaryota > Metazoa > Chordata > Aves > Passeriformes > Thraupidae > Camarhynchus > Camarhynchus parvulus. The sequence goes on along the minus strand of NC_044578.1, from coordinate 24,568,896 downwards.
AGCTCTTTGGCACTGACACCTCGCAGCCTCCATCAAACAAATGAGGGATTCTGCTTTTCCGCAGAAATATCCCCCAGCACAGCAGTTCTCTCCATAACAACCTCATCATGTTCAGAGGCAGATGCTCTAAATTAGCTGTGCTCTAGGAACGGGAGCAGCATTGAGGTGGGGGAATGGAGAGGGGATGAGAAAAACTGAAACATTTTGCCAAAGGTCACATTTCAAACAACTTAATTTAGCTTCATTTTAAAGGGCTTCTTGCCACAAGACTCCATATGAGTCTTTTTTTTTTTTTTTTTTTTGGTAGCAGAGAAAGAAAATGGAAGCATCAACAAATAGGCACTTAGGCTTGTCATTTCAGCTATTCTCCCTTTTCCTTTCTTTTCAGTAAGAAAAAGAAAGCATGAAAACCTGGAAATGAGGCAAGTCTTCTCAGCCCTGAGAACTGCTGAGGCTGTTTAAACTCTCCAGGCATTTAGCTCGCTTAGTTCTTCGGGTTTTTTATCAAGGATTAATTTTTGATTAAAGTTTTTCAAAAAGAAGTTTAATTGAAATCAATCCTCCAAGCAATTTGTTGAAACTGTCTCCTGATCAAAACAAAATCAGAATAAATGACATCTGATTTAAAAATAATTATATCCAGTGATAATTAGTGCGTTTGCAGGAAAGTTTAACAATTTTTGTGCAGTAAAAGACCAGGAACAAAGTCAACATGCTTTGAGCTAATGCGAACACAGCCTGTTCAGCCAGACACTACATAGATGTGAAACTGGGGAAAATAGGATGTCTATAAAATGAAAGACAGGTGCAAGAGAGGAGTCTGGCTGAGAGGAAATAGAGAATATGCATCACACATGTTTAAAAAGGAATAAAAAATCCATACCAGGATGAATGCCCTGGTTTGAAGAGGTATTTATCTTGCACCTCCCCAGCATGGGTTGTTATTTACACCTAAGACTGTCTAGTTTATAAGAAAGAGGAAGAAGCAACCTCAACTTCATTGAAACTCATAAATAAAACACCTCTCCTCTTTCACCAAGCGCTGCTGAGCTAAAGCATCACAGAAACTTCACCTTAAAAATGCTCTCAAATATAACAACAGACAGCTTTGTTCTCTTGCAGTGTTTCCCGTGTTTTATCCACATCCTTCAGCTGCTGGGGAGAGCTGAAAGCTGCCAGGTGAAATCACAACGTGCAGTTAGAGCACTCCATGAGAGGGAGCTCAGGGTGACTATTGCAAACAGCCCCTGAGGAGAAGTGTCACTGACTGTCAGAGGCATTCCAGCTGTCTGGGGCCCTGCACATCTCTGTGTGGCAGGGATTAGCCATTTCTTACTTCCTCCTTCCTTCAAGGATCAGTCTGAAATGCATCCAGTGCTGGCTGTGCTCACAATTTCACCTGAGCAGATTTTTAAGGGAAAAAAAAAAAAAGAAAAAAAAAAGAGAATTTTAATTTAAAAACTGCAAAGGCTTTCTCTCATGTAAAAACTACTTCAGAAAGCTTCAGCGAGGACTGAAAATCAATAGTGTTTTCTTTTAGCTAGGAATAATGGTTATTTCTGAGCAAAGCCCTGGTGCTGGAGAGGGCAGCTGTGGGAGACGTGCCCATCTATCCCATGGATTCACGAGGGCTTTGTCTTTGGCTCCCACTTACACAGCTTTAAATTCTGCTGTGTTGACTTTGAGCTTGACACGCCACTAAATCTTCAGTCCCCAAGCAGAGTCCTCTCCAAATCATGGTGTTTCACTGGCTGCCTCAGACCACAAGTGTCACCTTCATTTGAAATTATCTTGTCCCAAGTGTGCTTAAAACATTCTCATCATTTTTGATGAGGTTGGGCCCCGTTCCAAGGCCATGGCCAAGCCAAAGCCCTGCAGGGGAAGGGTTTTTTCCTTTTTTGCCTGGCTGCTTTCAGGAGGGCCCTTTTCAGGTCTGCTCAATCCCAGAGCAGGTCTGTTATTATGGAAAAGCAATTTAAGGGGATATGAGTTATGACTGAGAGGATCCATGCAGGTGTTCATGGGGTTTAATTAATGTGTTCACATCACACCTTTAATTAATTTGTGACAACAATCTCGGGTGTCACTGAGGCAGAGAAAGGCGACTTTTCTGTCCGAGGCTCACATGAAGTACAAAGGATTTTGTGCCTTCTGGGGTGATGAGTCTGGGGGAACCTGAAGTACCCGGCCCAGGATGGTGTCTGGGAGCAGGAGTGACTGCACAGCTGTCTGCAGGGTTAAAATAAATACAAAAATGATCAAAAGTTAAATTATAACCACTGTTATCAAAAAAGTGACTCTTAAATGTTCCCTGAAAGCTGGAATGGATGTGGCATCAGTGAACCACCTCTGCCAGATCACAGAATCAGGGGATTCCAGAATGGCTTGGGTTGGAAGGGAACTTAAAAACCATCTTTGCAATCCCTGGCCGTGGGCATGGACACCTTCCACCGTCCCAGGCTGCTCCAAGCCCTGTCCAGCCTGGCCTTGGGCACTGCCAGGGATCCAGGGGCAGCCACAGCTTCTCTGGGCACCCTGTGCCAGAGCCTGCCCACCCTCACAGGGAACAATTCCTTCCCAATATCCCATCTGACCCTGTCCTCTGGCAGTGGGAAGCAATTCTCCTTCTCCTGTGACTCCAGCCCTTGTAAACAGTCCCTCTCCATCTCCCTTGTAGATCTCCACACCTTCATCTGTTTGATGAAATGGGAGAGTGAACTCATTCTTTTTTTCATCAACAAGCTCATTTTGCAGCTTCTGCCTCAAACGCCTTTTTAATCTCTTCAGTTCAGTCTAGCAGTAAACTCAGTAAACTTCCAGAGCTGTGTGTCAGCATTTGTCTCCACACACAAATATGTGATTTGCTGATAAGGCAGATCGGAAGCTGGTTAATTGCATCGGATTTCTCCCTGAAAAGCCTTTTTAACTACCCTCAAATATCATCGAGGCTGAGGCTAAGTACATGTTTGAATATTTTCTTCAGTTCTCTGCTGACAAAACTGCTGATGTGGTTGTTCTTACATCTTATGATTGATCAAGAAAAAAAAAGGAAAAAAGAAAAAAAAAAGAGAAAAGGCAAAATTTCAATCCTAACACAAACACACAGATGAGAGACGCTCCAAAGAAGGCAATTTCATACAGAACTGATTTTCATAAAGATTTTTAAGCGTTTCCTCCTTCATCAGTGTTTGTTCCTAAGCATCAGACAATAAAGCAAATTGAAGTTTCTCCTACTGATGTAATTTGAATTTATTTTGGTGGCTTTTGACCATCTTTTACCTTGTGATTTGTTCCCAGCAGTAAATATTTGGTGAACAGTTTCCTCCCTTTCTCTGACATTTGATTTGCCTGTGACACCACAACTTTGAAACAGCAAATCTCATCAGCTCCAAAATCCACAGGACTGGGATCTGCAATGGCATCAATTGCTTCAGCTTTGTCACAGTTCTGAAAGTCTAAGTCATTGTCCCCAAAAGTTTTCAGCCTGTCTTGCACTGCCATGACATCTTCTCCCATCTGCTGGGATTCACTGCTCCCCATTTTGTTTGCTGTGCCAGCAGGAGTTGAATTTCTGCTGCAAATAAATTCCCTACTTGGCACCAAACACATAAAGAGTCATGGAGAAGGTTTGGGTCAGGAATGGGTAGCTGAGAATGGAGAAATCCCAGTGGAAATGAGAGCACAAAGGGAGAGGGATGGGGTGAAGGACATGGGAACCTCACGGGCCAAATCCCTGACGTGGCTGGAGAGGAACCACCCAGGGATGCAGAGAGGAGGAGAGCCAGCTGAGAGCAAGATGAATCTGTAATTAATTTATGGCCTTGGATTAATGCTGATGGATCAGCTGTGACACAGAGTTAGGGCTGGAGGTGCAAAGTGAGATGGATCCAGATGCAGGGGGAGCGTGGCACAGCAGAAGGGGGTGAATCATCCCAGGAGACACAGGCCAGGTGGAGGTGAGAGCAGGGTGGGACTGGAAACCAAACTCCTGGAGAACACTAAGCTGCCAGTGTGAGAAAAGGAGTGGGAGATTGGAAGGGAGTGCTCAAGGGGGAAGAAAATGAGACATACGGAGTTTAGGAGTCAAAATAAAAACAGAGAGGAGTCATGAAAAACTTACTGTGTCATTCCCATCCCACCAAAACACTGTATGAACATACATTTATGTGCTGAATTTAGCCTAATATTCAGCTTGTAATATCACCAAGCAGATTGAAGCCAGCTCAAATTCTACTCTCTTTAATGTTTTATAACATTTCTTTTATTTTCCTTTATTTTTTTTCCCTTCATTTACAACTTTTTCTCCTTTTCTTTGAGCCAAAAGACAAAAAATTATCGCCCATCAGTCCCAAACAATCCACCCTCCAGCAGGAGCAGCAAATTGTGATTATTCACAAAAGTCATATGGCTGTTGTTCTGCTCCTGGGCTTTGAATCCCAGTGGGAAAGATAAGAATATTCCTCTTATGGCTTTGGGCAGGAATTGATCACTTCCTACTCCTAAATACAAGTCATACCCTGCATTCATGTTGGTTGTGGGCGCAGTGGGATTTTAAGCTGTGCAAATATATCAGAATTCATGCCACAGAAGATAAGAAAAATCGAAATATGGGAAAGAAATATTTCAAATGGCAATGCTTAGCAGCTCAGGAGAAAAATACTGATGTTTAGAGGGATCCAAATATTTTTTTTAAAGTTTTTAAATTTAACAAAAAAGAATGAAAGCAGAGGATAAGACAAGAAATGAAGCACTGGCTCATGCTGAAAAGCAACAGAGGCCAAAAATTCCCTACTGTGGGGGTAATGAAAAATCATCCTAATTACATGGCAATTAGATATAATGTGTGCAGTGCTGAGTACTCATGGATTCTGTATATTGTGAACCCCTTTCAGCAGAATGTCCCAGCACCCAGGACAAGATACCCAAGAATTAGTAAAAGAAAGTGAAAAGTGAATTCGTAAAGGGGGAGTCACAAGATTTCCCTCTCCCTGTGTCACAGGAGATGTGTCACAGTCACCCACTGACCAGCCAGAAATGCACTTGCCTTGCCACGGGGACAGCTGGAAAATAAACGTGTCCTGATATTTTTATGGCATGTTGTCATTGAGCTGGAGCAGGGGACCTTGGGGGACAGGCAAATGGATCATTTTAATTAACACCTAATTGTGCTTGACACCTGAAATTCTGCTCAGCTTCTCCCCTGCCAGACCCAATAAGTGAAGGATGTCTGTGCAGCACTGTACCAACAGGAGCTGGGAATTACTCCTAGCTGCAGGATGCAACTTCCTTGCCTCATTTTCCTGTGCAGAAAGCACAGCATTTTGGTTTTAAATCCTAAAATCAGAAGATGACCAGATTTTCAGCTACCAAAACCCAGGAATGATTTGCATGGAAGTGAGGGTTTTCTCTGTGTCTAGAACAATTAAAAAGTTTCATAGAGAACAAATCAATCGGTGATTAAAAAACACACGTGCACCACTATCCTCCTCTGTGATGAGGAATTCAGCACAAATACCAAACCTTTTAAAAATACGTAAATGTAACCTTGAGATGTTGGGGGGAAAACCCGCACTGGGAGGTGGAAAACTTGAGGAAGGTTTATTTCTGTGCTCTGAGAAAGGTGTAACATTAGCATTGTCCCACCTTCTATTGTTCTACTTGTATCATTAGCTTTTATTAGCATTGGATTGAGCACACCCTGCTTTATGACACTGCAACGTAAATCAAGGCAGAGCCTCCCCAGTGACTCATATAAGGCAGCAAGCTCCATATAAAAGAAAGCCTTGACAGATGGGAAGGCAACAGAAACTGCAGAAGGCTGTTAAACTTCTTTTTTTCCCCATTTTACACCAAAGTGTACAGCTGGAGATGAGAGCATTTTGATAGGTAAAATGCCAGTGAAAGAAAGCTGGAGAGCACTGTGAGCTCTCCATAACCTGGGCCCCCTGATTGCTCTGGACACAAAGATCACACCACTTTCATGCTATCACCATCCCCAGAACTCCTGTTTCCCATGCACCCTGATGTCCCTGCTGTCCATTCCCTGGTGGGAAGGGGGTTAAAGCAGTGTCCTCTTCTGAAAGAGGTGATGTCCCTGTGCCTTCCTCAGCTGAGAGAGGCTACAGCACCCAATCCCCCAAAAGGCTCTGGTCCTCACACCTCATGGGCACCCTGTCCTTCCTTTCCTCCCCAAGATATTTTAGCCTGCAGGAAAGCTCAGAGCTGACCAAACCCCTGCAGATCACCTTCATCCCAAGCCTGATGTGCCTCCTCTGCCCAAAATCAGAGCAAGGGGCACACAAGAGGTGCTGTCCCTCAGCAGAGCTCCAGCACAAGAAGCCCACCCTGGCTTTTCCTCCTCCAAGGGAAGATGCCAATGATATTTCAGGAAATGTTGCCTCAGCTGTGGTGGACCAAAGGTGCGAACTCCTTAAAAAATGGCTTTGCCACCTACAGCTGTAGGTGGCAGCCTGAGTTTAACTTAATTACATTAATTAGTTTGACAATCTGAGATGAAATGGTGGTTAGCAACTTTGGAGCAGAGGGGGATGTTAGCAAGGAAAGCAGTGATAAAATCAAATTCCCTTATGGATAGAGCCTTGCAAGCAATTATCTGAGGTGTTGGCTGGCTGTGGGTAGTGCTGCAGAGCTAAATGTCTCTGCTGGGCCCATGTTTCATGATGTAAAAGAGTTATTTTGGTGCCCAAACTCTCTTGTTGTTGTTTTACAGGGCTCAGCTTGTTGCGATCAGAGATTCTTTCCAAAAGCGCCCTCATATCAGGAAGGCTTTACTCCCAAAATGTGATTATTTTCAGAGTTAGATGCTTTTTAAAATATATTCTCCAAAAAAGTTAAAAGGAAAACAAAAGAGTGCCCAAGACATAAGAGTCTGAATTTCAGCTGTGATGGGCCTGCTAACAGACCAAACAAGATTTGCCATAAACAAGCAATTTTTTGATGCTGTTTAAACCTCATGAACAGAAATCCTGTTGTTCTCCTGGGTAATTCCCAGAGAAGTGGTTCTGGGGACATTTTGTGCCTTGCAGTTATCCATCACTAAGTTCTAACCACTGTTAGAGACAACAATTAAATTAGAAATAAATTGAGAGGCACACTGATATAACCAATTTTGTTTAAAATACCAGTTGGCTGAATTGGTACAGTCCCCTCATGCTTGGACACTTGAGTTGTGAGAAACCTCATGGACATGGATGAGAGACTGTGTGCAAGGGTCTGGAGTGACAGAACACAGGGAATGGCTTCCCACTGCCAAAGGGCAGGGTTAGTTGGGATTTTGGGAATGAATTGTTCCATGTGAGGGTGGGCAGGCCCTGGCACAGGGTGCCCAGAGAAGTTGTGGCTGCCCCTGGATCCCTGGAAGTGCCCAAGGCCAGGTTGGATGGGGCTTGGAGTAACCTGGGCTAGGGGAAGGTGTCCCTGCCCATGGCAGGGGGAGGATTTAAATGATCTTTAAGGTCCCTTCCATCCTAAACCATCCTGGGATTCTAGGATATAATAACTAACACCTAGGAGAAGTAATGAAAGACTAAAGAAAATGAAAGCTGTGAATACATGTATCAGCTCGATGCAAAATAGGAGACATTTAAATTTGCATTATTTTAGCATGGCTGGAAAAGCCACTCAAGCTGGAAAATCAGCCAAGATTTTTTCAGCTATTTTGCTCTTCTCCCATCCCTAATTCTGTCCCTGAAATGCTCCACATGCACAGGGAATCAGGAGCCTTGAGGGCCCTGTGTTGTTCTGGTTGTGGTGAGCAGTGATTTCATGGGTATTATGCTCCCAGTGATGTGCATGACTTTGGTTGCACAGGTTGATTTAAATAAATTAATTTTTTTACAGAAAATCTGTTTTCCCACATGCCAGTCATTTAGATCACATACTTCCCAAAGATTTTACTACCTCACTAACTGTGGTGTTTTAAAATACACAGTCAATAAGAAAAATAGTGTTTTCTTCTAAATTAAAAAAAAAAAAAAAAAAGAAAATCCAGTTTCATCCAAATACCAACACATGCAGGACTTTTCTTCATGAGAACCACCCCGATAATTGTATTTCATCAGCTCCACCTGATGTTATAGAGCAAAAAGAGGACCTATAGTTGGCACCAAACATTTTGAAAATTCTCAGATCCATGAAAACAGATGCAGCAGATTTTCAGCAAGAACCAGGCCCAGGCTGGCTGTGCTAGGGGAGCAGAGTGGTGTTATCTAAAACCTCCCTGAGGTTTTAGCAGCTACAGAAGATCTTTGAGCCCCAGCTGAAAACCAGCTGGAAACCTACCATGAAATTGAATGAAAACTCAGCAGAAATTCTCCGCTTTTCCCATTCCATGGAGTGTTTTCCCATTCCATGGTGAGGCCCCAAGTGGGGTGGGATTTTTCTGCTCACGAAAATGTTGGGGGCTCAGGGCTGTTGGGCTTGTCTAGGGAAAGAGAGAGAAGCTAATAAAGAACCAGTCGCCAAGATGACAAGGAAATAATAGAGTTTCCAAAGAAATAGAATTCAGAACATCTGCTGCTCCCTCTACAAATCCTCTGAAACAAAAATTTAATCTGGGGACCATCCAAGGTTAGAGCATTATTAAATGGAGCATGGCAAAAACACATCACAAGTTCTATAAGAACTCTGGGAGGAAAATCTACCCTGAACTGGGACAAAAGGCAGAAATTGAGATATTTCAGACCTAAAGTTCCCCCAAGTTGTATTGGATCATCCCCCAAAACATTTAATTTCAACCAAATTTAAAATTCTGTTGGTATTATGTTTCATTTTTCTTATTGCTTTCCACTGAGAATTGGGTTTACATCTTGAAAGAATTTGTTGAACAAATTGAGGAAACCTGAACACAGAACAGGAAATCCATCAAAAGAAGCCTCTTCTTAAAGTTTCAGTTTTTAATACAAAAAAAACCAAAACACAACCCAATGGTCAGCTTTAAACACAAGCAACACTCGCATTGTGTCCATGAGGCTTCCAGCACCAAAGCCTTCAGCTTCCACACATTTAATTTTCATGGCACAACAGAGGTCAAAACCTGTGCAGTTCATTTCCTGGATGCCTTGGCTCTATTAAAACACAGATTATTAAATCTCCAATATTCCTGTTTCGCACAGAAAATAATTTTTGTGTAAATGAGGAGCCCAAATTACAGCAATTCCTGTGCATTTTCCCACCATTTTTACCAAGGCTCTGTTCTGTTCCCATAAATCAACGGGAGTGGCAAACTGCTCCAAAACATCTCCCAGTTTGAGGAAGCTCTGCTGGAACTGGAAATCAAGGAGACAGCCCCTGGAGGAATTACCTTGTCCAAGACACAATTAATCGTCAAAAGCAGAGACTTCTAGAACAACTCAAAGTCTTCTAGAGGCTTCTAGAACACCTCAAAGTCTTCCCAAAAAGCACTGGCTGAGCTCCAGCCGGTCTCCCAGGTTATCCCTGACTTGTCACTGGATCAGATGGCTTTGCTACCCAACCCCTCACTAGGGGAGGAATCCCTGTTTTCACAACTCAGCACGAGTTTTCCATGAGCAGAAAGGTATTTCCTACTGCTCAGTCTGACCCTGTGGAATACTCAAGCCAGCAGCAGCATTCCTACCTTTCTTTTATATTTTTTGTGACATGAACGCATGGAAGTCTGCTGTGATATATTTAATTCAAAATGCCTATGGTGGGAAGAACAAGGAAGGAACAAGGTTGAAGAATGAACCCTGGCAGTGTCCAAGGCCAGGTTGGACAGGGTTTGGAGCCACCTGGGACAGTGGAAGGTGTCCCTGCCCATGGCAGGGGTGGAACTGGATGGGCTCTAAGGTCCCTCCCAACTCAACCCAATCCATAATTCCACCGGCTCCACCACCACACTCTGGAAAGTCCATACCTTCCAAATAATTGAGGCTGTCAAAAACCTGAGTAACCAAAAGCAACCTTGACAAAATGACATTTACAACTTCCTGGGAAGCAGCTTAAGTGCCCAGCTGAGAAAACGAGAGGGGACATGTGGAAACTCCAATAAGAGAAAAGTCAGTGAAATGTCTCATTCTTTCCTGTAAGTGGATTAAGAGTTCTGGTAAGAAAGCTGAGGTCAAGCTTGATGATTTTCAAAGGAAAAACATCACATTCTAGAAGCTTCTATGAGAGCTGAAGCCAAGTTTTTAATTCTATAAGCCTTTTTCTAATTCTTGCAAAATTAAAACAGAAACAAAGAGAAAAATATCTGTGAAAGTATGAAAAGAATGAATGTGATGAGATAATTTAGTGATTAAGCCCCAAGCTGTTCTTGGAACTGATTGGAAATGCCTTGGAAAACATCATTCCACAAATCCAGCTTCACTTCACACCCTGTTGCACTCTGAAATTGTAATTTTCATTTTTTCCTATTATCTGCATTTTCATGGATAAATTTTGTTTGGCCCTCAGTTCTGGAAGCATTTGGTAAAATGCACATGGTTTTCCATAGTATTTTGTTAAGGAGAGGGGGAAATCCACAACAACCAACCAAACACATAAAAATCCCAAATGAACAAAAAGGGGAAAGAGGGAAGGGAAGGGTTAATTTTTCATTACTATACTATTTTTCCAACCTTCTGTAAATAAACTGTATAAAACATCAAAGGAAACACAGGGCAACTTATTTACTGTGATTTTATTCAATGTGAATGTATTTTGAAATTAAATTTGACAATTCCAAATTCCATCTTGAATGAAATTTGGGGTTTTCTCAAAGCTGTAGAGATTACAAATAGAAACTCTCACAATATTATTCCAGAGTTGGGACACTGCATTATGCAACCAGGGTAATTATGTGCTGGGCTTCCATGATCCACGATTTCACAGTTTGGGATCCAAGAGACAACCCCTAATACAGTTCCCTGAAAATCTAATTTCCACTCTGCTGAATGAATGTCTTCAATGTGCTGGTCCAAGATTACTATTAAATGAAAATTATATTGTTGAGCTTGAGCTTTAGTGATTTCAAATTGCTGTTCCAAACAGAGAGAGTGTTCTCAGATAAATGGGGAGTTTAATTAAACATGTATGTATTAAGTTATTTACTTAATTATAGTATCACCATTGCCACATATTGTTTTCCTGTGTATTAAATTCAGTTTCTCACATTACTGCATTATTAGATCAAACTGGTAATTGTCAGTTTTTCCTTTCTTCAGGCTTATCTAAGCTTGCACTGCTAAGTCTCACTTCACTTATCTCATTCAACAAGGCAGTGATGAAAGCCTTGCAAAGGAACCTTGGGTTAATCAGGGCTTCCCTCCTACCTCTCGAGCTTGCAGAAACCTGGAGAGCTCCTGGCACATTCCCAAGGTCTGAAGGGATGGCTGCTGCTGGAGCAGAATCCAAAATCTCCTGTCCTGGCTGCTGCCCTGGGCTGGGGATGATGACAGAACAGAGAGGGGCTGAGCAGGGCACCCCCAGAGCCTGGGTACAATCTCCAGCTAACTGCAGGCTTTATAATTTCATTTATTGCCAAGCTGCTTTCATCTTTTTCTCTTTTTTCCCTCTTTGGGAAACTTTCAGAACTCCAATTTTTCATTCACAGATGCAGGAATGACCTCTCCCCCTTTTTTGTCAAATCACAGATCTCCCACAGACCGAAAATCTCACCTTTGATCTCCTCCACCTCAGATAGAACCAAAGCCACTGCAAAAAATCAGTTTCATCTGTTTTAAGTATAAAATATTTAAAGGAGAGGAGAAGCTATGGTTTTATTTAGCTCAAAGGTGGTCTGCTGAGATTTGTTGATTTAGCTGCAGTAATAAATAAGCCAAAGACTTCAGCAATCATTGAAGCCATTTCAACATTCACATCCAGTGAAACCCCTTTCCCCCTGGCTCCAGTGGGAATCCTTAGGAGCCCTGAGAATCCTGAACTGGCATTTTTCCATGCAGGAAGAGTAAATCCAGCTTGTCAGAGGTGCTGCCCTGGCCTTGCACAGCCCAGCCTCCCATTGCAGGGCATGTGGAAAGCTCGGTGCACAGACAGCTATTGCATTTGCCAGGAAAAGTCCCAACAAAGGCAGGAATGATGCATCTGACTCCATGTTCTCTGAAGGCTCATTTATTACTTTATAATACTATATTACATTAAAGAATGCTATACTAATTAAAGAATACAGAAAGGATACTTACACAATGCTAAAAAGATAATGATGAAAACTCCTGACTCTTTCCAGAGTCTCGACACAGCTTGGCCATGATTGGCCAAAGAGTGAAAACAACTCTCATCAGAATCCAGTGAAACAATCACCTGTGGGTAAACAATCTCCAAACACATTCCACATGAGCACAACACGGGAGAAGCAAATGAGATAAGAATTGTTTTCCTTTTCTCTGAGGCTTTTCAGGAGAAAAATCCTGGGTGAAGGGATTTTTTCAGAGAATGTGAATGCTACAGACAGGCCTGTGTGTAACCCTGATGGATCCAGGAATTGGGATCTCCTGGCCAAGGGAAAACTCTGGGACAGCTCCCACAAGATCTTCAGGCATGAGGGAGAACTTGAGCTTTTCAGGCACGTTCATCAGGTCAATGAGAATGACAGAGATTTTGTAAATAAATGAATGACCAAAATTTTAAATTAAGGAAGAACTTACCTAACTTGGTGAGCAGTAATTCTGTCACCCTGTCAGAGAACAGAGGGTGTAGCAGCAGGAGAGACTTATCTCTGGTGTGACTGTTAAATATAAAAGCCATGAAAGAGCCCAGGGTAGGATGAGCTCTGAATTCTCCAGGGAAGAGAATTCTCCCTTCTCCTAGGTAAGGAGATTGCCCAGAGCTTGCAGGAAGGGCTGTCTCAGCTATAACCCAAAGCAGCAGGTAAGGAATTGTCAGGAATTACCCTGGCAGGAGATGGCTGGAGGGACTGAAATGCACCTGACAGGGTGTGCAGAGCTGCTCTGAGCTCTCCTTGCAGCACCTGAGGTGTTCCTGCTTCCCAAAGTGCTGCTGGTGCTCATTTCCACTTAAATTCTCCATGTGAAGGGGACAAGGAAAAACTGCACTTAATGAGAAGAGTAAAATCTGCTTCATCATTGATCGACAAAACCAAAAAAATCCTGGATTTTTTCTCACTAATTTACAAATCACCAAATTAGAGAGAAAAGGAGACTTCTTGCCCTACCTGTTTTGATAATTTTACTTTCCTAAATATGTGAATTTACCAGAACATTTTCCTTCTTTCTCTTTTTTACAGAAAAAGAATATTGAAGGGAATGACAGAGAATCTAGAAATATGTTAATATCTTTCCTTCATCAAACAACCATGAATATACATGACCATACTATATTACTATTTCCAGCTTCTTTGATTTATGTTATGGATAACATGTTTATAGAAAGCTAATCTCCACAAGAAGCAGAAAAAAAAAAAAGAGAAACTGAAGAAAAACAAAAAATCACACCACCAGCAGCAGGGAAATCAAATATCACCTAAATTAAACTAATCTCCAAAGTAGGCCAGACAAATACTGTAAAGCAGCCAGGATTTCTGAGGCACTTTATTACAAAGGGCTTTTTTATTTTTTAATATCAAGATTGGTGGAAACACAATTTAAACAGAAACACAGACAAAACAATATTAAGGGTGAGGTCTTCAAATCAGGGTGAATGGAATTAAGCTGTCCTAGGAAAAACTGATCCAACATTCAATTATTGATATTTATCACACTTGATTTCATGTCAGTGACTCCTAATCACATCCCCAAAAAATTAATTCAATCAGAGCAAGCTGTTTCCAGCATGACAGGCATGGAACTTGACAAATTGCTGCTGGTAAATGTTTGATGCTGAATGGTTTTTGAGTGCCCTTGAGTTGGGGTTTGTTTGTTCTGGTTTGTGCCATGAGACTTGGCTGCTCCCAGGCTGGCAGTGCTGCAGACTCTGGCAGAACCACCACAAGTGCTGCAGGTGGAAGAGTCCAAGTGGCCCAAATGTTGCAGGTACAGATTTTTGGGGTGGGTCTGTCCTTAATCCAGTCCTCAGTGCAATCTAAAGAGCATTCTTCCCTTTGGCTCACTGATCATCATTAGTGCTGCCTAATGAGCCTTAGCCCTAATGATTAGCACAGACCTAATGACCCCGAAGCATGGCAGTTGTTGTATCCTTTTTAATGACTTTGCTTCCTGCTTTCCCAGCCCTTCTCTGTTTTAAAATGGACATGAAATTCCGATCTGCCATAGGCCACTCCCAACCCAAAAACTCCAGCTTTCCATTCCTGTGTCTCCCACAGCTGATCAGGGATAACAGGAGTGGTCAGTGCAGTGGGATTTGGCCTTGTCGCTTCTCCACTGGGCCAGGCACACACTGATGCTATGAGCACCCCTCTGCCCTGCTGTCACTGGAGTTTGCTGTGACACCACAATGTCTGTGAGAGTGAAAGCAAACCCAGCCAGCAGCAGGTTCTTGGGAATGGCATCACCTTCTCAGACTCTGCCGTTCAACTGGGGATCCCTGGCAGTGTCCAAGGCCGAGTCGGATGGGGCTTGGAGCAAGCTGGGCTAGTGGAAGGTGTCCCTGCCCATGGCAGGGGTGTCACTGGATGATTCCAGGACTCCCCAAAGGGACTATTCAATGTTTCTGAGCTATTCATTGTTTCTGTGAGCTCTGTACCAAGCAGAGACTTCGCCCTGACACTGGCACTTCACTGAGAGCAGTGGCTTATCAGGATTTGTTTACCCCATTGCTGATACACTTGTACAACACTACATTGCATTGCAGAAAACAAAATTATTGCCTGCAATTATTCACTGAATCTTCACCAACTATCCACAGCATCAGTTCCATTCCATCAATCAATTCAATTACTCTCATAATCTCTTTGAGGGGATTTCTCCCTGTCCCCATCATTCTCCCAAGCCCCTGAATGATGACATGTAGTTTTTTTCTAATGCAATAGATGCCTTATTTATTCCACTGCCTCTGTATATGTGACATGCCCACTGTTCAGAGAACTGCATTGTTGTCACTGCAAATAATGATCTAAATGCATTCCAGGACTTCATCTATATTTCCCTGAGTGTTTTATAATGTGCAGGAGGCAGAGAAGAAGATCTTCAAGTTATTTTTGAGGAAATATATATCACTGTGTGGTGGGGATGTCTTCAGGCAGCACTTGTTCCCAGCATTCTTTCATTTACATTTCTGCTGTGTTTATGTGCTTTGTCTTAATGCTTCTTCACCTGCTTTGGATATTAGCAAGTGGAGCAAGAGATATTTTTATGAGCCTTATCCTGCAAAACAAATAAAAGTTTTTGATAAAAAATTGATACACAATATTTGTTTCTATTTCAGTGCACAAAGAACAAAGTCTGATTTCCAGGACCCTCAGAAATGAAACCTTTAGAAATATAGACTCAGTCCTGATGGCCACACAAAGAGCAATTTAAGTTTTTTATGATTATGAGGGAATGTCAGCTCCTCCAAATAAATATATTATGGTGAGAAACAGAACAATTTCTTTATTTCCTTCTTTTTTTTTTTAATAATATTGTTATTCTGGAAATCTCTCTTTCTATAGGTTTGTAAAGGATAACATGAAAGCAGATGGAACATGTGCCATAATCATTGATTATTAACATGAAATATTCTGTAAAGGGAAAAATTACTGGCTTTAGAAATGTTCCAACCAATACTTTTAACTACAGTTTTCACTGGGAAAAGAGCCATGAGCCACTGTTGAGAGAGGAAATTTTCCCCACCTGCACCAGCCTGGAAATGTGGTGCTGTTTCTCCTCCCAAACCTTCCATAAACCTCAGCTGGGCCCTGAAACACTCTCTGGGTCCAATCTGAAATAAGTGAGCAACACACACTATTGGTTCCTTCACAGCATATTTTGCTGGCAGCTCTGTAAAATTAAGTATAAATTAATACCAACATTTGCAGATTCAAAGCATAAAACCTAATTAAATAGATAATTTCAGACCTACTCATTCTGATTTGGCTGTTTAAACTTGCTTATTTCCTATAGCAGATTTTCCAGAAAGAAAATAAAAGGAAAGGAAAATTTGAGAACATTCCTACCCCTCTTCCCTTCCCTGTGAGGGTGGGCAGGCCCTGGCACAGGCTGCCCAGAAAGCTGGGGCTGCCCCTGGATCTCTGCAATTGTTGGTTGGGTCAGCCTGGCATGGTGGAAGGCGTCAGGGGGTGGCACTGGATGGGCTTTAATGATCCTTCCAACCCAAACCACTCTGGAATTCAATGAAATTTCAATCACAGCATTGCTCCCAAGACCTTTCTTCCCCAAATTCTCTCCTGTTTGCTCCCCACTGGGCAATGTCAGGATTTTTTCCTCTTCCCTTTGTTTGCTGCCCACTGAGGAAGAGTCCTTCTCCTCTCCCATTGCCACTGGCTCGGCATGAATGTTTCAGATTTTATCAGCCCCAGCACTGAAGGAACTTGGTGAATGAAAATGTGCTTGTGTTCTCCTTTTTTAGGCATTATATCAGGGAGGAAGGGAGCTGCTTGTCCACGGACAGAAACTAAGTGCTCCTATCTGCTGTAGCCTGCTCCCTTATCTGCTGCCTTCTATTGTTTCCAGAAAAACCCTCTTGTAATGGGCAAGGAACTCGATAAAAAGCACAGAACAAGGGCTGGCCTAATTCAAAAGGACATTTTTCTGTCCCTGGATGTTCAAGCCATGACCCTGTTTGTGAACAACGAGACATGAATGAGGTGTGTGGATGTTCAGTGTGTCACCACAGCACAGGAAATATCTGTAATTTTGGCAGATAGCCTGAGGGATAAGAGCCACAGACATGCTCCCAGCATGTCTAGTCCTAAAGAGAACGAAAGCTGCAGCACCATCCATTTCCATACATGAAATCCCTAATGTCAAAGCTGAAACAACTCTTTTTTCCACCTCCATCTCCCCCTGGATGCAGCTTGTTCACATTTGAACTCTTTGTGCCCAGGTGTGCTCAGCTGGAAACCAAACCCAGTGGAAAGGTCACAGGCTGCAGGCTGGGCAGGGCTCAGTGCCCTGTTCATTGCAGGTTGGTCATGTCTAGGAAAGAAAAGATATTTTGAAGGAAAATAAGAGATCAGAGTTATATCTGGGGAAATGCCCCCAATCCTGGCTGTCCCTGGATCCCTGGCAGTGTCCAAGGCCAGGCTGGACAGGGCTTGGAGCAACCCTGGGACAGTGGAAGCTGTCCCTGCCGTGGCAGGGGTGGCACTGGATGGGATTGCAGATCCCTTCAACCCAAACTCCTCTGTCATTCTGTGATTCTATAAAATGAGAGAAATCAAAAATCACTCCAGAAGCAGAACAGGTGCTTGGGATTTATAATTGTGTTATCATATATTTAACATCTATTATTGCATTATACAGTATTACATTTTGTTATGTAGAATAATTACACACATTGCCATTTAAAATATATTAAACTCATTATTTAGCATTAATCCATTCCAGCAGCATCTAGAGTCAGCCTCAGTGCTGCCAAAGGTGGGATATCACAAATTCAGGGGTTTCAGGCCAGTCCATGGAGCTCAAGCCTCCAGTTCCTGCTGCACCAGCCCTTACTGACTTTAATCAGAGCGTGCAGACAGATGCTTCTAGAGCTGCACAAGGGTCTCCAACACCTTTGTGGGCAGGGGACCAAACCTCTCCATGCCTCAGTTTCCTACAAAGTGCCTTAACATTCCTTTCCCCCTCTGTTTTATGAATGTGTTGCAGTTTGTGAGTAGAGCCAAGTTCCTGCAGCTGTGACTGGGGTGGGGTGAGTGGTGCTGCCAGCACCTCAAATGACAAGTGAAAGTTCAGACATCTGGCGCTGGCTGCTCACAGACACATTTCCTTCCTGAAATGATAACACACAGATCATGGAAATAAAACAAAAGGAAGCAAAACTGACAGTTGCTATTGTACTTCCAAATGAAAGCATTACTTCAGGGAAGGGACTCTGCTCTGAGACAGCAGTTTTCAAAAATGGCTGTTGGAAAAGAACTTTTCATTTGAAATAATAATCACATCTCTACCTGTGACTGAACTGACAATGAAACAAACGGCCTTGAGACAGTCATAAACCTAAGACAGATTAATTTGTCTGGAGATGATACTGTTTTCCTACACTGCCCTTGCAGCACTGAATTATGCATCATTTCATTTATCAGATTGCCTCCCTCTCCCTGCCATCCCTGCAGCACAGCCACGCTGCCTAAACTGCACTGATTTCCAGCAGGATGCAAAACACACAATGGATTTTCTTATCTCTCCCCTTGCTGTCCCAAACCTAACAAAGCCCTGCCTTCCCTCTCATTTCTTACCACTTTTGCTGTTTCCCTGTCACAGCTCTGCTCTGTGTCTGTCTGGCTTTTTTGTCATGCTAAGCAGCAATCCCTGCATGACAAAATTTCCTAATTGTAAAGAGCAAGTCAACCATAATTACTGTGCTTTTTACTATGATCATTTTCCAGAGGTGTCCCAACTCTTATGAAAATGAGAGACCTGGGCTGCCTGGTTATAGATTTTCACAGTTGCCTCAAGGGACAGGGATTCTGCAGAGCTGTGCAGACAGAAAGAGGACACCATCACTGCCAGTGTGCCTTCGATTTATCAGGAGCCTGCAGGCTCAGGGATGCACAAGGGACAGGACACAAGGATGTGCCATTTCCTGCTGGCACTTGTCTTTCCCCACCTCCAAAACCCCCTCTGCCAACCCAAAAGAGAGTTCTACCATAGCAGAGAGGGACCAAGAGATGCTTTTTATGGTACCTCACACTGCTGGGTCCTTCTTCTGCTTCCCTTTGCTGTCCTGATGCAAATGAAGTCAAGGGGAGGGCTTAGAGAGCTCTTGAAACAAACCAAAAAAAAGCCATTTCTTCTCTCAAAAGTTGTGCTGGAGTCTCCATCCCTGGAAGTGCCCATAAGTCCTTTGGAGATGCCAGTTAGTTCTGTGGGGTAGTGGGGGTATGGGGGATTTGGCCAAAGGTTGCACTTGAAGATCTTGAGGTGTTTCCCAACTTTAACAATTCCCAGACCCACTGGGATGAGCTGCCAAGGCCCCAGTACGTGGCACGGGCTGGGATTGTTGGCCCAAGAGCTTTACCCCAATTCCAGTGGCTTTTCTGATGGAGACGCTGCAGCACACCAAATCTTCACTAAAAGAACATTACAAAATCATAATTAAGCAGAGTAACCTTATTTAAAGCCACCCTTCAACCATCTGGGAGAAGAGCTGTCAATGCAAGGACGTTGGCCTTTCCCTTCTCTCTGGATGTCTCACAAGGAATCAGTGCCTGGAAAAAAAAAACAGGAACCCTCCAGCAGCAACTTCCTCCTGAAAGAAAGGATTTAGTGAGTCCCCTGGAAAAAACTTAATTTGCTGGTTTTGGCACACAAAACAGAGATATTACACCCCTTAGGAATAAAAGCCTTCAATGAAGAAAGGCTTCAATGAATATTTGTCGGAATTTTTATATGTTTTCATTATAAACAAAAAGAATTATAAAAAGTATCTTCTCCCTCGTTAACATTCCCAAATATGTAGGTTTGAAAATAAAGCCAGCAAAATGGAACTTATTCAGAATGAAAATGTTCACTGGGAGTTCATCTGAGGGACGATAAGACATAAAAGTGAGCATCTGTATATTTGGATGCATCTTATTTACACTCAGGGAAGAGACTGGGAATGTCATAAAATCCTGCAAAAAAAAAAGAGCCCTAAATGGTCTTAGAGTCATGTGAAATTTAGAAGAAAACTGGCCAAAATTTAGTACCTGGAATGCAAATTCATTGCAAAAATATGTTTTTCCAGTCACATCAAATATGCAAAAATATGGTTGCAAATTGAAAGTAAAGCAAAACACAGATGCACCATAAATTTCATTTTGGTACTGTTACGAGGAGCAAAAGCCTGAGAAGATTTTTGCATTTTTATTTTCTCCATTCAATTTATTCACCTCTTTTTACTATGAATGAGAGACCCATTAAAATATTAAAAGATATTTAGTAGGTGATCTAAAATGATTAAAAAGGAGATTAAAAAAAAAAAGCATTTCCAGTGCTTGTCAGTAGCAGGTTTTTTTATCAAATTTAATACAAAATAGCTAATGAGGGCAACTCAGCCCCAGTAATGTTGTTCAAAATGCAAACTTGATTTTCAAAATCCTTCCCTCCATATTTAATAGGGTGATGATTACAAGAAAAGTGATGCTCCAATATGTTAATTCCCTCTCTGTTTTTCTGCTGATGTTACTCTTCATTTGAAGAAAACTGTCACCCTCTCTTCCCCAGCAGATCAAAGCAAGGCATCCAGTTTGTACCAGATGCCATCATACAAAATTACATTTAAGAAATCTCCAAAGTAATTAAAAACCCCTGTATAAACCCTCTCAAAGAGGAAGACACACTGTACCAATTCTCCCCTCTTTAAACAACTTCTGGGGAGGTGACAAAATGTGACTTAAAGCTTCTGCTACACATGCCACCTCCTTCCTTTGAAGTCCTAATTAATTATCTTCCCAGAGAATCACAATAAAGAGGAGGCTGCTGTTGTATCCTGAGATATCTGGGTTCCTCATCCCACTGAGGCCAAGAAAGACCATGGAATTCTGGTGAGCAGCTGGATCTTGGACAAAGAATCCCAGGAGAAGGATGAGACTGGCTCAGGTCCACGATGCTGGATTTATTTTGGGGACACATTTTCATGTACCTTTGCAGTCAACACAACAGGACTTGCTGTCCCCAGCCTGGAAAGAATCAGGGACAGGAGGCGGACCTTTGTCAGTGCTGGGAATGTGTGAATGCCAAAGACCAGAGGAGAAGAGGTATAAATGCACCAGCACTTGTTATGGTCCCCAAATCCAGCCCAAAACAGCATCAAGAAGAAACCTGGGTGCTGGAGAGAAAACCTTCTGTTCCAGGATGGAATCTCAGTGAATTTGCCTTGCAATACTGTGGGGGGTTCCTATAACTTTATTTAAGTTTTGAACAAACCCATTTTTCCCTGGTGCTAAAGCACAGAGGCCTTGAAGAGCAAGGGATGGTCCTGTCCCAGCCAGGCCACACCAGCACATGCAAGGAAGCACAGGCTGGTCCGCACCTCAGGGTCCCATTATCATCTTTCTCCTCCTTCTCCACACCTCAGGGTCCCATTATCATCTTTCTCCTCCTTCTCCACACCTCAGGGTCCAGTTACCATCCTTCTATTCTTTCTCCACACTTCAGGATGAAGTTATCATTCTTATCTTCCTTCTCCACACCTCAGGCTCCAGTTATCATCTTTATCCTCCTTCTCCACACCTGAAGGTGAAGTTATCATCCTTTTCTCCCTTCTCCACATCTCAGGGTGCAGTTATCATGCTTATCCTCCTTCTCCACACCTGAGGGTGCAGTTACCATCCTTCTCTTCCTTCTCCACACCTCAGGGCCCAGTTATCATCCCTATCGTCCTTCTCTACAGCTCAGGGTCCAGTTATCTTCCTTATCCTCCTTCTCCACACCTCAGGGTGCAGTTATCATGCTTATCTCTGTTCTCCACACCTGAGGGTGCAGTTATCATCCTTCTCCTCCTTCACCACACCTCAGGGCCCAGTTATCATTCCTATTGTCCTTCTCCACACCTCAGGGTGCAGTTACCATCCTTATCCTCCTTCTCCACACCTCAGGGCCCAGTTATCCTCCTTACCCTCCTTCTCCACCCCTCAGAGCCCATTCCCCATCCTCACCTTCCCTTTTGGAAATGTTCCAAACCCCCCTCCCCTGGGCAGCCAGGAGGCCAGGAGCAGGTGCAGGTACCCTGCCATGAACACCCCCCTGTCTGCTGTGTCCCAGTTCCAAGGGACATCAGCTGTCACCAGTGTGTCACCACAAGCTCAATCAAGCCCCAGGAGCTGCCTGCCAAGGTGAGGTTCTCTCCCCGTGCCTGTTTTTGTTAAACAATTCACGAAGGTAGGAATTCACTGCAGAGCACAAAAGACACGCATTGAAATGCATCCAAGCTGCTGCTGGTGCCAGGAATATGACTCTGAGCAGCTTCCACTGTTTATAGACTTGAAAAAGATGAAAACATCCGGTCTGGCATGGAAAGGGGCTGCCAAATCCATCCTGGAGAGCAAGTAATGGAGTTGATATTCATTAACCCTTCTCGGTTGGCTTTTTTAATAAAATGAGAGAGATCTCAGTCCAGCCTCCAAGCAAGATTTATTTATTTCTAAATGACAAAGAAATGGAAAACACGAGGCACTTGGCAAAGTATTTGTTTGAGTACCTTGGCAGCTTGTCATTGATAATGGAATTGTTGTCTGATCTTCAGTCATTTGCAATTTAATTTACCCACAAAACCTACCACTTCTCCTTGCACATATTTCTCCACAGTGTGCCTATTTACCTTCCCAAACCAGGAAGAAATACATTAGATGATTTAAAGGGTAGCCCTTAATGCAATTTAAAGCCTTGCAAATTGATTTTCCTTAATGAACTTTATATCCTGACATCCTGTCGTTTTTCCTCTAGTACATTCAATTAGGCTATAATCAGTTATTAAGGGTTAGATAATGGGAAGGTGACATCATCCACATGAGGCAGAAATTTTTGTGAGAGATTAATTAAAATCTAATTTTCATGCAAGGCTAGACCATCTGGGCCAAAAGGTGCCTACAATAATTGCAAGGGGGATGACAAAAATATAAAAAGGAGAAAAAAAATCCTGGAAAACCCAGAATGGGGAAAGGAAGAACACTTGGCTTGGGTGGATGCTGAGATGAGAGGGGAGATGTTTCTCTTGGGGGTATAAGAGGGAGAACCTTTGTGCTGTCTTCATCTAAACCATGGCAGAACAAACATCGTGAATCGAAGCGCTTCAGCAAAGGAGCTGAATACATTTCTTTGTGGACGAAAAGCCAGAGCCATTCATGTTCTACTTTCAGGTAGAAACACTCTTTAATAGCAGTAGTAGCAGTGCTTAAAGCAGCAAGGCTTTTGTGGCTTTGTTAGTACTGACTTGTGATAGAGGGGAGCTGGGGGCTCCAAATCCATCTCTAATCTCAGCGGAGAACACAGCTCAGCAGTTCCATTTGCCCCATATCAAAGAAGGAAAAATGTTGTTATTCTGCCAAGAAAATGGATCTATTTATCTGATGCAACGGTCTCTGCAACACAGGGTTTGTTTTTCCTCGCCTCTCTCTTTTTTTTTGGAAACAGGCATATTGTAACCATTCTTAAAAGAAACCGGAATAGAAGGGTTACATCAACCACCAAGAACTTTCTAGTAACAATATCCATATTGCTGCAGTGATTCTGGAGGCTCTCATATTTCAGAACTGAAAAAGCCCTGCAGCTCAAGAAAAACAGCCAGCATAAGAGTTCTTCACACTCATTACTGCTTGTCCAAGCAGCACCTCCAAAGCAATCCAGCCCATGAGCAATTTTGGGGCACAGCCTCTAGGAGAGGTGAAAGGAAGGTTCAAAGCCCACAGATGCTCTCTGTTCATGCAGCTAATGCTGGGCTGACAGAGCTCGTGTGCCTCCCTGGCCTCATCTGCTCATTCTGGTGGAGCGTGTCTCCATTGATGTCCAGGAAAACAAGAGCCGAGCCTGAGGGTCAGAATGTTCCAAAAAGATCTCTTTCTGGGGTCTGGGGATTGAGTTGGTTCTCTTTTTTTTTTGGTCTTTTGACTCTTTGTTGGTTCTTTTTTTGAAGGACTAAAAGTAAAACTTGAGCTTTTGTCCAGGTTTTCTCTCATCAGATGGCTTTGAATCTGCTGGAAAAGTCCTGTTCTCAAAACAATTTAGAGAAGCTACAGCTGTCATTTGATTTTTAAAAAGTGTTCTCGACATTATATTTTTCCCCTTTTGACTTTCTAGGCTTTCTCTTTTGCCCAAACCTTCCAAGCGTCCCAGTAACCACCTATAACCATAGTCTTAATTAAGAAAGAACGTGGCTTGAATCATTATTCTAAGTCTGTTTGGAGGAATTGTTACCCAGTTGTAAGTGAGGTTTTCAATGACTGTATTTCTTCCCCAGAGATAAGGCAATTAACGTTGTTTCCCATAAAATCCACCTTCCCCCCACTGCCTCGGTGGAGGTGAGCAGAAGTGAGAACAAATCAATACCAGAATCTATTCCCAGGAAAAGGGAACAAATATATCTTTATAATTACAATATGTAACACATTCCACAGCTGCATGCCTCTTGTGGATACTTCTGATCTGAATGTAAATACATGTTTTATGCTGAGGATAATTTCAAAGAGGAGCTGGGAGCACACACGGAAGAATCCAGTGCTTTTAAATCTATGAGCCAACCTATTCATATTTTCTCTGCATTCCCATGATATACTGAAGAGCAGCCTATGCTGTAATGTAGGGTGCAATGGAAATATAAAATAAAAAACACTTAACTGGTCAAGAACCTGTACTTTCTCCTTAAATCCATGCTCTTTATAGACCTATCTCAGTTAGGACAAAGAATTGATCTCATAGGGGTAGCATTAAGATTTAATGTGAGCTTGTCCAAAGGGCCAGAGACCAAAGACCCAGATTTCTTTACTGATTTCATTTTTATGCTGAACTGAACCCATGATTCAGCAGTGGGGCTGCTTGGGTATTTCTAGGACAAGCCTGAGAAACTTATTCAATATTCACTTAGGTGTGCAAATATTGATTGTGTTTATTCCCCCAAACCTGAATTCTCGCAATCCATGGCAATACCAAAGGAGAAAAATCTGTCTTTGCTGTCCCTGAGTTTCCTTGCCTGGGAGTTCCAGTCATTTACAAGTTTACTTATTGTCTTCCCAACCTCTCCTAAACCCCACCACCTGGAAAACTCCCCTTCCAGACCAGCTCATGCTTGCCAGCTGGAGGGCTCCTGGCCTGCGGGCAGGGTAGGGCTGTTAGAGAAACAAACAGGCATTAAATATCCCCAGGCTTTTCTATTTCATCTACAGAAAGAAAATAACTCTGGGGTAAATATGCAAGGCATCGAACACTTTGAGAGAAATTGCTGTTCTCCATAATTATTTTTTAATTTACCCTCTGCTGGATGAGAGCTGAGGCCCTTGTCTCCTCGTCAGCACAAACTTTGCATTTCTTGATCTGCATCTGGGGCTTGCCGAAAAATGAGCATCTTGATTACAGCTCTGCCCTTCCCCTGCTCAGCTCCAGCTGCTGCCTCTCCTCGTGCATTTCCAAAAACTGAAAGGCAGAGCCATTTACTTCCTTATTTCTCTGATTGATTTTGCTCATGTGGGTTATCTCACTTCCTTTTGCAGCTCCCTGAATATCTCTGAAAGGAGGGAGAAGAGCGCGGCTGTGCCCCGGGGCAGGTGCAGGATCAGGGGAGGGAGCCACAGCTGGGGCAGTGCCACTACCACAGTGACAACAACGAGCCCCAAAGTGCAACTTCTGCGGCTCTGCACTCCCTCCTCTGGCTGAGAGCAATGAAGTTTGTAGAATCTGTCGGGGGAGGAAAGTGGGGATGGGGAAATAATGGCAAACAGCTTGTTGTGTGGTCTTAGTGATCCTAATCCTTGACAAATTCATCCTGTGTTGGGTGAGACAGACTCCTAGGCGTTGTGGCTCCCAGAGGTATTCCTGATTGCTTTTCCCAGCTCTCCCAAGAAGAGCTTGGCTGCCTTCCACCAACCCGTGTTTTCCTTTTCAGTCAACACACTGGGATGTGCCCACTCTCCACTCACAAGGTGGATTTTGTGTTCCCACTTCCTTTCTCCTCTGCTCCTGAGCAGCAGCCACAGCAGAGCCCAGGCAGGGAGCAGCGACCTGCAGAAAACCATTCCCCATGCAAGGCTGAAATAGGTGGACAAAGAAAAAAAGTGGCTCAAACCAAACAAAAATCCAGAGTGAAATCTTATCCCTCCCCTCTTTGTCTTACCCTTTCATCTCACCTTATTCTAATAACCTCAAAGCTTTGTGAGAGCTTGGAACAGAAATAAACACAAAAAATAGCGGAGTAGTCGTGGGGGGAGAAGTTCACCTCATTATGTTGGGTTTTCTGTGGAACATTTATTTCTAGGCTGCAGTGAGAGCAACCTCCTGCTCACAGATCATTCACCCTCAGCCAGGAAGATGTGCACTTCAAACAGCATCAGCCAAGAGGCTTTTCTTGCACGGCCAAGCTCCCCAGTTTGTGATGCACCCTGCAGTGGTTCAGCTGAAGCTGGTGCTCCCATGCCACATTTTCCTCTCTCCATCTCCAGAGCACATCAGAAATCCACAAATCCCCGTAAAAAACACTATTCCCAAATCCCAAAGTCCTACCTGTTCTGCCACACACCATCTCTGCACTTGTGCAGAACCCTTTTTTTTCGCTCTTTCAGTGTTACTTTTCCCTTCACGACAACAAAGTTGCTCTCCCCAGTGTTGGAGTCTCCAGATGTTTCCTTCCACAGGTTTTCCCCAGTGCAGTTTCAAGGCTGGGCAGGATGGCTGGTTTTTAATCATCCCAGCAAGTCACTTGAGCCTCTCAGAGCCTAGCCCAGATTTACTTTAGGATTTTCAGTGTTGATGAAAGCACAAGTGGGAAGGAGCAAAGCTTCTGCTGACTTTGTAATTAATCACAGGTTAAAGTGCTGTATGAATTATACAGGCCCCAGGAGAGACATCACTTTTGGAATTTCCAACAAAGCACACAACTTAAGACATTCTTTGCTTTGTGTATTTGGTTAATAGAAGCATTAGTCACTGAGATTTTTTTATTATTTTTTTCACATTTTTGAAAGAACCTTGCTAATCTGGGGAAGGTAATTTTCTAACACGAGCTCTACCTTCAGAGCTTGGAGAAAATTTGGTGCTGTGTGAGTTTAGACAACCTGGCAACAGCTACAACAGAAAATTCAGACATTATGTTTTTCAAACCAAGCACTCAGAGTGTTTTTGACAGGGAGTGGGTGGGAGAGTCACTCAGCCCTGAGTTTGCACTGAAGGATGTGGGGGAGGGAAGCAGTTCAGCCAACTGCAACTCCTGCAAATTTATTAACAAATATCCCCACAGCTTTTAACATCCTTCCTGCTTTGACTCCAGAGCCATCCCACTGTTCACAGCACAGGAAGAGACACCTGCTTCATGCACATCACCTTCACAAGCAATCCATCCAAAGCTGCCAAACCCCCTATATGTGCCAGTTCACAGATCCTGAGGAGCTTGTTTTGCTTCTTATGAAGTACTTTGAGATTCAAAAAAAAGTACTAAAAAAATAAAAAAAAAAAACATTTGAAAAGGTAATTTCACTTAAATAGAAATTTATTTCATTATAATTAATAGGAAGAAAACAGGAATCATAGAACAGCCTGAGTTGGCAGGGACCTTAAATCTTTTAATTCCACCCCTGCCATGGGCAGGGACACCTTCCACTATCCCAGGCTGCTCCAAGCCCTGTCCAGCCTGGCCTTGGACCCTTCCAGGGATCCAGGGACAGCCACAGCTTCTCTGGGCACCCTGTGCCAGGGCTTCACCACCCTCACCAGGAATTCTTGCATTATGCTTTATTAACAGTACAGAAGAATTGTTGTCATCATTTCTTTTCTCTTTCTTATCGCAAGCAGCTACTGCTTTAATTAGACTTTTTCTTACATTGTTTTAAAGCACAGAGAAGGTAAAAAACACTGGCAATAATATTTCAGTGGGATTTCAAACAGTAAAGCATGAAAAGAAGAAATATGGAATTACTTTGCCTTTCGATTGCCTTTAACAAAATGGGGTTTTTTCCTGTGGATTGGTTCATGTGGGGGTTACGAAAGGAATTCAAAAGATAATTGTAAATCAGTAATACCAGGTCTGATCCCATGGCTTTAAGGCTGCTTAATGAAGTTAAAGAAAAGAGAATGTAAAAGAGATGTGACTACATCTGAAATTTCTAAGTAGCTCCGGACATACATAATGGAGGAACTTGGGCCCCAGTGAATGCCAATAAATCTATTTTCTTTTAAAGAAAAAATTACGAAACATTTAAAGGACATCAATCACACTTTTCTTAAAAGAGTGTTGGAGAGTGACAATTAAAGATGCCCTGTTCTGCTGTATCTCACCTTAAATCATATTTTAGAGCCTGAGCCAGTATATGAATTTGTTACTAAAACCATTTCTTCATCGCATAATTAAAATCTAAGGTTAGAAATAACTTTTTTTACATTAGTGAAATGATTAAATATTCTTTTTCAAAGCTTATCTTTATATTTACTTTAGATGCTGTTAGAATAAGTTAAAGTTTTCAATTAAAAAGGCATTAAATGAAGTTTTTAATTTTTAGAAAGAGAGTGATGGAAATTTCCAGGCTTGACCATTTCAATCACTTCACAAACAAACAAGAAAGAAAAAGAAAGGAAGATTGAATAAGAACAGATTTTGCAGCAGACAGCTTGGACTTAAAAAAAAAATCATGTTTTTCATCCACATTTCATGACATCAACATCAGTTGATGCTGTAAGTGGGGGTGTGGGTGTGCATCCCCTCATCAAAATTTAACAGTGACATTTTCTTCAGCTTCTGACAAAAAACCAAACATTGTCCAGGCCATTCCCTTTGGGGTAGTGTGGTTATCCCAGCCCTCAGCTTACCTGCTTTCTCTACAAATACATCTCTCCCATTTATCTGCTGATAAATCCTGAATTCCTACCCAGTGAGGAGCATCTGGAGGCACCTTTGCTGCAAGACTTGCAGAGAAAAGGGATTAATTCCAGTTCATTTCCATGCGTGGCACCGAGCCACACGCCGGCTTGAAAAGCTTTGTGTCTATTTGTCTTCTTTATTTTGCAAACCCTTAAAACCCAAATCCAATTTGTTGCTTTGTG
Organism: Camarhynchus parvulus; assembly: GCF_901933205.1. Taxonomy (NCBI): domain Eukaryota; kingdom Metazoa; phylum Chordata; class Aves; order Passeriformes; family Thraupidae; genus Camarhynchus; species Camarhynchus parvulus. The sequence goes on along the minus strand of NC_044578.1, from coordinate 24,540,121 downwards.
CATTCCTGAAAGGGTGGGAGTTGTGCAAAACTCCCTGGAGATTCTGGGGGGAGCCAGAACACACCTCAAGGCTGGTTTGTGTGGCCCAGGCAGAGAAGAGGGAACCTGGAAGTGCCCAAGGCCAGGTTGGATGGGGCTTGGAGACACCTGGGACAGTGGAAGGTGTCCCTGCCCATGGCAGGGGGTGGCACTGGATGGGCTGTGAGGTGCCTTCCATCCCAAACCATTCTGGGATCTTGGGATTCCATGGATATTGTAGACAATCCACAGTTTCATTTGATGCCTAAATGCCATTTGGAGGAATGACAGCTCTTTTATGACAAATATTCCTTTGCCACATGGAGCTGAATGATTAATGCAGCTCCTGAAGGTCATCTTGCAAAGGCAGTCACTGCATTTCTTCTCTTTATTGTGGACAATTCTATTTGCTGATTTTTTTTTTTCCCAGAAGGAATAAATGAGATACTTCTGGTGGTACCCCCTCAAAAGCAGCAGGTCCACAACAAGGATGTCCCAGATTCCAAATTTCAGCTGCACACCACAGCTACCCATGGACAGAATAAATCCTGTGGGTGCTGCTCACGCATCTCCCAAGGGCCACATGTGAACCCTGCTTCCCAAAAGGAAAAGAGGGTTGGAAGCTGAGGGATCTTCCAGAAAGTGAGCTTGGAAAACAGAGGCTGTCACTCAGCTTTTCCAATATATCCTATGTCTTCAGCTGCTTAATATGCCCAGGAAATTGAGCTGCCTCCTCCTCTGCATTTCCAGCACAGCCTGGACTTGGTGCTTAGCAGAGAAACAGAAATAAATTAAATGCTTAAAAGCATGTTTTAGATCTTTAACGTGTCCAGCAAGATTTAAAAAAAGCCAAATATACCATCAAGTCAAATCATCATTTGTCCTCTGGAGTAACTTGCTGTAGTTTTCCACAAGCAAGTTTGTAAAATTTTCTCTAATCATGCCTTTTTTTTTTTAGAAGCTGCTCTTTTCCACCTGCTTCCATTTTAATGTGTCCTCAATATCAGTTATTTTTACTTCAGCTCTAAGAGGCAAATAACGAGGATAAACAATAACTCTTCCTTTCACAAACAAAAATATGATATTGCTAGTAGAAGAAAACATAGAAAATTGCCAGGGAAACAAAATCTCAGCAAGTGTTTTCATTTGTCAAATTTGCTCAGCGAGAGGGACCTCAGTAAAGAAAATATAATCCATAAAGCCAGCATCAATTATCACGGAGTGGAGGCACTAGGCTGCTTTTGCTCCTAATTTTTGCATATTGGAAAATGATGATTACACACACTCCATCACCAGGGAACGGGCCAATCCATACAAACATCACCAATCCCCAGCGTTGTGGAAATCTGTGGAATTCTGCAACTTGTAAACCTGCTGAAACAATAAACTGAATTAATCTGAAGCACTGGCTCAGTGCAGCTGATGGGAAATATAAGATGACTTGTTAGCTGTGTATTAGTTCCTAGTAAAGATATGGGGAAAATTGGGATTTACATGGAGTTCTTCAGCTCTCATTATGGAAAACCACTACCAGTCTGTGCCAATGAAGAATATAGGAAACAAAGGAAAGGAGAAAGGAAGTTAATGGCAAGGATCTAACCTAAAAGGGACAACAGAAAGTGATGAGACTAGAGATGGAAATCATAAGAACTAGGGATTTGTTTATATAAATTCATGGAAATTGCTCAAAAAAAAAAAAACCCAAAAAAAACAAACAAAGGAAAAAATCCCTAAGCAGAAAGCAAGGGGAACATAGCAAACGTGTAAATGGAGGTCCACAAAAAATCTTAGGAAAGCTCAGAAGTTCAGTAGATTTTGGGCACTTCTTGCTTAAAATCAGGTGAAAAATCAGAGGCTTTAGCTATGCCATAGTCATCCTTTCAGACTATGCCTTCATTCTCACCCTTTTATCTTTAAATTTGTGATGTTGAGCTTATATATCTTGTATATTTCTTATAATACACACATGTGGCTTCTGGATGCTGTCAAGTGGTGGAAGCCAGCGTGGTGAGAGATCCTGGCCAGCCTGGTCCTACAATCACTGAGGCTGGAAAAGCCCTCCAAGACCATCGAGCCTAAGCTGTGCCCAATCTCCACTGTATCCCCAGCCCAGAGCACTGAGTGCCACATCCAGGTGTTCCTGGGACACCTCCAGGGATGGGGACTCCAGCACCTCCCTGGGCAGCCCCTGCCAAGGCCTGACCACCCTTTCCATGCAGAAATTCCTCCTGATGTCCACCCTGAGCCTGCCCTGGCCCAGCCTGAGGCCGTTCCCTCTGCTCCTGTCCCTGTTCCTGGGAGCAGAGCCAAACCCCCGGGCTGTCCCCTCCTGTCAGGAGCTGTGCAGAGCCACAAGGTCCCCCCTGAGCCTCCTTTTCTCCAGGCTGAGCCCCTTCCCAGCTCCCTCAGCCGCTCCTGGTGCTCCAGACCCTTCCCCAGCCCCGTTCCCTTCCCTGGGCACGCTCCAGCCCCTCAAGGTCTCTCTGGCCACGAGGGCCAGAACTGGACACAGCACTGGAGTCCCTCAGCAGTGCCAGCACAGGGCACAGCCACGGCCCTGGGCCTGTGCCCACACTTTCTTGGCCATCTGAACCCACTCTGGCACTCACTCTGGATTTGAGAGTTTATTATTATCTAATATAGAATAGGGATATCTCCAGTAGATGTGCAGCACAATGAAAAGCAATTTGCAATTGTTCCCAGCAGCTCTTCTTTGCTGCTGGAGGCACAGGCTACTGCTGGAACCCTAAGACTCATAGGATGCATCCTGTGTGGAAATGTTCCAAAGATTGTTCCTAGAGAGGATTTGAATGCGCTACAATGTGCAGCGTGCTCACCACTTTCCTCCACTGTGGTAATCCACTTCCCACTGACCCACAGATCCAATTAATTTGCAGCTAATGGAACTCTGTGTTCAAAGGAATTCTGAGTATTGCTCAAAATTCCCAGATGAGGCTGTTAGCCAACTGTCTTGGAAGGGCTGATAAGCAGCAGGAGCACAGGGGCTACTCGTGGTGCATAATTCTGCTTCTCACATATGCTGCTGGTGTCTGGCACACAAATTGTATTTGGAGTTCCTTAAAAGGATTTGGTGACGGGTTTCATTCCTTGGTTACACAAAGTCACCTCATGGAAGTGCAGTGGCTCAACCCTGGAATGACCCTAAATATCTTATTTGCCCCAGATTTTGCTCCTTCTCTGAGTTTCCTCCAGATCTTACTCCTTCTCTGAGTTGCCTCCAGATTTCACTCCTCTGTTTTCTCCCCTGCAGAGAGCAGTGAGGTTGGAGTCCATTGCAGAGCAGAATTCCTCAAGACCTATTTGAGGGAGATTTTGGTGTGAATGAGGTGATTCCCCCTCTGGCTGCACATTTTGAGCCTGGTCCTTGATTTAGACTCTTGTTTTGTGGTTGGGCTCCCAAGGTAAGGATGGAATCATCCCTTTTTTCTGGCTGCATCACCTCTGGGGCTCCATGAGAGGGATGTGCCACAGGACAACTGAGGGGCACCTCCCAGTCTGCCCCAAACAATTGAATTGGTGGGGCTGGTTTGTGCCCAGTTTTAGGCAACGAGCATGCCCTGCAGTGGTCAGACAGGAGCACGGGGCAGGTCTGGGGAGTCTGACTGGATCCCCTGGAGACAGCTCTGCACCAGCTCACCTGGGAAATGAGGCTCTGTCCTGGGAAGAGATTGGATTCCCCACATAACCATTCACCTGTTCAAAAAATTCCAGCAAAACAGTTTTGGGGTTTTTTTTCCTGCAGAGTATCCACAGCACAGACTGTGGCCATGGGCTCCCCTTCCCACCCAGCCACACCAGCTCCTCCCTTGCAGCAGCAGAAGGGAACAAATGCTGTCTTCAGACAAGGCAGCAGCAACGGAGCTGCGCTGCAGACATAAATAAATCCTTGCCACAGCATCAGAGCAGGTAAGGCAGAAAGATATCCATAGAAACTGCTCTTCCCTGCACAGGGCTGTCTCCCTCATGCTGGTGCTCAGAAGATCTTCCTAAGCCACACTGGCCATAAATGCAGCAGCTCTGACAGGTCCAGGATGAACCATTCCCCCTTTGTTCCTGGTGGAAGGGTTGAGGTGTTTCATCTTCCAGCCTGAGATTCACCCAAAGGAAAACTTTTCCAAGCAAGGAAGCATTGCAGCTCTGTAGCTGCATATTTTAAGTTTGGTTCCTAAGTATTCAAGTCATTATAAATCCCCTGACTTCAGCAGAGCTGTGCAGAGTTATGCCAGCTATGAATCTGGCTGTTCCCCCCTTAAGTACTTCCAAAGCATTAAAATCCTTTCAGAAATAACTCATGCAGGTGATGTTTGCCCACACATAAATCAATTAAGATGTGAAAGGTTGTGTGCAGGCATGGGGATGGGAGGGGAGCATGAGGGAAGATAAAGGGATATTTCCCTTTTTAATTTTCCAGGTAGTTTTGGGTTTTTTTTTTCCTCCAGGGTGTTCTGTCTTTGGTGAACTTCATTCTGTGTGTCCAGAGCTGCTCATTCTGTAACACTCACACTGCCAAAGGGTCATCAGGATTTATAGCACACATCCTAAAGGTTGGATTAATTGTGTATTGCTGCATGGGATTGGAGCTTTGCAGCCTGGGCTCCTCACAGGATGAATTACCTTTATAGGCTCTGGTAGAACCACTGTTTGAACCACCACTCTCTAATGTTCCCCCTGATGGTTTTATCTTTATTTTATTTTTTCCCCCTGAAATAGGCTGCCAATGAAAGGTACCAGCCTTTTAAAACTCCACCCTCCACATTCAGATTTTGAAAGAAAAAAAATTGGAACTGTGCATTCTTATAACTCACTGATGTCCTCCCAAATCTGCTCTGAAACGTTTATTGTCAAGTGATGGCTTTGGTGCTAATAATTCTTAAATATCCCCAAGAATTCATCAGAATGAGCTCTTTACCAATAAAATATCAGTGGGTGCACTGATTTCACAGCCAAAAGCTGAAAATCAAAGGGTTATTTTAGGACTATTTTTTCCTACACCAAAACAATTATAAAGATTAACATGTCATAGCTAATCAGAGTTTGAAAATGAATACAAAAGTAGGGAAAAAAGTAAGAAAAAAAAAATCACCCATAGAAAGGTGAATAACAAGGGTCCAGAGATTCATAAGAAAGCAATTTTCCTGCCAGATTTGGACTATTCCTGACCAAGACCCTAAATGAAGAAAACAAGAGCCCAAAGCTTAATTTATAAGTAAACTGCACCCAGCTGCTCACCCACTACACTCAAATAAAATAACTCTAACTGGGAATAAATATTTGCTCTGTGTCACATGAATCTGCCTTACAGCTCTTTCACTGACAGTGCAAGAATAAGTGAGATTTTCCATTATTATTTGCGTCCAATTTTACTTATCCATCATAAATTTGCTACTGAGCCCATAAATCTCTCACCTGATAATAATGTTTTCCAGTAGATACTTTTCTGAGCTCATATTTGGTGAGAGATCATAAACAAACACTGCAAGTAGACAAAAATAAATCCACAATAGGTGTAATAATTGTCTGGGAAAAAATAGCACTTTGCTCAAGGAAGGCGTTAAGGTAGAAGCTACAGATTTCCTTGTTGAGTTTCCAATACTAAAATTGCTTCTGTAGGTTAGTGGCTGAAAATTCACAGAGCCTTGATGAAAATTTCAGGTTGAATTTTTTTCTATGGCTTCCTCTCTCCTGCACCTTAAAAATGAGCATAATGACATGAGGAAAAAGAGGAAAGGTGAAGGAAAAATTCTAAAAGTATTTTTGATTTAGAGGCACTTATATCACAAATGGAGACTTTTCTTTTCCTCTGCTACACTTTTAACCTGGTTCTGAAAAACTTGAGACTATAGGAGGGCTGGATAAAGGAAAAAAAAATTCTGAGGCTCCAGTTTTATCTGGCAGAGAACTTAACCAACCAAAAAGACAGAGGCATAAAATCACAGTCCTCATCTCCATGCCCTTCATATGGATTCAGCTCACATGGATCTGCAGCGAGCTCCTTCATTCCTCAGGATTCTTGTGAATGTGTGAATAGCTCAGGCCTGTTTGGATTAAATGGCCCTGCTAACCCTGAGAGCTGCAGAGAAAAGCTCCCAAATGTGACCCAAGTGAATCCTAAAGCGTTCAGAGCCTAATGATGAATAAAAGAGCCCGGCGTGTTTATTAGATTTCATCATTCCACAACACTTGGGCTCAGCAACAGCATAACCATAAAAACAGCACTTACACAGCTCATGGTAAAAGAAGGGAGATTATTTTATGAAAAGGTGAGGCCCCTTCTAGGCTCAGGTGCCACCTCAGCCCTCCTTGGCCGTGTCCCTCTCACTTGTTCTGACCCAGTTCTGTCAGTGTGAGTCAAACACAGGGAGAGATTCCAGGGTGGTGCCCAAAATCCCAAGCCTCTCTGCCCCCGCGCACATTCCTGCCAGCAGAAGTGACCTTGCTGATGGCTGGGACACTCCCAAGACTCTTGCACTGGTTTGTGGCTCATGGATCAGCACAGTAATTGCCTGTGCAGCTCATCAAACACAGGTTTTGCTTCCCTTCGAGCTCTGTGCAAAGACACAGTCACATTCTGCTGAGTGCCACTAAGAATGTCACATTTCACATTTAAAAGGCCTAAATCTCCTTTTCCCACTGTTCATAAACTCATATTCAACAGTAATCCTGAGCAAGGGCTGTGTTTTACTGCAGCCTGGACATGGTCAATGAGGCCTGGAGTGTGGTGAGCACCTCGAAGTGATTCCATAAAGCAACATGTGATTCGAGCCCAGCGGAGAGCCACTCTGCCCCCAGAAACAGCATCCCTGAGACAATTCCTGCTTGGGTTTTACCTCTGCTCCTCCCAGATACCTCTGGAACCCTGAAATTCCCACACCAGCATGTTGGGAGAGGCTGTTCCAGAAGAGTTTCTGCTCAGGGAAGGTTTGAGCAGCTCAAACCCACCCAGACGTGCACGCGAAGCTGCTGACGCTCCTGCAGACAGCTCCCGCAAACCACGACAGCACTGCTTTAAATTCTGGGAGCATCTCCACCCAGAATGATGCCTGCTGATCTCAGAGGAGCTCTGAGAGCCATCACGATTGCAATCGTCTGCGGGGGTCTGTCTGAGGAGCTCGGCAGCCTCTGCAGCAGCGTTCCCTGGCCAACAGCACCATCTGCCTCCAAGAGCCGCACACAGGAGCACGCTGGGCTCCCTCCCTGCTCCCCGGCACTGCCTGCTCCTTTCTGCAAACCTGCTTGTGGCTGTGCTACCATGAGGTGTCTGCTGGGTGGGAACCAGGGTTTGGAAACCTGCAGCCAAGGTTTGCAATCTCCAGAGCTCACGAAGCACCCTGAAATATCCAGCACAGTGCAGCAGTCCCAGTTGTTACTGGGAAAGCAGCAGCACTGCAAAATCCAGGGCTTTATCCCTGTATGTGCCTGGCTGGAGACAGGGATTAGTCAGAACAGTAAACAGAATGGTTATCCTTTTGGTTATCCTTTTGGTTATCCTTTTCTGTGCCACAGAACTGCTATAGTTGAGAGGGACCTTTTAAAGCTCTTGTGACCGAGCTCCACTGCAACGAGCAGGGGATCTTCAGCTCCAACAGGTTGCTCACATCAGTGTGAAATGTAGCTCTTGTGAAGTATTAAATCAGCTTTAGAGCACTGAACTGGAAAATCCTGCATTTCTCTTCCCATTAATGTGCAGTGAAATCTTGCTTTCTCAAACTGGAGTGGTTTGGGAGTCGTTTCAGGGTTTGACCTAACGAGGAGTACAGAAAGATATTTGCGCCAGAAGACACAAACTTGTGTCAGAAGACACAAATATGTAGCTTGTTAATTGTTTGGATTAATTTGCTGGATTTGGTGGATTCATTTGTTGATTAATGTGCTGGACCTTCTGCAGAATACATCTGCTCACAGCAACAAGCAAGGGAAATTCCTTGGGGGAAACCCCCAGCTTGGTCTTTAGGATGGAGATGCTAAAAAAAAAAAAACATTGCAAAATGGCTGCAGTGCCATAACCACAGTAATAAAAAATGCAGCAGCATCTCTGGGTGGAGTAGTGACCTCCAGAGACCTGGGACTTCAGCTGGAGTGTCAGAGGTGACCATTCCCACCTCCTGAGAAGAAATGCAGATGATGCCTGCTTTAAATCCAGCAATGTCAGCCCTCCCTCCATAAATTGGCATGGGAACCAGTACAGACAATAATTTCTTCACATCCTTTAACATTGCCCATGGAAATGGGAAGAGGGGAAAGCCTGAACAAGAGCATTTAACAAAGGCCCAAAGTCCTGCCCAAAATTCAGTCTGTAAATAAATAAACTAACACATTAAGTTGAACTCTGATAAATCTCATTAGCAGTCATTTATTCCTGCAGCTCCACCACCTGCACTGCAGTCATGGCTTAGTGATACATGAAATAGGACAGAAAATACAGACCTATCCATTGCCCTCTGATTAGATTTTAGGTAATTTTGCACTTTCCAGCCTGCAAAAATAGCAAATGGAATATGGACATAACCAGAATCTCCTCATGTTGCTACTCGTGTTCACAAGTGTGACAAGATGCTGAGTCCTGTCAAAGCTCTGAAGTGCCACAGCCCTTCTGGAAGTCTACCCTTGGAACTAGAAAGCAGTCTTTTAACCCCAAAATGAGACAAAAAATTGTCACAGTCAACCTTTCTTAAAATACAGACAGTACAAAGGGGACAGAAAGCAGCTAAAAGGGGTGGTAGGAAACTTTCCCCGCTTCCTTTTGTCCCTTGTTGCTGGTTGAGCCCTTCCCTTCAGGGTCACCATCATCCCACCGAGCCTGCCACATTCCCCTCATCACTCAGAAAAATCTTTTGTTCCTTCTTTTCTCAAGTCTGGCTTTGCATCTGTTCCCAAGCCTCTTCTGGATTAAAAGCCTAAATATTCTTGTATTTCAAGGATATTCTTAAAGAATAGAAAAGGTGCTCAGGGTTATTTTTGCAAAGCAGATTTTATAATATAAATTAACATGAAGTAGGGGATTACAACAGGGTGAAGCATAATCTTTGAATGCCTTTAGAATATTGGCCCTGGCTGTGTGTAACCAGGAGCACCCAGCACCTCTTAGGCCTGGGCTGGGGCAGTGCACACACATCAACTCTCACTAAGAAAAAATCTCAACTTTCTAAGAATCTTACCAGAAAGCTGAGATTTTTTTCTTAGTGACAGGAAGAATTTAAAATGCACTCCTGGGTTGCCTTGAAGAACGGGGTTCAGGCTCTTTTCTTCATCATGATTATTGCATATCATAAGGAAATGTTGAGAAACCTGATTAAATATATTACAGCTCAGTCCATTTAGCAGTCTGAGTGTGTGAACTACTGAAAATGAGCAAGGAGGGCTTGCCTATACAAGGGAGCTGAGCAGAGCCTAACTTGGATTCTTTCACCTGCAGCTCCCACCTGGAGTTTTCTTTTTGAACCAACACAACCTTATTTAAATGCGTGTTCTCCATCCTCTACTGCTACGGCCTGGGACTGCAGGGAATTCCCTGATTCCAGCCCCAGATGAGAGGTTCAAATGATGGCCTTGATCCTCTGTTGTAGGAGCAGAGACCTGAGGGAGAGAAAACTTTCTGCACTGCCTGCAGCCTCCTGACATCAGGGATCAGGGTAAGAAAGAGGCTCCTTCCTCCAGTGCTGGGTTTTGTGGCACTGAGGAACAATACAAATTTCTGTGCCAGGCATTCCTGCTCTCCTGAGTGGTATTTTCGGGGTCCCCCATGGCACGAAGGAAATGATGAATCTGACTCCATGTTCTTAGAAGGCTGATTTATTATTTTATGATATTATATGATATTAAAGAATACCATACTAAACTATACTAAAGAATAGAGAAAGGATACTTACAGAAGGCTCAACAAGATACTTATGGAAAACTCATGACTCTCCAGAGTCCTGACACATCTGGCTGTGATTGGACATTAAGTAAAAACAATTCACATGTTGGATAAACAATCTCCAACCACATTCCAAAGCAGCAAAACACAGGAGAAGCGAATCAGATAATTGTTTTCATTTTTCTCTGAGGCCTCTCAGCTTCCCAGGAGAAGAAATCCTGGTGAAGGGATTTTTCAGAAAACGTGACGGTGACACTCCTGAGTCACAACCCACTCAGAATCATGGAATCACTGTGCTTGGAAAAGCCCTCTAAGGCCACCCAGTACAACCCATTAACCCGGCACTGCCAGGTTACCACCAAACCACATCCCCCAGTACCACCTTCATGTGTTTATTGAACACTTCCAAGGACAAAGTGAAGGGAATTTCATCCTGTTCCCACTGAGGTTCCCTGAAGATCTCCTTTTCCCATATATGAGAGAGTTCTCACCTAGAAAAGCAGTAAAACAAGACAATCCCCAAAGCTGAAGGTAAATGAACTCCTCATTTCAGGTCCTCCTGCACTGTGGGCACAGAATCCATCTATCTGTTATGCAGCTGCCAAAACGAACTGCAGAAAATCTAACAGCAAAGCATTTATTGTAATGAAGCATTTACAGCATTCCCAATGAAAAATAAGGGGAAGAGGGAAGCTAACAGGCATGCACAGCCTGGGGAAGAGGCTGTACTGTTTGGGGACTCGCTGGTTTGAGCTGCCAGGCTCTGAGGGAGGCTCTGGAGGAATGGGAGCAGCAGTTATTGATTCAGCACCGCCACACGCAGGTGGGATGAAGCAGGCAGGGAGATGCCAGCTTTCCCTCCGGATCCATGAAATACAGCTCCCTCTTTCCCTGCAAAAAGGGTTTATTAAAGCTGTCACACTGCTTGGAAATAATGACGGGTGTTACACAAATCAGCAGCCTTAGCTCCATACTTAGCAAAGCGCCAGAGCCTGGGCTAACAGCACAAAGTGAGTACCAAAAAAATAATAAAAAAAAAATAGCATAACACAACAGGATGTCCAGCAATGTGGAAAAAAAATCTAATTTTCTGTTGTTTTTAAGTCACTGAGAGATATAGGCAGCAATTTTAATATAATAGAAATAAATAGTATGGATATTTTCCTTTACAACCTGCTGAGCTCGACAGACGAGAGAAATTTCCATTTACCTCATCCTTGCAAGGTATTTTTCCCTAATGTCTGTAACTGGCTAGGAAAATAATGACAACTGTAGGCAGAATCTAACAGAGCCTGAGAAGAAAAACAAAATCTTTTCACAGAGAGGAGAGGTTTTTATCTTTTGTTTTCACAAACTGCAGAGTTTTTTGGCAGAGGTTTGCAGTCTGAAACATTCTCTTTGTAGGCTGCTTTGGTGTCCAGTCAGGGCAAGGTTAGCACTGATAGATAATGAGTTATAGAAATAAATCATGTGGGGTCCTGCCAGCACTGAGGCAATGCCTGTGGTCTGACCCACCTCTCTGCACTGAGAGCAGAGAATCCTGGAATGGTTTGGGTGGGAAGAGACCATGAAGATCATCCCATCCCACCTCTGCCATGGGCAGGGACACCTTCCACTAGCCCAGGGTGCTCCAAGCCCTATCCAAACCCACGTTTTTTGAACACCTTCAGGGATGGTGGCTCCACCACTGCCCTAGACAGCCTGTGGCAGTGCTGGACAACCCTTTCTGTGAAGAATATTTTCCAATTTATATTGGATATATATATATATCAATAACCAATCTAAATCTTCCCTGGGGCAGCTTGAGGCTGCTTCCTCTCATCCTGTCTCATCTCACTCTTTCCACCACCTTGGACAAGGTACCAGAAAGGAGTTGCATACAAAATAAAGTTTTATCCATCTTTTTAAATCATCTGCTCTTCTGCTGAGGGAATAGCAACTCCACAAGCAGGAGAAGCACCTCAGCCATCACTGTTGTGCTCCTAAGGCAAAATCAGGAAAAATCAGAGCATTCTTTTCATGTAAACACATTTACAACTCCAAGAGGAGCTTCCTACCTTGCATGAAGCTCTTTTCCCACACAGGATTTAACTATTTTGCACAAACTTCTTCCATCAGAAAGTGGGCTTTAGCTGCAAGGAGTCAGTTAAAAGGGTTTCATGTCCTATTTCCCAGTTTTAGGATTTTTAGCAGTAGTAATAGTAGTTGTAGGAAATAAGTCAGGATTCCAATTCAGAATAACCAGTACAGCCTTTTAAAGGATTTGAATAAAAAACAGCTACTGGTGGGGTTTTGTGCGTGCTTACCTAAAATCCAGAGCATAAGTTTCCATTATAAGAGGGAATCAGTGAGAAAAATAAAAACTTTATTTCTTTATTTTCATTCAAAACTCTACCCAAATCTTACTGAAGTGCAAAATTTACCTCCAGAAGTCACATGCATGTAGAGGGATGGAAGGCCCTGAGTTTACCTCTCAAAATGCCATATTCTGTCTTAAACTCCCTACCACTGTGAGACCTTCAAGGAAAATATTCTTTCCACCTAGAATTTCCATGACTAACCAAGGGATGGGGCTCACAGAAGTTATTTGCTGTGACAGGGGTGTGGTAAACTCTGAGGTGCAGCATCCAGTCCCCCTAACCTAGTAGGATAAGCTGGGGCTCTGGAACTATTGAGCTCTCTTCTTATCTGGGTTGTGTAACATTGCCAAGGCAAGGCTCCTTGCAAACATGCAGACATCTTAAAAAATATCAAAAAGGCATTAAATATTAGTTAAAGGTTGGACTCAATGATCCTGGAGGCCTTTTCCAACCTAAATGGAAAACCTAACACCTCTGTGGTGTTACATGACTCCACACATTGTGAGGGACTGAAATTGTCATCAGTGAGAAGGTGCAGCCCAATTCTCTCACCATTTACATCCAAGAAGCACCTGATTTCTCAACACTGCTGTGTCTGTGCATGAGGAGCTGCCACAGTCAGGAGCAGCCACCTCTGAAAGGCTCCATGGGCTTCTGTCACCATCATTTTCTGAAAAGTCCCTTTGCCAGGATTTCTTCTCCTGGGAAGATGAGAAGCCTCAGAGAAAAATGAAAACAATAATTATCTGGTTTGCTTCTCCTGTGTTTTGCTGCTTTGGAATGTGGTTTGGACATTGTTTACCAACTGTTCGTTGTTTGATTGGTTTCATGTGAATTGTTTTGACTTAATGACCAATCACAGTCCAGCTGTGTCAAGGCTCTGCAAGGAATCACGATTTTTCTTTATCATTCTTTGTAGCCTTCTGTTTGTATCCTTTCTCTATTCTTTAGTAGAGTTTTAGTGTAGCATTCTATAATATAATATAATATAATATAATATAATATAATATAATATAATATAATATAATATAATATAATATAATATAATATAATATAATATAATATAATATAATATAATATAATATAATATAATATAATATAATATATATAATAAATTATCCTCTTAAGAGAGCTAATGGAGAGGCCACATCTGCAGCACATGTCCAGATCTGGGCTCCCACACAGCAGAAAGAGTCCAGTGAAGGGCACAAATATTGCAGGGACTGGAGCATCTGGCCACGGCTTCTGCCACTGCTCACGTTCAGCTATCAGACAAGACCACACAGTTCTCAAAAATGTGCACCAAGAGCCAGTGGACATGAGCAGAAGCAAAGGAAATGTTTATTAGATGAAGCCACATGTCACAAAGAAACCCATCATACTGATAAGCTTCACAAAATATGTCCTAAGGGCCTGTGCCCATGGTCACAGAGCATCTCTAAAACCCTTGCTCTCATTTCTTTACACTTGGTTGCTGCATGCCTTTTAAACATCTGACTCTATGGAGCTAATTTTATAAAATCCACAAGAATGACATTAAGGTGAAGCTGTTCCTTTTGGAAACAATTATTCCTAACTTCTGAATGCTCTTCCTATATGACCATGGTAAGAATCTGTTCAATGATTTTCCAGGAAATTTTTTGCCTTAACATTTTAATCAAAGGAGCAGCCTGCTTCTGTCTGAGCTGAGTTTTGTGAGGAGATGGAAATGAGGCCAAGTTTCAGAGAATGATGATATGAGGTACCCAGCAGTAAAATTAGATCAAGCACCACACTAAGTCAGGAGGAGCAGTTCAATAACTGGCAGGCAAAAACAATGACATTTTTAAGAATAGAGAAGGGTGTGTTTGCCACCATTTTTCACTTTCTCCTCACATGAGTTCTCAATATTTTGGATACATTTGTGCTGTAAAAAAAAAAAAATCAAACTGAAGAACTGACACAGATTTTTTTCCTTTGGCATTTAAAGAAGAAGAGCATTGTCAATCTCACTTGTGGAGAGCACCAACTGTGCTTTAATATCCAGCAGTGTGAAAAGGGGAGAATATGCAAAATGTGAGGTTTATCTTTATAAGAAAATTACCCTGAAGATGAAAAGTTTTTCTTCGCTTAAAATTGTGCTGCAATTGAGTTTAAAAATTGGGTTCTCAATTTAATCTTGCTTTGTTGTTTTTTTTTCAAACAAATAAACATCAGAAACATGGAAACATCAGAAACACAGATTGAATTAGCAATAGATACTCCATTCTCTGAGAGAAGCAGGAGCTTTTAAGATGAAAATCAAAAAATCAATGTGAACATATAGTTAAACTGGTTAAAAGCAGATGTGGTTACACGCATGGTGACATTGAGTTAAGTTAGTCCTGATTTAGCCCTCTGGCTTTGCACAGGCTGACTTGAAGCCATTCAAAATACATAGGTATTAGTATTTCAGCTTAATTCTGGCTTGTCAGGTGGCAGAAGACACCAGGACCTGCTCAAAACACAAAGAGTCCCAGCGAGCCCACAAGGGCGAGTCCCCAGGAGCCGCCCCACTCTCATTATCAGTGCTCTCCGTGTTCCTCTCCCTCCCAAGCTGAGAATACCAATCAGCCCTAATGCTTGGCAGGAATTATCCAGCCTGTTTGGTAAAACTGCCTTCGAGCCACATATAGGTTGTGACAAAGTTTTCTAATTAAACAGTTTCATTAAGCAGCAGAGCGTTCCTTTGTAAATCCCACAGCTGCCAGCCTGATCCTCCTCCCACTGAACTCCAGAGGAGCAGGATCCCTGTATTTACATTTCTCCCTGTCCGGGAGATTTTAGGAATCAATAAGCAAAAGTTATTCTAAGTCTCCAAAAACATGCATTCTCTTTGGGATTCTCTGGGCAAATTGCTTATTGATTTTTCTCAGCGCATACTGCTGATTTTCACAGGCCTCGGATTGTTTGGGGGTTTTTCTGGCCTTGTGTCATGTAATCATAAAAACTCTCCTCTGATACTATGGATATCACCCAAATTTATAATGTGTCTGAGTCAATATGAACACAGGCTGTCTCAGAACACCAAAGTTATAAGGTTGGTGGTACTGGAGCAGCACTCATTAAATGAAATCCATCCCACCACACCTTCTCTGTCTGAACCAGAAGCACTGGATGCTCCTGAGAAGCGTCCACATATAACATCCTGACCTCAATGGAGGCTGAAAACATTCCCAAAACCCCCCATATTTTGAGTAAGTTGACTCCTACTCAAATGTCATGTTCATTCCTGCAGAGGTGAAAGGCCAAAATTGATGTGGTGTGAGACAGGAAAGCCCCAGGGGCGACTGAGCCCTGGGCAATACCCACTCCTCCCTGAGCAAACCTTCTGGAAGCAGTAACCAGCTCCTCAGCTCCAGTCCCTCCTGCCTGTCCCTAGCACCTCTGCAGAGCTGCCTGTGAGCATTTCCACCCACAATGTCACCTTGCCACCCTGCATTCCAGGGACGTGTCCCCGCACGCCTCCATCCAGCACTGTGACAGGAGAGCCCATGGAACGACTGCCACGGGGGAATGGCCCATGGAGTCACTCAGGGAGAAGGAGAACCACACTCCAGCAGCCTTGGACACTCTCATTAACCCTCCAGGAAAGGCTTTCCCCTTCCCCATGTTTTTAAAATAAATGGGAACAGCTCACAGGGCAATGGGAATCTCCCCACCAGGCAGGGGGGTTGGGGTGACTCAGGGACAATTTTAAGGCTGCAGCTGAATGCACGTAATAAACTGAGAGAAAGCACGTCTGCCACTGCTCATCATGGGTAAGAACAGTCTCTCAGAGCTACAGCTTCCCATTGCATTCTTCCAAATTATGCAAAACACTTATTTTAAATTTCCATCATTCTTTCATGAAGAAAATCTACCAAGTTTTTGCCAGCAAGAAAAGTTTGTGTTTAAAGAGATTTTTTTTTTCACCTTGCTCATCTAAGAGGACAGAAAAAAGGACACTTTTTTCCCCTTAACAACATCTTTGGAGTGGCCCTCTAGCAACTGTCTGTCCACCTCTGCAGATTGCTCCATCCAGAGAGAGTTGTCACATAAGGAGAGTTAATGCATCAGACAGAGACAGGCTGCAGCGACCCACACACTCTCACATATAAATAATATAGAATATGAGCTGTTTGTGTGAGCACAGAGATTTCTGCAGGGCACTTTAATATTTTGTTTACATCTAAAAGTAAATACAGTTCTTTAAACAGCTGCTTCATGGTCCCCAGCTGTCCGTAAATATGAAAAGCAAGTGACATTTGTTTCAAAACAGCCAGTAAATTATATATCTAGAACAAAAACCTAGTAACTCTGCTCAGATTGGTACTGCAGTGAAAACTTCAGCCAGAGTACAGAACCATCCATGGGAAACATTTCCACTTCCCCACCAACCACCTGTCTGGACCCTGAGGTGGGAAGAGGTCAGGGACACTTGCCTATTGACTAGGAAGGAGTCAGGGACACTTTTCCATGGACATTTTTTCCATGCTGTCTTATCTCCAAATGCAGAGTGCCACCAAGCAACCCCAGCCAGCCCCTTCACATGGTCCCCTGGACCCTCAAATCCCCCTTTAACCTCTCCCAGACCTTCTCCACCATGTTGGGATGGCATGGCCAGGTTTTGGGAGTGAGGTGGATGCAGGGGGGGCAGCTGTGAGCAGTGTCCAGCAGTGTCCCAGTGTCCAGCAGAGCCAATTCCAGCCAGCCTCAGGACAGAGCCACCACTGGCTAAGGCTGACCCTAGCAGAAATGACAGTAACATCTCCGGGATAACAGGTATAAGGAAAAAAAGTGTTATTGGGCAGATGGAACCACTGCCAGAGAAGACTGGGGTGAGAATATGAGAGAGGAACAGCTCTGCAGACACCAGAGTCAGTGCAAAAGGGAGAGCAGGAGCTACTCCAGGTGCTGCGGCTGAGAATGCCCTGAGCCTCTGTGGGGAAGCCCAGGGTGAAGCAGCTGTGCCCTGCAGCCCATGGAGGACACAGGGGTGCAGAGAGGCACCTGCAGCCCCCAGAGGAGCCCATGCCAGAGCAGGGGATGCCCAGAAGGAGCTGTGGTCTCATGAGAAGTCCCTGCAGGAGCAGGATGCTGGCAGGGACCTGTAGACCCCAGCAGAGAGGAGCCCTGCATGGTGGAGAAGGTTTGCTGGTATTTATGACCCTGTCGGGGACCCAGACTGAGCAGGATGTGCCTGAAGGACTGACCCTGTGGGAGAGTGACCCACGTGGCAGCAGTCTGTGGAGAACTGCTGCCCTTGGGATGGACACACATTGGAGAAACTCCTGGAGAACTGTCTCCACAGGGAACAGAGAGGGAGCAGGGGCAGGACCCATAAAATTCCAGAGTGTTTTGGGTTGGAAGGGACCTTAAAACTCATCAGGGATACCATCCATTAGCCCAGGCTGCTCAGAGTTTTACACACCTGAGCATTGTCTGGTTTTTTCCAGCTACAGCAATTGTTACATAAAAAGAGATACAAACCTTTCCTGTCCTGCCTTTGATGATATTAAAACAAACTCATTCTGAGTGGGCTGACCTGTCAAGCTTTCTAGATCATTCCCAGGCCTCCTCATTATTTACCATTTCATCAGCCCTCTGTTATCTCTACGCTTTATCTGCATTAAGTTTGCCCTGCTTCTAGATAAAAATATTCAATAGCTTCTGCCTACTCCTAATCCAGGCAGATCTCAGCTCTGGGGACAGAAAATCAGAAAAAAAATCTGATGGTTGTTCTGCAGTAATGACATCTTGAGCTGTGCCAGTCAGGTTTCAATCCAATTAAAGTGAGCTTCCCTGACATGGTATCACTTGCTCTTTTACAGAATGTCAAGCAGACTGGGTTAAATGCTTTATAAAAGTCTGCTGGACTAAGTATATCAAGCTCCCCACTTCCTTTGCCACCTACATTTGTAATCTCCTCATGATTGAACAAGTCCAGAGTCTATTTCCATAAACCATGTTCTCTCATGATCGTTCTATTCCTGTCCTCTCATTCCATATTAATTGAATAACATATTAGATCCACAACTGATGTCATGCTACCCAAGCTGGAAGTGCTCAGATGACATGTGGACTGTGATGCAGAGTGTCATTCTTCCTGAATATTTCATTGTGTTGCCATTTCTGAGTCACTATTAGAGATTTTATCACCTCCATCTTCCAGTGGGCCAGTAAAGGTTTCATCTTCCAAAGCTACCTAAGAAAATCCTGCTGCCAGCTGTGGTTCTTCATCTGTGTTTTCAGATTCCACATCATATTGTCAGCTAATTTCCTTTCTTGTGTTGCTTTTTTCCCTTTTTATTTCCTTCATTTTTTCTACTGAACACTCTTCTTCCTCTATTGCTGCGCTGTGGCATTTTGGTGGGAAGGCTCCAAACTCCATTCACATTTTATTCCCCCAATTTTTCTTGGCAACATATTCCTAGCTTTTAACTTCTCCCATTTGAAGAACTTTTCCATTAAGTACATAGGGACTGACTCCTGTCTGCACCATCAAACCACTTTGGGATCCTCAGCAGCCAACAACTCCCATCCCACAGAGGGATTTGTCTCCATTCCTCATCCAAAAAGGTCCCAAACTGAGGTGCACTGGGGAAGATAGAACAACTTTCATGTCAGGGAATGATCTCTGACAGTTTGAGAAGACTACAGGGGATTAACCAAAGACCTCCTTAGTGCCACAGGATAATTCTGCATCATTCCTCAGTGCACCATCCCTCAGGAACAGGAAGCTGAGCTGGGCTGTCCACAGGACTGGACCTGAAAGCACTGTGGGCTTGTGACAGGCAGAGGGATTGAGCCTCTCCTCTTCCCAGAGTTGTCCCACTGGCACAAACTCTTGTCAATGTATTTTTGGACAATGAGGCACAAACAAATGTGGAAAAGTGTGGCCCACCTGCACACCTCATTTTCCTAAGCACAGCTTTTCAGCCCCACCTAGGCCAATCAAAAAGAAAGGACAGAGCCCAAATGAAGAACTCAGCATCATGAGGATCACCCTGAAGGCCACTGTTCCTTGTCCCAGCACAGATGGGGTCTTTGTACCTTCATATTCCTACCAAAATCAATCATTCCTTGAGATGCCAACTCATAATCTGGTATGAACTCCCAAGCTCTTACTGCAGTCAGCACATGAGGAGAGTCTAAAGAGAGTTCCATCCTCCTCCCACAGCAAACTTCCCAAGGAATCTCTGAAATTGGGTAGGTCCCAAGAACAGGAGTGTTTGAAATAATAGGAAAAGTGCAAGGAGAGTTGAATTTTTAAAAACCAGGTAATTGAATGTCCAATTTCCTTGCTCCTTGTTACATTCAGCAATGCTGTCAGCACTGTTTGTTAAATACTAAAAAAGGATGAATTTGGTGGAGCTGTGAGCTGGCACTGGTGTCACCACCTCCCCTGACAATGTCACATTGGGATGGGGCTTGTGTTCTTCTGGAAACTGCAGCAGAGATAATCAGGGACAACTCACAGAATGTTTGCAAAGCCTCCCTCCCTTCTGGTGTCACCAATTTCCATGGAAAAACCTCCTGAGCACCTTGTTTATTTTACTAGAATTGTCTCAGCATCTGGGTCAGAGGAGTCCACACCTCTTTCTCCTCATCTTGCCCACTTCTGCTCAAGGTTCTGTAGGAACATCTGTGGCAGAGGGTAAGCCCACCTTCCACTAAGTCTGCTGAATTAGGCTGATATCTTGGAAAGGGTTGTAAGCTTTTCCCCTTTTCTTCTTTATCTGTCACCGCAGAGACAGCCTGGGAGAACAGATTTCTGAAGCTGGCCAGCAGTAAGTTTTGTCCTGAACTATATTTATTTTTGTGTTTCCAAAAGTTTCCAGTCAGAGTATCAAGTTTGGTTCTTATCAGATAATTACACAGCACTTGCCTCCTGAGGCAATTTTAAATCAATCTCAGGAAAGGCAGTAACTATACACTGTAGATAATTATAGTCCATTAAAGTACCTTAAGATTAGATTCAGAGATCACTAATCACACAAGGTCATAAATGTTCTGCACCTTTCCGTGCTGGTGTCTGAATTTTGATATGCAGTCCTTTTGCAGGAAAAAAATACTTTCTAATGTGTTTTATTGAGCAAAATATCAGATGCAAATAGCAAACTAATTAAAAACATGTTAAATTATTGCCCTAAAAGCTATCTCACTTCTCACCAGTCAGTCACGGAGCAAGAATGGAGCATAGAGCAAGACTGTCATTTTAAAGATAGTCTTGACAAAACATGTCATATTTTATATTTAAAATAATGTCTAACCAAACGCCTTCCCTACCCCGGGAAAATGGTTCCTTTAATTGCTGTGAGAGATGTGTGAAGTGTGCCTGTCAAGGATTTGATTAAATGAAGAAGCGCCTTGCGCGTCGCAGTGAGCGGAAATTCTCCAACTCGGCGTTCTCCCTGTGGCAAAACATCATTTTTGCTACAAACACATCAAATCCATTAAGGCAATCAAAGGCAATCTCTGTGGGGTCAGGTTCTCCCCAGCTGCAGCACTCCTAGTTCTGGGATCACATCTGTGCCTTGTGCTGGTGATCACCAGTGACAGCCCTGGGGCTGTGGCTCTCCTGTGGCCTTGTCACCATGCCAGAGGCCACATCCAAGCACTGCCATGCCAACAGATCCTGGGGCAGGAGGTGCCAGCCCTGGCTGGCCCACAGAACAACCACAGTTGGGTTAAGAGGTGACTCTGGAACAGATTTACCCAACCCAAGTTGAGTTCATCTCAGTAGACTTTTAACTCTAATGTAAACTAGTCTGGGAAAAATGGAATGGCATAAAACTCCAAACAACTTCAACTGAGGTCACCACCAGGTCCTTTGTGTCATGACAAGATGGCTTATCTAAGACATGTCACCCTTATCTTTGTTTTCTAGGTACACCCTGTGAGTTTTTCTCATCCTAGTCCTAGATGGCTCCTCTTGCAGCTGGTCCAACTCCTGCCGCCTCCCAGCCTGCTCAGGATGCACTCCAAGCACTGCTCGCCACCCTCAGGCACTTCAGCTTAACCAAACCTCAGTTTGCCTCTCAGGTTCGTTCCTAGAGCCTTTTCTGGGTGCATTTTATCAGCAGCACATGGAGCAATGGCTGCAGTGTCCCAGGAGAGGTGTCCACAGGCCATCCCTGCCCTTGACACAAGGGATGGAGGGACAGGACACAAGGAATGGCTTCCCATTGCCAGAGGGCAGGGTTAGATGGGATATTGGGAAGGAATTGTTCCCTGTGAGGGTGGGCAGGCCCTGGCACAGTGTCACAGACATCCTTTTCACAAAAATCCTTTCTTTAGGATTTTTTCCTTCTGGGAAGCTGAGGCCCCAGAAACAAAAGGTAAACAATGGGTTGTCTGCTTCTGTGGAATGCAACAGGTCAGTTCTGGATTGGCCCAGATTGAGTGTTTGGAGGTAATGGCCAATCCAGAACTGAGCTCTCTCGGACGCAGTCCGGGGGAGCGGGGTTTGTTGATCATTCTTTACTTTCTATTCTTAGGTAGTTAGCAGCTTCTGGAAACTCTCCTTTTCTTTTTCTTTTTAGTATAGTTATAATGTAATATATATATATATATCATAACATAATAAATCAAGCCTTCTGATCATGGAGCCCATCTCGTCTCTTCCTTCACCCCGAAAACCTTGTGACCAACCGTTGACAGCACAGGGTGCCCAGAGAAGCTGTGGCTGCCCCTGGATCCCTGGCAGTGTCCAAGGCCAGGTTGGATGGGGCTTGGAGCAGCCTGGGATAATGGAAGGTGCCTTGGCCATGGCAGGGGGATTGGAAATTGATCTTTATGGTCCCTTCCCACCCAAACCACTCTGTGGTTCTGTGAAAAGACAATGGGAGGTAAAGATCTACCCTACAGTCAAAAGCAAACCTTGACCTGATGCAGTTGTACCCCAGCCTTGCTGATTCCACAGTTGGTGGAATGCAATTGATTCATGGTTAGTGGCTCCTCAGACCTGACAAGAGTGAAACCCCTGCTCAGAGCAGATTTCAGACAGTGCAGGCAGCTCTGATTACCTCGAGACCAAGCCAAATGTTTCAGGGATATCCAGAAGATATTTTAAAGTCCTCTGCTTTCTACAAATACTTCAAACTTTTTATTCCCAGACAAGATGAAAGCAAATATTAACAAAGAAGAATTTGCCTTGGGATAAACAATCTGGTTTTGCAATGGCCCCCACGTATTGTCATGACCAAAATAAAAATCCAGTAAGTGCTTCTACATGACAGGAAATCATTTAGTGCCACTAGGACCAACTCACCCTTTACAGGGGGCTTTTCAGACCTGTGGAACTGTCATTTCTCAGGTTTTCTGTAAGTTATTTCTCCTAGCTCTGGTTGCACAAAGTAATCTGACACCAAGTACTATTCCTTGAGAAGAAATTGCACTTTTTCCAAAGCCCCACCTCTCTAGATGAGTGACATTCAGGGTTAACCTTTCTTTTAACATTCAATGTCAAAACAACAATGGGGAATTTACAAGGGTTCTTCCAGGATTTCAGGAAACTGCCTACAGCCAGACCAGAAACAATAATTATAAACATTAAAAACCCCCCAAAAATATATTTACCTGCCTCACCCAGTGTACCACATTCATTAGGGCAAAGTCAGAACCTCTGAAGTATTTTTAATTCCTTTCTTGTGAATCACAGAATCTACCTTCCTGAAGATGCAAGAAAACCCTGGGTGCTCCCACAGAAGGAAACATTCCCCAGAGTGTCACTGACACATTTTATGAAAAATCCTTTTGCCAGGATTTCTACTCCTGGGAAACTTCAGCTTCTCCATGTTTTGCTCCTCTGGAACGTGATTTGGCGAATTGTTTAACCAGCATGTGAAGTGTTTTTAATCAATGGCCAATCACAGCCAGCTGTGTCAGACTTTCTGAGTCTGTCATGAAATCTTACTATTCATTCTTTTTCTGGCCTTCTGATGTCTCCTTTCTCTTTCTTTAGTATAGTTTCAGTATATCATTTTATTTTAATATAATATAATAAAATAATTCAGCCTTCTGAAACATGGAGTCAAGATTGTCATCTCTTCCCTTGTCCTGGGGACCCACAAACACCACCACACCCAGAGCAGAGAGGGCAGGCTTCCTGCTCCACCCTGTGCATCCAGAATTCTGATCCCTCAGAATTCCCCCATGCCATCACCAGGGGATTCATCTCACCCAGCAGCAGGCAGTTCATCTGGGCTGGTTGCTCACACTGCTGCTGTTAGAGATTTCTCACACTGGAGAGGAACTGGCACTCTCAGAGAGTAATCACCTAATTTCCTTAGACATCCCCTGCAGAATGAGATTAATTTGTGGTACAGTAGCTCCCTAACCTCAGTCAGAATCTGTGAAGTGTTCGTGCAGAAATACCCAAAAACTGCTGACTTCTTTCACATGCAGAGAGCTGGCTCATTAATTTTTGGCTTGCACATAATTAAAGACACTAAGGAAGCCTGAAATGACACGGATTCCCTATTCCTACAGCCAGCACAGAGAACATGACAGCATTTTCACCCAAAATGCCTGATTTTGGGGCTGCTGTAAAGGGGTTGTAAACATTGAGTACATGCAATAACTCGTTGTAAAGGTCAGAAGACAGAAATCCTCTGTACAAGGCAAAGATTTGTATGCAAGGACACAAAGCAGGATTTCAGAACAATGAAGATAATCTGGGGTTTTATGTTTTCTCCTAATTCAATAGCTCACACACACTTAACATTGCAAACATGAGCTGCTCCCCTCATCAGGGAAGCTGCTCAACAGTACACTCAGGTTTGCAGAGAAGTCATTGTAGGATTGGGAGCTGAGTTACCACAGTGTCAACAGAGGAACACAGAGAAATCAATTTATTAGATTTTTTTTTTATTATCTGAATTATCTCAGAAATTGCCAACTGATTTAACTTTCAAAGCTGGGCTTTAGGAAGCTCATCTGGAATATATTATTAGTCAGGAGTATTATAAATGTTACATGGTAATGACTGAAGCCCTCGGTGAGATCAGGGTTGCCTTGTGTTTGCTTCATACAGCTCAGGAGGGAAAAAATCCCAATCCCTAAAACATGTACAGTGTTTGAGAGACAAGGCAGAAGAAAAGGTAAAGGAAACACAGACACAATTAAGAAATAAGTCTATGAGTAAACAGCAGGTCCATGATGAAATCAGCAGCAGAATCGACGCCTCTAACATCCCAAATCAGTACCTTGTACACAAAATCATTATATTCTAATTAAAAATCTTTATCTGGAATAGTTGAACACAGCTTAAACCTGAGCTTCATTTCTAGGAGAATGGTATCTCAAAACAACATTCTGGAGGAAGAAAGGAAACACCCAAACCACAGAAAATATCTATACACTGCGCTAATTTGCCCAGAAGTGAGAATGTTCAATTTCCTGTTTTGCCCAAGTGAAATCAAGGCTATCCTTCTATTGGGCCAGGAAAGATGATCTCCAACACAAACCAGGATAATCCTTCAACACAAACCTGAACATCCTTCAGGATACTCAGCACAAGGAGAGGGAAAGCAAATTGGAGCCTGACTTTGCAAAGCAGAGCCTGACACATTCCTGTGAGTCCTGCCTGGCCCCAGTCCTTGTGACAAAGTCTATTTAGAAATTTCAGCTAATTACTGTATAATTTAAACACTTCTATAGGAAAGAGGGATCCATTCCTCCCCGGGCTCATCTTGCACACAGCAGGGAAGAGCCTTGCAAACTCCTCCTATACTAAAATCAAATTCATGTTTGCTGAGGCTGCACTAAAGGGGTGTCACCACTCTTCCTCCTTTTCTTCCCTTCTCAAAGACAAGCAGGGAGCTGACACCGTGGAGAGATAACAGTGTTTAGCACGGCCACCTTCCCTTTCAAACAGCACTGATTTCATGCAGAGGGTTAGACAATCTCCATTTCCATAATATTTCATTTCAATACTCCTTGTGTAATGCAATCTTGGTTAGTTTAATATCACGGCGCTGGTAAATGAAACTCTCATCTCAGTCAGTAAGAACAATGTTTGGTTTTGGCCTAGAGCAGGGAAGAGTGATTGAAGCACTTGGGAATTCATTTCAAAGGCTGTGGAATGCATTTATATGGCCACATCCTCTCTCCCCTCAGACACCCACCAACAGCACGGTCTGTAGGGTGCAGGCTTTGAAAGCGTGTGTTAGCAATTGTCAGAATCTAAATGGCAGCCTGAAGGGATGATTAATTAGGAGAACAGCCAGCAAAATGGCACAAATGGCAAACATGAATAACACTTGTCTCAACAAGCATTTAGAATTTCCTGTCATATCCTCACAGGCAGAGCCCAACAAAGATGCAGCACAACTTTCCAAGTTTTTAATCACTTTGGATCATTCAGGCAGTTCTTGATCCACTTTAATTCCATCAGACAGCAATATTGTCCCCTGCACAATCCAAAGTTAAAAACTGCCAAGGTCAGAACAGGAACAGGAGGGGAGAGAAGCTGGGGAGATGTGTGTCACCTACAGCCACACTGCATCCCATGGAAGGGACAGGAAAAGGGCATTTTTTCAGTGACCAGGACAATCCTTTCCATGCTGGACAATTCACAGAAGGAACAGCTACCCGACCTTGTGAATAAGAAAGTGCACATGATCCACAAGAATACCCCAATGTGACCAAACCTCTAAGACTGAATTCCTCCCATCAATACTGGATTCCCAGGAAAATCGTTCTTTGCAAGGATCTCTTATTCCCACTTAGCAAAGATAATGAAAGGTCAGATTTGGTCATGTCCATCCACCAAACCTCCTTAGGCACAGGCTCCTGGAGCTTTGAGGGAGCCTTTCCTTCTCCCCAGAGTCACTTCAGACACACACTTCCTTCTGAGGCCAAGGAATGGGAAATTGCTGGCATAATATTTCTCTTAAACAGTTCAATACATCAAAGTAAGCCAATTTTTGTGGTCTTGTTCTTCTGACAAGCCCCATATATTAATAAAGAGAAGCACCTGCCTGCTGCTTGAACACATCTTTGGAGTGCTCTGATTTTATCACTCATAGTTATGTCTTGGCTGAGGATGAGTTTTGAGGGAAAAAAAACAAAATACAAAAAGTTGGAACGAGGCATGAGTTTCAGTAGCACATAAATGGAACAGTTTTACCTTCTAATCCCATTTATTGAGTTCCAAGACCTTATGCACTCATCCAGGAGTTGTGATCAAACTCATTTTAAAGTATTAAATAATCAAATAAATATTAATATCAACTTAGATTATAATAATTATAAAAAAATACAGCTTCTTTACTCCTGAAGTGGGGGGTAGCCAAATGAGCCACCAGTGTCTATGCTGTGTAGGAATTATTGGCTGGGCAACATTTATTAAGCATCAGAAAAAACAGCAGAGAATATTCTTAACACCCAGCTGCAGTAGGAAACACCAATGTGAGTATTATAAACAAAAAGTAGGATAATATGGGGTAGATATCTTACCTCATTCTCAAACTAATTTACACTGTTCCTCAAATAATCTGTTTTTATTCACTCCAAAGGTGTGTTTGAAAGTTTCCAGTCATTTCTTTCCAATGCAGGGTTTGTGTCAGGTCAGTAGCACTCAGCTACACTGGAAAACTTCTATTTTTAAAACTACTTGAAGATTTTTCTTTTCCCAAGAAAATTCAAAATGTAAAAGCTTTGATCATTATGCTATTGAGTCTCACGTTTTGGTACCTATTTAGTTGATTTTTTAAGACACAATAAAACGTTGGCCAGTTTAGCACTGCAGTAAATAAGATGCTCCTTGCTGTGAATAAATATCCCAACGTTGTTAATATTTCCATGGTGGAGATAAATGCTTCCTTTGCTGCTAAAAGTATCTTTAACAAGATTCATGAGACCAGGAACCTGCTGCTCCCACAGCACAGCTACTCCAGGTTGTAAAGCAGGGGTATCCTGTCCTGGGTGGGCTCTTGCACACAATTTTCTTGTCTCCAGGTCAGGGGCGCCACCACCTTCGGGGCATTTACGTGACAAACAAAGGTGACAATTCCACAAACCAGCCTGGCTGCAGAGTTACAGCACTGTGATAACAGTCAGCCCTGATGAATGGGCTCCTGAGGGAATCAGGCTGGGCTTAAACATAAAATATTACTCAATAAAAGCTTGCAAGGCAAACCATGATTTAAAGAGAGGGAGAAAATCTAATCCTGATGAGCTCGAGATGCATTAAATACACTGCGGTTTTGGGAGCTTCCCAGAGATGGCTTCTGGTGTATAAACCATGGAATCCTGGGGTGGTTTGGGTGGGAAGGGACCTCACAGACCTCATCCCACCCCTGCCATAGACAGGGACACCTTCCACTAGCCCAGGCTGCTCCAAGCCCTGTCCAACCAGGCCAGGGACACTTCCAGGGGCAGCCACAGCTTCTCTGGGCACCCTGTGCCAAATCTCCCCACCTTCACAGGGAACAATTCCTTCCCAATATCCTATCTAACCCTGCCCTCCTGCAACTTAAAGCCATTCCCTGTGTCTGTCCCTCCATCCCTTGTCCCAAGTCCCTCTCCAGCTCTCCTGGAGCCCCTTTAGGCACTGGAAGGTGCTCTCAGGTCTCCCCAGAGACTTCTCCAGGCTGAACAACCCCAGAAAGTTAAGGCATGTGGGATGAATACAACTAAAAAGAGAAAACCAAAATATATCAACCAAACACCTGGAAAAGAGAAGCAAATAATTCCTTCAAAGTGTGTGTTCACTACTGAGAGCACACAGCAAGGATTTCACACAATTCATTTGAGGGGGGGACAGCTGGGTTTGGGATTTTTTTTAAGAGAACATCATAGAGTACATATAAAACCCTGTTCTGCCTTTCACAGGACCTGAAGGGCAAAGACCATGTGAAATAAAGAGAAATTTGAAGCAATCACACTGCAGCAATGACCTTAGAGATTGCTTTTTATTTGTCTGGGGTTTTCTGTTATTTTCTGTAATAAGTCTAACAGTGTCTAAATGAAACATTGTTTAAAATCTTATGGCATTAATTCTTAATGAAAAAACACTTACTGGCACTGGCAGCCTTCTGCCATCTAGCAAAGACTCAGAATTTTATCGGGGATCCTAATTAGGGCTCATTACCTGAAGGAAGGCACTGGGTGAGGTTTGTTTTCTCTGAAATCCTGACTCCTGCAAGGCCCATGGAGGAACAGGAGCACAGGAGCTGAGCCACTCTCCCAGCTGAGATGTGGAGCTCAAGCCTCCTGCTTCCCAAAACCAGAGGTTACAGGAAGAAGGTCCTGGAATAAAATCCTGATATAGAGGAGTTTGGGTGGTTTGATTTTTCTGGGACCCTCACGCCTGCAGTGGAACAAACCTGTGTTTAGCCCAGTGTTATATTTAGCTCAAAAACAATGCAGTGCACAGCCTTTGGGTCTTTCACAGCAGAAAAGTCTGTAATTTAATTCCAAAGACTGCAATTGCCAGGGCTGCAGTGAGCTGAAATCATTCCAGCAACCAGAGCTAATCCTGTAAAAAACATGGAATATAAAAATAGCAGCCCTTCAAATGAAGGGAAAGTCAGTGCAGAGAGAACAGGCTACTGCTTTACAGGCATTTTATTGCAACACCTGTCGTGGGGCACTGGCTTCATTTCTGCATCAATACCAGCACAAATTGATCAAATCTAGAGGTCTGATAAAGCAAAACATATTCTGTATGAAACACACCAAAGACAGGAGGGGTTGGATAGATGTCAGAAAATCCACAGTTCACCTGACTACACAAAAGCTTATTAAGACCAAGCCTAAACATGTTTTGTGAATTTTATTTTATTTTATTTTATTTTATCTTACTTTATTTTATTTTATTTGCAAAAC
This sequence comes from Camarhynchus parvulus, assembly GCF_901933205.1. Taxonomy (NCBI): domain Eukaryota; kingdom Metazoa; phylum Chordata; class Aves; order Passeriformes; family Thraupidae; genus Camarhynchus; species Camarhynchus parvulus. The sequence continues at coordinate 24,511,030 of NC_044578.1, read as the reverse complement.
AGATCTGAAGTCCCTTTGTGGACACTGGTCTTTAGCTGAAAACAACACCACCATCATTTGCTTCCTCTTTACCCATCTTACCTTTCTATGTGATTTTCCTGGAAGTGCAAAGGCAATGAAAAGAAAGGGCAAATAATAGTTATTCAAATATCAAAGAAAAATAGTCTATCCTAAAATCCAGGATTTTTTCCTTGCACTGGAATCTGTCCTAATTGTAAACACACAGTTACAGTCACAGTTTTTAAATTTTGTTGCTTATATTTCACATGTATAAGGATTCCATAATTCCTGCATCCTTGGAGTCCATGGGAGTTTGTCAGACTCTGCTTTCCTTAGAAATGGTTCCAGATGTAACAGCTGAATTTATAACTCTGATTTGATATGAAAGATATGAAAACAATGACCAGGCTGCCACAGAGGAGAAGAGGAAGAAAAGGAGCCTTAAAAACTAAAGGAATAAAGTCTCAGCTGCTGCAGACACGTGGGGCAGGCCTGGCTCACAATTTTAATGCTCCATGTGGACAAGGCTAAGTGCTTTCACCCAAAAGGCAAAGAAAGAGACTCCCTCTGAATGAAAAAGTAATTTTTTTTTAAGCATTAAGGAACAATGAATCATTTCCTAAAGAAGCATTTCTTCTTGGAAAAATCAGGGAAATATTTGGAATATTCTTCATGAATGCAGCATTTAACAAATTCCTCCATGAAGTCCTTTATAGACTCTCCTAAAAAAAACAAGTAGTTTCCATGTTACAGGTCACTCAATTCATCAATAAAAGGATTAATTTTGCAGTATAAACTGTATTTAACTGCCTTACCTCCCCTGAACTGTACTCTCCATCAAAAATAAACCCTCCTTGGTACAAGGCAGAGGATTCTGTGACCCCCTGAGTGCTGTGCTGAGCTCTACAGGAGAAGAATTGGACCAAGAGTTTCATGGGTGTCTCATGCTTTTATAGGGAAGTGGTGGAGTTTCCATCCTTAAAAATAAAGAACAACAAAAAAATATATAATGAATTTGAGAAAGCTACAGTACCTTCAAAATTAGCTGTGCTCTAAGTGAGGGAAGATGAAGATGACCCCAGGAACCTTTCTGAGTTAAAGAATTGGAGTTAATAGAAATAAAAATAACAAAATTATTCTGTTTAACAGAATAATAAATAAAACAACTTAATTTACTAACTAAAGAGTAAGCTCAAATATAAAACATAAATAATTGAATAAAGTGAAATTCTATTATTCTGAGAAGCAGCTACAAAATTATGTGCTCTTTGAAGTACAAAATTGAGCTTTACTACATGAAACAACTCCATTTTTCATGTAGGCCACAAATCATCTTCCTAAGTACCTAAGACAGGTGATAACAAATTAGATTCCCACTCACAGGAAAACTTGCTCTCTCTTCTTCTCTACAGCAGCAGGTGCTCGTTTTAAAATGCTTTGCTTTAAGCACACATTTAAAGCAAATTTATGGGTAAGTTGGGAAAGAATTTATGAGTTTAAAAAAGAGCTTTGGAGAAGAGCAGGGAGACGGTGGAGTCCCCATTCCTGTAGGCGTCCAAGGGAAAGCTGGATGTGGCACTTGGTTGGGTTTGTGAGGTGGGGATTGGTCATGGGTTGGACTTGATGGTCTGGGAGGGCTTTTCCAGCCTCAGAGATTCTGGGATTCTGTGTCTTAGGGCAGAGTTTGGGGTTAGGAGAGTGCAATCCCAGGGCATGCCGTGCTCCCCCAGCCCATGGCCTCATTTAGCAAAGGTCATTGTGGGTACAAACCTCTGCTCCCAATGGTGATGCCTCAGGTTTAGCTTTTCTGTTTTTCAGATTCTGTGCTGCTTTGGCATGTGGGTCTGAGCTTCATATGAGGGGATGGTGAGCTCTGTGCACAGAGCAGGGAAACGAAACAATTCCTGCTCTAGCTGGGGACCAAGGACAAATGATCCAAATCGCAGGCCCAAGAGCACAAACAACGTGGACTGAAGAGAGAAAAACAAGAAGGATGGGACTGCATGGGTTAAAGCTGGAATTGGACAATTAACCCCAATATGCAAATGGAGCAGAACTTATAAAAGTGAGAGACCCCATGACCAGTTGTGCATTTTGTGGCTATTTTGGTTCATCTTGGGTGCAGCCCTGGCTGGGCTCTTGTGCTGCCCAAGGTGGATCCATTGAGGCCTTTTAATAAATTCCTACTTTATTCTTTAACTCTGTCCAGCCTCTGTTCTAGGTCAGCCCTCTCAAGGCATCAATGGGATTAACACAATTCCATGAAACTGTGGGTTTATTCCCATCCCTGAGCACACAGTTGCCTGAAACACCATCCAGGAAAAAATGCCCTGGGATATTTTTTAATCCTCTCAAGCAATGCTCCCCTGACAGCCAAGAAAATAACCTGAGCCCTTCAAGTTACTGTCTTCCCCCTGGTTTTCTGAATATTTTATAAGAATTCCATAGCAAAATAGGAAATATCTGTGCATAAAGAATTATGGTATTGATTTAGTTCCCATAGTTATAAAATATAAACCAGGTACCAAAGAACAACCATTCTCAACCTTTCAGTTGTTCTATTTTGTATTCCATTTCATGTTCACAGCCTGATACAACATTTATTTATATTATTGGCAGCAATCTTTGCTGTATCCAGGGAGTTCATTATGGGAGTTTTCAGAATACCTGCTATAAAAACTTTTCTCCTGGATTTGTAAGTCACTAACAAAATGCCAGTGATGAGTTGAATGATGATTTGTACATGGTTTGAATGTCCAAAAAGTATTATTTATCAGTTTTATATGAGGAACAGCCAGCATACAGGTAAAGTACCTCACAGGCTTAGACTGAGGAGGTTTGATGCAGTTTTGCTGCTTTTCAAAAGGGGAAGTTTTCAAAGTAATAAAAGAGCAAAAAAACAAAAGAAAACAAAACATAGAGCTGACAGATGTTCTATGTGCTAAAACCTACCTGGCTACATTCCTTCCTGGGGAGGTCAGTAAAATTACTGTTGCAATGAACTTGCCTCATGTAGCAACCCTCTTATTTTGGGTAAACATCTTGTAACTCATGAGTTCAGCTCCTTTAGCTGCTGAAACAGGGATTGGCAGCCTCAGCCCTTTTGTCTCACAGCTATCCATCCATCCATCCATCCATCCATCCATCCATCCATCCATCCATCCATCCATCCATCCATCCATCCATCCATCCATCCCTCCGTCCATCCATCCATCCATCCATCCATCCATCCATCCATCCATCCATCCATCCATCCATCCATCCATCCATCCATCCATCCATCCATCCATCCATCCATCCATCCATCCATCCATCCATCCATCCATCCATCCATCCATCCATCCATCCATCCATCCTTCCATCCTTCCATCCATCCATCCATCCATCCATCCATCCATCCATCCATCCATCCATCCATCCATCCATCCATCCATCCATCCATCCATCCATCCATCCATCCTTCCATCCTTCCATCCATCCATCCATCCCAGTTCCTGTTGGGAAGACAACAGGACGTGTAAGCAAATCCACAGCAGGATGAACATCTCAGGAGATGCCACCACCTCCTGCCCCACCAGCTGCCAGGAGTGGAAAACTCCAGGGTTTCCCACCAAATTCACCTGAGTTTCCTTGCTCTCTCTTCCCAGGATTTTCCCCTCCTTTTTTTTTTTGTTTTAAACATCATCTTCTCCAGGTCTCTCCTCAGCATCCAGGGAGGCACAAGGCTGCAGTCCTGGGACTCAACAGATGTAGAACTGGGAGGCTGCATGGGCAGAAAGCAGTGATACCAAATCCTTCCTTCCACCTCCCAGTCTCAGCAATACTTTTTGGCCCACCTGAATCCTCACTGAATTCTTCTTTCAAGCCCCAATTTCTCCTGCCCCTTCCTACCTCATCTCTCAGCATCCCTTTCCAAGGGACTTCCTTGTTGGTCCAGCAAAACTGAATTTTGCCTGGGTGCTGAGTGCTCCTAGCCAAGGTTTCTCAGGACTACTTGACCCACAAAAAGCAAGTTGAACTGGAAAGCTCTTTGTGCAGTTTCCTAAATGTTTGTGGAAGGCTCCTAAAGCCCAAATCCTGCCTCCTAATCGTGCCCATACAGCTTTGCAGTATTTATTTATTCACAATAGGCATATTTATCTATCCTCAATGGGAAAAATGCCAAAGGAAAAGTCCTAATATACTGTCAGTAGGAAATTAGACCTGTCAGTAACAAAAGGCTGTTCTGTGCTTTACAAACTGCCAAAGTAACTGTAGTTGCCAGGATGTTCATTACCATGAACCCTTTTAATGAGCAACACCCACCTCACTGTGAAATTTTTCACTAAAACTGCTGAAAATGCACCAAGTACAGAAAGAAGGAAAAGGGGAAATTGTGGAATTCTGAGGGCAGCACAAGAATGGTCAGTGACTGCCCTCTCCCCTTTTCACAGCCTTGCCTGAGAGCATCCATAAAGTTTAAAATGCCCCAAACACTGCGTTTAACCCAGGATGAGCTGAGGTTGTTACATTACTGCAGGCTGACACTGGAACAAAAGCAAAATTAAGGACAGAAAAAGAGCAAAACTGAGCCATTCAAAGCCTGAATATATCACATTTTGTTTGGCAAAAGCAGTGCTTAACTCCAGTTTTATGCTACTATGAGCAAAAAGAGCATAAACTGGTACCTTTTTAACAAATAAAAACAACAAGCAATATTGAGCTCTCAATTTGTAGTCACTTGTGCTGTATGGTGTGCGCTGAGGCCAGGGAACAAGATGAATGTTCAATCATATTTCAGCACAACTGGAGACAGCTGATGGAAATTGAGGCTCTGATCCAGCAGACAAGAGAGAAAGTGGCAGATTCTGATTTTCTTTGTGGAAGTTAACATCTCACTTTGGCTCCTGTGTCCCTCTTAAACAAGGAGAGATGGAAAAGCACGTCAAGTCTATTAAGCTTTTGCGCAGAGAAACATTGCAATCCGGAATGTCTGTGCCCTCAATTGCTGAAAATGTCAGAAAACTGTCAGGTTTTATGGCTGCTGAAAAACAAAACAATAATAATAGAGCTTCTGCAAGATCTGATTTCCATCTGACATGCTGATAAGGCAGGCTGAGCAGAAATGAGACCAGCCTAGAAATGACAAGGGAACAGCACATTCTGCCACTCACTGAGCTCTGCAACAACCCACAGCCCTCCTCAGAGTTATTAAGCTGATAATTTAAGAAATAGAACCAAAATACATTCCAAACTATCCTTTTGAAACAGTCCTGTCCACCTTGTTTCACTGATGCAGGTGTTCTTCAGAGGCCTAAAATGATGTAGCTGTGATTCTTTTTGTTTTTTAAATGTCACGTGTCACATCATTGCTGTTCTAATGTTTTTCATGTTTTATTTCAGATACTTTGGAAATACAATTCGAAATTTGAAATACAATGCCCACGAGACAAGCTTCTGCTTGAGCTTCATTTTATTTTTGACAGAAAAACATACAACCATAAAAATAAATAAAAATAAGTCATATGGATTTGAGTCCTGAGCTTAATACCTCTGAGGGATGTGTGATGTAGTTTTCCACACACTGCCAGAGCTCCAGGGGTGTTTGGACAATGCTCCCAGGAGTGCACAGGGTGGGATTGTTGGGATGTCTGGGCAGGGCCAGAGGTTGGACTGGATGATCTTGGTGAGTCCCTTCCAGCTCAGGTTATTCCACGAAAACATAAAAGGAAGGCAGATGGGTTTTTTTTCAAAAGTGCTCTACAAGGAGAGAGAAAAAAGCAATTCAGTAGGTTTCAAATGGTTTTAAAGTCTGTACTCTGAGAACAGCCCAAAAAAATCTTTCCCTGGTAGGAGATGCTTGTTTGGCAGATCCAGGATGATTTGTAGGATCCTTTCCAGCCCCCTGAGCAGCCCTGGGCAGCGGGACAGCCTCGGGCTGTGGGTGGAGCAGAGAGGCAGAAGGGACAGAGGTGCCCAAACCACAGGCACAGAATCCACATCTGTGCTCTGGCTGTCCCCAAGGGAATATCTGGAACAATCTTGTCCCTGGACAGATCCTTAAGAGCAGGAATGTGCCCCAAACACCTGCAGTTCCACCTCCATACCTACCCCAAAATCTAGATGCAAGGAGATAAACACCACTGGCCAGGTAACACCAACCTCTTCTGACCTGAGGGGTCTGGAACAGACCCAGATCTCAGACAGGACTGAATGGCTTTAAACTGACAGAGAGTGGGTTTGGATGGGATATTAGGAAGGAATTGTTCCCTATGAGGGTAGGCAGGCCCTGGCACAGGGTGCCCAGAGAAGCTGTGGCTGCCCCTGGATCCCTGGAAGTGTCCAAGATCAGGGCTTGGAGAAACCTGGGCTAGTGGAAGGTGTCCCTGCAGGCATTTACTTGGAAGGAGTAGAAACAGGCAATGGTTTCATTCTCTGCCCTCACAATAAGAAAAAATTAATAATTTCATTTAAAAACAAAACTCAACCAACCACCAAAGCCTCCCCTTGCCCAACAGGGTAAACTGTAAGTCATGGAAGAGGGATCTTGCATCGTGTTTCCTTAAGCATATTCTGCTAATTGCCTAAATAAGAAGGACTAAAACCCTTTCAAAGAGGTTTTCTCCCCTTCTGATTTTCATTTTAAAGAGTAAATTAAAAGTCAATATTCACATCTAGCAGCACAACAAACATTTTGCTGTGTGCACAGCTTGGAAAGGTTCTCAGTGGGCTGCAGCACTCAGGATTTGCCTTTCAGATGAGGATTTTGTGGTTGTTGAATATATCCTTTAATAGAGTTAGAAAGACTGCTTCAATTATTTGTCAGTCATGATTAGCCCTGACACAACCATGCAATCAACAAGCTAACAAGTTCAGCATCTTCAGTGCTGTATTATAACCACAACTGCTTAAGCAATTTAAGTAATACCTTGCCTGAATACCTTCATTAAAGGTGAAACAGTGCAATTTTCATTTTTGTCTATTATAGACTCCGTTTAACCGTGTTCATTTACAAACCCAGCCCTGTTACTTCTAATATCAGCAGAAATAAGTTCATGTTCAGTAAAAGCCACTAGCCTCCACAGGGAAGTAACTGAGGGTGCAAAAAGTGTTTTTATGCTAATCTGAAGCCTTGCCTGAAGTTATAACAGTCCATTAAATCAATTTGGTGCCTCTTTGTCAAGAAAGATCTGAACCCAGAAGCCTCCTCTGAAGGGCAGCCAGAGCATCAGGCTTTGTGTGAATTCTGTCGCTTGAGCTGAGTGCTTTGGTCACTGTACAATGACAAAAAATGAATTACTGAAGAGACCCAACCTCTTTGCTGTAGCTACATAACACTTTCAGCTAGAAATTAAATGAGAAAATAATAAGCTAGCATTGGGAGCACAGAGAAATCAGACTAAATTAGTCTTCCCAAGGAGTTATTAAGCAAAGAGGTAAGGTCAGGTGAGCTTTTGCTGACCAGAACAATAGCAGGGAACTCTAAAAACCACACAACAGCAGAGCTCAAGGCTGGTGGCAACACAAAGGAAGCATTAAGTGCTAATAAATTGTCAGGGCAAGCAATTATGTCATGTGACAGAGAGAAGTGCTTACAACCAGCCCTGAGATTTCAGGCCTCTTGAATTGTGTGACAAGATCTGAGCAAAGTTCCACAAGCAGTGAGTGGGTGTTGTGTACCATCAATGATCCAGCAAAAACACCAACACTGGGCTGCCATGGACTCCAGAAACTGCAAATGCACATCCTGATGTGCTGGGCTGAGATCATCAGCCTGGATTTGGAGCCTGGGTGCCCAAGGGCAGCTTGGGAGGTTCTGGAAACAATATACTAAGTCTTTATAAAATCATAAAAGCTCAGAATGATTTGGTTGGAAGGGACTTTAAAGCCCATCCAGCTCCAGCCCCTGTGATACACAGAAGTTGCTCCCATCCAAGTTAAAGGGAGGCGATTTCCCTTGTTGAATTAGTGTCCTGACCAGCCTTAGCACAACTCTAAGTCATGTGAATCCCCACCACACAATGGTGCTCCCTCTCCCAAGGCATCTGTCACAACCAGGAACAACTGAGTGCTGCAAAAGTTACAGCTTGAGATTCCTTGGGGTCGTCTCTGTCACAGCTTTCACAAGCATTGCTAAGCAGGTTTATATACCTGCTATTAAAGTGCTCTTTTAGTCTGCAAAGCAAATCTCAGAATGACACCCAGGGGTTCCACATTTAATGTTTCACAGAATGAGTTTGCTCAGTCTGTGGGTAAAATGATATTTTCATACTGCTGGACACAGAGACCAGCAAAAAGTGATGAGCACTGCAGTGCTCTGTCTGCTGGCACTGTCAGAAAAAGCCTGATGCAGTCCCCAAACTCTGCCTTTCTGCAAACTGTTCTGGTTTTTTGTCCCTATCACCTTTCTTTTTGCCCTGCAGATGTGCAGACACAAATTCAATTTTTACTCTTGCACTTTTCCGACAGTGCATTGCTACAAAAATAGAATAAAGCTCTTCTACCCACCAAAACAAAAGGCCTTCAAAATTAAAAAGATTTCTCAGGTAGTTTTGATGTGTTTCACTCTTGTTTTCTGCCTTTGGGAGGAAAGTACACCCAGCTGGAAAGCTCTTCCTCTGCTCCCTTCACGAGACCAGCAGCCCTAAGGCAGCAAAGTGCACCCAGTTCTGGCACAATTCCTCCCACACCCTTGGGTAGTCCCTGTTTCTCCTCATTCCAGATCCCCAAGAGAATGTGACACATTGCTGGGGCCTTGGGGCTCCAATTGCACCCCAGAGGGTCTGTGCAGCTCACAGCATCCCCCAGCCCCTTCCAGAGAGGGTGCAAAGCGGCTGCCCTTGGAAAGCCACAGCTGAACACAGTGCTGGGTGTGATGGGACGCAGGAAAACACTCAGCTCCTTCCTCTCCACTCCTGGATCTTTCTGGAGTTTTAACAGAGCGACAGCAAGGTACTGAAACAATTTCTCCTTAAATCCCCAAAGAGGTCCTGGTGCAACTGGAAGCAAAGGCAGAAATCACTGTTCCAGGCTGTGGGGAAACCCAGGGCACTGGGAATATTTCTCTGTCTGCTCTGGGGTGCCCTGACCCCCAGGGGAGCACTGACTTTGACCCTCATTCATGGAGAAAGTTTCCTGGACGTCAGGATAGACTGGAATCCACAAAAGTGTGAAATAGATTATAGAGAGCAGTGTAAGTGTATCACTTGGTGAGAAATTTAGGTTTTGGGATTTTTAGTATGCTGTGGATGGAAGCAAGATGGAGGGCACAGGGTATCATCCTGGGTTTCTTCTTCATGCTGCTTCTTCCTCCTTCTCCATGGGTTTGGGTGGCATTTTGTAATTGGGCAGGAAAGTCCCCATTGCAGCTTTGTGGGATCAGTTATTGGGTTAAAAGGGAAAATAATCCAGGTGTCAGTTCTTAATTGGATAGTTCAGTCTTAAAAGACCTTGTAACAAGAGATTGTTGGCCATTTTGTGCCTTCTAAATAAAGGCTGCCCAACTCACATTAGTGAGACTGTTTTACTGATAAGAAGTAATAAACACTTGAGTCTGAACACGAACTACTGTCTCAAGTGCCTTCAATCCAGACTCAGAAAAAACAACAACTGGTACCCCCACAAGGCTGGACTGAATTGCCTCTGAGACCTTCAATCCAAAGCTCTGTGGGACACGAAGAACTGAAGAGAGGCAGAGCCCAGGGACCTGCAGGTTCCTCTCCTGGCCATTCCCACAGCCCTGAATGAAGGACAATCCAGCCTGCAGCAGGCAGAGAGGAAGGAGCACCTCCCACACCAGTGTACAAGGACCAAGTAACTCCTGGAGCCCTCGGGGTGAAAGTTTGTGGTGGTGTTCACAGGGGTCCCAGGACGAGGAAAGAGATGAGAATCTTGACTCCATGTTTCAGAAGGCTGATTTATTAATTTATAATATATATTATATAAAAGAAAATGATATATTAAAACTATACTAAAAGAATAGAAGAAAGGATTTAATCAGAAGGCTAGCAAGGAATAGAAAAGAAATTATAATAAAATCTTGTAACTGCTCACAGCCTCGACACAGGTGGCTGTCATTGGTCATCAAGTAAAAACAATTTCACATGCTGGGTAAACAATTCTCCAAATCACATTCCAAAGCAGCAAAACATGGAGAAGCTGAAGCTTCTCAGGAGAAAAGATCCTGTCAAAAGGATTTTTCATAAAATATGTCTGTGACAAAAGTTCAGTGCCTCAAAGGTGAGGAGAACCCAATTTTCTTCCAAGGGCTGCCCTTGTCCAGGGGAAATCATGGACAATACAACCCTCAACAGGTTTACCTGGCCATGGACACTGAGTGGATGAGCTGAGAATTCCTCCACATCCACACATCTTGGAGCACTTTGGAAAATACATTTTTAATGGCTGATCGGTGGGGAGAATGAAAGTTGCCAGCAGCAAGAACTTTACATGCCCTAAAAACAAGAAATGCATTAGCATCTTTATTACAAATGTAATTGGGGTTTTTTTTAATTTGTGATTGGGGAAAGGGTCACCAGTTAAAATACACCACTGTAAAATTTGCAATTTAAATTTCATTTCACGCTGGAATGTAGAAACAGTTTACATAAATAGTATCCATTAATCATTAAAAAGAAAGGTTAGATGTAAATTAGGCTGCTATTATTTTTTTTCCTGTGATTATTTATGGGTTGGTGATGAAATTTGTTTTCACAAGGAAGAAGAATTAAGGCCTTTTTTGTGAAAGCAAAATCACATTCCTACAGAAAGTATAAACTTCAAGAAAGGAAAACAGAGTATTTATTGCTTTGACCCCCAAGGGCAAGTGCAGAAATACAGAGTTTATTCTTGTTTACCTTTGAGGCAGAAGCCTTTCCCTTCATTCAGTGTAGCACCTTCTGTATTACTTCTGCCCAGACTACCAGTTTCCAGCAATCTATTTTTTATATCCCATTTTCAATTTTGGGGAAGGAAAAAAAGAATACAAAAGCAAGTATCCAGAGGGTAGAGAGGCTCCTTCATCAGCTGGTGTTGAGTGACTCAATGGCTCTGTGATTAGCAGAGAAAAAAAACAATCAGCATTTTACCCCAGCCTTACAGGACAGCCTATTTTGAAAGGTATCCAGCTTCAGAAATAGGGACAATCCCTATTTTTTCAATGCAAATCCCTAAAAACAAATCTTCATGCTCTTTAGAAGAGTGTTTCCAGCCAGTGAAGACATGGGATGTTCTGCATCCTGGGATTCTATGAAAGATTTCGATTTTTTGTTAGTTCTGAAGAAGACAACCTACTGTTACACAATTTATTCTACTGTTTTAGGAAACCTTAGGGCAGTTTAAACTATTTCATCTCAACACTCTTGTTGCACAACTGATGGATCAATAAAAACTATTTTTCCCTGGCTGAAAGAGGAATCTTATCTGCTCCTGCAAGGGAAAAAAATGAGATTTTGTTATGTTTATGTTTATATTCATTAATAGTAATCTAACTTCCCTTTTACAAACTATGGAAATCTCCAACATATGTTGGCAGCTAAATTTTCAGGCTTTGAGGGAAAATCTCTCTTCAAGTTTGTGCTACATATTTTTGCTTTGCTTTGCACTAAAATGAAAACTTAAAACATATAAACCTGTACATAAAGATACATTAAAAATCATGATCTGTGATTCAGTCATGGTCCCATTCCAGGTCCTCACAGATGAACTTGATATTTCCCCAATGAATCCCCACCAAATAAAGAATTTTTTCAAACCCTCCAAACCATTTTGAAATTAGGATTATAAGAAAGAAAAACTGATTGTGGAAGTGACTCTAACTCACTTTACTCACTCATTAATACCCACTCTGTGCTTTGGAGTCAAGTCTTTAGTGGCACTTCCCTTTAGGTACTATTTGATTTCTTGTGGGTCCTTGGCCTGCAGCTGCAGCATCATTATGAGGTACTAAAGAGAGCCTGCTAACATTTGAAAAACAACAGAAAAATAGCACTTGCTGAAATTAAATAATTCAGTGTCCAGAAAAACAGAAAAGGGGCTTTTTGTTCCTTTGCAATCTGATATCTTCAAGGCTGATATTTTATCAGTTCATGAGTGCTCATGGTAATCTTCTCAAGATGCACTTCTGTCTCCTATTTATAAAGGATTACAATAGCACTTTTTTCCAAGCCTGGTGCACCAAACTATTCCCACTCCCATCTCTTTTATTACATTAATTGTCCCTGCTCTAATACAAATGGTTCCAACCACAGAGCTTTATGAAAGTACCCACTGAGGTCCCTACAGACACTCCAGAGCACCCAGGGCTCTTTAGAGTGAAGCAATTTCAACACCAGCCTTTGCTTGGGGCTGCATTCAAAACCCTCAGTCAAGGCCTCGCCAGAAGAACTTTTTGTTCCCTTTTTGTTACTTCACCTGAGGATGAAAACCAGCCAGAAGACAGAGAGGCTTGACAGCCTCTGTAATCTCATTGCAAATGCAGGCAGAAGGAGTGCTTCAGTTTTCATGTATTATCGACTACACCACTGGGCTGAACTTCTTTCCACTTGTTTTTCCCCCCCTTCTCCCTTCATTTGAAGTGGAAAATGAGGTCACACCTTATCCCCCACAGAATGTAAAAGCACTAATAACTTCCCCCATTTACACTGGGAGAGAGTGAATAATCCAATTCCAAATCTCAAGAACAACTGTCAGACTGAACAAGTTTCTGCTGCTCTCCCTGAAGGACGAGCTCCAGCCCTTGAACTCTGTGTGTGGCCTTCATTATGGAGCCTTGGCACAGGCCCAGATGCTGTCTCCTCCAGACACCTCTTAAAAAATGGATGAGGGCCTGGAGAGCACAGCAGGAACTCTGGAATCCTGCCCATTAGCATATTCATTAGGCATAATCAATAATTAATATGTCACTTGGACGAAACGTAGGGATTAAGTTATGCCTGTGCTAGGACTGATCCAAAAGGATTCATGAGCATGGGGCCCATGGTTTGTGGGGCAGGGTGGAGCTCCAGGTGTGAGCAGGGCCAGGATTCCCTTCCTTTATGGGGTGAGCAGCCCACAGGGTGACATGGGGACACAGCACCCCCAAAGGGTGGCCCTGCTGATGGTCACAACCCTTGCACCTCCAGGCATTTAGAAAAAGAGAATCCCAATAAAGGAAAAAAAAAAATACATTCTGCAAACGTACAAAACAACCCCTCTTTTGGCCATTGGAGCTCATTCCAATCATTCTGGTGTTTGGAAGACTTCACTGCTAACTTCTCTGACAGCAGTACCATGAATCAACACCCAACACGTGGCAGTGGAACTGCTCCTTTCAAACCTGAACCTGTTTTATAATTAAATAATAATAATACAAATCTATGATAAGTTTCTTTTTAAATTACCAATATAACTGGCAAGTGGCAAGAGTTATAAACATTTATTGGAACAAAAAATGTTCCCAAACCAGCCTTCCTCCTTCCAAGGACATCATCTGCCCTGCTCCCATCAAGACAGGGTGCAGGTTCTTCATTCCTCCCTCCCTGTCTAGTTCCTAGAGGAGCGAAGTTAAAAATAAATGTGCTTTTAATGCCATTTCCATTCTCCATTAAGTTGTCACACCAGGAGGGGAGGGGTAGAGAACAGCAGATTGCACAGCATTTTGTAGAAGTGGTTGGACACCCATCCTCCAGAACAACAGAGGGAAGAGATGAGATAAAAATGTCATTGCAAAAATGAGAATTTCCTGCTCTGTATCTGTTGCTTCCTTTGTGTTTGTCTCCATTTCAATCAGATTGAAGTGATGTTCCCTTGAATTTCCTAATGATATTATTATCACTTCAGACATAATAAAGGACTGTGACGTTCAACACAACAGTGTAAACTATTTTTCAACAAATTGTACTTTAAAATGTGACATGAAAGGTAATGTATGAGATGGAGAACCCTACAGGAAGATTATGTAACACACTCAGGTTTTTCTTCTAAAAATCCATTTCCATTGAATTATTAGCTTTCCAAAATGAAATATTTCTGAAAGATGATTTAATTTCCCCAAGAGCTATTGGCCTTTGCTTGAAATGAGCTATTGGGTTCTGTCCCTGATGATTAATTTGGGATGTGATGAATAGCGTCAGATGCAGAAGTTGTGCTTTACATATATTAATGACATTCAAATTTAAGCATTTTTACCCATTTCACAAAAATGTTATTATATCTAGAAACTAAGAAGAACACAAGTGCGTTATTTAACAACATGATTTATGACAAAAATAAACAAATTTGGAGTCCAGTCCTGAAACTGCTAAACAAGGCTGGGCTGTACAATTCCTCTACACTAAAACCTTTACATAGATAAACATTTTAGGCTTGGGTGTTATTTGTCTTTTGCTTTTAGATGTTCATACTCCTTATTTCTTATTAGCAAAATACTTCTAAAAGGCTAGACTATAACTCCAGTTATGACTCCAACCCAAATTGGCTGCAGCAATGTGGAGAATCATCACACGTGGCCAGAACCCCAGGCTGCATCCCAAATTGCTACCTCAACAAACATCTTCAAATGAGGAAAATTATCATTAAGCCCAAAATTCTTTCATTTTCATTTAGCTGTAACAAACATGCTGAACACAGATTTTTTTACCACAACTCGTGCACTGCCAGGCCACAAAAAATTTTCTAATTAGATATGAAACACGAGAAACTTTTCTTAACAAAACTCAGACGAAAAGTAAAACAATTCACAGACACAGTTTTCCTCTCCATGGTTTCTCCAGCACAAATTCTCCCTCATGTTTCCTTACAGGTTGGAACCTGGAATAACTGCTGTCCCTGCAGTGGTCTGAGCCCCTGTCCCTGTGGATGTCTGTGGAACCCCAGGATGTACTTAGACCTCTGGAAAAACAAAAATGCTTATTTTGATGCCAAGACTCTTAACTGAAATTAAAGCATGCTCATCTGAGAAACCAGAGGGATAATTTCTGAGGATTCTTCATTTAGCTTTGCATCATGGGCCTATGCAAAGGCTGAAATACAGCAGGAACTGTGGCTGTTCCAAAGCCAGGCAGGGAGGGGAGAGCTGGCAGGACCAGGACAGGGAAGGCTGTGGTGCAGCACAGCTTTGAATATGCATGAGGCCTTTCCATAGGCAGTGGGTCAGATCCTTTCCTTTCCTTTGAGACTATATCTTTGATTTATCCTGATGGAAAGACAATGGCCCCTTCCAAATCCATTGACTTTTACATCAGCCATAATTTGAGATTGCCTCTCTGGGGATCACTTACCTTGGGGAGCAGGGAATTTCAGAAAGAGACAGTTTAATGTGCAGTGGGATTGCCACAGCTGCACTCTTTCTGTTGCAAGAGGGATTTTAGAGCTGGTTTCCATGAAGATAAAAGCTTTTCAGTGTTGGTTAACCTTTTTTGGGGGGGTAATTCTCTTAATAAGTTGTTTTGGTTTGCATCATTTCACACCGTGATGTTTTTGTTTTGCTTCCTTGTCCTCTCTGTTGTTTGTCCTTGATTTTGGTTTACATTAATTTCAGTTCTATTTATTAGATATGTTTTTTAGACAAAGAGAAAATTGTGGCAGCTCATTTAGAAAGATGGAATAATTAACGAATCTGAGGGTAAGTTTGTCTGAGGGCTCCTTTGCACTGAGCCTACTCCTGTTGATTTAAATTGCCTTTCAGGGAAGTCCATGGCTAATCAGCTTAGAGCCCATACATTTGGCATTTATATACCTACCCCTGGTATTAGGCTCTATTTCTAGGTACCTGTAGATTATTTCTAATTATTTTATAATTACAGCCCTGGCTGCAGAAATTGAGCCTCCTTGCCTCTGTTAACAGTGGAAGGAGAGCTCTCCCTTGCAGTCACTTACACATGCAGAGCCATTCTGAGTCAATTGGTTTTATTATTACTGTGCTCTTCACACTCATATGCCTCAAATTGGACTGGAGCCATTAGAATTTATCTGCTGTATCGAGGCAATCAAATGACAAGGAGTGGTAGTCATTGAGGATGGATTACTTTGGATCTCAGTATCATTATTTGCCTTTAGAAATATGGGGAGACATTCAAGCCAAGGTGGGATACTTCAGGTTTTAATTAATAGTTCCAGAATGCTGTTATTAACTTTTCTGTGAACTTCTTTCATTAACTAAAGATTAGAGGTATAGGTTGAACACATAAAGGGAAGGATGCAAGCAGGGAATGATGAAGTCTGTCAAAGAAAAGGATTTTCTAAGTTTTCCAGCAAAAGGAAAAACGCAGTGCTCTCGATGAGATTTCTAGATTTTAATGCTGGGACTCTGATATGATCCAAAGCAGGTAATTTCTTGTAATCAGTAAAGCATTATCACTTAGAGGTAGAAAACAGAGCAAAGTTGTTAAATGACAGTAAGATAGTAGACCATATAAATTGATTTTTAGTTCTGAGTGTATAATTTTAATCAAGTTATTCTTTTGGACTCTATATTTTTGAACTTGTGAAAGTTTTCTGGTGTGAATATTAGAAATGTATCCTTCAAAAAGGGAATGGATTTTTAAAAGTGAATATTTGATCTTATAGGATACTTGGCTTGACTGTACAAATATGATTCAGAACCTTCTCTCCATGTAGTCATAAAGCTGGACTATGGCAGAATATCCTGTACTGATGGACTGCTTCCTGATTCAGAGGAGTGGTTCCTGAGATCCTGACAGAGGAACCAACAGGTGGCAGTGCTGACACCTGATCTAACCCAGCCTGGGGACATCTGGCATCAGTCATTTTGTGCCAATAAAAGCCCAGCCCCACTTTTTAATGGGAGGATCTTCTAACACCCCCTGCTGGGAGTGTGCGGAGATTCCTCCATAGAGCGGGGACCCCGTCAAGGTCACTCCTTGAAAGAGATTCAGTCACTGGGATGGGTGAGTGACATCAATCTTTACTTAATAACAGTTTTTCTAGCTTTTTTTTTTTTTGCACCATATTAGTTATAGTTGTCTGTACTGTGTAAATAATTCTGATTAGACCTCAAAGTCTAATCATTATCATCATGATTTTAAATAAATAATTTATTTAATTGATATAAATATATTTGGGGTTTTATCCTCAATACTGCAGGACAAACTTGTATAAAGCCTTAATTAACTGTAGGTTCTTTTAGACAAGTGTGGGACCAGGACTGGATCCAGCTGCTCTCAAAATGTTCTCTGAGAAGGAGTTCAGGGGGCTGGAAGGTGGGAGGGTCTCTCTGAAAAACCTTGTCTGAAGCTTCCATCCTACTGGACTACTAAGACAGTAGTAGTAGTAGTAGCAGTAACACTAGGCCAACAGCATTCTGCAGATTAATTTGTGTTCTTACTCCAGGATGATTCTGTAACCCAAGCTTGCAGCCTTGCTTTCAGCTGGGAAATGTGGCTATGAACGATCCTGCACTCTCCTCTTTTGGGATGGAGTTTCCAGCCCTGGGCTCAGCTCTCCAGGATGTACCTGAGTGGGAAGGGGGATGTTAAGTTGGGAATGTCCTCAGGCTCTTGCACTGCTCTCAGTTCCCTGCATGTGCAGAGGCCATGAGCTGGGTATTGCACTCTTGGCTGCCTGCCTGGCTCCTGAAAAATCACTCAGGGACATGCCACAAGCCTTTGCTGCTGGAAAAAATGCCATTGCTTTCACAGGGATGAGGCATCATTTCAGGCCTTTACTGCCTCAGCGGCAGCTGTAGCTTCTGTGCACAATTGGCTTCCTGGCCATACAGGCTCTTCAACATTGCTCTGCTCTGATTTGCTCCATTTCATTTTTATTTCATCCTGTTACTTTCTTCTGATTCAAGTTGAGAGTTCAACTGATAACCAATTTTTCTGTAGTGCTGGTTATATTATGTCAGTAAGTGGGAACAGCACAGCCTCTCTGCTCTCACTCAATGGGAAGTGACATCCTGCTGATTAAAATTTATTGCTAATATGTTTTGATGAATGTTTCAGAGTCTGTTATTGGTTTAGTTTTTTCATTGCTGGATGCTTTTTATTTCTGTTTTATCAATTCTATTTCCTTCAATTGTTTTAGACATAATGTATGACGCTAATAACGTGTCAGCTTCAAAAATCAGGAGCATAAAATTCTATTTCTGCTGAAAACTGCAGTGAGAAAGGAGAGTGATTTATAATGTTCTTTAAAATTTGCAATTACATTTGTTGATTGAGATGCCAGTCACATGCATAAAAGTAGGGAAAGATGTTTGAATTTCTTGTTTCAAATTGTTTATTATGAAGTCCTAATTTAGAGATGGAAAGTGGGTTTATTATGTAAGCAAGCCACCTGTGATCAGAAGGACTATTCACTTCCCAGCACCTCTTCAATCCTCCTTTAAGCTTCCAGCGCTCCTTGAGAAGACTTTCATGGAAGTTTTATGGCTGTTCAGTCCATTAATCTCTGCTCATTTTTTTCTCTTTGTCCAATAATGCCACAGTCCAGTTCCCCATGTGGAATCACTCATTTTCCTTGCAGAGATCCGGGTCATGTACTTCACATGATCACATCAAGTCCTTTTTTTGTGATACCATTTTGTAATGAAACCCACCTTGTGTTGGGATAAAGGACTCAGGGAAGTTCAGCTGTTGGCTGAGGTAAAAAGAATATATATATATGGGGTGGTGTAAACTAATTTTTAGCTGTTTTCACCCTGGCTGCAAACATTTTGGTCCTTGAGGCCCCTTTTAGCAAGGCATTTTAGTGTATGATCACTTTACACACCACATTTCATCTCATCCATCTTCCATGTGCTCCCATTTTCTCCTCATTGACTGTAATTCCTCCAAACTGCTCCTGGAAGTTGGCTCTAGAAGGCTTCTCAGGGAAAAGAATTCCTGCTGGAGCAATTCCTTTGCCGAGCAGCAGAAGGGTCACTCTGTGGATGTGCTATTCCATACATATTTATGCTCAACCATGTTTTTCCAGCTGCACCACTGCCAGCTGATTGCTTCTTTCCTATTCTCTCCTTTATTCAAAGGATAAATGCTTTGGATCATTTCTATCACCATCTCTACTCTTTAAGAACTTCCCCCAACCTCAGATGTGTCTAAATTAGGCTTTTTTTTTGTTTGTTTTCCTCTCCCCATGTTTCTGCTTTGCTTGGCTTTCTACTGTCAACTGCCTCCCAATATAGATTAATTTGACAGTTATTTTAATATGATTATTTCTCAGTCTTCCAGCTCCTTTAGGAAAATATTAAAGAATAGGAATAACCACAATTCCCTTGTTTCTGCACAAGATGCCAACTTGGCATCCTCCTCCTCCTCCTCCTCCTCCTCTTTTGTTTACATTCAATTAGTCAGGTTTTGGATCTGTCCAATCCAATTTGAATTAACATTTCAATTTCTCTTGCATGGAAAAAGAAAGCAATTGCTTCATTAAATTACATTCTTTATTAAAATAGCCATCAACATTTGTAAAGAAACTTTCTAACATGATGTTTTACAATAAAAATGGGTTTGCACAAACCAGCACAGTCTTGAAATATCTTTTTTACTAGGTTGCAATTTAAAATGTCAGATTTTTAATGTCTTCTGTATGAGGGGATGATAAACTGATCTGAGAGCACCCACAAAAGCTTACTCTCTCTTGCTACAGCTGGGCAGAGGAGAAGGAAACAAAAAATTAATGGAGGGCCCATGAGTTAAGGACTGGGAGAAAACACTTTAAGGGCAAAACAGGTTCCAATTTAAAGGTATAAGGTAAATTTATCATTAACAGAGTCAGAGGAGGATGATGAGAACTAAAACAGAGATTGGCTCTGTCAGATATAGTGGAAGCTTCTAGCAGCTTCTCATAGAAGCTACATCTGTGGCCCTGCTCCCAATAACCAGGCCATGCCAAATCAACACACCTCCTTTGGGAAGGATCTAGTCAATCACCTAAGCATGTGTCTGATAGTGATGGCTGTGCTTAACTTATGTCCATAGTCAACAAAGTTCTTACATTTCCCTTAACTTTGGGATGAGCTGCCACTGTGGGAAACCGGCTCCAGGGCTACACTTCATATCTAAGATTTGTGGTTCTGTGCTACTCGGCCTTCTTGGCTCTGAGTAATCACTCAGAAAACAACAACAACAAAATATTTTCTTTTTCTTTCCTGCACCAGGTATTTTGGTGGAATTCAGCTTTTCCTCTTGGCCCATTTGCCAAGAAAAGACCTGGTAAAGCACTGTCAGTAGCTCTGCTGGAGCAAAGCAATAGCTCTGCTCCTGCAGTTCCTGAGCAGACTCCTAATTATGGCATGAAGACATTTTATAACAAAGACATAAAAAATACCATTTTTATTAGCTGTTCACATGCCTGCTATAATTAATTCTACACAGGGAAGTTTGCTTTCAGTTCATTTGAACACATCTACTCTTAACCTGGATGACCGAGTAATTTCTTATAAACCCAGTCATGGATTAATGTTGAAAAGATGTAGGTGACCTTTTTTTATTTTTTTTTATTATTTTTTTAAAACCCTGCAGCCACCACCTTGTGAATATATTAACAGGAGAGCCATTTCATCAGTGCTGCAACACTTAAATACTTACAAGTTGATCCCAGCTGTGTAAGATGCTGAGAACTGCTGGGGAAATGTCAAATATTGATTAATACAATAATATGCTTTATCTTGGAGTCAATCCATGATTTAAATTGTGTATCACAGGGGCACAGCTATTTCCCCATGGGCTGCAGGGGAATCTCAGCTCCAGGGTGTGCCCCTGGGCATCTGCAGGGCTGTTCCCCTCGCATATCTTGAAATTTAAACAATAATTTAATATTATACCCATGAATGACATGTTTGGGTATTTTCACTTGTGCTGCTGGAATACTGTTTACAGGCAGGATTAAAAACTGGAGTACATCTGAAATTCAAGATTTTTATATGAGCTAGACTTTAGTTATTGAATTTGGAACTCATAGTAAAACTATGTGTGTCTTTCCATATTTCAGGCCTCAGAGAGGCAAATCCAAGCTCCAAGTGCCAGTGCAATGCAGCATTCCTAGATGGAGTACATGTACGGGCCACTTCACAAGCCAGAAATGTGCAGTTTTCCTCCTGCAGTGTGATTTTTTTGTCAGTAATTTGGCATTAGCTTCTTCCATCCTCACTTGTGAAACACCCTCAGGAATGATGACTAGTTTTCAATTTCCACTCTTTAAAAGTAGGATGGTAATTCTTCACTCAGGTATGGATGTGGCCTCTTGGAAAGGATAGCAGAGACCGCCTTTTGTCCAGTTTGTTTCCTCTGGGTTTGCTCCATCTCATGTTTTCTGACACTGAGGTGGTGATGGGAGAAGGAAGAGCAGAGTACTCATCCAGACAGTTCACCTCAAATTCACCCTCCAAGCCTTGTTTGAAACTTCAGGTTTTCATGGTCTGTGTGAGCCTCAGATGGATTTCAGCTTGAGTGAAAGGAGTAGGAGCAGCAGCAGCAATGTAGTGGTGCTATATGGCTTTGTGGTTTTGTTTGTTTGGATTTTTTTTTTTTTTTTGATAATTTGCTTTTGCACTTTAGTGCTTTCCTTTTTAAATGCCCTGCTATTTATTATGCAAGAAGATTGTTGTGTATTATGGCATGAGTAGGACGTTTACAAAATAACAGCTGAATTAAAGTGCTGATTTGGAGACTAGACTGCAATCAGAA
Source organism: Camarhynchus parvulus (assembly GCF_901933205.1). Classification (NCBI taxonomy): domain Eukaryota; kingdom Metazoa; phylum Chordata; class Aves; order Passeriformes; family Thraupidae; genus Camarhynchus; species Camarhynchus parvulus. The sequence continues at coordinate 24,489,425 of NC_044578.1, read as the reverse complement.
ATTGATTTTGTGCGTGTCACCTCTTTTTAAAAAAAAATAATAACAAAACAACCCAAGCATGTCTTAACCTTCAGAAATTTTAAGAGCAGCATGGGCTTGGATCAAAACAGAGGCTTGAGCTCTGTTCTTAAATAACAGGCAAGTTCAGCCCTTGTTTACATGCATGAGACTTTTACTGACAATGATGAGCTTTAGAGCTTTAGGTGCTACTGGTACAGAATACATAATAAATTGTGGAAAATAACTCAGAGGTACCAACTTTTAAAAACACAGGCTTGAGATTCTTGCTGGGCTTAAGGAGGGGATTTAAAAACTCCTATGGAAAAGGGCTCTGAAGGGGTGAATTGCTCAGGGGTCTACCTGGGATATGGCAAGCTGGCAGAAAGCTGTTGTTTCATGTCACATGTGAGTCATCTGTTTGATATCATTTATCACATGAGACCTGCTCTCCTGGAGCATCTCAGGGACACACTTTGTCAGTGCCACCAACGCTGGAATTAAGCAGGAGGGAGTCCTGAGACCTGCCCAGATCCAGGGATACATCAGGACTGTGCATCCTCTCTTTTTCCTTGTAATGTGTGAAATTTCAAAGCAAAAGCAACAGTAGAAAACAAAAAAGCTTATTTGTACAAAACAGTAGTTTTAAAGCTTTCCTTGTAGTTCTAAATGTGCTTTCTTCTGATTTCCAGGAACAGATTAAAGCCAATTTACTAAAGTCTCAGTGGATCAGAATTGTTGGTTAACCTGGTAAATAGTTTCCCATACCAAGCACTTAGGAAATGGGGTGTTAAGATCAGCAAATCCCCTAAATTTGCATTCTTTTTTCAAAGGAGCAACATCCTGCACATTTAATTCCTATTAACTTTTTATTCTAGAAGCTTTACATAAAACTCTTTGCCATAACTGTCCTTTCAATGCAGCAGTCAGTGTTAAAAACTATGACTTAGAGATAATCTGCTGGAAATCAGGATATGTCTCTATATCCAGGCAGATGTTCTAAGGTCCTGCTGTGTCACCTGCACTGCAGTTGAGATGTCCTCTTTATTCCACAGAATGCTATTAAAAACCACCAAGCAATTAATCATAGCAAACAAGATTTAATATTCATGGTGACGTTAAGAGTTGGACTAATGCTAACAACCTCTGAGAACTTCCCTGAGTTGTAGTACTCCTCTTTCCATCTAAGAATTGTGTTTCCTTTCTAACTGTAACCTGTCACATTGCAGCCCTAAATTCCTGAGGAAAATGCATTTCACATACACATTTCTCAACCATGTTCCTATCTTTGTTCACTAAAAGTACATATATGTAATAGTAATTCAACCTGAGTTTCTTTTCTCTACAAAGAGAAATTCCTTTATTAATTGTAACTCATTGCTGACTGATTCAAATTGTTTTTTATCTATTCATATAGTCCTGGATTACATTTCAGCTTTATACTCCATCAGTGCAGGCTCCCACAATAACATTTTATATTTTGATGTTCCAAGGTATTAGAAAAGATATGAAATATATTCAAATTAAATCCATCTAATTGCTTTCCAATATGTGCTGGGATAATCATCTTATTCTCATCCATGAGATGTCTGAAGGATATTTGAACTGGGCTTGTGAATTACCAGACTTGGGAAGATCTTTTTTTCATGACAGATATTCAAGGGGGGAAAAGATGGATATTGAAAAGGTTTATATTCAAGGGGGGAAAAGTTTCCCAGTACTGTGATTAAACAAAACCCCAGCAAAGTTTGGACTGGAAGGGACCTCAAAGCCCATCCAGTGCCACGCCCTGCCATGACCAAGGACAATTTCCACTGTCCCAGGTTCCTCCAAGCCCCATCCAACCTGGCCTTGGACAATTACAGGGATCCAGGAACAGCCACAGCTTCTCAGGAAACCCTGTGCCAGGGCCTGCCCACCCTCACAGGGAACAATTCCTTCCCAATAGCCCAGCTAAGCACTCCTCCACTGCAATATTCACCATTATTTCCTCTTGTAATTTTCCAGTTCCTACTGAAGCTATGTAAACATCACAGTCATTTTGGAATTATATTCTAAAAGCTTATCTATGCAGTTTTTCCTTTGCCTCCTGAACTGTGTGAGTTTGAGTGAGGAGGGTGTGAATGAGGGCCCACTTCAGGGCCTGCCCTCACAAGCAGAGGCCCAGCCCAGGGCAGAAGCAGCAGCTCTGAGCTGGGCCCCAGCAGCAGCAGCAGCGAATTCCCTTCCCTGAGCAGCAGCTCCAACCGTGCTCCTCCAAAACAGAGAGAGAGACAGAGAGAGCCCGCAGCTGGCCCAGCCCCATCTTGTCCCTGCCCAATTCTCGCAGTATCTCTGCCCCTCCCTCAGAGACAAACTCCAGATGAGAAAAGTGCAACCAGATGCCTTCTGCCCCTCAGCTTGGCCACCACTTTTATTTTCCTTAAGCAACCAGTTGTTAGCATTTCCTACTCATTTATGACAAAAAATTCTAGAAGTAAAAAGGAACAAAAGGGAAGAAACCTAACCCCCAACAACAATGTAATAGCCGGACATGATGTGGAAACACACTTTTTAAAGCTGAGGCCTAAGCACTGATTTCCTTGGCAGTCATTGACGTGTCAGTGTGAGCAGCAGTGGGACAGCTCTGTCCCCGCACTCTGTACACACTCCTGTCCCAGCCGCTCCCAGCTGGTTCCAGCCGCTTTGCAGCTGGCTCGGAACCCCCGCTGGCCTCGGGGTGCTGGGCAGTGGGCCCGGGGACAGCAGCGCCTTCCAGGGCCCTTTGTGACACAGGGCTGCGTGTGCCCAGAGCCCATTGTGACACCTGGGGCTGCGCCCTGGCCAGGGGGGTATAAAAGGGCGCAAAGAGGCCGGGGGTGGCACTCCCAGGAGAGCAGCTCCGTCAGGAGACAGCAGCTCCCGGGATTCTGCAGCGCCAAGGCGAGGCAGACATGTCTTTCACCGAGGACAAACCCACGGGCGTCCAGCCCAAGCAGAGGTGGCTGCGCTATGTGAGGAGGCCCAAGGTGAGCAATGGCAGCACGCAGCTGCCTCAGGGCCGGGCCGGGCCTGCCGGCACGGAGGGAGCCGCTGTGCCAGGGCAGCGCTGCGGGTGCCCCCGCGGCCGCCTCGGCCTCAGCCTTCTCCTCCTGCGTGCAGGTGCAGAGCTCTGAGCCACGGGCAGCAGCTCCGCAGGCCCAGCAGCACCGGGACTCCCGTGCTGGCCCTGGCGCGCAGGCGGCAGCAGCACAGAGCCGGGCAGCGGCCCCGCACAGCCCCAGGGCCTGCGGCCCGGCTCTGCTGCGCTCGCTGCGCCGCGGCTGCCGGGCCATCCTTAGCAGGGTGGCGGCTGCCGTGCGGCAGCCAGGGACGCAGCGGCCCCTGCACCAGGCCACGGGCTCAGCCACGGCAGCAGCAGCAGCCCCGCAGCGGGGGCACAGAGCCGGGCAGCTGCCCCGCACTGCCCCTGCTGCGCCCCCGGCCCCTCGCCCGGCCAGCTGGGAGCTGGCGGTGCCCCCGGGGCAGGGGCAGAGCTCGGGGCTCTCCTGCCAGCAGCGCACAATGAGGAGCAGCCCTTCACCAACCTGGACAGGTGCTGCCTCCTCCAGATACTGACAGAGGAAAACAGCAGCCAGCAAAGTCAGAGCAGTGAGGAAGAGAGGCCCCCAGGCCCCTCACACACAGAGCATGGGAAGAACCCTTGGAGCTTCCTCCGTGCCCAGAGCAGGCCCTGGATGTACCCCCAGATCCCATCATAAGAGGACAAAGCCCGCAGGCCCCTACCCCTTGGAGCGCTGCTGCGCTCCCAGCCCCTCCCTCGACCAGCTGCAAGAGCTGGAGCTGTGTGGAGGAAGGTCAGGAGTGATGGCACTCCTTGAAGAGCTGGCCACTGAGAGGCAGAACTGGTCCACGCTTTGCCAGGCCAGCATTAGTGGGGAAGAGAGCCTGTCACAGTCCGGTTCTAATGACCCCAACAAACCGGAGTCTGACAGCGGCCCAGGACAACGCCAAAAGCTCTTCCTCCGAGACACAGATCAACTGGTGTCCCATGGAAAAAACAAGAAGGCCCAAGACTTGGGGATGAAGAAGAGCAAGGACGTCACCATCCACACCATCTGGGTCAATCCCCTCTACCCAGCCCTCATGCTGGAGCCCGGCTCGTTGGAGGCAGAGGAGGCTGACTCTGACCTGCCCAGCACATCTCCTGCCCCAGCAGCTCCCATGGACACCCGGCCAGCAGCTGCTGCCCTGGCCAGAGCTCCAGAGGATGAGGAGCAGCAGGTGAATGCCCCTTCCCGGGCACGAGGGCTGGCAAAGACAGAAGCTTCTGCTGCCTCTGGTGCGCAGGCGGCAGCAGCAGAGAGCCGGGCAGCGGCCCCGCACAGCCCCTGCTGCCCCCCCAGCCCACGGCCCAGGCAGCTGGAAGAGCTCGGGCAGTGGGCAGGGCCAGCAGCCATGGCACTCCTGGAGGAGCTGTGGGGAGAGGAGGGGTCCTGCAGCGAGGAGCTCAGCTCTGGCCCATCCACAGAGTGGCCAGAAGACACAGAGCTGAGCAGGAGCACTGAGGAGGAGAGCAGCTCATGGTCCCTCCTAAGTGAGCCACTGCCTGAAGACACAGAACCAGGCAGGATGGCTGAGGTGGAGAGCAGCTCATGGTCCCTCCAATCTGAGCCACTGCCTGAAGACACAGAGCCAGGCAGGATGGCTGAGGTGGAGAGCACCTCAGAGTCCCTCATAAGTGAGCCACTGCCTGAGGACACAGAGCCAGGCAGGATGGCTGAGGAGGAGAGCAGCTCAGGGTCCCTCCAGTCTGAGCCATCCGAAAACAGAGCCAGGCAGGTTGGCGGAGGAAAAGGATCATGGTCCCGGTAACTGAGCCACTGCCTGAAGACACAGAGCCAGGCAGGTTGGCTTGGGAAGAGAGCAGCTCAGGGTCCCTCCTAACTGAGCCACTGCCTGAAGACACAGAGCCAGGCAGGTTGGCTTGGGAAGAGAGCAGCTCAGGGTCCCTCCAATCTGAGCCACTGCCTGAAGACACAGAGCCAGGCAGGATGATCAAAGGAGAGACTGGCTCAGTGTCCCCACCACACGAGGCTTGGGTAGAAGACCGAGACCTAAGCCAGGGCAGGGAGATGGAGACCATGTCATGCTGCCTCTCACGGGAGTCAGAGGATGAAGAGCAAGACCTGGACCAGAGCAGCGAGAATGTGAGTGCCTCAGGATTCCTGCTGTGTGAGTCACAGGCGGGGAGCTGGGGCACTACAGTCTGCACAGCCACCCAGCATGGTGTGCATCAGCCACAGGAAGCCCTGCTCTGGCCACATCACAGGAAATCCCTGCTCTTGCCCAGGGGCACAGGCACGCAGAGAGAAGAACAAAGCCTGTCCCAAGTGGAAGCTGCACGGAGGGATTTCAGGGACCTGGAGGCTGCCATGGGGAGCACTTGGCAGGAGGAAGAGTTGCTCCGGAGGTACAGGAGCACATTTGAGCGTCTGCAGGGCCTGCACGCAGCTGCAGCTGTCCCTGTGCGGCAGCCGTCCCGCTCCAGGAGGGCACTCGGGGCTCTGCTCAGGGCACTCAGGAGCCTCAAATGCCTCATTCCATGCCTCCACTCATAGAGGCCATCCCACCGTGGCTCCTCACTGCCAATGATTAAACACCCACAGAGGCAAAGCAAGACCCAAAGCTGGTCAGGGTTCTCCGCCAATTAAACCCGACGATGGCCTGGACATCTTCCTGAAGGACCTGGACAAGACAATTGAGGACACCCTCAGTCATTCTTCAGAAGACATCAAGCTGTGTGGCAGTGTCGATCTGCTGGAGGGCCAGGAGGCTCATGGCTGACGGGTCATTGTGGCTGCTGCCCCAGGAATTTGAGGAGGAGAGCTCGTAGAATGAATAGAGTTAAAGTCTGTAGGTTAAAGTTAGGTTTAATTCCATACGTTAAAGTTAGGTTCAATTCCGTAGGTAACAGTTAGATTGAATTCTGTAGATTAAAGTCAGGTTACTAAGTTAGAACAGGTTAGATTAAACACTTTTATTGAAATAAAATAATGGAATTGATAAATCAGGAGTGCTTGTTGTTTTGATTGCACTGTGCTCATTGATTTGGGGGAAATCCTCAAGGCTGAAGTTTTGGTTGCTGTGGGTGCACTGTGAGATGTGTGGGGCAGAGGAGAAAGGTGCTGCCTGGGCCAGGGGGATGTGGGGACACCAAGTCCTTGTGACTTGTGGCACAAGGCAGTTGTTTGATGCCAAAGCCCCTTTATTTGTGTGCAGATCTCCTCCCAGAGAGCTGCCCTGGTGCAGGGATCATTCTGGAGGATCTCTGCAGGAAGGAGTGCTCTCAGCCATGCCAAGGAGATGTTGCAGCACTCCCTGTTCTGCAGGGGAGCCGCTCCCAGGATGTTTTGTGGGACTCACTGTGAGGCACACAGGGATTTTCCTGCAGGAGACTGGATCCCACTCGCTGTGCCAGGAGCCCCCAGAGGTGCTGCAGCACTAAAATGCATTTGCAAATGCGGCTCTTGCTGCCTCGCTGGAAATCTACTGAGACACCGAGCCTGGGAGGACACGAGCTTGGCAACAGCACCTGAAACTGCAGGATGCCACTGCCTGGACACTGCCTGTCCTTGGGGTTCCAAGCAAAGCAGCTGCTGGCTTTGTCTCTGCAGTCCCAGGCTCCTGCTTGCTCCCAAATGAGCAATGGCCAGGAGATGTGTGCAGAGCTGCCCGGGCTCCCTGAGCAGGCCTGGCAGCAGCTGCAGCACATGGGGTGGCAGCCGGGCCCTGTCAGGCTGGGAATGGCTTGGTGTTGGCACACAGGGGAATGCTGTGGGCTGAAAGGTTCCCTGTTTGCCAGGGTGTGCAAAGAGAACATGGAAAATCCTCCTGAGATCAGCCAAAGAGACCTGCAGCTCATTGAGGTTGGTGCTGACCTCCTCCAGCACCAATCTGGTTCTAACGAGCTGGGTCATGGAATCGCAGAATCCCAGAGTGGTTTGGGGTGGAAAGAAACTTTCAGCCCATCCAGTGCCACCCCTGCCATGAGCAGAGACACCTTCCACTATCCCAGGTTCCTCCAAGCCCTGTCCAACCTAGTCTTGGAACATTACAGGGATCCAGGAACAGCCACAGCTTCTCAGGGAACCCTGTGCCAGGGCCTGCCCACCCTCACAGGGAACAATTCCTTCCCAATAGCCCAACTAAGCACTCCTCCACTGCAATATTCACCATTATTTCCTCTTGTAATTTCCCAGTTTCAACTGGAACTATGTAAACATAACAGTCATTTTGAAATTATATTCCAAAAGCTTATCTATGCAGTTTTTTCTTTGCCTCCTGAACTGTAGCAGTTTGAGTGAGGAGGGTGTGAATGAGGGCCCACTTCAGGGCCTGCCCTCACAAGCAGAGGCCCAGCCCAGGGCAGAAGCAGCAGCTCTGAGCTGGGCCCCGGCAGCAGCAGCAGCGAATTCCCTTCCCTGAGCAGCAGCTCCAACCGTGCTCCTCCAAAACAGAGAGAGAGACAGAGAGAGCCCGCAGCTGGCCCAGCCCCATCTTGTCCCTGCCCAATTCTCGCAGTATCTCTGCCCCTCCCTCAGAGAGAAACTCCAGATGAGAAAAGTGCAACCAGATGCCTTCTGCCCCTCAGCTTGGCCACCCCCTTTGTTTCTCTTAAGTACACAGTTGTTAGTGTTTGCTAATCATTTTTTGAGAAGAAATACTGTAAGGAAAAAGGAACAAAAGGGAAGAAACCTAACCCCCAAAAACAATGTAACAGCTGTACATCATGTGGAAACACACTTTTTAAAGCTGAGGCCTCAGCACTGCTTTCCTTGGCAATCACTGATCAATCAGTGCGAGCAGCAGTGGGACAGCTCTGTCCCCGCACTCTGCACACACTCCTGTCCCAGCCGCTCCCAGCTGGTTCCAGCCGCTTTGCAGCTGGCTCAGAGCCCCGCTGGCCTCGAGGTGCTGGGCAGTGGCCCCGGGGACAGCAGCGCCTTCCAGGCCCCTTTGTGACACGGGGCTGCGTGTGCCCAGAGCCCATTGTGACACCTGGGGCCGCGCCCTGGCCAGGGGGGTATAAAAGGGCACAAAGAGCCGAGGGCTGGCACTCCCAGGAGAGCAGCTCCGTCAGGAGACAGCAGCTCCCGGGATTCTGCAGCGCCAAGGCGAGGCAGTAATGGCATTCAGAGAGGACAAACCCACGGGCGTCCAGCCCAAGCAGAGGTGGCTGCGCTATGTGAGGAGGCCCAAGGTGAGCGACGGCAGCACGCAGCTGCCTCGGGGCCGGGCCGGGCCTGCCGGCACGGAGGGAGCCGCTGTGCCAGGGCAGCGCTGTGGGTGCCCCCGCGGCCACCTGGGCCTCAGCCTTCTCCTCCTGCGTGCAGGTGCAGAGCTCTGAGCCACGGGCAGCAGCTCCGCAGGCCCAGCAGCACCGGGACTCCCGTGCTGGCCCTGGCGCGCAGGCGGCAGCAGCACGGAGCCGGGCAGCGGCCCTGCACAGCCCCAGGGCCTGCGGCCCGGCTCTGCTGCGCTCGCTGCGCCCGCGGCTGCCGGGCCATCCTTAGCAGGGTGGCGGCTGCCGTCCGGCAGCCAGGGACACAGCGGCCCCTGCACCAGGCCACGGGCTCAGCCACGGCAGCAGCAGCCCCGCAGCGGGGGCACAGAGCCGGGCAGCTGCCCCGCACTGCCCCTGCTGCGCCCCCGGCCCCTCGCCCGGCCAGCTGGGAGCTGGCGGTGCCCCCGGGGCAGGGGCAGAGCTCGGGGCTCTCCTGTCAGCAGCGCACAATGAGGAGCAGCCCTTCACCAACCTGGACAGGTGCTGCCTCCTCCAGATACTGACAGAGGAAAACAGCAGCCAGCAAAGTCAGAGCAGTGAGGAAGAGAGGCCCCCCAGGCCCCTCACAAACAGAGCATGGGAAGAACCCTTGGAGCTTCCTCCGTGCCCAGAGCAGGCCCTGGATGTACCCCCCAGATCCCATCATAAGAGGACAAAGCCCGCAGGCCCCTACCCCTTGGAGCGCTGCCGCACTCCCAGCCCCTCCCTCGACGAGCTGCAAGAGCTGGAGCTGTGTGGAGGAAGGTCAGGAGTGATGGCACTCCTTGAAGAGCTGGCCAACGAGAGGCAGAACTGGTCCACGCTTTGCCAGGCCAGCATTAGTGGGGAAGAGAGCCTGTCACAGTCCGGTTCTAATGACCCCAACAAACCGGAGTCTGACAGCGGCCCAGGACAACGCCAAAAGCTCTTCCTCCGAGACACAGATCAACTGGTGTCCCATGGAAAAAACAAGAAGGCCCAAGACTTGGGGATGAAGAAGAGCAAGGACGTCACCATCCACACCATCTGGGTCAATCCCCTCTACCCAGCCCTCATGCTGGAGCCCGGCTCGTTGGAGGCAGAGGAGGCTGACTCTAACCTGCCCAGCACATCTCCTGCCCCAGCAGCTCCCATGGACACCCGGCCAGCAGCTGCTGCCCTGGCCAGAGCTCCAGAGGATGAGGAGCAGCACGTGAGTGCCCCTTCCCGGGCACAAGGGCTGGCAAAGACAGCAGCTTCTGCTGCCTCTGGTGCGCAGGCGGCAGCAGCAGAGAGCCGGGCAGCGGCCCCGCACAGCCCCTGCTGCCCCCCCAGCCCACGGCCCAGGCAGCTGGAAGAGCTCGGGCAGTGGGCAGGGCCAGCAGCCATGGCACTCCTGGAGGAGCTGTGGGGAGAGGAGGGGTCCTGCAGCGAGGAGCTCAGCTCTGGCCCATCCACAGAGTGGCCAGAAGACACAGAGCTGAGCAGGAGCACTGAGGAGGAGAGCAGCTCATGGTCCCTCCAATCTGAGCCACTGCCTGAAGACACAGAGCCAGGCAGGATGGCTGAGGTGGAGAGCAGCTCATGGTCCCTCCAGTCTGAGCCACTGCCTGAAGACACCGAGCCAGGCAGGATGGCTGAGGTGGAGAGCACCTCAGAGTCCCTCATAAGTGAGTCACTGCCAGAAGACACAGAGCCAGGCAGAATGGCTGAGCTGGACAGCAGCTCAGGGTCCCTCCTAACTGAGCCACTGCCTGAAGAAAGCAGAAAAAATAGTTGGAAAAAAAAAAAGCCCCCCCCCCCCCAAACTGAGCACTGCCTGAGACACAGAGCCAGGCAGGATGGCTGAGCTGGACAGCAGCTCAGGGTCCCTCCTAACTGAGCCACTGCCTGAAGACACAGAGCCAGGCAGGTTGGCTTGGGAAGAGAGCAGCTCAGGGTCCCTCCAATCTGAGCCACTGCCTGAAGACACAGAGCCAGGCAGGATGATCAGAGGACAGACTGGCTCAGTGTCCCCACCACACGAGGCTTGGGTAGAAGACCGAGACCTAAGCCAGGGCAGGGAGATGGAGACCATGTCATGCTGCCTCTCACGGGAGTCAGAGGATGAAGAGCAAGACCTGGACCAGAGCAGCGAGAATGTGAGTGCCTCAGGATTCCTGCTGTGTGAGTCACAGGCGGGGAGCTGGGGCACTACAGTCTGCACAGCCACCCAGCATGGTGTGCATCAGCCACAGGAAGCCCTGCTCTGGCCACATCACAGGAAATCCCTGCTCTTGCCCAGGGGCACAGGCACGCAGAGAGAAGAACAAAGCCTGTCCCAAGTGGAAGCTGCACGGAGGGATTTCAGGGACCTGGAGGCTGCCATGGGGAGCACTTGGCAGGAGGAAGAGTTGCTCCGGAGGTACAGGAGCACATTTGAGCGTCTGCAGGGCCTGCACGCAGCTGCAGCTGTCCCCGTGCGGCAGCCGTCCCGCTCCAGGAGGGCACTCAGGGCTCTGCTCAGGGCACTCAGGAGCCTCAAATGCCTCATTCCATGCCTCCCCTCATAGAGGCCATCCCACCGTGGCTCCTCACTGCCAATGATTAAACACCCACGGAGGCAAAGCAAGACCCTAAGCTGGTCAGGGTTCTGCTCCAAGTAACCCTGACCGTGGCCTGGACATCTTCCTGAAGGACCTGGACAAGACAACTGAGGACACCCTCAGTCATTCTGCAGGAGACACCAGGCTCAGTGGCAGTGTCGATCTGCTGGAGGGCCAGGAGGCTCATGGCTGAGGGGTCATGCTGGCTGCTGCCTCAGGATTTTGAGGACCACAGCTAGTACAACTAATTGCGTTAAATTATGTAGGTTAAGTTAGGTTGACTTCTCTAGGTTTAAGTTAGGTTAAATTCTGTAGGTTAAAGTTATGTACAATTCTGTAGGTTAAAGTTCGGTACAATACTGTAGGTTAAAGATCAGTTGCTAGGTTAGAACAAGTTAGATAAAACGCTTTTATTGAAATAAAAGGATGGAATTGATAAATCAGGAGTGCTTGTTGTTTTGATTGCACTGTGCTCATTGATTTGGGGGAAAATCCTCAAGGCTGAAGTTTTGGTTGCTGTGGGTGCACTGTGACATGTGTGGGGCAGAGGAGAAAGGCGCTGCCTGGGCCAGGGGGATGCAGGGACACCAAGTCCTTGTGACTTGTGGCACAAGGCGGTTGTTTGATGCCAAAGCCCCTTTATTTGTGTGCAGATCTCCTCCCAGAGAGCTGCCCTGGTGCAGGGATCATTCTGGAGGATCTCTGCAGGAAGGAGTGCTCTCAGCCATGCCAAGGAGATGTTGCAGCACTCCCTGTTCTGCAGGGGAGCCGCTCCCAGGATGTTTTGTGGGACTCGCTGTGAGGCACACAGGGATTTTCCTGCAGGAGATTGGATCCCACTCGCTGTGCCAGGAGCCCCCAGAGGTGCTGCAGCACTGAAATGCATTTGCAAATGCGGCTCTTGCTGCCTCGCTGGAAATCTACTGAGACACCGAGCCTGGGAGGACACGAGCTTGGCAACAGCACCTGAAACTGCAGGATGCCACTGCCTGGACACGGCCTGTCCTTGGGGTTCCTAGCAAAGCAGCTGCTGGCTTTGTCTCTGCAGTCCCAGGCTCCTGCTTGCTCCCAAATGAGCAATGGCCAGGAGATGTGTGCAGAGCTGCCCGGGCTCCCTGAGCAGGCCTGGCAGCAGCTGCAGCACATGGGGTGGCAGCCGGGCCCTGTCAGGCTGGGAATGGCTTGGTGCTGGCACACAGGGGAATGCTGTGGGCTGAAAGGCTCCCTGTTTGCCAGGGTGTGCAAAGAGAACACGGAAAATCCTCCTGAGATGAGCCAAAGGGACCTGCAGGTCAGTGAGGTTGGTGCTGAGCTCCTTCAGCACCAATCTGGTTCTAACGAGCTGGGTCATGGAATCGCAGAATCCCAGAGTGGTTTGGGGTGGAAAGAAACTTTCAGCCCATCCAGTGCCACCCTGCCATGAGCAGGGACACATTCCACTATCCCAGGTTCCTCCAAGCCCCATCCAGCCTGGCCTTGGACAATTCCAGGGATCCAGGAACAGCCACAGCTTCTCAGGAAACCCTGTGCCAGGGCCTGCCCACCCTCACAGGGAACAATTCCTTCCCAATAGCCCCGCTAAGCACTCCTCCACTGCAATATTCACCATTATTTCCTCTTGTAATTTCCCAGTTTCAACTGGAGCTATGTAAACATCACAGTCATTTTGAAATTATATTCCAAAAGCTTATCTATGCAGTTTTCCTTTGCCTCCTGAACTGTGTGAGTTTGAGTGAGGAGGGTGTGAATGAGGGCCCACTTCAGGGCCTGCCCTCACAAGCAGAGGCCCAGCCCAGGGCAGAAGCAGCAGCTCTGAGCTGGGCCCCGGCAGCAGCAGCAGCGAATTCCCTTCCCTGAGCAGCAGCTCCAACCGTGCTCCTCCAAAACAGAGAGAGAGACAGAGAGAGCCCGCAGCTGGCCCAGCCCCATCTTGTCCCTGCCCAATTCTCGCAGTATCTCTGCCCCTCCCTCAGAGAGAAACTCCAGATGAGAAAAGCGCAACCAGATGCCTTCCTCCCCTCAGCTTGGCCACCACGTTTGTTTTTATTAAGTACACATATGTTAGGGTTTCCTAGTCATTTTTTGAGAAGAAATACTGTAAGGAAAAAGGAACAAAAGGGAAGAAACCTAACCCCCAAAAACAATGTAACAGCTGGACATCATGTGGAAACACTTTTTAGAAGCTGAGGCCTAAGCACTGCTTTCCTTGGCAATCACTGATCAATCAGTGCGAGCAGCAGTGGGAGAGCTCTGTCCCCACACTCTGCACACACTCCTGTCCCAGCCGCTCCCAGCTGGTTCCAGCCGCTTTGCAGCTGGCTCGGAGCCCCCGCTGGCCTCGGGGTGCTGGGCAGTGGCCCCGGGGACAGCAGCGCCTTCCAGGCCCCTTTGTGACACGGGGCTGCGTGTGCCCAGAGCCCATTGTGACACCTGGGGCCGCGCCCTGGCCAGGGGGGTATAAAAGGGCACAAAGAGCCGAGGGCTGGCACTCCCAGGAGAGCAGCTCCGTCAGGAGACAGCAGCTCCCGGGATTCTGCAGCGCCAAGGCGAGGCAGACATGTCTTTCACCGAGGACAAACCCACGGGCGTCCAGCCCAAGCAGAGGTGGCTGCGCTATGTGAGGAGGCCCAAGGTGAGCGATGGCAGCACGCAGCTGCCTCAGGACCGGGCCGGGCCTGCCGGCACGGAGGGAGCCGCTGTGCCAGGGCAGTGCTGCGGGTGCCCCCGCGGCCGCCTCGGCCTCAGCCTTCTCCTCCTGCGTGCAGGTGCAGAGCTCTGAGCCACGGGCAGCAGCTCCGCAGGCCCAGCAGCACCGGGACTCCCCTGCTGGCCCTGGCACGCAGGCGGCAGCAGCACGGAGCCGGGCAGCGGCCCTGCACAGCCCCAGGGCCTGCGGCCCGGCTCTGCTGCGCTCGCTGCGCCGCGGCTGCCGGGCCATCCTTAGCAGGGTGGCGGCTGCCGTCCGGCAGCCAGGGACACAGCGGCCCCTGCACCAGGCCACGGGCTCAGCCACGGCAGCAGCAGCCCCCGCAGCGGGGGCACAGAGCCGGGCAGCTGCCCCGCACTGCCCCTGCTGCGCCCCCGGCCCCTCGCCCGGCCAGCTGGGAGCTGGCGGTGCCCCCGGGGCAGGGGCAGAGCTCGGGGCTCTCCTGCCAGCAGCGCACAATGAGGAGCAGCCCTTCACCAACCTGGACAGGTGCTGCCTACTCCAGATACTGACAGAGGAAAACAGAAGTCAGCAAAGTCAGAGCAGTGAGGAAGAGAGGCCCCCCAGGCCCCTCACACACAGAGCATGGGAAGAACCCTTGGAGCTTCCTCCGTGCCCAGAGCAGGCCCTGGATGTACCCCCCAGATCCCATCATAAGAGGACAAAGCCCGCAGGCCCCTACCCCTTGGAGCGCTGCCGCACTCCCAGCCCCTCCCTCGATGAGCTGCAAGAGCTGGAGCTCTGTGGAGGAAGGTCAGGAGTGATGGCACTCCTTGAAGAGCTGGCCAACGAGAGGCAGAACTGGTCCACGCTTTGCCAGGCCAGCATTAGTGGGGAAGAGAGCCTGTCACAGTCCGGTTCTAATGACCCCAACAAACCGGAGTCTGACAGCGGCCCAGGACAACGCCAAAAGCTCTTCCTCCGAGACACAGATCAACTGGTGTCCCATGGAAAAAACAAGAAGGCCCAAGACTTGGGGATGAAGAAGAGCAAGGACGTCACCATCCACACCATCTGGGTCAATCCCCTCTACCCAGCCCTCATGCTGGAGCCCCGCTCGCTGGAGGCAGAGGAGGCTGACTCTGACCTGCCCAGCACATCTCCTTCCCCAGCAGCTCCCATGGACACCCGGCCAGCAGCTGCTGCCCTGGCCAAAGTTCCAGAGGATGAGGAGCAGCACGTGAATGCCCCTGCCCAGGCACAAGGGCTGGCAAAGACAGAAGCTTCTGCTGCCTCTGGTGCGCAGGCGGCAGCAGCAGAGAGCCGGGCAGCGGCCCCGCACAGCCCCTGCTGCCCCCCCAGCCCACGGCCCAGGCAGCTGGAAGAGCTCGGGCAGTGGGCAGGGCCAGCAGCCATGGCACTCCTGGAGGAGCTGTGGGGAGAGGAGGGGTCCTGCAGCGAGGAGCTCAGCTCTGGCCCATCCACAGAGTGGCCAGAAGACACAGAGCTGAGCAGGAGCACTGAGGAGGAGAGCAGCTCATGGTCCCTCCTAAGTGAGCCACTGCCTGAAGACACAGAGCCAGGCAGAATGGCTGAGGTGGAGAGCAGCTCAGGGTCCCTCCAGTCTGAGCCACTGCCTGAGACACAGAGCCAGGCAGAATGGCTGAGGTGGAGAGCAGCTCAGGGTCCCTCCAATCTGAGCCACTGCCTGAAGACACAGAGGGCAGTGGCGAGGAAAAAAACGCCCAGCCCTCCAGTCTGAGCCACTGCCTGAAGACACAGAGCCAGGCAGGATGGCTGAGCTGGAGAGCACCTCAGGGTCCCTCCTAAGTGAGCCACTGCCTGAAGACACAGAGCCAGGCAGGATGGCTGAGGAGGAGAGCAGCTCAGGGTCCCTCCTAACTGAGCCACTGCCTGAAGACACAGAGCCAGGCAGGTTGGCTTGGGAAGAGAGCAGCTCATGGTCCCTCCTAACTGAGCCACTGCCTGAAGACACAGAGCCAGGCAGGATGATCAGAGGAGAGACTGGCTCAGTGTCCCCACCACACGAGGCTTGGGTAGAAGACCGAGACCTAAGCCAGGGCAGGGAGATGGAGACCATGTCATGCTGCCTCTCATGGGAGTCAGAGGATGAAGAGCAAGACCTGAACCAGAGCAGCGAGAATGTGAGTGCCTCAGGATTCCTGCTGTGTGAGTCACAGGCGGGGAGCTGGGGCACTACAGTCTGCACAGCCACCCAGCATGGTGTGCATCAGCCACAGGAAGCCCTGCTCTGGCCACATCACAGGAAATCCCTGCTCTTGCCCAGGGGCACAGGCACGCAGAGAGAAGAACAAAGCCTGTCCCAAGTGGAAGCTGCACGGAGGGATTTCAGGGACCTGGAGGCTGCCATGGGGAGCACTTGGCAGGAGGAAGAGTTGCTCCGGAGGTACAGGAGCACATTTGAGCGTCTGCAGGGCCTGCACGCAGCTGCAGCTGTCCCCGTGCGGCAGCCGTCCCGCTCCAGGAGGGCACTCAGGGCTCTGCTCAGGGCACTCAGGAGCCTCAAATGCCTCATTCCATGCCTCCACTCATAGAGGCCATCCCACCGTGGCTCCTCACTGCCAATGATTAAACACCTACGGAGGCAATGCACAACCCAAAGTTGGTCAGGGCTCTCCGCCAATTAAACCCAACCATGGCCTGGACATCTTCCTGAAGGACCTGGACAAGACAATTGAGGACACCCTCAGTCATTCTTCAGAAGACATCAAGCTGTGTGGCAGTGTCGATCTGCTGGAGGGCCAGGAGGCTCATGGCTGACGGGTCATTGTGGCTGCTGCCCCAGGAATTTGAGGAGGAGAGCTCGTAGAATGAATAGAGTTAAAGTCTGTAGGTTAAAGTTAGTTTAATTCCATACGTTAAAGTTAGGTTCAATTCCGTAGGTTACAGTTAGCTTGAATTCTGTAGATTAAAGTCAGGTTACTAAGTTAGAACAGGTTAGATTAAACACTTTTATAGAATAAAATAATGGAATTGATAAATCAGGAGTGCTTGTTGTTTTGATTGCACTGTGCTCATTGATTTGGGGGAAATCCTCAAGGCTGAAGTTTTGGTTGCTGTGGGTGCACTGTGAGATGTGTGGGGCAGAGGAGAAAGGCAATGCCTGGGCCAGGGGGATGTGGGGACACCAAGTCCTTGTGACTTGTGGCACAAGGCAGTTGTTTGATGCCAAAGCCCCTTTATTTGTGTGCAGATCTCCTCCCAGAGAGCTGTTCTGGTGCAGGGATCATTCTGGAGGATCTCTGCAGGAAGGAGTGCTCTCAGCCATGCCAAGGAGATGTTGCAGCACTCCCTGTTCTGCAGGGGAGCCGCTCCCAGGATGTTTTGTGGGACTCACTGTGAGGCACACAGGGATTTTCCTGCAGGAGATTGGATCCCACTCGCTGTGCCAGGAGCCCCCAGAGGTGCTGCAGCACTAAAATGCATTTGCAAATGCGGCTCTTGCTGCCTCGCTGGAAATCTACTGAGACACCGAGCCTGGGAGGACACGAGCTTGGCAACAGCACCTGAAACTGCAGGATGCCACTGCCTGGACACTGCCTGTCCTTGGGGTTCCAAGCAAAGCAGCTGCTGGCTTTGTCTCTGCAGTCCCAGGCTCCTGCTTGCTCCCAAATGAGCAATGGCCAGGAGATGTGTGCAGAGCTGCCCGGGCTCCCTGAGCAGGCCTGGCAGCAGCTGCAGCACATGGGGTGGCAGCCGGGCCCTGTCAGGCTGGGAATGGCTTGGTGCTGGCACACAGGGGAATGCTGTGGGCTGAAAGGTTCCCTGTTTGCCAGGGTGTGCAAAGAGAACATGGAAAATCCTCCTGAGATCAGCCAAAGAGACCTGCAGCTCATTGAGGTTGGTGCTGACCTCCTCCAGCACCAATCTGGTTCTAACGAGCTGGGTCATGGAATCGCAGAATCCCAGAGTGGTTTGGGGTGGAAAGAACCTCAAAGCCCATCCAGTGCCACCCCTGCCATGAGCAGAGACAACTTCCACTATCCCACGTTCCTCCAAGACCCATCCAACCTGGCCTTGGACACTTCCAGGGATCCAGGGGCAGCCACAGCTTCTCTGGGCACCCTGTGCCAGGGCCTGCCCACTCTCACAGGGAACAATTCCTTCCCAGTAGCCCAACTAAGCACTCCTCCACTGCAATATTCACCATTATTTCCTCTTGTAATTTTCCAGTTTCTACTGAAGTCATGTAAACATCACAGCCATTTTGAAATTATATTCCAAAAGCTCATCTATGCAAATTTTCCTTTGCCTCCTGAACTGTGTGCGTTTGAGTGAGGAGGGTGTGAATGAGGGCCCACTTCAGGGCCTGCCCTCACAAGCAGAGGCCCAGCCCAGGGCAGAAGCAGCAGCTCTGAGCTGGGCCCCGGCAGCAGCAGCAGCGAATTCCCTTCCCCGAGCAGCAGCTCCAACCGTGCTCCTCCAAAACAGAGAGAGAGACAGAGAGAGCCCGCAGCTGGCCCAGCCCCATCTTGTCCCTGCCCAATTCTCGCAGTATCTCTGCCCCTCCCTCAGAGACAAACTCCAGATGAGAGAAGTGCAACCAGATGCCTTCTGCCCCTCAGTTTGGCCACCCCCTTTGTTTCTCTTAAGTACACAGTTGTTAGTGTTTGCTAATCATTTTTTGAGAAGAAATACTGTAAGGAAAAAGGAACAAAAGGGAAGAAACCTAACCCCCAAAAACAATGTAACAGCTGTACATCATGTGGAAACACTTTTTAGAAGCTGAGGCCTAAGCACTGCTTTCCTTGGCAATCACTGATCAATCAGTGCGAGCAGCAGTGGGAGAGCTCTGTCCCCACACTCTGCACACACTCCTGTCCCAGCCGCTCCCAGCTGGTTCCAGCCGCTTTGCAGCTGGCTCGGAGCCCCCGCTGGCCTCGGGGTGCTGGGCAGTGGCCCCGGGGACAGCAGCGCCTTCCAGGCCCCTTTGTGACACGGGGCTGCGTGTGCCCAGAGCCCATTGTGACACCTGGGGCCGCGCCCTGGCCAGGGGGGTATAAAAGGGCGCAAAGAGCCGAGGGCTGGCACTCCCAGGAGAGCAGCTCCGTCAGGAGACAGCAGCTCCCGGGATTCTGCAGCGCCACGGCGAGGCAGACATGTCTTTCAGCGAGGACAAACCCACGGGCGTCCAGCCCAAGCAGAGGTGGCTGCGCTATGTGAGGAGGCCCAAGGTGAGCGATGGCAGCACGCAGCTGCCTCAGGACCGGGCCGGGCCTGCCGGCACGGAGGGAGCCGCTGTGCCAGGGCAGTGCTGCGGGTGCCCCCGCGGCCACCTGGGCCTCAGCCTTCTCCTCCTGCGTGCAGGTGCAGAGCTCTGAGCCACGGGCAGCAGCTCCGCAGGCCCAGCAGCACCGGGACTCCCCTGCTGGCCCTGCTGCACAGGCGGCAGCAGCACAGAGCCGGGCAGCGGCCCTGCACAGCCCCAGGGCCCGCGGCCCGGCTCTGCTGCGCTCGCTGCGCCGCGGCTGCCGGGCCATCCTTAGCAGGGTGGCGGCTGCCGTGCGGCAGCCAGGGACACAGCGGCCCCTGCACCAGGCCACGGGCTCAGCCACGGCAGCAGCAGCCCCCGCAGCGGGGGCACAGAGACAGGCAGCTGCCCCGCACTGCCCCTGCTGCGCCCCCGGCCCCTCGCCCGGCCAGCTGGGAGCTGGCGGTGCCCCCGGGGCAGGGGCAGAGCTCGGGGCTCTCCTGTCAGCAGCGCACAATGAGGAGCAGCCCTTCACCAACCTGGACAGGTGCTGCCTCCTCCAGATACTGACAGAGGAAAACAGCAGCCAGCAAAGTCAGAGCAGTGAGGAAGAGAGGCCCCCCAGGCCCCTCACACACAGAGCATGGGAAGAACCCTTGGAGCTTCCTCCGTGCCCAGAGCAGGCCCTGGATGTACCCCCCAGATCCCATCATAAGAGGACAAAGCCCGCAGGCCCCTACCCCTTGGAGCGCTGCCGCACTCCCAGCCCCTCCCTCGATGAGCTGCAAGAGCTGGAGCTCTGTGGAGGAAGGTCAGGAGTGATGGCACTCCTTGAAGAGCTGGCCAACGAGAGGCAGAACTGGTCCACGCTTTGCCAGGCCAGCATTAGTGGGGAAGAGAGCCTGTCACAGTCCGGTTCTAATGACCCCAACAAACCGGAGTCGGACAGCGGCCCAGGACAACGCCAAAAGCTCTTCCTCCGAGACACAGATCAACTGGTGTCCCATGGAAAAAACAAGAAGGCCCAAGACTTGGGGATGAAGAAGAGCAAGGACGTCACCATCCACACCATCTGGGTCAACCCTCTCTGCCCAGCCCTCATGCTGGAGCCCGGCTCGCTGGAGGCAGAGGAGGCTGACTCTGACCTGCCCAGCACATCTCCTGCCCCAGCAGCTCCCATGGACACCCGGCCAGCAGCTGCTGCCCTGGCCAGAGCTCCAGAGGATGAGGAGCAGCACGTGAATGCCCCTGCCCAGGCACAAGGGCTGGCAAAGACAGAAGCTTCTGCTGCCTCTGGTGCGCAGGCGGCAGCAGCAGAGAGCCGGGCAGCGGCCCCGCACAGCCCCTGCTGCCCCCCCAGCCCACGGCCCAGGCAGCTGGAAGAGCTCGGGCAGTGGGCAGGGCCAGCAGCCATGGCACTCCTGGAGGAGCTATGGGGAGAGGAGGGGTCCTGCAGCGAGGAGCTCGGCTCTGGCCCATCCACAGAGTGGCCAGAAGACACAGAGCTGAGCAGGAGCACTGAGGAGGAGAGCAGCTCATGGTCCCTCCAATCTGAGCCACTGCCTGAAGACACAGAGCCAGGCAGGATGGCTGAGGTGGAGAGCAGCTCATGGTCCCTCCATTCTGAGCCACTGCCTGAAGACACCGAGCCAGGCAGGATGGCTGAGGTGGAGAGCACCTCAGAGTCCCTCATAAGTGAGCCACTGCCAGAAGACACAGAGCCAGGCAGAATGGCTGAGGTGGAGAGCAGCTCAGGGTCCCTCCTAACTGAGCCACTGCCTGACGACACAGAGCCATGCAGGATGGCCGAGGTGGAGAGCAGCTCAGGGTCCCTCCTAACTGAGCCACTGCCTGAGGACACAGAGCCAGGCAGGTTGGCTTGGGAAGAGAGCAGCTCAGGGTCCCTCCTAACTGAGCCACTGCCTGAAGTCACAGAGCCAGGCAGGTTGGCTTGGGAAGAGAGCAGCTCATGGTCCCTGCAATCTGAGCCACTGCCTGAAGACACAGAGCCAGGCAGGATGATCAAAGGAGAGACTGGCTCAGTGTCCCCACCACACGAGGCTTGGGTAGAAGACCGAGACCTAAGCCATGGCAGGGAGATGGAGACCATGTCATGCTGCCTCTCATGGGAGTCAGAGGATGAAGAGCAAGACCTGGACCAGAGCAGCGAGAATGTGAGTGCCTCAGGATTCCTGCTGTGTGAGTCACAGGCGGGGAGCTGGGGCACTACAGTCTGCACAGCCACCCAGCATGGTGTGCATCAGCCACAGGAAGCCCTGCTCTGGCCACATCACAGGAAATCCCTGCTCTTGCCCAGGGGCACAGGCACGCAGAGAGAAGAACAAAGCCTGTCCCAAGTGGAAGCTGCACGGAGGGATTTCAGGGACCTGGAGGCTGCCATGGGGAGCACTTGGCAGGAGGAAGAGTTGCTCCGGAGGTACAGGAGCACATTTGAGCGTCTGCAGGGCCTGCACTCAGCTGCAGCTGTCCCCGTGCGGCAGCCGTCCCGCTCCAGGAGGGCACTCGGGGCTCTGCTCAGGGCACTCAGGAGCCTCAAATGCCTCATTCCATGCCTCCACTCATAGAGGCCATCCCACCGTGGCTCCTCACTGCCAATGATTAAACACCCACGGAGGCAAAGCAAGACCCAAAGCTGGTCAGGGTTCTCCGCCAATTAAACCCGACCATGGCCTGGACATCTTCCTGAAGGACCTGGACAAGACAACTGAGGACACCCTCAGTCATTCTGCCGGAGACACCAGGCTCAGTGGCAGTGTCGATCTGCTGGAGGGCCAGGAGGCTCATGGCTGAGGGGTCATGCTGGCTGCTGCCTCAGGATTTTGAGGACCACAGCTAGTACAACTAATTGAGTTAAATTATGTAGGTTAAGTTAGGTTGACTTCTCTAGGTTTAAGTTAGGTTGAATTCTGTAGGTTAAAGTTATGTACAATTCTGTAGGTTAAAGTTAGGTACAATACTGTAGGTTAAAGATCAGTTGCTAGCTTAGAACAAGTTAGATAAAACACTTTTATAGAATAAAAGGATGGAATTGATAAATCAGGAGTGCTTGTTGTTTTGATTGCACTGTGCGCATTGATTTGGGGGAAATCCTCAAGGCTGAAGTTTTGGTTGCTGTGGGTGCACTGTGAGATGTGTGGGGCAGAGGGGAAAAGGCGCTGCCTGGGCCAGGGGGATGCGGGGACACCAAGTCCTTGTGACTTGTGGCACAAGGTAGTTGTTTGATGCCAAAGCCCCTTTATTTGTGTGCAGATCTCCTCCCAGAGAGCTGCCCTGGTGCAGGGATCATTCTGGAGGATCTCTGCAGGAAGGAGTGCTCTCAGCCATGCCAAGGAGATGTTGCAGCACTCCCTGTTCTGCAGGGGAGCAGCTCCCAAGGTGTTACAACCCCTTCTCTGCCACCCCTGCCATGGGCAGGGACACCCGCCACTGTTCCAGGTTGCTCCAAGTCCCATCCATCTGGCCTTGGATGCTTCCAGGGATCCAGGGGCAGCCATAAGTGCTCTGGGCACTCTGTGCCAGGGCCTCCCCCCCTCACTTCCAAGCATTCCTTCCCAATAACTATTGGAAATCTCTCCTGTTTTTAGGTTAAACTGTTCCCTCTTGTCCTCTCACTATGTACCCTTGTCAAAAGTCACTCTCCCTCTTTTTTTGTAAGCTTTCCTGAGGTACTGGAAGGCCACAATGAGGTCTCTGCAGGGTTTTATCTTCTCCCAGCTGAACAACCGAAATTCCATTAAGAATCTTTAATCCCAGAAGAATATAAGCCAAATATCTGTGAGTTCTGCACTGGAAAAGGTTTGTTGATCCTAGATGCTTTATTGAAGAAATCAAATGCCATTTTAGGAAGAACTAAAAAATAAATACAATCCACTTCCCACTAGTGCAATATAAGCACTTTATTATGTAGAATTTTAGGAAGGCAAGCTCACTGTCTTGTGGAAATCATAGGACTAAACCTATGGAAAATGTTTTTCCACACCTGTATGTGAATTTAGGATAAATATAGGAAAGAAGGTAATGTTAGCAGTCATAATGTTAACATGGACTATGGAGAAAGAAACCCCTTTCCCATTTGTGCCCTCAGATTGCCCAGAGCTGCGTCCTTTTTTATCTCACTGCCAAACGAAGACGCCATCAGTCCTGAGCTCTGCCTGCAAATCTATTTTAGGGAGAAAATTTTATCAGCACTTTTTTGGGTGCAAATGAGAAAGCTGACCTGAGGCTTTTATAAAGGCTAGATCCAAGCAAGCCCTTTTCTTACCAAGCTCAATGCCAATCAGAATACATTTTTTAAAATCCAGATTATACAGTAGGTTAACTGAAATTAAAATCTGAAAATGCATATCTTATTATCTTCTAACAAACCACATTTTACTTGTTTTAACATTAATGGTTCAAATGCAAAATTGCTGCATGCTTTCATCACCTTCTGCTATTTTTGTAGTCAGGTAAGTAAATGACCTCTGAGTCAGTCCCACAGAAGTTTGCAAATGGATATTTTAACAGGTTAACACCAATTTTAACCTTGAGTTTGTAGAGAAAAATACAGTTCCCTTTATCAGCAATAGAGTGGAGCCATCCCTCTCCTCTGCATTTAGTGATGCTTGCACCCAAGTGCATGACAAGAACTGCTCAGGACTTTGTGCTGTAAATTGCCCACTTTGGGGGTGAGTTGCAAATATCTCTGATGGTTTTAGCTGGGATATTAAGCTCATTAGCTCCTACAGCATTGTGGGCTGACATCCTCTCTGTGGATGTTACTCTGTGGAGTTAGCAAGTAGTTAGGAAAGAGGATTTTTATAATCTTTTGATTTGCCCCTTTTAATGAGATTCTGCTTTTAAATGATTGATTTGAGAGCTATTTGGTTCCAAAATTTGATGAGCTGAGCTGTGGAGTAACTTCATCCTCTCTCAGTCCTGGTCCATTCTCATTTATAGAACCTTTCTCCTCCCTGTTTTTACCCCACAGAATTACACCTTTAGTTTCTAAATCTGGAAATAACTCCGGGCAGTGTAAAATTCCCCTGGTCCTGGCTGTCTCTCCAGAGATGGATTGGATGTTTGAGAACACATCACCACTATAAAATGTGATAAGCCCATATCCTCATGGACTGGTATGAACCAGGGCAGAAGTGAGGGTTCAGTGTAAGGCAGCACACTGATCCACCCTCGTTGGGCTTACACCTCTGAGGAAGAGAATATCTGGGGAGCTTTGGGCACTGTGTTGCATAGAGATTATTAATCACTCCCTTCTTCCACCACAGTTCACTGCCTGCAAGCTCCAGACCTTCATCCTTAATGTCCTGACTGACAGGGGCAATAATACAATGCTGGAGAGGTGTCCAAATCCTCTGCTGGCTAGAAATTTTGTTTGTTTGCTCATCTTTAATTAATATTTAATTGGGTGTGCAGACAAGGGGTTGTATCATCAATTGTGGTGAACTGGCTTAGCTCTGTCAAAGCTAATGGTGCTGTATTGATTTATGCAGAAGAAGAGGCTGACTTGGAGGTAAAGGAAAGGGCAGACACTTCTTCCTGGGAAGGAAATTAGAAAAGAAGGAGTCACACTGAGATCTGTCGTATTGTAATCACGGTGTGCTGCCTGCAAGGAAAAGGTGACTCCTGCAAAAACGGCTGGGAGCTTTTTTCCTTTTTTTTCTCCTTTTATTTTTTTTTTTTAATAATTTTACCATCATTGTGGAAAGTTTATTGCCGATTAACTTTATGGGAAGGGATGATAGTGGTGGTAAGCAATTAAAGAATACAGTCTGTATTTATGCAGAGGTGAGCAGAAGTAATAGAACTTAACTTGCTTTTTAAGCTGGGCCATAGCCTTGTCCCTGGATATAAGACTGAGATAAACTGCTGGGATAAGAACCTGCATTTTGTAAAAAATCAGAACATATTTTTTTTTATTTATTAGTGTTAGTCATAAAACTCCTATTGGAAATAGCACACAAATGAGCTCCTTATCCATAAAATCATTGAAACATAACATTACATTTACTACCTGTGGTATATAATTAGGTTCCCATTCACTTGTATAACCTTTTCTTCCAGTCATTGGTGATTTGGAGACAAGCTTACTTTCTATTAAAAAGTGAAAGCTTAAAATGTCTCTCATTCTCTCGGTGCCCCACTCCTCAGAGGGTGTTATTTCAGACAAAGTAGGCAAATCTGCAAAAACAACCCCTAATTCTGTTTATGAACTGCATCACAATTATTGAACTTCTCCTCAGTTATTTTCTCTTTGCATGGTGAAGTTATTTATGTAGTCTTTCACTATCACTCCCTAATAGTGATTTTAATTATAAATAAAATA
Source organism: Camarhynchus parvulus (assembly GCF_901933205.1). NCBI lineage: Eukaryota > Metazoa > Chordata > Aves > Passeriformes > Thraupidae > Camarhynchus > Camarhynchus parvulus. The sequence continues at coordinate 24,464,336 of NC_044578.1, read as the reverse complement.
ATTACTCCATTAACCCATCTGCAGTTAATGTACAGCATTAAAGATGATTGAGATCAGGCACATAAAAGTTGTTCTTCACCACTTCCATTTGCAAAGTGAAGTCCAGTTTCAAAGTGAGGTTGCAGACTTGCTTTCAAGTTCAGTTATTGAATATAAATCTTTAATTATTTATTTAATTTTTTAATTACAAAGTTTAAATTTCTCTAAGATTAGATTGGTGTTGAGATTTAATCTTTCTCCAAGACTTGATACATTATCCTATGATTTGTTTTCTTTCTCAAATGATTGCTGCCATCACCTTAAATCCCACTGAGCTCCATGAGGATACCACATGAAGATGTTGTAACTGTCCTGAAGCAGCCTAGGGAAAAGCTGATCATTGCACCAATCCAATTATTTTTTTCCTCTGAATAAAGTGGTCAAGCAGTTCTTACCTAGTGCAACTACAATTTCAGAAGCCTGAAGATTGGAGGAGAATCTGCATTCAGCCCATCCTCAGAGGGAAGAAGATGGAATTCTTCATTGGCTTTTAATAGAAGAAAGAGAACTGAGATTTGATGTCTTCAGGGTGGGTGAATTCATTGCATGAGCAAAACTTTAGCCACTTGGAAATAGCAGAGCCATATGAAGGTGCTTTTAGCATTTATTAACCTGCAAAACCAGCTCTAAAGACAGCTTTAGGAGCATGAGACACAAGCTGCTGGAGGCTCAAGGCACAAATCTGATGAGGAGCAGCTGAGGGAGCTGGAAAGGGGCTCAGCCTGGAGAAAAGGAGGCTCAGGAGGGACCTTGTGGCTCTGCACAACTCCTGACAGGAGGGGACAACCAGGAGGATCGGGCTGTGCTCCCAGGGAACAGGGAGAGGAGGAGAAGGAACGGCCTCAGGCTGGGCCAGGGGAGACTTAGATTGAATATTGAGGAAAATTTCTTCATGGAAGGAGCTGTCCATCCCTGGCACAGCTGTCCAGGGCAGTGGTGGAATCCCCATCCAGGGATTTAAAAACCATGTGGATGTGGCACATGGGGACGTGGGTTAGTGGTGGCCTTGGCAGCGCTGGTTGGACTTGATGTTCTTAGAGGCCTTTTCCAATTTCAACAGTTCTATGAAATTTAAAAAATAAACCCAAACTAAGGTGCCCTTCAATTTATCAACAAGGTCTCTTTCTTCTTGTTTATAATGAAGAATTTGTTCTCTTCTAAGTAACATTTTATTGCTGAAAATTGTTACCTTCTGTGGTAGAAGGATCAAACTCTGCCCTAATTCAGAAAAAAAAAATTGTTTTAGTCTTTCAGTTTCATCTGGGTCGTGTACATCTTAATAAAACTGTGCCTAGGATGAATTTTGGTGCTCCTGTGCAATGGAATTTAATATCCTGCACACAACTCCCTCCTTCTTGCACCTTTTCTGCCACTTCCTTCAGAAAACCATTTGACTGTGGAATGGATCCAGTCATTGGTGAATTATTCCTCTTTTAGGTTTGAGAATTTCAGCTCGAATGGAGGGAAGGTTGTAGGCTGAAACAATTATAACACAGTCATTAATTGGACCAAATTAATCACTGTGCTCAACACAACAACCAGGAACTCTCACCTGCTGTAGTGCTGAATAGGAAAATCTTAATAAACACCTTCCCTCTTACACCTGCAGGAATTTGAGAGTATTTGTAAGATTTTCATGCCAAAAGGGATTTCAGATTAAATTACAATCCCAGTGTCTTGTTACAGCATTTATGCATTTTATTCTCTGTAAATACCTTTTAAACTGCTTTATGAGCCTCCCTCACAGCAGGTGCCTGGTTCAGAAAGCCTGAACAAATGAGGATTTGGAATTGGATTTCCAAACATGACAGAGGAGAATATTCCACAAGTGCTTCCATGAATAACAATGCAAATTTAGAAAATCTTACCAGGTTCCTGCCCTCAAATCTCTCTGTATCTTTACTAGCAAATTCCACTAAAAATATGGCCTTTAGCTTTTGGTCTTCTGAAGCAACTGTTCACTGCAAACAAAATTTATTTTTAGGGGGACTAAAAACTACTTAATGGTTTGAAATATTTTATCTGAGATGTATATTCCAAACAATGTATTTGTATCTGTCATTAGCTGTGAAGGACAGCTCCTTAATGCAATAAAGAATAAATTACAACCTTAAATGGGAAATTAAAGTTAATTTTGCTCCCAGCAGAAATGCAGAGGAGACTGTCTGAAGAGGCTGTAACTAACATGCACATATTCAATATATTGCTGACCCGCAAAAGGATTTTTATTTTCAATTTTCCCCTGAATCTTCCAGTCACATTCCCAATTCTTTTTTTTTTTTTTTTGGGGGTATTTTTTAGGGGGTTTTCTAGGGTTTTTTCGGGGGGAGGAAGGGGGTGAGTTTATTTGAAAGGATTGTGGTACCTGTTGATAGTTCTGGATCATATGCACATGCTTAGCATGGGTTTTTTCCATGCTTGGAGCCAGATGTGCAAATACTGCTCACCATCCCCTACACTGCCCATCACCACATTCAACTGAACCCTTGTGGGAGCAGGTACTCAGAAATAACCCAAATCTGTGATTTTTATTTTCATTCTTTTTTTGGTTATGCAGCAAAGCCTGAGCTGGCCATCCAACCTCCCTTACTATAAAATCATGAAGAAAACAGTTCAAAAGATTTTAGTAACAATTAACTTGGGTTTATAGTCAGAACTTTTCAATCCAAGTATTGCAGAAACCTCTTAAATGGTTCACTTGTGATATTGAGCTGTTCTTGTCTTGTAGGTAAATAATTCAATATACACAGGGATGCAGGAGACCTGAGAACTGCTCACATGACTCTAAAACACACTGAAGACTTCAGCAAGCTTGATAGTGCTTCCTTACTTACTGAAACTGGAAATATTTTGGAGCAAACCCATTCTGTGTGATTCATGGTACCAGTTTTGTGGGTTTGCTACTCTTTGCCTTTCAGTGAGGTGGGCTCTGTTCAGAGGAATCACTGGTGCTTCATTCAGACTAAATATGAACCAGGGAGATTTGTGGGGAATTTTGATCACAGTAAATGGACCAGATCTTTTGGTGCTACCAGGTAATATGGGGAAGGCAATAAAGGATGGACACAGATAAAATATAAAGGTGGTGCCATGGTATTTTAATTCCAGTGTGAGATTTGTGTGGAGTCCTTAAGAACTGCAAGGCTTTTCCAATGCACTGATCCTCTCTAAAATGAAAAAAAAAAAAAAAAAAAAGGAAATCTTGTTTGAATGGGCTGTGATTTTAAATGTCCCAGAGCTGTGTGGTACTTTGTGTCTGCACTGCAGCAGTGTTTTTCACTCACTGCTGCCTTGTTTACAGCTCCTTCCTACAGTAAATCTCCACTATTGTTTTGTCTTTATTGGCTGTGCCAGAAGGCTACGGAGCTAAAGCACATCACAGCTCTCCTCCAATACTTATGAACCCTTTCCCAGTGCTCATCCATCATTTTAACTGGCAGTTAGCTTGATGTAGAATATCTGGAAGTCTCCAATCACCTAGAATGCTCAGGATCTGGAAACAGTAGGGGTTTTGGAAGCAACTGCTCATTAATAGAAATGATATAAAATTAGCATGGAAAAAGAAATATTAACTGTCTTCCTTGATTTATTTCAAAAAACTTTTCCAGCCCAAAATCAAGTCAGCTTTCCAAATTCTCAACTCTGGCTGCCTGGTTTTATGAAGCCTGCATCCTTTCTGCCAGTCATTTGTAACAGGGGGAGATCCTGAAAGGACACATATTTAAATATCCCTTGTTTTCAACTTATGTCACAATAAGGTGGTTCTACAGGGCTGTAAGTTTTTCCTTTTGTCTGTCTGTCTATTTAGGGCACAAACTACATTTCCAAGCACCATGCTCACAGGGTAAGGCACAGACTGACCTTTCTCTCTGAGTTAACAGCTGGTTTAAGCAGGACATCTATGCAATGGCTGGAGTTAGATGATTTTTGAGTTCCCTTCCACTCCAGGCTGTTCTGTGATTCTGTGATAAATGGTTTTCTTCTGGGTGAAGAGGAACAGAACAGTCCTGGATGTGTCCATTCAAGTGTCCACATCACTCAGCAGGCCTGGGTGAGAGACTGGTTTGGAAAAGTAGAACAAGCACTGCCACCCTCAGCAGCCAAGCCCTTGGAAAAGTGTTTTATCCTCAGAAGATTCAGCTGTTGCACAGGATTCAGAACAAGTGAAGGGCCAGTGGAGGTGTCCCTGCCCATGGTGGGGGGTCAGAATGAGATGGTTTTTAAGGTCCTTTCCTACCCAGACCATTCTGTGATTCTGTATTTGCACACCCTAAGCTTGCAGAAAAGAAACCGAATTCCTTATTGAGTACTCACTGGGAACTCTGCACTGAAGGATTATCAAAAACCCCGAGGGATTTATCTGTCATGGTGTGGTTGGGCCCAGCTGGATGCCCAGTGCCTCACCAAAGCCCTTCCATCAGCCCCTTCTTCAGCTGGACTGGGGGAAAAAATGTAATCAAAGGCTTTTGGGTTGGGATAGGGACAGGGAGAGATCACTCAGCAATTCCTGGCCTGGGCAAGACAGATCTGACTCAGTGAATTTATATCGAATCTGAGTAGATATAATCTTAACACCCCTTCCTCCCACCCCTCCTTTATCCCTGGCTTCAGCCTTACTTCCAAATTCTTGTTTCCCCACAATGGCATTTGTTTTCCCAAGTGTCCCTGTATTCTTACAGGAATTCCTTACTATTTTTATAGCCAGACTGTGCTAGCTGTCAATACTGTTTGAAGAATTGGCTGATTGTTCCTAATTAACAAGCTCTGTTCCATTTGGGAACTCATTGATGATGCCTTTGGTTGTCTTTAGTTGTTCCTGGTAGAGGGGAGTCATGGAAATCAATTATCCCAGGGTATTGCCCATCATTAATGGACAATAGGATGGAAAATGGGAACCCCAGGTTTGCCAGTGCTTTATACTTCTCAAGTTTAGATAATGCACTGCAGCAATTTATTTGATTTTAATGACAGAGTGGAGGAAACATGTCATTTTTCAGTCATTTCACACATGCCATTAGCAACATAATTTGAAAAGATAATGATTTACAAACCACCTGCTGTCTGGCAGATGCTTAAATATTGGCACGTGCTTGGAATGTGGCATGGAAAATATCTGAGGGGATTAATTGCCCACTAATGCAATAGCTTCTGTTCTGTGCAGGTTAATGAGGGAGAGTTGCTTGTGAAGTACATCTGCTGGGGATTCTGTTTATTAGACAACCAGCAAGGATGATCTTCATACCCTTAGTCACTTGTTTGCAACTGTTTCTATATTAGCTGCTTTCAAATGGCAAGAAATGGGGTAGAACATCAGGCTTGTAATAAAATGAGACCTTTGGAAAGCATTTTGAGAAGGAAGCTCATGTCATGACCTAGTATGTCAAAAACAGTGATTGATATGTTGTCTAAAATGTACTGAGGATGTCTGATCTGCTCAAGAGTGAGTAGAAAAAGTCATGTCCATCAGGAGCCACTTTTTATGGAAGGCCCATGGCATCCCCAGTCCTGTGCTGAGCTCAAGGTTCCTCCTGGGTGATGCTTCCAGCAGCTCAGGCTCCCATCTTGCAGTGACTGTTGTTTATTTATGGGTGCACATATTCCTTTAGTGCACTTAACAGCAAGGAGCTAAAGCAAATTGGCACCATTTTCCACCAAAATTCAAACCTTGATCAAAAGAAGACACTTGGATGGGAAAGAAAGCCTTTCATGTGAGTACTCCCAGGGAAATTTGCATCTTGGTCCAAATTCAATCCTGAAACTGCATTTGCTTGCTCCTATTCCCTTTTAGTGAAAAGTAAGAGAATCCCAAGCCCGAAACCCAGAAAATCTCACGGAACAATAAGACAAAAATCGCAGTCACTGTGACAGCACTGGAATTTTGGGTTCTTGGATAAGTGCCTGATGCAGAAGCAGCACCCAAACCATTGATCCTACATGAGGATCCAAGTCAGGTGCAGACTGGGACCCCATAAGGTCAGTTTTTTATGGATATTGGTGGTGACTGTAAAATGGTGTAACAGTCTTGCAGACAACAAGGAACAGAGTCACCACCAATGTATTTGTGACGTTTGTGCTGGCAATACCAGAGTGGGAGTTTGTTTTAGCCACTCCAAGGACGAGATCTCAGGCACTAATCCGAGCCAGATGGAAAAAGCTGGATGCTAGTTAAATGAGAGAATTATAACCTACTAGACCTGTGTGGTCAGAGAGGAGGAAGGGGCAGAGCTGGTGCTTTAACCAACCTGGGGATCTTTGCACAGACAAATCTGGCCAGGCTAGAGATGCCCAAGCTGACTGGAGTCACAGCTTTGGCACAGAATTATCTTTTCCTGTCTCTCAATGCCCTTTACAAGGTGAACCAGATAACTTTTTTTTTTTAATTCCAATTTTTTATTCCAATTTGCAGTGATACACTAGAAGGAATGACCACCCTTCTGGGTTTTTCAAGGTCGCTGAAAATTCAGCATCATTTGAAAAACTGGATTTTAAACATTCTTGTATTTATCCAGCTTACATAAGGATTAGAAGCCCTGCTAAATCCATCCAGGTATAAATTTCAAACAATGGCTTGGAGAAGCATCTATAAAAATGGAAGCACTAACAGTCTCCAAATGTTCCCCTTGATGCATGAGTGTTTTACTGAATTGTGGAGCTACTTCAGCTACAGCCTGATTCCTTCTCCTGTGGCTCTCAACTCTCTTAGCCATAATTTTGAGTGATTAATGATTGAAATGTTATTTAAATCACTGAGCCTTCATCTGTCAGAATTCAAAACTAACTTGCTAATGGGGAGAAAACTGAAAAGTCTGTTCATTGTTTCTTTCTTCTTCTTTTGAGAAGTGCTAAAATCTTGGCTATTTCTGTTCTCTGCTACAAGGACAACATAAAGGGATGTCTCAGAAGGAGTGATAATGCAAACATTTGCCCCTGACAGATAAAGCAGTGAGAAATAAACTGGCTTTGACAGCATTAACAAATTTCCAGTGCTGGGTTTGAAGGCATTAGCTGTGGAAAGGTTTGATAATGTTGTGGCTTTCAAATGATGGTCTCAGCAAAGTGCTTAACAGATTTGTCTACTGTTTCCCATCTGTAAATGACTACATAATTTACACTTTTAATGGGTGTTAGATTACCTGTCTGCCATTAGACTCTCAGGCTGCAGTGAATGAAAAACAGAAAACACCACTTTCCCAGGACATAAATGATTAGTTACCATCACTGGCACCCATGTATCAACCTCCAGTGTCACAGCACTATGGCTTTGGAAAATCCCAATAAAACGGATGGTTATACCCAGCCATTAATTATGTTTAAGAATTTCTGTCTATTATCCACAGAGAGATGGCTGGGGAAAGGTTGTTTTATAGTTGCAGCAGGTTAGAATGATGTTTAATCAAAACAGTGATGTTGAACATTGATAACCTGGGGAGATAATCTCTGCCATAATAAAGGTGACCTTTAAAAAAAGGTTACTTCATTGAGGCTTCTTTTTTTCCCCTCTTGTCAGGCAATAAAGGAAAGAACAGAAAATTCTGGAGCATTTATTATGCCATTAGCAGCACTTAAAATCCTAAAATAAATGTTGGAGTAGGTTGAGCACATACAGATAAAAGACTTGAAAATATTTCAAGGTTTTGTAGACAGGTAGGAGTAAACAGGACTTAGTGATATAACTTGTTATTATCTTTTTCATAAAACACTTGAAAATATCCTAAGAAATGCATGGCTGCACAGTTAATAAACTCTGTAAAAGATAAGCTATAGCCTTTGAATAGGTTTCCATGTCTGAAAGGTATGATAGTTTGGATAGAGAATTTTTTTATATAGTTTCAGAGTAACATGGAAATTAAAAGGAATATCACTCTTAGTGTGCAAATTTATTAGCAGGCTTTCTTTCTTTATTGGCATGCAATGAGGTCTCCTCCATCTGTGTGTCACACTGATCAATCCTCTAAATTATGTGCATTGATGCATTTCTGGTACATCCTCCCTCAGCTCCAAACCTTCAAGGCACTTGTGGAAATTGAATCCAGCCTTGCTCTGAGCTGTTCCTAAACCTTTCCACTCTGTGGGCTAAAATTTGTGCCAGACTTCCTCTCTCAGTCTGGCCAGTTTCTGTGACTTTAACCTAACCCCACCCCCAAATCTCTAATTCAGTCCCAAATTCTGGTGCTTTGGTTCTCCCTGGGGACACCAGCACCAGGAGAGAGGGGTGAGCTCTTTTAAAGGAGAGTTTTGGTAGCTAAAACTGGCCTTGGTTTTTGATGGAAAATATTTGCTTTTGCACTGATGGCAGCAGTATTTCTGTCACAGAATTTGCTGGTTCATTTGCTTAAACAAGTCTGGTGAAGATAGGATATTTCCTTAAGTACACCCTGGCAGCTGAATTTTTTTGTCTTTTGTCCATTTTCCCAATATATAATATGATAATTTTCCGGATTCCCAGCCATTGCCTGGGCCTTTATTATCTAAAGGCTTTTTAGCACAAATGAGATTTTCAGTTTCTAATCTAATTTTGAATGATGATTTAGCCCCACATCAAACAGGCCTGTAGTTTGTGTCTAATTTACACCAGTACTTGAGGGTCTGATATAGTGCTTATTACATCTATTGCCAGTGTGATATGAACAGAGCCTGCTGTAAATAAGAATTAAACCCTGTAACTCAGCCTACTAAAATAATCTTATTTAATGAAGTTTCATTTCTGTCAGACATCCTATTTCCCATTGTGCATAATTAAACTCAAAAATAACTGCCCAGCAACTAAAATGTGTTAAGAACAAAGACAAGCTGCAATCTTGAATTTATTAACAATCCACTATTTATTTGCAATGGTAATCTGCTATTTATATGTGAACAATAAAATTAATTTTAATTGTTCATCAAGGTATATTTTGTTATAGTGACTCCAGCTACAGCTTTTAGGACCTTATGACATAAATCCAAATATTCCTAAGTAGTTACATCCAAGATATGAGCTATAAAATTAATAAGAATGTGGGAAAATAATTAATACTAAGAAACTGATTGGCAGTCTCAGTGAAAATGTTGTCTTGTTTTCATTACAAGGTTGGTATGCATTGCTAATACTCCGTTTTCCCCTTAAATTATATTTTTTCTGTAATAATTCTAGATAATCTTTCAATCCAAGTTTTTATGGCTGTCATTATTTCACTGAGGGAGGAAAGAAATACAACAAGGTTGTGAAAATTTAACGCTCCATAAAAGTGCCTGTGTGCCACGCTGCCAACCAGGAGGGATGGACCCCCAAACTTCCTTTAATTCCCCTAGAGCCATCCCAAGGCTGGGAGAGGAACCAACTCTTCCAAAAAAGTGAGGGAGAGTCTGTTTTGAGCTGAAATTCTCACTTCTAGGGTGTGAACCGAAACATCTTTAACTTAGGGCACAGCCTGAGCTTGGCGTTGGAGAGAAGGGCTCATTTCAGGCAACACTCCTGATATGAATTCCAGAATTTCCAGATGGATCAGAGGCATTTCATCTGGGTTTGTAAACTTTTTGTACACTTTTTTCTTTGCAACAAGTACTAGATTTCAGCTAGTGCAATTCAGATTTCCTGGCAGTCTCTCACTCCTTCCCAGCCACTTTAAGGATCACGTAGCTGGGAGAGTCAGTCAGTAATTACCCTGCTTTACCTCCAAGTGAGTGAGCCCTGGTGCCCAAGGACTGACATCATCTCCTTCAGGGTATTTATTGATCTAACTGGAGCAAACTTTTGAGCATCACTGGCTTTGCTCTCTGGTTTGCCAAAGAAGCAGCAGCCCAGAAGTGCTGAGGTGCCTTAACTCAGAAATTACATTGCTCAGGGAGAATAAATCCTCCCTTTTCTGCTGTTACAGAGTATTGTTCTGAAAAACAGGTCAGGTTGCTGCTTGTTCATATAAATTTTTGTCTAAAAACAAAACCTAAACCTGTCCTGCTCCAGTCATTGCACAGATATCTGCTCTGGTGTCCTTCTGTTGCTGTTACCCTCTCACTCCTCCTCTGGCTTGCTCCAGGTATGTACGTCAAGTTTGACAGAGCCACATCTCTGTGAAATTCTGTGATATGACCAATTGATTTAGTTTGTTAAAGTAATTCCTCATGTAAACATTCCTTTCTTGCTGTCCTTTATTCCATTACCACGGTGTTGGAATCGATTGTGGATGTAGATGGTTTGTGGGTCTTGCCACTCAGTTTGTGCTCTGCTGCACACACAGAGCTGGTGACAAGAACTGATGATTCCTTAAATGTCTCTTCATGAAACACAGGGAAAATGTGGGAAATTGCTGAGTTTCAAGAGCTGTAGGCTGCCAGAAGAGATTTCACCAGACAGAGCTGCTTTTTGGCCAAATAATGGTGCATTTTGCTCTCAGCACCTCCCTGTAATTGTGTGTGCTTGTCATTCCCCCTCTGCAGCTTCTGTCCTTTGCAGAATTGTCTCCCTTCCCACACCAGTGTGTGGATTACTCACCTTTTCTACTGCTGGTGTTCCCTGTGGGTGCTGCTCAGCCTTGCCACTCCCTCTGCTGCCAGGGTTTCCCCTCCTTCCGGCAGAACTGCCACTCTTCCCAATTCCCTCTGCCTGACGAAGCCAGCAATCATTCCTGGGCATGCCCCAGTTGTGGAACACTTGCCATGGAAATGAAATCTCTGCAGCATCTTTACTGAGGTACCAACTCTCCCTACACCAGGTGCTGGCAAAGCATCCCTGAACATCTGACTCCCTCTGAAATCCAACAGCTGCTTTGCCATTAAACCTCACACTTGGCCTTACTCAGGGAGAAAAAGCAAACTCCACAACAGCCTGTATTTTGGGCTCTTTGTGGTGCATTTTCTAAAGGGTATGAGAGAATTCAAAAATCTATTGAACCAAGGCAAAAATAACTGAGCCCAACTGAAGGAAAAAGGCCAGCAGAAATTTCAGGGACATTTAAGAGCTTTCATACATCAAGCTCCTTTGCAAATGTTCTGAGACACCTTGTCCTTTCCATGCAGGGCTGGAGAGCAGGCTCACTGCCTGCTGGAATGCTGTGAAGATTGGGGGAAGAGTGAGCTGGGCTGATGCGAGGCAGAGCAGATGGCCTTTGCTGGAGGCCCAGGGAACATGGATTTGAACTGCCTGGGAAGGAAATATAAAGATGAAATGTCTGGGCTCAGAGTATTAAGGGTCTTGTGCCACATCTGAGCATCCCAGGAGTGCAGGGAAGCAGCTAAAGCAGCATCAAATGCTCAAGGGATCCTGTCCCACACATCCAGGCAAACCTGCTGCTCATCACCTTTACAAATAAGGGCAAAATCCTGAGCAGAAAGCAGCACCAACCTCCTGGACCTGGTACTTGGGACATGGGCTGGAGTGACAGGGCACAGGGAATGGCTTCCCACTGCCACAGAGTAGGGTCAGATGGGATATTGGGAAGGAATTGTTCCCTGTGAGGGTGCCCAGAGAAGCTGTGGCTGCCCCTGGATCCCGGACTGTGTGCAAGGCCAGGCTGGACAGGGCTTGGAGCACCCTGGGACAGTGGGAGGTGTCCCTGCCCATGGCAGAGGGTGGAATGGGATGTTTCAAGGTCTTTTCCATACAAACAATTCTGTCGTTCTATGACTGCTTAAAAACATATGAGCTGGCATTGTATTTGCTGGGAATGTCCTGATGAAGGCAGGAAATGATGCATCTGACTCCATGTTCTCAGAAGGCTAATTCATTACTTTATTATACTATATTATTTTAAATAATACTATACTATACTAAAAAATACAGACAGGATACTTAATGCTAAAAAGATAATAAAACTTGTGACTCTGGAAAGAGTCTCAACACAGCTTGGCCCTGATTGGCCAAAGAGTCAAAACAACTCACACCAGAATCCAATGAAACAATCACCTGTGGGTAAATAATCTCCAAACACATTCCACATGAGCAAAACAGAGGAGAAGCAATTGAGGTAAGAATTGTTTTCCTTTTCTCTGAGGCTTCTCAGCTTCCCAGGAGAAAAATCCTGGGAGAAGGGATTTTTTCAGAAAAATGTGGATGCCACAAGTTAGCACCTGAAAGTGACAGGATTTTTTTCTCGTAGCCCCCTTGTCTGCAAAAATCAGATATTTGGTATGCACTTACCAGCTCCAAAGTGCTGATGAAACTTCTATATGATTTAAAAAGAAATAAGAATGTAATTTTGCATTCTGAATTGTGCTGCTGGGGACAGCAGTCAAATGGCAGATTTTCAAGGGCAGGAGCAGGGATAATCATCTTGCTCAAATTAGAGTTTTAATTTAAGAAAAACTTCTTTCCTTACTGAGAATATTACCATGCATATTTTCATTTTATTAGTTTACGTACACAACCACTAAGTTATTTGCATGTTATAGGATTTTATTTTGTACTTAGCAAATGAATGACATCCAAGCAATTTTATATTTAATTTGATCAATATTTAATGAATTATAATTATCATTACAACTCAGAGTTTTGCACTGCTGTATATTGCTGCATAATGTTTAATCAAGGGGAGAGAGAGAGACTAAGATATAACTGGAAAATAGCTATAAAGTCTATGTTAAAGAAATGTAGTGGGATTATTAACTAAATTACAGCAGTCTAATTTAATAATTTTCCTAGTTACAGCTTTAAGATTGAATTTCAAGATCATTTCCATAATTTATTTTTTTAGATGCCTGCAATATATATTTTAAAAATACAAAGACCAAAATTACTCTGTGGCATCAGAGTTTGAAATCTCTGCATGATTGGAAAAAATTCCCAGGTGCTGTACCTGGGAAAATGGGAATACCAGATAAAAAGGATATCAGCTTATATGGAAAGAACAGTCAAAAGATTTGGTATAAACCAAATCTTTTTTTGATAAATCTTTTTTACCTTGGTAAGGGCCAGGTATGTAAATATTGCAGGAATCAGCAAAACCATTTAATGTATCTGAAAATAGTGAAATAGGTCAGGAAAATTACCCAAAAAAATGTAGTTTAAAAAAAATCAAAAAATTAATCTCTTTTTCCACTAGTTAAAGATCTCTTTTCCTCAGAAATGCAGGTTTAATGTTTAAATTTAGACATAGCCACATGATTCCTCAATTTTGGTAGTTAAGTAAAGTTTGTGGACTCTGAAGCACCTTTTCTTACATAGCCAGTGAGACAGAAACACGTTTGTGAGCAAAACTCATTAGGAAGGCTGGAAAAAGTCTAAAATATTCTGGTTTATAGAATCCCAGGATGGTCTGGATTGGAAAGAACCTTACAGCCCATCCAGTGCCACCCATGCCATGAGCAGGGACAACTTCCACATCCCAGGTTCCTCCAAGCCCCATCCAACCTGGCCTTGGACACTGCCAGGGATCCAGGGGCAGCCACAGCTTCTCTGGGCACCCTGTGCCAGGGCCTCCCCATCCTCATAGACAAAAATTCCTTCTCAAATATCCCATCTAAACCCTCTTAAAATGGAGTATCCACCATTATTTCCTCTTGTAATTGCCCAGTTTCAATTGGAGCTATGTGAACATATCAGTCATTTTGGAATTATATTCCAACAACTCATCTCTGGAGTTTTTTCCTTTGCCTCCCGAGGCGTGTGAATGCTCCTGTGGTTTACTCTGCACTATGAAGGGGCAAATGATGGCATTCTTAACTATGGTGGAAGGAAAACGTTTTTCCCAATAAGCCCAGCACTTTCACATCATAGGTCTTGATCCTAAACTTGGTGTTGCTCCATGTGCAAGAGCCTCTGCATTTTTCAGTGGGCCCTTGAGCCTGATTTTAGAAGGGCATTCTATGCTGAGTGTGCAATTATCACACTTAATAGACACCAAAAAATGATGCCCTTGGATTTTTTTAAAAATTTTCCACAATTTTAGCTTTGAAATAACTGTGGGATTTGTGTCTGCAATAAAGAGCAAATACTTTCCAATTTTTTTTTCATTACAGTCTAGGTAAGCCCATCTTAAGCAGTTGAGCCTGGTCAAGCTGTAGATTTTCACTTGGATCCAATTCCAAACTCCAGACCCAAGGCAGGTCCCAAACAGTTAAAGAGAATGTGCAAAAAAACTCCCACATGTCATAATGAGCCATGAGAAAACCACATTATTCCATGGCCTTTGATGAAAATCTGGTGAGGCTCAGAGGTGAGATCTCTATAGAGACAACTGAGAGAGAGAGATCTATAGAGTTCTGTTTAGGATTTCTCTGTGAAATTAAATCAAAGGAAATAAAGAACAATAAATATGCCTGACACATCTATGTACTGTATGTGAAAATTATCCTGCTCCTGGGGTGGTTGGTTTCGGTTCAATAATTCAGGTTTATTCTTTAGCAGCATGTCCTCGGAAGAAAATCTGTAGTTTAATTTGTGTCTATGCCTGTGCAATTTGCAGAGATATGTTGTTGTTACACAGAGAGTTTAATTTTTAAGATTTTATTTCCTATATTTTCCCCTTACAATTCTCACTCTCTACTCTCAGGCCCACAAGCTAAAAAACCACAAACAAACAACACAATTAGGGAAAGAACAGAAATACTCTTTAACATCTGTTCTTGCCCAAACAGGAGAATTCGTCTAAGACAAAGGTAAAATAAATTATAATATGTTTCTATTTTCACTTGAGAAAGGGTTTCTGCACTCCCAGTTTCTGCACTTGTTTGAAACTCTCCATCTTTGCAAAGAAATCCCTTGCTCTGTATCTCTTTGGAAGTGATTTTTCTCTTACTCTTTGAAACACCTCCCCTTACACACTTTTTTATTTATTATTGACTCTTAAGTTAAAGACTTCCGTGAAATAACGTTTTTCAACTTCATATAATTAATAATTTAATTTAAAATACTGGTTGTTACTGAGCTGCAACATAACTTGTACATTGATTTTCCTTTCAAAACCACTTCAAAATTAAATCCCTGTAATTAGAGACACAAATGTTATCATCAAAGTTCTCAATAAGAATAATAATGAGATACCAATAACCATCTTGTCTACAAAGTGGAAAGAATTTTATTTTGTAGGAATTTCACATCTACATAAAACCACTTTGGATTAAATGCTGACTGCTTCACAAGTAAAATTTGCTCACTGGGATTGTTAAAAACAAGGCTGTTCATGGAAACTCATAAGCATGCACACAGAGCAAAGCACACAAAAAATCAGCTATGGCACTGCCCAGTTCAGTGAAAAAATTATCCAGACTGGAAAAAATATATAGGCACTTACTCTGTGCTTACACATATTAAAACCCCAGAAGGATTCTGAAATTCTTCAAGATTTTTGCCCTCCCTGTCTAAAACAGATTATTTTCAGTAAATGGATCATATTAGAACCGGTGCCTTAGAAATTAAAGGGTTTGTGGTGCTTTATGAGCTGGCTTCCTCACTCCACAATTGTTCTTCATTATCCCTCAACTCCAGCTTTACTATGCTTCCCATAAAACCAACTGCATGTCCCCACTGTGAGAAATGCCCTGGAAATGGCACTTGAGGCTCTCTGAAACGTCTCCCATAAATGATCTGGAGTCCCAGCAAAAGAGCTTGAGAAGCTTGTTCTCCCCTCAGCTCCTCACATGTCACCTTAATGGCAAATACAGCACACGAATGAAGAGAGGGGAGTTTTTGCTGCCAGCACTGATCCAAGCACAGCAGGTTTGCCACTTCTTCTCCAGATGTGGAACACAGCACTGAGGAAGGAATGAGCAGTGGCCAGGAAAGGGCAGCGTAACATGTGTGGGGAAGCAATGCCGGGGTAAAAATAAGTGTGGATAAGGGTTCTCTGTGATTCTGGAATTCTGAGGTAAGAAACATTCTGCTTGTGCCTGGAGCAGTGATATACAAGGTGTCAAACACAACTGAGCATTGGGGTGGGTGTGGGGCCTTGCTTGATGCTTACTCTGTGACTGTGACACACTGCTGAAATTTCTGAGGGGATCAAACTCCCTCCCCATCAAAAATAACCCCAAACCATCTTTTATTGATATAAAAAATACAAACATTTGTGTCTAAATCCAGCTTTCCATAGAAAAGTCTTTCAAAGCCCAGCACAAAACAGGTGGACGGCTGAAGATTGGAAATCATAGAACAAGAGTCGTTTGGGCTGGAAGGGACCTTAAAGTGCCACCCTGCCTTGGGCAGGGACAGCTTCCACTAGCCCAGGTTGCTCCAAGCCCCATTCAGCCTGGCTTTGGACACTGCAGGGATCCAGGGGCAGCCACAGCTTTTCTGGGCACCCTGTGCCAGGGCCTGGCTCCCATCACAGGAACAATTCCTTCCTAATATCTGACCTAAATTGCCTCTCTTTTAATTTAACCCATTTCTCCTTGTCCTGTCACTAGAGTTCTTGATAACATTTTGTGGTCAACTGAAAGCTCAGCTCAGATTTCCTACACCTGCAAAAATCCTTATTGAGCTACCAAAATCCCTTTTCAGGAACCCCAAGAACCATTTTATATTCTTTATCCAACCGATGATAAAGCAGCAGGGAGTAGGCGGTTATTTGGTGGTTATTTGGGTGTTCAGTGGAATCATGGCATCATTAAGGTGGGAAAAGACCTTTAAGATCACCAAATCCAAATTTTTATTCTAGAACCACTCCGTGTTCACCATCAAACCAATTCCCCAAGTGCCAAGGACATAGAATCTGTCCCCATCCCCTGCAGAATGAGTTCAGTTCAATTTTGGAGGCTATGTAAGGAATCAAATCATGATCATCCCATCCAGGATCATCCCTTTGCCACCACCTTTCCACAGGTGTATTTCCACACCTAAGGACCACAAAAGAAATTAATAACTCGGTGGCTCCACTGTATAAAAGAGCGAGATTTTGACTTTGCATCATCCTTTTGTTTAAAAAGAGATCCAGCCAGGAAGCAGCGCAGCACAAAGGACATGCTGTCTCATTTCCCCTAGAATCCACACGGAATATTAACCAATGAAGAATTTTGATAATTTATGTTCTTGACAAAGGTTGTAACAAGAGCAAGAAATGGGGGAAACTAATTCTTCATATGGGAAACAGTAAAATTATAATTCACTGTAATCGCTGCCTTAGATTTTAATTTTCTGGTTCCCTTGGGTTCCACAGTAGGAGAAACTGAAGGACCTCACAGAAGAATTAAAAAGGGATTTATATCAGTGAAAAAAATTGACTCATAAATAGTTATAGATTATATTGCAAGTTCTCATCAGAGCGGTTAAAACCAAAGCAGAGAGCCTAATTTAGCTTGTCAGGGGTTTTTAATAATGATCCTTTCAATTAAAAATCCAGTAAATACATAATGGAAAACTTGTATTGTTTTCAGTAAATGTGGAGAGAGCTGATGGAAAAACAACATGCCAGACAAAATCTCTTCTTCCCTCCCATCTGCTTTCTCTCCAATTTTACTCAGATTTGAACTAAAAAGCCCAAATAAAAAGCATCAGCACCCCACCATTATCCCAGAGAGTCAGGGAAATGTAGTTCCCTGCCTGTAGACAGCAGGGACATGGGAGTGTGTCCCTGCCAATGTCCAGCAGCCCCAGCACACAGAGCTCAGGTACTCTGCTTTTTGTACCCAAAAGTGTGGGGTTTAGTGCTGGGATGTGGCATTCACATTCTCTGAAAAAATCCCTTCACCCAGGATTTTTCTCCTGGGAAGCTGAGAAGCCTCAGAGAAAAGGAAAATAATTCTTATTTCATTTGCTTCTCCTTTGTTGTGCTCATGTGGAATGTGTTTGGAGATTATTTACCCAGAGGTGATTGTTTCATTGGATTCTGCTGTGAGTTGCTTTGACTCTTCGGCCAATCAGGGCCAAGCTGTGTCGGGACTCTGGAAAGAGTCACGAGTTTTCATTGTTATCTTTTTAGCATTGAGTAAGTATCCTTTCTAAATTCTTTAGTATAGTATTCTTTAATATAATATAGTATCATAAGTAATAAATGAGCCTGCTGAGAACATGGAGTCAGGTGCATCATTCCTGCCTTCATAAGGACATTCCCAGCAAATACAACACTGGGAAGCTCTTGGAAGGAGACACCTCCTGTCAGGGCAGCATCTCTGTGCTCTCACACTGCACAGCTCTCACTTTCTCTGCAATCCACAGGTATGCAAGAAGGGAAGGGAGTGAAATCAGTGAGGACACCCAGAGGGAGACAGCAGCTTGGAAATGCTGTATCAGGGAGCCTCAGCTTTGTCACTCTCTTCCCCACAGCTATTTCCCAAAAGCTGCTAGGGTTGTTCAAACCCCTCTCCCAAACACAGGCTGCAGTTTCCCAGTGGAATGAAGCATCGCTTCCCCTGAGGAGCACTCCTGTCACGTGTTCCCTCTTGAAGAGCATCTTGGCAGCATCCCAAGGAAATTCAAAGCAGACACATCTCACTGTGGGGCATTTTCACAAGTGCTCTGCCATGAAAATGCTGCTTTGCCCACATCTTAGGGAGCTTGGTTTCATCAGAAAGCAAAAGTAAAAAATAAAACTACAAAAAGGAAGTGATAATTGAGAAAGGACACATTTCTATTTTATTCTTATAAGGAACCTTCCTCTCCTCCCTGTCCTTTTCATGACAATCCATCAGAGTTTGTCCCTGGCTGGGGACAGACACCCCCTGCACTGCCTGCTGGAGACAAACCCAGTCAGGAGCACTGGAGAAAACACAGAAAACTCTTATTTCTTGCAAAAAGAAAATGAGGATTTTTGGTGGGAAGGCAGATTTCTGGATAAAAATAAACCAGCAGAGTTTGCAATTTGTGGTTTTTTGTGTGTGGTGGATAACCCCACACTTTGTGAGGTTTCACATGGCCTCACACAGCTGAACCCACATTTCTGTACCTTATTACACAGCACCTTAAAAGCATAAAAAGCAAGTTTTGCCCAGATTTTTCCCAGGCACAGCCATGCTAACCCAGAGGGGGTTTGGGCACAGTAGTTCCCTGCAGCTTTCTGTGTCTCTCTCCAAGAAAACAGAGCTCATCTCCCTCTTCCTACCAAAATCTGCAGCAAATTTCAATTTTTAGCCTGACAGCCCAGCTGAAAAACGTGTTTTCTGCAACACTGTTGTGCTTAAATGATACCAAAAATCAATTGTAATTAAAATAGAAAAAAAATAAAGGCACCAATACAAAGTTAAAAAAGCAAATCTACACATTTTTCCAGAATACTGAGATGCATTTATCTCAGTCAAAGCACTGTCCCCAAATTTTCAGGTCTTCCCTCAAAAAGTTGTCTACCCCCCATGCACAGTCAGTGGGTGTTACCTGAGGAGCTGTAGGCAATAATATTTAGTATTTTATTTTTTACTTCAGACAGGATGACTTGCCTTCAGCTGTAGACTTCTATACTCTTCATCCTCAAGGCTAAATATCAACACCAAAAAATGAAACTGATACACAGGACTTACAAGAGTATGCCTGATTAGGCCATTATTTCTAAAACATTCAGATAGATTGGAATTGTTTTCTGTAATACTTTAAAAAACAGATCTTTTTCATGTTTTAATTTGCACCAATACAAAAATACATTTTTTTTAAAGAAAGAAAACCCACTTTATAAGTATTTTCCTATTTCAAACAAATCCTTTTATCTAAGGGTGAGCCCAGGTTGTTACTTGAGATTGTTTGCATAAAATCTCATTAGCCTATTGATTCTCCTTCTAACACCTCAGGTAGTTCTTCATTACCATGCAAATAGAGACAGGCTTTTTACATGGACCTTAATGCAGCCCTGATTATTCTCCTTTCACAGCACCGGCAACAAAGCCCCGTAATGAAAGTCATCGATAATTGTTCAACAGGTGAAAGAGATGAGAATCAGAGAGACACCTTCTTATCAGCAAGAGCTTCCTTTTCCCCTCCAAAACATGAATTTGGCTGATCACCCTTCTCAGGGATGTGCAAGGCTCCCAGTTTTATCTTTTCCTCCCACAGACAGGCACAGTGCACTGCGGGGTGAGATGTTTTGGAATTCAGAGGGAAATCCCAGACCCAAAGGAAGCAGTGGCGCTTCCAGTGCTGCCTTCTTCCCCCAAATCCCAGCCCTGTCCTTCCAGTTCCAGTGATGGCTCTGAAGCACCACCTCAGCTTCTAATTTAAACGATTTTGATGTGGAAGGTCCCTGCTTTAACATGACACACAGCTTGTGAGAAAGAACAGAATAAGAAACTTGTGGAATGGTTTTTGTTGGAAAAGACCTTGACAATCACCCAGTGCCACCCCCTGCCATCGGCAGGGACACCTTCCACTGTCCCAGGTTGCTCCAAGCCCCATCCAACCTGGCCTTGGACACTGCCAGGGATCCAGGGGCAGCCACAGCTGCTCTGGTCAGGATGATCTTTGAGGTCCCATCCAGCCCAAAGCATTCTGTGATTCTGGAAAGTCATATTGGCAATACAGTGGTTCTTCCCCAGAGGGTGCTGGGCACTGCCCAGGCTCCCCAGGGAATGGGCACAGCCCCAAGGCTGCCAGAGCTCCAGGAGGGTTTGGACAACGCTCCCAGGGATGCCCAGGGTGGGATTGTTGGGGTGTCCTGAGCCAGGAGTTGGACTCAGTGGTGCTTGAGGGTCCCTTCCAGGTCTGGAGATCCTGTGATTCCATGAGCAGAGGTGTGCACAGAAGAAAACAGGGATGCAATAAAAATGTTGGAGGCAGCCTCCAGCACTTTTTCCTTGACAAGCACAAATGCAGGCATGGAGCAGCAGCAGCAGCACTAGAAATGTGGCTGTGAGAGGCAGTAAAAGACACACCTGTTGGTGCAGAGTGCTAAGTGGGAAAAAAAGAAAAGTGAAATAAAAAACACCTAAGATTTTTAGTGAAGGAAACACTTCCTACTCGTTTCTCCCAAAGTTAATGCAATGGGATCTCCCATGTAGGCAGACAGCACTGGGCTGTTAAATTTTCCTGCAAAAAAGAACCTGTAAGAAAGAAAACATCAAGTAACCAGCCAAATAAAGGAAAGGAAATTTGACTTTTATGTGCCTATAGTTTATAATGAATTGGGCCCCATTTCTGTAGCAATTGTGAGCTGAAAGCCAGAGCTTTGCTATAATTCAGTTTGATTACTACTGTTGACTTCCTTTTCAATAGATTTCCTAAGAACCAATAGAAAAAAACAAGAATCTTTTATCAAAAAGTACAGCAAGGAGGGGAGGAGGAGGAGGGAATACATGAAATAACAAAAATTTAGATGTTTTGAGCAGAACTACCAATTAGAAGGAAAGGGTTTACTCCACGGGCAAATTTTACTCCATTGCCAAGAAATAACAAGCAAAGGAACAAAAAAAATAAATATGTCAAAAATTCTATTGTCTAGTCAAAGGCAAAGCAAATTAATTGTGTAAATATAAATGTGATAGTAATGATATTATCCAGCTCAAGCAAAGCCAGCAAATGAATCCCAAAAAACCAATGCCTAAAAGAGCCTGCCTCAGTTATCAGCATTCCAGTCACAACTGCCACAATTTCCATTTGTGTTGTCAGAACACAGAAGTGGCTTAAAAGAAAAGGCAAAAACCCTAGAAATGCATGTATAATATTTTCTAATCACTACTAATTCAGAAAGATTTAGGAATTTGTATGCCTTCAGCTGCCAAATATCCTCTGAAATGTTTTAATACTCTCCAAAACCCTTACTGCCCTTTCACTTGCAAATTTTAGACAGGATTACATTTTCTTGCTTGGTTTCTTTGCACAGAAATTGTGCTCTATGCAAGGAATCAGCATTATGTGATTAACACAGACTAGAAACAATCAATACAAATAAACAGTTTAAAATGGGCTGGAGGGACTGGACACAGGGAATGGTTTCCCACTATCAGAGGGCAGGGTCAGATGGGCTATTGGGAAGGAATTGTTCCCTGTGAGGGTGGGCAGGCCCTGGCACAGGGTGCCCAGAGAAGCTGTGGCTGCCCCTGGATCCCTGGCAGTGTCCAAGGCCAGGCTGGATGAGGCTTGGAGCAAATCTGGGATAGTGGAAGATGTCCCTGCCCATGGCAGAGGTGGCACTGGATGGGCTGTAAGGTCCATCCCAAACCATCCTGTGGTTCTGTGATTCAGTGGATGGTGTTGGTAGCACCCAAACCAATGTAGGATAGGAAAGAAACGTCATATTCCTGCCACTGTTAAGGAAATAATTCCAGTATAATGATGCTTATTACCCAACACATATCAGTCAGAAAATTTAACGTCTTTAATGGAAAAGATAACAGTGTTTTGATCATGAACAGGTCCTGGCACAGGATCATCCAAATTTGCTATGCTGCTAATTCAGAGAGCTGCTGCTAATTGGTCTCAGACAACCTTCTCCATGTTATCTTCTTGGATGCAGAAAACAGGAAAATTACTTCCTATTTCCAGAAAACAGGAAAAATTAAGTAAGTTGAAAAACACAAACCCAGGGCTTACCCCAAAAATCTGTGGGTCTTTGGGTTTGTTTTTTTTTTTTTATTTTCCATTTTCTAAGCACTGCAACCCATATGTCAAAGTTTGTGTTTGATTAGCCAACCCCATAGCAACATTTTGTGAATACCACTAGCAAAGGGAAGAGAAGAAGAGAGAGTCCACCAGTTCTGAAAAGGTTTTTACAGGACAGGGTCAGTGTTAATAAAAAGAAATGCTACCTGATACACACTGAATACCAAGGAAATACATGAAAATATGCAGCTGAGTTGTTTCTATCAGAATTCACTTTGAAAGCAATTAGATTAAATTGGACCATGGCAAATTGTGAGACAATTTGCATTCCTGCTTAAAAATCTATAGTATGTGTAAAATGGCCCTCAAAGCTTCATCTCTGTTAAAGTGAAATATAAGATTTGGTATTAAAGAGCAAAATTTACCTGTTGACAGCAGTGATGGACTGTCTTTGCTCAAAAGACATTCTTAATTAAAAACAAATGGGGTTAATGTGAGTTAAAGCTACAAGCTCAAGTGCAATCAGCAGTCAAGTCAATCTGAGAGTGGGGTGACCTTCAAAGGAGAATAAGGAGAATGTTTTCACTCCTTAAACACACTGCTGACTTTGGAGAAAGAAATAGAAAGTTTAAAAAGAAAAAAGAGAAGAAGTTGTTAATAGGCTGTGAGGAAAGGATCTAAAGAAAAACAATCTTGCATCTTGCTCTTCCGTGGCAAGTGAGACAAAGACCTATATTTTTAATGAATATTTTCTGTGCACTTTCATTTATCTCCTCCATATTGTTCTCCCCAAGTGCCTACAGTTAAATCAAAAGAGACACTCACTAGGGAAAAATAACCCAGTCGAGCCTAACAACAACAAAAGTGCTGTTATCCCCAGGAATACCACAGCTTCTAAGGAAAAGAGAAAATCAGGGAGCCATTAATTAGAAAATTAGTTCCAACCAAGCTGGCAAGGTTTATTTTCATGTGGAAAATGGGAATGTTGCTGTTTACATGTCTCAGAGGCCTTTAGAGATGCCAACTGTGAAGAAAGTTAGAAATGCTCAAAAATAAAGGAATTTTTTTCTACACTTCAAGGCACAGTGGCAGAGGAATCAACTAATTACATCCCATCTTCTCCACTACCACATGAACAACAGGATGTGTTGAGGAATGGGGTGTGAGAGAGCAGCCAGCCAGGGCCACCCCACCACACTTTTTATCCATAAAGATTCTTGAAAGCTTGGGAGAAGTTTTTTATGAAATTTCAGAGAAATGAGAGTCTTTAGAGGATGCCATTTTGCCAAGAGAGCCCCAGTCCTGCCCACTGGAGGATTTCCACTAGGACAGAAACACAGGCACACGAGGAAGTTCCCAGGGAATGAATGAGATTATAATTTTATAGCACAGTTACCCGCACAAAACTTATTTCATCTTCACAACTCGCTTGATTGCTTTTCCCATTATTATTGGAAAGTCATTCCAGAACCTCATTTCCTCTATCTGTGAGCAAACTTCTGAAGTCCAGCTGGAATTTATGAGCAGCCTATTTGAAACCACTCATTCTTATGCTAACATTTCCCTAGAAGTTTCTCCATTGATTACTTTTCTCTCCAAAGTGCCTCTCCAGACAAAGGCTATCGCCTGTCAACTTTAATTTCACAAGGTATCACCATATAAAATAGGTCTCTATTTCTTTAGTCAACCCAATAATTTTACAAAAATGTGGGACATTTTGCAAGATAAATGTTGGAGAGCCAGGATTTATCATGAGTAATAGGAGTTGGAGTAAGGGAGTGCCTGGAGGCAGGAGGCCTTGCTGTGCTCCATCCCTCCCGCTCCCTTCCCAGAACTGACACCTCCAAAAGGTGCTTTAATGAGCCTGAACCAGGCAATAAAACTTCACAAATACACATCACCCACACACAAAATAATCCAGGAGCTGTCCTCTGTAATAAGCAATTTCCAAGGATTGAAGCACTCAATCCTTTCCTTTCTTTCCAAAACAAGGGTATATTCACCTCTTTTTCTCACTTCAAATACAATTTAAGACTTTCTACCAAGGAATAAAAAAGGTTTCACAGACTAATTGTGTCACAATTCATTTTCTCAGGAAAGTTCCCAAAATCCCAGACTGAGGATTAAAAGATCTAGCTCAGGTTGGTCATGCACAGTTCCCAAAGCCAGGAAGAGAACTAACAGAAGGAATGCTCTGTCTGCACATGGCAGGAAGATAATAAGGAGCCCTCAATTTGCTTCAGGAAAATAATATGCAAAAAGAAGAGTCTCCCATTATACAAAGGAATCTGGGAACACCTGCAGGCTCCAGAACACCAGTTGGTTTGGGGCAAGTCACAGATTTTTTTATGTCTTCTTTCTGTGTCTTTTCTATGTGTGGTTTCCATAGTCCATGTTTAGAAAAAAAAGAAACCAATTTTTCAGGTGTTTGCAAGATCCTGCCTGTGCTGACCCTACAGATGGGATGAGTGAACGGGAATAGTAAGAAAGGCAATGCCACCCGATCTGATCTGCTCTGGAAAACCACAAACAGCTCAGTTAAAGCTAAACCAGCAAAAAACCCCACATTTAGTGAGTGGTTTGGGGCTGCTATAAAAGAGGGGAAGACAAAAGATTGTAGTGTTTCATGAAAGGTGCCGTGAGAATTGTGACAAACCAGAACAAAATCCATTTCTTCCCCATCACCAACACGAGGCCATGCTCTCCTCCAGACCAAGGTTATTTGTGTATCCATGTCCTAATTTGCTGATAGGCATCACACACTTCCATTCCTTTTCATTCAGAATTAGATAAAAGTTAGGAAATGAGGCAGCACACTGTGTCCCTGCAGAGAGACACTCAGATATTCAATGTCATCCAAAGTCTCCCTGATGTGAGGAGCCCAGACTAATTTACTGCCTCTCCTAGTCTCAACAAAATATAAACAACATCATTTACTGTGACCTGTGGTGTGCTGCTTTCCCTTCTATTTTTCAGGTATGTTTAATAAGTTTCAGAGAAGCAGAAATGCAGAAGACCAAGTGACAGGAATAATTTACTGAAACCTGGAGATTCACATCCCACTTGATTTTAACACAAATGACAGCTTTCACTACCTTTAAAAAAGAGACTGAGGAGCTGGGCACTCTCTGCATTAGCCAGGTTTAAAACTCTCTCCAGGCACTTTCATTTCCTCTGAAATAGCAATGTGAGAAGAAAACTCGAGTCAGGGGCTCCACAGTCAGTGCCAGGACAGGAGGATTTCACACCACCCAGGATGGGTGCATGAATGAGCCCCCAAAAACCCTGTCTGGAGCCAGAGGTGAAAAAAAGGGATTGAACAGAAGCACTGTCCTGGCAGGGCAGCTGCGCTGGGACAATTCAGGGAGCCAAGAAAGCACAAGAAAGGCCAAGCCTTTAAAGCCAAGGTGTCCATCTCCACCCCAAACCCTTCATCCCTCAGGTGTTGGGGGAGCATCTTCTTCCAACAACCCTGCTCGTGGCTCCGGGAGGTTTGGAGAGTGTTTCTGTGCTTAGCACAGGAGCTCATTCCATTCCTTGTTGAACTCAGGCCTGGCAAGGCTTCAGAGGATGTCCCAGCCTCACACAGGGAGGGTGGAGGGAGATCAGCCTTTGAATCCCCCCAGGGCTGTTGCCCAGGGCATTGGCACTTCCAGGCTCCCTGGAACACCCCGGAGCAGAGGAAATGTCCTGTGATTTAATCCATCAGTGCTTTTGCCCCGAGCACTGATAAAAAAGTTGGCTTGGACAAAGTAGCAATAAATGAAACATAAAAGAAATAAAAATTTTGCGGGGTTATTATCATTGCTGCTCTCATTTCAGAAGAAAGCCAGAAGGGGGATTTCCCAAGAAACTCTGGCTTTCTTAAAGACCTCCTAATAGCAGATTGAAACCACAGGCAGCCATCCCCACCGTGGGACTGAAAAGAAAGCAAAGGCTACAAGGAAATTGCAGCAGTTAGAGACACTCTGGGTTCATCCCAGGACAGGAGGGAAATCCTGATTTCCTGTAGCTGCTCTCTGTGATGCCAGTGCAGGAGAGCCTCACCCACCCTGCTCAGCATCCCTTCCCATTCACCCCCTCCAGCCATTAGCAGATCCCCAGGGAGTGTCCATTTCTGGCTAATGCCAGGCTGGCTGCCACTGGCAACACTCAGATGCAAAGAAAAATCCTGAGCACTGATGTCCAAGATGTTATTGGAACAAGAAAATGAATTAGAGCACGTGCCTTGTCTATCCCATGGCATCACTCTCTTTTAGCAACTCTAAATCCAGTAACTTGTGGATTAAGTTACACAGAGAATAATCTCTGTGTATTTTGCTGGCTTAATTTATCAATAATACCAACCAATATAATTTATTCAGTCATAGCAGTGAATAAAAAAAAAATCAAATGCACAAATGCTCCTTGTCTCCTGCTAATCAGTAACAAAGAGAATAAAATCCAGTAAGGGTGTAAAGTGGACAACTAAACACTCAAATCTTTCTCTCAAGCCTTGCCTAACACAAACCTCTTCCAAAATAGAGAAAAATACAATGGAATATGAAATAAGAGAGCAACACAGAGTTCAAAGTACACTCGTGCATTGGTAACAGGGTTTTGTGGGGTAGCCACAGCAAAATAATGCACTAGGGGCTATAAAAAACATGAAATCCTACACAGGTCTGGATAAAATTTGGCTCTCTTTTACAAGAGTGGGCTGCCAAGGGGCTCTGGATTCACCCACTGCGGATTTCCCACCTGGAAAGCCCAAACACACAGATACTTGCCTGCTCCAAAGCATATTTTATTTCCAACTTTAAATTCTCTGAGAATATTTTGATCTGAGGGTTGCAACCATGCAGATATTAATTTAATGCCTGTAAATTTAAATTCAACTTGGCAGTCTGTGCACAGAGCAAGCATTACCTGTCCCACATATGAAGCAAAGAGTTGACAAGCTGCTTCCTTTCTGTAAGACAAAATGTTTATCAGGGTGCTCCCCAAATCAGTACTGGGGAGCTGCAGCCAGTTTAGAGGCCTCTGACACTTATGAATTATGAATTTACCACTCAGTATTTAACAAGAGACCAGCTATAATTAATATTAGTTTGCTTATTCCTGCATTCCAGGCAAGCTAAAGTGTCTGTGGGATACATAATTTTTGGAACACACCACAATGACACAGCCAGGCACTGTGGAAGTGTGGAATGAATGTGACTGCCAAAAGGGTAGAGATGGATGTGTGCAGCTGCTCATAGGAGGCACCCAGCAAAGCTATTGATTAAAATGTTATTATACTCAGGAAACTTGAGTTCTGTTTTGAAGCTGAGCTCTCCAGAGTTTTCCCTCTCTCTCCATCCAGCCCTTCCTCCTTCCTCTTCTGCAACACAGGGAATGAAGAAGCCTCATTTTCCATTTTCCTCATCCATTTGATTTAAACCATCCATCCATTTAAATTAAACCATCTTTTAGAAGCTGCTCAGGTCACCCTTTGTATCCCAAAACATGCACGTGAACCAGGATGTGCCACATGAAGCAGATAAAAGACATTTTTCCAAGGAATGTGATGGAGCCACAGAGCTCCTGCTCCCATCTCCCACCATTCTGCTCCTGTGCACCCACAGTGCTCCTCAAACTGAATATTGAAAAGCCTCAGACTGGAAGAGCAGCCCAGGTTAATTTTGGATGGAGTTTGATAATTAGAGTTATCAGACAGTAGGAGCCTTCCCCAGGCATGTTTGAAACTCCCTCAAAGGAAAGACAATGTGATATTGTGAATATATTATTTATTTGCAAAGATAAAAGCTGGAGTCATGCTGTGGTCATCATAAAACCTCTCTCTCTTTTGGTTTCTGATGTTTTTCTGCACTTTCTGTAATTCCTGCTCTTCTGTTTCTTCCAAATGTACCTGCTTTAGACAAAATAATCTGAAAATCTGTAGTAGTGTGACACCAGCTTACTGCAGCAAGCTAGATCTAAAAACACTCACAGCCCACAAGTCCATCCATTAAATGGAGGGCTATTTGCATAAAAACAATATATAAAATTTAAAACTGGCAGAAAACAGCTGAGATATTTGAAGGTTGTCACGTCTTGCACCAAAGCTCTGAAATTTAATCAGCTTTGAGAGTAAATTTGTCCTGGCTGCAATGTGCCAGTGTCCAATTCTCCCTGCATTGCCTGGTGGGAAACATCCTTCCTGTGCAAGCCAGGGAAAACTGAAATTAACTCCTGTGTAGAAAGTTGTGCTTATAATCACCTTTTTTCAAGGAGCTGGAAGTTTGGGGAGCAGATTGTGGTCAGCAATGAACCTGCTTGACAAGGTCAGGTGGTTTGTGAAGAGAAAATTGTTGCCTGGGTAGTAATTAGGTTGCACTGAGGAGAAGCTGCCAAAGTCCCAGCAGCCTCCATGGGGTAAAGCAGAGTAATTAAAGCAGTTTTAATGCCTATTTACACCAGCAAAGTCTGGCTCTTAACACTGGCTGTCAAAAAAAAAAAGCACACAGAGGTGATGAAATTGCATCATTTCATAAAAAGCTACTAGTGAATAGTAAGGTGCTGGTGCTGAAATATCCAATTATCCCCTGGAATATTAACCTCTGTGCCCACAGGTGTCTAAGCAGGGAGCAGGAGAGGGGAATTTGCTGCAGTCACACATCCCCTGGGCTTTCACCAACACCTAAAGCCCTGCCAGCAGAGCAGTCCATGATTTAATCTGCTGTGCAGCTCTAGTTCATGTTCTGCTCTGCAAACCCCCCCAAAAGGGTCAGCCAAAGCTTTCTGCAGCAAAAAGAGAAGCATTGACAGAAAGCCTCTGGAGCAAGGGAAAAGCAGGAGGAGCTTTAAGAGCCTGAGCATCAGTTGGATAATCCAAAACTGAGTTTTCCAGGCTGCTGAGGTGAGGGTTCTCAACCTCAGCTCAGCTCTCCAATACCCAGATTGTAACAGTCTTGGATTTAAGCACCATTTCTCCTCCCATGCTTCCTAGGAAAAAAATTTGCCGTTAAGGTCTAAATTCCATCCACAGGAACCAAAGAAAACCTCAACTGGTGAAGAGATAAGACTTAATAATTTCTTAACCATTTCCAATGTTTCTATACTTCCCATAAGTTGTTGAGATTGAGGGGAGGGTGTTGTTTTGCCTTTTTTGTTTTGTTTTTAATTAAGCAAAGCAGACAGTTTGTACCAACTCTGTAATTTTCCCCTCACCCACAGAAGAGCTTTGAACAACAACTTCTTCCAGTTCTTTCCATTTTACCTGTGAGCTCAAAGCTGACTTTCCTCTGCTGCTGACAAAGTGAACCTGAGCAGTGGGATGCCAGTAAATCTCAAGCAGCAGTGATGCTTTATGTACCTTAAGTACTGCAAGATTAAAAATGTGGTTTTATCACAGTGTGATACTGACGTTAATAACTCGTCTGGAGCAGGAATTCAAAGCTTTCACTATTCTATAATTGAAAGTAGCCCAGTTGCACACGGATTCAGGTGGCAACAGAGGAGCTCAGATCATCTTAGTCAGTGTTTCACTCCAACAGGAGTCTGAGCAGGGCAGTGGAGCATCACTCAGGCAGGCATTACCAACACTGGGGTTTGCATTAGCAAATGAAGCTACATGCAAGTCACAATCCCACGCCAGCCAACTACAAAGCAGGTCAGGCATGCAGAAAAATTCACTTGTGGCACTCACTGAAAGCAGAGAACATTTAAATTTCAGATTTTCAGCCCACCAGCAATAGCCTCACCTGCTGCTACGTTTTCAGTTGTCCCAGCAACAAGCAATCCCTTTCCTTTCAGCCTTTCTATTATGGCTTCTCCTTTTCAGTGGGCTTTTGTGAGACAATTATTTCATAAATCTTAATTACTGTTTCATTTTGTTTTGACTGGGCTCAACACAACACCTGCAGGCTGTGACAGCAAGCAGCTGTCCCTCCCAGCATGGCCATGGCCACCACAGCTCTCACTGCAGAGATGCCACTCTCACATCCAAAGGAGGCACAGCAGCAGCAGCAGGACAGACTGCAGGGATTCCAGGGCAGGACAGAGGGACACCCAGCTGGTCACAGCCTGGGAAGGGGCTATGGCATCTCCACAGTAGCAGGGACAGGGTGGGAGTGCCTGGCTGCAGGCTGGGCGGGCACAGGGCACCAGGAGAGCAGGGAATGTCACCAGGGAAGCTGGCAGGATGGGCACAGGGCACCAGGGAAGCTGGCAGGGTGGGCACAGGGCACCAGGAGAGCAGGGAGGATGCACAGGGAGGGAACTGGACCCCACTGCAGGGAGATGGCACAGCTCTGAGAAGGGTGGGGTGAGGCAAAGGCACAAGAGAGGCCAGTCAGGAGCACTCTGGTGGAGCAAAGAAAGGAAAGAAACCTTCCTCAAATAATTTGAGGAAGCCTTTACCCTGCCTGGGATCTCCTGAACATCCCTCCCAGGGTGAGCAAGACAAGGCTCCTGGAGCTCTGGCAGCCTTGACCACTGCCCTAAGCTACTTGTGCCCAATAAAAGTGTCAGAATGTCATCTGAACAGCTTTTGGTTACAATTTCACCCCCTTCTCTCGCAGGGCACACATTGCACCTGACTTTAAAAGATGATAAAAATGTCAAGGATGCAAAAAAGCTCTGTGTGTGTCCACAGCTTTGGACCTAAATCAGCTCTGCAGTCACAGTCATCTCTGAAATCCAGCAAAAGTCTCTGGGCACACACTGTCACCATTTGTATTTCCTAAACTGTATTTCCTAAATCAGTTTAAACACAGCCTAAAAGAGAAGGTTCAGTTCTTCTGCCTGTAATTCTCTTTGAATGGCTCTCAGTGCACACTCACTGCCCATTTCCCACCTGGATTTCCTGCCATTCCATCTCATTGGTGCAGGGCAGGCTGCAGAGGAGCAGGAGCTGCAGCACACAGGGAGAGAAAAACCAATTCACTCCTCCCTTGTCAATCAGAAAGAAACCATGGAGGTAGAACACAAACTCAGGCAAATCCCTGTGCCCATGTTCACAGGGGTCTCAGGATGAGGGAAGAGATGAGGATCTGACTCCATGTTTCAGAAGGCTTGATTTATTATTTTATGCTATATATTCTATTAAAACTATACTAAAAGAATAGAAGAAAGGATTTCATCAGAAGGCTAGCTAAGAATAGAAAAAGAAAGAATGATAACAAAAGCTTGTGTCTCGGACAGAGAGTCTGAGCCAGCTGGGCTGTGATCGGCCATTAATTAGAAACAACCACATGAGACCAATCACAGATCCACCTGTTGCATTCCACAGCAGCAGATAATCATTGTTTACATTTTGTTCCTGAGGCCTCTCAGCTTCCCAGGAGGAAAAATCCTAAGGAAAGGATTTTTCATAAAAGATGTCTGTGACAAATCCCTGCATTTCTGATCGAAGAAATCCAAAGGTAGCAACCAGAAACTTGCCACACATCTACAGGAATTTAAATAATAAAAACCAGTCAACTTATGCAGACATTTATATGTTTTTCAAAAGTAATAATATTTAAATGAACTGAGTGAATGTCCTAAGGTGGAATTGAAGGAGTTTTAGTCAGCCATAATTTCATTTGAAAAGCCTAACAGCACCCCTGGATTTAAATTCCATATATCATTCTGCTTTTGTTTTGCAGTTGTTGAAAATGCCATCACAAGAAAACAATGTACACCATTTCTAGTAGTGCATATTTATAGTTTATGGCTTCTTTATCCCAAGAAATTGCCACATACATAAAGAAAATCAATCTTTGCAATTTCCAAACTGTTTTAGAATTTATGTTCATTTTCTATTATAAGCATTTGATCTGGTCTGTGAGAAGTCAGATGGAAAAGCTTTACCCTTTGCAGTCAGGAAAAAGATGTTCATGAGTATTTTTAGACTCTGCCAGGTACAAGCCTTAAAACCTGAGATATCCCTTCACATTTTATTTCCTGATGCTCAATATCTTTTCTGTTGCCCATTTGTGATAACAATTCCTTTGGGTCATAATGAGGAAAAGCCAAAGTTTGTTCCACAAAAATTCTTCCTTCCATTAATAACCCTGACAGGGGTAAAGATGCTGAGGCAGTTTCTGTGCACTCAATTTAAAAAAAACTAAAAATCTAATATGAAGCTGTAGAAGCAGTTTTGGTTATATTTATCATCAGATGTTGCAATTAAAGACTGACAAGTCTGCAAAGCAAACAAAACAGAAATAACAATTGAGGCCACACCTCCAGGGGGAAAGGGAAAGTCAGGGTGTAAAATTATCACCTCCTGAACCTGGTCAGCTTGGCTTAACACAGATCTGGAGGACAACACAGGTATATGATGTAGATATATATGAATTTAGATCAAATTTAGCAATTAGCATTCTTGCTAAGTACACAGAACTTCTGCTCTGAGGCCAGAACTCTCAAAAAGTTGTGAGTCACTACCACAACTCAATCTATGTGACCACTTTTCATCCTTAAAGGCTCAGATGATTCAAAACTGTTTGTCTGCCCTTCTTCCCTGTCAAAAATGCAACTATTAATTAAAACCTTGAGTGGCAGCAATAACCAAGCAAAAACCAGAGTGATGCTGCCAAATTTTTGGGAAATGGCTCATCATTTTTTATTCCATGTGGCTGCTGACCAGCTCTGCGGGTTACATTCCTGCTGAGATGAAGGCACCAGGAAATCTTGAAAGTGTTGGGTTTTCCCTCTTTTCAAATAAAAAAAAAACGTAGAGCAACCAATGTCAGAGAAGATGCTGACACTGCTTAGCAACCAAAGTGATGGGGAAAAAAAACAAGGTTGGGAAGTCACCTGCAAGAGTTTAAATTATCTTAAAAACCACAGGTGAAACCCAACAGTGCAAGGCACAACTTCTGAATGATCTGCTGGGGAATGCCCACACAGGCAGGAAGGATGCCCCACAAAATGCCCCCAAAATGGATAAAAGGATGTGGAAGAACTGTTTTCCATAAAAGATTTCCCTGTTTTTGCTATCAGCACTGAAGCTCTGCACCAGTTCCTGGCCATCCTAAATAAGAACAGGGCAGAAAAATCTGGAAGCTCAGTGCAGGGCATGAGAGGGGAGGAGTTCCAGGATTATATTCTGTTTATTTTTCCCCAGGATTATATTTTGCTTAAATTTTAGTGTGGTCTGGTGAAATTTAAAAATCAAACAGTGAAATGTGCAGGTGGAGTGGCACTGGGAGAGGCTGAAGGACCTTCTGTGTGACAGGAACAGCTCAGGGAGGGGACAGGGAGAAGTGGCACAGAGAACACGTTGTGCCAGCGCTTCCTCCTCTAGGATTTGACAGCAGAATTCTTGGAAAAATTCCAACCCACAGTGAATTTGAGAGGCTGCAACTCTCTGCCAACAAGTGACAGTGTTCCTCTCCAGTATTATGGGGGAATTTTGGCTTTTGGAAATGTGGAGCTTAGCAGGATTTCCAAAACTCTGTTGCTTCTCAGGACAAAATGTGAGTCAAATCTGAGCTAATAAAATCAAGGTAAAAATGCAAATCTGATTAGGCAGAAAGTACAGTTTGTCTCTATCCTACTTACACATTTCTGGTACTTTCTGGGCAGTTTCAATCACTTTTATTTTTTTAATGATAGGCTAGTCTCAGGAATTGCAATATAATTGTGAAATTTAAAGGTTACCATCCAAGTATATTTTCATTTATCCTCTTTAGTTCTGAAATATCCCACCAAGCTGCTAATATCTAATAATCCATTCAAAGAAGCTGAATGTTATCTGTAAAAATGAAATTGTTTACATTCACCATGGCTTACTGTAAATAAAAATGCTCATTCATTATTTGAAATGCAGCAAAGGATGGTGATTTTTGTGTTTTCCCTGCTCAGTTTTGGCTCTAACCAACTCCATAAATACATTAGCACCATCTTTTGGCTAAACTAGGTCCTGACCCATATATGTAGCTTTTCCTTACAAGTGGGGTTGTTGCATTTTCCTGGAATTTCCAACCTTTTGAGCATGAGGAGGAGCCAAAGAGGGAAGTGAAGCTCAGGCTGTGGCTGACAAACCAACCAAGACAACATTTTCATATCTACACTGAGGTGCCTTTATGTTGTTGCAGCCCTAAAACTGAATTTTTATAATTATTTTGCCTTCTCCTAGAATTGTGTAAAGGTGATTTTTTTTGGTACAAATGCAAATCACCTCCACTAATTATTAATCAGCTGCTTGTTTGCATCGTATCTTTTTCATAAAACATGGAATATGGGCCTGCTCCAGGGATTTGCTGCTACTTTGCCATTCCCTTGTACTTTATGTTACCAGACATAAAAGGCTCTAAATTCAGACTTAAGGTGGTTTGTAAAAAGTATGTTTCCCCTCTTTATTTTACCCTTACATTTTTTTAATGTGTTTCTTGAAATTAGTTGAAAGGTGGGATGAAAATGCAGCTTCCATTTAGGCAAAAATCCCTCCTCCTTTGTGTATTCCCTTTATCCTTCTGGCATCCCATCAGGAAAACCATCTTACATCCTTGCTTTGCCAATGGTGCCTCAACAGGGTCACATCAGAGCAAGGATGGAGGGAATATATGGCAAGTAAGACAAATTCAGGACAGTGTATAAACTGGACTGCTGGAATGTCAAAAGTAACAGGTTGGGGGGTTTGGGGGTGGGGTTTGTTTGGGTTTTTTGGTTTGGTTTTGGGTTTGTGTTTGTTTGGTGGGGGGTTTTGTTTGTTTTGGGTTTTGTTGTTCTGGTCGGTTGTTTTTTTGGGGTTTTTTTTTTTTTTTTTTGCATCTCTGGATCTGAAGCAATTTTGGATAGACATTTGAAGCATGAGCACCTGTGGAGCACAAAGGACCTTGGGAAAAGTGGAATTGTCTTGCTGAGGATCCTGTCAATCCAGTTTCAGCCTTGCCCCAGTCAAGTGTCCCAATCTGCCCCTGAGGAGCTCTCTGGAGTTTGGCCAAGCTCCTGTGGGATTACCTGGACCTGCAAGGAGAGGGTGGTGAGGATCCCCAACCCCACAGTCAGAGCTGGGGAGAACAAACACAACTCCAGGTCACTCAGGGGATTTCCATCCCATGAAATCACCCCACACACCACGGGCTGCAGAGGAAGGGGCATTTCAGAGCAGGACAACAGCCAGCTGCAAAGATGGATGGTTCCAGACAGAAAGGACAAAGTTTGGCACAACCTTCTGCAGAGTTTACATCATCCACAAACCTATTAATCCCACCAGAATCCCCTCTACCTCATTTGCAAAAAAAAAAAAAACAACTCTTCCCAGGGCAAACCAGCATGAAGTATTGTATATTTGTAGCGATATTCTCTACATCCCAGCTGGGGAATGGGATTATTTGGACACTGTGCCCTGCAAAGGTCTCACCATTCATCACCACCCCGACCCAGGAGTGCAGATACATCAGGATTTGCCCCTGGCACCGAGTGCTGCAGCTTTGTTAATCTAGAGCAGAAAAATAACTTATTGCATGAAAGCAGCAGATACCAGAGCAGAACCTCACAAGAAAATATGTGCCATGTGTATTTATATATTTATACATTTAATATGGCATTTAGAAACACATCTTTGCCAGTAACAGCTACTGGAGTAGGGTCAGTGAAAGAAAGTCCAAGAAACTTGCCTAAAATGGGCTGAACATGTCCAAACAGAAGCACTTCTCCTTTCTTCCTGTTCTTCCTTTGGATTTGTTCAGCTGCAATGAGAAAAACTGGTAATAACTGGCTACATGATGACTTATGGCTAAAGCCATGCAGTTCAAAAGTCTCCTGTGGAATAAAATATGTATCTGTACAATTTTTACCTCTATAACACACATACCCACACCAAAACATGTTCTTGTATCCCTACTGATGTAATTTCAAGTCTGGAAAGATTGCTTGGACTGGATGATCTGAGAGGTTTCTCACCTTAATAATTTTATTGTTCTAAAAGAATATGTGTGGGAACAGGGATGTTTTAAGGCCACGTGGAACAGCAGCTGGAAATAGGAGTCAGATAATCACAATTTACAAGACTATTGATATATACCTGAAGAAAATGATGCCAAGATGGGCAGAAAAGCAAAGATGTACAAGAGCTTGTCTCATTTTAGCTGGCAACAACCACATCAACCAGGAGATCTATGGGATGACAAAACCCATTACTTGAAATTTTAGGAAGGCAGGGGAGGGATTTTTCCATTATTTACCAAATGAGGGGGAAAAGATGTTCCAGGGCTACACTGCCTATATGATTATATAAATTATCCATTTCAGGCAGGGAAAACCTTCAAGGAGCTGGTGGGATTCTGTTCCTATCCTAAAGCCAGATTATCATAACTTAGCATCATTGGCTGGGAGCACAGAGTTCAGGAAATGCCTCTCCAGGGAGCCAGCCTGGCCTCCATCCCATTCCAGCTCCTTCCAGCCACATCCAGGGGAAAAGCTGCCCTGACAACACACAACAGTGACCAAATCCATGCCAGAAAAATCTAATATGGGAAAAGAGAAGGGCAAAGAACCAAAAGGAAAGAAAACTTTTATCATTATATTTGCAATGCAGAGGCAAAAACTGGAATCACCTGAAGCAAGATAAAACTGCTTGAACTGAAAAATTAGAAATAGATGTTTCTCTTTTAATCCTGAAAGGCTAAGAAGTCTCACCACATATCTATTTGCATGAGGAACTTTAAGTTCAAGGAGATGTTTTGGATAAACAAAAAATTACTAAAACCTGGGTATTCCTCTAAAGGTACTACCCCAACTTGTTGCAATTAGTTTAAATAAATCCAGAAAGTCTTTGAAACACACCAAAAATAGTTCTTAAATAGAAATATGCTGAATATGGGGAAGGGTCTGAAGGATTTGCAGGAAAGATTTTTCTCCTTGTTGCACTGGATTTGCTGGTCTTTTCTTAAAACATCTCCAAGGCTTCTAAATCTACAGAAGTTAATTTTTCTTTCTATAATCTGTTAATTTTTCTCTTACTTATTCTTATTTCTATAATCTTTTAATTTTTTTAAGCGTGAAATCTTTGAAATTTCAACCAACAAAACATACCATTGGTTTTTTTTTTTCACCTTCCCAGTTACTCTTTGATAATGGGCTACAAAACCACTTATCTCAAGAGCGTCCAGCCAGTCTCAATGGCTTTGGGCACCTGCATTAAAAGCAGCACTGTCCTGCTCTTTAAAATGGCAATTTCCCCAAGCCAACCACACATTATTTGGAGTCCTTTGGCCCAGTGTTTGTATGCTTTGTTTATTGAAACAAAAGCATCCTGTTTATTGAAAACCCACTCTCTGTGAGCCACTAAGCCAAGGAAAATTCTGTATTTAACAGCTCTGTGCACGCTGGGCCCTGAGAAAGGACTGCTGCAGTCACTTCACTGCAAAGAGCAGAAAATCAGCTCCTGCCAGACACTTAAATATTCTCTTTTAAATCACCTGAGAACCTCTGATGGAGACTGGCTGTCACTGTTAGAGCCTCTCCTACTTCTTCAGAAAGATCATAACCCTGATGTGGGAGAGACTACCCAGATTTTTCTTGTGGATTGAGGGAGAGCTGGGAAAAACAGGACAACTGGTTTTCTCTCTCTACTATATTGTCCTGCCTGAAAATACAATGACTAAAGAAAAAACCAAACAGGAACCACACTGGAGTACCTTAAAAAAACCCCAAACAACAATCCACACATAATCTTGGATGATCCATTCTCTTCCATAAAGATAAACCCGAGCACTGCTTCCCTTTTGGCAGAAAATTATCCTTTTAAACAGACACGTGTCACTGCTCAACAGTTGGATTTTCTTACCATATAAAACCATCCTACCAAATACCAAGCAGGCCAAGTTTTCCCTGGCTCTTAAAAATCAGCCTCAACATGAAAAAAGACATCAAAGTTCTCACCAGCACTAAATCAGTACTCCCCAGGCTAAACCATAAATGTATTCAACCAAATCAGCCTTAGAAACTTTTCATTTAGCTCTACAAAGATAACACTAGATCAGCATTTTCATTAAAAAGAAATGTCACGGCTCATTCCTTTCTGTGATTGAAGAGGAAGAAGTAACACCTTCCAAAACTCAGGAGAGAAACATATGCTGCAATAAAAAATAAATACAACTGTGATTGTTGTTCCATTTAATATTTCAGTCTATGATTATAATTACTTCCTGATTGGGAAGAATTCTTATGTTAAAAGAGAATTCTCATGCCATGCAATGGTAGCTCAAGTAGATCAAAAAAAGCAATGGCAGAACCCACAGGATGAGCCAGGTACAAGGTGCAGCGACAGAAACTTGACTGGTCTTCATTTGCTCTGGTTTTATCCCAGTTGTGCACTGAAGGATGTTTCACCCCCACCACCTCTCTGTTACCTGTCCAACATCCATAATTTAGCCACAAAACTGGAACAGAACTACTAGAATACTGAAAGCTACAACAGATTTTGGTTGTGGCAGGTCAGCAAATCCTTATCAGGTCTTTCCCTTTGTTATCTGCAGCAGCCAGAGTGGGATGGCCAAGACTGGATAGGAACAAATCCTTGTCCTCAAAGGAAGCCACTGTCACAGAACAGGGGGCAGTGTCCCTGTACTGGGCAGGCACAGACCCCACAGGCTGTTATGGTCTGTGCTTAAAGGCTCCTAAGACTTTACTCCTAAGGAGTAAACATGGAGCAGAGCAAATGGGGAGGGGTTTGGCAAAGCATCTTCCTTCCCTGCAGATCATTTGAGGTCAGAACTTTTCACTGGAGGGGGGATGAGTTTCAAGGAATGATTTGTCCAGAAGTTTTTCTTCAGGATGAAATGGGTGGATGGAGAAAATGAGGGAGTAGGAAGGGGAGAGCCTCAAGAAGCAGGAGCTGAACTTCCCAACATCATGGCTGGCATATCTGGATCAACCATGACCCAGAACTGTAAGAAATCTGTGATCTGAAAAGCAGGAGGTGCAGCAAAGGTGCCTTACAGGCAGCACACAGCCACCCCCCAGGGGTCATGGCAGGGGACATTTATAGGATGGAGTCAAGCCCCAGGTTCCCCCAGGAGTGCAACACCTCCGTGCCATTTCCATTGCTCCCCTGCCAGCAAACCCCTCTGCTATAGCCTGTCCAGGATGGGAGTTGTGCTTGAATCCCAGAAAGGTCTGGGATGGAAGGGACCTTAAATCTCTTGTTCCACCTGCTGCCATGGGCAGGGACATCCTCCACTGTCCCAGGGTGCTCCAAGGCCTGTCCAACCTGGCCTTGGACACTGCCAGGGATCCAGGGGCAGCCACAGCTTCTCTGGGCACCCTGTGCCTGTGAGCTGCTGGGTATCCAGGTGGAAGCAAATCCTTCAAATTGCTCTTCTTGAGAGTCAATAAAATAGACTCTGATAACTGGAGAGGAAGTGATGAGTAGTCTCAAGCCAAAAGCAAGTTTCTAAAGTTCACACATTTTCCCTTTTACTGAAGGCTCCACGTTCAACCAGTGTGTAAACGCCACCAGAAAACAGCACTAATCTTTCTGCAGGAATCCAAGCCCAAATTTGCAAACCAAAGTGAAGACCTGAAAGAGTCTTTCTGTTGTTTACACAGCACTGTCCTCCAGCTCTTTAGTACCACAATGTAGAGCACTAGTAATTCAACATAAATACATAACTGCACACACAGAGTCACTCACAAACAGCATCCCCAGAACCCACAGACAAGGAGCTGGGAACCTTTGCTGTTGATCATGACTACTTTCTTTGTGTTAAATTTAAAATAGTAATGATCTTCTTTTATGTTAAATGCACGAACAATGAAGTAAAACAATGTCAAGTCAGATGAGAGAACCCGAAGTCACTTCAAACCATCGAGATGTGACGCTCACTGTTAAGTACAGTTCTGCTTTCAACAGATTAAAGTACTCTCAGATCTATTTTTTGTTCCAGTCAAAGGCAGACACGTTGCATAAAACATCAGGGGGCTTTCTTTGATCAGATGCATAACTTTACATTTCTTGTTAAACAGTCATAAAAATAAAAAGGCCTTCTAAGAGGTAAACTCAGAGGATATTTATACTTTCCCGATGACAGCTCAATCGGGGTCTGGAGTTTAGCACCACTTTCAAGATGTAAAAATAATTATTTGCAGAGTAAGTTTTCAAGTTACATCTCTAGAGGAGATAAAGGAATGATCCACAGCTCTGTGCAAAACAAGTCCCACTTGGAGAGGGTTGTTACCTTCATTGAAATAAACCTCTGGTTAATATCACTGGATTAGAATAGAGAGACTTTCTGAGCATTAATAGGGCCTTTTTGTGCCACTCTGCAAGTTCACAGGAATGATAAAACTGTCTTAATTAAGTCTAAAGATTTTCTCAGCATAAGAGATTATCCCTGGGAGAGGCTGCCAGAGCAGTTCTTTGTCTTTGACAATTAGATCAGATCTGAGGCACAAATGGCAAAGCCCAGA
Source organism: Camarhynchus parvulus (assembly GCF_901933205.1). Taxonomy (NCBI): domain Eukaryota; kingdom Metazoa; phylum Chordata; class Aves; order Passeriformes; family Thraupidae; genus Camarhynchus; species Camarhynchus parvulus. Next base: position 24,423,562 of record NC_044578.1, on the reverse strand, counting down.
ACAGGAGCTTCTAAGAATAAAGCATGGCAAGGACAGGCTGGTGCTCAGCCTCAACCTATAGCCTCGTTTACTGAGGGTTTTAAGGCTTTTCCAAAAATAAAAATGAATTTGAGCTATCAGGTTTTTATATTGATTTTCCTCTCTCTCATAAAAAAAATTTTTAAAAAAGTAAAAAATGAAGGTTAATCAACTGCTAAGGAATTGGAAGGAGATTAACCATAGGAAAGAACTTGTATTACAAAGGAAAATGGGGCTGTTAAGACCCTCATACTTAGGGTGAGATAAAAACCATGCTGGACTAAAGGTTGATTTCTCCAAGTTTTTTTTTATCTTGCAGCTCTGCAGATTTTAACACCCAGCAAAATAAATCCAACCACACAGCAAATGGCTGCTTTTCCTGGGAGCACTTTTTTTTGTTGGATCACCAAGTGAGCACCAGGGATGCATGGAATAGTTTTGGTTTGTGTGTTTCCCAGGCAACTTAGTTTTAGCAGTCAGAGCAAAGAGAGAAGGAATTCTTCTTAAAACATCAAAAAAATCAAATAACCTGCCAGCAGATTAAAGGAGTTTTGTCCTCGTTTATCTAAATTCCTCGTCAACATCCTTAAACTCAAAGGGATGTAGGTCAGCTCTGCTGTCCTTTCTTGAGTGACACCTGAGACTGTGACAGGGTTCAACCACTTTGAACAGCATCAGCTCTGTGCATGCTGCTAATCCCACCTCTACCTCAGGAATGTGAACTCACATCCTCTGAGACACTGAGTTTTAAAAGTGCATTTTTTTTTCTTGCAGCAGTGATATGATAGCATTTCTAAAGTCTTGGTCTCTCCATAAAAAAAATGCTTGTTGGTTATGCAAAAAAAGGCCAGCTCAATGCTTTGGGTTGAGTTAATTGACAGAGTTAAGAATTCATGCACACAACTTTGCCAGACTGTAGAAAGCAATTTCGCTCTGATTTGCAAGACAGCAGCTCAGAATCATCAAAGCTGGAAAAGACCTCCAAGATCACATAACTGCACTCCTTTAGTGGCCCACTCTGCACAATCCCTCACGTGCTTCACAGGATGAGCAGAGGTGTGTGCTGGAAAAACAGCACTTAAATTCCAGCTCCACACTCATTAAAATTACATACAGCTCTACCTGTGTTGTGTGTCTGCCCATGCATTATTTATTCTCCTTCCCAAAACTGGGATGGATTGAGCAGTTCTCCTTGAGGAGGAAGCCAGGATCACAGCCCAGACAGCTGACCCACAGCTGGCCAGGGGGATATTCCATCCCATGGAATGCCATGCCCAGTGCATAAACTGGGGGGAGCAGTCACTGCTGGGGGACTCAGATATTGGGCATCACTCAACTCTCCTGCTGTTTTCCTCTGTATCTCTCCCTTTCGCTGCAATTATTATTATATTTTATTTTGTTTCAATTAGGAAACTGCTGCTTTCCTCCCAGTCCTCGTCCCTACCGTGGGAGGAGAGGTTAAACCTCAACAGACGGAAGGAGATTTTTGTCTGCAGCTTTGTTATTCTCAGACAAGTCCTTTGGCAGTCCTAGTGCCATCCCTGGCAGGATTTTTTTCACATCAACCAAGAGAAGAACCAAGAAATCCACTGAGGCCTTCCATTCATTTTTCAGCTGTATATCAAGAATTTAAGGATAAATATTCACCTGGTGAACAAGGAGCTTTGGTAACACAGCATGGGAAAAGGAGCTCCGTTCCATTTTCCAATATCAGACACTGCCTCCTGTTCACCTTTGTGCAAAATAATTTTTAAAGAGCAGATACCAGGAAGTGGGGCAAGTGGTGAGGAAAACTCCTTCCTTCCTTCAGAGGTTGGAGGGTGTTCTTTTCCAGCAGTTCAGCTGGATCGGGTGCTATAATCAATTTGCATAATCTCCTCTGAATAATAAAAAATGAGGAAGAATGACACAGTGAATTCTGTGTCTACATCAACAGGAGCTGGTGTCAACCTCACCCTCTCCTTTGCTGCTTTCGGGGCATTTTTGTTTCACTTTCCTGTGAGACCTAAAGCAATATTCTGCTTTTATTTCAAAGTTTACATTCCTATGATTGATCCTTCTTTGTACTGAGCTCCCCTGTGGGTGTTGCTCCACTCGGAGCTCAGAAACCATCTCTCCACCTGCCATGATTTGGTTTTCAGGGTGGTTTAGACAGCTCCAGGCCAGGCTGGATGGGGCTTGGAGCAACCTGGGACAGTGGAAGGTTCCCTACTGAGAGGGACCTCTCACCTGCCCATGGCAGGGGTGGAACAAGATAATCTTTCAGGTCCTTCCAACCCAAAGCAGGCAGTGATTCTGTGATACCTGCAATAAAATCCCAGTTTCCAAGTCGCAGTTACTGTCCAAAGAAAACATTCTGTCCGTATGGCGAGTGATGACTGGAAAGCAGAGGGAAGAAATTCCCTGTGTCTCACAGGGCTGCATCCATGCAGAGGTGACTAATGGGGGGACAGGCAGCTTGGCAAGACAGAGAACAACCACAACTCATGAGCACGTTCCAGGTAAAGCCTGGAGGATTATCCCTCAAAGAGGCACAGGCTGGGGTCTGGCGAGGAAGGACCTCCCAGCTGCAGCCAGGCAGCACGAGCCAAAAACAATTAAACTGAACTAATTTCAGCTAATGAAACAGTTCAGATGGAAACCTCTCAGACAACTGTGACACACAAACAGCCTCCTCCAGTGAAGCTTTGGGAAAAGGCTGAAACCTGGCCATAACACCAAAGCACACACATCACACATGAGCAGGCCAGGACTTGGTCCTGAATACCGGAGTTCTGCATCAAAAGCACCAATATGAGGAATGTGGCACCGGACTAATCAATTTTAGCCAATCAACCCATAGGAAGGTTCCAAGATACAAGAACAGTCATCAAATAAACAAAGGTAGAAGATGAAATTCATGTCTTTCAATGGTTTTGGTGCTGGCCCTTTCAAATGGTCCCAGAATGTTTTATACCTAAAAATATACCTAGTTTCTAAGCCCCCTTTCCCCCTTTTTTATTAACAGATATGTTCTACCCTTTCAAGTTTAACTGAATGGTAAGACTATTTCCTCATACACTTCTTATTTTTAAATGAAACATGTCACGTTATACATCAGGTTAGGAAGAATTGTTGGCCTAGAGTGGCTTTAAAAAAAACCCACAATGTTCAGAAGCTTTCCATTATTACCCCATTATGGTCAACTTTGAGTAAATATTTTCTCCTATGGGGTGAACCTTGCTTTAAGAAATTCCATTCTTCCATACCAAAAATGTGGCATAGCTAAAACCTGTAGTGTAGAACCAGCACCATCTAAAAATAAACTCTAGCAAGGCACCAAGACTGATGTTTCCTTTGCTTTGGAAATTTTACTATGGTACAACACTAGAAAAGCACAAGCCTAATCATTATCCTCAAACTCCCCCCTCAAATTCTCAAGAAGGAAAAACCAAGCTGACCAAGCCCATCAAAATACTCCATGTTTCTAATTACCAGAGCCAAGGGCTGCTGAAGTTTCCAGTCAGGGCTTTTAAATCAGGATCATCCTAGGCAGAGGCACCAGGAAAGCTCAGCATGCTCATTTCAGGTGCAAATCAAGCTGTTCCCAAAGGATAGGCAAAAAAAAAAAAGTTAACAAAGCCTTGGCTGGCACTCAGCTTGAACCCTGGTTGAATCACATGTACAGACATTGTGTTTCAGGGAAAATAAAAGGTATTGCTGACATCAATACATCAGAGCCAAAGCTGCACAAGTCCCAGAACTGAAGGGCTGCTTGATGTAGCCCAAATGGGGAAGCAGGAATTACAAATGGCCAACACCTGCTGCATTACTGATCTGGATTCTCTTCTTCTGAGCCTGTGGGCATAATTTGAAATTTCTGTTCCATTTGTACTAGACCAAAGATTCCTGTCAAGGCACCATCTGTAGCAATGAAATCCCCATCCAACTCCAGTTCCTGACACAAACCAAACTGAACCAAATGGAAATTAAACCTGCAAAACACCTACATGAAAGCAAACACCTCCAAACTATCAAAGCCCTCACCCATCAGAGTGTATTTACACCCCGTGTAAAATCCCTTCTGGGATCATTTGGAACAGCCACAGCCAGGAAAAGCCTCAGTGAAAGCAAAAGCACAGCAATCTGAAAAAGGCTGACAGCCTGCATCCCCAAGGCACTCTCCAAAATTGTTCATTTTATTCCTCTGGAGACAACTGGGGTGTCTGGGGCAGTCCAGCAGCTGCAGGTGCTGGTCCCAGGGTGTGCAGGGACCACATGCACCGTGCAATCAGCACTTTGGAGCAGAAAAGGGAATTGTTTCTGACGTAAAAACCACCTCTGAACTGCTCTGTTTTCTTTCTTTCATGATCTGCTGAAGGAAGTAAATGACTGGGGATGGGATGAGATCCAGCACTTTTGCACAGTTTCTTTTTTTCCCCAGGAGCATTCAGAACAGCACTGGATTCTCAGCCAGGTAGAAAAATAGAAATTGGTATCTTACAAGGAGAGAAAAAGGAAGGGTTTTCAACACTGCACATTTTAAGCTGGGACAGGGCACACAACCAAGTGTTGTGCAAACACAAGATGTGAGAAATTTGGGCAGATTCCTGTTTTGCTGAGCTGTGAGAGAGGAAGGGAAGGTCTTAGAACACAGCTACAGGGTGGGAGCAGGAGGAGCTCTGTGCAATGGGGTCATGCTCAGCACCTCCCTCACCCAGCAGATATTCATTATCTGGGGCTGGTGACCCAGCAGAATTGTTTGCATGAGAATTTCTCTGTGCTTTTGGATAGAATTTAAGAAATGGAACCTTTGACACCATTGGGGTAGGGATCATCAGCTAATATCCATGCTGAGGTTACCCCAAAGGGAAGCTGAGCTATCAGGCAGCAAGAAAGAACCAACCTGCTGGGGAACCTCCTCTTCTAAGTCAGTTAAAACCTTCCAGGGAGAAGAGACAGCTGTCGCATGGGTCACCGCAGAATGCCAGAGTGGTTGGGGTTGGGAGGGACCTTAAAGCCCATCCTGTTCCACCATGGGCAGGGACACCTCCCACTAGACCAGAAAGGTCCAAGCTTTGATATCCATGAGCCCTGGATGACTTTCCTAGGAAAGGCATCCCACATTTTAACGCCAGTTCATCATGATCCTGCTGTCCCCTGCTCTGCCAACCCAGGAACCTCAGGCAGCTCCAGCACAACCTGGTCTGGGACAGGACAAGCACTCCCAGGCTTGTCCATAGCCAACCATGAATCTGCCAACCCCCACCTGCCGGGGGCTCCTTACAGACATTAAATACTTTCTACAAGAGACACAGTTGGCTGGGCCAAGAAAATTTATTGAGCTGTTGCCACAGACAGTTAAAATTTATGAAGGGCTTCATATTAACTAGATTGTATATAAACATTTTAAAATGCTTCATGCAGAAGGAGCTGGAACAACTCAGAGCTGAAGCCACAGGGATTTGCTTTGAAAAAGTTGCATTTTTCCTCTGAAAATATTCACATGTGACCAGAGGTTTTACACCACACCTATGTAGTTGTGGTGGCTACTGAGTGTTCATATGATATTTTCTGAAAAATCTTTTTTGCCCAGAATTTTTCTGCTGAGAAGCCTCAGAAAAGAAATGTAAACAATAATTATCTGATGGCTTTAGAATGTGGTCTGGAGGTTGTTTACCAACAGGTGCATCTTTGATTGGTTCCATGTGAATTGTGTTGACTTAATGACCAATCCCAGTCCAGCTGTGTTGGGACTCTGGTCAGTCACAGGTTTTTATTATTCATTCTTTTCTAGCCTTCTGTTTGTATCCTTTCTCTATAGTTCAGTATAATTTCAGTATATAATTTCTTTTAATACAATACAATATAATATCATTAAATAATAAAACAACCTTCTAAAAATATAAAATCAAATTCATCTCTTCCCTCGTCCTAAAACCCTCACAGCCACCACAACTGCGGGAGAATTTTGTGGCTTTTGTCCAAAGTCACTTTGAAACATCATCCCCTCTGAGAGAATGGATGGAGGGTTTGCTGCTGGTGTCTTTTCTGACCTTTGAAAAGAACACCCAAAACTGCACACAAGCAGCTCTTCAACAGCTTTAAGTGGTCCATTATTAATTAACACTCATGCCACACTCAGCTGAGCCTTTCTCCCTGGTCCCTGCAGGCACAGACAAGGAAGGGAAGTTAAAATCAGACTGGAGAGGCAAGGAGAGCCTGAGTGCCCAGCAAAGCCCTGGCACAGGAATGCAGCCTGGGATTTAAACATCCTAACCCTCTGAAGGCCAGGATCTCTCTGTCAAGTCCCAGAAGCTGTTGCTGCTCCCTCATGCCTCAGTTCTAGTTTGCCATTGATTTGTGATTTACGGTTAACCCATGCAACGTCACCTCGCTGAACCTGCAGGCAGCCTGAGGCAATTCTGGGGGCATTCAGCAGAATACGTGGGTGGTTTTACCTTCCCTAGACCCCTCAGTGTGATAGCAGACTGAAAACCTCCTCCTGATTGTCTGCACTGGGATGTGTTGCTGAAGGTCTCCCAGTGAAGTGGAAGGAAAAAGAGTAGAAGTCAAGGCTGTGAGATAAAACTCAGTTTTACACTAAATCTCAGCATGGGAACGGCTGGAGCTGTGTCAGAGGATATCAGAAAAAGGTTCTTCCCCCAGGGAGTGGTCAGGCAAAAACACCACAAGAAGAGACACAAAGACACCCAAATTCTCGTTAAAAAGACATTTTCCTGAGTGCTAATGTAACAGAACAACAACAGGTGAAAACACGAGAACGCAAAATTAAAATTAATGGCAAACTTCACAACACATTCCTTTAATCCCTGCACTAATAACAGACAGTGCAAAGCTCATCAGAAATTCCTCACAGGATCGAATTCAGACTCGAGGAAGAGTTAAAATGAGCAGCCTCACTATTTGCTGGTTTGCTCTCCAAAGTGTTGCCTTGCACCGGATGCATTTAACGTGCTGAGGAAAAGGGCAGCAGAGGTCCCTGCAACCAGAAGATTTCGAGGGAAATTGTCACTTTCTCCTCTTAAGTGACAATTTTGTAAATTCTCGCCGTGACAGGAACAATCGAGAAAGCGAATGAGGGGAGGGGAGGGAGATGCTGGCGCTGGGTTTGGCACAGAGGGAGCTCCACACCTCGGCTCAGGAATTGCAGCTCCTGCAGAGCACGAGGAGCATCTAGAGGATGTGGGGAGAACTTCCAGAGCAGCGAAAGCTCATCCGCGGGAATGGGAACAGAATAATGGAGAAATGCTCTTAGGAGCTGCTTAAACAGCCCCAGTCTGTTTAAAATCCCACTTTGCCAAATTTAAATGGGATATTATGGCATTTCTGCTGATGGAAGAGGTAAACTAATAACAAACACGCACGCACACAAAAATCCCACAAATCCCACAGCAAGTGGGGAAAGGGACAGACTGCAGGGAGGAGATAGCCCAGTGGAAGGTGTCCCCACAACGGTAACAAGGTCAGTTTTAAGGTCCCTCCTGAGAGGAATGAGGGATTTGTCTTTACAAACAAGCTGTGGGTCTGCTGGTAGATAAAACCAGCACGGAGAAATAAAAGAAACAATGGGAAGGATTTCCACTGATTGATGGATGGAAAAAGATATTTGCTTTTACAAATAAACTTGAGGTTTGCTGATAAATAAATTAGACATCGAAAGATGAAAGAAACAATGAGGAAGAAAAACCCTTAAATTCCATAAGAATTAAAAATTAAAAGGGAGGATTATAAATTAGAGGGAAATCAGTGTCAGGCGTACTGGGGAGTGTTTACAAGCCCCATGCCCTCTGTAGCTTCCCGTGGCAGCATTTTGGGGGGGTCTCTGCTACATTCTCCTATTTCTGAGCGCTAGTAAGTCACCAGCACGAGTTATTTCCACAAAGATCCCCTCTCCAAGGTGCTGCTGAATGATCCACTCCAGCAGAGCAGGAATCAGGAGGCAAAATAATTCACATGGATAAATGTGCAAATTTGACACGAAAGTACCAGCAGCTCTTGACTGTACTTGAGGTTTTTTTGTAAGAAATTCTTTCTCCTCACTCCCAATCACCCTCTGAAACTCCCAACCACCTGGAATTAATGGTCATTTGAAATATTGTTTAAAAAGCTAAAGAACTAAACCTGAATAACTCAGCTTACACTCTCTGGGGCACATTCTGCAGGGCTGTCAGATTTGGGCTCATTTATTCTTCTTCCCAAATGTTTCTTACTGCCCACTTCAGGGCTTGCTCCAGCTCCTGCTGTGAAGTTTCCAGCTGTGACAAAGGAATATCAAGCCCAGGAGGGCTGGTATCTCCTCCACAAGTGTTTCTGTAAGATTAACAGCTTCCAGCAGCTTCTCCTGAAAACTGGATCCCACCTGTGGTGTCTCAGCCTAACTCTTAAATAGATCAGGAATGGCAAGCCAATTTTGCCAGGGGTCAAATTGGTGGTGGGATTTGTTGCTTCTTGATAGTTTCGCATTTTTGGGGAGGTCAAACCACCGTGGTTTGGTTTTCCCACCAGCTCAAAACACGTTGGGTGCCTTTCCCTTGCCTCTACTCTGCTCCTGCCATCCCTGAAAATACATCGGAGTCGCTGTGAGTAAGTGATTGCTTAAAAAATAATAATTCCTAGAGTACAAAAAAAATAAAGAAAACCTCATTAAATTTCCCACTAAAATTTTCCTGCAGGGAATGAGCTTGAAGTGGCAATCACAAACAGCAACCAGCAATGCCAGAGACAGTGTGGGACACCGAGCTGTCACCTGGGTGTGATGCACCAACGTGGTGGGCCTGGGGAATTCCTGAGGAGCCCCAAACAACGGGAAAATAACAGCACAGGTGTGGTAATCACATATCCTCTGAACAGAGACATAGCCCTCCCAGGATTTTCCTGGGAAGCTGTGAGAAGGCTCAGAGAAAGAATTAAAACAATTATTATCCCAATCTCTGCACCTGGCAGGCAATCTCTGTTTGTCAATGTTTACAGGAAGGAGTTGTCCCTTCTTGACCAATAGGCGAGAGAAGATTCTTAAAAGCTAATCAAGTCTTAGGTGTACTATTGTTTCTCTAAGAACTGTGGATTTCTAATAATAAAGTGTTTTTCATGCCTTCTGATGATGGAGTCTCTGTATCACCTTTGTCTGTCCCTGATACCCCTTTGGTGATACACAGAGGTGAAACAGGCCCCAGGAAGAGGCTGCACATGCTCCTGTTTCCCACAGAAAATAGAAATTTTGTGTGCTAAGCAAGCAAATCATGAGTCAATCTATTCCTGCAGAGCTCCTGCAGCAGCCCATCCCCTGGGACAGCAGGAAAGCTTTCTGTCATCACCTGGGGCAGCTCATGCAGCTGGGGATAATGCAGCCTCCAAAGCCAAAGTCCCCAGCACTTCATTTCCAGGGCTCTCCACTGAAATGCTTGCAGCCCTGAGGGACAGCAGGGCCACATTTTACTCCTCTACCTTTAGAGACTGATATGATCTCCAGGAGAGGCTGAATTCTCTTCAGCTGCGCGAGACCGATTCAGCACCATCAATGTGCAGTGAGAATTTATCAGACAGCCTCTCTGTCCTGGCATTCAGGGAAGGTTTGCTGGACCCCAAGTGACACATCAGCATCATTTCCATCTCCCCGACTCCCTCCCCTCAAAGAAACAAAAACGTGAACAAGGTGTTAAGAGCCAGCACTACCCACAAGAGAGATTTATTCCGTTTGTTCCTTCCTGCACTAGTGGGCTATTTGGTCTCTTTCAGTGCTAATCCATTTTCTCTCATTTACTGTTTGCACTAAACAGTAACCCGGGGCCAAAGCTGAGGGTGAGGTTACCAAGGGAATTCATTGCATTTTCAGAGTGTTTTGGATGTACAAACACATATTGACCTCTTGGGGTACCCCCTTCAAAATCCATCTGGGATCAAAGCCCCAGTCACTGCAATTGTCCTTTGAGCCATTTGCAGATTTCCTGACCTCTCACAGGAATAAGAAAGTGGAAGATTTCAGTCTCTTTTCAGCCCCCAACACTTCCTAAACTCCCACATCACCAAAATTACTTCCTCAATCTGTGCCTTGACTCCCATTTGCTTGACAGACATCTCACAGAATCCCAGAATGGTTTGGGTTGGAAGGGACCTCAGAGCCCATCCAGTGCCACCCTGTGCCATGGGCAGGGACACCTTCCACTGTCCCAGGTGGCTCCAAGCCCTGTCCAACCTGGCCTTGGGCACTTCCATACCCCATATTTGTCAAACTGACCTGAAATTTCTATTTCAGATGAAATATTTTTCATCCATTCATTTATCTGCAGATAAAACTGTTATAATTAGAGATTTCACTCCAGGTTGTTTCCAGGCTCCCACCAAACAGGAGAGAAAATAGGAACCATTTATTTTATTTTCAGCAAACCCATTTTCTACCTGTTTTCCTTTTCTTTCCCTTGTCTTTTGCTCCAGACACAGGAAAACCTGGCCATATTCTAGGCAAAGGAAAAAACCAAGGAGATTTGATGGAATAATTCCAGTTTTACTGCTTGGCACACAGGAGCCAGAGGAGGATAAACTCAAATACTCAGAAATATAGTGCAGTGTTAGAAGCCTTACGAGTATCTGGGTGGCCTGATTGATGTCCCTGAGCCTCCCAGCTTTGCCTGGGCCAGCCAGCCAAGGAGAACACCAGTCCCTGGGATGCCATATGGAAAATGGGCAATGACACACATCCTAAGGGTGGCCTGTAGGGTAAACAGGGTGAGTAATGATCCCTGTGAGCTCCTTTCTGGTGCTGGAAATGAGTCTGCAATTCCCATCTCGGTATTCAACTCCAAGCATAACCCATTCACAACAATTTCAGATTCATGGAACAAAGCTGGGCCCTTGAATTACGGCTGGGAGAGCGGAAAGTAACAAAAGAAAATTTTATAGAGCTGGTAGTCATCATGATGCACTTGTAATCATAGAATCATTAAGGTTGGAAAGGACCCATAAGAGCATTGAGTCAAAATCCTGTGGTTGTCTAGGGAGGAAATGGAGGTGACACAGATCACCACATTCTCCTTTAAGGGAAAAAAAAACCTAAAAAATCTTAAAAAATTAAAATAAACCCCGGCACTTTGATCTCCAGTGTTTTGCTCCTGCCCCACTGTGACTGCTGTCCTAGTTAATTCAATAATGAGAGCAAACAATTGACCACTCAGACCTGTCCCCATTTCCAGTTCGTTTCCTTCCTAGAGATCCCTTTGACTCCAGGTGCAAAATTGTCTCCTGAAAGTGGGGTAAAAAGCAAGCCACAAAAAGCTTCTCTGAGCAACCTCTGCCAGGGCCACACCACCCTCACAGTAAAAAACTTCTTCCTTGTGTTGGAGGGGGGGAATTCACACCACATTTTCACTGGTGCAGCTTGATCTTGTTACTTTCTGCTTTGCCTTCACCACCTGCACTTTCCAACCTGCTCTTTAAATACTCATGGACCCCCCCACTGTTATTATTATATTGCAAGAGTTCTATTTTCATTACATTGCAAGAGCTCCATGTTGCTGGAGTTTCGTACCTCCTTGATGTTTCTCATAGGCAGCTCCTCTAGGCACTGACTCTTCCTTGTCCTCACAGCAGCCAACTGACTCCAGCTCCACTCAACCAACCAATCCGCTCTTTTATAACACTCTTCTTATTGGCTGCAGATGTGGCCTGTTAAAATCAGGCCTGCTGCTAATCTTTAATAATTAACCCAGCTGCAACTCTTTAGGGGGTAAGATTACTTTCTATACTACCTTTATTTATTTATATTCTATCCCCCTACACCCCTCCATTCCTATAAAACTTTTTATTGCTTCTTGTTAACCATTCCTTAATACCTAAGATGGGCTGAAATGAAGGAATATCCTTGTGCTTTTCCAAGCCATCCCACAGACCCAGTTTGTAGCGCTGTTCTCTCTCCACCTCCTGGCAAATAATGTTGGCTCCCCCAGGTAGAGCCAAACTGCAAATAAAGAGGAACATAAAAATGTCCAGGCCCCATCTATTGCAAAAGGCAGCCCTTGTTGCTGGAATTTACAGACTGCCTTTTAGTTTTATCATTTTATCCCCCTTGAACACTAAAATCAGTTAATCCCGGGTAGCAGCATAAAACTTGGGACCAGAGACAGACCGTAAATCATCCCAGGGTGTTGTGGCACAAATCCCTGCTGGAAAAAAAATGCACAGCACTTAACTCCTTCCCTGCCCTTCCTGTTCCTCCTCAGGGCTCCAGGCAGGCTGCAAGGTGGGGTATTTATTTATTTATTAGCACCTCTCAGGGTGCTGCAGTGCAATGTTGTAATCAGGTAGTGACACTTTAATCAGTTGTGCAAGAGCCTGGATGGATGGATGGATGGATGTGGGTGGAGGGATGGAAGGAAAGGCAGTGGAGAAATGCACTTGTGAGTTAATGAACAGGATGCTGAACCTCATCCTGTGATGTTTCCACTTCACACCACTGTTACCCTATGGGATATAGTGGGTTTCTCTGGGAGATCTGGCATAAGCTACTCATGGGGACTAAAAACCCCCACAAAAACAATAATAAGGAGTGAAACAGCAACAAAACCCGACCGGACAAACCTCATCTGACCCAAAACATTAAAATCTGTTTCAGCTCACAACTGTGTCCTTCACAAGGGCAGGTCTGGAATCGGTTTCCCTTGGAAATGAGATTTCCCATTTCCTCGGGTGGCGGTACTAAACTTCCAGCTGCTGCTGCTGCAGATGAGCTGCTGCCCCTCACATCCATGGCTTTCCTCGCTGAAGAGCAGAAATCCGGGCACGAAGTCCCTCAGTCCCTGTCCAGCCCCAAAGGAGGAGCTGTCCCAGCACCAAGAGGTGGCGCCCAGAAACCAGGAGATGCTGGGACTGGGACTGGTTTCTGCGAGGCAGCATCAGGGTGACGAGGGCAGGGAAAAACACACATCGGGATGGATATAGAAACTGTACAAAATGAGGATCAGCCCTTTCCAGTCCGTATTTCCAGCTTCCAGGGCTCCTCATGCTCCAAGCACCAAGCTCGGGTTGCTGCAGCTGTGCACACACCAAATCAGCAATTTGTTCTTTCTCCTCATCTTTGCTATCAATTTATTCCAGACAGACCCTTGGCTCCTTGTCCTGGCCTCAGCTTCAGTTTCATACACCCTTACAGGAACACTGTAACAGAGTAAATTGCAAAATTCCATGGTAAAAATCCTTGTTGTGTTTTACAGTTTCCTTAAGATAAAATTTTTTTGGGTTTAAAGCGAGAAGTGAATATTCAATATCCACGTTTTGAGCACAAACTAGTGAATGAAGAAAAATGAACCTTTTACTGTAGAAATTAATCGAATTAAGAAAAACCTCAAAGTCTATCATATCTTTCATGTTACAAACACAAGTTTATCAGCAACACATTGAAAGAGAAAAAAAGAGGAAGAGGGGATTAAAGTTTGTCACTTAAATTTACTGCAAAGAGATTTCACTGAGGCAAGACATTTTAGGCATTTAAAAAATATGGGTTTTTTGCAAAAAAAAGAAGGAAAATATTTACACTTTGAGAAATTGATAAGCCAGTACTACAGAGTACCCAGTCACTGACTTGAGTGCTATAACTTATGGGCTGAGTTTTTTATGGCTGATGTTTTCTGAACACTGATGAAGGACATAACAATTAGCAGCAAAGAAGACATCCTCTAAACCCAATGGAAAGAAGCCAAAGTTAAGCAACCTTCTAACCACTTTAGTAAAATAGTCTGGATTTGTACCTTGAGCAACCTGGTCCAGTGGAAGGTGTCCTTTCTGGAAGGGGGGATGGAATGAGAGGAGCTTTGAGGTCCCTTCCCATCCAAAGCAGTCTGAGATTCCATAATTCCTCACAGCTCTTTCCTTAAAGAAAAAAGAATTTGAAAAAAAAATTTAAAAAAGAATAAAAATTGTGCAGGGCACTTACCAATATTTTAAGGTACTTTTGAGAAAACTCTGAAGTTCTGTTCTGCACTGAACCCAGTGGAGCTCTTCTGCCTCTTGCGACTCTGAGTATTTGTTTTTACCATTTCTTGTCAGTACCAAGCAGAGCAACATTGAATTTCTTCAAAGTACTCCCTGAAAAATGACATTGGAATTTAAACACTTCACCTGCTAGAACTAAAAGTCTCTGTACAGTGCCTGGAATTTTCCCTCTGTGCTTCTGCATCTGCCTAATAATTATTGTCATTCTGATTTAGAGACAACATACAGGGGACAGCTGAACACTTTTGGGAGGGTAACTTGGACAGAGCTTCAAGTAATTTTTTTTTAGGGAACAAGGAACAAACTAGGAGGTTTTTGCTGCAAACACAGGATCTAACTGAACTTATAAGGGGGAAACATGGAAAAAGAAATGTTGGACTTCTGTGCCACTCCATTGATTTTGTGCCCACTGAAACCACTCAATTTTTAAAGTGCCACTTACCAGGGTTGGATTAGTGCTGGAAGAAACTGTCATTGAAAATTTACATATGTCCATTTCAGAGTAGGAACAAAACTCTCTTCAGGATCTTTTTTTCTTCTCACATCAAAGAAACATATCCTGTATTAATTCTAAACCAAGGATGTGTTAAATTAATTTTTAACATTTCTCACTGTTGCAAATTCATTACTTTTGGAGGTATTTCTTGTAGTTTTTACACAATTCTAAAAGTTTCCTTGATTTCCAAAGAGATATTTCTAGCAGCTTTTACACTGCTGAAAAGTTCCTTGAGTTCCTAAAACCAAATCTCATTGTGGATTTATTTGCTGAATTCCAAAACAAATTTAGCCACTAATTGGAGACAGGTTTCTCTGGATAAAAATACAGATCCTGCACACCTGTCCTTAATCAGAATGCTGATGAATCTGAGCCACACTTTGATACAGCATTTGAGTGTCTTCCAGCCTCAGGATTCTGTGATTCGTTGTCAGGAAGACAAAATAAAGCAGGTAACAATTACAAACTAACCTGTGAAATAATCCAGCCTCACTTGTGCAGGTAAATATTAACTGAGGAGGAATGAGGGGTTTGTTTAGTTCAGGGCTGGAGAACTAAAACAATGCTGTGCACGCCTGGGAAAAACCTGATGGCTCATTAGTGCTCCTGCTTGGCTGAAGGGTCAGGGAGCTGGGGAGTGCTGCCAGCCACAGAAAGCTACAGAAAAAGGCTGGATGACTTCCAGGGGTGTTTTGGTGGATGTCAGGCTGTTAGGGATGACCATGGCAACGTGGGGAAGAGATGCTGAAATTTCTTCTCTTTTCTTGGTGCCTCTATTCCTCCTGTTCTTCATAGAACTGGTTTGGGTTGGAAGAGATCCTAGAACTCACCACATTCCACCCTGTGCCATGGGCAGGGACACCTTCCACCATCCCAGGATGCTCCAAGCCCTGTCCAGCCTGGCCTTGGACAGTGCCAGGGGCAGCCACAGCTTCTCTGGGCACCCTGTGCCAGTGATCTTCCCCCAGCCCTGCCTCACTATGGAATTGTGACACAGAAAATGTTTAACCTGAGATTTCCCCTTACTGCTCATGAAAAGCAAAAAGTGCCAGAGGCCACTCTGTGGTTGGATGTGTGACCCTCAGGACCTTCACATCCATAAAGATGGGAGAGAAGAGTAAACAAGTTTAGGAAATAGGAATTTTTGCTCCTGGTAAAAAAAAAGGGTTGAGATCAACCCAACATGCTATCAGCACAGGTAAATGCTCTACAGTACATCTGAGTCTTCCTCCTAAACCAGTGAACCAACAGATGTTATCCACTGGAAGGTGTCCCTGCCCATGGCAGAGGGTTGGAACAAGATTGAGCCTAAATGTCCCTCCCACCCAAACCATTCTGGGATTTTTATGGATGAATGTATGGAATGTCAACCACAGCAGCTGAAGTAGTGCAGTAGAGCACACCCAGAAAACATTACCCAAGACACAAGCAAAGCTCACAAAAAGCCAGGGACTCTTCCGAAACTTGCTGTTAAATCTGACCCATCTTGATTGTTATGTTGGCTCTGTTGTTTCCAAAGAACAACTGCTATAAATAAATGTATGTGATTATCTGCATCAAAAACTCTTACAGTTTAAAATTAAGCCCAAGTAAAGTGTCTCATTTTCTTTCTTGCCTTTTCAGAGTGATACATAACAATTTATGAGCTACTTATCTGTTAGGTATTTACAGCTGAAAATACCTAAAGGCAAGAAAACCAATAAGGCACAGAGCAAAATCTGAGAGACACGTGAGGATCCCGCACTGCAATTCCCAGCCACAGTGCCAAGGTCTCTCCCGGGCACTCACTGCCTCCTGCAATTCCTGCTGGATATGAGAAAGGGCCAGCAGCTCTCCCTTGGTTTGTCAGCATCCCAAAATCATCAGAAATCCTGATTTTCCTACTTTTCGATGCAGAGGTTTTTTTTCTTTTTGTTTTTACACACAGTTGTCCTTGTTCATAACATGACCTGTGGACTGGCAAAGGTTTTAAGAGCCACAGCCCCTTTGAAGTAGATGGATCAATGTGTAAAACACTTGGCAATTAACTGTGCATTAACTAATTAAACTTAGAGCCTTGAACAGCACTCACAGGTGGAGGGGGCTGGGTTAAACTCGGGGGCTCAGTGCACAGAGGTACTGAGAGTTCCTTCTCCATGTTTTCCTTACACTTACCTAGAAAATCCCAAAAACATACAGCTGCTCAACTGTTCGATCATGAATGTCTTGTATCCTTGTACAGAATTCTGAGGCAAAAAAGAAAAGAGGAGACTTCCAATTATTTTTTCTGCATCACCACTGAGAATTAGAGAAAGAGAAAAGCAAGTGTTGGGATAAAATTGCTGAGGAAAATCTGATGATAAATGGGCAGCTAAGCTTTCCTGTAAGGGACGAATGAAACCTGCCCAGTTTTCCACTGAAAGGATTTCTGTTCCAAGGTTAATCACCTTTTTGTGCAGCTTGAAGAACTGACTGCCATGTCCCTGAGCCACTCGTTGGGTTGCAGAGGCTGCCTGAGGGACAGCCAGGTTGCTCAGAGGCGCCTGGTGTTAATGTCCTGCAAAAAGCTGTTTGTGCATCCGGGAGGAATGTCAAGAATCATTAAATCCCCATTTACTGGCCTTATACATCACAGCATTTATCACTTGGTGCTGGCCTGGCAAAGGGCTTTCTCACCTCTGCGGGCTGAGGGAGGCTGGAACTGCCCAGGGTTTGCAGGGAGCAGCCCCTGGCTGCCAGGACGGCCCTTCCTCGCTGGGTTACATCGCTCTGCCAAGACCTTCAGCCCACAGCCAGGGGGGCTGGGGACATGGGGACACCAAGGAACCCATCTGGGGGCCACTCGAGCTCTGTGTCCTGCTCCTGCTGGGAAGCAAAGGCTGGATCTTCACATTATTTCTATTTTTCCTAAGCACCCTGTGTTTATTTAGATGGTGAAATAACATTGCTTGGCTGTTACCTGTGGATTCATAGCACCAAGTTCTCTGTTTTGTAAGAGCTTTCCTCAGTGTCCCACCACACGGGGAACTGGGAAAACATGAACAAGGGCTGTTTTCCACTGCAAGGATTTGCCACCAGAGAACAGTGATTCAGTGGCATCCTTTAAGCCAACAAATATTTGTAAAGTGCATCTTACAACACCACGGGCAATTATAAAAAACTCTTTCAATGAAGTTGAATTTGTCAACCTGACATTTATTGCATTACACAACAGAGCAGGAGAGCTGGCTTTGGTCACACTGCAGAACACAAATGTTGGAATTCTACATTGGAGTGGAACGTTCAAACTTCACCAAAGTGAGCTCCACAGGAGGAGCTCTGGCCTCACCGTTCCTGCCACACACCAGGAGGGGCTGCTGGGTTTGGACCTTGCCCTTTTGGGCATCCCCTCCTTCCTGTTAACATCTGTTTACGGAATCAAACAGGCTCTGGTGGGTTTATTTCATTGCAATCAGCTCCACCAACGCTGGACGAGATATTGGGAAGGAGTTGTTCCCTGTGAGGGTGGGGAGGCCCTGGCACAGGGTGCCCAGAGCAGCTGTGGCTGCCCCTGGATCCCTGGCAGGGCCCAAGGCCAGGCTGGATGGGCCTTGGAGCAACCTGGGACAGTGGAAGATGTCCCTGCCTGTGGAACTGGATGAAATTTAAGCTCCTTTCCAACCCAAACCCATCTGTGATTCTGTAACATTTGCTGACCTGTTTTCTACTCTGTGTATCAGCCATGCCATAGGCCCAGTCCAGATCTCTCCTGCTAAATCCTTTTAAATCAATGCCCCAAACACAAGTTCTAAAACAAAACATGAAATAAAAAAGGGAAAACCATAAGACACTGATTAAAAACCACTCCTGTCCCAGGTTACAAGAGTTCAGAACTGCCTTGGTTGGGCAGAGGGAGAACTTACAGCAGAAGGATGGTCTAAAACTCAGTGTTAGACTAAACTCTCTGCCTGCCAATTTTCTCTCAGATTGATAGGAGAATTTGGCTGATATTGTGGGCAGTTATCACTGCCTGGAAGAAAAACATCTACATTAAAGTGTGTGCTGTACAAAACACCTGAGGCTGCAGCCTTCAAGACAGAGAGAGGCTTTCTGACTCTGGGAGTGTGTAAAGCCCATAGGAGGCAGTGTCCCTCAGTGTTCACCTACTTTTCACATCCTCACTGTTTTTAGCCATTTTATTAAATGTAGGTCACTCTCATCACATTTTGCTGCTTGCACAACTCACCCTCCTTGCCACTGGTACTAAATCATTTGCAAATACAAAGACCAACCCCAACCCTGCTGCCCTTTCCTCACACAGGGACCAAACAGCAGGACAATGATCTTTGGGACTTTAAATACTTCCTTTAGCTGGAAACGTGCACTGGCCCCCAGGGGTGAGAGGAAGAGTGGGGTGGATTTGGTCTAGAGCAATGACAGTTCATAAGTTGGACATAAATTTTAAATACATATATTTAACTGTATAAATACCTGTGTTCTTCATCTAGAAGGTTGTGTTTCCTGTATTTCAAACAATTTACACTGAAACATTGCTTGCTGCTGGATCTTGCAGCTGTCCCAGCTCACAGCCATGTCATGGAGCATGGTGGAGTCACCATTCCTGGGGGTGTTCAAAAACCATGTGGATGTGGCACTTGGGGACCAGGTTTAATGCTGAACCTGGTGGTGGTGCTGGACTGATGGTTGGACTTGGTGGTCTGTTAGGTATTTCCCAACCTTAATGGTTCCACGATCCCAAGATTCCAAAATAAAAGAAAAGGAAGTGAGCAATAAAGACACGCTGGATTTCAGATGTCAAATTATTCTCTAATTTGTTTTCTGGCAGCTTTTGAAAAAAGAGACAGAAAAGACACAGAGGCAACACCAACAAAAGGCTTGTGGTCTGGTGGGGTATTGAAACCTGCTCTGTGTCACCTTGGAATAAATTTCTTTACCTAAAAATGGGTTTAAAACATGGTTTTAAATAAGGTGTTAAAAGAGGCTTGAAGCTGAGGGAGGAACAGCAAATGAGAGTTGAACAGCATATGAGAGTTAAACAGCATTACTAACTTCTGGGCTTCTACAGGGTCAAAAAAGCATCAGTTCAAAACAGCTTCCTCGCAGGGTTATAAAGGGACAGAGCAGTTTTAAAGGAGGAGCAGAGGGACCTTCCCGACCCCAGCCCTCCAGGCTGTGTCCCTCTGTGCTGGCAGCATCCTGGCATCAATCAGTGCCAGGAGCAGGGGCTGACTCGTCACACAAAAATGCCCTCAGGCAAATCCCTGGGGTTTGGTGAAACAGGACCAGAAGGATTTGCTTTGAATCCACAGCTGTAAAGCATCAGAGTCTCTACTTCCCAAACATGCTGGTGAAACATTCCCCTCTGTCTCTTAAAGCCGTGGCGTTAATTCCGGTTTGTGTTTTCCAGCACACGCCCTAAACGAGCTGTGAGAAAACGTCTGGGAGGTGTTAAGCAGCAGCGGGATGTGGAGGGTGTCTCCTACGTTCTCCTCCTCATCCCAGAATTTACAGACTGCCTGGCACAAGTCCCGTGTCCCCTGCTGTCAGTGCTGGCCCAGCATCCCCAGTCCATCCAAAAAGTTGGGTGAGGAGCAGAAATGCAGCTAAATTACAAAACGGTACCAAACAAATGACACAACTTTAGAATCATAAAATCATGGAATGGTTTGGGTTGGGAGAAACCTTAAAGTCCATCCAGTGCCATCCCCTGCCATGGGCATGGACACCTTCCACTATCCCAGGTTGCTCCAAGCCCCATCCAACCTGGCCTTGGACACTGCCAGGGATGGGAGGTGTAGCTTTACCAGTCTATTTTATTCTTCAATGGCAGAAGGTACACTTTCACACCCAAATAAGCCCAGAGCTGCCTATTTTCCCTAGCTCAGTTTTTACTTGTCTAAAACCATATACCTGGGTGAGAATTTGAGAGAGACACAAAGGCCAAAACCACTTCAAGGTTCCCAGGTTTCTGTGGCCAGTTTGGCCACAGCCTTTGAGGAGGACACACTGGAAGAGTATTGTACTGATTAAAGATAAAATACTTAAGTATAAAGGCGGTTTGATGTTAAATTCGCCGAGGTTTTTCTGACAGGTCTCGGGATGGCCTCATGAATGGGCTGCTGGCTCCAGGTGAACATGGAATGGCAAGGAAGCCCCAGGTGGTGGAGGACAGTTCCATCTGCACACATCAGACCCAGTCCAGCACCAGTGACCCCATCACAGCTGGGGTTCCCCTTTCAGTGCCCCATTTGTCCCCTTTCTCAGACCTGGCCATGTTCCTGGCACCCCTCAGATCCACCCTACCACATGGATCTCTCCAAGCTCATGCTTGCCTGCTCAGGGAGCTCTGTTCTCAAACATCTCCTGACAAAAACAGGAGTCTTTTGGCTTGGCCTTGGTTCTCTGATTTCAGGTTTGTGGGGCCCTCATGGGTTACACAGCCACAGAAGAATTGCAGTTCCTGTGGGGTTTGGTTTCTCTAAAGGTTAAGGAGTTGTCGTGTCCTGGCCCTGCCCCAGGGCCTGCTCCTTGCCTCGCGTGCTCAGCAGAGCTGTGTTTGTGTTGCCATGGGGAATTCCTGGGAATCCTCCTGCCCCTGCCTCCCACCCCTCGTGAGAAGGGCCCTGTGTAACCTCCTGGCTGAGTCACATCCCCACACAAACCTGTCCACCCCAGGAGCCAGCAGCCAGTGAGGGGTAAATTTACAGCTTCAGGAAACGTCTGCTCAGCTTTGCTTCCAGTGAGCACCAGAGCAAAACCTGTGATGTCAAGGGGTTGCACAATCTGCTGTTTGATCCCACATTCACTCCTGAGCACGAGCGGATCTCCTGGAAAACCGGCCCTGTGTGCTCTGTCGGAGCAGCTCTGCAGGTGATCACTCAGTGCTCAGGTGTCATCCCACAGACAAAACATGCCCAGGGGAATGGGAAAGGGCATTGGCTGCAGGCCCATTCCCTGCCAAAACGGGTTTTCTTCTCACCAACACAAAGAGGCCGAGGCCACCGCTCAGAGCTCCAGTGCTCCCCAGGTCACTGGGATTTATTCTGAGCATTCCCTCTGCTGGCAAAGGCAGGCAGAGATTTCCAGGGCCCATCCCAGCACTGCAGCCTGCCCCAAGATCCCAAGGAAGAGAAGGTCAAGGCCACCCTCAGTGCTGGGTGTCCCAGAGCCCACCAGAGATGTTTTCCAGGGCCCATCAGAGATGTTTTCCAGAACTGTTTTCCAGAGCCCACCAGAGATGTTTTCCAGGGCCCATCAGAAGTGTTTTCCAGAGCTATTTTCCAGAACACACCAGAGCCAATCTCCAGAAAACACCAGAGCTGGTTTCCAGACCATACCAGAACTGGTTTCCAGGGCTGTTTTCCAGAGCCCACCAGGGCTGGTTTCCAGACCATACTCAGAGCTGTTTTCCAGGAACTGAGCTCACCCCCAAGGCTTCACCCCCTTCACCAGTGCAGCGTGGCACTTCCCTGTCCTTCAGGCACGAAGGATCTCCCCTGTGCTGCCCCTACAGTAATGTTTGAAGCCTGAAATAATTCATTTTCTAAATCTACCTTTTTATGCCTGCCAGGGATCACAGGCTGGGTTGGGAAAAAATACTGTACACACAAAGCAGAACAACCTGGATTAAAGGGAGGGAAAATGAGAAACAAAGGGTTACATTTCTAGGTATGGGGAAACTCTGTGTGGTTGGTGTCACATTGTGTGTCAGAAGAGGGGTTTTCCTGCATTATTATTCTCCTTCCACATTACTTTTAATAATGTCTAAGGAACTTCCCTGCTTTATAAGGAATCCAAGATTAAAGGTAGCAAAGACTCGTCCCATGCACTGTCAGTCTTGTGAGCTGCCCCTCAGCATCAAGCTGCTCTACATCTCTTCACAAAAAACTGAAAATAGCCCACAAATTATCAAAATAAAACTGTCTGAAAACAGCAGGTGACAAATATAGTTTTATTTTTTATCATCTGTAACACTGTGATAATATAAACTGTATAAAGCATGATAAAACTCTTCCATGAAACAGAGTAGGTACATATAAAATAAAAAATACAAATATTACCAAAAGGAAAGACGACATTTAAAAGAAAATATTACAATAATATAATGGTACCAGTTCCTTTCTGTATTCCAGAATTTATGGAAAATGTTTAAATTATGCAGCACTAAGATAAGTTATTTTTATTTTCTTTGTTGATTTTAAACATGCACTAACTCAAACAGAAATAAAACCTATTGATCAATACAGGAAATGTTATTTAACCACAGAACTTTGCATGTAGACTTGGACCAACCTAGGCTAGTGGGAGGTGTCCCTGCCCATGGCAGGGGGTGGAATGAGATCTACTTTAAGGTCCCTTCCACCCCCAACCATTCCACAATTCTTTGGTACAGCGGCTGTTAAGAAAATGCATTGTAATTATTTCCCTTCCCAGGGATTTACTGACTTTAGCAATTAAAGTCTTCCGAGGTGCAGCTGCATTTTCTGTGCATTTGCAGAGTTACAGCAATACTGGTTGAGATGGTACTAAAATAACCTCTGTCTATGCACAGTGTTCCATTAATCAAAGTATTAAGAATATATTTTTAAAATAGCTCCTAAGGCTTCACATTCTTACCTGGGCATGTTCTACCAATCCCCAGTAAACATTGCCACTGTCCCTTTACAGAAGTGTGTTGTTTTAATCGTGCTCAAATGCAAAATCATTGTCAATTTATGAAGAAACATTCAGGTCAGAAATACAGAAACTGACAATAATTTAACATATGGCTGCAAGTAGCTCAAGAGTTCAAGCAATGTAATTTTGAGGATTAAATAAGAAAATATCAGAGGTTTAGTTTTTTGCTGAGTGGTACAGACATTCTCATATAGCAGTAAAGTGGATTTCAATTTTTTTCTAATTCCATCTTACCCTTCAAGCTATGCCCAGTTTACATCAATTAAAATTCAATTACCCCCCCAAAAGAAACCAGTGTTTACAATTCTGTAAGACAACACAAAGACACTGAACCCAACAATCCACAGTTTTAAAAACGAGGATCTCAGCCTACTGAAATGTTTTAGCTCCCAAAAAAGCAGTACAAAATGCATTCTCAAGAAGGCGTTCTCAGGAGTGTCGCACAGCCCTGTGAGGAGCAGGGATGCTCCACTCAAGTCCTTTTGCCTGCAGTTCCAAAGGCAGGAGCAGTTTCTGGGCAGGGCAGGGCTGGGCACAGCCTCTACGTGTGGTTGTTGTTGTTGAGGTTGCTTTTGTTGAAGAACCTCCTGGCCTCCACGCTGCTGAGGGACACGGAGCAGCGCGAGGGGTTCTGCTTCCTGTACTCGATGCTCTCCATCATCGCCTCCTTGATCACCTGCAGCCAGCAGCAAAGCTCACTTTGAACACTTTGGAATGCACAGAAACAGCCCCTTCTCCCATTAACAGCTGCTGCTCCCACTTTTAGCTCCCCTCCATCACTGAGCAGAGGGATCAATGAGTTTTAGCACAAACAGTATTTCCTGAGTGTATAAAATACTGATTTTAATGTGGTTAGTAAAAACATGAGGGAGGCCACTAACACTGAAAAAGTCACACAAAAACACACAGTATTTAAAGAACCCCCAGTGAAACCCAGAAGGGTAAATCCAAACATTGAGAAAATCCGTATTTCAAGGATGTAGAAAGTAATTATTATGCTGAGAAAGATTAAATCTTCACTTTTAAATCCTTTGTGCTGATGTAACAAGTTTTCTTCACTATATTGATTAAAACCCCTCTATCTTTATCTGGGATGATCATTACACTTGTCACTCCACAGATATTGGGATCATGATGTCATGTTTCACCAACTATCAATTACAAATAATTGTTACTGAGTTAGCTGATAAAAACATTTCCTTCAGAGGAAACTTCTAGTATCCTTTTTGTCCAATTAGACAAATAAAACCTGAGTATCAAGTCCTGCACATCTTTAACAGTGTCCTTTGCTCAGCTATCCTGAATAGCTTGGGATGGTAAAATGGCAAAACCAAGGCAAGAACCGAATGAGAAAATCAGGCAAACACTGAGGCAAAGCCCTGTACCTTCTGCAGGGCAGATTTAGGGCTTTCCTCACATCACCCACATCCCCCTGTAACAATCCAGCCCCTTTAACCCCCCATACTCACATCCATGTTATTGAGGGTGTTGAACTCCATGAGGTCATGGAGCCTCTTGAAAGCCTCATTGGGATACTGGAAGTTGAAGGTAGAGAAAGGTGTGTCTGGATCATCAAAAATATCAAAGTCTGCAAAATCCTTCTCTTCTTGTGTTTCTCTGGGAACACCTGCACAGGACAAATACAAAATTCCATCCAAATGTTAGGGCTGAGGATTTATTACCTTATTTTTAATGGCTCCTTTCAATTAATTCCCTAAGGACTACAGACAAAGCTGCTCTGAGTTATTTCAGAGGCAAAACATTCCTAGTACATAACCACAAAGTGATTCCAGAGGAATAGGTGGATTCAGCATCAGGAATTGTGAGCTCACCTGGAGCTTTGTACTTCCTGAAGTCGATGTTGGCCAGCACGAAGTGGATGATGGTTGGACAGTCCTTCTCCGAGGAGGTGTCCTTGGGCTTGAAAACGTAGCACTCCTTCATGCCCTCCCTGTCAAACACGTTGGGATCTATCTTGGGGAAAGGAAGCTTGTTCATTTTGGCCCATTTTTCAGCCAGCAGGATTTCCTGGAAAGAGGAGAAAGACTCAGGTGGCACAAAAGCTTCCACTGCAAAGTCAGGAGTTTTGCAGAGACAGGGATCATGTGGGGTGGTAATGTGATCCATAAATTATTAAATCTCCAATATAAGAATGACATGGAGGGAGTCCAGAGGAGGCACCAGGATGGTCAGAGGGACGGAGGAGCTCTGCTGGGAGAAAAGGCTGAGAGAGCTGGGATTGTACAGCCTGGAGAGGAGAAGCTTTGGGGAGACCTCACTGTGGCCTTCCAGTGCCTGAAGGAGCTGACAGGAAACATGGAGAGAGACAATTTCCAAGGGATGGAGTGACAGGACACAGGGAATTGTTTCCCACTGGCAGAGGGCAGGGATAGATGGGATATTGGAGAGAAATCCTTTCCTGTGAGGGTGGGGAGGCCCTGGCACAGGGTGCCCAGAGAAGCTGTGGCTGCCCCTGGATCCCTGTGAGCATTCAAGGCCAGGCTGGATGGGGCTTGGAGCAGCCTGGGCTAGTGGAAGGTGTGGGGTGGGATGAGGTTAATGTCCCTTCCAGCCCAAACCACCCTGTGGTTCTCAGGATTAATCAAGTGGATCTCAGCAGGACCAAGGGAGCACCTCACTCACCCTGCCCAGGCTCCACCACCTGCCACATGAGTCACAGGAAGGAACGTGGTCTGCCCCAGAAAGCTGGGGGTGAATTTACAGAGCTGACAGTGAGGGAAAAGCCATCCATAATTTTACTTTGCAAAGCAGTACCAGTGCTGTGGCAACCACTGAGAGCTCCTAAACACTTGCTGTACACATTGCCACACACTGTTGTACTCAGAATTAACCCCCCATGCTCAGGGGCCTCTCAAAGCACACCGTGTGAAGAGCTCTGGAAAACAGCCTTCTTTTTCCTCATGACAACCCAGTAAACAAGATAATTTGTAAATAATGACTCAAAAGCATGTAATGAGGGTGTGTGAGAGGGAGGAGAGAGAAGGTTAAACATCTTTAATCTTGGTTTTCAATGAAATAGGAGCCTTCTTTGGACGGCTGTTTTGGATACGCAAGAGATTAAGAGATAGTGGGTGTAAAATGGTAAACCAAGGCTCGAGTCACTGAGTAAAACATTAGAGTGCTACCATAGATACAGGCCCACTTCTGAAGTGGCATTTGCTCTCTGCAATGCACCAATGGGACAGAACTGGTTCCTGTCCTGTGCCTCAGGAATACACCTGTGTCTGCCCCAGCAAACACCCACTTGTGCTCCAGAAAGAATTCCCTTCAAGAGAGGCTTCTGGAAAACCTGAGGCATCATCGAATTTTCCCACAATTTTTTATCATGTTAAGGATTTTTTTTGCATTTTGAAAACGATGGTTTAGAGAAAAACCTTCAGGATGCCACTTGAGTGCTCACTAATCTCTCCATGTTCCCCAAAACAACCCAGAAAATTGCAGCTGACAAAGACAGAATGCTAAGGGTAGCAGGGGTGACCATATACAGCCTTTTGCACAGACTCCACCTGTGGAATGTTAAAAAAGGGAGGGAAAAGATGTTTCAGAGACAAAGGCAGTGCTCTGTCAGCAAATTTAGCTGCTGGGACAAACACTCTTGACAAAAAAAAAAGAGATACATTCTTATGCAAACAGAATATTAAAGGAAAAAACAGACTCTGGGATTCAGTCATTTAAGGAAAAAACAAAGGATCTCAAGCACTACAAAGACTTCTCAGTACTCTATTCTCCCCAGTAGCCCCAAGAAACATAGAGATTACAGGAATTTCTCCTTTTTATTCTCCTGTAATTTGGCTGTGCAGTTGGCAGCACTGTTCTCATGCTTATTTTCCTACTGCTGTTGCTTTCTAATGTTTTGGGGGTTTTGTCACTCCATAACAGCTGAAGGAAAAGAATTCTCCATTTGTTGTAACTAAAATTTGTCTGTAAAACAACAAGGAATGCCAGCTGTTTCTCAAACAGGAATGTTTTCTGAGTTCCCTTAAAAATCATTTTAAAAATCCATTTGGGTTCGAAATAAATAATGCCTCTTTTTTGAGGACGGTAGAATTATTCCTGTTGGGAAAGACCTCCAAGATCAAACAGATCAACCAAATCCCACCACACCCACTAAACCACAGCACCAAGTGAGAACAGCAGTCTCTGAAGTGCTGCTTTTTCTGTAGCAGTTACCAAAAATGATCCATGTGAAGGCTTTGGGATCAGCTGGAGCTGTGTGGATGTGCAGGTGGTACAGACTGACAGCTGTGCTTTCCACACCTGCTGCAGAAAACAGCCATGGCACTTACTCCCTGTTCTCCTGTTGCTGTTTTGCTCTGGTCTGGATGGATTTAAGATGGATGGATTCAAGATGGATTTTAAACCAGGATTATCCTGGTGAGATGTAAATGAACAGTTAGCCCTGATTCCAAAAGGTTATTTATTTAGCAATCCTGAGATGAGGCATTTCTGCAAGATGCTGACACGAAACCATCCATTTACATCACAGCACACAGAGGAGAGCAGCTGGGTGGAGGGAGAGTACGGCAGGGAAAATGACTTAATTGTTTAATTCTGACAGAAAATAAAACTCTGCAATCAGTGCCAAAGCAAAACTTCCATAAAAACAACTGAGCTCCTGCTTCAAAGCAAGTTCATGATCCCTCTTTGTGCCAGTTGCCTCATGGAAGGCATGTAAACAGGAACTGAGGCACAGGGCAATATTCTGCCTTGACGTGGAATAAAATATTCCAAAGCTGCAGATACAACAGCACCAAGGCCTTTCTGGGACCATGTGGAATAAAACTGAGTCACCCTAAACCCCTGAATGCAGGAAAGGAAGGGCCTGTGTGACTTACTTTGAAAGGAGGGCTGGAATCACTTGGCCTGGCTGAGAAATCAAAGGAGATGATGAGATCCACACCTCTCTGGGGCCTCAGGATGAGTGGGTAGGGCAGGTTATAGGTCAGCCCACTGTCCACAATGTGGATCTTCTTGCTTTTCACATCCAGGGGCTCATAGATCCTCTCAAACTCGTCAGGATCTGCATGGAATGTGGAAAAACCAAACCAAGCAGGGACAACTGAGTTAAGAACTGAAGTTCTGATGAGCTTTCCAGTGTCTCCCCAGGTTCTGGGGACAGCATGGAACTTGAACTGCACAGTGTATCCCAGGTAAACACACCATGAATTCAAGTGCAACTAAAACTCTTAAAACTGGAGAATGAGGTGAAAAGCCAGAACTGGAAGGGCCCTCAGGAGGTTCACGAGGTAGACCCAGAGGAGGTGAACAAAGGGGACAAACGCCCAGGTTTGATACCAGCCCTCCCACCTTCACTCCATCATCCCAAACAATCCATACACAAAGGAAAAAGCTTATGGGATGTCAAGAGACATATGGGGGTGCCAGAGGATGGTCCCAGACTCTGTTCAGTGGTGCCAGTGACAGGATGAGGAGCAATGGCCATAAACAAAAACACAACAAGCTCCACCTCAACACAAGGAAGAACTTCTTTCCTTGGAGGGTGCAGAGCCCTGGAACAGCTGCCTGGCCCAAACCTATTCCCCCAGGTTCCCTCCCAACATCCTTCCCAGCTCTCCCAAAAGTACCCAAAAATCCTCAATGTGGCTCTGCCCTCCTGTGACACTCGTCTGTGCCTGCTTCTGCTCATTAAATTGGGACTATCAGGTCTTGTTTTCCAACCTGCACCAGACCTGATGATCTCACTCTCACCCCTCCAGCAGAGAAATAGTGACCCATATCCATAATTCAGGCACTGGACAGAATTCCCTGTCAGCCACTTGCTGCTGGTGCTGTCCCAGTGTGGTATCCACAACTCAGCTCTAAGCCCAACCTGATGATGTTTCCCTCTAACCCCAACATTCCCTCACGTACAGCTCAGGAAAAACCAATCCATTTTTCCGGGGTGTCTTCACACTTGTCCAGGTCTCTGGACACAACTGAACTATCCCTGCTGTACTTAAAAACTTTTCCCCTGGCAGTTTTTTCTTGTTCCAGACCTTACAAATACTTCCAGTGCATGGTTTTGCTTTTTAACAAAAAATCTAATTCTCATATCTGTAGAGGGCAGTGTAATGTAAGGAATGCTGGAGAGAAAAATATAAAAATATCATTATTTCTGCTACAATTGAATTTCCTGGTACCTACTTATTGACAATGATAGTAAACTGGGGAAAAAAGGTTATTTTTGAAGCAAAGAAAATCTATCAAAAATAATTCTAACTCTTGTCCCTGTCATTTCAGAAGCAGTATGTTGTGAGGACCAAACAAAATCTTAAAACAGATTATTTTCTTTTTTATTTCAGCTGTTGTTTATAAGATGTTCCTTTCCTAAATAATAAGGCACCATTTCCCACTATTTGCCTTGATTTCTAAAGGAGAGAACACTTTTAAATCATTGCCTATTGCTAAAGGGCTAAGTGTGTTTATAAACCTATTTTAGAACCAGATATATTTCATAATCATGAATTAGCATAAATGAAAGAAAATGTATCAGTATTTATCAAATTCATCACAACTTAAAAAAAAAACAGTAAAAAACCCACACTGACTACAGTTCCCTTTAGCACACATAGATCAATTTGGTTTTCCTCTTCTTGTTTAAAGACAGCAGGTCAAACACAATTTAACCCTTGTTCTCACTAGAACGTCTAAGGAATTGAAAAAATATTTTTGTTAAAGTTTCATCTTTTCTTATGTTACAAAAATTGAATTTGAAAGATCCTTTAATCAAGAACAGCATCAGCTATAACAGTGTTTTGATGGGAGTGTTATTACTGCCACACAAACTTCCTCCCAACACTGAAGATTGAGATGGATCCTATTGCTTACAGCCCTCATGACCCTAAAATCAAATTTATCAAAATAATCTTACTATATTTTAAAGGAGAAAATGTCTTCATGCTGTCAGTAAATTTATAGCAGCCATATAAATGGGTTTTAGCAATCACAGTCTTCATAGAACCCCAGAGCCTGGGACATGAATTTTCAGCCTTTTAGGAAAGATGAATTCCTATTACCAGCACCTTCCAGTCCCTCAAACAGCAAACTGGGAGAAAATGGGAGGATGTGGCACATGGGGACAGGGTTTAGTGGCAGTGCTGGCTTGGTGGTTGGACTTGATGATCTTAAAGGTTTTTTCCAGCCTTAACAATTCTGTGGGTCTGTGTTTACCAGCCCAGCTCCATGTTTAGCCAGTTAAGTCCTGTCAGCTTCCCAGCAATGGGATACACAGATATTTGTTAGGAAATAAAGAGGGCACATCCTAGAGACCAAATTTGCCACAGATGGCAGCTCCAGTGGGAGGAGGGCAGTTCAGAAGGGCATTTGCTACTGACGTCCATCCACTACAACTGTTTCCATAAATACTGAAATAAGGAAGCAGGGATTAGGGGTTATTTTTCCCCATTGTTATGCACTTGGCATTTTCTCAAATTGTTCTGGTGTGTTGTAACATCAAGAAAAGAAACAGAACAACTCAGAGTTCACAATGAAATCACTCCTGATGAAATAAGAAAATGTTTAGCATTATCTCCACAAATAGAATCTGTGGAAAAGCAAAGCCAGGGGTTTTACTTCCAAACCAAGCAGCTGGGATCTCTGCTGCAGGCACTGCAGACTCTAAATTCAATCCTCAGTAATGACTGTAAGACTGCCCTAGGTCAGCCACAGTTCATCCTCTGCAGAGGGTTTGGGACAGCTGGAGAAGGAAAGTGTTATTGATATCCTTTTTGATTCACTTATTTCTCCTTTGGAGTGTATGGCAATAAAGGAGAGTAAGTCTTAAAGCAATACAGACTTGCCTCTGCACTCAAGCTGACAGGTAAACTGCCAGTGCTAGGAATAAATGTGCACAGCTTAAATGCATCCAGTGCCACAGTAATCTAAGCATTTAAATTTTACACCACAGTCTCCTTTCCCTCTGCACCTCTGGGCTCCTCAGCTCTTCCATATATTAGGAAAATTCACAGTATTAAAATGTGGATACACTCATCACATTACTGAATGATTACATTTTATATTAACTACTGACATTTCAAGGGGTTTTTAACTATTCTTGACTACAATATCGCAACCACTCACAGCTGTCAGATCTGAGTTGTAACTGCAGGTTTATGAATGTGGGCTTTGGCTAACAGCAAAAAACTGCAGTCATGTCAAACTTTTCCCATTTTAACCCACAGAAGTTTCAGGCACTCTAAAGTAATTGTGTCAGAGGCGCAGAGTTCTGTCAAACCAGCATTTTATTTCCATCTAAATCAAATCCCAGGAAGATGACAGTTGATTCTGAAGACTATCCACGTGTCTTAATTATGCAAAATTCTCATCAACTGTCATTTTTTCCAACCATAAATTTCCTACCCACTTTCCTGCCTCTTTTCCAAGTACTATAAATATTAAGATTACCCAGTTGTAAACACCACTGAGATGACAGAAATATTTAGAAAGTGGAGTCCAGATGGAAATTACTCTTCAAGCCCTGCAAGGGCTTTGTTACATTAACAAATACACATTAGAGCACGGCTGCTACTTAAGCTTTTAAATGACATCAGGTATTTACTGTTGCTTAACGAGCAATTGGGACAATCTCCGTCCTCTGCATAGGAAATGAGGGCTGAGGAGAATGGTGCTGTCACCAGGGATTGTTGGTAGGGCTGTGCTGGGAGGAACAGCCTGGAGGGAACACCTCCTTCAGAGAGGTGTAGTGATTCTTTGCTTGATGGATCACAGACTCATGGAATGGGTTGGAAGACCTTGAAGCTCAGGGCCACCCCACACCATGGGCAAGGACACCTTGCACTATCCCACGTTGCTCCAAGCCCTGTCCAGCCTGGGCTTGGACACTTCCAGTGCCAGAAGAACACTGAGAAATTTGCCTTTCACTGAGCAGACTGCAGTGAACACTATGGTTAGGATTTTGGAGCCTTTGCCTAACACAATTATTCTTCACAGCTACTGTTCCACACACCACATCCCTTATAGAGTAAGGGAAGACTTTGAACTTCTTTTGCAAATTCGTATTTTCCTGAAATTCTTATCCTCTATCAGCATTCTTGTTAAAGCCAACATGAAATATGGATGCACCTGCACATCAGGGACCCTGGAATGGGAGTGGTTTGTCAGGTGGGTTCACACTATGAAGAACATGGTGTCAGCAAAGCAAGAATCCATCAGCTGTGCCAGAACAGGAGGGCGAGGCTGGAGATCAGGGAAAGGTTCTTCTCCAGAGGGTGCTGGCACTGCCCAGGCTCCCCAGGGAATGGGCACAGCCCCAAGGCTGCCAGAGCTCCAGGAGGGGTTGGACAACGCTCCCGGGGATGCACAGGGTGGGATTGTTGGGGTGTCTGGGCAGGGCCAGGGGTCAGACTCCATGATCCTGGTGGGTCCCTTCCAAAATTCACTGATTCTGTGATCCTACAAGTGTGTTGCCTCCAGGGGTTTTTCAAAACACAAAGACAGTGGATGAGCTACAAAGGTTTTGCAGCAACCACAACCAACAACCACACACAGCACCAGCGTGCTGGGAACTCACCTGCCACTGCTGCCGGCTCCTCCTCCTCCAGGGACTCCTGGGTGAGCAGCTCTGCCAGAGGGGACAGGGGATAGCAGCTGTTGAGGTTGAGCCCCAGCATGAAGTTGTGCACCTTGCCGGCGCGGCCCTCGCGCGTGTTGAACAGGGCGCTGTCCCCCACCAGGGCCATCAGCATGCGCTGCACCCAGCTCTCCTGGCTGCTCTCCTGCAGCCTCCCCGGGCTCTCCTGCTTGGCCTCAGTGCCCTCCGTGCCTGCACACACAAATGGAAATACCCAGCTGTAGTATTTAAACACAGCAAGTGTAACCTCACCATTGCAGGGGGTATACAATAAAGGAGCTACAATACAAAAGAAAATACAAAAATTCTTTCAACAAGATGATGGATGATGGAGCTTTGAAACAATGATTTCAGAGAAGTGCAGAGAATTCATCCTTTCAACTTCACAGCCCAGTGAAACCTTTCATATACACCACAATAGTGTGGATGTGTCCATCAGGAAAATAGACTGGGAGCATCAAATAACCTGAGCAGGGCTTTCTCTGTAAGCTTAGGGATAGACCTGAGCTGATAAGATCCACATTTGATGTAGACATAAATTCATCTGGATGTGCCTTGACGGCCTTCTCCATCTTTCCTGCCTGTTATAAATCCAGATTTGCTCAGAAAAGCAGAGTTAGTCTGCATAAAGGATAATGACTTAGCACAGGAATTCTAAAATACCTGAAATTATCATTACAGTAAACTGTAAACTACAATTAATATCTGGTTTTAATTAACTAAAGAATACAATGACAGATCCAGACTTAGATGTCTGCAGTTGGAGCTTGTAGTAAAAATGACCTGGACTGGCACTACCCTGCATTCATTCACCTGTCAAAACTTGACTTTTTGGGGTGTTTCAGATAAGAAAATAATTCAAGCTCAAGCTTGATACTTTAAAGCCAGCTTTTAAACTTGCCTCTTTAAACCAGGCTTTAAAGGAGCTGAGTTTTACATAAGTAGCGAGAAAACAAGCATCAGAGAAATCCAACATCTGTCCAATAACATTCTATGGAAGTGAGAAGGATTTCCAATTGGATTTCCATTGGAAGGATTTTCAATCCCAGATTTGTTGGTTGTTCACTATGGCTACAAACTAGGAGAGAAATGTGTTTGGTGCTGGCTGTAGTGTTTAAACAGGAAACCCACAAATAAACACAAAACGTGGTACCACCTACGGTTTTACACATAGGGGGAGCTCAAGAAGCAATCACTGAGCTGAGCTGACACAGTTCCCTGTCTCACCATACAGGATTTTCTTTTCTTCTGTAGATCCTGAAA
This sequence comes from Camarhynchus parvulus, assembly GCF_901933205.1. Taxonomy (NCBI): domain Eukaryota; kingdom Metazoa; phylum Chordata; class Aves; order Passeriformes; family Thraupidae; genus Camarhynchus; species Camarhynchus parvulus. The sequence continues at coordinate 24,389,537 of NC_044578.1, read as the reverse complement.
TCACAAACAGCTGCATTCTCATCTTTGCTCCACTTGCTAAAAATAAAACTCGATTTTTGCAGGTGAAAATCACCCCAAAAATATAATCAAATACAGAAAGCTGACTAAGACACCAGAAATCTCCAGGTGCTTTAGGTTCTTAGAGGTAATTGTCAACAGAATCTTTTCTTCCCACTGCCCAACATTCCTTTTGTGGCTGTGCCTCTTCTGGGCACCTGGATTTGGGCACGGTTACAAACACTGTGCCATGCATGAGGAATTTCCTGTATCAGATGTCATTTGTAAAAGTGCTAGAAGACACTTGTGAATGATGGAAACACACATTAAACCATTCCCAGGTAAATATTTGATCACTAAACCCTTGAAAACAATGAATAGTGTTGGTTTAGGGGGCTGGCAGCAATTCCAAGGTGCCTCTGAGCTCAGCAGTTTGCTGGAAACAGACTTCTGGAGAGCTCTGGCCCAGCAAACCACGTTTTTTGGCATGTATGTGGAATTCCAGACAGGTGAGACAATCACCTGCTGATCAGCTTGAGCAGGAGACATGAAGTGAAGCTCCTGGAGTCTCCTGTTCTCTATTTTGCTGAGCCACACAAAAGCTGATGGGAAAAGGAAACAATGAAATGAAATCTGAGCATTTCCTTACCTTTTGGATGCTGTGACTCATCTTCACTGTCTGAGCTGTCATTGCTCACAAGGTGCTTTAGCCTAATATTTTCTGTTGAAAGAAATGTAAATTCCTTTAAACTGCTGGGGTTTAACTGGCAGAACAGTTAAGAATTTCAAAACAATCTGAGTCATAAAATTCTCATGATCTTTGTAATAGAAAATACAGCTGAAGAAGACTGGGTCTGCTGTGGACATTATAATGAGATCAGCAGGTATTGGATTCAGCCTGCAATTTTTGGGCTGGAAAAGAAGATGCAACCCTAGAGCAGTACCTCCCACTCCCCTCTGCACCACATACCTGACACACTTTATTCACCTTCATTAAAATGTAGATATTTAGCTTCTGTCCTCTCAGTAGCTCCTACTGAACTAGGAAAATGTTACTGTGGTGCCAAGGTGGCACCGGGACATCTCCAGCTCTGCTCCAGACTGAGGTTCAAGTCACATAAATATTTTCACACCTGATCCCACTTCAAAGAGTATTTTTTAAATGATATGTGAAATGAGTCACAGATGACAGATAATATTCTGTGCCTCACTATCTTTCAAAAGCAAACTTTTCCATGATCACAGTTATTGACAGGGATCCTCCATGAGGAGGTGTTAACACTCAGGAGTTGTATCAGAAATAGGAACCTGGAGGTCTCATTCTCATCCACAAAGAAGAGATTAGCAAACAGCTGAATTCCATCCATTAGGAGGCAGACAGAGGTTATTATTTAAAAACTATCTCAATCTACATTTGCTCTTCTTGCTCTTCAGAAAGATCTGGCTGTCTAGGACAATTTATTTATTGGTCAGATCTTCCCCTGTAATGCTGTTTTCTCAACAGGAAACAGAAGTGTGAAAAGTCTTTTATCGTTAACTATATTCTCAGATAAAACTCGATAAAGTCCATCCAAACCAAGCCACAACTCTTTCTTTATAATCACCTTGTCATTTCTGTACCAGGAGTGAAACCAAAACCACTCAATTTGCAAGTAAAGGACCAGATAACCAACAGGCTGTGGTTAGAATTGAGAAATTTAACAACTCAGAGATGAGAAAATTCAGGTGTATTTTGCTAAACCATTTTAAAGCCCAGTGTCAAGAGACTACACAACTAATAAATATTTGTCAGCTTCTGCTCTCCAAAAATCACACAACATGAAGAGAGGATTCTATTAACTACCAGAAAAGAGCTGGATAGATGCATGTGACTTTCAGCAGCTCTGAGTGACCAGAAACAAAAATGAAAGAAAGGAAAGAACATTTCCAGTGCTCTTTCCCCACCTCCGCAGCATCCAGCAATGCCAGCAATTAAAGGTAATTAATTCCACATTCTTAAATGACTACAAGCAGTGCCATCCTTCCACAGAGGGAGAATCTTGCTAGTAATTGCTCTGCATGGTGGAATTATTTACTAATAGTACCTAATTCTTCTTCCATGGTAGGCCCTTTACTCTGAGAATTGGAGACACCAAGGACTCTGTTAAATAATATTGAAAATGCACTGCCCCAGACACCTGAAAGAGAAAAAATAAACAATGAATGGTGATGGGCAAAAGGAAAATAAACTCCACATATCTTAATAAGCACTATTGAAGCAGCTGGTTACTCTCTGAACACACCTCTGAGTTTGGAGCAGGCCAAGTCACAAGCTCAGATGTCCAAATCGGAACAAAAACCCATGGAAATTAGAAATAAATCAACAATGTCAATCCATATCTGTGAAATCTTTCAAATGAATGTCTTCCAACAAACTGAGAGCTCCACTTTCTGTCTCACACTTTGTGTGACTGCACTTAAAAGTCCATGAATTACTGAAATTGCTTTTCTTTTTAAGTCTTTCTGTCACATACTCACCCATCAGGAAATGCAAGGGATTTTCCGCATATTTCTTCACCACTGTCCCCATAAAAAACTTGCTTCCAAACAGATCAGGAGACATGAAAGTGCCATACTTGGCCATTCCAATTTCATATGGACTGAATTCCACCCAGTCTGCAAAGTCAGAAACAAAACTGCTCAGTCAGAAATCTCAGGATGGAGGAAAATGATGGAGAAATGAAACAAGCAAAGAAATTTTAGTGACATGGGAAGCCAAATAACCATTAGGAATATCAAATCAAGGTCAGCGACGTCTCAGCAGGGAAAGAATCCTCATTTCTCTTATCACAATAAATTTTGGTGAAAAGAAAGAGGTTGGAAAACCGGAGGTATAAAAGGAGAGCTCAAAAATGAGGAACACACAGTGACATCTGGTTTTCATCCCCTGAATCAGCATGGTTCCCTGCCACATGTGGGTCTCAGTTCCAAGCTGCTTTTCCTTCACTGCAATTCCACCAAAAACATGGAGAGCAGTGACAGAGGTGGCACAAAACCAATTACTCAACATCCCAAGGGTTGTGAAATATTCTCACAGAGGCATTTGCATTCTACCCAAACCTAAAGTTTCATGGGAAAGCCAGTATCAAAAGGCAAGGCTGAGAGGCAGCTGATAAACTTATCAATTCAAACACTGCCAAAGATCTCCTTAAAAGTCCATTTTATTGAACAGAGAGCTCAAGAAAAATATGGAATAAGATGTTCAAATGCATTTTCTGATCTTAGCAGAAAATATCAAAAGTGATGTGGATTCTATTGATGGAAGCATTTGAAAATGGATCTTAGCTGACTTGGAAATGCTTTTTTTTCATACCAGTGGAGATGCTTCCATCAGAGAATTCAGTTCAAAAAGGGAGCAAATAAAAAACAAAACATATCTTCTCTTTTTAGCATTTCACCCATTCATCTCTTTCACCTTCCCTATTTTTAGCAGGGGTTGATTTGACTGGAAATAAACCAGGAGTAATTCTGAAAAAGAAAGGTGAAATATACAGCTTGGAAATATCCCCACATGTCATCCACCCTCAGGACATTCCTGCTGACGTGTGGAGCAGAAGGTGAACACTTGTCCTGAAAAGGAAAGATTTAATCATTGACTGCTGGGAGTTTCATTTCAGGTAAGGGTAATGCTTATCTGAGCTAAGTCAAATACAACATCCTATTTTCCAAATAAGTCACCCACAAATCTTCACATTCACTGGAACAGAAGGTAATTCCATTGAAGTCCCAGTCCAGGAATTTCGTATTTCCTTTTAGCTGTATAAACATGAATTGGCAGATATGTATGCAGAACCAGGGTGACAGCAAAGCTGAACTGAGAATTAGAATTAATTTCTGTTAGTCCATCTCCAGCTTGCATTTGCACTGAAGGAGATTTCTCACATCACAAAGCCTGCTCAGGGAAACAAAATTTCTGCCTTAGAATCACTGTAAATTAGGAAGTGTAAATATTTCTGTTCAAAATTTACTAGAGCTCTCACATCAGGAAAAACTAAAAGGAGGAATGGAGCTTAAAATAAGAAGCAATCAAGATCTAGCACCCTCTGCAATGACAGCGATGTCAGCCTCAAAAAACAAACCCAAGATCCACTGGCACAGGGAATATCTTTCTATAGAGCAAAGTAAAGCTTCTGATCTCGCTTATAGAAAGACATTATTAACAAAAGATCATTTTGGTTTTAAAACAGTAATCCAGTTAAAATATATTGAAAAACAGAAATTCATCTAAACCCCAAAATACTCCTATTTTCAAACAAAAAGGTATCAGTTTCCTAAGTAGCAAAGTTAAAGACACATTTTCCCATGAAATATTCAGCCTAATTTACAATTCCTCATTTTCATTTCCAACCCAAACTTTGACAGCCACTTCTCCAAATAACTAATTTAGGAAATACAATAACATGTAAGCCTGAGGCAAACCACCTGGCACTTCCTTTTCCAGTCTTGTATATAACTTTAGATGCACACATCCTTATCTTAGTGTAGCATCTTCCACAACTGGACCCACTCTCAACTGAAGTTACCAGAGGGGATTACAACCTATGGAATAAATACAAGTGAAAGGGGTTTTTTGTGTTACCAACAGCACTTCACACTGGGAAAGAATTGAAAAAAGAGGCATTATATCTAATTTGTTTGTCCAATTTTAATCACAGAATCATTAGAGTTGGTAAAGACCTCTATAAGATCGAGTCTAACTGTTGATGTCACTCTTCTCTGAAAGAGAAGGTGACTGAGGACATTTTCCTTTTCCTGTTTGATACCCTAATTTCAACATCTTTCCCCCTGCTGAAGTCACCAGGTTTCTCTTTGGCTTGGCACTCCTACCTGAATATGTCATCATCTATCCCTGATTAACTTATCACTCTGTCAGATTCCCGGAAGTCAGATGCCATTAGTCTCAGATGCATTAAAAAGGGTTTTTTAACAGGCCACACACCTCCCTCCTTGCCACAAGTAACTCGACACAGACTGGGAACACACCTGCAAACATCAGCTCTGAGACATCTGGCTTGACGTGCAGACAGGTGAAGAGTGGCAGAGCACACTGGGCATTGTTGACCTTCTCCTTCATATTGCTCAGAGTGGTGTCCATCCTCTGCAGGGAAAGAAAGACATTGGTCCCAAACACACCCTGGAAAGGCCTGCTGATATATATACATATATGTATATATATATAAATAAATATCACATATTTTTATTTTATACAAAGATCTGAGAGTCTCCTCCTGTCAATGAAATTTGATAAGAAAAGTTTTTTCACTGATGTGTCAGGTTCTGATTTAAATTAAACATCTGTGCATTTTTTTCATCCCTTGGTACACAGGGACTTCTAACCAACCTCACACAATCATTAACAGCCCTTCAGCATGAGAATTCTATACATCTGCCACTAAATGCTGTGTTGCCTTTTCCTCAGTGTTTTAAATTGTTTAAAACCCATTATCAGTGTAGGGATAGAAGTGTATAGAACACATCTGCAAATCTATTGACACATTTCAGTCTTGCCACAAGACCAAATCCAGCTGCTGCTCACCTCACTCATTTGAACTGGAAGTCTTTGTGCTTGATTCAGCCAACTAGGAATTTTCAATTACAGAATACAACAGTATGAAGCCCTCCTGTTGTCTTATTTTCAAAGAAACCAAGGGGATCTTTCACGTTGAAATTAGTACCTTTTTAAGCAAATGCTGTTCCTTATTGTCACAGACATGTTTCATGAAAAATCCTTTCCTTAGAATTTTTTCTCCTGAGAAGCTGAGAGGCCTCAGGAACAAAATGTAAACAATGATTATCTGCTGCTGTGGAATGCAACAGGTGGATCTGTGATTGGTCTCATGTGGTTGTTTCTAATTAATGGCCAATCACAGTCAGCTGGCTTGGACTGTCTCAGTCAGTCACAAACCTTTATCATTCTTTTTCTATTCTTAGCTAGCCTTCTGATGAAATCCTTTCTCCTATTCTTTTAGTAGAGTTTTAATATAATCTATATCATAAAATAATAAATCAGCCTTCTGAAACATGGAGTCAACATTCTCATCTCTTCCCTCATCCTGGGACCCCTGTGAACATCACCACACTTATAGCAAAATGGGCACCCTTTATTAAATGCCATTAAGGTAATTTCAAAGAAATAGTAACAATGGGAAGGATAGAAGAGTTTGACAGCTTTAACAGCTTCAAACACTACTTTTTTAAGCAACTGCTGTTTCTTATAACAAAATGTGCACCCTTTATTAAATGCAACTAAGGTAATAAAAAAAAAATAATAGTAACAATGGGAATTATCTGAGAGTTTGACAGCTTAGATGAGCACTCACATCATGGATCAGTGTTTCCCCTATGAGCATGCCAAAGATGTCAGCGAAGGTGACAGGCTGCCCCGAGCTCTTCTTGTTCCACAGAGCCTCGATGTAGCGCTTGACCTTCTGCGGGGTGAGCAGCAGCAGGGGGTTGTGGCTCACCGAGTTCATCAGCTCCTCATTGATCTCCTTTGGGCCCTTGGCTGGGAACTCAGGGTGCGAGTACAGAGTTGACATATACCTGCAAAGGCAAACGGGCTCTGTGAGCATCAAACCTGCTGCCTCGAAGCTACACAAAGTTCATACGTGAGCTGATACAGGTACTGATTAAATCAGGTTAATTAACTCTCCATTTATACAAGAAATTGTAATTTCCTTTTTCTCAAAGCACAGAAAGCTGAGCAATTTGTTCTAAATATAAGCACAGGATCAAACACTCAACATGCATTTTCCATGATGTGTATGAAGCAAATGATTAAAGAGTCCTCATTTTTCTCTTTAAGGGACAGCAGACAGAACATGCTAAGCTGAAAGGAGCTCCTCAGTTAGCATAGCTGTGTGGCAGACTGGAGGTGCTACAAGGACACATGCAGCTCTCTCCCTGTAAGAGTTACCTCTCTGCCCTCCAGTTCATTATGGATGAATGGTTTGGGTGGGAGGGGACCTTAAAGCCCATCCAGTCCCACCCCTGCCACTGGCAGGGACACCTTCACTAGCCCATGGTGCTTCAAACCCCATCCAGCCTGGCCTTGGACACTTCCAGGGATCCAGGAGCAGCCACAGCTTCTCTGGGCACCCTGTGCCAGGGCCTGCCCACCTTCACAGGGAACAATTCCTTCCCAAAATCCCAGCAAAACTCACTCTCTGCTAGTGAGGAGCCAATCCCCCTTGTCCTATCACTCCATCCCTTGGAAATTATCTCTCTCCATGTTTCCTGTCAGCTCCTTCAGGCACTGCAAGGCAATAATGAGCTCACCCCACAGCTGCTCCAGGCTGCACAATCCCAGCTGTGCCAGCCTTTCCTCCCAGCAGAGCTGCTCCATCCCTCTGCCCATCCTGGTGCCTGCCCTGGGCTCTCTCCAGCAGCTCCAGCTCCTCCCTGTGCTGGGGCAGCTCTGCAGGTGGGGTCTCACCTGAGCTCAGGGGCACAATCCCAATCCCTCCCCTGCTGCCCAGGCTGGGGCTCAGCCCAGGGCAAGCGGGTTCTGGCCTGGATAGGGCCCCACGTCCCAGGATATGATGCTTCCATAATAAATTGAAGCACAGTAACTACAACGTGCACAGAGAGCTGGCTGGCTGTGAGGATGAGGTAAATCACAACTTTGTCACTAAGAAACAAGCTTAGCTTTACTTCAAACAAAGCTCAGACACACGTGCAGGCAGCCCTGGCTTCCACTTGGTTGGGTTAGGTTACCCCAAGACAGGCCCTTCTAATCTGTGAGAGGCTCATTTACTGTTATTTACCCAGTGACCTGGCCCAGGTACACATGCCTTACTCCAAGCACAGCTCTGAGACACACACAGGGTCAGCCAGGCCCTGAGGTCATGCCCAGCCATCTGTGTGACAGCACAGCCCTGTCCCACGTGGGCTGCCAGGACTCCACGTGAGCTCCTGGGTGCAGGGAAAGGGGGATGAAGCTGGAGGAGTCAGCACAAGGTTGAAGCAAGATGGCAGAAAAGCACTGCTCCAAGGTTAGGCATGCAGCTGAGGGGACAAGTGAAAACGTGCCTGTCCCACCAGGAAAGGAATTCTCCACCCTTCAGGAAAAAAAAAGAAAAGAGAATTATTCCCTAAAGACAGAATGCATGGAAAAGAAAGGAAAGGAAGGGAGTGCCAAAGTGTCTATTTATTTATTCATCAAGCAAGGAAAGACTGAAGGATGACATCAGAGAGCAAAGACAAATTTGTGCAAACACAAGTGTCTCCAATCTGTTTCTGACTGGAGCAGTTCAGATAATCTAATATAAATGATAATCTCACTATTTTAACTCAGATTTTATAGGTTTACATTAGATCACCTACGCATTCACCCCTGGGTTTTCCCCAAAAAGGACCTCAAAGCCAGCAAAGTGACGTCTGTCCTGAGCAGGGACTGCAAACCCTCCCCTAGAAACACAGGTAATGTTTTAACTTCACATTGCATTATTGCACTGCATTCCTTCTGCTTCTCACAGCTGTGACAGAGGTCCATCCATCCCACTCAATGGACAGTGATAAAGCTGCTCCCACCACCAGTGAGAGAACACATGGGTTCCCACCTTTTATAGTCCAATCTAAAGGAGAAATGTACTCTAGTTCACAGACACTTCTGGCATCTCAAAACCTCCTGGCATTCTGAAAGCTTCCCTCTAGTCTGGGAGAGGGGGAAGCAAGCTTCACACAATGAAAAATAACTGACAAAAATACCCTATACAAGGAATAGAACTGATCATTATCTCATTCAAGAGTCAACTCTGGGGTTAGAGCATGGAATTAAAATTCATGGGCTTCCTTAGAGCTAAACCAGGTGATAAAACTCATCCCAGGAAGATCCCTTGCTTGTTCATACTACAACAAGTCTTTTTCTCTCAAAGAATTGAGACATTTGTAGAATCTCATCCCTGAGTCTGAAAGGACCCTCAGGTCTCTGCTCCATCCTCCTGGGGCTCAGTCAAGTTCAGCTTTCTCATGAGCACTGAGTCACACTGAGGATGGCTCAACACATCCCCCTGCTTGGCCACTCTCACTGCAGCAATTCCCCTAAGAGTTCATCCAATTACTCCTTGTCCTTTCCCTGGGGATCTCCAAAAATAATTTGTTCTTCACAGGTACTCACCAGGAACTGAAGATCTTCCCCATCAAAGCCTCTGCCTGCTCCTCAAGGTTAAATGAACTATTTTAAAACCCGATGTATTGTCTAAATTAATCAGTGCCAGTGGGACTGTTTAATTGTAACTCTGACCCACAGAGACAGCTGGTAATCCACAGAGGGATGCCCTGCAGGGTGGCAGCCAGGCCCCAGACATCCCCAGGAACTCCACCAGGATTTTACAGTGGGTGTAAAATGGAGCAGAGGATCTTTCAGTGATTTTGAGGAGCTCTAAAAGGTCTCCCAAAGCACACAACACATTTTGGGTTGATTGAGTAATCAGCTTCAAATCATAAGGGATTTTTTTTTGGTTTTTCACTTTTCATCAGGAAAATAAAACAACACACATTAGGTGTTGATATTGAAATATGGGCGCATATGTGTGGCACCTCCTTCCATCCATTCCTACTCTCAAAGCCCCTGGAAGAGCACCTGGAGCTGTCCTTGCCCTTTGGGGCATCCAAAACACCCCTCCCCAGCAGACCTGGATGTGTAAAACGTGCTGTGAATTATAACCATAGAAATAAGCCAGCTCTGGTGGCAATTCCTTCAGAACCTGCTGCAGGGAAGCTGAGGAGAAGCAAGAGGCAGGCCTTACCAGGTGGATCCAGAGAGCCCAGCAATGTAGGTGGCACAGTCCAGGACTCCTGACTCATAAAGTGCTTTCATGACTCCAGCAAAGCACACCATGGCCCGGAACCCCCCTCCCGAGCCCAGCACGGCGATCACCGGCACCTGCAGGGAGGAGACAACACCAGCACCACATCAGGGACAAGGGACACGCCCTGGGAGCACCCAGCCCAGCCCCTGGACACCCCAACAAGAATTAGAATTCATTTATTTTATGCTACAGGTCACCGCTTGTAGCATAAAATAAATCTGTCCTTCTTATCCATGATGAGAAATAGAGGAGATATTAAATTCAGTTATTAAATGAACTTTTCACTTACAAGACCACAGGGATTTTTAAAGCAATCTAAACACCAGCTTTAATCCAATTTGTATCATTGTGACAGAGCCAAAGGCAGTAACATTTACTAATGAGAAACAGAACAGAGATAAATAATATTTTGACTGGGAGTTTATAAACAAGTTTTATAACAAAAACATCCACTATTACTACATAGCATGAAGACAATCTCAATTTTACCACCACTTTGCAAAAGCTACCAGAGAGCTAATGGGAATTCATGGGGATCTGTACAATTACTCAGCCACCCAGAGAGGAGTGAGCAGAACCATGTTTATTATGGCACCAGGTTAAAATTGTGTCCACAGGGGTTCATTTTACACTTTTCTCCTTCTTACTGCCCAGCCCTGATATCCAGGCTGTTCCCCTCAACTGCACAGCTTCCTCAGGTATCTAAAAAGAAGACAAAATAAAATAAAAATTCATTTGCTCCCACCATCATGTGTTTTGGCCTAAGTAACAGCCCAGAAACTTTGGTCCAGTTTCCAAAATCCAGGAGGACTTTCCACTGTTCAGGGGTGACAAAGGAACCACCTCTTGATTATTACTGAGCATAAAAAGAATCACACAGCTGTGCAGAAAGCCCCTATCTGATCAAACTGCTAATCCATCAAAAATCTCCCTGAAAGGCAATTCCAGGTGCCAATAGACAGGATTAGTGACAGGAAAAGGATCCATGTGATGACAGAGTCCTGTTCTTTCTGCAGACTCCATGCTCCAAGCCATGAAACTCCCCTGAGGACTGACTGTCCCAAGGAAATGCCCATGAACAATGACCAAGGCACTCGAGGTGTTTCTTGAGGCTTCCACTCCCCAAAACTGCTTATTCTTGATGCAGTGAGATGATTCTGTTCCCTCCTTCATAAGTGTTCAGCTTTAGTAATAGAAACCACAGGTATTCATGGTGCAGCTCCAGAGATAGGGATCTATCCCAAAAATGACACAGCCCAGGGAAGGATTTGGGATATGTTTTGTTAAGCCAACACCCCAATAATGGAGCAGCTGCTTTGAAGGAAGAGCCATGTCAGCAATCACTCCTTTAATCACCTGGGGAGGCTTTGAAAGCTCCTCAGGAGCACTGCCCGCTCAGCCTGAGCAGACACATCCCAACAGGATGGAGATGTCACCTGCAGGTGCAAGCCTGGAGAAGGCGTGTGAGAACACTCCCAGAGCACCACTGCTCCACCCATCAGTGCACTGGCACTGGGAAAATGGGAGAGTCCCTCAGGAGGCACAGGAATCCACTGTGGAGATGGGCTGGGAATGCCCAGGAGAGTCACCAACATCCTGACTGCAAATGCTTCCTGATCCACAGGCACTCTGGGCATCCCAGGTTCCTGCACAGGAAGGGTGGGTACAGCAAGGGGAAGGTGGATTATGGAATCACAAAATCCTTCAGGTTGGAAAAGACCTCCAAGATCATCAAGTCCAACCATCAGCCCAGCACCACCACCGTGGTCACCACTAAACCTTGTCCCCAAGTGCCACATCCACACACTTTTTGAGCACTTCCAGGGATGATGATTCCACCACTGCCCTGGGCAGTCCCTTCCCATGCTTTACAGCCCTTTCCATGAAGAAATTTTCCCTAATATCCAACCTGATCCTCTCTTGGCACAGCCTGAGGCCATTCCCTCTCCTCCTGCCCCTGTTCCCTGGGAGCAGAGTCTGACCCTCCTGTCAGATTTGTTAAACCAGCTTTTTATCTCCAATTCAGCTTCTGACGTGTTCAAGGGCACAAAACAGTAAAAACTGAAATGAAATACACTCATCCTGCAAGTTGCTCTATGGGATAAATAGGGCAGAGGCAGGGAGGTGGGGAAGGAGCTGCACTGAGAGCACCCAAAGCCAAGAATCAAGAAACCATATCCTGATGAAGAACAGAGAAAAAGAGGACACCAAGGGCTGCACACTCCTCTACTGAGCCCCAAATCCTTTGTACAGAGCCACCAGTACATGAGTTCACTCAAACCAAAAGGTTCTTAATCCTATCTTCCAGTAATCAGACAAGAAAAAGCTAAATTATACTAAATCTTGTTTTGGGAATGAGTAGTGCAGATGTCTTTATCCAAATGCCCGGGAAACACAGTGCACAAAATCTGAATACCTGTGGTGGGAAAAGAATGCCATAGGGCACACAAATGATTATTAAAAAATTGTTCTGCAAATCCAGTCATAGAGAACCTTCTTTGGAAGATCATGCTTTCTCTGGAAGATTATGGTATTTTTAGAAAATTGCTTGAAGCAGCAAAAATTAAAAAAATAAATTGAGCAATAAGACAAGTACGAGAAATCTCTACCTCTGTGTTTCCAGAATGTGCCTCAGGATTAAATTAGGAAATCTGGAACTACTCACTTCCCCATGCAGACATGTATAATGAATTCAGAGGTATTGAAGTCTCTCAGCATCCCTGCAAAGCACAAGCCACTCACAGATGAAGCAACTTGGGTGAATTTTGAGTGTGTGACTTGTCCAAGATTAAACAAGACCCACAGACAGCTACGACTACTCAATGTCTCCCAACTTCATTTTAAGACTTCAAACATCCCATAAATCCTCCTGCTGCCTTCCATCTGTAGCAATAAAGGTAAAATTACAGTTTAATTTGAGCAAAAAGGGTTTTTTCATTGCTAGAAACAGATAAAAATTCTGTAAGCTTAGAAACACACATTTGGCATATGAAAAATAGGAGGATACCTACTGTTACTGTCTGGGAAGATGCAATTTAACTGATAAAATTTCAGTATTGGAGTCAGTGAGGGATACCACGGGAAGATGATGACACAAAGAATAAGAGATCTTAGCTATCCTTTGCAGTAATTCATGCACAGATATCACCTGCATGGAACTGAGACCTGAGGCACTGAGGATCACTGCAGTTCCAACTGGAGCTTGGCAGAATAACCACATCCTTTCTGTGGAAGATCCTATTCTGCTCCAGGTCACACCAATGTCATACTGACAGATTCCTACTCTGATAGGATCTGCATGTGTTAAGATGAAAATAGCTGAACTGAAAATTAAGGATCTTTGAAAATGTTCCTTCTCAATACACACATTTTTTCCAGTCCAATTAAAATATGTACAATTCTTGTTAAATTCTTTCATGTTCCTCAGAAAGTTTCATGAAGCAAGACAGAGTTCAAAAGTACACAACAATAAAACATTTACCAGCTGCTCAAAACTTCAGGGAAATGTAAAAGATATTCTTCAGTGCTGGCTGCAAAAGACTGTCACATTCTCCTTGTATTAAAAATGCACAAAAGGAATCAATAGCAATGAAGGGATTAACCCAGATTAATTCATGGACTCTGTTCATTGCTTGAGACTCCCATAGGCACAAAGTGTTCCTGTCACAATTCTGGAAGCAGCACAGGAGAAGGAATGGGCAAGGAAGGAAGAGGATGGGAAAGCATCAACAAAATAAGAAGATCTGTACCAAGTGGATTCTTAATTAACTCTAAATAATGAAATGTTTTATGAAACCACTGAAGAGCTCAGGAGGATCTGGGCCCTTCCTCACTGTGCTGTGAGGCCCTGGCACAGGGTGCCCAGAGAAGCTGTGGCTGCCCCTGGATCCCTGGCAGTGTCCAAGGTCAGGCTGGATGGGACTTGCAGCAACCTGGGCTCATGGGAGGTGTCCCTGCCCATGGCAGGGGGTGGCACTGAATGAGCCTTACAGTCCCTTCCCACCCAAACCATACCCTGATTCTGTGAGATGTCCCAAGCCCACTGAGATCCGCTGGCTTCCCCTCATCTTGGCTTGATCCAAAGCACCAGCAAGTCAAGGAAAGCTGCAGTTCCTCATGTTTCAAAGAAATAGAACTTCATAACCCTAATCCAGTCAAACTGACTCAAGGAAAAGAAGGAAGGGAAGAAATAAACTGATTTCCAAGCTGACTCTAAATTTAAACCAGCTCATTTCCTGTCTAGTCTTTCAGAGATGAAGGTCACAGAGCATGGGATGGGTACTGGGCATGCAGGGGCATATTCTGTGCTGGGTGAGTGCCCAGAGCCACTGCAGGATTCAGCAGGTATTTCACATATCCTGAGGCACTTTTCAGATGGCAATCTCCCCTCACAGCCAACACCTTAACAAACAGGGAAAAATCAGAGCAGTTTAAGAGGCAAATGAATCACAGAACCCCAGAATGATTTCTTTGGAAGGGACCTTAAAGCCCATCCAGTGCCACCACAGGGACACCTTCCACTATCCCAGGCTGCTCCAAGCCCCATGCAGCCTGGCCTTGGACACTGCCAGGGATCCAGGGGCAGCCACAGCTTCTCTGGGCACCCTGTGCCAGGGCCTCCCCACCCTCACGGGGAAGGATTTCTTCCTAATATCTAATCCAAATCTCTCCTTTTATAGTTTCCTCCAGTCATAAACTTTAATTTCTAAATTTGGAGCCAAGAAAAATTACTCTCCAGGCTAAATATTTTATGTTCACAGAATAAAAAGATTTTTATCATCTATAATCTTTCTCCATCAAACCCTTCCACCTCGCACGCCTCATTCTTTCCTCTGGCAGGCAAATGAAGGATTCCAAAGGGGATGCTAACCCTGCTGGGAACTCTGCACACTTACATCACGGGAAGAGGTCAGGTTGTGGCTCTTCTCCCCCAGGAATGATTTGATGCTGTGCATGATGTTGTCTCTGCGCTGCTGCCGGAACCTCTTCTCCTCATCGCACAGCGCCATGCTGAACCGCAGGTCCGTGGAGGAGCTGGTGGGGAAAGGGACAGCCTGTCACAAGGGGCTCAATCCCAAACAGCATCACTAACACCTCCCTGGGAAAGCAGCAGAAAATCCTCACACACTTACAGAAGATGAAAAAAAAAGGTATTTTTCATGTGACACCATCCATCCGCTCTGGAGCGATGGAGGCAAAGAGCAATGTGTCTTTAAGACATGCATTTTATTTAGAACTCATTAAAAGCAAATAATTAAATACAGCAAGTGAGTTCTGCACTCACATACAATTATAAACTTACAGCACAGGAAAAACAGAGCCCTTTTCTCAGTATTTTCCCTCTACATTGTGGGACAAAAAATGTACACGAGGCTGCATAAGGATCTCAGTGCTGTACTTAAGGTACAACTTCAGCTGCCACTTCCCATGGACAGCAAAGAGGAGGAGTGGACAAATCCACCCTGGTACCCACTGAAAAGCATACAGTGATGGAATGGATCCATTTACGCTCAGATAATCCCTGTGTAATACTTTATCAATAAATTCCCCAGATTAAACAGATTAATAAATCCCCAGATTGGTGGAATGTATCCTTTTAGCCTCAGATGATAATTCCCCAGATTGGTGGAATGGATCCATTAGGCTCAGATAATAATTCCCCAGATTAATCAGATTAATAAATCCCCAGATTGGTGGAATGGATCCATTTAGGCTCAGATAACAATTCCCCAGATTGGTGGAATGGATCCATTTAGGCTCAGATAACAATTCCCCAGATTGGTGGAATGGATCTGTTTAGGCTTAGATAATAATTCTCCTATGTTTAAAACAACCAATAATGCAATAAAATAATAGGATTAAGAAAAGGGGTAAAAAGAGTCCCTAGAAGCGATGTTCCATGAAGATATCCACAATCTGCATGGCTATCAGCGAATAGCAGCAGAACTTGATAAGATCCTTTGCATTTCAAAGCCTAAGAAGACAGAGCCAAGCATCCTGTGTTTATTTAATGTCAGAGATATGAAATACTTGTAAAGTACAAAGCCTGGCTGGTTCAGGGTGGTCTCAAGGACCACCCACAAACGCATTTTCCTAGTACAGCATGATGAGCAGAAATTATCCCTGGGGGATGTTTGTCATCCGGAGTAATCAGGAAATAACTTGACTATTACAGTGCTCAGTGCTCCTATTTATAGCTACAGACAATAAATGACTCCTTAAATTCCTTGCTCTCAGAAAATCATTTTTAGACTTGAAATGCATTGTTCTGCTTATGCCTCAATATGATTTATGGTCTTCCACCAGGATAGGTGAAGAATGAGGGGGAAAGACAGCTAGAGAGGAGAAAAAAAAAGGGACAGATAAAGGTAGGCATCTGCTTAGCTTTTACATGGAGAACGCCTGGCCCTAAATCTTCACCTAAACCTTCACTGTGTAGCATTTACATTTAAATGCATTTTAGAGGCAGCTCTGTAACAACAGCTGAAAGTTCATGTGAGGGGCCAAGTTGCCAGAGAAGGTAAAACAGTGAGGATGAAGCTGCACCTGAGTGAGATCTGTGGGCTGTTAGAAACAAAACCCTTGAGAAGGAAAGGCCTTCACATAAACCAGGCTGGGAGATCTACATGGGATGGCCTCATTCCTGCAAACGTTTGAAAGGGTCACACCTCTTAGTCCCAGTAAGGGTGTTGAGTCAATAACAGAATGACAACATGAAAATAAACTACATTTTTAAAATCTCCTCACTTTTACAGTACCTGGTATTTCTAGGCTACAACAAGGAATTTCTGCACTCTATCTCACATGTTTTTAAGAAAATCCCAACAGGGTAGAACTCATGGGGTGTCCTGTGCTGGGCCAGGAGTTGGATGATCCTTATGGGTCCCTTCAAATTCAGGATATTCTGTGATTCCATGAAGATTTTAATGAACAGTTTAAAATTTAAAAACAAAATCCTTTGCTGCTGGTATATTTTCACCCCTTTTTTAAAAAAAGATATGAGATACTCACCATACTTCCAGAGACAATTCCAAAAGTCATTTCTGTGACCTAAACAAGAAATATTTAAATATTGTTACAGCACTTAGAGAGGGAAAACCCACAAACACACCTGGAACATCAACTACTACTATCAGAACTTTTCTTTCTTTCTTTCCTCTTCACTTTTCTTTTTTAAAGAAGATATTTTTGGCACTTGTGAATGAGATTCTTTTTTTTTTTTTTTTAAAGCACACAGTATGATTCCAAAATACACCACTAGAATTGAATACAGTGGAAAATGTTGCTAAGTGCTGGCTTTCATTCCTCAGATCCCACTGTCTTGCCTCTCTTGCACTGCTAATCCCTTTCTGACATGCAACTCATCTCTGTCCTGAGAGAATCTGATGCTCTTCACCCACTCATGGCTGGCAGGAGAACCAGGGGATCACACCCAAGTGCCACCTGAGGGAATCACCGCTCTGCGTTCCACAGGAGCCACCAAGTGTCTCTCCACAGCTAAACATGCCTTAACTAGCAGTCAGGAAGGGTGATTGCTTCCAGCTTGCTGGAAAATGCAATAAATGTCACTGCACAATGGCTTCACTTGCCAGCCACACTGGCCATGAGCTATGGGTTGGCCTCCTCTGCCTTTCACAGAGCACTGAAAGCGTTGCCTGCAGGCAAGAAGTTAAAAAATTATGATTAAAGCACCAAATCCCTGTCAGGCACAATCCAGGAGTACTGGCTGTGAAAGGCAGACAGAATGGAGAGGTATTTTCACCCCCTCTCTGTGCAATGGCCTTGCTGGTGCAGCCCTGGAGGAGTGACGAACTCAGAGTGTCCTCTGTGTAAAACCAGATTCTCCTCCTCACTTGGGGCATGTGAGCGCCAGGGATGGAGCCACAACAGCCCAGACTGAAGGTCTGCCTGACCCTCAGACTGCAGAGAAGGATCTGGGATGCACAGCTGCCTCTGACTCCCAATTCCTGAAATGGGAATTGCAAATGAGGCAGGGTATGAGCAAGGTGGGGGGAGAAAGAAAGAACAGGCAGAGAAACAACAAAGGGAGGACATGAACAAACAGAGTGAAGAGTCACTGAGGAAGCACTTCAAAGGCAGGGAAGCAATTACACTATTCCCCACCTGGCATTACTAATTTAGAAAGCACTCCTGAAACCATGCAGTGATCCAATGCTTATAAAAATGTATGCACATGAAAGAAACCCTTGGAGGGAAGCATTCCAACAGGGAGATATCATGGCATTGTCTATACCTTACACAGACTGCCACAGACATTTCAGGAATATTATTTCATTTTCAGTTTCAGGAATTCTGTGTATACATTGTCTACATCGGGCTCAACCTGACTTCATCTCCCCTTAACTATTTGCTCATAGATTTCAGAGTGTATTTGCCTTCTATGCACTGGTTTTTTGCCCTATGACTCCCTACCAAGCTTTGCTGAACACTGATGAGAAGTTCAAGCAAGGCAAGGCCTTGTATTAATGGAATGGGCTTTGTGAACTGTGTTTGCAAAATGTATTCATCAGTTCTTTCTCACTGCCCCACCTCATGCCTGGGAGAACCAGGACCTGCTCTCAGCCCATACTCTGGAAGCCCAAGAGTTACTGAAACACTTAGTGAAATAAATATACAGAAACTTCAAAAATGCTGCTATTTTAAAAAGGAAAATAATGGAATGTGTCAAAATTCCAAGTGCCCTAAGGCTATGCCAAATGAAATGCTAAACTTCGCATATGAAGCTCTCTGGTTTCCAGTAAATAGGCCTTTAACCAGTTATTTGCTGTTAACTATGCTTTTAAAGTTGTATCACATGGAAAACAGCAGCGTGGTGACAAATCAAGATCTCTGATCATACAATAAACTATAGCTCAAACCAGAAATGCAGATGGTATTTATAGATATCAACAGGTGCAGAACAAGCTTAATTCCACGCAGCTTTAACAACAGTTTCCAGGAGTTACAGTGCAGGCAGACAAGCCCTGTTCAAGAGACTCCATCTGATTTGCAGACACGTTTAAAGGGAATAATCCAATTACTGCATCACCTGCATCACTGCATGTTAACCAGGTCTGTGTTACAACAAGCCACTTCCAGAAAGTGAAACATGTAATGATAAAAGAATCCCTGCAGCTTTCTGGAAGCCACAGGCAGCAGCAGGAGGGGCAATGCACTGACCAGCAAAACTCTGAGTAACCTCACACTGACTGAGGCCATGAAACCAAACTGCACTGAGTGTGCAAGAAACTGCTTCAGGCAGAGGAAGCCCCAAACTAGACTTTTAAAGAGGATTCTTCCAGCAGGGACACCAAGGCATTCAGTGGCACTGCTTTGCTTAATTCTCCTCTCAGCAGGGCTGTAAGAAGATAGATAATTGAGGCTTAAAAGTGTTTTTAGGCTCTGTGTTTATCTGTGGGCAACAATGAATGCTCAGAAACCTTCTGACCAGGGCAAAGTCATGAATGTCCAACTTACATTATTGAAAGTTAACTGGACCTCCTTCTTCTCTCCCAGTTTCAGAGAAGAGATGGGAAATGTGGATGTGCCAAGAGTCTCATCCATAACATAGTTGGCATCCATGAGAGTAACCTGGAAGAGATATCTGGATATTCAATTTCACTGCAAGAAATCCCTTTTTAATTCCATCAAGCCTATGCCTGAAGTAAAAAAAAAAAATATATGGAAGAAGAATGGGCCTGACCCAACCCAGCCAATGCCCAGTGGCAACTGACATTTCTTTTAAACCAGGATGAGTGGAAGCGGCACTTCAAGGAACTGAACTGCAGGAGTACACCAGGATTACTCACAACAGGATTTTAATCTCAGCAACTTTCTGGCAGCAAATCTCATCATCTTTCCAATACCTTCAAATAGAGTAGAAGCAAAGCACAGTACCTTCAAATTTCCAGTCAGTAAAATTTCCCTATGGAGAAACTTGTACAGTTCTAACTATAAAAAACATCCAGCAACTTTTCAGAGAAGATGGAATCCACATACCCCAGCCTTGACTCCACAGACCAAGATTGTTACAGCAGTGATTTGGCAAAGTGTGCAGCATTCCAATTCACACAAAGCTGCTCTCTGTATCCAGCCAGACCTTCAAGTCTCTTCTCATACCCTCCATGCTGGAGCAGAGACCTTTCAAAAATGTGATAATATCCAAAGAAGGATGTGGATATGGCAGAACACCATTCCATGCTTTTGTTCTAATCCATGTGGATCTATGTTTAGCAGACTTTTTTTCCCAGTGGCTGCTTTCCAAGTCCTCAAGATATATAGAAAGAATTTCAAATTCTCATTTACATGGTTTTTATTAAATGAGATCTCCAGACTAATTTGATTTACAGGTTCTTTTTCCACTTTGTGGCATTATATCTTCTAAAATATCACATGTTCGTGGCTTGGACTGTATCTTTCATAGAAAACAAAAGGAATCAAGATACAATCACTTGAATAATTAGTTGCTACATCTGGGATCAGCCTCTTCTCAGCTATAAAGAATTTTCTTCATCTTGTGCCACAAGCAACCCTTTGAAATTATGAATTCTCTTTATTTTAGGACAGAGCTCATTACTTTAATGGTATTTACATTGCTCTGTTTCCTTGCAGAACTTTATGCCCATTCCTGCAATCTCTGTGTCTTAAAACCAAAAGCAAAAGCTTTTTAGTGGGATTTAGAAGAGCTGCTTACACTTCAGAGGGCAAACTGCCCTTGGGATAAAGATGCAGATTGAAACCATCCAAAGAGTCGCAAGGATTGTGGAGTCTGAGCTTCAGAATTCACAGAGGGTTTTGGTGGAGAGGTGACTTTACATACTTCTGACACTGCACTCCATTGTAGAATCCAAAGGCTCTTTCCTACTCTACCAGGTCCACAATTAATCATTAGTAAATGTTATCATCTACTCTTTGTAGGCAATTATCAGGAAGTTTTATTGCACTATCTGAGAACCAGCAACAGCCTTTAGTTATTGTAAAGACACATTTCTACCTATAACCCATCTTGCTGTGTTTGTGACTGTAGTAATTTTATCCTTTTCAAAACCCTTGAACCAAATTTCGTCCTCAACAAATTCAAACATTCCTAGGGAAGCTGCCTAAGTGAAAGGGAGCTCAGAGCAGGGCCCAGGCTCTGCTCCAGGAGACCCAGCAGTGGCACAGAGGAACTGATGCCCAGGAAATCATCGTGAATTCCCTAATGTCTTTTGCCTCTAGTGCAGGATGCACTTTATGATCCAGACCATGGGTGTAATGCTCAAAATGTGGAGCCTTCCCCAGGAACACAGGGAACTTGTAAGAAGCACAATTCCCTTTCAGACCCAAGGTCTGATGGTCACAGGCTCAAGGAAAACCTTCACAGGCGGCAGCCTCTGTCCCAGTTGGCCAATTTAGACTGAACACTGTAAGCCTGGGTCAGAAGAGAGCAGGTGGCAGGGCCATCCTCTGTGAAGAACAGAGCTCACAAAGAACCAGAGCTAACTTTAAATCCCTGCCAGGCCCACTCAGAAAAACACACCTAACATTCAGCTCTTGTGTGCAGCTTGGAGAAGCTTAACACACTGAGACTGAACAGTGGCTTGGCCAACAAGGAGGGTGCAGAAGAGACCTGAGTGGGCTCCAGGCAAGGAGGACACAGCAGAACCAGCCTTTTGCTCTGTGTCCATGGGCAGAGATTTGACTTATGCCCCACCTATTCCCTATCTGTAAGGGCTGAATCAGGGTAGGAAGCAGGGAGTACTCTGCAGCTGATGTGAGGAACAAGAAGTTGCTATCCCTCAGAAGCTGTCCAAGGGATGACTCACAGGCATATCTTGTAATGACTCTTCAGGCTACTCCTTGAATAACTCCATTTATCCAACACTGCTTGCTTAGCACCACAGCTAAACCCAGGTTTAACATTTTAAACAAAGGGGTGATCTTGAGACATCAAATGCCACACACGTGCTAGCCACTGTTGTTTTAACCTTCATCTGCCCAGCCCAGCCATGGGATTTACCTCCAGGACATTCTCCAGATTGGGGTCCAGAATGAACTCGAAGGTCTCATCCCACACGGGGTTGATGTCATTGTTGAAGTGCTTGGTTCTCTTCCTGCAGTCGGGGGCAGTGGGGATGAACAGCTCCACGTAGGGATCTGGAGTGTCAACTGTGGAGCACAACACAGGTCAGGCAAGGGAAAACTCCAGCTTGGGCTGGAAAAATTGATACAATTCTGTGTACCACTCATGGTAAAGGACAGAAAGAGATGCAAGTCTTTAGGCTACATAAATGTAATGACAAAAATGATACAACAGTTGTAGCAATGATATTTTCTGAAAAATCCTTTCCTTAGGATTTTTTCTCCTGAGAAGCTGAGAGGCCTCAGGAACAAAATGTAAACAATGGTTATCTGCTGCTGTGGAATGCAACAGGTGCATCTGTGATTGGTCTCATGTGGTTCTTTCTAATAAATGGCCAATCACAGCCCAGCTGGCTCGGACTCTCTGTCCGAGCCACAAGCCTTTGTTATCATTCTTTTTCTATTCTTAGCTAGCCTTCTGATGAAATCCTTCCTTCTATTCTTTTAGTATATATAATATATATCATAAAATAATAAATCAAGCCTTCTGAAACATGGAGTCAGATCCTCATCTCTTCCCTCTTCCTCAGACCCCTTTGAACACTGTCACAAACAATACCAACAATCTCCCCAAAAGAAACATCAGGGTTTTAGGAGGAGAGGGGCAAAGCCTTGAGCAAACAGAAGGGCACAGGGACTGAGTCAAGTTTATTGGGAATATGCAAACATTTGCCAGAGAGTGGTGTTTTTAAAAGCTTTTACTTCTTCCTCTCTTTCTAGCCTTTAATGGCTTTGGCTCGTGTCACAGCAGCCAAAATAATGAATACAAGCAGTTTGCTGTGGGTTTTGGATCCTCTTTCACCTTTGCTGGTTTGGGAGTGATGGAAGAAATCTGTCCCAGCACTGCAGTGCTGCACAGAGCATTAGGAGCACTCAGTTCTCAAACACTGCCACCACCACAGCCCTGGGGAGTCACCACAGGATGAGGACACCTCATTTACACAGCAGAACCCTGACTGGAAACAGAGATATGGGAACTGCAGCTGATAGGAATTACTGGGGGAGAAAAGAAAACATTGGCAAATCCTGTCGGATGTATCTAAAAATAGCCATTCCTGAGAGCCCAGAATGCAGCCATAAAAATGAACTTTCTAACAAGTTAAAGCAGGGATTTTCTGTACAATGAGGGGATTTTTTTGTGTCACATGGGGCCAGGGCTTAGATGCCTCCCAGGAGAGCAGGGGAGGTTATTTCTGTGGTTATGGTGGATCAGGAAAAGCTTCCTCCTCTGCTGCAGTGAAACACCCACATCTTTCCAACACTGAAACATGGAATCACAGAATATCCTGAGAGGGAAGGGACCCACAAGGATCATCAGTGCAACTCCAGGCCCTGCCCAGACACCCCAACAATTTCACCCTGTGCATCCCTGGGAGCTTTGTCCAAACCCTCCTGGGGCTCTGGCAGCCTTGGGGCTGTGCCCATTCCCTGGGGAGCCTGGGCAGTGCCCAGATTAAATCTTATCATGAGGAAAAGCAAGTCCAAACACTTCTCCCTGTACACATTTTCAGTCTAAAGCTACTTTTTTTCAATAAAGGCAAATTTTAGAAACTCTGGGAGTTCAATAAGACCTTATCCATGAGATTCCTGAGGACCAGAACCACTTCTCCCTCCTGCTGGGAAAAGAAGGAAAAGAGGAAAACAAAGAAGTTGGGTAATTTCAAATCAAATCAAATGTCTTTGGAGAAAAAGCCCTGACCAAACAACCAAAATGAAAGGCTTTTGGAAACCACTCAGGAGGTTCTGAATGTGTCCTCAGGCAAATCCTATTCAGTGTTATCCTAATCCAACCTGCCAAGGAGTTTTCCACTGTGCTCCATACCTGTGGGGCTCAGCTAATTGCTACATTGAGGTGGTCTCAGTGCTCCTTGAGTAATGAACAAGCAGCTATTTAAATCAGCGTATCAGTGTGGAAAGGCTTTAAATAGCAACCTTTATTAGCTCCTGAGGAATTATGCCTGATCTTGTCTCTTCATTTTGGGCAGGGGAAGTGGGGGATCAAGCCCCAAGTCTTTCCTCATGGGCAGATGTTCCAACCTGCCAACTTTTCCATTCCTTCCAACTACTACACAAAGCTCTGCCACAAAGAAAAGAATCAAGAGAAACAAGGCTCTCTGAAACTAAAAATCCATGCTGGGACAAGGTTTTGCTAAGTCTTGATATCCAGCATGATTTTGGCAATAAACACCCAGGCTTGCCCTGCCAAGAGACTGAAGTTGCCTACAAAAACCTGGATTTTAGACAAAATCCTGATGGCTGAGCAGAGCTCTGGGCAAAAGATCAGTGCCTCCCTCTCCATTCAGATCATGCTGTGATCAGTCCCAATGCTTACAAAAATCCATTTTTTCTTATCAACACAAACAGCAAATGGTTTCCTATAAACCCCAAAGCATGTAGAAACCCCAGACCTCTGACATGCAGATCCATCACTACCTTTCTATCAGGCAAACCCCAGTAAGTGTTGAAACAGAAACTAAACCCAAGGCATGGATCAACTGAGCTTGGAAAAATCAGTCTTGGTAGTTCAGTATTGCCAAGTCACCTCACTCCATCTCTTTATTAGCTTTTTAACCCAAGGCAAAGATTTAATCACCTGCCCTTTCATGTTTGAAAGTTTATTTGGAGCTTTTTCAGTTAAGAAAATGAAAATCTACTCTTTTTTAACTTCCTTCTTGAGATGAAGAGAAAATATATGGGAAGACTGCTTGTTCTGATTAAGATACTGCTATTAGCAATACTAAATATTTCTTTAAGATACATTAATCAAAATCTCACTCCTTGGATGGGGACCAAAAACCACTAGCAACCTGGCAAATAACACAGAAGTATTCACTTAATGTATTTCAAAACACTGAAGTTATCAAATGTACATTAAACAGCCAGCGTGCACTCTCAGCATTCCTGCCTGGGCTTCTACTAATTGATTTGCCAGGTAATGTTAAAAAAACTAAGCTGAAAGCGTAACTAAAAATAGCTTGATCACCACTTTTATCACAGAACCCCCAAATGGTTTGGGTTAGGAGGGACCTTAAAGCCCATCCAGTGCCACCCCCTGCCATGGCAGGGACACCTTCCACTGTCCCAGGTTGCTCCAAGCCCCATCCAGCCTGGCCTGGGACAGTGCCAGGGATCCAGGGGCAGCCACAGCTTCTCTGGGCACCCTGTGCCACCCTCACAGAGAAGGATTTCTCCCCAGTATCCCATCTGTCCCTGCCCTCTGCAGTGGGAAGCCATTCCCCGTGTCCTGTCCCTCCATCCCTTGTCCCAAGTCCCTCTCCAGCTCTCTTGGAGCCCCTTTAGGCACTGGAAGGCTGCCATCTGTATTTTGTTTTTAAAAGGAAGAATCTTTATGGTGTATGGGTCAAAAGCTGTCATTCAACCATGACAAGAGAACTATCTATGTCTGAGAATGATCTCTATCTGGACCTGATGACCTAAAGGTCTTTTCCAGCCTTAAGGATTTTGTGTAGGGGGAGCACTGTTGGGGAACTGGCCTCTGCAGCAGCCACGTGGGGGAATTGCACTTGTTCCCAGGCCATTTCTGAGGAAAGCAGAGTTTCTGTGCAGCTCGGCCCTGAGGCTGTCCCTTATGCAAGCCCGCTGCTCCATCACCATTTCTCAGAAACAAGGCAGGCTGAACCAACTATTAAGCACAAGTATCTCAAACCCCACCTGCCCTCCAGAAAACACAATTAAGGCTTTCAGCACTGATGCCAACAAGGGTCCTGCAATTAGCAGCATGGAGGTAGATGAAGTCTTGGGTAATTAACAAAATGTTGGTGATAATCCAGATTTACAGCCCCCAAAGCTCCAGGGGCTGAAGACACATCCAAAAAACAAGAGCAGAGTCAGCATCCCCTCTGCTGGTTTTAAACTGCAGCCTTGGGAATGGCTGAGAGGTAGAAAGTAAGGATTCACTGACTTTTCCTCATCTGATTTATCTCCTTTATTTAAGTCACGGCTATAGGATTCTCCCTTTAAATTACATTGTGAATCACCAAGTGAAACACACAGTGGACAATAATTAGGGTCAAACGTTTTCACAGTGAAAAATGAGCAATGCTTTCAGCAATCTGGCTATTAGGACAACCTGTAAAATTTTCTGCAATGACTGCAAACCATTTGATCTTATGCTATTAAGATTGGTGCGATGGCTGTCATCAGGCCTCTGTAGTAATATGATTAATAGTTCAGATATATGATTTATATTTCAGTCATTCCAAATTTCAATAACTTCAACAGCATAATTACCATAAAGAAACTATAGAAAGCCTGTTCAAATATAATACTGAGATAGATATGTGTCTATCTCAAAATAACAAGTGGTAATAACCCTTAATTTATCCACCATTAAGTGCAATCCCATTGATAAAAACTTACTAGGTCCCAAAGGACCATCTTTGTGTATTTCCCACCCTTTTTTTGGCTTGCTGCCTCACACTACAACTTGTTCAGCACATGCAGCTGAGCAGCCTGGCTAAGGTCAAGCCAATAATGGGAATAGCTGGATGACCTCTCTCTCCTCAAAGGGGAAGGAAGCTAAATAACTACAGAATTTCTATTCAAATTGTGAATTTTATGGGGCCTCACAGTGGCACAGAAATATGAGTTGGTGTCTCTGCCACAGTCAGGAGAAAAAGTAATGAATTTTAAAATTATGGGCTTTCCCAGCTTCATATGATTTTTCAGTTTTTAGAAAGAGAATTCTTAAAAACTGTACTGATCAATAACTGTCCCTCCAACCATGGAACAGATACTTGAAATGCTCCAGACAAATCCATAGCCGAGCAATAATGCAGATGCCAGGAGCCCTGCCAGAAGGCCACAGCAACCTAAAAACCCCAGGAGTACTCCCTGCTGCTTGTGTTGAAGGCACCAGAGGGAATGCCAGGGCTGGTGGCTTCGGGGATTTTGCAAAGGGTTGAGGCAGTGCCAGATTTCGTGAGCGGAAGGTGACTCCAAGGGAAGCAAGGCAGCTCTGAAGCAGCAGCTATGCTATGAGAAATCCTGGGATTAGGTAACACCTTCATTTAAAATTATTTGCGCCTTTTATGACGGTGCTTTTCATCTCTGGCATTACTTCAGTGGAGGGAAGAACCAGCTCCCATCACAGGCACTGCACTATCACCCAGTTCACTGCTGGACACCACTGCTTCCACTGATCCAGCCTTGAAAGGGCAGAAAATCCCCAAACAACTCAGCTTTTGGTCAAACCACGTTTGTAGAAGGGCCAAGAGGAAAAGAAACACTGCCTTCTCTAGGCTATCTGCACAGGCCCCAAACTGATACAGTTCAGATTCTTCAGCTCATGCTTTTAAAATAACATTTTTAAAATTAATTAAAAGTCTCCTTCAGGCAGCAACCTGCAGAATTCCTGACCCAAAGAGCTGTGGATGAGAAGATCTATGTGGATTGAAGGAAAACCAGCGGATTTTCTGCAAGAGAAACTCAGGGACAGCTGATGACCCCCAAAGGCACATCCAGCTCAGGGAGTCTCACTGAAGGCAGCCAAGGAGAGAAGAGGATCAGTGGGAAGTGTCACATTCTTACCCTATTCATATTCTTCCTTTACACCTCACTATGACTGATGTTTTTCTCAATTCCCCCTTGGATCAGGCATTAGCCCAACCCTAACACAACTTCAAAGCACTCCTGGGACAGGGGATGAGAGGGAAAAGAACTGAAAGCAAGAAAAAGTCAGATTGCCACAGGGGACAAATGGGAGCTTCCTGCTAAATGGAAAGGCCCAAACTGGAGGAACAGTGATGTCCACAGGTCCTGGAGGGGAGCCCCACCAGGAAACTCTGCCTGGAGGAGGACAGCACATGGGACAGTGTCACAGCTGAGATAGCCATGATATACAGGATACCACCTTACCTCTTCAGAGGGCTGCAAGCATCCACCCTTCTTGTTCTGTAGCCCAAACTTTTATCCCCTCCTGTTGATGCACTGCACCTGTGTGCCCTCTGTTCCCTTTGGTGGTTGCTCAGTGCCCCTGGGCACTCCATGGCTCATTGCTGTCAGTGCTGCTCACCTGCTGCTCACAGCTGTACCCACTGGGGATGAGGCTGGGCCAGCCCCACTCCCAACTATCACCAGAAACTGGTGCCTACAGGACAGGAGCAGCTCCCAGCCAAGCTCTGGGGCTGGTCACAGCCTGGAGCAGGGACAGGGGGCTCTCCAGCCACACAAGATGGATGCTACGCCTGAGCCAGCACTACTCCATGTCACCATCACAGTACAACAGATTCATGGGAGAGCTTCCTAAGGATGGGAATGAGTTTTCACCATCCTCTCACAAAAACAGGGCCTTCCTCAGTAACTCCATGGCAAGCACTCACAGACAGAATTTCTCATGAAAATTATATTTTTGCAGCTGGCAAGAGCAACATTATCAGGATCAGTTTCACTGTGGAACACAAGAGCCCGTTTCTAACTTGATTTTCACCTCCCAGCACTGAATATCCACACAAAAGGGAAGGGATACTGGGTGTGCCAAGGAAACTGAAATCTAGCATTTGGTTGCCTCAGTGTTAGACTGAGATCTGCAGCAGGCATCTTGAGCAGTTGTTAGCAGCCCTGTTCATTTAAGGTTCTTTGTGAATCCATCCTTTATGGATCCATATTTCAGCCACAAGAAGATTTGCACACACGGTTTGTAGGATGTGGAGGATTGGCCAACTCTGACCTACTTTTCCCAGGCTGTTAGGCTGGAAAAGGGGAGCAGTTTAGCTTGTTTTCCCCTTGCAAAAACCAGGAGCTGCTCCAGGGCCTTGCAGGAAGAGCTTTATCTGATGGCACTGCACCAGGTAAGTGCATTGTAGCTAATTCAGGGTGCAGGACTGGCCAGCTGCAGTCCAGAGAACAGCTGGATGAGTCCTCAATGAGCTGCTGT
Source organism: Camarhynchus parvulus (assembly GCF_901933205.1). Lineage (NCBI taxonomy): Eukaryota > Metazoa > Chordata > Aves > Passeriformes > Thraupidae > Camarhynchus > Camarhynchus parvulus. The sequence goes on along the minus strand of NC_044578.1, from coordinate 24,360,674 downwards.
AACACAAACCACAATACAAGCAGGCAAATTTCCAGTTCCTTCCTTTCAGCTAGGCCAGGTTTAAAACCCTGCTCACACCTGCTTGGACTGCCATGACTTGGGTTTAACCAAGCCAGCTTCAACCCCAGGAGCTCTGGCTCACAGGGAACAGCCCCAGGGGACAGGGGTGTGAGGGACAAACAGGGCATGCTGGACATGCCTTCCTCATTCCCAAATCCCAAGGCCAGACAGGTAAAGGTGTGCTCCCATCCCAGTTTCCTTTGGAGATGCAGGAAGCTATGAGGAAGGGCATCTCCTGAACTTGGGGAGATGTCCACAGCTGGCTGCAGTGACATGGGCTGACCATGCCAAGAGCCATCCAGGAGCTGCTTCCCAGCTCTATTTGGGCAAGTTCTGCAACCAGAGCTGAGCTCTGGTGACTGCACTGCTCCCAGCACTTGTTTATCTGAGCAGCTAAACTGCAGTGGAGATGCATCCTTGATTCCAACAGGCTGGGCAGCAACTGGGAGAGAAGTTGAGTGCCAGTGCTGCAAGGTAGCAATCTTTAAACATTTTTAAGAAGGGAATTTTCTCCTGAAAATACCTGGAATGTGGGAACCCAGGGCACTGGGAATATTTCTCTGTCTGCTCTGGGGTGCCCTGATCCCCAGGGCAGCACTGACTTTGACCCTCATTCATGGAGAAAGCTTCCCAGACTTCAAGATAGACTGGAATCCACAAAAGTGTGAAACAGATTCTAGAGAGTAGTGTAGGTGTGTCACTTGGTGAGAAATTAAGGGTTTGGGATTTTTAGAGTGTCGTGGATGGAAGCAAGATGGAGAGCACAAGATGTTGTCCTGGGTTTCTTCTTCATGCTTCTTCTTCCTCCTTCTCCATTGGTTTGGGTGGCATTTTGTAATTGGGCAGGAAAGTCCCCATTGCAGCTTTGTGGGATCAGTTATTGGGTTAAAAGGGAAAATAATCCAGGTGTCAGTTCTTAACTGGATAGTTTAGTCTTAAAAGACCTTGTAACAAGAGACTGTTGGCCATTTTGTGCCTTCTAAAGAAAAGCTGCCCAACTCACAGTAGTGAGACTGTTCTACTGATAAGAAATAATAAACACTTGAGTCTGAACACGAACTACTGTCTCAAGTGCCTTCAATCCAGACCCAGAAAAACCTATGACTGGTACCCCCACACTGGAATGACGCTGCTCATTACTACAGCATCAAAAGAAGATGAAGCAAGGAAAAGCTGCAAATCCCAAACAGGATTAAGCAAGATGAGTGATCGTTAAGAGCAGAGTCACACAACTGGTTCCCTCTGTGGATATCACCGTTTGTTGTGAAAGCCAGTACACTTAAATACACACTTAAAGATAGAAGACAAATTTTACAATGCTTCCTCTGACCCAGTTTTCCACCAAGATCCTTGAAAGTCCAGAAGTAGAGAGATGTTATGGAAGGGAGACCCAGTTTGCAAGCATTTCTCTTCCACAATGCTGCAGTTCTGGACTCTGGGATTTTTCCTACAAGTTCTTGTACTGTCATGGAAGTAAGGAAAGGTTCTACAGTTTAGGTGGCATCTGAGCAGACTCAAAACTACACATCTACTGTATAAGAACTCACTGGGCCAGAGACAAAGTCTTTATCAAGAGGTCCAGTCAAAGCAGTGATTTTACAAGCTCTGCAATCAGCAGCAAGCTAAGCAATTAAGACAATGACATCCTCACCAAAGCCATGCAGATTTTCTGATTTTTCACCTCGCAATAGCTTTATGTAGCAGGTTTGGGGCAGCAGGGGCATAGAATCCTAGAATGGTTTGGGTTGAAAGGGGCTGTAAAGCTCTCCCTGCCATGGGCAGGGACACCTCCCATGAGCCCAGGTTGCTCCAAGCCCTGTCCAACCTGGCCTTGGACACTTCCAGGGATCCAGGGGCAGCCACAGCTTCTCTGGGCACCCTGTGCCAGGGCCTGCCCACCCTCACAGGAAAAAATTTCTTCCTAATGTATTTTTTTGTCTTCTTTTTCATTGACCTGTGTTTCTGCCAATTCAGCAGGCTGACCCCAATCCCAATGACAGCTGGTAGAGGGATGCAGCAGGACAGAAGGAAAGGTGTACAGGAGGTGGGTTTTCCTTTATTCCTGACTGTCCTAGGCTGCTACGGTTAACTGGCAATAAATTACAGTCATTTTCTCCAAGTGAGCCTGTTTGCCTGTGTGGTGAGAGATGAGAGCTGTCCCTGTCCTCACGTGACCCTTTTGTCATGTTCTCTCCCTGTGCTGTTGACAGAGGGAGTGACAGCAGCCAGCCAAGGTCACCCAGCACTCACCAGCTGCTCTCACTCAGCTCACAAACCTCCCAGCCGGCTCAGGTGAGCACACCTCCCAGAGCAGCAGCCTCCAAACCAGGATTTAAACCTTTGCACAGCTACAGCTGCACCACCTGGATGCTGACAGGAGGCATCCAGGGTGTGGGAGTCACCCACTCACAGGGGACACTAAAACTGAAACAAGTGACACCAATAAAGGACTTCTACAGAGGCAACAGTAAATGGGCAGACATCTGAAATAAGAAGGGACGTGAATGAACTGCTGGGAAACAAAGGGTCTGCCCTCAAACCTCTTTTGCCCCCTCCCCACCATGCTGGGTGGGGAGTTCTTACAGGAAATCTCATTTATGACTCCCACACACGGATTCAAGGAATGACAAAATGGCCTGAGGATGACACAACATTTACACTGCCCATTCATGAAGAGCTCAAGAAATCCTGGAAAACTTTCTAGAAATACTGGTTATCTGCCCAGCCTGGGCTTGAGGAGGCAGAGGTGTGGATGGCCACGCCAGAGGAGTCAGTGCCTCCATGCCACACACTGTGAGGGGCACCACACACACCAGAAGTGGCAGCTAAAACTCCTTGAGCACAGGTAGAGTTCAGGGATTCCAGATGAAAAATATCACACAAAGCACTTCAGCATATTTCATAAACTTAGGTTTGCTCAGATCTCTCAGAGCTGTTCCAAAAAGTCTTGGAAATGCTGATATGGAAAAAAAGAACAGCAAAACAAACAAAATCCCTCGTGTTGCCCGAGGCCTCCATCACACCACAATGTAAAATTGTTCCCAGAACACCTCTGGTTCACAACCTGGAGCAAAAGCAACAGAAAAAATTAAGAGGGACTCCTCAGAAGGGTCAACAGCTTGGGAATGTCCATGAGGGAAGTGAAATTCAGGCACCCACCCCAAATAGGGCTCACACATGGTCTGTCACAGCCATCTTCCTGTCCTTGAGACAAAAAACCTGATGGAAAAATTCAGCAATTCCCTCAACAAGTTTAATTTTTGGCAAACCAAATAAAACAAATACATATATATATAGGTTGGCACAATCAACTGTAAAGGCCCTTCCCCACTCTCAGCTTCAAGCACCTCCTCACAGTAATTAACACAATCATTCATTTCATCAAGTAGCTGCCAGGCTCCCACAACAGGGAATAAAAATACTTTTAATTTCCCCAAAATAAAAAAAAAGAAGCAACAATCTGTTTTTTCTCGCTTTGGGGGATCTGCCAGGACCCCAAGGACGAGCCCTGGGACCTTGAAGCTCATCCAGAGATGCCCCAGCCTGGGGGTGCCTCAGGCTACTGAGCTCTGGCAATTGTCTCAGACAAGAAGCCAAGCAGGTTTAAGTGGCCCTACAGCATCACTCCGGCAAGTTTTATCAAAATAAAATGTTCTTCCTGAGCAGCTTCTTGATTTTGATGACTTGCTAAGATAAGAGGAGATTTTTTTTTTCTAGAAAAAAAATACAATTATATTGAAGAATAATATTTGAAGTTTATACTATAGGGTCATATTTGCTGTGGTGCACAAAGTTGCCATTCTGGCTTTTGTCATTCTTTCCATACTCCCTTTAATATAATATCATGGGGTCCCTACTTCAACTTTCCCTGCCCATGTTGGCCACACTGGCTCATGACAGACAGCTGTGTAAGACCTGTGTAAAACCTGTGTCTTTCCATTTAACTCATCCTCTTACACACACAAACTCATGGGCTCCTTGTTCCGCTCTTCCAGCTCCTTTCCTGAGGTCTTCTTACCTAAAGACCACCATATGTATGAAATGATACACATCTGCATCCATACACCACTGCATCTTCCCTGTGTGCTCCTTCCCCTCACCCCCCAGGGGATGACAGACTCCCAATTCCCTCTTTTCCCCTTTGCCAGGGCTCCCCTCTCTTCCCTTGTACTTGTGGCTGTTGAACATCCTCCTCTCGAGCAACCCTCCTGCAATTTTAGCATCAACAGCAGATTTCAATTATGAAAACCCCCTGAAGCAAAGAGCAGGATGGGTGGGTCAGAGCAGCTGCTGTACTTTGACCCAAAAGTAGCTTCCAGGAGTTGGGAAACACTTGTATGTCCAATCAGCTTGATGGGAGAGCAGGAGACAAAGGTCATACTCATCCTCCCTGCCCTAGCATGCAAGCACTGGGAAAAGGGAGAGGTGGCCTGGCAGCAAAGCAGATCTAAGGAAGGAGGAATATTCTTTTTGAAAATTCAGCCAATATTCTCTCCTTCCCTCCTTAAAAGCAGAGCAGAGTTGTTCTTCCTAGTGGTTTCCTGTTCAGCTGTGAAGTCCAGAGGCTCAGCAGCCTCCCAGAAAGAGGAAGAGGTGCTGTTGTCATTCATCTCTTCACCACAAGATCTGCTGGCCCATTTGGGTGGGTTTTTTTAATGGAGTTACATTTTTTTCTGCTTTCTGCACTGACTCAGCAGAGCTGAGGCTCTTTTTATACCCCACCAAACCACAGCCCTGTGAGGTGGCAGCAATTTCCAGTTTCACTGCACTCACACAGCACTTCTGACCGAGCCAAAAAGCTAATTGTAGGTGTTGCTGGCTTGTAGGCAAATCGTTTACACCTCACTCAGCCCTCCTGGATCAGTGAAAGAAGGAGCGGCACATCTGCTCTCTGAGTGAGAGTGAGCACCGACACGGGGACACTGCCCTGGCTTTAGACAGACAGACAGACAGAAATCCACCACCAGCCCACTGACAACCATTTAATGCACAATGAGTCACCAGCTCCCCCTCCCTGCCCAGGCTCACAGGGGAAAAGCAAAATAGAAAGAGAGATACTCACGCATGTCACCAATGGCTCCTTTGGTGACATTTGTGGCTTTCCTTACTGTCACAGTGAATATGTGTGAGTACTGGTGCTCCACCTGAAAGTCAGAGTGTGAGAGGTGATTAAGATCCAGAACCAAGAAACACCCCATCTCTCAAAATAAGCTTTCATTTTGTCCAAAACCAGAGAGAGAGAAATCACCCAGTCAAAACAAAAGGGAAACTCATACTGGATAGAGCATCCTAAAGCTGAACTGCACCCTGGAGCTTTACCAAGAGGTACCTGCACTGGGGCTGCTGGATTTTCCTGCAGCCACACCTACTAATCTCAACCAACAACACTCCCTCTCACCACAGAACCTGCTCCGAGGCATTTAGTCAGGCAGGAACCACTGAGAACGGCAAGGGAAAAATAAAAATGGGCTATTTTACAGCTTGTCTTGGTAATTGCCTTCCCCTGCTAAAAAGAATGAGAGGAATTACTTCAAAGTCTGTGTTCTGGAGCAGAAAAATGCACACTGCACACACAAGGGGTAAGAGTTAGTGCTGTACTTTCTAGTACACATCAATATTCAGTGTGAAAGCAGCCTCGAGACAATGTAAGGAAGGTGCAAAGCAAGCTGTTAAAACAGCCACCAGCACCTTTCCTGCACTTTCTGGAGGTTCTTGTTTCCTGCAAAGCCCAAACACACAGCAGGAGCTGCCTGCCTAGGAGCAGGTGTGTCCTCAACAAACCAGGGAAGTAGGAAAAGACATGGAATTAAGAAACAAAAAGCAAAAGCCTTAATAAAAAGAGGTCACCAACTCAGCTGTAACTGTTGTTTTATCTGCATAGCCCTGAGTTTGACCAACCTGCTGGACACCACTGAGAATCACCAGTGCAGACTGCAGGGCAGCCAATACTGCCTTTACAGGGACACAGAGATTGGAAGGAAATGTGAGGTATTAAAGCCAGGATCAGGTCTCACACAACTGTATATTTTTTATCTTTTCCTAACCACCCACTGACCTTGTGAAGTACATTAAAATAAACTCACTCACTGGGACCAAAACAACCAGGGAGAAGGCCACCTTCAGGAAATTCACTGAAATTAATTTAAAATCATAGACAATACCCTTGCTATGGGACATGCTTATTCAGGCTCTGCCTGGTGCTTTCCTGGTATTTTTTTCATCTGGATACTTACTTTTTTTTTTTTAATTTTTTTCCAGAACTGGTTGTTTTACGCCAAACCTTATTTTGTGTCTACAGCTCACACCCAGAGACCTGAGCCAAACTGGATCTCTCTCATACAAATAAAGAATAAAGTTAACATCTTATAGGTTACATAGAATTTTCTCAAAAAAAAAAAAAAAAGAAAAAAAAGGAAAGCCAAAACTAATCTTCTAAAGGCAGCAAAGTCACTTGTGAGTGCCTAAGTGCCATTTGAGTCAGGAGTCAATAAAAAGCACCTCCAGTGACAGCACCACAACTCCTGCAGCAGGCTGAGGTGTGCCAAGGCATGGCCACATCCCCGTGGCAAAGGCTCCAGGAGAAAACACCCACAGCCATGCAGGGGTGACTCCACTGCAGCCATGCCTGACCCAGACACTGAGTTTATCAGCTTTATCTGGCTGGAATCACCCCCACGCCGTGCCAGCTGCTGCAGGATCCGGCCAGGACTGTCTGCCTGGCTCTGGAATTTTCCCCTGGCAGCCACAGGGGTTATCTGGATCCAAGACCAAATGAGCAGGCAAGGAGGAAACTGTGGCAATGCCAGCTGTGATGCACTGAAACTGTCATGGCACTGCAAGTGGTTCAGCATCCCCGGGAAAAGGGGAATTCAGACTCTTCCCAACACTCCCAGTGGGATGCTGGACCTCAAAAGCATCAGACCCAGCAAAGAGGGTTCAGCTGGGGGAACCCAGAGTTCCTAGGGAGCAACACCTATTTCACAGCCTTGCATGGGCTGACATGAAGACATCCCAATGACTGAGTGGCATCCACCACCTTCTGCACTGCAGCTTCCAAGATGGATGAACAGGAAGGAAGATGAGACTTCTCCCTGAACAAATTTCTGCCTCTGCCAGAGGGCAAAAAGAAGTCCAGTTTTCCTCCACAGAGGGGTAAATGGGGATTTTGGTGGGTATCTGGGAAGGGCTGGGAACACAACTGTGTGAAGTCATCCCAGCTCTGTCATTTACCCTGCCCCAAGAACTTTTACAAGCTGTGACTCCCCAGAATCCATGGGCTCTCGCTGCCCCCTATTTCCAGTTTGCTGTCTGAAATTGTCCAAAGTTGTTTTATTATCTCCCATTATATTATCTCCCAAGTATGCCAGATTGATGAAGTTGGTTTCACAACTGGCCTCAGTTTCTTCATACAGACTGAAGCATTTCCTTTGTCATATCCAACCTTGTAATTAAAAGAAACAGCCCAAAGTACAAACACACCACCCTTCTCCTTTTTCTCAGCTGTCAAGAAAGAGCTTGTCCTCGCTGGAGACCACAAATCAGAGATCACTGAGTATTTAACAGTGAAGAGGAGTCATAATTAAGTGACAAGGACGGGACATAGGTGTGCTGGGTTTAGTTCTCAGCTGATAGGTGAAGTTCATGTGCAATTCTGATGTCCCACAGCTCTGGCTGGTAATGGGGGATACTACACAACACTCCCTGACAACAAGCACTCTATAAAGTAATTTGTTTGCATCTCCCATATGCCTAAACTCATATGCCTAAATTCTTATGCCTACCATCAAAGCAAGGCCAAGCCACCGCTTCCCAGTTTGCTCTCTTCCCAGCAGCACAGATAATACCACTATTTCTATTGCAAGTTCATAACTGTTTTACGAATGCCTCCACAAAAATTACTTTTTATTGACTTAAGCAGCAACCTCCATCATTCCAGCTGTTGTACTGCCAAGGAAATTAAGTCTGGTTTAAGACTGGGATCCTCTGAAAGGCAAGTGAAAACACAGAGAGCTGGCAAAACAGAAAAGCAGTATCTTCTTTCCCTGTGTCTCACCCAAAACAACACACTGAGGATTACAGTTATACACAGTTATTAATATTTGGCCATGGTCATACACTTGGAAGAAACTTGCCACTACTGAAATAAACAATCTCCCTCTTAGTAAAAAAAGAAAAATAAATATACAGATACACAGAGGAAGCTCAAAAGTCTAGATCTCTTCTTACAGCAAAATAAATGCTTTTCATGCAAATTAAATGCAAGTGGAAATTAGAGCAATTTTCCACTTAGGGTCCAGTTTCTAAGGACATCAAAAGGCCTAAATGTCCATATTTCAGATGCATTTTTTAAATTAGTTTTTCAGAAGGAGCTCTGATGAAGGCCCCTGAAAACACAATGAGAAATGTATTGACTCTAAATGCCTTTACAAATCCAGCCTTTGCTAGTTTAGATGACTAAGCTGCATTTTCTCAAGTGACTTATGTTCACCTTAAGTCTTGATAAAAATCTGTACAAATACATCAAGTACTTCTGAAAAACAGATGATGGTAAATAAATCACTTAAACGTTGCAACACTGAGAGGAGCAACATCCACATTCCTTTAAAAATCTAGGACAGGTTACAAATTTCAAAAGCTCACCATTAACTCCAGTGCAAGGTGTCCCTGCCCATGGCAGTGAGGTGGGATGGGCTTTAAGGTCCCATCCAATTCAACCCATTCTGGGATTCTATGGATTTAAAAAACTAAAATACACCATCCAAAGTGACATGCTTTGCACATGTGTTTCATTTCACTTCCTCTTTCTCCACAAATTTAGAGAGGAAAAGAGAAAAATCAAAAAGTTTTCACCATGGCCTGTCTGAATATGGGTTTTCTGAGTTATGGAAACTTGGGTGGACAGTGTTCACTGTTCAATCCACAACGTTTTCCATGACTGCACAGCCACGGTTCAGCATCTCCTGTTTTCACACTTCAGCTCTCCTTTGTTCCTCTCTCACCTTTGAGTGCTTTGCTTGCCCTCAGTAAAATTTCCCTGATTATGTGCTTTGCTCTCATTTAGCTGTCCCTGCACACCAACACCACCCCCTTCCCACGAGGGGCTGGGACAGAGCCCCGGGATCTCCCGGCACACGGGCGGGTTTTGCCTGCCGCCCTTCCGGCCGTGCCCGGCCAGGCAGGGATTTGCACGGGCTCAAAATCACATTTGTCATATTCCAGAATGCTGAGTCACAGAGCACAGCTCCGCCAGGACACGGGCGTTCTGTGGGCCAGGCAGTCAGGCAGACTGCACAGGTATTAAATGGGTTTACTTCCTTCATGTTAAGGACACTTGAGCTAACAATGGAGCTGGACAAATGAAAATATTTGGTTGTTTACTTAAGTAATTGATTTTCATGGAGCCCATGCTCTTCTCTCACGGGGTATTACAGTTAAGACAAACTTTTGTGCCCACACACAAATTTTATCTTGAAGTCCTTTTTTCCATTGTTATAATATTTATCGCCCATATCAAAGTAAATGAAGAGGTATTACACACTTCAATTCTTTGCATTTTTGGAATAGTTAGTTCTGTCTGCACCTGCAGCAACTTTCTGAACATCTTAATTTATACCTCAGAGTCTTTCATAAAATGAGAAAAAAAAAAGCTCAGAAAACACACAACAGCCAGCACAAGGACTTCTGGAAAATGCAGAATCCTTTTGAGTAATTTAATGCCAAATATCATTCAAATCCAGTATTTTTGCAGTAATGTGAGCCTGCTGCCCATGACTGATCAAAATTGCAATAAAACTTTCCACAGGATTTCAGTTTTCAAATTAAAAAACTTCCATTCACTTTCCAAGCAATTAAAGGATCAGCTCTTGCACTAACAGCGTTGATTCTGGAATTAGCAACAGTTCAGCATTCCCAGGGAGCTGTAACTACATTTACTACACACACTTTTTATTTATTATATTCCATATGTAGGACAGCTCCATTGTGTTGATTATTGGTATCAAAAAGTCCTTTTATGTAAGTGATGTATTAAAATACATAACCGAGTGCCTCAGAAACCTCTCCCATAAAGATACAGATCATTCCAAGCAATCCATCCAGGAGAGGGCACTGATGCTGGGAGGAATTAAGCCAGCATTGTTTTAACACAGACATCACCCTGAGGTTTGTCCTCCCTCCCAGCAGCTCCCAGGACCGGGCAGGGAGAAAAAGCCAGTTTGACATCTGCTGGCTGCACACTGGGGTGGAGGATGTGAGTGCATGGGGCACAAACCACAGGGCTGATAAGAGATCACTTGTAGGAAGCACAGGGAGTATTTTTAGCCATGTAAATGTAAAACACTGTGACAAGTGTGTGGCAGCTATCTCTGGGGACACCTCACTGCTGCTGTCAGCCCCATGCCGTTACGAGAAGCCCCTGATAGGAACACCCCCAGTGTGTCTCTGGATTTTGGCTTGGGCAGGAATTGCCATCCCAGTGTTTGCTTTGGAAACTCACTTCCAGCACAGCAGGAAGTGTTCAGAGGCTGCTGAGCCACTGAGGGCAGTTCTGCTCCCATTTCCTCCTCCTTCCCTTGCTCCTACTTCTACACATCCATGGGCTGAGCTCACCCTCCCCTTGGGCCAGCTCCTAATGCACAGAATGGAATTTCTAATCCTTCCATGGAATCCCAGAGTGGTCTGGTTGGGAAAGACCCTAAAGCCCATCCAGTGCCACCCTGTGCCATGGGCAGGGACACCTTCCACTATCCCAGGTTGCTCCAAGCCCTGTCCACCTGGCCTGGGACACTTCAGGGATCCAGGGGCAGCCACAGCTTCTCTGGGCACCCTGTGCCAGGGCCTCCCCACCCTCACAGGGAAGGATTTCTCCCTAAGAAATCTTTGTCTGTTTTTGTATTGAACAGGTTTTTTGCTCATTCAGCAGGATCCATTGGCTCACTGCCATCCCAAGGGTGTGACAGCTGGGACAAGGATGCATCAGGAAAACTGGAATAAAGCAGGAGGAAGGGAGCAGGGGCACAGTGTGCTGCTGAGTGGCACGGAGATCATCTCACTCAGAGTTTGCACAATATATTGTGAGGACTCTCTTTGAACCAACATTAGTGACATACACCAGTTTAAGATCTAAATATCCCAAAATGTCAACTTATCTCTCCATTCATACTAATGAAAAGGAAAAGAGTACAACCTCCCCCTCCTCTTCCCCCCCTCAGAAAAAAACTGCACTGTGAAGAAGAAAACTAGACACACCATTTCTTCAAGGAAATAGTAACAACTCTAATGTTAGGTGCTTATTTAGAGTAACTTCCAGCAGGGAAAGCATTATACAAGACAGCGTATATATATATCAGAGAAGATGGTGTATACATATATATATACAAGATTCAGTGCTACTTACCACAATGTGTTGATAAGGATCTATGATAGACATTTTTGCCTTAGTTTATTCAAGGCAACTGCCAAGTATCTATTTCAATCTCACACAGGAGAGGCTTCCCCTTTTCTCAGAGCAGAGTTCAGTATGAAAGGTCGTTTAACTAATAAATAAAAAAGAAAATGTAATTAAAATTAATCTGTTCCTTCTGAACTATGTTTTACAGAGCAAATTAGTTACTACTCTTTAGGAAGGATTCCACAATTAATTTGCTTACCAAGAACTTAATTCCACATAAGCTGTGGAGACATAGGTATTTACCTGCCTGAGCTGGAGAAATTTCTCATGCTTATTTCCTCTACTTCAGGGTAAGAGCAGGAATCCAGTATCTTAAATTCCAGTGTTTCTAGCAGCTCTGCAGATAAACAAAAGAAGAGAGGAATTATATTTATTCCATAACTATATTGTAGTATTTGTGCTACCACACATTACAATGTTAGTTATGACTGTGAGCTCTGCAGGAGCAGCAATACTGCCCTCTGTAAATCCAGGAAGGGAACTCCAGATGGAGCTGTATGTAACCTCCTGGCCAACCTCCACTGACTGGAGATGTTCCAGAGGCTTGGAGGGGCAAATTGCAAATCAGGACTTCATGGCTCTCCCACAGGCTCTCCATAGGCCACTGCTTTCTGAGCACTCAGTGAAGATCAGGGGCCACCAGAGGCCTTCAAAGTCAGAACTGTTTTTAACCATCCAAGTACCAGAGGTTACTCTTGTCTGCGTCTTTAAAAAACCCAGGGAACTGCTGGACAGGATCAGTTCTCACATCCAGCTGGACCATCGTCAGACCTGAACCATCAGCAGAAATTTCAAAGTGAAAAGAAGGGAAGCACCATTTGGGGTTTGGTCTCAAGGCAATGATTCCTAATGCTCAATTCTGAAACAGCAGGATAAACCCTAAGCAATTGTATACATCACTCCCAAACCTTTGCTCTTGAGCAACTACATGAAGACAATAAAAATTTAGTTTCATTATGATCACTAGAACATTACAAGGTCCTTTCTTTAATCACTGAATCATTAAGGCTGGATAAACCCTCCAAGATCATCAAGACCAACCATTAATCCAGTACTGCCAGGTCCATCACTAAACCATGCCGTATCTCACACGTTTTTTGAATGCTTCCAGAGACAGCAATTCCATCACTTTCCTGGTCATGCCTGACCACCCTTTCCTGTCAGCCCTAACAATAGTTTGAGGCTAGGAATCACCCTGGGTTTATTTATTCATTTTTATCTGAGGAAGTGTGAATAAGAAAAACTTCAGCACTGGAGAATCATGGTAAACATGCCCAGCTATATCATTTCTGGAGGAACTGCTGACATCTTGCAAGGCAATCCAGGAAAGGGAACAGCAGGAGCTACCCAATCACCGTAACAGAGAGGAAATTTGTAAAACCAGAAAACACTCATTTCCCCTAACTGCACAGCCAACTACCACACTCGCTTTGAGAGGATACACAAAACCAAGGCAAGGATACTGCTCTGCCTGGGGAAATAAGAGAACAGGTTAGACCCAGGACGAAAAGCCTGGTTCGAGTTAACGTGCTGCATCCTAAAGGCAGAGTTCCAGTTCCCCAGATAATCCCTCAACTGGTTCAGACATGAGATCATGCTCTCTCTCCCTACAACCCCCCGCCTCATTTGTTTCGACATCTGCAGGAAGCGCGTTGGTGATGCTGCAGACAACAAACAGCCTCTTTGGCTGCGGGGCCAGCAGAGTCCCCAAGCGCCATCTGCCCTCCATGGATGAGGCAAGGATCCTGCAGATGGACAAAAACAAAACCACGTCATCAACAACTGCATCCCAACGCCCGCGCAGAGCCACGGGCAGGGCTCTCAGCAGGAAGCAAGGAGACCTCGTACACAAAGCCTGAGATCTCAGGGTCCCACAGGGCTCCAACCACCAGCACTGCAGATCCAGCCCTGTCCATGCCATGGTACTCCAAATGGCAGCTCCTGGCTGGCTGTGTTTATCAGAGTCTCTCAGGATGTGACAAACACAGGCAGGTCTCGAGCACAGCACCATTTCAGGTGCCTAGGGCTGGCAGAGAGACAACTATCCATGCTCTTCCCAGAGCCCATCTCAAGAGAAAGCAGATGTTTAAGTGACTTGAATACTTAATCCCTTACAGTGGATTTAATTCAGATCAGGTAATTATACCATGTCCTCTGGAAGCTCGCACTGCATTACCCACAGAGTTTGGGTAAAGCAAATTAAGAAATTTCTAGATCTAAAAATTGTAGTGTGGCAGAGGAGCCAAATACAAAACAACCAGGAAATCCTGATCCTCAACAAGAGCCGTGAAGAAAGTGTTGAAGAATGTTTACTGCAAACATCTGCAGCAAACAGAGCTGTAATCCCAAAATTATCTTGCTTAACACTTTCCCCTACATGCTGTCCATCCCACACAGCCTAATGGGAAAGTCTTCATGGAATAACAGAATGTCCTGAGTGGGAAGGAACCCCCAAGGATCATCCAGTCTGATTCCTGACCCTGCACAGACACCCCAACAATTTCACCCTGTGCATCCCTGGGAGCATTGTCCAGACCCTCCTGGAGCTCTGGCAGCCTTGGGGCTGTGCCCATTCCCTGGGGAGTGTGGGCAGTGCCCAGCACCCTCTGGGGGAAGAACCTTTCATGATACCCAGGAAAACCTTCCTCTGGCCCAGCTCCAGCCCTTCCCTGGGTCCTTGTCCCTGGTCACAGGGAGCAGAGATTGAAGGAGCTGCAGCCCCCAGTGAGCTCTGCCCTCAGCCTCCTCCTCCACAGGTTGACCATAATAATTCAGGGCTGTATCACAAGCACACACAAAGTCCTGCACTTGAGCTGGAGCTGGTGAGCCCAGCAGTTCCTCTAAACACATCTTCAAGGACACTGTGACATTACCAACACAGATTGTTTTGTTTCCCTGATACCTGGTGGTGTCACACCACCTGTGACTGTGCTGTTCCTGGGGCTGACAGCATTCCTTCCTAAAGGAAGTGCACCTCAAGGCAGCACCACCAACATTAACTGTTTAAGTGTATATTATAGGTAACCAAAGAAGAGATCAAGTTAACTGGAGAACAGACAGAGGCTTGTGTGGAGACCTTCCAGCAGCCTTTCACGATGTGAAGGAACCTACAAGGAAGCCAGAGAGAGACTCTGCATCAGGAATTGTGACACAACAAGGGGGAATGGCTTCAAACTGACTGAGGGGATATTGGAATATAATCCCAATATTACCGGGTTGAACGTGCCTGGGCTTGTCTGGCCCTCGCTGCCTGACCAAAGGCGGCAGCCGTGGTGTTACACCCCAGAGATACCTTTGGTTAGTTGTATGCGGCAGCTAGGCTCTTGGAACAAGTCCAGTCAACAGAACTCAGGCTGGACCTCTGAGGAAGAAGCTTTAGGCGAGGCGAAGAGGAAAAAAGGAGATGGATCCGGCTAGGGGGTCATAGTCCAGAGTTTATTCCTGGGCACGCAGGCCTCTGAATGTAGCGACAACGCTGACCGGATCCCGACCGCATGGTCCAGTGTCTTTTTAAGCTCAGGGCAAGGGGGAGGGGAAGGGGTAGGTGAGCTACCAACCAGGTAGCGGGGGGGGGCTCAGGAGACAAATGACACCTGGATGGCCCAATTGTCCCCAGGGCTGAGAGGCATCTTTTGAACTTGACCTATCAGACGACGGCCTTGCTGACTTTCTGAGATTGATGGACAGCTCTCAGCAGGAGGCAGGGAGAGGGGACAGGGGAAGTGGGAAAGCCAAGACAGGACACTGCTTCACACTGTAACAAGGGGAAATTTAGGTTTGACATACAGAAGATATTCTTCCCTCTAAGGGTGGGAAGGGCCTGGCACAGGGTGCCCACAAAGCTGTGGCTGTCCCTGGATCCCTGGCAGTGTCCAAGGCCAGGCTGGACAGGGCTTGGAGCAGCCTGGGACAGTGGAAGGTGCCCCTGCCCATGGCACAGGGTGGCACTGGATGGGCATTAAGGTCCCTTCTAACCCAAATCATTCCATGACCCTCTGCTTCTCACTGTTTTATTGGTTAATGTCCAAGTTTACAAATTACACAGCAAACAGGCCACAGTTTAGCCTGGCCTGAGGAGAGCCAGCCTTTCCCTTTCTCCCAGTGCCATAAATCCCAGCCTTGTCATGGAGAGCCTAAGTGCCTAAATCTCACTTTCACCCAGAAGTGCACGCTACCTCTGCCAGCACAAGGGTGTTTCATCGCTAGGCACATTTTCAGACACCATCAGTACCAAGCTATCAGTGGATAGCTGGATCACTCCTTGAGTCAATAGTCTTCTGTGATCTCAGCTCATACTCACTTGAGGTGACAGACTGAAGAGGAGAAGGGATTATTCTCTTGGAAGACCAACTATAACACAGTAACTCACAAAAAGAAGCTACACACGCGCACACACAGGGATAGAGATTATTACTGGAACATTTTCATTCTCAGTACATTCCTACAGATAATTCATTTGTACAGGATATGTCAAAAGATAAGAATAATGAGATTTTTCCCATGCTGAGCACAAGCTTACTCTGGAGTTAGTCCCACCAAGTGGAAAAGCCCTGAAAATGAGTAAACACAGCATAATATAAATATCATTGCCAGAATACGTCTTCACAAGTGTAAGAAAAATCATTAGAGGGAGGTTGTTTATATCAAGCTGTCCAATTCTTCTTAAAAAACCAAAGACAGGAACAACTTTAAATATAATAAGTGTGACTCACCAGCACAGTCATTAACTTTCAATCTATCAGGAGAAGAGTAAGGGGTAGAGAATAAGCTAAGTAATGACTCAGACTTTTTGTATGAATGTCACCCTCCATCTCTATCAAACCAGATTACAGCATTTTATTTGGTTAGATTGATCCTGTGATTGTATAACAGAAATAACAAATACTCTGTTTCTACATGACTTTGTCTAGCATCCTGGAAAATCACTGTAATGTTATTTCTTAATTTAGGGCTTCCCACACAAGGAGGAAGGATTACCTCTGCTCCATGTAGAGCTCCCATCACTGCACTTCCACCGCAAATGGAAAAGTAGATGCTCTGCTGATCTGCCAAGTAGACCAATGGGCCAAGGCCAAAGGGACGAGGGCCAACAAGGACAAGTGCTGGGTCCTGGCCTCGGGTCACCCCAACCCCCTGCAGCTCCAGGCTGAGGGGAAGAGTGGCTGGAAAGCTGCGAGAGGCCCTGGGGGTGTTGGGGACAGAACTTAAAAATGAGCCCAGGTGTGCCCAGGTGGAGCAGAGGCCAGTGGCCCCTGGGCTGTGCCAGCCCTGGTGTGGGCACAGGCCCAGGGCCGTGGCTGTGCCCTGTGCTGGCACTGCTGAGGGACTCCAGTGCTGTGTCCAGTTCTGGCCCTCGTGGCCAGAGAGACCTTGAGGGGCTG
Source organism: Camarhynchus parvulus (assembly GCF_901933205.1). NCBI lineage: Eukaryota > Metazoa > Chordata > Aves > Passeriformes > Thraupidae > Camarhynchus > Camarhynchus parvulus. The sequence goes on along the minus strand of NC_044578.1, from coordinate 24,343,784 downwards.
GAGCGTGTCCAGGGAAGGGAACGGGGCTGGGGAAGGGTCTGGAGCACCAGGAGGGGCTGAGGGAGCTGGAAAGGGGCTCAGCCTGGAGAAAAGGAGGCTCAGGGGGGACCTTGTGGCTCTGCACAGCTCCTGACAGGAGGGGACAGCTGGGGGGTCGGGCTGTGCTGCCTGGGACAGGGACAGGAGGAGAGGGAAGTCTCGAGCTGTGAGGTTGGACACCAGGAGGAATTTCTTCATGGAAAAGGTTGTGAGACATTGGAATGGACTGCCCATAGTAGAGTCCCCATCCCTGAAGGTGTCCAAGGAAGTGCTCTGGGCTGGTGACAAGGTGGGGATCAGTCACAGGCCTTTTCCAACCCCAGTGATTCTGTAGCTCTGTGACTGCTCTCCCATGCTAAGGAAGTGTGGGTGGGAGGAAGGATTCTGAGCAGAAGGGCAAAAAGTTCAACCTTTGTGCCACATTTTTGGAGGACACTGTGAGGTGAAGCTTGTCAAGGAAGTTGACACAGCATAGCTAGACAGAAGATTTAAAGATCTGACTTCCTGCTACAGGGGAGGTAATAGATGAAAAGATAGTGAATCTTTTTTAAAAGATGACTTGTCGGCCTGTAAGCAATCACTGAAAGTATAGGTGACACAGCAACAGTGGAGGGAGGGCTGTAAACACTCTAGCAGGGCTGAAACTCTGGAAAAGTCCCAACAATCACCACCAGTGTAAAGTTGCTCCTTTTCTAGGGCTGAAGGCTTCTTCAGAGGCCAAAAGTGAGGAAGACAGAAGTTGCAAAATTTTCAGGCCACAGATACGCTCCATGATACACGATGCAAGGCTTGGTGAGTCAAGGGCATCAGACATGGTCCTTTAATAAACTTGAATTAGGCTGGATTCAAAACATCCTCCTTATCTTATATCTTGCAAGGAATGGGCTCCCTAACAGGAATATTCAAGAGGATGGAAGCATCTCTGCCTGAATCCCCACACCTGTGTCACGTTGGCCATGGAAGTTCCCTGGATTAAAAACCAAGCCAAGTGCTGTAGTTTCCCCATAGAGAGCATCTGCAAGTCTGAGGAAGAGGCAACTGATTCAGGGCACAGTGGTTTATGTTACAATTATCCTGCTTACGCAAAGAGGACTTAACAAGAACCACTCACTGCAACAGCCTATGAGGTTATGAGAAAAACCCATGTCCCCATATGTGAACTTGCTGTATGGCAAACTCACAGAAGGATGTCCAAGTGGAAGTGAGCAAATTCAAAGTAAGGAGTTCATTTATTCAAGGAATGGAAAAGCTCCTTGAGTTAATACCTTTAAATAACTGTTCTTCAACATCATCTTTTACTTCAACTGAAATTGCACTGGAAACAAAAAACAGCCTTGAGAAAGAACAACAAACTCAGCTGAGAGATGCCAAGAATACTCTTTTAAAATGGCAACAATCACTATCCTTTGCTACAGAAATCAAAGCCACAAGGCAGAGTCTCAAAACTGGTCAAAAAACCTCAGGCAGCTGACCAGTAATCCCCACTGCGTGGGTCAGGCTTATGTGGGAAGCAGCTCACTTGTTTTCCAGCAAGAAAGCCAAGAAACAAAGAGGAACATGAAAAATCTGACAGAAGTTCCATGAAAAACAATTATTAGGATATAGACCTAAACCAATCAGAATGCCCTACTCAAACCCACCTCTGCAGGTAATTTACTATGAGCACAGTGCAATTAGGAAAAGCAGGTGGGAAAATGCCCAACATTTCTATACAGCAGGAATTTGGGACCTAGTTATTCCACAAATAAACTTTCCATCATATAATCTTGGAATGATGTGGGTTGGAAGGGACCTTAAAGTCCATCCAGTGCCACCCCTCACCACAGGCAGGGACATCTCCCACTATCCCAGGTTATTCCAAGCCTTGTCCAACCTGACCTTAGACACTTCAAGGAATGTTTGACAGTTATTTTTGAAGTATTTTCAGTTTTGGAAGTCCAGCTTAAGGCTTTTGAATTTCAAGATATTGGGTGCCCCAAGTACCCAGAGCCAGGCTCTCTGAAATGGAAAAACTCACTGCCAGTGGCAGCTTCCAAAGTCTTGCCAGGAATGCAAACACTTATGCAAGAACTCCTAAAATTAAAGATAGACATCTCAACTGCAACACCTGACTGGGCAGAGCTTTTTGTTGACTGTATTCCTTTAAAGCTCATGTGAAGGGGGAAAAGGAAGGGAAAAAACCTCCCCTGCCTTTCTCTCTTACTTGGAGCATTGGCAAAACTTTCCACTTGCTTTGCTGCACTGTGGTCAAGAGCTGCTGCCTGCCAAAACCTCAGGATCCCCCTTCCAGAAGCCTCACTGGTACCGTGGCAAGAACTGCTGCTGCATGATTTAGAGCTCTAGAATCAGCCTCCAGAAATCTCATTCCAAACCCATCCCTGTTCCTTGGGGACAGCACCGAGCTCAGCCAACTTCTAAGTATTTCTGAGCCAATGCCTTTTAAAGATTCTGTTAAAATCATGAGGGTTTGGTTCTTGCATATCTTTAACCTATCCACGCCTTCATTCCCCTTCTTTTGCTTCCCTGCTGTAAAGCAGGAATGGTTTAAAAATAGAAACTCTAGGGAAAATATTAGAATAAGCTTTTATTTAAGTACTTATGGGGTTTTGTGGGAGAATCCAATATGCAAAGGTGCCTGATGCACTCAAGCTGCAACTGAGGCAGCTGACAGTCCTTCTGCGCTACAGTTATGCAGTGGTTTCACACAAAACCTCCAAAAAACAGATAAAAATGGAACAAGCTGCTAAAATTTAACAGCTAGCTTCTGGTCAGCAATGCATGTAAAACAAATTTAGCTGACCTTAAGGTCAATATTTCCTTTCAATATTTTTTCATTCTTTTTCAGTTCAGTTGGTATCAATTTTGGGGATTTCCTGGCCTTTTGGCACTAGCTGCAGCCCAGCCAGGCTGCTGGCACTGCCAGGCTGGAGGAAGGGCTGCACTCACAAGGTATGTTTTGTCATCTCCCACTCGTCATGTCTGCACAACGTGACTCAACTTTCTGGTTTTGGGCTCCTCACTCCAAACACGAGCTCTGGTCACCATCTGCAGCCAAGGGGACAATTGTGCAGCACTTCCTTTGGTCTCTATGGTCACAGCACTTAAAGCATGACAAAATTGGAGTGACTCAAGGAAATCTGTCTGGACTTTCTAGTAAAAGTAGTGATGAACAAACTTCTGACGCTGGCATTTTTCAACCTCTTTAAATGCTGAGAGTAAAATTTATATGGAAATATTTCATGGCTATTGACAAGCTGGAGTCTGAGTAAGTAACATAAATATATGTTTTACACACAGACACAAAGACAAACATAGACATGCCCAACACATATATTACATTTTTGAGAGGAGAAATTAAGTACTTCCATAACAGTGATCTTTGTCTTGTATCCAACCCTTGGCTGCTGAGCAAAGCCAGACCTGGAACAAGCCCCACCTGGCTCCACACAGCCAAGCAGACCTTCAGCCCTGGATCCGAGCTGTTACATTGAATCCCAGACTGGTCTGGGTTGGAATGGGCCTTAAAGACCATCTCATTCCACCCACAGGGATGCCACTCACTATTCCTGGTTGCTCCAAACCCAAGACCAGCATGGATGGACCATCTCTAGGGATGGGGCAGCCCCAACCTCTCAGGAGCAAGCAGCTCCTGAGCTGCCAGCTTGTGTTTGAAGGCAACCTCACCTTGGCAAAGCGTTTGTCCAGGGGTTTGATTTTCTGCACCAGACTTGGCAGGGCTCTCCTCCACCCTCCTGTCCTGCTGGAGAGGGCAGCAGTGGCACCTTCCTGCTCGCAGACCACACTGGGAGCGGGGCCTCATGCCCCTGCCCGAGCTCCTTCCTCTTCCTGCACTGTGGTCTCACAACTTCCCCAAGTTCTCTGGTCCCTGGGCAGCTCTGCCAGCCCTGCCCTGCTCCTGCTTTGTTCCAAGGGCATCTGTTTCCTGCCCCACCATTCCAGATGGATTCAGAGTGCCAACAGGGAGAACACCGAGCTGTGGCACGAGCTACAGGCCACCCCTGCTGATGTAGGAGGAAAGCTTTGAGTCAGGTGCCACTTCATTTTTAGATAACTCTTATTCACACTGACAAACCCTGGGAGGATGAAGGACTGAAGCCACTACAAACAAATTCCCAACTAAGGCTTTGGAGATGGATCAAGACTGAAAAGAACATCTTCATACAATTCTTGGAAAATTTTCTCTATAATACACACACACAAAAAAAATTCTCTTTACTGTAATGTGAATCCACCAGTACCAGGAGGTTAATTTCATCAGTGGTTACACAAAACAGAAAAAACCCACAGAAGTAACAAAATCCATAAAAACATAGCAACTTAAACATGGATTTCAGGAGTGTGATACAATAACTCTCAATCACAAAGGAGCCACAATGACTTCAAAAGTAAAAGGACAGCAATCAAAGGGAGGAAGAAACCCCAAATTTACATATCTCCTTGTTAAAAGAGCTTTGCAAAATCTGGGACACAAGGGGGACTTTCATGCTCCTCTGAGGCACAGGGGATTGGTTCAGGAAACCTAAATGAACTATGACTACTCTCTTACCAAACTACCCAAGCTTCTAATTTAACTATTTCTTAAGACACCGAGGGTTTACTCCCTCCCTTGCCAACTCAAACTCTCTCTCAGCACATGAAACACTCATGGATGTGTTGGCTCTGTGGTGAAAGGGAAGTCACTGACACGTTACAGGGCAGAGAGTTCAGAGTGCAGGTGTTTGACCACTTTTCAAGAAACTTTCTATAAATAAAATGTCCATTTGTCAAAGCACAAAGTTGTCAGAAGAGAGCTACATCAGTTTAAATAAAACTCTTTGGGGCTGAGTTTAACCCCAAAAACAGCGCTTAAATGAAAACAGCCACTAAGTGGCCGGGAAAGGTCACTCAGCTCGGGGAGAAAGACCTTGCCCTGCCCACACCATTCCTTTCAGATGGTGATTTTGATTCAGATTTGACTTAATGCCTCAGAAGAAGCTATTTAATTTCACAGAATCACAGAAGGTTTGAAGTAACCTTAAAGCCCATCCAGTGCCACCCTGTGCCATGGGCAGGGACAGCTTCCACTAGCCCAGGGTGCTCCAAGTTCCATCCAGCCTCATCTTGGACACTTCCAGGCATCCAGGAACAGCCACAGCTGCCCTGGGCACCCTGTGCCAGGGCCTCCCCACTCTTACAGGGAAGGATTTCTTCCTAATATCCAATATAATTTCTCTATATCAAAAATACCCTTATAAAAATTTAACATGTGTTCTCCAGGCCACAGGGGAGTTGAAGAGCTCATTGAATAGCACACTGAGTTAATGAATTTGGGATTCTTGGGAAAAGGAATTTAAGTTTAAAAAGCAAAATAACACTTGGAAGCACCTCCCAGCTGAATGCAATCACTCACCAAAAAAACCTGTGTGGACATGTGCAATTCCAAGTGGAAAATGCCAGAGAAATGCAATGTTGGCAGGCTTTGCCATTAGCAAAGAGCTGGTTCTCATTACCATCAGGACAGGCTTCACAGCAGCTCCCTAAGGGAACCTCACAGTGCCTGGGAAAAGCAAGGAGTCTGAGAGTATCATCACTGAAACAAACACACACCCATAACAACTCTCTGGATTTAGGGAAAGCCAGGACCTGCTTCCCAGCACCCTCTCTCAGATGCTGTACAAGCTCTGTTCCCATTTTTGTTAAGTTTTTCACCAGCACTGTCCTAAGTCACAGCTGTAGGGCTTTGGTTACACAGGGAAAACTACTTTTTCTTCACAATACAACAGTCCAAAAACATCAGGATTGTGAAAATTACAGAGTCCTGCCTTTATCAGGAGATAAAGGGGTGTTAACACTCAGTGCTGTGGTTAGAAACTTATTATCCATTCTGCTTGGATTAAGGAGGAAAAGGATTCAGAACAGCAGCACATGAATGGTCAGTTCTGTATTTTATATAAATAGTGTAGGACAAGAGATGGCCACTACTGCAATATTCACTTCAACACACACCCATATGGATTAAATTAAAGAACAGATGTGCCTCAAAAGTCTTTCAAAATTCTCCATTATAGGCTAGTTTTGAAAAACAGAACACAAAGAAGATCAACCATAAAATTTCCATTTACTCACATTCCACAACCACCTTCTCCCTAAAATGTAGTTTTATGTTTTCCTTCCAGTACTGCCAGACCAGGCAGCAGCTGCTGGCTTTGCATAGAGCTCCAGTTTTGCATGTGAGGTCCAAAGGCACAGTTTATGGGATGGAGCATGCAAAGTGCTGGTGCATACCACAGCCAGAGCTGCTCCCTGTCCAGTGCAATCACCCACAGGTGCTGTTTGCTTCCCCCTGAGATGGGACAGAATGAAACCTCTGCTTGCGGGAATTTGTTTTTAGCATCCACTTGACAATGCAGTAAGTTAAATGCATGAGAAACACAGTTTTAGTTATTAAATCCTATTTATAATCTCTACCCTTGAGAAACAGACATGGTAGAGGGGCAGGGAAGCACCACCAAATCAAAAGTAACCACAAAGAACATGTAAGGCTAAATCTTTCTATTTCATGGTCTGGCCAAGGCCATGGAGCAGATGGGATGAGACAGCCTGGACATGTGCATCCAATTCTTACTCCATCTATCCCAACATTCCACTTATGAGTCCTGTCCTTCATGCATGTTTAATAAAATGCAATGCCTTGGGGGCTAGGACTGCCCCTTACTGCAAGAAATACATATTTGTACAAATCTTATTATAAGATCTATGTGTGTGCATAAATAAGGACCTTTGTAATCCCAGTAAACAGAAAAGGATAATTTATTATAGAAGGGCACATTCCTACCCATCTTGGCAAAGGATATGAGCACTGATAATACTAATAGGAAAAGAAATTAGAGTCTTACTGATTTATGCTGAAATCATTCTAAGGAAAATATCAGATGAATATCAAAAGTGAGTCAGTTCAACAGCTTTACTATCAGGTAACCACAAAAAACACAGATGCGACTGATACATCTCAAATAATTCAGAACTTGTGTATGTGGAAGCCTTCGACCATTTGTTTTGTGTCTCCTTCCCAAAGCTGCATATTTAGGGAAGCTGGAAAGATAACAATTTTTGTTTGCAGGCTTAGCTGTATTTTTAAATACTTTCAGCATCCTAAGCTGAAGTAATGCTGTTATTAGGAGAAAAAGCAGCTCTGTGTCTTTCTCTCCAAGCCACCAGTGCTATCACTCATCTGGAAGGAGATTAGACATCACAATTAAAGAGGGCTTGCCAGCAGAGCTGTGCAGCCTGGACAGCAGCCCAGTGCTCAGAGACACCACAGGCACCTCTCAGCCAGCTCCAACACCAACCCCAGAGACAGAGGGCACACAGAGCAAAGGGAACTCCCAGAGCATCATCTCTGTGCTCTGAGAGATATCTCTTTGGAATCACTTTATCATGGAAGCACCTGCTTTTCCTCCAGGGATCACTTAAAGAGTCTGGGACACTCCCACACTAACTCCCACTCCGGCTGTTTGTCAGTCCAGATCCCAAAAACATCCTTCCCTACATGTGCTGAGAGTCCTGGAATTACCAGCACACAGCAGAAGCATAGGCTGAGAGGGAAGTATCATCCCCACAGCCCACTCTCTGGGAAAGGAAAACACCTGGGAGAAAAGCTGCAGTGTCTGTGTCCCCTGGCACTGCTGCCAGCTGAGACAGGAGCAGCACAGGCTGAGGAAGCACCACTGCTGGCAGCCCAAAATGAACCCATGAGAAAATGAGTCAAATCTGTACATCTGTCAATACATGGGTGGCATTTTCCCCTCACCAACACTGTTGGCTTATTTTTTACAGAAACTGTGTCCTTCTATATAACACCACAGAATCCCAGAGTGATTTGGGTTTGAAGGGACCTCAAAGCCCATCCAGTTCCACCCCTGCCATGGGCAGGGACACCTTCCACTATCCCAGGCTGCTCCAAGCCCCATCCAACCTGGCCTTGGACACCTCCACAATGTGTTCAAACTGGAGAACTAATTAATATTGCTAAAAAAAAAAAGTCCATGAATTCTCACTTGCAATATCACCACAATATTTTTCATTTTAAAATTTAGAGTAAAGTTTAAATATTCACTAGATCCTTTTGTTTTTCCCCATAATCTATTAAAAAAATAAATTGGAAGCTTTTGGTGCTTAGTTTGGCCCTGCTTTGGGGACCATTTTCCCCTGTCCTAGAGCCCACCTCCCATCCCTGCCTCATGGGCTGAGTAACTCTGCTCCAGACGTTGACACACAGGCTACTGGAAATTGGTACAGTCAGGAAATTTGGGTCATCTCTCTGAGGTAAACAGTAAATGAAAATCCTCAGGAAAGTCTGAATACCAAGGTGATGAGGGCCTGCTTTTTTTCTTATTTTTTAGAAAAGGAAGAATTCTTTTGAAAGTATTCTGTTACTACATCACGTTATTATAACCTAGGGCAGTGATGAGGTCATTTCCATTACCAAGGCAGGTTCTGGGATTTGTTTTTCAGACTACTGAGAAAGACACAGTTATATCAGTGCCACAGCAAACCCAGACAAGAGTTCATCACCTCACAGCAAGATCCTGCTGCCCCTGCCCATCAAATCAAAGACAAATTCTTCCACAAATTATGTGGAGCTCCTGTTTGGAAAGAGACAAATAAAATAAAACAAGACCAGGGGCAAATTCAGTTTAAAAGTGTGTCCCATGAGTGGCCCCCAGGCTTTAACTGGAAGCTGAGTCCTTAGCTGAACCAGAGCTGTAGGGAAGGACCTGCTTTTGTAGTTTAAATCATGTCCAGACTGTAAGGCACCAATATTTTTGACGCCTACTTGCCCATCAGTGTCAACTAAACAGTTAAGAATTCAGTTTTGCTTCCTCAAGGCCACTCTCCTTCCTCAGATATGGAGGATACGTGCCCTGAAGGATAGGGAGAGTCTGCTCCACAGGACGGTTATGTGTCAGGTAAAATAATAATAGGAATGTAATCTCTCAGCTCCACATTCACCACAGGCCATACCATACTGTAAGCTTTTACCTCTTGAGCTAGAAATTTTCACAGAAAACCAAGTATTTTCTCATAGTTTGTAGTCAGTTTTAATATACTTGAACTTCTGGGTACAAGGGAAAGACACCTCCTTCTCTGGATGCTACTTGTTGCTCTCCCTGGTATTTTCCAATCCATTCAATTAACTTCATGTGATTTGAATTCACAGTTCCCAAATCTCCAGTTCCACTGCCAAGGCTGTCCTGTTCCAACCTCCATGGAAGTCACCAAAGGTTGCCACATCCCTGGATATTGCACATCAATTCAAACACCCCAACAGAGCCATTCCCATTACTCCTACAGCAATGTGCACCCAGAAGGTCATTTCTGCATGGGTTCAGCCCTTGGCATTGTCAGAAGAAGTGAGGTTATCCAAAGTCAGTGAAGTTTGCTCAATGGCTTTGCAGGAATATTTCTGAGGGAAACAGTGCTCACCCCGTGCTCGTGATTTTTCCCCTTTGTAGGATGAAAATTCACAAACTGAAGGGAAAAACTAGGGAAAAACCTGAAATATTTCCCATTCTAGCTGGTTTAGGCCAACTGGCAGAGGCAACCTATTCAAAGTGCTGTGAAAATTATAATCATGGTAACAATGTTCAATGGAACATATTCAAGTTAAATATGCAACCCTAGTGACGCACCAGCATTGGAGAACATTTTTTTTTCCTTTTTTTGGCTTTTTTTCTAATTTTTTTTAAGAGAAACAAGTTATAAACAGCACTTGGCGCCAAGATTCAAGATGGTGTTTTTCCAGTGCAGACTGGCCATGCAGGAGAGATTAATTTATGTGATTCAAGCATAAATCAATATTTGCATTTCTCTTTTGTTATGGATCTCTGCCATAGGGGAACAAGAGAGTGCAGAAAGGTGGACAGGGGCAACATGAAGATTTGGAGAGATGACAGTGCTAGAAGAGCATTTATCTCTACACCATATATTGAAAACCTCAATAACGAAAATAAAATAAGCACATCAGTTTTAGATTCATGCTTTCTGTCTGGAATCCTCAGCAGGCTGAACAACTCTGGGTAACCACAAAGCAGCTGATCCCCTGCATGAACAGCTTCACGTGCATCTCTGAGCTGCAAAACAGCATCTGTTCTGCCAGGAACATCCTCTGCAGTTACAGGTCCTACCCACACCACTGCTCCTCCCTTGGGGCTGGAGCTGGAACCCGGAGTCTGCATCCCGTCATCCACATGGGAAATTCCGCACTCAGCAGTTCGGGCTGCCGAAGGGATTTTCCCCAAAGTGAAGGCACAAGGTCAAGCTCTGGGCAGGGGTCAGCCAGCCCCAGCTCCCCAGCGAAGGGGACAAAGCCCATGCAAAGCCCGGAGCTGCTGGGGGAGCACAGAACGGGTCCCCCCGCTGGGGCAGCAGCGCTGCACAGGTGCAGCAGGGCTGGGCACAGCAAATCACCCCGCAGCTGTGAGTGTGGGAGTCCCAAAGAGGCACAGGGAACCCCATGGAACGGGGCTTGGAGCAGCCTGGGGTAGTGCAAGGTGTCCCTAAGCACGGTACTGGGTGGGACTGGATGGGTTTTAGGGTCTTTTCCAACCCAAACCATTCCGTGACTTTGGTCCGTGATCACACCAACATAAGCGAACAGAAACCTGCTCAAGGCCGTGAGCAGGAACTCTTACAGGCATTTCTCTCACATGAGACCCAAGAGAAAAGCTGCTCTCGCAGGCATTTTGCGAAATGTTCCCTCTGCAGCCGCCCTGCCGCACTTCCCCACAGCTCGCACGGCCGAGCGCTTCACCGCCTGCCTGTGCCAATGCCAGCGGCGGGGACAGGGGCCGGGCACGCACCCCGCCCCGGCCGGGGATGGAGCTGCGGACCCGTGCAGGGACCCCGCGGTGCCGCTCCCACCCCGCTCCCCCGCGCTGCCTCCCCCGTACCTCTCGGAGCCCCCTCCGCGGAGCGGGCCGGGCGCGGCCGGGGCTGTCCGTGCACGGACTGCGCCCCGCGGGGGCTCCGCTGGCCCCGGGCTGGACCGTCCCGTCCCGTCCCGTCCCGCCGCGGGGGCGGCTCCGCTCCGGCCCCGTTCCCGGCACCGCTCCTGCCCGCCCTGCGACCCCTGCAGCCGCGGTGAGCCCCGCTCCCAGCCCGCGCTTACGGCTGCCGGGCTCCGCCGGGCGCGTCCCGCTCCGCTCCCGCTCCCGCCGCGGGCGACTCCGCGCTCCGGGCGGGGAGGGGCCCGCGCCGCCACCGCCTCTTAAGGAGGATCCAGGCGGCGGCCGGGGCCGTGGGGACAGAGCTGAGAGGGGGACAGGAGCTGTGCGGGGACACAGGGTGAGGGGGGACAGCGGCGGGGCTGCGGCGGCCCCGTCACTCCGTGCGCTGCGGTGACCGGGCCGAGGGGACGGAGGAGCCCCGGGCGCTGCCGTGGGGAGCGCTTGGCCGGAGCCGGAGCGAGCGACTGATGTAGCAGAAAATAGCAATCAAATAAATGGAATTTGTACTAAAATATCCCTTGCGTTAAAATGCCCTTGCTGTCGTGGAGGCGGTGGATGTTACTGTGGGAATATGCCTCTCTCAAGGTGTTTGACTCAGCCGATGTGACCACACAACACTTTCATGCTCTTCAAGTACGTCGTGAACATTTGCACGTTCAACACTTTCACTTACAGACTCTTGGTTTTGAAACGATTAGGTGTTGAAACAGCGGTGACTATGCCCTGTGAACCTCGGCCAGGTCCAGCAAGGTGTTGCTTGACCACTCAGTCCCCTTTGGTCCACTTTGCACTTCCACCCAAAAAGTGGAATTTTAAGTCATTATTAATTCTATCACTTTTGCCCTTTGTGATGATTACCTTAGAATTCCCTTCCATTCATTCATTCATTCATTCACTCACTTTTTTTTTCTGTTTTGCTTTAACAGATTTGAAATTGAAGTGTTTTGAAATATACCGAAATTGGAACATTTCTCTCTAAATTGTATTGTATTATTTGCTGCATTGTTTCCTGCTGAACAGGGAGTGGCTTTAAGCTGAAGGAGGGCAGGTTTAGATTAAGAAGGAATTGTTCCCTCTGAGGGTGGAGAGGCCCTGGCACGGGGTGCCCAGAGAAGCTGTGGCTGCCTCTGGTCTCTGGAAGGTCCAAGGCCAGGCTGGATGGGGTTTGGAGCAGCCTGGACTAGTGGAAGGTGTTCCTGCCCATGGCAGTCCTTGGGACTGGATGGGCTTTTGGGTCCCTTCCAACCCAAACTATTCCAGAGTGTATGATCCTTTGATTAACACCCAAAAAAATTACTTCCTACCTGGGCTTTTGGAGCTCACAGTGAGTCAGTGGGAGAGTCTGACAGGCTCAAACCTCAGCTGCTGCTCACCCATAACCTGCACTCTTAACATGACAGCTCTCAAAGATGCCAGTTCTTCTCCAGACACAAAAAGATGAGACAGTTTCACTTCAATGTTGACGTCAAGCTCTTTCCAAAGACCCATTTTTACGCTGAGGCTTTGCACCAACTCCGTGCCTAAATTGGAACTCACTTCTTTGAAAAACGTGGTCTTAAAAAAGCAGAAATAAAGGGGAAAGGCTGAAATGACTCAGGCAAGACCTCCTCAAAGCGCAGCAAACCGAAGGACAGCAGTGAGGGGCACGTAGGTGGCATTCACATTGTATTAACAAAGCTGAGTGTCTGGCAAAGCTGTAGCCACAATTAGAGGGCAGCAAGCCACTCCTCGGCACAGAGCAAGCCAGATTCTCATTTCCTCCATTTTCTTACTGGTCCCCTGCTGTGATGGACTGAGGGGCTGAGCTGCCCTGGCCACCACTGATGATCTGGTGGTCTGTCTCATTGGTGAGGGTAGGAAAGCAGGGTAGGAAAGAGCTGCCCTCTGTAAATGCTGTCACAAAGAAGGGCAAGTGTATGTTTAGAAAGCCAGCCTAGGACTGCCAGCTCAGAAAGCGCCTGTTTGATGTGGCAGCCTCCTCCTCCACATCCTCAATGTGCCATTTGAGGGAACATTGACCAGAAAAATGCAGCGAATCCACGATGGTGCCATTATTTGGGTCCTTTTGTCTTCCACGTCAACCACTGTCTGCAGACCACCTCGTCTCTTGGTAGGAAACGACTCTGAAAGGTGTCAGACAAGCTGAGCATTGGTCTGGTGACATGCAGAGATGACAAAAACATGAATAAAATTGTTCTCATTGAGTTAGTTACCCTTTCCCCTTTGACAGTAAGGCTGGGGGTCTGACCCCCTCATCTGTGCTCTAAATCCTCCAAATGCACCTATTTCAAGTGCCTAAGAGATGCCCTGCTGAGCACAAGAGGAGTTCCCAGTGCTCAGAGGTGACCCTGAGTGCCCAGGGCAGGTGTGAGCCCCATTCCTGGGGTCCCCCTGCTGCCCCTTCTCCCTGGCACAGCCCTGCTCCAGCCACAGACTTGTGTGGAGCCACGTGCTGCTCGCAGGCCTGATCAGCTGTCCCTGAACTCTGCCAAGGAGGGGGCATCTGCAAACCCAGGCTTTATCTCTGACTCTCCTTCTCGGCATTTGAAATCTCTCCAAAAGCGCGATTCCCAGGGGACAGCTCTGGTTATAGATTTTGTGGTTTTACAGATAGCAAATGCTGGAATAAACACCACCCCCAGCAAGCAGGGGAACTCCAGTATTTCCATTAGAACTCCCAGAGTCAGTTCTGATAATCAAAACTCCGATTTCTCCCTGGTCAAGGAAACAGCTCAGACTCCTGATAAAGAGCTGAGTAAACTAAAAGTCAAAAATTCCTCTTCCCTTCTTGTTGACGCAAGGAGAAATAAAAACCTTTTTTTTCTACATTGTGACTGTTCATGTTACTTCATATAATTATTTTTGATCTTAATCCCGTTTCTTCAAGAAAATTGTGGGTAGGGTTTCATGATTTATTTTTTTCCCCTGTGACAAAGGACGTTTAGCAGCTGCCTTCCCCCATCCCTCATTCTCCCCCACACACTGTGCTGCGGGGTGCCTCACCAACTAACCTTGGAACGGGTTGAGAAACCTCTTTGCCTTTCCTTTTATGTGAAGTTTGTTGTTCTAATTTCAGGCTGTTTCAACCCACTGCCTGCTGCAGTGTCCCTGTGTGTGTCCAGAGCTGCCAGAGCCCCCAGACCCTGCACTGCCTCCTTCGCTTCCCTCCCTTCCTGGGCTGCTCCGCAGAGGGAACGAGCCCTGCACTGTGGTGAGGCAATGACAGGGTGTGGGAAAGGGCTTTGAGAGACACCAAAGAGATCTCCCCTGAAGCAGAACTTTAAGGGAAGCCATGCCAAATTACAGGGGCCCTCTTAGTGTGTCCTCAAGGGCATAGCTTCAGGCAGACCATGGAAAAGGGAGAGTGGGGATAGCAGGACAAACACGCAATTAAGTAAACAAAAAGAGGTATTTCGTCAGATGCTTCACACAGACCCACTACTTTCTTCCAGACATTTCACCATGTATCAGAGAAAAATCATTCTTTGAACAGGCTCACAAATATGAGATGTTCCATGGAAGGCTGACATTTGCTCTTGTCAAGATAAAATACCTCTCCTCCTGTGGTGAAAATCATTATCTATAGCACCATGAGGTGAGGGGGGAACTGCAAATTTGCTATTAAGATTTCTCCAAGTGAAAATTAGCCATTTGCTTATCCATTGCATATCCTGACATGGTTTAGCTGGGGCTCTGCCTAAAGCAGGATTTTCAAGCTGCTGCCTCCTATCATTGACATCTAGCAGAGTAAATGCATTTCCTTTTTACCACTTTACTCCTTAAGACCATTTATCAGATATATCAGGACTGCAGAAAAAATGGCTTTTCCTCCAAGCCAATTTGCCTTTGCTCTTACTTCTCCACTCCCACATGGAAATATTTTCCCTGTGAGATAAAAAAATAAGCCATAATTCTGGAGGACTTTCCACTGTGAATGAGAAAACTTTGCAGCAGAAGGGACTTCTGAAGGGGGCTCTCAGTCAGGTGTCTGATTCCTTGATATTCCTCTCCTTTATCTCCCTGCTTCCACCTACAAGGTGGTTTTCTTGGGCTGTGGCCAAGCCACCCATGGCACTTATGGAAACAAACATAAAGAGCTAAAATAACAGCAGGTTTCAGTCACAATCCTGTGATCTTGAAATATCCCCTGAGTGCCTGAAGTGCAGCATGTCAGGGGAAACCTTCATATTAAGGGAAAAGTCAGTCCCTGTAATTGCCTGCTATTGGATCTATGGTGTCTGTCCTGATAAAATGATGGGATCACAGAAGAAGTGGCTGGAAGGGACCTCAGGAGGCTCCTATCCAACCTCCAGCTCAAAGCAGAGGCAGCTCTGGGGTCAGACCAGGTTGCCCAGGGCTTGATATTCCCAGCTTTCCTTGACAGGAAATGAGCTTTTCAGGACACTTTGATTTGTGGCTTTTCAACAAATTAGAATAATGTTATACTGAGACTGATCCTACTTATACTAGGACATTTTAAATGAGATGAGTACAGGACCAAATATTTTATGAAATGATATCCAGGAGTACCACTTACATTATGGATGTGAATAAAGTTGCCTCAGTCTAAACAAAAATCAGTCACTAAAAGAGGCAATAGACAATAAACCCCAAACATTTTAAGAACATGAATGTCAAGAAGCTCTTTATTCTGAAGATCTGTTGTCCTCACTGTCATTTCCCACCTGCCTTCTTGCCCCGTGCCTTGTTGATAACCATGCCCAGCAGTTTCCCCTTGATTTCTCCTTGAAAAAATCATGTGGTTATCACATATTTATAGATATAATTTTATGTTCCCTGGGAAGAAGTGAGGACTCACAGGTCCAGAAGTCTCAGCTCTGTCCTGTAACCATTATTAGAGAAAAAGTCAGTGCAAACAAAGAGCTACAAGAAATAGAACTCAGTTTAAAATTCAAACTAAAAATCAGTAACTAATGAAGTCCTTGTGGTCAATACATAAATCAAAAGAAATTAAGTCAACCCCACTCCTAAGAAGTGCAAAGAACTCCCCCAAGTATCACAAGAAAACTGAGAGGAACCCAGAGACTGTATTGGAGATATACTTTTGAAGAGATATATTTTCATTAAACAGCTGAAGGTGTTTAGACAACCTTGTTTGCCCTTTTGAGAGTAATGGCACCATCAACATTCACTTCACACTCTGTTATTAATGCCATGGGTCGCTGGTTTTATGGTTCATTCAGGCTCTTCAAAGACAAGACTCCCTTTAAAGGGTAACTTGAACATTTCCCCTCTCAAATGAGGCCATTTCTGTTCTAATGCCTTCCTTTTCTTTCCATGCAGCCATTACTCTTTGGCTTCTCCGTTAACCAAAATCAATCTGAGCTCTGCTGTGACCACAAGAGACCTGGCTCCACATCAGAAATTATCATGGAAATCCAGGAGCAGTGCAAAACTCCAGGTGTGACAGACCAAGGAGAAGCTCTGGAGAAATGTGTTTGCTGAGTTTTGCATCTTCTGTTGACAAACATTGCCTTCATCTCTTTGGGTTATTTTGTTCTCATTCTCCTGACTGTTACTCTGTCTCGCCCATAAACTAAGTTAGACATGAAAACCCCACATCAAAGACTGATATGAGACACTACACCAGGCAGAGGGCTGGGTTTATTTTAAATATGTCCTAACATTCAGGGAAGTTCCTAGATACCATCAAAGTTTTTGACTATCAGGAAACTTTATTCCCTAATGCCCTAATTCTATTCTATTGTTATGACAAAGGCAAAGCACATAAAAACATTTTCTAACCACAATGAAACACTCTGTAAAACAAGTTAAACTCAAATAGGACAAGTTTTTAACCAGTAGAAGTTATGGACCCTCAGTCCTTTTCTATTACAGAAAAAAAAAAAGATATTTTTGTGTGCTAAGGCTGAATTTGAATTTTCAAAATACTTCTAGAGCAGCAGAACCTCAATGTACTGATTCAGTCTGGTACCAAGCATAGTAATCAAAAACAATCAAAAAATAATCAAAAATAAGTCTGATATGGAACAATCTCCCAACCTGCTGTTTCAGGAAGAATTGACTCCAAATTTGCAGAATTCACAGAATAGTGAACAATTTTTTACATCTGCAGAATGAGAAAATTGTATTTTTTTTCTAGCCTGGTTTTTTGTTTGACACTGAGGAATAGAACAGGTGGAAGTTAAACATGTTTGCCTTAATATACAAATAAAAATGAGAAATCAGGAGCCAGCTGCTTCTCAGGTACTGTACAGACTTGCACATCTCTCCCTGAGAAACTATGAAATCTTTTCTCTATCTTATAAATAGAGAATAGGTCAAAGACACTCTGGAGTAAGAGCAAACCTAAAGATTTCTCACTGACAGCTGAATTTGTGAGTTGCTGTTCCTTATCAGCAATCATGCAGATTGATCCTTGGCAGTCACTTTATTCAGTGATGAATATTTCCATTATTTATTTCTGAAGAGGAAATAAATAAAGACATCTGCTCCCAGAAATAGCTGGAAAGCATCAGGATGAGGCAAACATCACCCACACCACCCTGCCTGGCAGCAAGCCATCACTCTCCCCACAATAACAAACAGATCATTTTGCAAGTAGAAGTTAAAAAGCAGAAGCAAAACCTGGAAATATTCAAAGTCACTGTCACACAGAGATAACACAGAACAGTGGATAAATACATGGTGCATGCAGAAGGATTTTTTTACAACTCTACAAACATACCTGGGCATTCCAATACAGCAAGAAAAATAGTGCATTTTGTGTCTAATCCCAATTAGACTTTTTGCACAATGTTGAGTTACATAAATACTCTGGGTAATTTTCCTATCTCTTACCTCATTCTCTCAAACTTCAGGATCTGCTGGCCCAGCCTGGCATCCCTGGTGCTGCAGCTCAAGGCAGTATGAGGCAAGGAAATGCTTCCATCCCTGTGATCCCTGTTCTGTAGCTCCATGGACTCATGCTCTGTGCTGGGACAGAGGGGTCTGGGGGGGTCTAAGGCAGCTAAATTCCTAAGGAATTAAAATCTCTATGGTGGATGATTCCTAAACATGAGCTGTGCCTTGGGATTTTTACTTGTTCTCACAGTAATGAACTGGACCCTCACAGGATAAGGTATTTTTTTGTTATGTAAGAAAATTGAGGAGGTCCCTATGATTCTGTGAAAAAAGGGGCACCTTCCCCACAAGCAATGGCTCTTCTGGGAGGGCCTCTCTCCACAATCCTGCATTTAACTCCATCTCTGTCTCACTTACCCACTGCCTTGGGAGAGAACCAAAGATCAGAGTGCAGAATACCAGAACAGGAGGGTCAGGCTGGAGATCAGGGAAAGGTTCTTCCCCAGAGGGTGCTGGGCACTGCCCAGGCTCCCCAGGGAATGGGCACGGCCCCAAGGCTGCCAGAGCTCCAGGAGGGTTTGGACAACGCTCCCAGGGATGCACAGGCTGGGATTGTTGGGGTGTCTAGGCAGGGACAGGGGCTGGATCCATGATCCCTGTGGGCCCACTCAGGATATTTTCTGACCCAATGATTCACGCCTTATCTACTCACCCCTTACAAGTATCACTATCTACTGGAAAAGAACATATAGCAATTTGCCAAAGAAAACAAACTTTATACAGGAATTAGTAGAGGATGTTATTATTTGATAGAGCATAATCCTTTTTTATTAATGACTAAATGGGCGCATTGAGCTTAGTCCTCAATGATTACACTTCTTTAAATTCCTGGATATTCCCAAAATAAATTATGTGAAGGGACATAACTCTGCACTTACAGTGAGTCCAACAGGGCTTACCTCTGTGGAGGTGCCAAGTAAAACATCTGAAGAAAAAATACCCACAGATTGAAGCATAATTATATTTTTGTCAGTATGTGACATGGGAATGTTTCAGTATGACAAACCAGCCTGCAAGTGGCAGAAGGACACAGTCCTGTGCCACTTGCAGGTGCAGGCATGTGAATGAAACACATGAGGAAAACAGGTCACAAATAATATTGGTCATTGCCTGGTGAAGAATCATTATGGCAACAAGGTACTCAGGTATGCAAATTGTTAGAAATAGCCAAGATGCAGAAAATAAGGAGAACAAAGCAATGCTTGTGCTTGAGACATTTGCAGAATTTCTTTTCTCTGTTCCACCTTTTTGTTTGGGGGAATTCAGCCCAGCTGCCCTGGTGAAACAGTGCTGACTGCAGAGCAGGGCCCTCACCTGCAGCTGCGCCCTCCACTCCTGGGCCTGCAGACCCCAACCTTTCTCCTTTTGCTCTGTTTTTTTTTTATTATTTATTTTTAACACAGAAGTAGCATAAACCACAACCAGCATTCACCAATCATTGTCAATACCCAGAGCTCAGCACACCAGCCCTGAGAGCAGGTCCAGCACAGCTGACATCCACATCCCCTCTCATGTGATGCCAAGCACACAGAGCTTATTCCTGCTCTTTGCTTATCAGAACAAACCCTTGTTTCCTCGCTGGCTACCTCTTCCCTTTCCACGTGGGAGGATGGCATCTTATTCAAGGAATGTAAAAATATTCCCTGCTGCCTTTTCCCTAATGAGACTTCTCCCTGTACACCCCCAAACAAAGCTTCCTGTGGAGACAAATGGTGACGAAGCTGTATAAAACCTTGCCATCAATCCTGCAGCTAGCTCTGGTTCTGAATACAACTTGGCACTACATTTTTATTCTATTGTAAACACATTTGCCAGTGGGATTGAACATCACATAAAAATGCATGGAGGCTTTAAGGACATCTGTTTTAGCCCAGGCTTAAATCAACAGAACTATGAGGTGATGGAAGCTTCTCTAGTCAGAACATCACTTAAGCCCTGTTGAAGTCCCACTGACGTATTAACATATGCCTAATTTTAATTGTATGCTTAAAGGCTGGTCTGAAATGGGTCACAAATGGCCACTTTGTCTATTTGTTCTGAATTTTATGGCATCGTTTCCATCAGGGGAAATAATTCTCATTAACACATTCATTTTTCCAAGTCCAAATCCTTTCTGCATTCTCTACGTAAAAACCATCCTAAGCCTAACCAGGAGAAAATCCTAAAGCATGAGTACCTGACAATAAAAACCTACATTTCTTACAATAAAGTGTTGAAAACAAACCATTACTGTGCTTAATGATTAATTTGCTACGTCTTTGGTTTTCAGCTTTGCCTAAGGCTGCAGGCTGTTCTTCCAGGCCATTACTTGCTACAAACATCCAATTTCCTATGTGTTTCCTTAGGATTTATTATAACACTACTGAGAGGTAAAGGTCACCAAAAAAGTCCTGATGCCAGAAGCCTTTTCCACCCATACTCCACCTCTCCAGTGTGGTTCTCAAGGCCTCTGATTTTTGTTGGCCCTTTGGGTTTGAAAGACAGGTGTCTTGATTTGAAAGACAGGTGTCTGCTAGGGAAGGAAAATTTTCCATTCCCTTGGAATGGAAAAATATAACCCTATGAATTACTATAATTTTGAAATTAAGGGGTTTTCAGGCCAAGGTACGAGGACAGGAATAGCAGCTCTTTCCTAGTGCGCACACCAAGGCAGACCAGCAGCAGCAGCTCTGTGTTACCCCAGCCAGAGCTCCGGGCGCTGCTGCTCCCGGTGGCAGCGGCTGCGCTGATGGCGGCCAGGCCCAGAGGGAGGGGATGGAGGAGAGGCCTTGCTGCACAAACCCTGGGGCAGCCCAGCCCCGGGCACATGGGGATAGCTGCCTTGTTTCAGTGAGGAGGGTGTGATTGAGGCCCACTTCAGGGCCTGCCCTCACAAGCAGAGGCCCAGCCCAGGGCAGAAGCAGCAGCTCTGAGCTGGGCCCCGGCAGCAGCAGCAGCGAATTCCCTTCCCTGAGCAGCAGCTCCAACCATGCTCCTCCAAAACAGAGAGAGAACAAGTAGCTGTCCCAGTCCAGTCTTTTACCAGCCCAAATCTCATGGTATCTCTGCCCTTCGGAGAAAAACTCCCAGATAAGAAAAGTGCAACCAGATGCCCGCCTCACCTGAGCTTGGCCACCTTTTTTGTTTTTCTTAAGTAGCCAGTTGTTTGTGTTTCCTGGCAACTTATGGCAAAAAATTCCCTAAGTAAAAAGTTCATCCTGTTCCACACCCTGCTATGGGCAGGGACACCTTCCACTATTCCAACTGCTCTAAGCCCTGCTCCAATCCCTCCAGCCTGGCCTTGGACACTGCCAGGGATCCAGGGGCAGCCACAGCTTCTCTGGGCACCTTGTGCCAGGTCCTCCCCACTCTCACAGGAAAGGATTTCTCTCCAATATCCCATCCAACCCTGCCCTCTAGCAGTGGGAAGCCTCTTGTCCTGTCCCTCCATCCCTTGTCCCAAGTCCCTCTCCAGCTCTCCTGGAGCCCCTTTTGGAGCTGGAAGGGGCTCTGAGGTCTCCCCAGAGCCTTCTCCAGGTGAACACCCCCAACTCTCCCAGGCCGGCTCCTGTCAGGGCATGACTCCCCAGTTAGTGGGAGTCACTGTAGGCAATGGGAATTCCTTGCTCTGGCTCCTCTGGATGGACACGTCCCCCTCTGCTCCTAGACCAGCCCTGAACTCAAGCTCTCATATCAAAGCTCTCTGCTACAAACCACATGAGAAAAGGCAATTAAAGTGTGTCCTGCCACCTAAAATCCCAGTGTCATTGGGATGGAATGTGTGTTCCAGGCAGGGATTCTCAGGCGCTGAGATAAAACCCTCAGAGCAGCTGTGCTCAGAGAGGCTCTGGCACAAGGAACAGCCCCAGCTCCTCAGGGGGATGCTGTCCTCCAGCAGCCACTCCCTGCACAGCACTGGGGGGACAGGCCCAGCATGCCTGGGAGAAGGAGAGAACAGGACAGGGTGTTTTGCCATCTCTCTTGCCTCTCACAAAGCAGTTTGTGCCTGCTTTGCTTCTCACTACCCCCTCCCAATTCCTCATGCGCTGCTCAGCACCCTCCAATGTTTCTATCACTTCTCAGAGAGAGAATGGGATGATCTGCAAGATCTAAGGATTTCCAAGGATTCTCTCCCCTGTATCCAGATGAATATTTCCTCCATTACTTCATCTGCTGTTTTTAAAGACACCTGAAACGCTTCTTTCCCCAACCAGTGTCCATAGAAGGTGAACTGTCATGGAGCCAAGTTGTGCTGTATATTTACCTACTTTATTACCCTCTCAGAACTCCAGCCTTCCAGGCACTTACCTGGTTTATTTCTGGATCTGAACTTCTTCCAGCTCTTCTCTACTCAGAAGGGAATGACAGGATCTAGGTGGAATTGCACTAAAAACCATTACATCCCACTCTGGTACGGGATGGGACCAGCCTCAATATCACACTGGGTTAACATCATAATAATTGGGAAGTTACTTCTGTAAGGAAACCATAATTATTGAGCATCTTTGATTTATTGCTAATCAACCCATTATCAGCCTGCTGGAAATTTCAAGGAGTTTTGCACTTGAGATGGCAGAATTTCATTTTTCTCCCTTTTGACAGTGCTTCGCTCAAAGTCTGTTACAAAGCTGCCATCCCTTCAGCCATTAGTTTTGTAAAACTCTCCTAGGAACAGATGTTGGAATTCTGAAGAGGCGCATTGCTATTCCTGGGTATAAAGAGTCATTTTTAGCCCAAGCTTGAACAAAACACCTGAAGTTTTCAAAGTCTGATTCACTTTGGAAGTCCTAAAAATGTATCTTGGATCCAGACCTTTTCTTTTTGAAATTTTTATGCTTCAGTGTAAAACATCCAGATGCTTTATTGTTTCTAAGATCTGAGCAGTAATTCTAACATTCTTGAAGGTCCCAGTGCTTGCAGTTCTAACTGAGCTCAGGTCATAAATCCAGGTTAATAGTGCTCAGAAATCCCAAGTAGTCCAGCAGACACAGAGGGCCATTAGCAAGGAAAGATTAGGTAGAAAAAACTAACTGCTCCTTCTCTGATGGAAATTATTTCCAGTTTCAACTCAGCACAGTTAAAAAAATCTCCACAAAACTGAAAGGATCCCAAGGAGGAGATCCCTGCACTGAGGCTGACTTGGGAACTGTTTGTTCTAGCAAAGGACTCTGCTCCTCCTCCATGCCAACTCTGACAGTGCCAGAACAGCTCCGTGTTTTCCCTGCAGTTATGCAATCCCTAGGATTGTGCCTGGCACACAAATAGTCTACAACTCCCTTCCCATATTAGAGAAATATCCCTGTCTTTTCCCTATCCACAGCCTCAAGTGATGGGATGGGAATGCAGGAGCAAAGGGTGAGAAAGAAGACCAGGAATTCCATCTGCCATTGTTAATTTTACCTTCTTTTCTTTGAGAGCAACAGGCCCCAGGTGCAAACAGGGTGCACAGAGCATGGTGAAATTTTGAGCCCATCAGCACCACAAAAAGCCTCTGCATCCATACCATCCACTTGAAATAATCTACATCTAAATCAAGCTGACTGCAAGTTCCTATAGTGGTTAAGTAAGATTTTATCTACATTTTATCTAAAATTTTATCTACATTTTATCTCTAAATGCACATGCTGTGGATTTCTTCGCTTGATTGGAATTAAGTCTAGAGCTTCAAACACACCAAATAAATTGTTCACAGTGGGCTCTCAGAAAACCCTTTGATTAAAGGTTTATGTGGTTGGATGTGTCATATATGCAAGCATACCTCCACACATTCTGTATCTATATAAATGTATCTATCCAGGATGGTATGAGCCACAAACAGGCACAAAGAGCAAGGCAAACACAACCTGCATCACACTGGGGTAATATCCATTACTGCCAACCAAGAAAGGCAAAAGAAACCAAAGCAGAAATATTAACTTACTGAGGTTTCCTCTATACAACTGGACATGCTCAGGTTTAACAAATTCTCAGAATCCTAGAATGGTTTGGGTTGGAAAGGACCTTAAAGCCCATCCAGTTCCACCCCTGCTATGGGCAGGGACACCTTCCACTATCCCAGGTTGCTCCAAGCCCCATCCAACCTGACCTGGGACATTTCCAGAGATCCAGGAGCAGCCACAGCTTCTATGGGCACCCTGTGCCAGGGCTCCAGAGCCAGATGCTCCTCTCAGCAAAAATGTCCCTGCATAGTTGTTGATTCCAGATTTAATTTCACTTTGCTAATGTTAATCAAAAGCTGCAATTATTGGGTATTTTCACAGGACCTGCCCAAGTCTTCTCTCTATGAAAAAAAAAAAAAGAGACTAAATTATCAGCTCTAATTGTCTGCTCTTCTCAGATGATGTATCTGCTGATCTATCTTGACAACTCACAGCTGTGATCCTGCTCAGCCAATCCTGTGTCTCTGCTTGCTGGAAAGACTGGGAAATTTGATCTTCTGAATAGTGACAGAAACAAACCTAAGACACAAATGCCACTGTGTGGTGTTTTTTGCTAAAGGAGGTATAAGACACAGCTAAAACCTGCTGGGTGGATGGTTAGAGATCAATGAATGGGATCAGGATCCTAAAACTTCAGCTGGAAATAGGCTGGCTTTGAGTACAATATTTCCACAGGTATAAAATTATTCACTTGCATACCCCTCTCCGCATGGCTCTTTAGAGGTGACTACGTCAGAGTCCACTTTTCCTCATAATAATTCTGTGCCTTAAAGGATGGGCACAAGGTTGTGCCACTTGCAATATAGATATTCACCAGACAGGATTAAATCAAAATCCTTCATAAGCCCAACATTATTTTGGCTTCACCTTTCCCTTTCCCAATTTTAAAGTTGTAAGGAGACAGCCCAAAAAGAGTCACTATTTCACCAGATGTGTGGATAAATTTTGTGTTCTCTCCTCAAAATGTTGATCTGTTTAATATTACTTATATTATTATTATTATTATTATTATTATTATTATTATTATTATTATTATTATTTATGGTTTTCTGTTTAAATTAATTTTATTATGCCTTACACGTATTTATCTAGTAAAGTTCATAAAACATAAATACTGGAAACCTGGCCAGGAGAATGCTGAGGTGAGAGTCAGGGAGAGGAGCGAGAACAGGGCATGTAATGTACATCACTATCCATGGCTTGCACACTCTCACCATCATCAGGAAAACATTTTGGACTCCCCATCTGTGAAGGGTCCAAGGCCAGGCTGAATGGGAGTTGGAGCAGCCTGGGATAGTGGAAGGGGCAGGGGGTGGAACTGGATGGGCTTTAAGGCCCTTCCCAACCTAAAACATTCTGGGATTCTGGGGTTCTGAAAATGGACTGAATCAGATGAGTGTCCACACCCAGCTGAGAGCAACTTGCTGGGCATTTTCAGTTGGCAAATATTTTGGAAACCAATATTTTTCCTTTTTGATAACAAAGTGGGAGGACAGTGGGAGTGAGAAACTAAAGACAGATGATTATTTTTGGTCTTGCTACACTTTCACCTTTATTCTCTGCTCAAACCAAAGAACAACATGATGCCAAAAACGATCACCTAGCCATGCCCATTATTCCTTAAATCCAGTCTCTGAGCTGAACACACAGTCCCAATGACACGGGGATAGCCTGGTGCTGCAGAGCTTGCAGCTCCTCATAATCCCCCATAAACTTTTCAGGAGGTTTCAAGGGTTTATGACAAACTCAGGGAGCTGAACAGCTCCTGTAACAGGAAAGCAAACAAGGCTCACACAGCTCCCAGCCCACGTTACGTCATGTGGATAAAAGGAGGAGGTGTGACCTCAGAGACCGACAGCAGTGGCTATCGCTCCTGCAAAATTTGTATGGATTATTTTAGGATGCACGTCAATTCAAATTTGTCATCTCATTTGCCTAATGACACTTTATTCAGTAACTAAACAAACTATTTTTTTCTGTTAGCATTGGTTACCTTAATGTTAATTATTACCTTTCAGTTTTGAGGGTAGCAAAATAAAGGTTTTTTTCCTTGTGGGTTTTTTTTCCCCAGAGGTTTTTATATGCATCTCGCCCTAGCCACAGTACCCAGTAGGTTTACCAACTCAAAATTGTGGGTGGGCAGGCACTGGAAGGGGCTCCCCAGTCCCCATCCCTGGAGGTGTTCAGGGAATGACTGGATGTGGCACTCAGGGCTGTGGTCTGGCTGATAAAAGCTCGTTGGGCTGAGTGCTCTGGTGATCAGTCACAGGTTGGACTGGATGATCCTGGAGGTCTTTTCCAACCTGAATGATTCTGTGATTCTAAAACCTCTCTAGGAAGCCACACTTCTAACCCACCCCAGGTGCATGGAAAGGGCAGAGGGGTGAGTCCCCTAATAATTTCAGCTCTTGTCAAAGCAAAGCACTTTGCATATCCTCAGGAAAAAACATTGTATTTTAAAACAAAAATTCTGCAAATGTGGAATACATTGTTTGCCACAAGCTTCAAATACACTACTCCACACCTGGAAATGGATATGGATATGCCTGGGGTGGCTGTATTTAAAGACATTTTCTCTAGAAGTGCTCCTGTTCATGAATGCCCGATCCCAGGCACAACAGGCATTAGAGCTCAGGGATGAGCACTCCATCCCAAAATCAGGACTGATTCCACATACTAGTAATTTAAAAAGAAAGTTAGAAATGGCTATATCAAATGTGAAATTCAAAGTGAGAGAAAAAGATCCACCTCAAGGATAGAGCTATATCAGGTGGAAAAGTCAATTTTTAATGCAGAGGAGGTGAAGATTTTATTAATATTTTGGTTAAGCATCAGAGCAAAATGGAACAGCTGAGAAAGAGTAAAACTAAAATCACCCTCCTAGTTAAGTTGGAACCAGAACACCTGGGAAGGAGATGTTTTGAAATGTTCAGCTGGATGAAATGCAAAAGCCTTAGGGTATGGAATGAAACACATTATCTCAATCAACACAATTTTTGATTGCTGCAAGCCTGAAGTTGTATACGGTTTTTTGCATAGGAAGTGGTTCCAAGTTAGTTAGGCACGTGTTATCCAGCAGTGTATGAAACCACTGGATCTGAGGAGTTCTGCACACAGGCTTGTCTCACTCCTGCCCAGCATGAACATTTTAACTGTCCAGATCCTGATGCTGTGCATAAGATCTTTATTTCACACTGATCTTGCAGTGTCTTGTGCTGAGGAGGACTTCTAGGCAATTGGCAATCACTAAAATATTCCAGCCCAAGGATAAGTAGAGCATCCAAATCATTGCAATGTAAATCTCCACGGGGCTGCAGAGACTTGTTTTGGGGCAGCTAACAAATCACCTGATATGAAAATATTGCACGCCCAGTGGGTGCAGCACACAGAAAAGGATGTAAGGTGGTTATCTGGTGATTCCTGCTGTTCTTTGCATCTGTTGGGGGCTTTTTCTCCACTCAGCATTGCTCACAGGCCTGCCTTTACTCATTTACATTCATTAGTGCTGCAGAGCAGGGAGCAAGGAGCCTTGGGCAAGGGGCCCGGCATTTTTATTGCTCAAGTATAACAGAAATTATCTACACGTAAATATTTCCTCTCTTTCCTACCCTCTGGAAAGTCTATAAACATTTAAAATCCCCAGGAAATAAGTTGCAACACTTCAGAATTATTCTGAAGTGTGTGAGCAATCCATATTTGATTGATCTGGGCAGGAACTCCAGCCTTCCACAGGAGTTCAGCCAGTGGAAGTTCACAAGGTCTCTCTTGCCACATCCACAATTCTATTGCCAGCCACCCCACACGGGCCCGACCCCAGATGATCCCAGTTCATGGAGTCCAGGAGAGAGGGTGGAGGAGTGCGTTTGTGGTGAGAGGAGCCATGGGGAGTGGTTTGCATGGCAGCTCAGGCCCTTCCCACGGAAATCGAATCAAGAGGAAACACAGGCATTGCACAGAGTCAGGTGTTCTTTACTCAGGAATAGCTGGAACCCTCACGGAGCTGCAGGCACAGAAAAGCTCCCTGGAACAGCAGGGAATTGTGATTCCCACCAGCCCTGACACTGGCTGCTGGCCTGGGCACCCCTGATAGCCTGCCCAAGGCTGTGACAGCCTTTGTGATGGCTGGAACCAGACACACGCAGGAACTGCCGATGCCTCAAAGAAGCACCAGCCCAAAATTAGCTGCCCAGACAGAGCTCTGTGCTGGTGATATAAACCCTGCTATTTCCACCTAAACCTGGCCTCCAGCCCACTGGCCCTAGGTTGCTGGCAACTCTCTCCAAAACAATCCCCGGAAGAATGCCATCTGAAACGAAACCCCAAAATAACACACGGCCAGAACGCTGCAAAGCCCTCATTTACTTAATGAACAGAGAGGCAACCAGCACAGAGTTTCCAGAGAAACCACAGAACCAGACAAGCTGATTGTTTTCTGTTGGGCTTCTATGACTTATCTCTTCTACACCGGAGGTCAGGATGAGAAATAAATCCCAAAGTATAGTCAGGACTGCCTCTGGATAAACAGAAAAATAGTGGAAGAGAGACATGTCAATGTTAAACCAAATTTACAACTGCTCCACAAAGAAACACCATCAAAATTCATGATACAGGATGAGTTGTGTGAAGGACAATAATAACAACCATAAATTCACACACTTTATTTGTAAAACCAGTAATTCATCTAAGCCGTGAGCTAGTTCCTAACCTGGACACTTCAGCTCCTGGAACAAACACTCTTGTGTGAGAACACATCACCTTGCAAATCGTGCTTGGAGTTGATGGTCTCCAAGGTCTTTTCCAGCCTTAAGGATCCTGTGGTGGCCAGTTCTGCTCTTTGAAAAGGGCTGGTTCTGCAGGCACACGGTGCACCTGGCTGGCTTCAGGTTCCCCAAGACATCCAGATAGCAATGATAAATGGATGACATTCCTGAAGAAGGATGACTAACACCGCTCCAGCACCAAAAAGAGACATGGGATGTTTTTCCTTACAGATAAAAATTCTCTGGGCTGTGGCTCTGAGCTCTTACAACCACTGCAGGCCTTGTAGATCCCTAATTGTTTTCTATTTCTGTAATTTTGATCATTATACATTTTCCTTAACTGCATATTCTAGGGAGAGGAGTCAAAGCCAGCGAGGCTTTATCTCCTGATGAGCATCCCCAGGGCACAGTTTCCCTTGGAGGCTGGATTTTAAGCCCAGTGAGCTGGCCAGGTTTTTATGCCATTGAATAATTGGCCGTCTCAAAAAGTAGAAAAGTATTTGAAGAATTTCCAGATGATTTGCTTTTGCTTCGAGTCATATGTCTTGGCAAGACAAAATATGATGTGATGTCTCCTTCCCAATAATCTAATTTAATTTTGAATAAAGCAGGAATTTCTCCAGTTTGTATCTCCTGAGATGTACATTGTCTTGATCTTGTTCTGATCTGAGTAGTTTAATTCACAATATTTCTTCAGGTGCTTTCGATTCCCACTGTAAGTACAAATAATTCTGGAGGGCTGTTATGGAAAAGGATCACGGGGCACAGTTTTAATCTGACCGCTGAGTCCTCTTCCCTCACCAGTAACCAGCTCATTCAAAATAATTTCATCCCTTTTACTTCTTAATTTCTTCCTATTTTTTTGGGTTTTTTTTAATTGTAAGGGTATGCTGGAAGTGTGGCAAAGTGACAAGCCATTGGAAAACAGGCCTGATTTAATCTGGAAGTGAAGATGAGTAGAGAGGAGCCTTGGGAGTTTGGGTATGCTGCAGTGGGCAGAGCCTGCTCCAGGAGCCTCCCCACCCTGGCACGAGCCAAAGCCATAATTTGTGTGGGCACTGTCCATCCAAGGGCCGCCACGGGAGCTGTGTCATGGAACATTCTTCTCTGGCTGACACCAGATGACTCCTCCAGCCTCCAGCTGGGAAGAGCCAGAGTCAGTTTTAAGGAACTCAGTGTCTCAGTATCAATATCTGAGCCCCCTTTGGGCCATGGGGTACCTTGGTGGCACCTTCCCTATGGGCACCGAGGGAAGGGTCACAACAAGGAGCTGCAGAGTGGAGCTTCCCCCTTCTCAAAGCACTGGATGGCATTGTTCTGCGGAGACCTTGGAGCCCCTTCCAGTGCCTAAAGGGGCTCCAGGAGAGAGCAGGAGGGGGAATTGGGGCAAGGGAGGAAGGGACAGGGCACAGGGAATGGCTTCCCACTGCCAGACAACAAGATGGGATAGATGGGGTACTGGGAAGGAATTGTTCCCTGTGAATGTGGGAGGCCCTGGCACAGGGTGCCCAGAGCAGCTGTGGCTGCCCCTGGATCCCTGGCAGTGTCCAAGGCCAGGCTGGAAAGGGCTTGGAGCACCCTGGGATAGTGGAAGGTGTCCCTGTCCATGGCAGGCATGGATGGGCTTTAAGGTCCCTTGCAACCCAAACCATTCTGCGATTTTGTGATTCCATGAAACCTCAAATTCACAGACAAACTTACAAAAGCCTGCAGAGCAGAGTGTACTTGGTGGAACAGCAGGTTTTGCACTGTTGTAAACTGATCTGGTAAATGGTCTTGTAGAAAAAAAAAATCTTAATGAATAAAGCTAAATAAATTTCAATACCCAAAGGCATGTTTTATGTAAAAAAGCATTAGACTGAAATAATTTTCCACTCAGCAAAACCTATCTCCATTTCCCTTATCCAGTTTAATATCCATGTGCTTGAAGCAAAGGAAAATTCCACATGATTATATTTGCACAACAAAAGAGCATGAGGCTGGATGACAGATTTCACTAACATTAAGCAGGAAGTTGCTAAAAGAAAATTCAAGCATCTGCATTGAGGAGGGAAGTATTTGGAAATCTCTCTAAGGCGGGTTTTCTGTGCAGGTTTCCCACAGAAAGATGGCTTTTCAATATACAATGCTTACTAAAAATGGAACAGCAGAAGCAATTACCTTAATGTGAGTTGCAGCTGGTGACCAAAAGCAGATAAAATGTCAGCTGACGTTTCTTTATGTAAGGCAGTTACAAAATCTCATGACGTATTTCAGATCTGCCCGTGATCAAACGTCCACATCAGAAACACATGGAGGCTGCGTGGGGAAAAATGGGCTCTGCAAAAAAAACCAAAAAAACCAGGATCATGGGAGCAGGGAGGTTCATAGCTTAACTTTGGTAACAATTACCAATAACAATTGCCAATAAAGAAAACATCCTTTTCTTCAGTCAAGAAATGACGAAAAATATTTTCCATTTTAATAGGTACAGCTTATATAGGAAAAAAAAACCCCATGGATGAGTGTATCCAAACAAAGTCTCTGAAAAATTATTTGAAAATTTAAAAAAAGTTTAAAAAAATATACAAGTCTAATCCAGAGTGTGGCTGCCAAAAACCTTATGTTTATCCAATAGTTCATGTTTATGGCCTTCTCCTTTAAATTCACCATAAAAAAGAATTTAAAGTCTTGTGACCTAATAAAAAAAATTTAAAAATGGGGCAGATCGTAGCCAGGATGAAATGTTCAGCCAGCCTCTGCCTCAAACTACCATATAGGATAAAAATGTTGTGCTTCATCCTCCATTCATCTACACTCCTTGGAAAAAGGTCATCCTAGAGAGCTTCAAGCTGAGTTTAAGTAATTTAGGGCTTATTTGTCAGGAACTAGTCAGGCAGGACTGAAGTTGTGACTACCAAGAGTGCCAATGAGGAAAGGAATCGTCTAATACACTTCATCTGGACAAACAAAACACAGTTCTGAAAGCCATTTCTCCAGGGGCTTCATTCATTCCCTTTCATTTAAAATCATGGGGATTCAGTGTCTGGGCACCTCCCAAGGAAAGAGCTCAGCCTTGCTTTGGATCAGGTGGAGATCTGCATTTAAGCTGAGCAAAAGGGAGTAATTATTGTGGTTTTTTTTCTCTCAAACTGATGTGTATCATGTCCCAAGCAGTGTGCAGATGCCCTGTAGTCATGATATCATACAGGTACCTGGCAAAGAATTTGCAAAGCAAACAGACCTGGGAGAAACCTGGGCACCACACATGACTGCACAGGTATCTCATTTCACATCTCATCTCTGCAGGTAAATCTGATGTAAAGTCACTCTTCTCACCTGTTTCATTACAGCCTTTGACTCGTAACTGAGTCTGTCAAGAATGACAGGGAATTAAAACAAGAACTCAGAGATGTTATTAAAAACAGAGGCTTGGAAAGGGTTTGTTGAGCAGGGTTTACTCTATGCAGATGTTAATGGTAAAATAAAATCTATCATATTGGAAAACATTCCTCAGAACTCTTACTGAGTTGCAAATAAAACACAAGCTGTGGATTTATGTTGTTTCCCAGCAGCTGAAATCCAAAGGAAAGCTGCTCTTAAAAAGGAAAAAAAAGTGGGGGGACTCAAACTTGCTCACGTCTTGCCTAAGTCAGATGTAGGTTTTTGTGCCACCCACCTATTATTTTTTTTCACATTTTTTAAAATATAATTCCAGGAACAAAAACAACTGTAACTGAAGCTGATTTGGATAACAAGGTATGCTCCATTTCCCTACACAGTGACTGATGTCCCCCTGAGGTGAGCTCCCAGCTCACCCTCCTGGTCCCCCTGCAACAGGTGTGTGCCAGCAGCCCCAGCCCATGCACAAACATTCCTTGCCAATCACTGTCCATGGGATTTCTCCTGAGGGCAAGGCAGTCCAGCTCCCAGCTCTCATACCCTCTATTTTCATACGTAGTTTTGCCTGGAATTGTGTTCCAAACAATTTCAAAATTGCGGTAGCCTGGAAACCCCATAAACAAGGCACATTTTTACTGAAATTTTCCTGGGGAAAATAAGCAAACCTCCCTCATCTCCAAACCAGGTAATGAGTATTTTTGTTTTCCAGCACGACCCAGGGTGCCAATGAAACTGGGACCCAAGTGATCAGGGTGCTCCATGAGGACACAGCAGGAAGACACAGGAAAGTAGAGCCTAGCTGTCTAGCCAGGGTGATCCCATGAAAGCACTTTCATAATCAAACCCTTCTGTTAAGAGAGTTCTGATACTGGAAAAGGCACAGAACAGGAGCTTAAAGACACCAACTTCCCCTGGAGGTCCTTCAGTTCTCAAGAATGTTGTGGGAACATCCAGGATTGTTATCCTATCCGTGTCTGATCAGCCTCAGAGTGTGCTTGCATTGGGAGCAACGTATCCAAGCTGACAGCAAACTTCAGATTGAGCTCCTTCTGCCACAAAAGAGCAGCAAAAAGGCACAGAGCAAATGAAACTGATTCACATCCCAGGAAACTACTGCGCTACAAAACATGAGAGTGCCACAGTCATAAAGGGAGGGAAAATATTTCAAACAGATTAAAAAGGCTCAAGGATACATTGAGCGCTAATTCAGCTGGGTTCAGCTGACCCACTGCAAAATGGAGCAGCACCAGTGCCCAGAGACAATGTTTTCCCTGCTGCCACTCCATCTCCCTTTCTTTTGGTGGCATTACTGAAGCATGTCAATCCTTACAGGTCACTGCATCCTCTGTCCTGAACCCTTGCCTTGGAAAGGTGTGAATTTATGCAGTTAAACCTAAAATAGAAACAGGAATAGCTTCAGGGAATTGCCTCCTGCAGAAATGTCAGCAAATGCAAAAAGGCTGAGGTTGACGAAGGTTCTCTGTTCCACAGGCTGCTCTGACCTGGGCCAAAAGGTACTTCAAGTAACAGAAAAAAAAATAACATTAATTCTTAGCAAAGATGGTTTATGTGCTAAAAACGAAAAGAGCACTTAGTTGATGCATAAAATCTCCACCTGGTGGTGAATCCTGCCACAGCAAACTTCCATTTGTGAGAAAAATTCCCTTTCCAACATATAACCAGTTCTTTATCCCAGATAATCCCAAAGCAACAAGTGGGGAAGGGCAGCCTTCTGAGAAGCAGCACTATTGTATCTCCCTGATTTTTCATTATTTTGAAAAGCTGAAGGATCCCTTCAATTCTGCTGCAGCTGACCGTGACACAAGTGACCTTCCCCAGAATCAGACTTGAGAGAGCTCACGTCACACTGGCTGCAGCATTGAGTGGAAGGTGAGGGGTGCTGACTTGTTTTCCAGCTGCAGAAGTACTCCTTCTCAAGGGGAAACATCCTCTCCAAAGCCTGAAGTTCTGCCCTGTTTCTTGGTTTACATATCGATTAATTATAATAATTGAAAACTTCATCATCAGTTATCTCTATCTCCAGGGTCCTCTAAATCATAGCACAGTTACCTTTGTATTATCATTTTAGGGGCAATTGTCTGGATTCAGTTTTCCCCTTAATGTTGCTGGAAACAACTCTGGAAACATTTTCCTGTGCATGTTATTTAAACACAATGTCTCACTTGCCTGCTGTTTGCAGTAAAGTCTTATCGTGTGACAGCATCCAAGAAAGCTTTGTGAGATGGAACAAAATCAGTGTGAGATGGACATATGAAACATATGAAAATGTGTGTAGACCCTTGGTGCTATGCATGCCGTAGCCTGATGCACTGGATAACCAACATTCCATGTTTAATTGATTTGGCTTATGCAAGAAAAAATATCACTTTTTTTACACTTGATAAGACTGAGCTAGACGTGGCTGAGGCCACAGGCCCCCGGTTTAGCTGGGCTGACAGAGACATCCTCTGCTTAAGTGTATGACCCAGCCTGTGGTTTCTGCATGCAAATGTATAAAGAAATACTATCCGCCTTCTCTTGATTATGCAACTTTTTGTGTACCAGTCTTAAAACACCCAGGAAGACCCACCACTGATGTACACTAGTTACTCACTAAATACAATACGCTTTGGAGCCAAAAATAAGATTATGTTTAAATCGGCCTGAATCCACTGTCTGTCAAGTCACAGATTTGTAATTCAAACATCAACAAATGCCACTATGGGATTTTGGTGTTTAAGTCTGACATCGAGGGCGAAAGTGCAGCTCCACACTGGGTTGCACAACCGCGTGACATCCTCCTGCTTTCATTGCTGTCCCTCACGCACTAGGCACTAAAAATAGTAGCAAAGTGTAAATAATCTATGACCAAAAGATAAAGTATTCTTGAAGAAATGATGGAAAATTTGTTTACAGTGCAGCCATGGGGGGGTAGGGGTGGATGGTGATGGAGAATATTTAACGGAAAAATCCTGGGGGAAAGCCACTATTTGTCCCAAAAATGCCAAATAACAGGATTTGGTTTTGTCAGACACATTAAATTCCCTAAAACTAAGCTAAAACTGAATTCCCTCCAGCATTCCTTCCTTCCTTCCTTCCCGCTGTGCGGGGCGCTCCGCAGCGCGGGTGCTCTGCAGCCCGTGTGCGCCGCAGCCCTGCGAGCTCCGGCTGAATGAATCAAATGAATTAAATGAACAGTGAGCCGTCATTCAGCGGAGCCCGGCGCTGCCACCAGCCCCGTGCCGTGCCCTCAGCCGTCCCTCACACCTGCCCCGAGAGGGGCCAGCCCGGGGCGGGCCGCGGCGGGCGGAGAAATTCCCTGTTCATGCTTCCGGCTGTGACTCAGCCCGGCTCCGCTCCACACTGCCATAAATACGGGATGTGCGGCAGGGGCCGGCACACTTGGAGCTGCCGAGCCAGCACCGCCAGCCCAGCTCAGCCTAGCCCAGCCCAGCCATGTCGCTGCTGCCCCTGGCCCTGCTGGCCGCGCTGCTGGCCGCCGGCCGCGCCGGTGAGTCCGCGCCGCGCTCCGGATTAACGCGCGCTTTGCCTTTCTGCCTTTCCTGCTCCTCGCTCTCTTGGCATTTCTCTGCTGTCTGTGGGTGCCAGGTCCCCGCTGGCCTGTGAGGGATGATCTCCCCTGCTGAGGGGAGTTATTGCTGGCAGCAGACAAGAGACGAATTCCTGCGCTTTTCAAGCTGCTCCCTGGTAGCCCAGGGGTTGCCGTGGATGGATGGTCGCTGTGATGCCTGATCAGCCTTTAACTTCAGGGCTTTCTCGTTCGCTGAAGCCCTGGGAAGGTGGGAGTGTATTGCGGAGATGCTAACCCCAGCTCTGGTTCCCCCGCAGCCAACCCTTGCTGCTCGAACCCCTGCCAGAACAGAGGCGTCTGCATGACCGCCGGGCCGGATCGCTACGAGTGCGACTGCACCAGGACAGGCTTCTACGGGCAGAACTGCACCACACGTGAGTATCCCACACCCCTCTCCCAGATGAAACTCATAGTCCAATTCCAGCATTGCAGGTTATCCTTCATAAGCTAATTGATAATAACCTTCCCATTGTCGTTTGCAGCGGAATTCTTCACGTGGCTGAAGCTAGCATTGAAACCATCGCCAAACACTGTCCACTACATCCTCACCCACTTCCAAGGAGTCTGGAATATCATCAACAACATTCCCTTCTTAAGGGACGCTATTATGAGATATGTACTAACGTGTAAGTGTGAATTGTCTCTTCCAGTCCTCTTAAAGCTTACTCCAGAATATTGCAATGAATTGATCTGTTTACAAACCAAGCAGCCTAAATTGCACTGAAGTTAAAACACCAAAATATAAGACTTCTGCATGATGCAGGCTTGTATGAAACATGCTGAAGTGCAGCTTGATTCTGCTTTCTGCAAGAGTCCAGGATTTTGCTGACAGGAACTTGGTACCCTATTGCTTGTGTTAATAGTGAGATCCAGCTGATCAGTCAGGATCCAGTCCTGTTATTCAGTAACTGTAATCAAATTTAACATCAGTAACTGATATGTGTGGAATTTACAACTGCTGCCAAATGTATGCAAAAGATCTGGCTTTGTGATTTACTCTTTGAGCCTAAAATGGACAGCTAAAAATAACCAAATATTTATTTGTCTTTCAGCAAGATCACACTTG
This sequence comes from Camarhynchus parvulus, assembly GCF_901933205.1. Taxonomy (NCBI): domain Eukaryota; kingdom Metazoa; phylum Chordata; class Aves; order Passeriformes; family Thraupidae; genus Camarhynchus; species Camarhynchus parvulus. The sequence continues at coordinate 24,307,134 of NC_044578.1, read as the reverse complement.
ATTGACAGCCCACCAACTTACAATAGTGACTACAATTACAAAACCTGGGAAGCTTATTCCAATCTTTCCTACTACACAAGAAGCCTTCCACCAGTAGGGCTTGACTGCCCAACACCAATGGGTGTTAAAGGTGAGGAATAAACCAGACACATAATGATTGCTTGGTCTTTTCTAAGAGGAAAAAATAAGTAGTAGTTCCTATGAGACCTGCTTGTCTGTAGCCTTTTTTCAGTGTAGTTGACTTCAGGAATAACTGTGTTTTGGATATATTGTTTAAAGATCTAAAAGATATTATTCTGGTTCTTGCTATTGAGTTAGATGCTAAAAGCAGGGAATTTAGAAATTTCTGATAAAATCAAGAGAGTGGGCATAGAAAAGTAGGGAATTCCCCTTGTTTGTATGCTGCTGTCATTATATTCCACTGAAAGTCTTAAGCCTTTTTGTTAGGAAGAAACTTCAGTATTGCATAAAGAGTTGTCTTGAGTATCTCACTGTCTGTTTCTCCCACAGGGAAGAAAGAGCTCCCGGATTCAAAGCTGATCGTGGAGAAGTTTTTGCTGAGGAGAAAGTTTATTCCCGACCCACAAGGCACAAATGTGATGTTCACCTTCTTTGCCCAGCACTTCACCCACCAGTTCTTCAAGACGGACCAGAAGCGGGGCCCTGCCTTCACCAGAGCGCTCGGCCACGGGGTACGGTCACAGCTGGGGACACGGCTCATGCTCTTCGGGAGCTGCTGAGCACCTGGAATGGCCAGAACGGCATCCAGGGGACACCTGTGCACACACTGTGCCACAATCCATGGGATTACCCCTTCTGTAACTGCTCCTCAGGCCAAATTCCAGTGTTCGGCAGCGTCTCTTCCCAAGTCGGAACCACGTGCTCTGCACAAGTGGCTCTGTTTAAAATACCTGCCCAGTGATCGCTTATTGTTCCCAAAAATCTGCTTTCACCTAAAGCATGTTAGATGTAGTGAGTATCCAAAACTTCTCTGGACTCTGTAAGTTCCGAAGAGCCGTATCCAGCACTTAAGTATTGCTTATGTACTGCCAATAGCCTTAGTTTAAAAAGAACTTCAAAAGCAGACTTGGATTTAAGATCTTTACCTACAAGATTGGCATTCTTTGGACAGAGTATTCTTTACTATAAGTGTCACTCTTATGTCCAAACCAAAGCTATAAATTGTGTGTGTGTATATAGAAAGCTGTCTGCATAATAAAAAATTGCTGACACTTTAAACAGAGTCCTTTTATATTGCTGATGTAACAAGCTCCTCTTGTGCAGAGATGGCTCCAGTTGCCAGGAAATAATTTGGCTTCATCTTAAATATCAGTGCATGATACTTATAAGGTAGCAGTAATATAATTGAAAGGTAAACATCTAGGGGGTGAACTCCTATTGGTATCCATAGAACAGGGACTTATCCTAAAATAGCAAAAAATGCAGGTTGGCTTCATGTCCCAAATGCTTTTATTTTATAGGTTGACTTGAACCACATTTATGGAGAGACTCTGGAGAGACAACTTAAACTGAGGCTTCGAAAGGATGGAAAGCTAAAATACCAGGTATGTCTTAGCTCAGAATTCCTACCTTCTTACTGGATGGCAGAGATTTCCTAAATTAGTGCTGTGTGAATGGTGTAGGTGATCTAAAGCGTGAGTCAGAGCTGAGAGAGTGGACGGAGCTTTACCAAAGTATCATAGCTCACAGCTCCTGCTGTTTCCCCCTTGCACAGATGATCGATGGAGAAATGTACCCTCCGACGGTGCGGGACACACAGGCAGAGATGCTGTACCCACCCCATGTGCCTGAGCACCTGCGCTTCTCCGTGGGGCAGGAGGTGTTCGGGCTGGTGCCGGGGCTCATGATGTACGCCACGATCTGGCTGCGCGAGCACAACCGCGTCTGCGATGTGCTCAAGCACCAGCACCCCGAGTGGGACGACGAGCAGCTCTTCCAGACCGCCCGGCTCATTCTCATCGGTGAGAGCCCTGCTGCTAGCTGCAGCTCCAGCCTGGCTGGAGTGGGGGGGGAGCTATCCCCTAAACTGGGATGTGAGTGGCTCCATCATGGTGGGGTTGTGTTGTGGTGCAGCTTGCCCCAGCTCTGCTAAAGATGGAACTGAAGAAAACTCGGGAATAGTCAGTTCCCTCATCTGAGGGAAGCAGAACTGAAAGCAGTGAAAAGACAGGAAGCTCAGGTTCCTTTCTCAGAGAAAGCCTGGGAGGCTGGATGACCTCAGGCTCCCTGATCTGGGGTTTTGGTTTTTTTTCCCCTAGGGCTGGGTCAGCTCAGGTATTTTTTAAAAGAAAGGCTGTGATTAAGGGTAAAGTTCAGGAGGTTATGTAAAATGTAACTCTGCATAGTTCTCCTGTCTTAATTGCATGCCCAGTGATATTTCATTTTATGTAAATGGTGATGTGCTCTAAGCTGGAAAAAACCTTGCCCCAGCTGAAACCAGAAACCAAGACAATTGTATTACGTAGTTCAGAAGCTGAGATCTGTTTTCAGACATCAACTTTCTTCATTATCCCCTCCCTCTGTCCTAGAGATATTGTGTAGCTGAACACAGTGTAAATATTGGTGTGTGCTGTTCTGTGGAGGGTGCAAGGAATTGTGTCTTGGGAGGGGGAAAGCAGGCTGTAGAAAATACCTCACCTACCCACAGCCGAGAACTCTTGGGATCCGAAGTACTGTTCCACCCCTTAGTCACATAAAATACATGAATTGCTTTCTAGGAGAGAGTACGGAAAAGTGTTTGTTGTCCTGATCACTGTAGTATATTTTAGAACAGCTCAGAAATGGTGTTTTCCCTAACACTGAGGAGAAGCAGTGCCAACATTCTCTCCTGTTCCTTTGTCCAACAGGAGAGACAATCAAGATCGTCATAGAGGACTATGTGCAGCACCTGAGTGGGTACCACTTCAAGCTGAAGTTTGACCCTGAGCTGTTGTTCAACCAGAAGTTCCAATACCAGAACCGCATCGCAGCCGAGTTCAACACCCTGTACCACTGGCACCCGCTGCTGCCCGACACCTTCCAGATCCACGACCAGGAGTACACCTTCCAGCAGTTCCTCTACAACAACTCCATCATGCTGGAGCATGGACTATCCCATATGGTCAAATCTTTCTCCAAGCAAAGTGCTGGCAGGGTAGGTCCTTCCTCAAGTTGACGGTGAACCGACAGAGGCATGAGCCTCTGGGGGTGGGACAAGGGAATGGGATAAAGCTATTTAAAACTAATCACTGGAAAGGCACAACTTCCTCATGACTCATATCAGGAGATCTTACAGCTTTTCCTCTTTAATGTACAGGTTGCTGGTGGGAAGAATGTTCCTGCTGCAGTGCAGAAAGTGGCAAAGGCCTCCATTGACCAAAGCAGGCAGATGAGGTACCAGTCCTTGAACGAGTACAGGAAACGCTTCATGCTGAAACCATTCCGATCCTTCGAAGAGCTTACAGGTAACAGTCCTCATCCTTCCCAGCAAATGAGAGACTTTGCCTTAAAATGCCCACAGAGTCCTGCAGTGTCATTGCTGGGCTTGAGCAGGACAGTCTTGCGCAGAAAATGGGGATTTTCCACTTACAGTTTGTACTGGTTGCAGGAGAAAAAGAGATGGCAGCGGAGCTGGAGGAGCTGTATGGAGACATCGATGCCATGGAGCTGTACCCAGGCCTGCTGGTGGAGAAGCCCCGGCCTGGGGCCATCTTTGGGGAGACCATGGTGGAGATGGGGGCCCCATTCTCCCTGAAGGGGCTGATGGGCAACGCCATCTGCTCTCCTGAGTACTGGAAGCCCAGCACCTTCGGGGGCAAGGTGGGCTTTGACATCATCAACACGGCCTCCCTGCAGAAGCTCATCTGCAACAACGTGAAGGGCTGTCCCTTCACCGCCTTCCACATCCTGCCTCCCGAGCCCACCGAGGCCACCATTAATGTTAGTACCTCAAAAACTGCCATGGAAGATATCAACCCCACGCTCCTGCTGAAAGAGCGCTCTGCCGAGCTGTAGGAATCCAGCTATCTCTCTATTTATTTATTTATTTAACTGTGTTATTTATTCTATTTATGGCTTAGTATTTAAAAAACCAACTTGAGCATCTTCATTGTGGGGGTTGCCTTAAATTCCTTACTGAAGTAAGGCTTCCATTTACAAAAGGGATTTTCTGTGTTTCAGCTTGACAGTGATGAATCCCTTGTTTAAAATCTTCTGTAACAGAATGATGTATTCCAAAGTGGATAAAGGTTCCAACTTCTTTTTACTATTGTTTTAATACTTGATGAAGGAGGCTGGTGGTGATTCTGTCTGGCAGTTTTCATAGGTCACATAACACTACAAAAGCAACTTTTTTTCTCAGTGAGTTGAAAGCAGCTATTGACCTAAAAGTACAAGAAAAAAATCTGACTTAATGAAAACTGCCAGAAAAGATGATGGATTTCATATGAGCACTCAAAAATTAACAAAAAAAATACTTGAGATTCACTTCTTTATGAAAGGTCAGAAAATGCATTGCATTTGTTGTTGATACTACCTCTCCCTCACTGCAGAGAGGGCACTTTGTATCATAACTTAATGTCTCTTATGTACAAATCCACTTCTGGATTTAGATGAAAATAATTTTTTACAGCTTTTTAAAAATATGTTTTTAATGTTTTAAATATTTAAAGTAAAATTTTTTACAAGTTTTTTTAAAAAATATTTTTAATGTTTTAAATATTTAAGAAAATAGTACTTTTCCTGGATTCTACTTCTTTTTGAAGGAAGTGTGACAGATGTATTTGTTGTGTAAGGGGGTGAAAATGAGATACTGAGCTTAGCAGTACTGACTCTCAGGCTGCAATACAAGGCTGCTTGCATTTGGATAGGGATGTTTTTATTATGTAACTCTGGGGAGGTCTTAAACTTGGCCCAAGGCACTGGGATTCTTTTCATAGCTGTAGTTCTCTGGTCTACTTGAAAATGTAATTTTAATGTCTGTTACTCCAAGGACAGGAGGACAGTATAGCTGGAGTTAGGGTGTGCTGTGGCTTTGTGCTCCCAAAAACAGGGGGCGCTGTAAACTGAGCAGCTCTGTAAATACACAGAGAACTGAACACAAGAGCTTCAGCAGCACTTCCAGGCACAGGAGGTAGCTCTGCCTGTGTGCACAAGCTGTACATATAATTTGTACTTCTATTTATTGGGGGGGGAGGAGGGATAATGTTTTATTTATAATTTATTAACAGAGTTATTTTAAGTTAAGTGGCTTAAGCTTCTTTAAAACTGGCCAGCACAAAATCTCCTAGACATATTTGTCCTAATCCAGCAGTAATATCTAGTCTCATCTGGGCACATAGGTTACACAGGATCTTGTATAGGACTTCAGACTTTGCATGTAAGGGTATCTTTTTTTAATTTCTAGAGAGGAAATATAGAAGATGATCTTCCCATAAAAGCAGCTGGGGAACTATAGGGAAAAAGAAAATGTCACATCAGACTGGAATAGAGCAGCAACCGGGTATTCTGTGCCCCTGCCCAAAATTACTTGACTACTTGTGGAAAAGGACTTGAGTTTTCTATTTCATCTGAACTCTTAAGCACTTGTAGAGGCTTGTGCATTGTACCAGCTCTGGCAGCAGTGTAGTTTGTCTGTAGCTTCTGTTTCCATGGATTTGTGTAGAGCCAGCCATGCCTCGTGCTGGGTAGGGCTGTAGATGTGGCCATGAACAACAGAACCGAGCTCTCCTGCAGCCATCGATACCAGTGACTCAGCTGGAGTGGTCCTTGGTATGGATGCTGTGGGAGCAAGAAGGGCATTTGTTTTCCTTTCTCTGCTGGAAGCACGAAGAAGGGAAAACCTTCTCCCCCCCGGTATCCAAAGGTGGTCAGTACTGTACGTGCTAACAAGTGAACACTGCTCGGACACTTGTTCCTCATGCAAATTGTCCATGAGACCCAGCTCTGGGCACCCTTCTGCCATTAACCCAGGAGCAGGGTTTGGCAGAGTCAAAGGGAGACAAGTCTGGACAGATTGAGTTATTTTGGGGTAGGCACAGAGGAATTCCTCAGACCATCTCACTTGAGTTAAGTTACAGGCTGCTTAAGCAAGGATTCCTGTGCACTCTGCATTCTGTACTCTGCAGCCGCTAAATGTGGATGTTTGAGATTATTTATTTAAAATTCTGTGAATTGTTTTTCACTTTATTTTTGTAGGACAACAATGTTGTTAAAATGCAATTGTTTATATGAATAAAATGAAAATGTTACCTTTATGTGCTCCTTTGTTTGTGTTTTCCTTCAGCAGTATTTAGGGTGGAACAGTTCTTTAATTGATTACATGGAGAATTACAGAGCATTACCAGCAGCACTAAATGTTCTGATGTGTCAAACCCAAGATGCCTGTAGCTTAAATTACCCAGATGCAGTATTTTTTTTTTCTCTTTGGCCTCAATGAAAGGGATTTCACTATTCCATCCCTGGGGTAGCCAGCTCCTCTTACCTACATTTGAGATGCCAGCACAGCCCTGGCAGCTTCAAAGAGAAAGTACAATACTGGAGTTGCACAACACCCCCCTTTGTGTAACTGACTTCCCTTTCTCTCTTCCCTTTTCCCTGGTTAGAACAGACTAGAGCTGTTTCCTTTCATGCTTGGCATTCTCCAGAAGGGGAAACTGCTTTGGGATGCAACTGACCACTAGACCAGAGCAGGCTGTGCTTCCTGAAAGCTGGAGCAGGAGCTTGGTCAATGAGTCCCTCTCTTGCAGTGAGCACCTTTGAGGCCACCCAGCCTCTTCCCTACATTTTCACCTCTGGTGAGAAACGAGGGGAGGCTGAGAAGGAGACATCCCAGAGACATCACTGTACTGCCTGTCAGTCACCACCTGCACCAGCCTCTGAGCAAATGTCACATCAGCCCCCCTCAATCATCCCACTGCTGACTGTCCCCAGTACTCCCCCATCCCAGTATTGGTGCCCTGTCCTCTCACAACCTCTGCCTAGAGACCAACGCCAGAGGCACAGTACTTTACCCAGAGTCACCTTCCTTCTAGCCACCCAAAGTCCTCTCTGGTCCAAGCTCATCCCAGTGTCCCACAGGTCAATAGTCCCAACAACTCTCCAGCCCTGAGAGTGTGACAGTTCTGCCTCTGCTTTGGAGCTCGTTTCCATCTCCACAGATGAGCAGTTCCTTTGCATTCCTCCTGTACCCAGGCACCTAAACACCTCTAGTAGTTCTCCTCACCACTCACTCCTCGTAATTCAGTGACCATCTTCAGTCCCAGAAATGAAACATTCTGAGGACTCTTGCAAAAGCATCACTTCAGTGCCTCTCCAGGGTGTGGGTGAATGGGGGCAGGTGTAGACCACATGTGGGGCTTTTTTCCTTTGACATCAGTCAGCTCATTGTCCCCACAGGTGAATTGCCACTTCCCTGTTTGGGAGGAAGCTGAGCAAGGGAGGAGGGAAGACAAGGCCGGTGGTTTCAGTGGGAGATGACAAGCAGTGATCAGGAGGCTGCAGGATCATCCATGGAGAAGGTGTTTTGGGTGACTGCTGCTCTAATTAGGGAAGGGCCAGCCTGAATGGATTCGAGCACAATGGCTGAGATAGTTTGATCAAGGAGGAGCTCCTCCTTCCCTCTGAGCAGGGGCATGTCCTGATGACACAAAAGACAAGAATGTTCCCCAGAGGAACATTCCCTCCCTGCCCTGCTAAATTCTTGCTCCCCAGCCTGGGTTGAGGGAACTGTTGCACCCTAGGAAGTGTGATAAAGGAGAGGGGCTCAGCAGGAAGTCCATCCAGGCTCAGGAGAGCTCCGTGCTTTGGGAGCAGGTCACCTCCCATCCCTGCCAAGGGCCTTCCCCAGCATCACTTCCTCTCTGCCCACTGCGTAGGAATTCCTTGCATGCGCTGAGTTGGAACCCTGCAGGCACCTGACAAGATTGGGTTCTGCACCTGAGCTGAGCTGAGCTGAGCTGAGCTGAGCTGAGCTCCCAAGGCAGCTGCTTTTCCAGATTCCAGGAGATCTTCCTGCAACAAGTAGCTGTAAGAAAATAATCCTTTGGTTTTCAGCATCAATCCAGAGAAGACAGCAGTTGCCTTGGCTGGAGAGAGGGAAGGGATCTGTCAGGTGTTCCCTGCCTGTTCACAGCCAATGAAATAGGTGAACACCTCTGGAAAGCTTATTGCAAATCTGTGCTGTTCCCTTTGGAAGACTGGGAAGGAAAACACTGAAATGTTGTAGGAATGTATATACAGGACAGAAAAGAGCAGACTGTAGCCCTATGCTCTAAGTGTGGAAAAGGAGGTGATCTGAGACACCTTACCCCCTTTGCTAAAATGCATGAAAAGGGCCACACAAGGCAGAAATGTAGCAATATCCCAAAGGAATATCATAGGGGAAAAGCCCTCCTTGGGAAGAGCTGAGTGCTCCTCTTCCTTCAATCTGGATTTCAGTTTGCAAATAATATACTGAGGAGCAGCAGAATTGGATTAAATTTTTAATTCTTTTCTCCGATCCTCTTGGGTTTTTTTTCCTATTGGCATAAAATCTGGGACTTCTGTGCTTACCTACAGAGTAAGTCCAGATATTTTCATTAATATTGGCAAGATACAGATAACAACCAAAATCAAACCAAATCCAACTTTCCATTCATTTCATTTCCTGTGATTTTCTTGTCTGGAAATCCTGAGTCCGCACTGAAAATCTCAGCATTCATGTGCAGCCAAAACTCAGGAAAGCAGAGCCAGAGGTGGCCTGGGCAAGTTGGGAGCTGAGCAGCTTTGGGAGAGGGAACCTGTTAAAGCTGGTGAGATCTCACCAGTTTGCCATTGGAGAGGGCAGGGTACAGAGCACTCTGAATTTGACTCATGCTGGTTACTTTTCATCCAGCAGGCATTCCCCATCGAAGAGAAAGCAAGGCAGGGAAACCCTAAACCTGCGGGAAGAAGGCAAATAATGTCCAAAGAATCTGCTTTCAAACCAACCCACTGCATACCCACTGAGGATCTCTGCGTCAATGCCCCATTCCTGGAAGTTTCCAAGGCCAGGCTGAATGAGGCTTGGAGCAACCTGGAAACCTGGAAGTGGCAGGGGGGTAGAGATGATCTTTAATGTCCCTTCCAACCCCAGCCAATCTGGGTTTCTATGATTCTATGATTCTGTCTAGCCCATAGCAGGGCACATCAACAAAACCTTGAAAACACTTTGCATCTGCTAACCAACTGCAACTCTAATATATATATATATATAATTTTTTATGTTAAATTACTTAACACTTACCAGAAGGCCACTGGCAAAGCCCAAAGTGTCACACAACCAGGAGCATCCTGCTTTGCTTGCAAATACCTCAGATCTTTACGTAATAGAATCACAGAATCAGTAAGGTTGGAAAAGACCTCTAAGATCAAAGTAGCAGCTTACGCTCCTGTCTCAGGACAAACTCCACAATCCTTCCAAGGCACTGTGGGAGCTGAATTCCTGCTCTGTATTTTATTTTCTCACAGTAACCAGGTGTAGCCCAGGCTCACTCCGTGGTGGATGTAGGTGTGTGCGAGCATCCCTGTCCAAACCTGCCCTGCTGACAGGGAACTTTAACACCCATTCATCTGCCCCAAAAGCACTGCTTTTGAGGTTGACTTTCCTCTGAGAGCACCTGAAACCTTTGAAACACACACACACACGCACCCCAAAATTCCTAAAAGAGTGGAAGCAATGCCCAGAACACTGAGCAGCTGTGGAGATGGGAGCCTTTTCCCCAAATGGTCTCATCTTCCTTTCCCCTTTGGAAGATCTACCCAAAGAAATTATTCCACAGGCATTCATCAAGGGAACACCGTGCAAGCCGCACAGGCTTCAGCTAACAGGGATATCCCCAAATTTATGGTGGAAGATCGTTAGAGGTGGGAGGTGAAACCAAGACCACAAGAAGCACCAGGAATTAGTGGTAAAAACCCAGCAAAAGGATTTTTTAATATGATTTTAAGCACTGAAACTTTCCAGTGAGCCATGACAGAGAAACAAAACACAGCTGTTCTCCAGCAGCTCCAAAACCCTGCCCTGAGAGCCGAGACAGCTCAGTGTCCTTGCAGTTGTGGCTTTCCAGCTTGTTGCCTAGACAAGATTAATTAATCCTGCCTAACAAATAATGGCAGAGTTTCTAAGTAGCAGTGGTGGGTACTCATTAAAGTAAATCCTGGCTGAGCTGGCGCAGAGGTGAAATAGCAGCTCTTACACAAGGCGGGGATATTCCATGTGGTGATGCCATCACATCCAGAGCTATTACGTCCAGAGAGGCAGGGAGGGAGAGACCATTCCAACTAAATCAGGGCTGGGATTTTTATAGCATGGAGAATTTCAGTGAAGGCATGACAAAAGAAAACACTTTAAAATTAGAAATGGACTGAGTTTTCTGAGTAGCCAATGAATTGGTAGAATTTCAGGCAAACTCAGGATGTGTTTCTGGCAGTGGGACAGTGAACCATCTTTTCACTGCTTGCTAGGTCAAGTGTTTGAATATTTGTCATCATAACTGACCCAGGCTGGATGGGGAAAAAAGATTTCCCAACCTAATTATGAAGAGGAAGACCTATTTATAAATGAAGAAATGGATTTAGCATCATTCCAAAGAGAAGATGACATAATTGTATAGTAAGAAACCTTGTATGTTCTACATAGTCTTCACTCTGTATCGGGAATGATTTTCATTCTATTATAAATTGAATCTCCAGCTCAGTAGGTGGACATGGATAAAACACTGATCTGAAGTTTCCATGTGCTTTTCCTCAGTCTGAATAAAGAAAAAAGATCCTTATCTCATTTAGAGGAAAATTTGAGGGGCATATGAACACCATCCATGAGGTTAATGTCTCCCATAACTGCAGAACAAATATCAGAACACTCAAGGAAAGATGAGACCTTGAAAAGTGACTCTGCTTCAGCAGAGCCCAGGAGTTTGGTTTCTGCAGCTCCTGGGCAGTCCTGAAAGCATGTCTGGAAATTTTCTGTCTGACAGTGAAGTCCACAGCGGCCCCAGAGCACAGGCAGGTTTTCTGGGTCACTTGGGAAGGAGGTGCCAAATGTGTAAGGCTTTTCAGTTAAAATATCCCTTTAAATAGAAGAAAAATTAGGGCAGGCAATGGTTCATAGCAAACCATGTTTTTAAAAGTAGCAGCAAAAAGGAAACTATTTCTCATGTGAATCGAGAATAAAAATCCCCAGGGTTCCTTTTCTTTTTTAGGAAGTTGATTTCCTCTTTGAAGTCACTTCCTCATTCACCCTTTGTTGCAAATATTTCTCATAAATCCCTTTAAAACTTCTCTGCAAATTAGTGAACATTTACCATCATTTGCCTTAATATTTGTTTATACAACAGCCATGTCTCCAGTGCTTTCAGTTGTTCAAGGTGGCATTGGTGAAACTGCACATGATTTGCATGGCATTGGCCTGTTGTAAATATAATTTGCACTTCCCACCCTCCTTCTTCAGCAAATGCAATGGCAAGAGAGATGCAAAGCCTTTTCCCTATGGAATTTGTTATAGACTGAAAATGTGCCAGTGTGATTCGACACAAACCAGCACCTTGGGATGCTTCTGCTCTGAACCTACCTGAAAAACTCTTCTGCAGCTGAGTATCAGATTTAGAACTGACTTCTGAAAAAGTCAAGAGCTTGTCTGCATCTCCTGACATTGCAAAAATGAAGAGGGAAGCTCCCTAGAATAGGTTCCCATGAGATTTCTGTCACTTCTGATTTCAGACAGATACCTCAAGACCACACTCCAAAATAGAATTTGAATTCTTTTTAAACTTTTTTGTCCTCTTCACTTAGAGACCAGGAACCAGAAGACAGAAGGAGGAATGATTTCATAATAGTTTGTCTGAGAAAAAAATACATTGAGGGAAGGATGTGCCATTCCTCATCGCATTAAATCTGTTTGCTCATCCTCAGTAACTACAAAATTTACTGGGGGAACTGGAAGTCAGGTAAATTATCTTGAGTGACTAATAAAATTTTTATTTATTTGCCTCTAGCCCCATTTTTACAGGGAGATCCATCCTTTAAAAAAGAAGATACATTACTCATGAACAGCACCTGAATGGGTAGGCAACATGGGAGGTTATGATTAAAGTTCTTTATTACTAAAGGGCCATAAATGCACACACTTTGACAGAGAAATCCATCATTGCCTGACTTGCACAAAGCCAGCCCCACCTTCCAGTTCACAGCCAGGCTCAATTCTCCTCAAATCAGGTTCTTCTTACTCCACTGGTGATGTTTAATCAAAAATAATGACTGCACACTTTGATTCCCCTAACAAGCCCCCACCTCATTTCCCCTCCCTGCTTCTCATAACCCTGACAGGGCACAGACTCCAAGGTGATAAGAAGTAAAGTGCATTTACTTGTAAAACAAGTTCACATAAGTCGCATTTTCTGCAAATTTTGCTTTGTAATTTTATTGAGCTAATTTTCACCAATCTAAAATCTATCTAAAAGATTGAAAAAGTGAAAATTTGGACTTGGAGCCTCTCCTTTTTTCTTTTTTCCAGACAATACTTTTCCAGTTCTATCCTCAGATGTATTCTTAAAGGAGGAATATGGGGACCATTCCCAGGGGAAAGGGAGAGCTGCTTTGTGTTTATTGCTTTTTAGGTAAGAGCAGGAGTGTGTCTCCAAATCCAGTATTAAAAGTTATAATAAACATCTTCCAAGTTTTGATCTTCATAATGTAAAATACTCCTCTGCAGACTATGATAAAAACTCTTTTAGGCTTCTTGCTTAGTATTTAAACAAGAACATATGTTTAGTGCTTAAGTAAGAATATATTATAAGAAAAAGAACATTTTTGATTTAGAATAGAATAAAACGTGGAGATCTGGCAATGAATGAAAGTTAAGTTTGAAGGAAATACAGACCTACTGAGACAAGGAACTGCATGTCAGACAATAAGTCCTACTTCACAATGATATCAGAAATCAGAAGAGGTGCGATGAAACCAATTTTAAAATAAATAAATACATAAATTATAACAGGGGAACACAATAGGAAAAATCCCCATGGGAGGGCAGTGCTGAGGTTCCCCTGCCTGAGTGCAGCATTGAGAAAAGCAATGTGGGATTTTACTCTCAAGTTAATTTTTTTCCTTTTTTTAAAAAAATATTTACTATCTTATTAAAATGTCCCTGCATGTCCAGCCAAAATCTTAACCTTCCCATCCCTAATCACAAAGTCATAGGATCATGGAATGATTTAGATCTTCTTGTTCCACCCCCCTGTACTGTCTGCAGACACAAGGATGGAATTGCTCTGTTCTCTGTTCAGATGTCGTGGGCCACAGCCAGTGCTGAGGAAACTCCTTTGGACTCAAGCTGGGCCCTGGACTTTTCCTGATCTCCAACAAAAGCATCTTTAAGGTGAAGTTTATTTTGCTCTGGCATTACGCATCCTGAGTGGCCTCAGGATGAGTAAGGAGCGGACGTGTGGAGCCACATTCACCCAGAGCTGGAATCCCCTTTTGCCCCCACCCCACCAGAGCAAACAGGAGCTCATTTCCATCTCCTTTGTGTTCTTGGGAAGCAAGGAAACCTCTCAGCTTGAGCCCATGGAAGTTTTCAGACAAATCTGTCTTTTGTTGGAATGTAATACTTTGGAGAAAAGCCAAATTCAACTAAAGTGTCCTTGGGAAGTGTTTCTCAGGTCTAGCAAGGAATGTGTTGGTCAAAACACAGCTGAGGCCTTCCCGCTCCCCTCCATCTGCCAGAGAGAGCAGAGGTTTAACCTCTCCTGGGCCAGTGCTTGGGATGAGCTTTTGTGACACCTTAGTCCTCCAGGTAAGTATATTAACTCCCAATAAAATCACCGTTGCACGGTCACTCTTTCCCCATCAATACCTTTCTTTCATTTAAAAACCCCACAACTTTAAGTTTCTATTTCTCTTCCATCATAAAATAGGAACGTTTTTGTAGGATGACAGATCTTCTGCTTACCATTAGTCCTGGAGCAGAGTTCATTGGCCCAGTTGGCAGGGAGAGCATCGCCTGGGCAGTGTATTCCCAGAACCACAATGCTGTAAAAGGAAACAAAAGGCTAAAATATGATTGCACCACATGGATCATATTTCTTCAATTATCATAGAAAAAAAAAAGATGTTTAACATGGTATGTATAAGCTGTTTGGGGTTTGAAAGCCTAAGGAAAATTAAGATATTTAATGCGGCTCTCAAATGAACTGGGACAAGGAGAAAGGTTTGAAAATTCCCCCTATATGCAAAGTGGAACCATTGTCAAGCGCAAAAAGTCATGCTAGAGCACAGCAAAACTGCCTCTGGGAAGCAACCCAAATTAATTTAAATTGGGTAGGGAAAACCCTACCTATTTGTTTGTTCTGACTCTGATGTCAGCCTGTGAAGGCGTGTGAAGATAGAGACACCAACCCGTTCATACTTTCAAGCCCTACGTGGCACATCTGACGCACTCCGGGAGGGCAGGACGTGAGGGGTGCACGCTCTGCTATGGCACCAAGGCTCCCTCCTCCTCTCCCTTCCCAGAGCCTGGTGCAGAACAGAGCCCTGGAATGCTGGGGGGATGCAGCCAATCATAGGCCCAACCCTGGAGTCACGAAGCAGAGCCTGGTCACAGAGTGGTCCCTGCACAGGGAGTGAGGCAGTCTGTGGTCTGACAGGAAAGGGAGATTTGGGCTGCCTGTGGGGTCAGAAGAGATCCCAGAGTTACGAGACCCTTGGGAATATTAACCAAACCCAGCCCTTTTTGTGATGCCTTGGTCCTTGGGGTTCCCACCACAGGGCAGTGGGTGCTGGGAACAGCACAGTGGGAGGGTCACCCCAGCACGTCCCAAGTGTGAAGAAACCCCTGGCATCTTCTGTGCACTTCTCAAAGGACACCGCTAAAGGGCACCAAGTTGAGCACATCACCCAGGGGTTCATGAACAACAGGAAAGTGGGGGAGAAAGAAAGTGGGGGAGAAAAGAGCCCTACAGGTGCCTAAAGTCAGCAGGGCTGACCTCGGGTGTCCTGGCAGCAAGACTGGCGGTCCAACTGCTGTGGAGCTTTAAATTTAATTATTTGGAGTTTGACTACTGCTCCAAAAGCCCAGACAAAGGAGGCACATCCTGGATGAGGGCAGAAGAGCTCCCTGCTCCCTCCTGCCATTCCCAGTGTTTCCCTACTCCCCTCTCCTCTAGCAGGGCTCTCTGCAGGCACAAAGACCTGGAGAAATTTCCTGGAAAGGCTGTGCTGATCAGATACACATTTTAATGGCCAGCATTCCCTGCTTGGCTCAGTGCCTTTGGAAGAGCTCCACGAGCTCAGTTGGTTGAGTAGACCCGTAACCACAGTGTGGGGATGAACCCCAGAACTCTTGGTTGGGCATGTTCTAGAAGAAGGATATGGGAAAGGGCATCGCATTGAGAACTGCTCCACAACTGCAGGAGAAACATCTCAGCAGCCTTTCCTTAAGGGTCTCAAGCATCAGCCCTGTGTCATCAGTTCTTCCACCTTTTCAATGCATGCAGTGCTCCATTAATTATCCTTGTTCATATTCTCATGGTGTCCAGAGGCCTCCATGGACAGCAGCTCTTGTGGTCCAGAAACAAAAAGTATCAACACAGACCTTCATATGAAGGGCTTCCTTTTCAGGAAGACACAACTCAGCAGAGAAACAAAGCATCCAAACTGTGGTGGCTTTCCTTGTGTAGGAAAAAAAATTACAAGGAGGCAGAATATGGAGCAAAGGAAGAAGAGGAACAGGAGTGATGAAGAGAAAGCAAAGAAAAAAGGGAAAAAAGGAGCTGCTGAGAGCAAAGGAATGAGGGCAATGGAGGAAGGGGACGGCTCTGGGAAGGAATAAGCAGCAGAGGCATTTGAGAGTGGGCAAACAGTCACTGAGCAGGAACGGTCAGCAGTGGACATCACACCATGTCCACACTGCCAGCTGGAAAAGACCATCAGGAAAGGGGGCAGAAAGGGCTGACAGGTATGACATGGACATTCAACTGTCCCCCAGGAGCTACAGCTGCCTGCAAGGACAGCCCCCTTGGGCCGGCTCACCCGGCACATCTGCAGGGCCATTGTGGAGCTTCCCGCCCTCACTTCACCACCTCTGCTTTCCAGCTCTTCCTTGCTATTTTCTTTTCCTTTCCCTTTTACAGAACAGCCCTTGGTTCTGGTGGCTCTCCCAGAGAGATTTGTCTGTCAGAGCCAGCACGGCTCCTTTTGACAAATCCCAGGAATTTCTTCCCCCTGAGGAAGGAGGCAAACCCACGGCCCACCTCCTGTCTGATCCTTCTCCGGTTGCTTTGCAAAGACAACTGAGCTGTGAGTCAGAAGACAAAAAAAAGTCTTTTCTCCCCAGTATAGTCAGTGGACAGAGCTGTGCACCTACAGAGGATGATTCAGACCAACTTGGCTGTGTAAAACTATACAATTTTTGGAAAATTTTCTGAAATCATCTGAAATTGTAAAGCTCCCTAAGGCTGCCTAAATCATCTGTGACTTACACTAAAGCAGAGGGAGAAATATCGACTGGGGCACTTGGTAGTGACAGAATACGATGAAAATGTCATGGTTCCTCCTTACATTACATCAAATTACATCAAAGCTGTACTTCTATGAGCTTTTTGGGTCCCTTCCAACTCAGGATATTCTGGAATTCTATGATTCTACATAATATGGAATTGTAACTTTCCTGGCTTTTAGAGAGATTTGTATGTATAAAATAACCAAAAAAGATAAAAATTATGAAGGCAGAAACTGTTTATGTGCTCTCATGCTGTCACTCATGCCAGGAGAAAGTACCCAGAGTGAAATACTTTATGGGGCAAATAAAAAAGAGGAGCATAATCACCTCATTGCAAGCTAGAAGTAGTGAGAGAATCCCAATAAACTTGAAATCGCTGCAGTTTGCAGCCAAAATGCTACGAGAGCGAGGTTAGAAGGACCTTGTGAAAGGCTTAAAGAGCCAGGATTTGTATCACAGTGCTTGGAAAGCTTCTCGCAGCCCCATCCCTCTTTGTCCAGCTCCAGAGGAGTGGCGTAACTCCACTCTTGTTCCAGCACTTTGGAACAGCACCAATGATTTCTTTTGTTGCCTTTTTTTTTTTTCAATTCCTGGGCTGTGACATCGCTTGGCGCTGGTTGGTGAAGAAGTGTGAGTTCCTGGGGAAGGCAGGGATGCAGCCGGATGGGTTTTCCATGCGCTGCTCTGCTCAGTGACGTGGTGCTAGCGCAGCACACCCAGACTCAGCTCACACTCCACACAAGGATTTTCCTTCCGCCCAAGAAAATGAAAGCCTGTACTGACCCCACCTGATCGTAGCTGCCTGGCAAAATGTGATTTATCTGGTTTACTTTTACCCATTATCACCTCACCTGAAGTACTGTAAATGAGGAGTGCAGTAACGCTATGTATCATGGAGAGTATGGACATGTTATAAACTCAATTTAAATCCAAACAAAGGACTGCTAACAATGCCACCTGAAAGGTTTCTGAGAGCAGCGGATTATGTGTATAATGTAATTACACATGTAAATGTCATCCATTGCTCCTGACCTGTTTTGAGTCAATGGATTGCGTGCATCAATAGCCGGAATTAAGAGAAGCTTCACCTTCACGACTGATTTCTCTGCCTGCTGTGAATCATCAACCCCAAATCTTTCTTTGACCAGAAGCAGACAGCAGGGCTGTCCAGCAGACAGCTTAGGTGTGCGTAAGCAAGTTTAGCACAATGAGGCAAGTCTGGATCCAAAGCCTGAAGCCTGTTCAAACATTCCTTCTCTCATTCCTGATGGAAAACCTTATTTCACCAGTATTAGTGCAGCATCTGTGTGTTCATCTCACAGGCTGAAATGAAATAATCTATAACTGCTTCTCCATGAGCTTAAATCCCTAAAGGAAATACCAAGGACTGGCTAACTTTTGAAACTGATGATAGAGGAGAAAAATGCCTTTCAGGATCATCAGGAGAAGTCGTTAGAGACCTGAGGTAATTTGCTCCCAGGCACCAGGACACGTGTGCAGTTGTCGAGGTTCCTTGTCTTCATGAACATTGTCTACGTGAAGAAATGCTCCCAGGACAGAACAATCCTTCAGGGCAAAGTTTTGGCAACAGAATTAATTTTCCTAATCAGTTTTGCCTTGCATGTCTGGCAGAAATATGACAAAAAACTCCAGTCGTCACCTGAGGAGACCCAATCTCAATGTTGGCTGCTGGCCAACCTGCAGATGTAGACAAAGATCTGTGTGGAAGACAAGTACTATGGACCAAGTCATGCCAGGACCTGAGACACTTGGATATATAGATTAGATTAGATTAGATTAACTCAGTTGGTCAGAGCATGGTGCTGATAGCACCAAGGTTTTGAAGTAGATCTGTGCAGCCATTCACTGAAGAGTTGGACTTGATAATCCTTGTGGGTCCCTTCCAACTCAGAATATTTGTGATAATAGTGGGAACTGTGCCGTTCTGTGATTATCTATTATCTATTTAGTATATATTATATTTTTGGAAGAGAGCTGGTGGGAGAAACTGGCTTCTAGGAAAACCCAATCTGGAAGTGACCTCAGGAAGTCCCTGGTCCAACCTGTAGCTCAAAGCAGGTCACCTCTGGGGCCAGCCCAGAGCTTCACCCATGACGCAGACATGAGCAGGTGGCATTTGGAAGGTGACTGGCAGTGGAGTAGTCACTGCTTCTCCTGACCCAGCTTGAGGCCTATTCAGCTGACCTGATGCAATTCTAAAACAAAAGGCTGACATTTTCCAAACAACTTGTAAAGCTGCACGACATTTTGGTGTAATGGCAAAGCCCAAATCATGTAATAACTAGTTGGATTAAAGGAAGAAGGGCCATTCATTGATTAATAACAACAAATAAATGTAAGTCAGTATGGTCACCCTTACGCTATGGGCCTGGGCTGGGAGCACAAGACAAACCCTGAAAATAAGAGTTGCTGCCATAGATAGAGGACAAATTTAAGTATCTGCAGCCTCAGCTACTCTGGCCTCCTAAAAGCTTTTTCCAAGGCAGTGACCTGAGCACTGACACCAGCACCACACCAGTGCCATGCAGGGATTTCCTTCTGCAAGGACACTTCTCTGCTTCTGTCCAAACAGCTCCTGCTTGGATGAGAGCAGCCTCAAGACTATATTCCAAGGAAATTCCATTTATGCCACCACGTTATTGCAGAACCCACATTAGCTCATACAAAACTTTCATAAATCCATATTTTTAAGGGCTTAGCATCTTCACAAAAGTATTGTTCATGCTGGTAGGCTATAAAACGGTGCAATAACCTGCCAAGGGAAATTTCGGGAAATTTCTCATCTGAGTCATCTCCATCAAGGGCATGAAATAGAGAAAACCTTTGAAACAAATTACTGGTTCCTGAGTTGGACACCTCACCACACACACACCAGTGAAGTAAGATCTTTCACATCACTTGCTTTTGTTTCTCTGTTGTTGTCCACACTACCAACTCATTCCTGTTGCATGGTCGAGAAAAAAACCTATCACGCTGTTGTGGTTTAACATAGCTTGGTTTTTAGTTAAAGAGAAAATCCATCAGTTAGGAAGTGATTCTCCACGAGGCCTGCTAACAGCTCCCTCAGATCCAACAGAACCAATCAGCTGGCTGGTTCTGAATATTGACACATGGTTAAACCATTTAAGAAAGCTGGAGACATCTATGTGAAAATGCATGTAAGAATGAACAAACCCTGGGAAGCTCTCTCTTGCTTCCAGCCTTTGACCAGGTAACTGGGCACTGGCCGGGCTGGCCCTGCATGGCCTGTGAGGCCTGGTGGGGCTGGGTTGGGCTCTGCTGGGGCACTGGCCTCTTCCTGGAGGGCCTACCGGGCTCCATCCTGAGCAGCTGGGGCCCCTTCCTGGAGAGCCTGCTGGTCCCTGTCCTGCTGGAGCAGCTGGGGCCCCTTCCCAGAGAGCCTGCCGGGCTCCATCCTGGTGGAGGAGATGGGGCCCCTTCCCAGAGAGCCTGCTAGGCCCTGTCCTGGTGGAGGAGATGGGGCACATTCCTGGAGAGCCTGTCAGGCCGTGTCCTTGTGGAGGAGTTGAGGCCCCTTCAAGGAGAGCCTGCCAGGCCCTGTCCTGGTGGAGCAGCTCTGGCCCCTTCCCAGCAGAGCCTGCTGGTCCTTTTATTCCTGGCAATGCCACTGGGCCATGCCACCTGGGGCCATCCCAATGCCAGGAGCTACCATGCAGCCAGGACCAGTGCTGGGAATGGTGCCATGGCTGATGCTGGAGGCGGCCCTCAGGCTGGGAGCAGCCACATGGCCTGGACTTGTTGGCCAAAATTGGTGCAGCCGGGGCAGCACCATGTGCCTGTGGCTATCTTGGCATGGCTCACAATGCACTTTGCTCAGCTGCTTTTAGCCAGCCGTGCTGCAGACAGAAGGACAAAAGCAGTGTTATCAGCTTTTCTTTTTTTTGGCGCCCTACACAAAGAGAAGGCATGGGGTGGTGCTGGCAGCCAGCGCGACTCGCACAGTGTCAGCGCAGACCATGGCGAGTGATTTCCCTGATACAGAGCCTGGATGAGATCAACCTTTCAGCAGAACTCTGTAAAAACTGTTTCAATTGTTAAAGCTTGAGAACAAATGAACCTACGAACACCAGGTTGCTCCAAACCTTTTTCAACCCGGCCTAGAACACTTCCAGGGATGGGGCAGTCACAGCTTCTTAATTAATTAATTAACTAATTCAATTCTCTGCATCTGAGGAGCTAATAAATATGTGCCTAGAAGTGTATGAAAACATATGAAACATCTGTCTAAGGGCCACATACTCAAAAACTGTAGGAACTAGAATCAAAGATTTATTCCCTCTAGAGAGGGAAGGCAACAAAGCGCAGAAAATTCTTTAATCCTTTAATCTGTTCGGTGCTCGAGCACCTCCTTCTTATCCAGGCTTCATTTCCTTACAATGGAAATCAAACTGTTGGCCACCAAGCAGCAGCACAGGCCTGTTACTTCCTGAGAAGGAACTCAGCAAAGCCATGGACCAATATCTTGTGTTCTCCTCAGGTTTTGATGTTTACCAGGTGGCTCACACTGCAGGTATGTAAACATGGATTAATGCATTAGATGAGAATGTATACAAATAAATGAGTCTATGTCACTATTTCCCCTTAAACTTGGCATGTAAATGTCACCATGGTCACAGCAAAAATGTCCAGGGATCTGCCCAGGCCTGCAGAATATCAACAGCATCATACAATGAGATCAGAGTTAAACTCAGCCTTCTAGAATAAACACTTTTAAAACTTCTTTTCATGTGTAAGCAAAGTTTCTTAGGCTTCTTCACTTCTATAAACATTCATGGCAGATCTAAATACTCTCACCTGGTAATTTCTGATTCAGTAGCACCACTTACAAGAGAACATTCATCCAAATACCATCTTGATTATTTGACAGGGTTAATAGCCGGGTGAGAAGCTGAAGACACAGTAGCTGAAGCTGTAGCTGGAGCTGAAGATCCCCCAGTACAATGAGAAAGCAGAAATTCAAGTGTCACAATGTGCTTTTAGGTCTAAAGAGAGAAGGAAATCTCTGCCTTGAGACATTTTGTCTGTTCAAAACTGAAAGCAAGTTCTTACAAAAATAGGAAGTCTGGTCTGGGGATGTGGAAGTTCATGGCAGCCTGGTCTACACTGAGGTCCAGACTGAGGAGGGAGGACACAGAGCTGGGAGCAGGGACAGTCTGCAAAGAAAGGGACTGGGACATATGGCCCAGGCATGCTGGGGTACCATCAGGAAAGCCACAGCTCAATGGATTGGGTCAAGGGCAGCAAGAAGAGTTTTCTAAACCTACATGGGCAGTATAGCTGGACAAGGAAAACGTGTCTGAGTGGGGCAGAGGACTTAGTGACTGTTGATGCAGGTGTGAATGAGGGACTCTGTCTACTTTGCATCACTGTTCACCAGGAAGGTCTCCAGGCTCCAGAGCTTAGATATGGGGCTCAAGGAAGAGGGGATCCACCTGTGCTGGAAGGGAGTTGACTCAGGGTCTCTCAAGGAACCTTCTCCCTTAAAGTCCATGGGATCTGAATGGGTGGCATTTAGTGGTGGCCAGAGTGCTGGCTGAAGTCCTTGCAAGACCTGTCCATCACCTCTGAAAGTCATGGAGATCTGGGAAGGGCCCAGGGGATGGACAAGGCAAATGTCGTTCCCAGGGTCTGTTCCCTGCAAAAAGATAAAGGAAGGTGAGCAAAGTAAATTATATAATGGAGTCCCAGAATGGTTTGGGTTGGAAAGGACCTTAAAAAACTCATGCAGTTCTACCCTTTCCATGGGCAGGAACACCTCCTACCATCCCAGGTTGCTCCAAACCCCATCCAAACTGGCCTCGGACACTTCCAGGGATCCAGGGACAGCCACAGCTTCTTTGACCACCTTGTACCAAGGCCTCACCACCCTCACAGGGAGCAATTCCTTCCATGTATTGAACTCAAATTTCCCCTCAGTCAATTTGAACACATTCAAAGATTCAAACAGACCTGAAACTTCTCCCACTATTTCACAATTTTCTTAAGCAATGACTGTAAAAAGCACTGTAAAAAGTTGCAATGAGAAGAATGAATTTTACTTTAATTTCGTTGCCTGCAGCAATTGCGTGTTATGTTGCAATTGATTTCACTCTGTAATGCTTCCTGTTACAGTAGCTGGTGTAAATCAACCCTGTTTTGTTTATAACATGCATAAAAACATTCTTCATACATAAAAATTCCCCAAGCAGCATTGAAAACAGGTGGATTTCATTTAATCCCTTGACCAGTCACTGACAACAATTAAACTGGCCATAAAAAAAAAGTAAATAAAAAATACTTTGGCCATCCATGGTTTAAGGAATCTGTTTTCATTTACATCCTGCCTGGGGCAAGGGGAAAAATATTTAATTCAAGTGATTTTCCTTTAAGGCTTTAGCAAGGACAATAGGGATTATGCAATGCAGCCTATGAATGTGCAGCCTCCTTAAAACAAACCGTGCAGAGTTTTGAAAAGAAACATAGAGGGAAAAAGGAGTGTTGTCTTAAGAAGGAAAAGTTCCTATAATTCCTATTGCCTGGCTCAGAGAGGGAAGTCACTTCCATAAAGCAGATCCTCTTCTCACCTCAACTCCCAACCATCTGTGAGCTCACCAGGGCCTGGCTGGAATTGTCTTTGGGGGGTTTCTTGCTATTGCTGGTCAAACACAGAACATTTTAGTGTAGTTTTAGTTTTGTTGGAATCTATTCACTCTGCGTAAGAGACAAGCAGAGTAACAGCAGTGCCTTTGAGGCCCAGACCTCAGATGTGTTTGAGGCCCAGTCCTCAGATGGGTTTGAGGCTCTCCATGCTGAACAGGATTATCAGCTCAGGAATTGATTAGGATCAGGCATTACAGTGGCCATTTGGACACGAGGGCTGACCATCACTGCTCATTCCAGGCAGGAGGAAGGTACAATGTGCTCCCAGGGCCAGTTCCATCCATGGAGGCTCTCAAGACACAGCTGCTGCCAGCCCTGAGTGACCTGGTCTGACCCAGAGCTGACCTGCTTTGAGGGAGGTTGGACAGGGACCTCCTGAAGTCACCTCCAGGCCAAGAGATCCTGTGACCCCATGGCATGGACAGTGCCCCGTGTGCATCCATCACTCAGCCCTCACAGTGTGTCACCAATCCTTGACACAACTGACTTCCTGCACTTGTGCAAAGCTATTTCCCTGCAGGATACATGATCCAGGAGCAGGATCTTTGGGCTGACCACAGCAGCAGCTTCCTCACGCTTACACAACCGGTGATTTACGAGGAGTTACGCACCGTCCATCCTTTCAGCTTCCACGAATGAAACCCCGGGTTTCATGGATTTACAGCCCTCTCCCATGACCAAACAAGGGCACTGGTTGGATGTGTTAACCTATGCTGCAATACCTAGTGCTGGTCACACAGTTATTAGTGGTCTGTTAATTGTACATCCATTTTCTGTGCAATTAAGGAAAAAAATAGCTGTATAAAGGTCAGATCTTGCTTTTCAGCTCCAATCCAAACAGTGACCCACATTTCCATTGCTATAACTAGCTTTGTACATGAACAGGATCTGGGAAACCCTTAAAGCCCATGGAGAAAAAAAATGCTGAAACTGCAATTCAAAAAATTCCTCCGGTCTCTAAGAGTAGAAGCAGCAGTCCTGTGTTGACCATTTCCAGAAATCCCATGTCAGGGACATTACCTGGTCTCAACACATCCAGTGATAACTTCCAGGTTACTCTGCTCCTTTAGCCCTCATGGTTTGCTGATAGACATTGGCTTTGCAATAGCTAAATCCATGGAGACAAAAGTAAATATTTTGGTTCAATGCTTGAGGAATCCTCATTTTCTGCACACCATGCTAAACTCTGGCACCAGTATATAGATCCCTTACAGCACCATGAGAGGGAAGGAATTGCAGTCACTGGATTCCTGCAGCAATGTGTATGTGGAAAGGTCATATGATCCATCTCAGCAGCAAACAGCAGAGGCATTTTTGACCAACAGAAGCAAAAGCCTGGAGAAATCTGCCCCAAAGAGTGACATGGGTGTCTGAGACATTAGGTTGGCTCCAGCAGGTGTTGGAAAAGTGTTTGCACTCACTGAGCTCCTTCACCTGCTGCAGACACATTTTGTGAAGGGCTGCCCACATTACAGCCACAAGTATCGTGGGGGCCCAGACACTCTTGCATCCTTTTTCTTTGCTAGGAAAAGCTCCCTTGAGTGAGGCTGTAGGCTCAGAACAGACAGACCAGAAGAACTTGATGAAACTTGATTCCAGCTCCACCACGGCTCACGAGCTCTCATATCAAGCCCACATGGCGTTGTTATCAAGCTCAAGTTACTCAGGAGAACAAGCTATTCACTGAACTGGTTTGTATCACACTCCTCACTCTGCCTTTCCACTCAGATCTTTTCTGTAAAGTGCTGGAAGTGTTTCCTCGTTGATGAACTTGCTGTTCTGAACCCAGCAATTGCACTTCTTTGGCTTTTGTGAGACTTTGATAAGATGGAAGGATTTCATAAACTCCAAATCTCTCCCTTCATATGACTTAGTAAGGTCAGTGGATAAGGTTGTTCCTAGAGGCATTAAAGGTTCTCCTTCCCTAATATCTGCATTTCAATCAAGTTATTCATATCAAGTGTTGAACTTGCACAGTGAGTTCTACACACCAGTAAAACTGCAATAAACCATTTCCTCTGGCTCTCTCCTGAGCCAGAGCAATCAGTGTAGGGAAATGCAAGTGATTTGGATCTTTTGAGCAGTTTTTGTACCTGTTTGCTGGTGCTTGACAAATACATTAATGTTTGACCAAGACCGTGTCACTTAAATTTTTCTAATATTTCATATAGAAAGAATCAGAATAGGCCGGTTTTATTATGAAAATCTCTGTTTCTTAATGCAAGTTAGGGCCAGCTTTTAAATATCCCCTACTGTGAATCTGGATATAAAGGAGCCAACCAGCCCTCTGAAAGGAAATCACTAGATGACCGAGAGTGTTTGAAGTCCCCCAGCCCTCCCATGGCAAATACCATTTGCCATTGCACAGAGTTAACATATTCTCTTCATCCAGCAGGTTATGGGAAGCAACAGCAAGTATCTGCCCATTTCCTGTGTCTGGGACTGTGGGACAGGCAAGGGAAAGCTTCCCCAAATCACCCAGCTGATGCAAATTTTAGTGGGATTTTAGAAGAAGGGCGGAAGCTCCATTCATCATCCCTGCTCCCTTCAAACAGGAGTTAAAGGTAGTATTTTAATTATTCGGGGAAATATAAACAGTTCCTGGACAGACTGGCTGCATGAGAGCAGTGACCAGGAAAAAGGGGAAGCCCTGAGTTTCCTGGAAAGGGTTTTTTAGCCAGCCAAGGGGCTGATGCAAGACGCCTGAACCTTGCACACATTGCCAGTGCACAATCACTGATCTGCCAAGCTCTCCTCTGTGCCTGCACACCCATAGGGGCACTTCCTGGGCTGCCTGGGCGTTCCAAGCCTTCTGACTCCCAGTGAGGAGAGAAAACAGCTGTTTTTATTCACTTTAACATGCTGTGTGGGGAGAGGGGTCAGGAGTGTAGGGGCTGTCAGGCTTAGCTGGGCAGGGAGCACCATGGTGAGGCAAAGGGAACAGCACTGACACCAACCAGCCTGGAGAGAGGAGACAGGGGGCTCACTGGGGGCTTCAGCTCCTCCCTGGGACTGGGACAGGACTCAGGGGATGGCTGGAGCTGTGCCAGGGAGGTTTAGGTTGGAGCTCAGGGAAAGGTTCTTCCCCAGAGGGTGCTGGGCACTGCCCAGGCTCCCCAGGGAATGGGCACAGCCCCAAGGCTGCCAGAGCTCCAGGAGGGTTTGGACAACGCTCCCAGGGATGCACAGGGTGAGATTGTTGGGGTGTCTGGACAGGGCCAGGAGCTGGATCCATGATCCTGGTGGGTCCCTTTCCTCTCAGGATATTCTGTTACTCCACGACTGTGAATATCACTTACATATGGTCCATGTCACAGCATCCATGTCTAACAAACACAGAGGCCTCCAGGAGGGTATCCTAGATGGATCCTGGCAGAAAAAGGCACAGACTAACATAGGACATAGGGAGACTCACCTGGAGAGCTGTTTTTGACACAAATCCTCAGATCAACCTCCTACAGAACCCTTAAAGTTGAAATTATCACATATTTCCTGGAAAAGCAAACACCAAGACATGTTACAAAGGTTATTTGATGGGTGAGACTTCCCAGAAAAATCTCCTTTACCTTGTGTTTGAGAGATCACTGATGGAAAGCAGGTCCCAAGGACAAGCCTGCTGGACACCCATGCATGGCTGAGCTTGCCTCCCAGGCAGTGACCCTATGGCCCAGCTGGCCACAGCAGGAGCTGCTGTGCTGAGACCCTGGATGCATCCTGGAAATTTTCCATGCTTCAGAGAATCGTCCCCCGAAGGCTGATGCAGCTGAAGTGGTGCTTTTTGTGCATCAATCAACATGAAGCCTTTGGCACTGGCTCAGTGGAAGTTACCAAGAGGAGATGAGCTGATCCCCTTCCTCTCCCACTGGAAACAGGAATCTCCAAACTGCTCATCCCCTTGTACGGGCAGCACAGGAGCAGCCCTTGCTGGGAATATGAAGTTCCACCCTTTTTCCCTAATTTGCAAACACTTTTCACAAGGAGAAAAATTCTTGCACATGACTGTCACCACAAAACCTCATGTGAGATACTGATGTCACAATCCTCGAGTGTAACCCCAGATTCCTGGAAGTTTGCTGTAAATACCATGGTGGGGGCATGGATACACCTTGGCTGACGTGTTGTCAAGGAGAAGGGGAAAACCACTGTCTGCAAGTGGAGGATAATTGTTGGGAGCTGCTGCAGTTCATGCAAATATTTTCCAATAAGAAGGTCCCTTTATAAGAAGGGTCTTTAAAAACCTTCATTGAGGCTGAACTCTGAAACAGAAATTATGCTGTGGTGTGTTGTTTGGGCTGCTGCCCTCCTGGTAACATTTAATCTAAAAACTAGATAAAGAATTTTCAAAATCAAGATGTGATCTGGAGCCAGGCTGGAGAGCTGGGGGTGTCCAGGCTGGAGAAGAGTCCAGGGAGACCTTAGTGCCAGGACAAGGGGGAATGGCTTCCCACTGCCAGAGGGCAGGGGTGGATGGAATATTGGGAGGGAATTGCTCCCTGTGAGGGTGGGCAGGCCCTGGCACAGGGTGCCCAGAGAAGCTGTGGCTGTTCCTGGATCCCTGGAATTGTCCAAGGCCAGGCTGGACAGGGCTTGGAGCAACCTGGGATAGTGGAAGGTGTCCCTGCCCATGGCAGAGGGTGGCATTGGATTAGTTTTTAGATCTTTCCAACTCAGACTAATCTGGATTCTATGATATGTTGAATTACTGAGGGTTTTTAGAGGTTTTTTGGCTGTGATCTCTGACAAGTAGGATTTTAACCTTCGATCTGAGCATGGAGTGCACTCAAATACATGTGCACATCAACAAGTGACCACTCATTAAACACATTAATTAAAAGTTTAGCTCAAAAATTAGCAGCCAAATATGGATTTCAACCATCAATAGCCTGTTTCTGACACTACAGCGGCTGGGGACGGAAGTTAGTAAACAAATGAACGATCTTTGGGTTCCCTCTTCAGTTTGAAACAGTTTGAAATAGGGAGCTTGAAGGCATAATTAGAGAATATGAACCAGCCGAAGCAAAAGAGCATTTACATCTTTATGAAGCACAATATGGAAGAAATTTAACTCTGGAATGGGACCACTGCACTGCCAGTCCTCCACAACAAGAGCAGCACAGGTTTTTGCACCTCCTGGACCAGACATTCATCTTCCTTTCAGGACTGGAAGCATGGGAGGAGGAAACTCACCTTTTCATCACTTTTACTTTCCAAACCCACCAGCAATCTGGCTTGTCTACTTTTATCACTGTACATCTGAAACAGCCTCAGCTCCTCAAGCAGGTGCTCTTACAGGTCAAACCTATTTCTACTCATTTTTACCCTCTCAGAGAAGAGAAAAAACTTCTTTTTTTACTGCTTCTATAACCAGCAGCTACCACTTAATTTATCTTTCATTGCATTTATTTGTTGAGCAAGGATTTTTATGCACATAGGTCTAGTTGACTATTAGCAATTATTTAAAAAGAATATTTTCAATTCAGTCCTTCATGTTTGACATGAAAGCATGGACACATATGGAAAAACCCCAATATTTATAGTAAAAGTATTTGCAGACCCAGACTGCTCTGAGTGGAATTCATGGTCAATAATTTTTCTCAATGAGATTGAGAAGCTGAAGTCCTGAACTCCCTTTCACAGTGTTAGTTTGGGGGCAGAATGATCAGGGGAAGGGACCACACTCACCCTTGGGATTTACCCTGCAGCTGCCATCCTCCAGCTGCAGACACCAGCATCTCCCATTGTGCTTGGAAGAGATACCATAAATATGAGGAGGATGACTCAATTTCTCAGTGGCCAGAGCAGTGGAACCCTGCAGATCTGTCTAATTATGTGATTTGATTCACATACTCCATGAGCTGTGTGTGCTGAGGAAAAGACTCCAGTGGTTCTGAGACATCCAGCTGTTAATCCAGACAGGATTGTCCAGCTATCCCAAGGGCACCTCCTCTGCCCTGCATTGTTCAGCCTGTCCTGGATTTACACAGTGACTCAAAGTGGCTTCTGGGATGCTGAAAATGCAAATGGGGAAAGGTCAAAAGATCCCACCCCTGAGTGGTCCTTCCTGGCTCAGCCTGGAAAAGCCTCAAATCCACAAGATCATTTGGGGAAAGCATGGAAAAGGCTCATGGGACATGAAACACCTGTCACACCTGCATGGATACTGACTGGTCACACACCTGCCAAATCCATACAAAGCTCCCTGCACTGTCACTGTCACACCTTCATTGTCCAAATCCATACAAAAAGATCCCTGCACCAAAATTCCAGGGGCTCTCTGATCCCTGGTCTTGGAAAGCAATAGATGGGAACAAGACCACACAATTATTTTCAGACACCATCACAAGCTCTCTTCTGGCAGCTGGGCACCCTGACTGGCCCAGTTCTGGCTCCCTTCTGAGAATTGGATGCTCTGGGCTGTCCAGTTCTGGCTCTCTTCTGAGAACTGGAGACCCAGCTGGTCAGACTGGAAGGCAGGATTGCTCCCAGCCTCCCAGTCATCACCAAGACAGCTTTCCCAAAACCTGCTCTGGTCACTGGGATTCCCAGTGGCTGCCTCTCCCAAGGACAGGTAACCAGGTTTTATACCAAAACCCTGGCTGCTTTAGCCGTGAGTCCCTCAGAACTGACATATTTTCCTGAATTCTTTTGGGTAAGAGGAGCTCAACATCATGTCTCCCTTCTCCATTATGGATTTCTTTAGCTGGCATCATCCTTGGGATGCCTTCCTTCTTTCTTCAACTGAAGTCTTCAAAAATTTTCTAGGTTTTCTTTCCAAATCTGAAAGTGAACACGCCAGTTCTGAAGATGTAGATAAAAAGGTTTGTTTCTACAACTGCCTTGTGCTGAATGAAAACCAAAAGCAGAGAGGAGGGAGCTGCATGCCCTGCGATAGAAAATCTGTGTTGAACAGCTCTGCAGAATACAAAAAGCAGCTGGGAACAGCCCAACTTGTATTTCTGATGGATAAGAAAGAAGAGAAAACAGGATGTGGTTTCTTCTCAAATCCTCTCAGAAGATACAAACTTTTTAAAACATAACCCAGAACTCTGACACTAAGGAAAACATGCAAAAGCCCCCGGAAATCTAAAGAAAACCCCAAAGAAACAAACAGACAAAGGATTAACTTTTTTCTTAATGAAACAATTGATTAGAAAGCTGTGTGTAACATTCCTGCTGTATCTAACTATGCCTGACTCACAGGCACTGAAATTTATGGAGCATTAAGATCTGCCTGCCCTCAGAAAAGTGAAAGAGATTTGCTTCACTGTTCATCATGTATTTGAATAAAAAATACATATATGGAATTACCCTAGGTGCCAGCAGGTGCTAAAATGCTCCTTAATATGACCTCAAATCTATCATGGGAAAGCAGCAAACCAATGTGAACTATAACCTCCTTTATTTACCTGTCACCTTTCCTTCTGTAACTCAGGGCAGGGTTAAGCTTCTCACCTGTATTTATTTAACAAGCTGGATGGATGCAAATCTGACCAAGAACTGATGTAACCCAGGTCAAAAAATATTTGTACTGATAGATGACCTTACATTTTACACCCACAAGGATAACTTCAATCCAGTACAGTTAAACCATGCCAAAAGCCAACATCAAAACCCAATTTTGCAGCCTGAGCAGTGCTGTATCTCTGCTTTCCTCTTCCTAGGATTTTAGAGAGTTCTGGAAACAAGTAATTATAAAATTATGTACAAATTATTTAAAGTCTCATTCAACTTGAAAGTGACAATAAAAAAACAGCAGGGAGGAAAATTACAGGTCACCTCCTAGAAATTTTCCATCACATGTATCAATTTTGGGATTGTCTCATTGCAAAATAGAAGTTTGGGGTTTTTTCTTCATGAAACCACCTTTTTCTACCATAGTGCTTACATGTTCTGTTTCCTGAGAGTGATTTTACCAATTAAACCAAGGGGTAAAATAATGGGAGATAGAGGAGCAAGAAAGATGCTGAAGCAGGCACAAGGAACATGAGAAATTTCCATTTTATATAATTGTAAGAGGATTTAAAAAAAAAAATCAACAATTTAAATATTTCCAG
The DNA here is from genome assembly GCF_901933205.1 of Camarhynchus parvulus. Taxonomy (NCBI): domain Eukaryota; kingdom Metazoa; phylum Chordata; class Aves; order Passeriformes; family Thraupidae; genus Camarhynchus; species Camarhynchus parvulus. The sequence continues at coordinate 24,275,886 of NC_044578.1, read as the reverse complement.
CTCCTTAAATATTTCCAGCTAGCCTAATAATAACTTCAGACAAATAAATCAGCTTCCTCTCCTAGAAAAATCGGAGGTCAAGCACCATTTGCCATTTTATATTTCCCTGACATCCCTAACTTTACACAGAAGAGTTCAGACAAAAGAAAAATGAAAGTTCATGAAATATGCGGCACACAGAAGGAGGAAACTATTTTGCAATGCTCATCAAATTAAGTACCTTAATAACATACGCAAAAGAGAAAATCTGGGAGCTGGAAATGCACTTTAGTGTTTCAAACTGTTATACTTTAGGTTTCTGTTTTACTAGGGGGATTCTACACCCCCTCCCCCAGCTGAAGGTAGAAGTTATGGAGTCTGCTTTATTTGTGGTTTTGGGTTAATTTTAAAGCGAGTACTTAAATATAATTATGGACCAAAACAAGCTTGTGCAACAGGAGCTGACCTGGGTAGATCCAGAAATAGATTTTACTTTTATTTTCTGGAGCTACCAGGACAGAGGAATCCAACCCACTCAACCTGACTTAAAAAAGCACACAAAGGAAAAGTAAAAAACCAAAAGGCTTCAAACTGTTGAGGCTGCCTCAATGTGATCTAGAGCTGGGCTATGGAAACAAGCTGTTTTTCTTGTACAGGTGCAGAAGCTTTGGGGTCTGAGAACACAGGAAAAACCTGTCCAAACCCTATAAAAAATACAATCACTATAGAAACCCAAGCTGTACCAACCTTACAAAGTTCAGATTTACTGATTTGGTGGCAATTCAATGGCTTTGCTTCCTAGCTACCAGGAGAACACATGGTTCGCAGAGTCACATGAGACAGTCCCTGCATCCCTGTCAGATTGAAAAAGGACCTTCTTCACTCACACAGCCTCACCAAAAGCACCTGAAACTCCATATTTTTCCCCATAAAAACTCATTCCATTTTTATTTCTAGCCTGTGATTGCAGACTCCACCTACAACACACATCCAGGGAGCTACCAGAGGTGTGATCCCCATGCTGGGAATGCAGAGCCATAGAATAGGACAGAGCTGGTGGTGTGAGCTGCATGTGGGGCTTCCCTGCAGCATCCCACAATAACATCACCCCAGACTGGTGGAGGGACACTCTCTCCTGGCCACAGCTGGCATGAGGAAGGGTCAAAGGAGCAGGAAATCATTAATTAGCTATGAATTCATTATTAATAATTAATAATGAATTTATGTGTCTGCACTTGAAACCATTAAACACAAAGCACCTTGGGCTAGCTGTGTGTCTCGAGCAGTGCTTCCTGCTGAGAAAGTTAATTAAAAAGCAGCTTAAGTGGTAGGGAGAAGAGAGAGTTCATTTAAACCACCACAGAGTCACCCTGAGCCCACAGAAGAGGAAGGGCTCAGAGTCAGATGTTGAGCCTGACTCTGGAGTTCCAGCCCACATGTGAAATGAGAAAAGTCTGTGTCCCTGTTTCCCAGACACATGGGCAATGCATTCCCAGCATCTCCCTGGATAGTCAACATGTGCTTTTCCTACTGTCCCTTTCCCCTTTCTTCCTGCAGTTTCAAACAGAGCCATCCCAAGCCAGCTGCTCCCCTGCATGTCCCCTGGCCAGAGAGGCAAAAAGCACAGGGCTTCCACCAGTCTGGAATTAAAAGCACTGAGCTCCTCGCCTGGAGGAGCCCCACAGACAGGGAGAGGAATTTCTGCAGGGAGAAAGGAGAAGTTCAAGCCCTGGTCAGAACAGATGTTTTTGTTGCAGTGAGCCAAGTTTAGTTATTCCAGGCTGCCTTAAATCAATAAAAGTGCAGCTCTGTAACCACTGCCTGAGAGAGGCTTTGCAGAGACCTCAGATCAACTCCCTGGCAGCAGAAGTGGCACCTGGAGATACCAAACACGTGGAAGAAACATACTCAGCAAATGATGTGGGTGTGAGTCAGCTCCCCAAACCTTATCAGTGCCAAAGTTCACCAGTTTGGTCAGCCAGGCTCCATCCCTGGGCTGTAGATGAGGGATGGATGTGCTCCCAGGTGAGTCACCCCGCACACTGACAGATGTTCATGATGTGTGGTACCAGCCCCGTTTAGACAAGACTCTCAGATGGCTAAATATAGACTAAATTCATTCTCTCCAGCTGTGATCTCACCCCAAACCTGTGAAGTCTTGCCCCTCTTAAGGCTGCAGTAGATGTGCTGATGTACAGATATTGGCATTCCAGCATCACTGAATAGCCTGGTCAAAATCCAGGGTTAATTCCATTTGTGCCACGTGCTGATTACCAGAGGTGGATTAATCATCCTCAAGATTTCTGAGGCAAATACCAAATGCACAAGCATGCACAAGCTGTGGTTGATTTCCAGCAATAATGAGTCCACATTAAGATCTCTAGGATGCATAAAATTTACCCAATTCTGCAATTACCACAACTGTTAATCACCTAAATATTCAAGCTGGGCTACACAGGACCCACCATCACCTTCCTCTGATGGGAAAGCTGCTGGAAAAGCAGATCCTTTTCAAGACCAAGGCTGGTTGAATAATTTCCTCTCAATTCCTGGTCCAGCCAACAGTGATAAGGGTTCAGTATTCTCCTCATTGTCTCAGTAATCAAAGTATCCTATTTTGAATCCAACTCTAAATGGTTAATTTCAGTGAACTGCTCTAAAGCCCAGCACAGGGCTCCAAGGGTCCACAACTGAGCATCCCCTTCAAAATGAAAAAGAAGAGGAACAACTTGGGGTGGAAGGACATTTTGTTATTTCCTAGTCTGTATTTGAAAATAATGTATTTTCCAAAGGCCTCAAGGTTTGCATGGGAGAGAAGGGCTGAGTTTCTAATCTCATGGACACCTAGATGTGCAAGTGGATGAGGAGCTCCAGCTCAGCCAGGCACTCCTCTGGTACCTACTGCTTGAGAGGATGTGAGAGATCACTTCACTTAATTATGAAATCGAGTTTCTTCAGTGCAATGGATTTAACAGAGCACCAAGAAGACACCAGAGCTTGTTTTTTGTTTTAGCCACTGCCTGCTTTAGACGAGGCCTCCCAGGAGATAAAAGCAAGTCTCCAGTGAGAAGTGGCAGAGTTCCTTCTTTCAGTTCCTTTGGGACCCACTGCCAAGTTTCATGTTTGTGGTAGGAAATTCTGCAGAGGAGAGTGGGGTCTGGTGAGCACACTGAGCCTGTCCTGCACGCTGACACAAAAGGAGGGTGGTTTTCCCCCGTTAAAGGCTGATTCCCAGCAGTGAGGGGATGAACTGCAATGCCACACGCAGAAAACCAGGATTAAAGCTCTTCTTCCATGGCTTACACCTATCCCTTCCCTCCTGAGCTATCCAGCAGGATTTTTGGGTGTGTGAGGACACCTCACATTTTTGGATATGTGTCACCAGGAAGCAGCAGCTGAGAGCTGAGCCCAGGCCATGACACTGAGAAAGGCAGACCCATGTATGGGATCCAGGATGGATCACTCTGGGAATCACAGGGAGAGCACTGGCAGCTCCTGCCCTTCCCTGGGTGCAGCTGGGGCAAACACACAGCTCCACATGGAGAGCAAGCCCACTGCACTCAGTTTTGTCTGTATGTAGCACATCAGCCCCCAAAAGTGCTGCTGACTCAGGTGCTCAGCCCACGCCAGCTCCAAACTGCCAGGTGGCCAAGACTGAGATTTCACATCTGAGCACGTACAAAGCTCTGGCTGGTAACTGGGAAATTGTGTCACTGAACAGACAGCAAAGTCATGTTCTAATTTTGCTCTGAATAATTAACTAAATGGGTTAATTGTATAAAATTAATTGCTAGTGCTTGAATCATTACAATCCATGTTGGGATCATCAGTTCAGCTGAGAGCTGTATTGTATTTCACAGCCTTTCACTGCTTCCCTCTCCAGGGAAAGAAAGGAAATTAAAGTATCATACAAAGAGCCAAAAAAGAGAAATTATCTATGGCCAGAAAAACTCAATTCCAGCGCTGTTTGGGAGGGAAGTCAGCTGAGGAAGGTCAGCTTTTCTTGGGTCCACTTTGACAATAAGAATAAGCAGTCACAGGAAGGTGCTGCTCTTCCAAACTTCAGGGTTAGTCCAACTTTCCCAGCTCTGTTCTTTGCTCAAATTACAGCCCTGCTAAAACCAAAGCACTCTTGTGTCAATACTTCCATCTGTGCCTCTTCAGAGTAATTTATTTCTTTCTCCCTTTCCCTTTATTTTTCCACAGACTCAAGCTCCAAGAGACACACTTTTGTTTCTGGCTTTCCTCAGCTCCCTTTCCTTTTTAGTATTTTTCCCTTAAAAGAATGCATGCAGACTTAAAAATGGATTTTCTAGGATGAGTTTTAGAGAGCCCAGCCTCTCTGCTGAGGGCTGGATGCTGCCAGCTTTAGAGGAAATTTCTCCTACTAATTTTGCCCACAGATGCTCACGTGACTCCATGACAAAAGCGCTCTCAGCCAGAGGAATCCAGGGGAGAACCCCTATTTTATCACCTCCCTTGCCAACACAACCAATCCAACACATCATGGGTGAGCTGTAGGGTGGAACTGGCCAACCCCAGATGCTTCCTCCATCATCCCAGAGCCGCTGCAGTCACAGGGTTCCTGCACAGGCAGCACTGCGCGTACAACATTCCTGTTCGGCCTTACCCAAACCACTCCTGCTCTGCTGTCCCCAAACAACTCCTGCTCTGCCTTCCCCAAACCAAAGGGATGACAACTTTCTCCCAGGTACATTTCCCCTTAAGAGAACAGTTTTGTGCTAAGCTGAGGGTGCTCAGATCTACAAAGCTCACCTGAGCATCCAGGTATTTGCTAATTCCCTCAACACAGATTGGGCCCCCAGGCTGGGGGCTCTGAAGTTCACTGCCTCTTCTGTTCTCACAAAGATCCTTAGGGCTTGCCTAGGGTGGGAGTCACAGAACCATAAAATCGTTATGGTTGGAAAAGCCCTCCAGGTCACTGAGTCCAAGATGTGCCAATCCTCACCATGTCCCCAGCCCAGAGCACTGAGTGCCACATCCAGGCCTTCCTTGGACACCTCCAGGGATGGGGACTCCAACACCTCCCTGGGCAGCCCCTGCCAAGGCCTGACCACCCTTTCCATGAAGAATGTCCTCCTGATGTCCAACCTGACTGTCACCTGGCACAGTTTGAGGCCCTTTCCTCTCATCCTGTCCCTTTTTCCCTGGGAGATCCTGACCCCATTTGGCTGCACCCTCCTGTCAGGGAGTTGTGGAGCGTGAGTTCTCCATGAACTCCATACCCATGAATTCCCATGATTTGGTTCAAGTGTTTAAAAAACTCATTGTGCACTTTAAAACTATAAAAACCTGCATTTAGAAGCCAGGGGGTTTATGCTATTGCAGCCATAATCATAGGGAAATGTCCTATTGTAGGGCCTGTGGTTGCTAATAAAAGGGTTTCTGATGAGGGGCAAGAACAGATAAAATAAAATACCCAAGATGGGTGGAATCTGCCAAATTTTTATGCATGGAAGAGAGCAAGGAGTTGGCAAGAATTGTCCTGGTTGGAAGTGAGGAAAGACGCCCAGGGAAAGGGAATGGTGCTTATTCCCTCCGTGACGCTCAGCTCCAAGGAGTCCCAACGTGCTCCCTCCCACGACCCCAAGCCATGATCAATTTGACCCAAATAATTTGACAGATGCTGGTCCAACCTATTCATAAAAACCTCAGAGATACCACACCCTCAGAACCATGCTTTGCTTCCATCAGAGACAGGCACTGGAGTTTCCTATTGGAAATTAAACCCACAGCTTCTCGCTCTGTTGCCTGTAGCCAGGAAGGAACAGCTCATTCTCTTAATCCCTCTCAGAGACCATTCCCTTAATCCCTCCCAGAGACCTTTCCCAGCTAGAGGATGTGCTTCTTTCCTCCAGGATCTAGAAGCCTGTCCCCCATAAAACGCAACTTAAAAAATCTATAAAATTTAGTGTAGAGAAACAGGACTGTAGTTACAGGACTCAGGATCTTGCATATCCATTGAAAACATTCTTGGTTCAAAGAACTTTGAAAGCTGTGCATAAACTCATCTGTTTTTCCATTTTTCTTTGGTGATCAAAGTTCTCCAGACATTGCTCATTCTTTCCAACTTCCTCTCCACTTTAACTGAGCCAGAGCTCATTAGGATCCCCCAGCCACCACATCCTGAGCACCCCAAACACAAAGGGCCTTTTCCATCAGCCAGCCCCCAGGAATCTGCCCAGGAGCCATTTTAGGAGCAATGTGGGAAATCAGCCAGCAGTGCCAGGGAAGGGGTTTGACAGTGCCACAACTGGGCTTCATAATCCTTCTTTCGCTCCAGCCACTTCCCAGAAATCCAGGAATGTTTGGATCTCAATCAATTTGCAACCCTGGGATCAAACTCAAACTGGGCCTGGAGCTTCATGGCTGAGCCTAAATGGTGGCCTAGGGCCATGGGCAGGGGTGAGGGAGCCCCAGCTGAGGCCACCCCACATTCCCTGTGAACATGCTTATTAGTTCTTAAATTCACTTTTTAAAGGTATTTCCATCCATCTCAGTATCTGGGCTTTATGAACTTAAATACCCATCTGCATTATTTATCACAGCACCTATAAAATCTTTCTTTTCCTGAAAGTATCAGCTGCACTCACAAACATACTTTTAATTTTAATTGGTCTGTCTATTAAAATTCATCAATGCCGATATGCCAAAATCATAAAATAGCAAAGAACTGCACTTTGGCTGAGACAAAACTCCCAGGAAACAAAATGTTTCCATTTAAGAAATGTTTTAAAAAAGAGCACCAGAAGCAGAAAAAATTAATTATAAATTAATAATATGCTTTGCTGCAGGATTATTTACTGTGCCTTAGTCTCACAGGCATTTTTACCAGGTGACTTGCCTTCAAAGCCTGAACTAACCCTGTGCCAATGGGCTCATAAAAGTTCAAGGCAGCAGGTTCATAATCACTGAAAACCAAGCTGCCTTTGAAGCACTGCAGGAGTGTGTCTTCCTTATCCCTCATCTGCTCATGTCCTGGGCTGGCAGCTGCCATCCTCAGCATCCTGCTGGAACAGGTACTCCAAAAACTCCTCTTGATAGCTGGTGTACATGGAGAGCTGCAGCTCTGCCAGGAACCCCAGTAAATCCCATGTGTGCAGTGGATTTCCCTGGAGGAAACACCCAAAGCCATGATCAGGGTCGTTCTCCTCGACTACAGAGGCACAAAGGGACATCCATGGAAACATCATGGCTGGGGGGACATCCTGAATGAGAAGGAGGCCCTGGTGGGCCCCAGTGGGATGTTTCTGAGCACCCCACAGCCGGGTCAGGCTGTTGAGAGCCTTTCCAGGGAAGCTTTGACATCTCCACGTGAGGAGAGCCCGTGGTCACCAGTGCCAAACCGCTTTCCCTATGAATTCCTATTCTCCCATTACACTGGGTGCCTGCTCCCCTTTTCCTGAGAAGCTTCTCCAAACACCCTCCTTCCCATGGCCCTCTGCACCCCTCAGACTCCTCCTGCTCCCAGTTGGATGAGGGTCCAGCCTCCAGCAATCCAGGACCAAAGTGACTGAGACAAGAGAAATGCGCTGAGCTGCACTGGAACAGACACTGGAAGCTCTTCCCATGCCCAGACAAAAGGCAATTTCATACACAAAAAAAAAAAAAAAAAAAAAAACCCCAAAAAACCCCAAAATAATGCAATGTAAAAAATGAAGCAAGGTAGCTTTGCAGATTGTGAGGCCAATCACACTTGTAACTAAGTTTCTACATTTACCTTTGTGTTTCTTGTGGCTTCCTGGTTTTGTTACATCTCCTGGACCAGACAGGGCAGGGGGATGCAGCCTTTTGGATGTGCAGCACAAGGACAGACTTTGGAGGATATAAATAGATGTCTGAGCTGAGCTTTGGTGTTTCTGAAGCTCGTCTGAAATAACAGGAGGGGGGGAAAGGCATTTGTCACATTTCAGTCATAAAAGGCTCTATTCTGGAAAGGGATGGCAGAAGAGTGGAACAGGTTTGTGCATCAGTATCAGTTTCTTCACTTCCACATATCAAAGATGTTTTAGGCATTGCCCTGTTTTGGTCCATTTCTAGTGCTTTTCTGAGCCTACACAGTTCTTCCTGGTCAACCTGAACCAACCAGGAAATCCTGATCAGAAATACCCATCCCCTGCCAGGGTTCAGCATTTCCCATGTTCAGTGGACAAACATCATCCCACCCAGGTGCTCCAGCAACAAGAGACCTGGGAAAATGCAAATAAGGCCATCAGGAAAGATATTTTGGTTTCAGATCATGTTCTGGGTGAAGTTTGCCATTTAAATCTATCCCATTTCTTCCTCTTTTATGTGCAGAAATTTAACAATGATTAACATGCAGTCATTTGTACAGCAGACAAGAATCACACATAGAGGAGATGCTTTTAGCAATGAAAATGAGACAGAGGCAGAAGAGAAGGTATCCATAAGGAAAAAAAGAAACATCTCAGTGGTTATTTTTGGGTTTGAGATGGTTTAATGCCAGCCCAGGTGGGCACAGGGTGTGGGCAATTCACAAGAAACATTCAGCAGGAGAAACAAAGCCTCCACTGTGACTGCTGTGCCCCACTGACAGCACTGGTGTCCCCCCCTGCGCCCAGCACACCATCCACCCCCAGGAAGGCACCTTCCCTGGGATCCCTGTGGCCACACCTCGCTTTGGGAAAGTGGGAACGGGCAAGACAGACAGACGTGCCGTGCCATGGTGCCCTGGGCCGGGTGCCCGCCGGTTTCTCCGCATGGGCCAGTGGCTGTTCCCTCAAACCACAGGCTGGACTCTGAGGGGACAGCTGGGAAAACGTTCTGTCATCTGCAGCTCTGCCCCAGGCAGGAATAGGCCACATTACAGAATACCAAGCGGGGAAGGAAAAACCACATTTCCTCATTCTTAGCAGGGAAAGTGTATTTTCCAAACAGCGCATTCCCCCTGGCACTCAAAGCTCAGACTGAATTAATTCCTGGGATGGTTTACCTCATCCCACCCAGATGGTTTTGACCTCAGGTTGCCTGCAGGACACAGCAGCACCAAGGCAAGCAGACAAACCAGCAGCTGCCATGCATTAACCAGTCTAGAGACCTGGAAAAGCTGGCAATGGGATGGGAAGTTTTCTACTTCATTTTTTGTTAACTTCTCTGTAGGGCCATTCACACTCTGCCAAGTAGCACAAACTGATCAGAGGAGACAGAAACTTCAAGCCAGTTTCCTAGAAATCGGGTGAAGGTGGATCCTTTTTATATAGTGAATACAGAAGAGAAGTAGTGTAGACAACCTTTTAGGGGAAAAAAAGACTCTGACTGCACCAGCGTCATAAGGCCTTGGAGAGAAACTGGAAAGGTGTATTTTTCCACAGACACTACCCAATTCTGGTTGTCATGTTCCACCTGCCCCTTCTTCTACCTTCTTGTCCACGCTTCAGAAACCATCATCTCCACCTCATCTCCTGCCAGCTCTTGGACTGTCTCATATCTTCCCCCTGGGCAGCCTGAACACACATCCATGAAATCAGGAAAACCAGCCTTGGAACAGACCCAGAAGCTTCAGAAATCCCTATTTCTAGATGATTTCTAGAAATTTTTTCTACAGATTCTATTTCTAGAATCTGTAGCAAAAGAGGGGACTGGCTGCTATGGTGACCTAATCCTGCATTTGCTCCTCCTTGTGCCTATGGAACAGATTTCCAGGACCAGCTCCACGTAGGTGCTGGAAGTCCACCTGGGCAGGAAATGTGGATGAAGGAAGATCCACGTGTCTCACAGGCCTGTGTGGAAGGTAACTGTTCCTCAGACTCCAGCTGACTCCTCCCTGCATCAATGTTCATGCTCCCAAATAAACAGGAAAGCACACACAAATACTTTTTGTTTGGAGCTTTCCCTGCTTTCCCTCCATGCTCCAAAGTGTCTCTGCAGAATCTGGGATCTATTCCCTTGGAAGGCAGGGAATAGAGCTCCCAACACTCTGATTGTCAAACACCAGAATGCCAATCATGAATCACTCTGGATGAGGCAAAACAATCTCTTGCATAAATGAAGAAAGTCCAGAGCGAGAGCTAGTGTGAGTAGAGAGTAAACTTCCTCGCTGAGCAGCTTGCCACACTCTAAAAAGAAAACCTTTGAAAAAGCAGCAGAATGATCCTATTTCCTGTTGATTTACTCTCTCCAGCCACAGAAGAAACAATGGTGACACAGACCACTCTGGCTTGCAAAGCGGCTCAGGGAATGGCCGTGGCTGGATCATGTCACCAACAGAGGCATTTCGTACACGCACTCAGTCACATACAGCCATGGCAACACCAATTCATTGTGTCACCATTTCACACCTCTCTCCTCCTCACAGATAATTGAATTACTGCACTTCTTTTGAATCCCAAGCAGGGTGCATTGCTTGCATACCTCTCAGCAAGCCCTGCAGAAGATCCCCTCTCCAGGGCAGCATTGTGTGGGGAGGGAAAGTCTCTTTCCAAAGCTCACTGAGTGCCAGGGCACAGCCAGTTCCCACACACTAAGTGCCAAAACCAGACCATGAGCTCAGGGTGAGGGGTTTTCCCCTCAGAGCAGGACCTGTGAGGAGCAGGGCTGGGGAGAGCTTGTCCTGCTCCCCAGGTGCTGCCTGTGCAGTGCCTGGGAGCCTCTCCCTGCCTCTGCTGGGTTCCCAGCCGCACGTTCAGCCTCTAATTTGGGAAAGGAAAAACCCAGTCTGGCCCAGCACCACCCTGGAAATCCAGCCCACCTATCTGTAAACACCACCAGAGCTGGCGTTTACAGCTTCCCTCAGAGCAGGTCAGCGGGTTCTCCCCAGCCCTGCATGCTGGGGAGATGCCAAAACACTCACTGAGCTCTGTACACTGCATTTCTGCACCTCACAAAACCTTCCTTGAGGCTGTGGATTTCCTCCTTCTCCCATAGGAGAAACCATCCAAATCTCCTGGGATGTCTTCTACAACCCAGCCATCCTACAGAACCCCTCACAACAAAGCCAAAAGAAGCCCTGGTGATGGAGTGACTGAATAAAGCTACACAAAGAGAGAATTTTCTAGCACCCTTCAAATGGAAAACACCTTCCCTTGGTATTTCAGTACTGCAGAACCATAGCTGGAAACACACAGGCATGTCCACAGGCATTACCAGCTAGCTGAAAAAAAAGTTTAATATGAAGAACTTAAAATTTAAAATTGAAAATTAATAAAAATTTTCAAATATTAATTTGAAAATTAATAAAAATAAATTTTAAGGGGTGAAAATGGCACTAGCATTTTGCTAAAACCATTCAAAATTTCAATTTGGAAAATGCAACTGGCCCTTTGGAGATACTTCTCTTTAAGGCTTTAACCACTGTGCAAAATATTAATCATTGTCATCTTCACTTTTCATCTTTCACATTTTCACTTTTTTCTTTTTCACTTCACTTTTCTTTCTGCAGCAAGTCAAGGTATAAAGTTAAGACATAGTGTTCCCCTCCAACCAGAGAGCCTAGAAAGGGCTTCCCCATTCAAATCTTTGGTCCAACCCATTGAGTGAAGTTCTGCCTCAGAGAAGGTAGAAGTGAAGCTCTACCTCAGATCATTTTTTATTGTTCATACACCAAATAAGAACTGGCCTTGGAGCAGAGAACAGGAATGGGGATAAGACCCCACCTCACTTCCTGCAACATCTGAGCTTTGTTGGGATCATGGTGGGGCTCAGCCTCTCATTCCTGAGCTCTTATGGGGACAGAAATTACAAGATCTGTCTGTGCTGAAGTTTTCCAGATGTTCCCCACTCCTGCAGAGCTTTTCCCCCTCTGTCCCCACACTGGTCCTTGTGACCAGCCCTACAAGGGTCATTTCCCACCTCACCTTGCTCAGAATCCCTTTTCACTGAATGTTGGGGGGCTTTTTTCAGTCCCTGGCATCAATCAGACCCTTTTACTTTGAGAGAGGAGACCCAGGGAGGAGAAGGGCTCCCAGACACAGCTCACCATTTCTGACCACGGTTCTGACTGCTTTCTGGCCTCCTCAGTGCCTCTGGCAGAAAATCACTGTAATTAGGTGTTAAAAGTTTGATGAGGAAACCTTTCCTCACACTGGAGGCTTCACCAACCTCTTTTTGACAATGCACAAAAGTCACAAAGTAAAAAGCTTTGGAATTTTCCAGCATTTCTTTTTCCTTTAAAGCTTAAAAAAGAGCTTTTCAGGGAATAAAAAAACCCCAAACCAAACCACCACCAAATTCAGTCCCCAGACATGGAAAACCTAGCTGAAGCAAAAATTTTTACAACTTTCCCCTCCCCTGAGCAGCTGGTGTCAATGGCATTCTTGAAGGAGCACAGAAGATCAAAGAGATATTAATTGGGATTCAATAAATATGGGGTGCTGGAACACAGGAAGCCCAGCTTTACATTGCTGCTGTTTTTCCCTTATTTAGGCCACTGAAGAGAACACTTCCTACGGCCTCTGACACCTCTGCTATCCTTCAGCCAAAATCTTCCTACAAATTTGAAGGTCCAACAAAAATTCGTAAATCTGCACATGTAAATAACTGGGATGTGTTTAAAATTTCCCAGCAGAAAAGCAACTTATCAAAAGCAGTCTTTTGACCAAAATCTGTGAGTCTTGGAAACAAAAAAACCCCAAAGAGTTCTAAGTTAGTATTTATGGCCAAAATAGCTTCCCCACAGGGTTATTGCTCCTAGTACAGCTGGCTTCCAGGTATTCTCCTGGCAGACTGTTCCAAGTTGGCTGTTCCAAAATGTTTCAGTGATTAATCATTCTGTGAAGCTGAATGATTCTGTAGGAATTGTAAATGTAAGGACTGTAATTGTCCATGTAACCAAAGGCCCACTCACTCAGTTTTTCTTTGATCCTTTTCCCCCAGCACAAGCAGAGCCACAATAAAAGCAGGAATGACTCAGAATCTAGAGTACATTCTTAGAACACAGATTTGACATTCAAACCTACAGAACACAGGAAAACTCCAAAAATGTTTACTGCACCCTTAGATGGAGGAAGAAAATTTTCACATGCAAAAATTTGCAAGAGATTGGGCACAAGGAAGCCTCCCTGCTGCATTTTTATGATCTTTTATTTATAAAGGCTCAGTCATGTCCTGCATCTGAAACACAGCACACACAACTGAAAAGCCTGAGAGAACAAAACCTGGGTGTTCCCACCCTCAGGTCAGAGCTCAAATTGCTAATGAGCACCATGGCAGTGCCCAGGGATTCTCCCCATACTGCAGCCTTTCTGGAGGATAAATTACCCCATAGGAGTGGCAACTTCTTTAAGGTCCTTATTTTACTGTGAAATATCTCGTGCCTTTATTTGTGTACTGATTGCAAATTGGGCTGTAATTAATAGCCAGGCAAATATTTGAGTTTGGTGAAATGCAATGAGCTCCCAGCCCCATCGGTGGGTGTGGGAGAGGTGACTTAAGGTGACATCTAACAGCTGGCATAAAAGACTGAGAAAATAAATTATATGAGAAATTAATTCTGAGAACAGAATAACTCATTAGAAAGGAACATCTGATCAGCTCTGCAATGGTCTCCATAATTCCCCAAACTGAGGAAAATGCTGCCATCAAATAAAATAATGAAAATTGTGATGTGGTTTGAGGGAGAACAGAGAGAAAAGGAGGCCTTTTGGATGGGTGTTTATGGCCAAAGATGCTCCCAAGCCAACATCTGTCCCAAATTATAAACCTCCAGGTTTTAGATGTAAAGGGAACACAGATGAGGGAGAGTGGACCCAGAGAAATTCACAGGAAGGAGAAGGGCACCAGGCTCAGCAAGAGTGGCTCCTGCAGGAGATTAGGAAAAAATACACAGAAAAATTCAATCTGGCCCTTCAGCTGATGAAATCAGGAAGCAGCTTCAGTGGAGGTTTTTATAAGAAGCCAAATGTAACACTGAGTTACCATCAAGTGTTGTTTGCTTGTTCAAATTTTCTCTTTTTTTGAAGTGAAACAGAAACTTTAATGAATATATGGATAAGAAAGTTTGGGGAAAAAAGGTGCACCCAAACACCTTTTACAACTGAAAATTCAAAGTTTCTCATGAGCAAATATTTTACTCCTGTTTTATAAAGGTGGAGAACTGGGAACAGAAGCACAAGAGGTATTTTAAGATTTTCCTGAATCCAAAAGTGACAAAACAGAGGAATTAAGACAACTAAGTACAAACTGTAAAAGTCCATTGAAATAAATCTGTCCTGTGGAAGGTCTTACATTATAGTTATCCTCTAAACATCCCCCTGAAAGCAGCAATTCTGCCCCTGACTTACTGACTTAATTCCATCCACTTTAGTGCTGCATTTCCAAAGCAGCAGTTCACCTCAGTGGAACTCAAAAGTTCTTCAGGAGAAACTCCTGGAAGCAACTTCTCCTTTGCAAAAGGACCTGCCCAAGATTTAATCTTCCTCTGAACAATTACCTCTGTTTGATGAGGAAAAAAACCCTCATAAAATTGTTATAATTGATGTCAGCTTAAACCACACACGAACTAAAAAATTAAAGAATATCTCTATTAATACTGCTTTTGTAATGCAGTGTCTGTCTCCCAAAATGAACTGCAAGCACTAAAAATAGCCACAAAAATCTTTGGGGCAATATTACCTCTGAAGAATAAACAGCTCCAGAATTCTATTCAGCACACAAAATTCCTCTGCTCCAAACCCCTCCTGTTCACAGGCAAGCAGCCAATAAAAAATAGATTTGTAATTAAAATCCCTGGAATTTGTGCAGTCAAGTTCTTTATTAACATTATAATTTTTAGATGTTGAGTTAGCACAAGAACACCACTGTTCAAGATTTATCACTGCAGCTTTTGGTTCTGCTTTCTACATTTAGCTCTTCCAACCATCTCCAAACTTCTAAGCTAACCAGAGTTGTTTTGTGAGTGGGGAATTAAGGTGCTCACACAGATACTTTTTCTTAAAGAGTCTAAATTTTTTCCTGCTCCTGAAGACTTTCTTGTTTTCCTTTTCTTTTCTGTGTGGCAATTATACAATTGCATGTTCAGTTTATTGTTTCTCTTGGAATACTTCTAAAAATGACAGCCTTTCTCAGTAATGGCTTTAGTTTACTTTTCCTTTTCAAGAGATTTCCAGCCAATTTGGATTAAATATAGCAATATATTGTTAAAAAAGAACGTGTTTCCAGCTGCCAACAGTAGCTGGGAATGCACACCAAGAACATAACTCTGCCCAAATTAAAAGAGAGACTCATCAAATATAAAACTTCTCACATCAGGTAAAAATTTCTTTGAAAGGGAGTTAAAGCTGATATTCCAAAATCATAACTTTGTATGAGAGATCCTACCCCAAAAGTAAGCAACATAAAATAAATATAAACTAAATAAACTAAGTAAATAATGTGGTTATTTTCATTTTAAATAAATAAAGAAATTTAAAGTTCATTTTAACACAAAATGAACACAATAAGGTATTTTAAAAAGAATATATGTAGTCAGCAATTATACTACTGTCTGTGTTTGAGGCATAAAAGCTCAGAGTCAAATCTCAGAGACACAGACAAAGTATTTTTCCATATTTTCTCCTTTTACTGTGTCCTTCCAAGGCAGCTTTGGATTGTTTTGTGTTCTTCCC
Organism: Camarhynchus parvulus; assembly: GCF_901933205.1. Lineage (NCBI taxonomy): Eukaryota > Metazoa > Chordata > Aves > Passeriformes > Thraupidae > Camarhynchus > Camarhynchus parvulus. The sequence continues at coordinate 24,260,326 of NC_044578.1, read as the reverse complement.
TTCCTGGGAACAAGACATGAAGAAGATAAGTTCTCTGAGAGTTTCACAGAGCACAGGGAACAGCTGTTGGTTTATGAAGAATCATGGCTAGAAAAGCATAATTTTAAATCAGTTTTTAAGCTGAAGGTAGGGAAAGGGTTTCCATAAATTGAACAGGCAATTTGTATCTTTATTACTCCACAAAAAAACTTGGCCTGAGATCAGGAACTGAATTTCACAATGAACTTGCTTTTTAATTAGCTGAACAGAGAAAAATGGGCTTTGCTCTGAACATGTGGCAAAGTGAATAATCTGTGGAAGAATAAATCTGTAATTTTGATCACAATGCTCCCTCTCCCTTTGTGAAAGATGAGTTTTCCTCATCCCTGAGCAGAGCCAGCATGACCCCAGCACTTGGTCAGGATTAACCTCCTCTGATGAGTAAGGTCAGTGTGAGTCCATCTAAAATACTTGAGCAACCAAATGCAGCAGACAAGATGAAAATGTAGGGATAATATCAGTTTCTGCTGAGTGATGAGCACAGTCCACCCCGAGTGCGTGGTGCGTTCTCAGAGTGTGAATTCACACATACTCAGCCCAGTGGGATCCCGCCAGAGAGAACTTGCCAGATGCTTGATTCAAGAGGAAAGATTTCAATTAGCACAGTTAAATACCATTCTCTTCTCTTTCTGGGTAAAACAATGAAATGGAAAGCTTGTTGCAGCAGATTGTGCTAAGAAAGGTCATAATGAATCATGTCAAGAGTCCTCAGACAATTTTAAAACAATTATTGCTAAAGGAAGTTGATTCCTAATTTCCTCCATTAAAACCTTCTAGCCTCCGTCTAATAGTGAAACACTAATAACCACCCAGCCTTCAAGTGTGCATTTCCAGCAAAATTCCATCTGCCTCAGTGAAGAAGACAAGAACTGTGCTACCAAAGAAGTTAATTTGAAAGTTCCACTTGGTAAATGCCCGAGATGTTATTGCTACCCTACACAGACACCCTACAAGGATGGAAGAACCTCATTTAAAAAAAGGACAAAAGCCTAATATTAAAAACGTTCCACAACTGGATCAGCAGCAGGTGAATCAAAATTGGATTCTCTCTGCTTTCCAAAGGAAGAACAAGTGGCATTAAAGGGTTCACACTGAACCCAAGCAGCTGCAGTGGAACTGCTGCTCTCTGCACTCAGGGACAGCCCTGGGGCAGGGGCTTGAGAGGAAAATCATCTCATTGCTCTCCAGACTTCCTTCAAAACCAATTTCCGCATGTCCCAGGGAGCACATGAATAATCTCCCTTTGGAATTTTATCAGGAGATTATCCAAACAAATGGGAAATTATCAAAACAAGTGGGATGTTGTTGTCTCCATGGTGTCCCCAGGCAAAGAAAAGATGCTCAAGGTGGCCTCAGCAGCAGCTGGTTCTGGGCTGGGAGGTCTTTACAGGGGCTGTAAGGATGGAAGAAAGTCCTGGAGCAAGGACTGAGGGAATACAGAGCAGCCAGGTTCATTTTAAGTTACACTGCCAGGAAACTGAGATAGGATTAATTATATCTGGATTATGATGGGAGGAGCTCCTTGCTCAGGAGAATTGGTATCTGCAGGTCATCAGACCTTTAAGACGTGGCAGATTTGCTGCTTTCCAAGAGGGATCTGCCACATAGAGGTGTCTCAAATGCCTAGAAAATAAATAAATACCCACTCCAAAAAGCAGCAAATGCAGTACAGTGGCTCTCTTAACACCTGAAAAAAAATTGTGATCACCATATTAAATATCTATAGCAAGATAGACATTAAAATATTTGGGGCAGCAAGCCTGCAGCCAGAGCAGCAGAAATGCACTTTGCAACTTATCCTCTCTGAAGGAAAAAAAGAAAAGGAGTTATTGGGTCTCATGGAAAAATGGGATTTGCTACATTTCAGGGTCACAGTATAAACCCTTCCAACTCACAGAGAGGAACATTGGATTCCTCACATGCTGTATTCATGTCTTCTCCTGCATTCCCTCTTTCAAGCCCTTCTAATTTGAGTTTCAGATTCAAATAGCTGCAATTATGGAACAATTCAATCACAGGGTAAGGGAAAGGAAAAATAAAACCCTTACCAGAGTACAGTTTGGCAGGGTGTGTTCTGCTTTAAACAAGGATTAACATTAGAAGGATTGTTCAAAATCAAGTAAATTCATGCAAATTCCTAGAATATTGGATTATTCCTAGAATATTGGATTATTTCTCCTCAGCAGCAATAGGTTAGTCAGAATAGGAATTTTCCTTTCTGTGGGTGTTGTTCAAACACCAGACAGACGTTGTTCAAATGCAGACACCTAGAAAATTCACCAGTTACCAAAGCTGTGTTGGGATTTTAAGAACAATTAAAGCTAAATTTGTTATACTGGCTGAAGAGCTGAGAACAAATCTGACAACCAGAAAGAAGCCTCTTTTACAAGATCCCTCTTGCAAAGTTGAGCAGAGATCAGAAGAATCTCAACACACAAAATCTGATGCAGACTGAAATTATTGGGAGAAGCAAATTTATCTTCATCTTATTGTCATAATAGCAACCAGCCTTTTGGCTGACGTTCCAGACTATTCAACCCCTGTTCTGTTGTAAGGAATTTGAGACACAGTGTGGAAAACTGTGATTAAATCCAGGTTTCTCATGCGAGTAGGATCCACTCCACCAGCACAGCCATTTCCAGGCATGGCCAACTCAGTGCAGAAATGCTTGCCCCTGGATTTCACACCTTGGGTAAAATGTCAGGGGACAATATGATCTGGAGATCCCACGCAGAGCTTGCTACCTGCAGGAGATCCCTGGAGATGCCCCTGCAGGCAGGAAGGGGCAGCAGGACATTTACACATCACCCACGTACCAACACCAAGGCAAAGTGACAGGTTGTGTCATTTGGGGATTTTCCAGCCGCAGAACAGAAATCTGGAAACTGAAAAAGGGTCATTGCTACAGCTGTGTTTTCTGAGTAGGCACAGACACCACAGCAGCAATGAAGAATTCTCATTTTGTTTGGTTTCAGAGGTATTGTCTTTTATGAAGGGTAGTCAAAGGTTAGTTTGAGCAGTTAATTATTTGTTTGGAAGCAGTCTGTCAAACTAGTGTCATTTTTTTCAAACAGGTTACACTCAAAATGCCTAAAATGCATCAATACAGAACAGGCAATGTTCTGTACAAAAGGGAACCCAGAACCCTGAGTTTATATTTTCTTTTGCTGATGTCGTTCCTGAAGGAGTGACTGAGGTCAGGTTTCGGGTGAGGAACATGGTGCTGCAAAAGAACCTGCATTATGTCTGTGACCCTCCTGGTCACAGCTGTGCTGTCCACAATCAAAAGAAATAAATAACCAAAATTTTATGGATAAATTCAATTTTAGTAAGGTGCAGCTCACTGAGCTGTGCTTAACGCCAAGACAAAAGTTGGACATGGGAGTCCTAAGGGACCTCAAACTGTCACTGAGCTTTACATTGAAAAGCCAGAAAGGTACTGGGCCATGAGACAATCAGAAAGCAAAGACATCCCTGTGTGATTAAGGAGTGAGAAACACCTCTTGAGGCAGTTCACTGATCATGAAAGTATTAGAAGTTGTTGCATTAACGTTTCATGAGAGATTTCTCCCTGCCTCTACCTTAGTTACCCTTCTGCCCCAAGATATTTAGAAATATTTCTTTGTAATCACATCTCTTGCCAGGTGATTTATAAAGCAGAATGAGCAGCAGCCAAAAATTTACTAGAACTGTTGCTGAGCAGTGAACAAATTACCTGCTGTGCCACAGTAGGACAAACAAGCTGGGCTGAGTGGTCCATGCATAAACACTAATGATCTCATTTATTTAATCCATTTCATTAATCACTACCAAAGTAAAGGCCACACTTCTACCCTCTTCTGTCCCTGGATACACTGCTCCTCTCAAATGAATGAGTTCAAAGTCATCCTCTTAAAACTTATCCTGTGGTCACCACCTGGCTTGCTCACACTGAACCCTTGTGAAAATGTAGAGAGGTACTTTGCATATTCCCCTGCTAATTCCAAGAATTCAAATAAGTCCCCATTCTCTGAAAGTGAGTCATTAGTTTTGAGTCCACCATCATCATTGTTTCCAGTCAAAACATCTCAAAAAGGAAATTACAGCAGCCAAGATAATCAAGTATTCTGGGAGATATTTTGACACCTTAGATCTTACCATGGAAATTTGCTCAGAAAGTTGAATGAATCAGTAACCTGGAAAAATAACAAAATGAGTAAAATACAAACTACAATAGGTCGTGATTCAGGGGGCTACGTGCACTAACCCCATGCTGAAGGACATGCTGGAGGAGGAGCAGGGCAGTGAGTGAGGAGGAGAAACCCAAGACAGCATCTGCACCAGCAAATGTCTGTGACACATCCCAGGTTCCAGGGCCCCATGACTGAAGGGGTGCTTTGACACCGAAGTGATGAATCCAGTCGGAAAATAAATGGACAAAGGAAGAGAGCTCAGCTGATGGAGTCATCTCCTCACCGCAGGGATCTCTTCCGAGGCATTGGGCAATGTGTTTTGCTCTTCAGGGTGATGTTGAACATTAAATCCAGCGAATAACAGGCTCTGTAGTCATTGCCAGCTCCAGCAGGCATTGAAAAATGTTGAATTCTTTCCTTCCAAACCTGGAAAATAGGTCAGGTGGGGAATATCACTGAGGGGAAACCTTTTGGTTTTATTTGCTGATTATTTCTGCTTGGTGGGGGGACGGAGTTGGAAGCCATCTGGACAATCGTAAGTGAAAATTTTCAGGCAGGCAGGGCTCCCTGCAGGCCACCCCGAGATGGCATTGGTCACAGTGCATTGCCACGGGCCACACCAGGGATGGCCCCCAATGGCTGCAGGTGCTGGTTTTTTATTTTCTTCTTAAATATGTCATCACAGAGGCATTACCAACCTCTCTAATTGGGCCATGTCCATCTCCAGAGCCATCAGAGATTGGCTCTGTGGGCCATAGTAGAAGCTTCTAGAAGCTTCCCATAGAAGTTACCCCTGTGCCCACCTCCGCTACCAAAAACCAGGCTGTGCCAAATCAACCCAATGGATCAAAGCAGAGGGTTCCAGCAGGAAAAATAAAGGTGTTTTTTTCTGATTCAGAAGTTCACAATTGGCCTAATAGAAAGGGGAGAGGGAAGAGAATTAAATCCGCTTATTTTTAAAAAAATTTATGTACATAACACGTCTTCAAGAATCCATCTAGCATGCCAGACAGCTCCATACCTAGGATGGCTGCAGTAAATTTTCTGAAGATAATTTTATCTACACTCAGGTAACCTCAGAGAATAAAGTACTTTTTCTTCAAAAAGAAAACAAAAACAAAAGATGTTTTCAGAGCACAAGCGTTTCTTTTATTTCAGAGACTAAAGTCATAGCAGGTCAATGAGAAGAAAAACAAAACCAGAAATATCCATTTTTCCTTGCACTGGTTCCCTAAAACCCTGTGCTGAGGCCTCTTGAGCAAGGAAAGCAGAAAGTTTCTTTGGCTGTAAGTATTAAATCATAGAATCTTTATGGTTGGAAAAGACCTCCCAGATAATTTAAAATATATCAAGTTACTTGTCTGCCCTTTATTGATCATTGGCAATATCTGCCCCAGTGTTTGTGTATTACAGGGATTACAGATCTGTTCCTAATTTTTCTTTGGGAAGCAGCTTTGGAAAGCAGCCCTTCTCCACAGGGTTTGCAATAGTTCAGATGCTCTGAATCCTGGGGAGATGCTGCTGCTGAGTCCCTGGTGCTCCTGCCCTGCATGGGCTCTGCTTCCACCTGTGCTGTGCTCCATGGGACTCCCCACACTTGTGCACAGCTGAGGGGGCTCAGGACAGGGGGAATACCACTCTGGCATTTCGAGGAGTGGGGAGGAAGGAGGGAGGCTTGGTGGCTTTCCTCCCAGCCCCCCACAGTCTGACATCAAGCCTGATTTACTGCTGTCTGGAGACCAGGGTGGGAGTGCCAGGGTGGGCTGTGATTTTGCCTAGCAGTTATCTCCCATCTTTGGGTAGCATGCTCTACCCCCTCCTTCGCAGTCAAGAGCTGTCCTGACACAGATGTTCTCTGAAGTGGCTCTGGAGCTGCTCTCCACTTCAGTTGGGGATTTCTGTTGTTTTTCTTTAAATATTTATATTGGAGCAACCCACTGAAATATCCAAATGTATACATAAAGAACCCCAAAGCAGGAGGAGACAGCCAGCCCTATCCCCTTCATCTCCTTGTTTTCTTGCTGCAGCAGAGAGAAGCCAAAATATATGTCTGGAAGGGTCAACACTTAAACCACTGGAATATGGGAATGAGGTTTTTCCATTACTAGATAGAGCCTTATCTACCACTTTGGAAAAGATTCTCAAGCTAACTTACCAGTGAGAGATTAGGGGAAAGTCAGCAAAAATGAGAAAATGTCTCCTTCCAACAATTCCTGCTTCACCTATTTCAGTTTATGAAACTGCACAACAAACCCTAAAGGCAGAAAAAATATAGGAGAAGATAACAACCACAACCTTCAGTAACAGCTGTGGGATGTATTTAACTTGGAGAGGGGTTACGATGTTAAGGAAGCTTTAAGCCATCTTTGTGGTCTCCTAAGCCCAGGCCAGATGTGTCTGCTCAGCCATGGAACATAAATTACAGCATCCTGCTGGAATTTGAGCCAGATATCCATAACCCCAGGGGCTGCTGAAACCGTGTGAGCAGCAAGTGCTTCTTGCGGGATCACTCTCCACCTGTTGCCAAGGAGGGAAAGGAGGAAGATGATGTCTTTTTAAAGTGTTTAGTCTATTTTCAATTACTTGTAAAACTGTGATTATTACACCTAGAAAGAGCAAGATACATTCATTTCACCTTAAGCCTTCACTTCCCTCATCCTCCTTTCAGGTACTTGCATCATCCACACAGTTTCCTCATCATCTGCCTGTTATTGCTACTTTAAAATCCCATTATTTGTAAAGGGGTATATCTCTGCAGAACATTTCAGTTCAGATATTTGTCTGGAGATAAAAATGAACTCTGTGCCATAAAAACCAAACACTTACATACAGTTTTTTTCTCTCTGCAGTTCCTCCAGTAAATCATTTGCAGGCCCAGCACACCCAGTCCAAGGTGGTGCTGGCACTGCTGTGCAGGCTCTTCACGACTCCTTTTACCTTAACTATGAAAACAGCTGAATTCTCACTTGACTCTTTCCTCTTGCTCCTGTTACAAGGGCAATAGAGGAAAGGTGTGATATTAACCCCACACACATCTCCATGGATTCGTCCACTGGGAACACCCCAGCACAGCTGTACATGGAATCCCAGAATAGTTTGGGTTGGAAGGCACCACAGAGCTGATATTGTTTCTGATATTATCCCTTCCATGGGCAGGGAGAACTTCCACTATCCCAAGCTCCTCCAAGCCCCATCCAACCTGGCCTTGGACACTTCCAGGGAATCCAGGGACAGCCACAGCTTCCCTGGGTGCCCCATGCCAGGGCCTGCCCACCCTCATACTCAGCTTCTTCTTCCCACACAAAGATTCACGTGCATGTCCTGGTGAAACTTCCCTGGATGGATTTATTTTATTCAGGACACCCTGGAGTTCAGCTGCCCTCCATGAATCACTGCTGACAGTGAAAGATGGTGATGTGATGCATCAAGCACGTTCCTCTCTTGGCTGACAGCTGATGACAGTGAAGTTTTAATTCCTCCCCTGGATTCCATAGCCTGGGATTTCTCAGAGGGGGTTGAGGGGGTTAGGTGGTGAGACCAGGGGGTTTCAGTGGGCACTCAGCCACAATATTACACACACATCCTATATCCTCTGGTGTGTCCTGACCAGATGCTGGTTTACAAGCAAATTCCTATTGCTCATGTCATAGGCTTCAGTCTCCTGACTTATAAACAACACGGGACAGCTGCAGGGATCACACACAGCCCAGGAGTTTCAAAAGGCCACTCCTGTTAATATCGAAATCTCAAGGTGGGCAGGGCTCCAAGTATTCCTGAGTGAGTTGGTGTCAGATGAAAGATTGCCAGAAGAGACAATGCCATCACACTGGAGGGTTCTACTCCAAGCTAAATGAGAGTCTTGACCATGGATGTTCCTCTGCCTTCCCATCTTTATATTAAACTCTTTGGGCAAAAGATCTGGTGAGCTCATCCAACCTGGCAATATCAGATCCACAGAAAGATAAGAAAAAAAGTAACTACATATGAAAACTAAAGCCCTGCAGACCTTTACTAGCACATCTTCTCATGTGGAAAAGTACTTGAGGTTTAAATACTCACAGTGATTAGCCAGGCAATCATCACTGACAAAATGATAAGGACCAAGCAATAATTGTCAGCATTTCCCTGGATGCTTTATGATGTAGTTGGTAAAGGAAGAAATAGTGTCAAGACTGATTCCTATGTGCATTTCTACAACCTCTTCATGAGCTGAGTTAAAAGGGCCTCCATTAGATATTGACAGGTCCATTTATAATAATCTGCAAAAGATTCTTTGTTCAGAAATTACCTTCAGATCATCCTCTTTCCTCAAAGCCAGCCTTTAAACATTCATCTAAATAACCAAATTTTGATATATTCTGCAGCTGCACATTTCTGAACAGAGGAACATGCCATTCCCAGCATTCCCACTGCTCAGGAAATGAACCTTGTGAGAGATGTTCACAAACATTAATTCTCACTAAATCTAAAATGTAACTGCCACAGATTTTCACAGCCAGTAAAAATAAAGTATCTCCTTATGAGTTCTTTTACATAAGTTTTCAGAACTGCAAGATTTTGAGGCACGATTTTGATTAGGCTGCAAAGAAAAGATCCAAACTCTTGGAGGCTTATGGAAAAAGGAAAGAGCCTTCAGCACAGACATGTTAACACATAAATCAGGCAAGAATGGGAGCCAACACAAGTATGATTTAAGAAATGCATTAGTTTCAATAACAGAGAAAGTAAAAGCCCCAGGAAACAGAAGAAACAATCTCTTTCCCTTAAAATCTGGGATCTGCCAGATTATAGAGCTGTTGTGCACGGTGCCATTAACGCTGTGCCAAGACAAGGCAGAAATCCTCCCCCTCTGGTAGTGACTGGCAGTTCCACAAAGCAGCTCTTTGAAAAGGCAGATGAGGCAACAGAAATGCCTAAGGACAGCAGAAAAGGCCAAGGGCCTATTTATAGTCCATTCCTATCTTTTTGAGTTTGGGAATCTGATATGCCAGCGAGCAAAGGAAGCAATTAGCCCATTATTGTAGTAGTACCTGAGGAAAGGCAAATGCCTGAAAGAGAGCTAAAGACTATGAAAATAGGAATATCCATGAAAAGGACTGGCAAAGAAAGATTCAAGAGCCTTGTGAAGGGTAAAAGCTACAAGAAGGGACAACAGAACATAAATGTAGGAAACATTTCAAGCTGAAGTTTGTAACATGGGACCTCAGGATCTGTCCCTGTCCCTTAAAAAGCAAAGTTAGCACATCATCCGACTCCAGATTTTTACTAAATCACATGCATGAAAAATAAATTTGAATCTCAAATACCCAAAGCAAAGAGTTCACAAAAGACCTAAAATCTCCAAAATTCTTTACAAACTTTATTTAGGATTATACATGGATAAGACAGAGTCTGTTTAGATAACTTACTGCACTAAAAAGGCAATTCTTGATTGGAATAGTGATTTTCAATTAATTAAACTTCTGTAATTTTTCACTTCCTCCAGGGAAGCAGAAGCAACTCAAGAAGTCACACTCTGCCAGGTCTAAATGTGTGTGGAACACAAACGTATACAGATCACACACACACACACACACACACACATACACACATTATATATATATATTCTATATATACACACATATGGTTTATGTTGTTCTATGTATAGGACAACATAAACCAGCACATGCATCTGAGCCCCAGATTCTTTAGCAAAAACTCAGACAGAAAAAGCCCTGAATTTTAGCTCCCAGGGAACATGTACCATGACTCCAGCTCAGAAGACAAAATACAAGTTTACTTCTCTACTGAAAACACTGGGCTGGAAGTTCCTGGGAAGCAGTAACCATGGAGCCCAAGCTATCCCATTTTTTACTGTCACTTCCCAGAGTTCAACAACACTACACTGCAGTCTTTTTTTTTTAATAAGAGCTGGACAGTGCAGGAGCTGCCAAGAAGCCTCTTTGCTGTCCATAATGACCCTGGGCCTCCCCGGCACTGTTAAACTCTTCCATGACGCAAGGGACTGGACCTGATGACCAACAGAGGGCTTCTTCCAAAGACCTCTCTGTGATTATGTGCTGATTAAATACCTGCGTGTATTTCCCCATTTTGCTCCAAATTCATCGGGCTTGGCCCTGCATCACTTTGTGACGTGAGTGTTATATCAGGACCTATGAATAACTATCCCTCTCCCTTGTGTGTCTGCCCCGGGAAGTTCTGCTCTTTTTTTTTTTAATCCATCCCCTGGTTTTGTAATAATTTTCTCCCTGTGTTGTAACCACAGCCCTCCCACCAGACCCTGCACACAGGGAACCAGCACAAGCAGCCTGACATTCCCGTGGTGGATTCTCCAAAGAGCTGCTGAAAAGATGCCCTTGATAATTTGCACAAACCCCATATTAGCACAAGCAGTTAGAGCTTCACTGCTGCCCATGGCTTTCAAGTTTAAATAAACTTTGGAGGAGCAGCTGGACATTGGAGAGAAATCTGAGAAGGGGCTTAAGGAGACCAGCAAGGCCTGCACTCCTCTGCTGTTAGAAATGGTTTGTTTGGGTTTGCTTCAAAACAGACAAATAGGAGAGAGATCCAGAAGGCCCTTGCTGGGATCTCAGTGACAGAGCCTGCCAGAGCTCTGGAGCATTTGGAAAATGCTCTCAGGGATGCACAGCGTGGGACTCTTGGGGTGTCTGGGCAGGGACAGGGGTTGAAGTCCATGATCCCTGTGTGTCCCTTCCCACTCAGGATATTCTGTGATTCCACAACTGTGCAGAGGTGACTTACCACACACAGAGTGGCTCTCCACCATGTGTACTCTGACCCTTGGAATCATCATCCAAAGCAGGGGGAACTGGGTGGCCTGGCTCTAGGAAACAGCGGGCTCAGCTCCAAGCTCTTTGTACCAGGAACAGTGACATCCGGGATGCAGACACCCACCTACTGCAGGGTGCAGCTACCTGTCATCCTGACAGAGCTCTGTGTGACAAATTAATGTCTACAGGAGATTACCTGGACCCTGTTAGGGGAAAACTTCCCATTTGCTTCTAAAACCTTCACTGACCCATGTGTGGCGCTCTGGTTAATCCTGGGAAGAAAAACAAACGCATGAAAGCTGTCGCCATCTGACTGTGAAAACTTTGAATAATGGGGTGACTGATGGGCCAGTTTACTTTCTGAACCTGATGCTTTCCTCTGTGAAAATACTTTCATTTGGTTACACACGTTCACAACAGATTTCTGCAATGCATGCTTCACACCTCACCCATGGCAGTGAGGTGCCACATTGGTGATACATCCTAGGTGACACTGTCTGCATGATGCCAAATTGAGACTGTGGAGTTCAGCAATGCCAGGATTTGGGGATACTGGGGGGGTGGCAAATGGGACACCCCTGGCCATGGGTGCTGGCACACACAAAGACAGTGGTATCCCAGACTGCATTCCCAGAGTGTGGGCAGCAGGAAAGGGGGGATTCTGCCCCTCTGCCCCACTCAGGTGAGACTCCACCTGCAAAGCTGTCCCCAGACCTGGGGCCCAGCACAGGAGGACATGGATCTGTTACAGCTAATCCAGAGGGACCACAAAAATTGTCAGAGGGCTCGGGTTCCTCCACCATAAAGAATAGTTGAGAGAGTTGGGGTTGTTCAACCTGGAGAGGAAAATGGTCTGGAGAGATCTTACTATAGCCTTTCAGTGCCAAAAGGGGGCTTAAGAAGAAAGGTCGAGAGAGGTTTTTATGGTCTGTAGTGGATTTAGGATGAAAGGAGAAATTTAGATTAGATTTTAGGTGGAAATTCTTCAATATGAAGGTGGGGAGACCCTGGAACAGAGAAGCTGTGGCTGTCCCTGGATCCCTGGAAGTGTCCAAGGCCAGGCTGGATGGGCTTGGAGCAACCTGGGATAGTGCAAGGTGTCCCTGCCCATGGCAAGGGTGGCACTGGATGGGGTTTAAGGTCTCCTCCAACATGAAGAACGCTATGATCATATTGAGGAGTGGCAAAATGAAGGTCATACATCACTGCTGTGGAAACACATACATGGTAAACCCCTAGGAGAAGACAAAAGGAGAATTGCTTCATCTCACTCCAAGCTGCCATTAATGTTAGTAAGCAGAGGCTATCAGCAGTAGTGAAAGAGCCACAAAAGTCTCATTACGTGGCAACAAATCAGTTTAGAAACTGCATCATCTAACAGCTCCCAGCCTCACCCTTTACCCATTGTTCTGGTGAATGAATTTGCTGCCTAAACACACCAAGCCAGCAAAAACTGAGGTGTAAGGAGAACATTTCAGTGCCTTAGGTAGCAGTGCTCCTTCCAGCTTCAAAGAAAATCTGAAAGAGAGTGATCTTCATTTGCCTAGATGTAAACTGAGAAAGCCATGCATCATGATGCCCTATGCACTTATTTAATTATTTTTTTTTAATTTTAAAATATAGGATTGGGAAGTTAACTTAATAAAAAGTTAAGGGGAGCACACCTGGGTGCAAACAGGATTTCAGCACTTAGAAATCTTGGCCACTGCCAAGATGCTTTAGGAGGAGACAACATCTTTAAGGAGGGAAAATGAATATTACAAATTATGTATAACTGCTTTTAGCTGGAAATTTCCACAAATACATTTCCAAAAGCAGTGGATACACCACACTTTCCACAATCATTTAATTGATAACCTACCCTCCATAGAAACTTCCCAATGAATGGAGTCCCAAGAACTATCCAATTAAATCAATTGGTTTGACTTTTGTAGAATAATGGTCAGTCTTCAAAGAGGGATTAGGCCAATTTAATTACAGGAACACACAGAACTACTAATTAAAATACTATTAATTCTCGCCTCACTTTCCATGTGAAAGCACAAAGAAAATAATTTAAAATAACACATTTAAATGTGTTTAGGAGCATTACCTGTGATTCATGTAAAGAACATTTGAGGAGACAATTCCTTACAAAACACAACCTGGTTGTTGAGTGATGGCTCTTATACTTTCCTTATTGAAAACCCACTCCACAGACTTTATTTCCCCAAATATCTTCCATAATCTCTGGCAGACAGTTGGTGTAATTGCTCTCATGCTGTTCCTACCCCAGACAAATCCGGGGGGTGGGTGTCAGGATAAAGAGGGAGCATTTCGTTCCACAAGCACATCCCTGAAAACATTTCATGTGCTCAGCCAGCAAATGACTGCATAAAATATATGTAAGATGATAACTACAGACACAGCTATCACTCTGAATTATCCTCTATTCCTCTTTAAGATATGCAAATATTTTACGAAATGTCAAGATCTTGGGAGTTTTTTTAAATACCATGTTTGATCTTCTAAAATCTGTTAAAGGTAGCAAAGCCTAATGCTGTACCAAGATACACACCAGCACCTTCCTGCTCAGGGACGTGTTTAGAAGCTCAGAAGAGATGAATGTAACGTTTTTATCGCAGGGAAAGGGGGGGAAGCACCTCTGAAGCAAAGAGGACGGAGACGGTGGAGCTCCAGCACCCAGCTCTGCTTTCCCAGGCAAACACCGACCTCTGTGGGCAACACGGAATGGTGCAAAATAAAAGACTGAAGAAAGGCCAAATGTTCGCGGAAAAAAAAGGAAAAAAATCTTGGTGAACCTGTCTGGAAGACAAAGTCATAATACTGAAGCAGGATATGGATAGGGATCACCCCTGTGGATGCAAGGATGCGCTCCAGAAGTAGTCACACCCCTCCCCAAACGCTTCCAGAAGTTTTGTATTGACCCTTGCTGGAACAGATTTTGGTGGCAAACACTCAACTCAATGCACAGAGCATTCCTAAAACCAAGGGGACGACTCCCTAAAGGAACTTTCCAGTGCCTGAGCCCCTCTGGCTCCTGATCCGGCACACCTCAGGCGTTCCTGAGCCCACTAGGGAACGCAGACGCCTCCACTGTACACCAACATTTGAGCCCAGCCTTGCCAAGGCATCACTTGGCGCACACAGGGTGGGCAGCCAGGATGAAGGAGCAGAATTCCCATGCCAGAGGATGGCCAGTTGGGAATATGGCTTCTCCTCATCCCTCTTCAAAGGCAGGAAGGTCACTGCCAGCAGGAATGGAGCCATCATCCCAGGTGATGGAGACAGGGCTGTGGTGTTGTGAGGTCCCCAGGATGGGGTGAGAGATGAGAATTTGACTCCATGTTCTCAGAAAGATGATTTATTATTTTATGATATTATATTATATTAAAAGAATGCTATACTAAAACTGTACTAAAGAAAGAGGAAGGATACATCAGAAGGCTAAACAAGAATGAGAATGAAAGCTCATGATTGACTCCTCAGAGTCTGACACAGCTGATGGTGATTGGCCATTAATTAAAAACAATTCACATGAAACCAACCAAAGATGCACCTGTTGGTAAATGATCTCCAGACCACATTCCAAAGCAATCAGATAATTATTGTCTTCATTCTTTTCTGAGGCGTCTCAGCTTCCAGGAGAAGAAATCCTGGCAAAGGGATTTTTCAGAAAATACCACGGTGACACTGGGTCACAGCAGGAGCAAAACCAACACACCAATTATGGCACAAACTGCACAAATACAGCAGGGCAGTGGGAAGGTGTCAGTCTCTCCCTGACAGCAGGAGCTGCTCCGACCTCTTCAGTGGAAAAGCAACTAAACTGGCGACAATTCTAAGCCTTGTTTTGCCTCAGACCTGCATCAGGGCAGGATGCTGCAGCTCCATGACAAATTTGGTATGGGAAACACATTGCACCTCTTCCTGCTCTGCATTTTAATCTTCCTTAACTCAATGACAAGGATGCAAACAAATGGAGTTTTCCTAATTGGTTTAGGATCAGTTTCTGTGTCAAGATTTAATCCATCTTTTTGCAACAAAGGGGCTTTTTGAACCAGTGATGAACAACTGTAAATTTGTAGATATTCCTGCAAGTGCAAATTCTTCATCATTAGATATAAAACTATCACAAAATAACACCAGCAATCAATTTTTTGGACAGATATTTTGTTTGAAATTGTGGCATGTACGATGCAGTCACTAGCAGTGAAAATTTAATCTAAATTAAAAACATTAAGTGCATTAAGGGTTTTAACCTAAAGCTGCAGAAGAGATATCTTATCAGAAGCAAGGAGAAAAGAAAAATATGTAATAATAATAATAATTAAAGAAAAAAGAGGGAGAGAGAAAAACATGAAAACCCTAAAAATTTAATAAAGTTTACCAGTTGGAGAAGACTAAATTGTTTCAAAATGTCATTTTTAGGCCTGACAAAGCTTTTTTGGAGATGCTAGTTTAAAAGGTTTCCTCCACAGGCACACTGAATTTTTTTAATGTTTCTTTAATGTTTCTGTGACTTGCAGCAGGGAGAACCTAGAGGGTGGTGGAGTTAAATCATATCCAGGCCTTGCACCAAAATAAGAGAACTTCTCACAGCCTGAAGTCACAAAAACGGACAAAACAGAAAAAAGCAAAAGGTTCAACATATACAAACCATGATATTCAATACCCTGCTCAAATAAAAAGCAGTCTCCAATGGAATCCCAGCTTAAATCTTCAAAGAACTGGAAGTTGACAAGTTTATATTTAGGAATTCCCTGCCTGGCCCCTCTCCCCTGTCTGTGTCCTCCTGTGGGGCTCTGGAAAACTCCCTCAGCTCCTTCAGCGCTGAATTGAATTCTGCCTACACAACTCTATGATTTTATATGTTTTATATGTTTTCACAAGGAATGAAATTTCTTGGTTTGCCCTTTGGAGGCGAGCTAAGTGAGCTTCTCAATTTAATGGGACCTTCCATTAAAAATTAACAACCATCTCATAAAAGACATTTAGATAGTCCATGAGGAAGTGAGAGGAATGAAGAACCTGGAATCTGTGGCAGGTCATGCATGTCAGGTAGGAAATAACTCTTAGCAAAGAGAGACAGGGAAGTCCCAGAGTGGATTGGGTTGGAAGGGACCTTAAAGCTCACCTCATTCCAACTCCTTGCCTTGGACAGGGACACTTTCCCCTAGGCCAAACAGGGAACAAAACCAGGCAAACAAGCAAAGCACAACTGTACATACAATTCTACATAAATGCTGGAAGTTGGGGGGAAAACATCACTAAACTGGAATGTCTCATTTTAAATGAATCTGTTGCCATTTTAGCTTTCTTAGAACTATGGGGTTTTTTTAAAGCTGGGGTTCCAGTCCAAGTCCCTGCTCAAGCAGGGCCAGCTAGACAACTCTGCCCAGGAATCACCAGCTGGGCTTGAGAAACTCCAAGGACAGAGGCTGATAACAATCCTGATAAAACCCAACTGTGAAAATGTCCCCCACTGGCAGAAGGAGGGGCTTTCCTTGTCCCAGCCTTTCTGACATCAGGAAGATGAGGCTTAATGAAGGCTGGTCTTACCAAGTACTCAGACCTCTGGAGAGCTTTCAGTGTTATCAGAACAAAAGCTTGGATAACCTAAGCCACCAGCCAGCCACTCCAGCAACCCAATTCCAAAAGCTCTGGGTACCCTGCAACTCTTGCTCGATATTCAAATGGAGCAATAACCCTCAAGATTGCACCTGTGAAGGATGTTGTCTATATAAGTTTTTTAACTGGTTCAAGTTTGCTTATTTTGGTTAGACAGGGAGTGATAGGACATGGGGAATGTCTTTAAACTACGAGATGAGAGATTTGATGTTAGGAAGAAATTGTTCCCTGTGAGGGCAGGCCCTGGCACAGGGTGCCCAGAGAAGCTGCCCCCAATCCCTGGAAGTGCCCAAGAACAGGGCTTGGAGCAACCTGGGACAGTGGAAGGTGTCCCTGCCCATGGCAGGGGGTGACACTGGATGGGCTGTAAGGTCCCTTCCAACCCAAACCATTCTGGGATTCTGTGATATTCTTGATTGCAGAGCATCCAACTACATGTCACAGCCACAGATATGGGCATTTCAATGCAAGCCTTCCATTTAAAACTGCTTAGAATTTAATGTTCCTTAATGCCACATTAGACATTTATAGTCTTCCATAGAACACAATTCTCCCTCACTTTTTTTTTCATTTGTGCCCTGTCAGTGCTCAATGAGTAATTGGGTACAACTGGGTGATTTATTTAAATATTAGCAGAGTTTCTGTAAATACTTTTATCCTTTTTATAAACTGGAATCTCAGAAAAAATGAAAAGGCCATTATGATTGTAAGGGCAGCTTTCCTGCACCCAGTAATGGGTTCTTACACCATTCCTATAATCCATCAGTACATTTCCAGCATTTTTAATACACCTGACTCTGCAATAGCAAGGTGCCATCTGTGATGGCTCTTGGAGCACAGTTGTTTTTCTCCCTGCCCAATTATATTTATGTACCAAATCCTTTAAACCTCTCTCCAGTCTGCAGCTTCATTGGCTCAAACTAATGAAGAGAATTTTCTAATTCCCTCCTGATAATCCTATTACCTGCCCAAAGCTATTTCTGCAGGGGTCATCATTGCAGAGGGATGTAAATCTGGGGCCAGGTCTCACTGTGGTCAGTTGTAATCCAGCTCCTCTCCTGGAAACTCCAAGGACATTGGTCAGCACCTGGGAACAGCAGAGCTGAGTGACTGAGCCTCTCAGGTACCATGATTTGTGTGATTAAACCTTGCCTTTCAAGTTTGATTTCACTAGGGGAAAAAATTATAGTGTTTTGAAGATGTATTAGTGGTGTATGAAAGGTTCTAATAAAGAAATGTGGGTGATGGGGTCTATCAGAAGAGCCTCACATTTGGCAGCTTGGGTGAAATGGGGCTGGTGACAGAGCAAGTGCTGCCAGGTTCCCAGCTGTGAGTTTGGCAGGCTGCTTTCATTAACCTGAGAATAACAAGCTGCCAGAGCTGTCATTATTTCTGCTTTAAATGAATGCATGGGCAGTGAGTGCTGCTTCACTCCAGCTGGGGTCACCTGGTGGAAATGGAAATATATTAGAAATCAGATCCTGGACCTGCTGACAGTGTGTGCCCAGACTATTGGAAGTGACACCTGTATCTAATTTAACAAGGCTTTTATATTCCTTGTGTGGAATCCTGTCTCTCTTTATTTGATTTTGGCATTGATTTGATTAAAAAATGGGATTTCTACTCTTTTGTAACCTACATTTTAATACTAACCTATAAGGGTATAGGGATCTATAAGGGTATATAAGGATCTGCAAATGAATATAAAGACGCCATTCCTTCTGCCTCTGCTGGGATGGAGCTGTGTGCTCTGGGGAAGGGTGAATGAAGGACTCAAATCTCTGGGAGAACCTCCAGAAAATGTTCATGTCTGGGCCCATTTTGGAGCTTCCAAGGAATTCTAAATGCTAACTTTAGAATGAATCCTTCTTATCCAGGTATCTTATCTCAGCTTGGTTTTGCAAGAATCGCTTTCTTGCAAAAGAATGTTTTGGTGAGCACAAATACTGGTGTGAAACAGTAATAACCCAAATGTACCCTAGACAAGACAATTCCTTCTGTAGCTGCTATACAGAACTAGTTTTAGGCAGGTGACAGGTATATAACTGAAGGTCTAAAGGATGCATTACATAAAAAGATGGAGAAAACCCCCTTTTTTTGGCCCTGAGAGATTGCTTTGGACAGCTGAGATCCCCAGAAAATGAGCATGATTTTAATAGGACAGGTCTGAGAGGTCAAGAAACCTTGGGGAAAAATTACACCTTGGATTCTTGCTTACACAAACAGTATCATCTGCACAATCAATGGCTTTACACGTTTCCTGCAAGTATTTGGCATCTTTTTGACAGGAGGGAATAATTTCAACCTAACCAATTTTTCTGCAGCTGATCTGTACCAGATTGCTAGAATTATATGGAAGTGCTTCATCCTGTTTGAGAGCAGGATTTAAAGCTGATCTTTGTTATAAATATAAAAGTCTAATCCTAGCAATTATAATCACAGCACAGTTAAAAGATGGGGAAATGCATTAGGGCATGACAGATAATCACCAAAATAATACAGCTTGAGAGCAAATAACAGAGTTAAAGATGATTACTATACACCAGGATGTTCAACTGCTGGTTTGCAGTGATAAGGAGAATTTCTCTTTAGCAGCAGTGCGTCTCAAAGCCATCACAGGGTTCCCATATTCCTCATTTACAAAGTTCAAAAACCCTACAAGTATTTCACACCTTCAAAATACTCGTGGTCATACCCTCGGCTCCACTGCAAAGGTTTGTCCTGGGTGAATCACAGCACCAAAGGGCATTTCCTGCCCCCTTCCAGCCCTCCAAAGCAAGAACCAGAGCCTGACCAATGCAATGAGAGGAGAAATAATTCTCCATAAATATTGCACTGGATTCCAGGATTAGGCAGCTCAGTGGGGTAACTACCTGCAGCTCTGGGAGGTTGTGACTTCACTCGACACCAGCTCTGCAACTTCAGAAGAATCTTAAATGTAGAAATGCAAGAATTTAGGAAAATCCACAGCACCCTGATCTTCCCATCCCATGTTTTATACCTATTGTGTTCTTCCACATTGCCAGTGATATGACACCAGACTAACCCCACAAGGCACCTGTGGACAGAAAGCCCTCCAGAGACTGTACTGCCCACTTAGGCATTGGTGAGTGAGGAGAGGAAAGAAAATCAGCTTGCCCCTGAGATTTGGTGTGTTTAAGGTGGCCAAAGGACATGGGGAACTCAGCTGAAGACTCTGATAACCAGCTTTCAGCACTATCCCATCTTAAACTCCATAAGAGGCTCACTCTAGGGCACATGGCCAGCCACAGTGAGGCTGAATTACACCCTTCATTCTGAGCTGCTTGAAGGAGCACAGTGTTCAGCCTCTGTCCAAATACAGAGAATTGTTTCCTGGATTTAAATGCTTTAAACCAACATATTATTGTGTTGAGCAGAATGCATCCCACAGCTTCTTCCTTTAATGCTCAGTGCCTACAGAATTCCAGACAAAGCTGTAGGGCATCTCCACAGTCAGCATCCCAGTCCAGAGAAATTCCTATTTTGCTGCTTACTGCAATGAGGGTATCAAAGGGCTATGAGTAGAAGAAAACAAAGTGAAAGTGAGAAATGAGGTCTGCCCTGACACCAGGTATGAGCAGAGTTAGCCAAAATTATGGGATTTGCATTTCCTAACAAAAACAAATCAACCCCACCCCTTCCAACTTCCAGTGAAAGGCTTGGTGAATTCATGCCACCTCATGTAATAATATTTTTTTTTTAAGCTAAAATGAAACATTTCAATTTTGTATTGGCATTTTTGTTACGGACAGACATGGAAAATGAAGGCAACAACATGCAGAGAAAAAATGATGAGCCTGACAAATAGCTCCATATATTTGCCTGCCAAGGAACTCTTTTTTTGATGACCCAGAACCCCTTCCCATCTATCAGCCAGAGATCAGACAAATAAGAAAAATTCAGGAAATTGCAGTGAGCAAATACCATGTAGTTTTTCTTGCTGCATTCTATCAGAGGAAGGCATGGCAGGAGCAGTGATTCCTGCAGACTGAGCTGATCTTCCACAAAAGCAATCTCTTTGTTTTGAAAACATTAAAGGAATGCATTCAAATGGCATCTGGAAATGACATTTGTTTCTATTTGCATATCCTTGCCATTTTAGCAGTGTAAATCATGCAGGATGTGACATAATTAAAACATTCTTGAATTATTCCATTTGTGCAATACTTTACAGAGTTGCTTTAAACGGAATTAAAGACTTTACTGTAATTTAAGATGAAAACATGTTATAATAAAGGCTTGGCATTCTGGCACAAAGTACCAAATAAAACAACCAGGGTGCTGGTTCCTGTCCTTCTGAATTGCTGGGATCCCATGAAAACAGCTACCTCCAGCAGAAGCCAAGGATAGCCTTCATTCCCATTCCTCCTGGGAGCAGGGATGCTGTCCAGGTTTAGAGCAGTGGCAGCACAGGAAGGCCTTAAAGCAAATGGAGGGTGTTTTAAAGGAAGTTACGAGATAAATCCTTAGACATCGCATCTCTGGAAGCACACAACGATGAACCACCTTCCCTGGCAAATCTAAGTTAATCCCAGGTCTGTGGTCACTGTTGGGCACTGGTTCAGAGGTGGGTCCTGTCCACACTCAATGTCACACACAGCCAGCCTTGGGGAGGCCCCAGTTCTGTCCTCAGATGCCAGGCAGCAGCACCTGCCAGCTGCTCACCTTGGCCCCCTTCCATACAGGATGTGCCCAGGTTTATTTGTTGTGACACTCCACATTTGGTCACAGACAAGAGGCACATTTGGAAATACAGCCTAGCTAAAAGTAGCTAGGCTAAGCCTTAAGCCAAACAGGATGAAGTAAGTGCTCAGGAAGGGTTAGGAGAAGTCAGGCTCTGCCAGAGGAAGAAACAAGGCAGACATGGATGGTGTGAGGTCTAAACATAGTGCCTTCAGACCCTAGGGGCTTCCTCAGCTCCCACACCACAGCCCCCTCCAGCCTTTCACTTCCAGGGACCATCTTTGCCAAGGAGAGTGAATTTTGGTCCCCATCATCCATGCCTGCACCCTCTCAAGATGAGTCAAATTCTGTAGCTCATCCAAAAAGGGTTTCAGGCCACTGAACCACATTGTCTTGGCAATGTCAGTAACTCACAGCCCATGGCAAACCTCACAGCAGAATGTGTTCATCCACATCTGCCTTAGGGGACCAGTGGAAGGTGTCCCTGCCCGTGGCAGGGGGCCAAGATAACCTTCAACATTCCTTCCAACCCAAGCCATTCTTGGTTGGATTCCATGACTTAATTAATTTTAGAAAGTGTCTGTTTATTTAAAGCAGAGTAACAATCATTTTAGGACTTTAAAATTTGATTATACCCTTCTGTTCAGTATGAATGCATCACCCAAGACTCTCCTACAATGTTTAAAGTAAAGGGATTAAATATAGATTCGCTGCCATATAGCCTAATCTGGTGCTGTTAAACAGTTAAATGAATTGTGATTTGATTTTTTTAAGAGACCTTGTTGGAACACATCAATAAATGAGGCTCTCACAAACTGATTCATAGTTGAGCTGTTCCATTGGGACAGCTAATGCTGCAACAGTCATTTAGCAAGTAAATCCAAATCTCTGACATCATGGCAATCTGAAAAAAGATGGTTTTTCTCTGATGTATGATGTTCTCTAGGTTTGTATCTGAGCCTGATTTCTCCCAAAGGGAGAGGGAATTCTCTCACTTGCATTCACTTCTTATTCTTTAGCACTGGAGAATCCACAAATAGAGCCCCATTTAGTGCTGTAGACACAGCAAAATAGCTTTTAGGTGCCAAAATAATTAGAAAATGAATCCTAGAAAAAAAAAATCATATTTCATTACCTCTAATGCTCATGGAATTCCTCTCCTTTCTCAAGCACAGCACACTGCTAGGGCTGCACCTCCATCCACTTCCCACATCTGCCACAGCCTTCACAGCTGGAGTCAGGCTTGGGCTTAACCAAACATCACCCCCTGCTCCAGGAACAAACGTGCAGAGAGGAGAACACCCACCATGGGAACACCCCCAGTGTCCCTTGTCCTGACTCCTGCTGATCCCATGGCCACCTGCTGCCCACAGAAGGGGTCAGGACCTGGCTTATCTTATCACATCAGCCCCAGGGGCAGCAGAGCTGGGGCTGCTGCAGGGGGTAACTCAGTCAGGAACATTGTGCTCAGGTACCTACGCTGAGCATAGTTCCCATTCATCCTGAAGGTTGTCCCAGGAACCCGAGGAGCTGGGGCCCTTTTCCCTCTCCTAGAGCTGCAGTATCAGTGATGCTGTCACTCCTTGGGTTGGCAGGACCAAGCAGCAGCTGGGCAATCAGAATGCTGCCCCTGGGTTCAGCTCCAAATCCCCTCCCTGTAAATTGGCATTGGGGTGCTGCTGTGCACACATGAAGTGGATGAAATGAATCAGAGGGGTTTACAGCAAGGTCTTTTCCCACCAGATCATTCTGTTTCCTTTATTTTCCTTCTTTTCCTCTGCAAAAAGCCCCTACTCTCTCCTCCTGCTTGTTACAACAGGCTTTGGTGCTGATGCTCTTGCACTCAGTGAATGTCAGAAGCCTCAAAGAATACAGTTAGATGGCTTCTCAGGAGGTGACACAACTATAGCCTGAGCAGGCTAAAATATTTGGAATTAATTTTTGCATAGAGCCATGGCATTCCCTGTGGAGAAGTCTTAGAACCAACCAAGTGTGCACAGAGAAACTGGCCCAGCACTTGTACTCCAGTTTCTACATAAATAAAAGCACGTCCCTGGGAAAGGATTTGCTCTGCTGTTTATCTGAGCTGTGTCTTGGAGCAGGAGAGGGAACAGGTGTGTTTTAAGCCATCAGCCTGTGCTTCAAATCATGGCATTTATTTACATGCTCAGAGAAATGCATGTACATGCCTCAGCTGCTGCTTAACTGCAACCCCAGCTTGCCTCTCTTGGGTTTGAAAAGGAAGCATAGTAATTCTAATTTCGTGCAGTTTTACAAGCCACATGTAAAGATATTTACAAATTAGCTGATGAAAGCTCACCATTTATAATCACAAGTCAATCACAGGATGCAAAGGAAAACATGAAGCCTCTGGAATGACATGGATGGGATGAAAGCTCTCTGCAGGAAAGGGATAAACTTTTCTGTGAGGGTGACTGAGCACTGAACCAGGCTGCCCAGAGAGGCTGTGCAGTCTCCTCCTCTGGAGATATTCAAACCCACCTAGGTAAGATCCATCTGCTCTAGCAGAGGGCTGGACTGGATGATCCCCAGATCCCTTCTAACCCCAGCCAGGATGTGATTCTGGGATATAGGGGAGCTACAGACCTGATGTAAACACTCCAGGGCTTCCAGTGGCCCCACAATCCTGTCTGCTTTGGCTTTCATCTTCTGATCAATAAAGGTTATCAGAGGAATACATTCCTATTATCACTGACTTCATGCAATCATATTTGCCACAGGGATGTCAGGATCATTCAGGGGAGACAATGTTAGTTCTGGTATTGGAAGCAAACAGGCAGCTGGTTGGAGCAGGACCTGGGCAACCATCATTTAATCAGTTTCATGGTAACTCCATTTTTTAGTAAATGGTAAAGTAAATAAAAAAAATAATTAAAAAAAAAAAAAAAAAAAAAACCAAACCAAAATCACATCCAGCTGACCACAGTTTTACGGTTCCACAGAGGAAATTTTTTCTTCTCTTTTGGATATACTGAAGCCAACACCAGACTGGCAGCATCCTCCTGACAGCATCTCCACTGCCTTTGACAAATACAGACAGACCACTTTCACCTCTGGATCTTCCCATTTAAGAGAAATTAGGAAATTATTCTGTCAGATCTTCTAAGATGTGGAGATGCACTCAGGACGCTTCAGCAGAAGAATAAAAAAGGGAATGGAGGAAGAGGAAGCACCTGGCAGTCACGAGCCAGCACTGCTGCTCAGCTCTGCCAGTCCTACAGGAAGAGCTCCAAGGAGGCAGGCTGGAAAACACAAGAAATTATTGAGAGCACAAGACAAATCACAGACTTCAAGTTGGGAAAAATCTCCAAGATCATTAAATCCAACCTTTTACCCAGCATTGCCAAGGCCAAAACATGTTCCCAGGTGCCACATCCAGGAGCAGCCACTGTTGAATCCCTGCAGGGATGGGGACTCCACTAATCCCTGACCACCCAAGGTCACCTGTCCTTTCCCTGCCACAGCAAGGTGACTCCTCTGCTGTGACTCACACCCAAATCAGCCCCACAAGATGTGTAAATCTCATTCAACTGCCACAAAGTCAATAAATATCCCTGGTCAAGGGTCTTTGCCCAGTGCCCAAAGCTGGAGATGGCTCACTCTTCTCCCTTCACACAGGGATGTTCTCGGGAAAGAGGGGGCCCAGCTGCAGAGAAAGGCACTAATTCAGTGAGAGACGGTCAGAATTACAAGATAATCTAAATTTTTAATGATGGAAAAGCAGCAAACAGGATCCTCACACATCTCAGAGGATGGATATTAATGCTCAGAGAAAGCCAGGAATAAAAAACATATCAATATGAAAGCTGTTGTGAAGAATTTCATTTTTTTTTAATTGCTTAGCTCTCAAGTTTGAGATAATGACTGTTTAGACCCTGCTTTAGAGGAAATCTATTGGCTAAGTCAAGCCTGCTTTTTCCAAATGATGGTAACAAAGTGTAGATATGAAAAAAGTAAAAGCAAATATTCCTACTGATTTATATATATAAATACACATTTGAAAAGAACATCAACAAGCTAAAGAGAAAAAAAAGGGCTATGAAAAAACCCCACCAGAAATAAATATTATAATTCCAAAAATATATTCTTAACTGTTTATTGTGGGCAGGTTTTTTGCATGTCTATTGCCTTAGGAGGCATTCTTGGTCAAACCCATCCCAAAAGAGACAGTGGATGCTCTTCCAGCTTCACAAGTGTTGACTCCTCACAGGCTTCTTTCAGTTTTTGGTGGAAAGGAGCAGTAAGAGTTGGTCTAAGTCCTCACAGTGTAACTACTTCTAGACCTTTAATTAATCTCCCAACAAACTCTAGTTCCTTCCCTTTTCCAGAAAACACCAACCATCAACCTATCCAAGTGCCTGTCTCCCGTCACTGCCAGAGTTACAGCCCTGACACAAGAGATTTTTGACAAATTTCAGGGATCAAACACATTGCAAACATCTGTTCAGCTTATGCACAATCTCTCCCCTGGGCTTCTGCCATCCATCATGACTTTGCTAAATACAGCAGTAAACTCTAACCAAGGCTCTGAAGGATGTGTGTTTAGCAAACGTGAACATGGAGTTCAGAAAGAAACAAACACTCCAATATCAACTGAAAACTCTGCCCAGACTCCCAGAGCACTGTGAACTGTCCAATCCATCTGACAAATCGGGGCAGGCATTGAGGTTAAACATGGATTGAGGTCCGTGCCCTTAAATAATCTGCATTTGAAAACGTTGGCTGTTCCCTCTGGCTTCAAATAGACATTTTCTCAGTATCCAGCCACCCTCCTCTTCCACCCAGCTTGATACAGCCAAATTTGTTTAAAAAGAAGATAAATCAATAATAGGTTTCCTAGCAGAATATTTTTTTAAAAAGATTAATTCATCACAAGAGTAACAATGATAGAGCGGATCCAACAAATGTAACATGTCCCAATATTTGAACCCCAAGTTTCAAAATATATTCACCACTTCATATGCAAAAATTAAGCTTTTCCAAATAAAAATTTTTGGTTAGTGCTAAATGAAATTGGACATGGCAACTACTGGCAATACTAATACTATTGCCACAATAATGACAACTGTAATTTTTCCTCAAAAAATAAAACAAGTCCTGTTTTAAAATACCTGCATTCTACCTTTCCAGACAAAACTGTGGTGCTCTGGTAGAAGTGAATCATAGAACCACAGAATCATGGAATGCCTTGGGATGGAAAGGACCTCAAAGCCCATCCAGTGCCACCCTCTGCCATGGGCAGGGACACCTTCCATGAGCTCAGATTGCTCCAAGCCCCATCCAGCCTGGCCTTGGACACTGCCAGGGATCCAGGGGCAGCCACAGCTTCTCTGGGCACCCTGTGCCAGGGCCTCACCACCCTCCCAAGGAAGAATTTCTCCCCAATATCCCATCTGAAGCTGTTTGGCAGTTTGAAGCCATTCCCTCTTGTCCTGTCACTGATTGCTGTGCAGGCATTGAGCTAATTTCCTGGTTTGGAGTGATATCCAGAAATAACTATGCAATCCAGAAAAGATGAATAACTCCTGGTGCATAATTATAGAGCAAATTTCGAAAGACTAAAATAAAGAGGAAGAGAAAGGGATATTTATTAATCCTATGATCTTGCAGCCCAACACAACATTGAAAACAGGGGTAGTCACATAAAGCATTTCCTAATTGGCAGAGCCTTAGGGATAAATGAAACATTGGACTCATCTATTTAAAATGTTTCGACCTCACAGATGAAGAGCAGAATAACTCTGCTAAAGCGGATAGAGGCAATAATCCAATCCCATAACCCTCTCATCAGCCCCAGTGACATGCTCCCTGCATCAGCCCAGCCTGCTTTATGTTTTATTCCTATCATGTGATCTCTTCTCTAGCAAATCAAGTCCTGGTGTTTTGAAATTATGTTTTTTCCCAGCCACGGTGACCTTATCACTCCATGATGCACCACATTTTTTCCTTGAGGTAAGCCCAGGATGTTTCCATTTTGCCACACAGTCATCCTGTCCTTGCACCTTGGGATGACACAATTAGTCAAAGCAGGTTGGCTCTTAAGCCTGTCTTTAGCCACTTTCCTGTAAGGGATCTGACTGCCCGTGACGCAAGGGGAGCTGCAGAGGCACCACACTTGCTGATCATGGCAGGTGCTGCAGGGCCTTGAGCAAAGGGCTGGAACCCCAGCTTTGGCATTGATCTTGATTACATAATGCTGCTAATGCCTCCTGTGAACCTCAGTGTGTCCATGACCAAGGATTCTTGGAAGCCTGTCCCTGCTGCAGGCACAGGGGGATGCTAGCCCTCCCAAGGGTACGTGAAGAGTGGGGGCTTGCTCCATTTCACTGCCCAGGCAGGGGGAATGATGCCTTCTCCAGTTCCAGGTTATTTTACCTAATTCCCCCAAATTTCAGGAACCTGAACATTTAAATCCATGGCTGTTCTTTCTCTTGTCTTGCTTGCTTCAGAAGCTGCCCCCGTGCCAGGTACATCTGTGACTATTACTTGCCGTGTGGGAGAGAGGGCAGGAGCAGTCGGGGAGGGAAATTTGCAACTGAGAACTAGGGAAAAGGGGCAGAGAAGCAAGATTCAAATTAGCTCTTGTGAGAGGGGAGTGCTGCTCGAGGTCACTCTTCCCAAGAGCCAAGGGAACACTTGGAGCATGTCCCAGCTGAGCACCCACCCACAGGGAGCTCAACCCAGAGATGTGCAACCACATCTCACTGCCAAACACCCCTCAGTTCTCATTGTCCCCCTCAAGGGTCCCCAAAATGTCATGCTTCCCAGCAATATCCCACTGACCACTGGGGACCTGCAGCCTGCTGCTGATCCGCCTACCTAAACCCTGACACAAATGGCATTTTCAGCAGGATTTGCACAGATGGAAAGCAGCAAAGTTGTGCCTAGACTATGTTTATATTTTAAGAAAAATATTACTCATGTTTACTTACTGGACTAGCAGCAAAGACTCTTATATTGGAAAGCAAGTTTTATTTATTGGCTTTGTCATTTGCAGAATGCATCTTGCCTTTTACAGTTTGTTTAGGCATATTTTTCTTTTATTTTCCTTCTCTTCTGTAACTATAACTCACAATCACAAGACTTTTTTTTTGTATTTACAGCTGCAATCCTTTTACAAGGATTAAATAAGGCCTCATTATAAGGACACAGCTACAGTTCTTTCTACCTCAGAAGATAAGACCAGGAGAAAATAGTAAAATTGTAATTTTGGGTAAACAGGGACATCTCTGTGAAGGCCAAAGGCATAAAATTATGCCCCATCCCTGGAAGTGTTCAAGGCCAGATTGGAATGGGGCTTGGAGGAACCTGGGACAGGGGAAGGTGTCCCTGCCACTGGCAGGGGGTGGCTGGATGGGCTTTAAGGTCCCATCCATCCCAAACCATTCCATGATTCTTGTTACTAAGCAGTAAACCTTCTTCCATACTGGATAAAAAAGAACCACTTCATTAAATGGTTATTTCTACCCTGTAGTGAGGCTGGCCCATCCAGTTTAATGACACCAGGCGAATGAGCAGCAGTAACAGGGATTCTGCTTCTGATCTACAACACATCCAGAGCTCACAGAGATTACATGGCAGCATCAGGCCTATACTTTGCATTTGGGTTTTTTCTTCCCAAAGAAGTTTTTTGGACACAAAAACCTTCTCCATTTCTTCACTCAGAAAATCTGTCAGAAAGACAGGAAAGTAAAGAACTTACAGAATGATCAGCCTCTTAAAATACATGTGTAAAGCCACCATATGCATGACAAAATAGGGCCTAGTGCATCGATGACCCACAGACCTGATAAGAATTTGTTACACCCATTTGAACTTTGAGACACTTTCAGTCATCAAAACCAATGAGAAAAGCTAATGAAAATAAAAATACTTTCTAAATTAGCAATTTCCCCCTCCCCAGAGACTGCTGTTCATCTGGAATGTCAGAATGGTAAAAAGGGAATGCTTGGGATCAGTACCAATGGCAGCTGGTGGGCTGGAAGGTCTGTGGATGCTTCCTTAGAACCAGGAGACATAATTAACTCCAGTGATGACATTAATCATCACGTCACCATCACTTGCACATCCTCCTGCTGCGTGAAACAACACCCTCTCAGGGAACTCTGTGCTCCTACCCTGAGCCAGTTATGTATTGGGATTGACAGACTGCACAATTACATGATTTTTAAAAAAGAAAATAATCAGCTGTAAAGCAGTAACGAATCTGTAAGAGGAGGTTGGGATGGCCAGGGATGGTCATTCTCCAGGACACAAGGCCATTCCTGCTGAATCAAATCATCCCCATGCAGTGAATCCCTGCCTCTGAGTGCTGGGCCTAACAATGCTCTCCGGCCAACTCAGGCTGATGGCCTTATTCAGGTGGCCTTAAAGGAATTACTAAAAGACAACTCTATCAGTCCACAAAGGATGACCCACTTGCAGCCACACGAGCCTCTCCATGGGGCTGCTGCTCTTGCAAGAGCTGCCATGTGATGCAGAGGAGGGTTCCAGCCATCCCCATGCTGGGCACAGCAGGTCCCAGCACACCTGTAGAGGCAAGCAGGTGGCACCTTTTCATGTGAGCCACTCGTGATGGGCCATCCTGACCTCCTCTGTGACACTCTGTGCTGTGCCGAGTGAGCCTTACACACAGACATTTCCTCACAGACACACTTGCATAACAACAACCTCCACAGCTGGCAGCACCCACACTCCCCCATTTATTGGGAAGCTCGTTTTTAACTTTGGAAAATGCCGCTTGCCTGGCACATAAAAGAGCACCTCCTCAAAAAAAAACCCAGCCAGCCACAACAGCTCCACCTCAGGCCTTGATGAGGATGTGGGAGAGTTCCCTGCCCACTTTTTGCCTGACTGATTGCATGACTTTGCCCACACATGACACGCAAGAGTTTCCGCTGCGCTTTCCTTGAGGAGAGGTGCTGGAGCACCCTCCCATGGACCACCCTGCCCACGTGCCTTGTCCTCAGCTGCCTGCTTGGGAAACACCTGGCTCAGTCATTCTCCCGGGGCTGAGATAAGAATGACAAGGATTTACAGCCCCACCAAGCTGAAAGGGAAGGGTTTGCATGCCTGGCTCCCAGCTCCCAGCCCCGCTCAGTCACGGGGACAGGATTGAGTTTTGGATTCCCACTCCCAGCCTGTGCATGGTCAGGGTTGTTACCTCGTGCCACACTGCAGAAGAATGGTGAAACACAGCCTTTATGCTGTTATGATTCATGTAATCTTCACAGATTTATGGGGCACAATAGATCAGTAACATAAATTTTACAGAGACCTTTCATTTGTTAAGCAATCCCTTCCCACCTCTGGGAAGAGAGATGTTTCACCAAAAGCACAGACAAGGTTTCTGGTTTGAGCATGCAACTGAGTTCCTTGAATTTCATATCCTGTGCTTTTCAGCTCAAAGCTCTGAAACAGCAAAGCACACAGGGAATCAAATCTTCTTGTTCTCCCCAGAACAAAGAAAATCCACAGCAGCAGCCAGAAGAGCTTATTGTAGATGTCCATGTAAGCCAAGGGAGCGACTTAAGGGTTTGATCCAGCATTTATATCTGTTCATCCCTGACATGGCAAAGATTCTTAGTTTTGCCTAGTGAGAAGGGATTAGTTCAGATTTCTATTTCAGAACTGAGGGAACAGCAAGTGATCTGGTAATCTGGATCTACAGTGACAACAGCCTATCTATAGAGCAACCTAGAGAATCCATACTAATGAACCTTAATTAGTTACCTGCTTCCCTTCCAAACTTACTTGCAATGTTTCCCACAAGTTTTGATTAATTATTAATTGTCATGACTACATGCATGGAACAACTTATTTGCACCTTTGCTAATCAGCTTTAGTCCCAATACATACAAGAATCAGATACCTTGTGTCCTGCTCAGCTGTTGCTCCACATTATCCTTGGATGGTGCTATGAAAAATGAAGGCAGATACATCACTATTTGTCATTCCAGTCTGACACTCCAGCAGCTTTTAAATAAGGCAGCCATGGCATGAGAACATCTTTGCTACTGTGAAGTCAAACAAAGCTTAACTTAGCACTTGAACAGCTGAAACTCATCTAGACTTAATGGGAACACTCAAATCACCTGCCTTAAGGCTCTTGCTGCTCTGTAGTGCTCTGGCACCACTGCTCTGGGATTATGTCCTCCATGGGAACACTCCAAATAAATGTGGTTCTCCATCAAAAACTCCACTGTAAGAAATAAAAAGGGTGCTGGTGAATCACAGTGCCCTGAGAGTGTTGTCTGGCTCTTTGGGTTGCCTGGTTTATGGAAAGGGTGGAACAAGAACATGATTTTGATTTATAATCACTATCAGTTTGCTGTTTTGCAATAAATATGGCCCAACCAGCTCCAGGATGTTCAGAGGTCTCTTGCCCAACAGGTTCAAGTATTTGGCTCCATTTTCTATATGTGAAATGAGCAATTTTGGCAACCCTTAAAAAATAAATACTTACAGCACTCAGAAAATTAATAGAGTCCAATTCCAAGAGGGATTAAAAAAAATAAAGTAAGAAAATACTCAGTACTCATTTCCATTACAGGAAGTTTTACACCCACTATTTCCCATGACCATGTCCCTGATATTCTCCAGTGACTGGGAAGGAAGAGCATAAAGAAGGAACCCTCACCTGAGAATCTGGCCAGGCACAGTTTTAAGGAGACTGACATATATCCCAATTGCTTTCTGTGGGTCAATGACAAGCTCCATAATTACCATGTGTATTTTGATCTTCACTGATACTTACCAGCTACAGGAAATTACACACCGTGCTGTACCTGCTGCAAGTTTATCCCTTTGCTATCCTGTTATTAACTGTTCTCCCTTTGGGACTTGCAGCATCTCCTACTCCAGCTGCTGAAATGGAAGAAAATGCCAATACCAGCTTGGAAGAAGACTTTGAAGGACAGGCAACTCACACAGGCAAGGAAACTAACTGTTTGTTTGTTTGTTTTCCAAAAATAAGTTAAACTGTCACTGTTCACTGGAGAAACCCAGATTTCCAGTAGCCAAACTTCTTGCACAGAAACCCAGGTTCCAAAGGCAATTAGAAGGTGTTCTGGGGCAAGTGACAGCCCCCATGGAGGGCAGGTAACACCAAATTACAAAAATTGTAATTTACAAAATTGTGCTGCTCCTCCTCAAACCTGAAGCAAAGGGCAAACACAGGGGACACTTGACAAAGCCACCAAGAGCCATGGCCTGACATGGCTCCTGTTGGTTTATTGCCTCACTCCTGTGGTTTATTGCTTCACTCTGCTCTCCAGGGGAGGAGAGAAGACAACAAAAGAACACCAAAACCCACATTTGAACTAGGTGATAACATTTCACTAGAAAGGCAAAATGATTTTTTCCTTCTTACAGAAGGAACACTCGGCGCTAAAAATGCCCCTTGTGGCAAACACAGCACAGCATTTAGAAGCTCTAAAAAGAGACCTCACTCAAAACCGTCATTCTTTTTAATCCAGTGCTCAATCACCAGGATTTTTATAAGTACTGACAATGGTGTTCAGCTCTACAGCTCCTCCACCCTGCTGCCAGGTAACAAGATGCCAATCATTGCCTCCCTCTGCTCCAAGGGCTTCTTTTCCTTGGAGCTATAATGAATGCAGCTCTTGTAATAACTCCAGGATTATTTCCCAACCAGCCTTGCTGCTGGTGGCCAAGATTATGATATATACACAGAGCTAGTGGAAGGTGTCCCTGCCCATGGCAGGGGGTGGAATAGGATGAGCTTTAAGGCCTCTTCTAACCCAAATCATTCTATAGATATGTGTGTGTATATATATATATAAACACCACATATATATATATATATATATATATACACACCCCACATCTCACTTTCATCACATCTTCCTTGTGAAAATGACAGCTGCTTACCCAGCCTTTTCTAAATTTTCCATAGGAAACTTCACCTCTGAAAACACTGAAATATTCTTTGGTTTTGCTTTATAATCTAATATGCAGATTAAATGTTTTCATTTTGATAAACAGCTGGAATTTTGAAATTTTTAAATTCACAATTTCAAAATTAAGCAGTTTAATCAAGCAGCTCCAAAGATCAAGATCTGTATTACAATCAGAGTTATCATTTGCCTTATGGGTTACTCTTCCAGTGCAACAGGTATTGTTTGGGGTTTTTAAAAATAATCTCAAATGTCCTGCATTCTTAGTTTTACTCCAAGTCCTTATGCACATTTAATATTTAAATTTTATTAAGTATTTAAATTAGTATTTAATAACCTGTTTATCAAGAAATCAAATATTTGTCTACGAAATGCTACCTTTGGCCAGCATAGCAATTTTATTATGTTTCAACATTCTTATCCATGTTAACTGCTCATGTAGTTCACCAAAATCCTTCCATAGTATCCCAATGGGAGCCAGATCACTGAAGTGATCCAGGTGAGAAAACCCTCTTTTCTTCTTTTCGGGACACATTGATCCAAAAGCTCTGGCTCTCAGCACTCCTGGAGAGTGCTTTGGAAGGAGTAGGGACAGATATACTGAGGCACAGAAGGACAAACCTTCAAAGAACACAAACTTCTCAGGAAACCTCTTGTTGCAGCTGCTTTCTCACCCAACTTCATCTCTCTTAGGGCCCAAAGGTGTGATCAATGACTGGAGGAAGTTCAAATTAGAGAGTGAAGATGGAGACTCCTTACCCCTGAGTAAGAAAGAAATGCTTAGACAAATGTCTTCACCACACAGGTCTTTCAGCAGAGATGACAAAGACACCAGAGAGAGATTCTGCCGTAAGGTAAGATAAGCACAAGGAATTAACTTTGGCTCTATGTAAAACATGTCTGTTACAAAGCAGAAAATCTTGAATTTTCCACTCAATTTCCATGTAACTTAGCAGAGCTCTCACAATGCAGACAGAACATGTGCAAAACAGTGAAGCTGGGAAGGGTCTGGAGAACCAGGAGCAGCTGAGGGAGCTGGGAAAGGGGCTCAGCCTGGAGAAAAGGAGGCTCAGGGGGGACCTTCTGGCTCTGCACAACTCCTGACAGGAGGGGACAGCCAGGGGTTGGGCTCTGTTGCCAGGGTGCAAGGGACAGGATGAGAGGGAACGGTCACAAGTTGTTCCAGGAGAGGCTTAGATTGGATACCAGGAAAACTTCTTCCCCATAAGGGTGGTCAAACATTAGAAGGGGCTGCCCAGGCATTGATGGCATCACCTCCTGAAAGAATCCAAAAAAATAGGAACATGGTACTCAGAGACATAGGTCAGAGGTGGATTTGGCAGTGCTGGGTTAATTGTTGGATTTGATCTTAAAGAGCTTTTCCAACCTTAATTAGCGGCTCTGTGATTCTCTTTACCCAGTCCTCTCTCAAGTAAAGTGTACCTTCAGTAAAACAAGCAGTGTATTTCACATCTACCACAGCACAGCTTGACCTTTGCTCCTCTCTTCCCTGCCACAATGCCCTATCCTTGGTTAATGCAATGGAAAATTTTTAGCAGGTTTAAAAACCTGGAGGTCAGGATAGAGCTCTGAGCTTGAACATCAGTCATGACCATTTACTAATTCTGAAACAGAGGGGAACCAAACGCCCAATTGTTGCCATGATATTTTCTGAAAAATCCTTTCCTTAGGATTTTTTTCTCCTGAGAAGCTGAGAGGCCTCAAGAACAAAATGTAAACAATGATTATCTGCTGCTGTGGAATGCAATAGGTGCATCTGTGATTGGTCTCATGTGGTTGTCTCTAATCAATGGCCAATCACAGTCCAGCTGGCTCAGACTCTCTGTCCGAGACACAAGCTTTTGTTATCACTCTTTCTTTTTCTATTCTTAGCTAGCCTTCTGATGAAATCCTTTCTTCTATTCTTTTAGCATAGTTTTAATATATATCATAAAAAAATAAATCAAGCCTTCTGAAACATTGAGTCAGGTTCTCATCTCTTCCCTCATCCTCAGACCCCTGCAAACACTGTCACACCCAATAACATAGGAATTAAGCCTGCTTCACTACTGGCAAAATTTCCACCAACTCTTGGTGGAAATTTTAATCAATTTTGATTTTATTTAAAAATTGAATCCATAAATTTTTGCCAGATTTTTGCCACTGCCTTCAGTCCCATCATGCTGACAGGCAAGCGTTGAGACAGGATCTTCACCTGTCTCTCAACAAGACCTCCCAGAGCTGTAGGGGGATACAGTATGGGTAAATGAAGGTGGTATAGAATGTAATCTTATCCCCTAAAGAGTTGCAGCTGAACCAATTACTGAAGATTAGGAGCAGGCCTGATGTTAACAGGGCACACCTGTAGCCAATAAGAAGAGTGTTATAAAAGAGTAGATTGGTTGACTGAGGGGAACTGGAGTCAGTTGGCTACTGTAAGGACAAGGAAGAGTCAGTGCCTAGAGGAGCTGCCTACAAGAAACATCAAGGAGGTACGAAACTCTAGCAACATGGAGCTCTTGCAATGTAATGAAAATAGAACTCTTGTAATATGACAACACGGAGCTGCTGCAGGGAGTGATGGCTCTTTTAGCTTAGCTCTGGGTGCTCTCCAGACAGCAGGGGGGTCTGTTTGTCCCCATCCCAGCCCCGAGGGGCCCCCAGTCCCTCACGTCCCTCTCTGGGTCTCCCCAGATGAGCATGCAGGAGTACGAGCTGATCCACACGGCGCAGGAGGACGAGAGCTGCCTGCAGCAGTACCGCAAGCGCTGCATGCAGGACATGCACCAGCGCCTCAGCTTCGGGCCCAAGTTCGGCTTCGTGTGTGAGCTGCAGAACGGGGAACAGTTCCTGGAGGCCGTGGAGAAGGAGCACAAAACCACCACGGTCATAGTGCACATTTACGAGGACGGCGTCAAGGGCTGTGAGGCCCTCAACAGCAGCCTGGCCTGCCTGGCGGCCGAGTACCCCACCGTCAAGTTCTGCAAGATCAAGGCCTCCAGCACGGGCGCCGGCGATCGCTTCTCCAGCGAGGTGCTCCCCTCCCTGCTGGTCTACAAGGCTGGGGAGCTCCTGAGCAATTTCATTAGTGTTTCTGAACAGTTTGGTGAGGAGTTTTTTGCTGTGGATGTGGAGGCTTTCCTAAATGAGTATGGGCTGCTACCTGAGAGGGAGCTTCCGGCGCTGGGAAATGGCACAGATGAGCCAGATGTTGAATAATATTAGAGCCAGAGTCCTCACTGCCTCCCTTTCCTCTTCAGTCAGCTGTAAATCAATGTCAGTAACGCCCATCCCACTTAGAGAAGGCTGTCTTTGCTGATTTACTTGTAACAAATAAAGATCTAAAAACTGTTTAACTGTTAGCATGCGAATTCTACTTACAACACATACAGCTGGCAGTCCTGCACATACTTCTATGCCAGCCACAAGTAATAGGAAGAACAGCAGTGATATTTAAGAAATATAGGAAAAACAAACTAAAAATTGAGGGTCCATGCCTGTCTCCACAAAGCACAAGTCCTTCATCTCAGTGTGGACAGGAGTGGTCCATCCCTCTGTGCACACAAAAAGCCATCTCCATGCTCTGGAGTTACAGCAAGTCCTGGCTCCTGATTCACTTCTACCAACTTTGGCAGGAACAAGCAATTTTAAGGGCAGACAAATAGGCCAAAGTCCTTGCATTCCTAAATGGCTCAAGTATCTAGGTCATTATTTCATTCCACATTTAATGCTCAATACTGATGCAAAGGGAGAAGTTAGCTCGGTGGTCCTGTAAGTTTTTCACCCAAACAGCTGACACAGACACAGCATCAGCTGATTTCAGTTCATCAGTGCTCCCTATGCTGAGCAGCAGCATCTAAAATGCCTGTGAGTTTTTGGAAAAGTATGTTATGCTTATGTAATAACACTGAATAAAGCTTATCAGCTCTCAAAACCTGCCATTGGAAGTGTGGAATATATTGGTAGTATATAACCTTACCCTAAGAAACGCGAAATATTAGGAAGTATCACCAGCTATTTGCTAAACTCAAAGTTTTAAGATTTGTTAAAGGGAAACTGCTGAGAACTACAATTTAATCATCTGATTGAGAGGAAGATATGGGATAAACTCATTACAGACATTCTCTGATACAAAACAACAAAACATTAGAAACATTTCAGAGACTTCTGCAGACTGGCAAAGCTAAAGGCTGACTGGGGATGGAAGTACTTTTGTCTTACTAAAGATCTTAACAGCACGATTAGTTTATAATGTTTGAGATTATGAAAATGTTAAAGATTATTTCTCTTTTGTTTATTTTTCTTTTGTTCTATCAAAATGCTACTGAATTGCTACTTTTAACATTGTTTTCCCATGGATGACTATTTTACCAGAGCTCCAGAAACCTCGCATCATGTACACTAAGCAGGGTAAATGAAGTTTGTTATCATGTCTCCTACAATCTTCTCTAACCTGTAAAACAATTCATGACCTTATTACACCAAGAATCCCAACAGCATGTTCCCAAAATGTCATGATTTCCATGTTGTAAATTGCTGAGTGAGAGATTGTGCTGAGCCCCAAGAACTCCAGGGGGAATAAAGCTTTTCCCTTGGAGCAGTCCTCTCTCCCCTAACTGAAGCATGAAGTTGACCCCTCAGGTAAAGCCACTTTCATCCTAACATTTCATTTATCTCTTCAGAATATTTGCAGATCTACCATTTGCAGATACACCCAACAGCATGAAAATCCAATGACCTTGCAGGAGTTTAGGTAGAAAATACTGAATTATCTTTGTCCATCACAAAAGTAACCAGTTACCTGAGCAGCAGAACAATATTTCTCTTGCATTTAATGACATGTTTTGAAGAAGATACATGAAAAATTTCTATCCTCTGCACACCATAAAAATCTCCATGTAAGCTGTGGGAACTTAACTTCCATGAGAACTTTCCCTCTTTATCCAATTTGGTTTAAAAGCTATGAGGGTGTACATCAGCAGCCTCATCACACAAGCTTCATTTTTCTGAGAACAAGGCTGAAAGCACAAAACCCCAACAAAAACACCACAGAAGCTCCACCTACAGCTACTGTAAAAGTTGACACTCCAATTTAAGAGACAGATTAAACGTGCTTAAGCAGGATTTGCTTCTACCTGTAATTTAAAAAACAAAAACCAAAGAGCAAACACAAATGTGGCACCAGGCCTCAACAGAAGCTCATGACTAATGAAGTTGCAAATAATACTCCAATCACAACAGTTGTCAGTTTCTGCAGGAAAAAACCCAACCTTAAAAGCAAAAAGCAAGATTTGACTTAAACATTTATTACTATATGAAGGTTTTTGAGTAGCAAACAGTAAATGCTTCAACAAGCACTTAGGAACAGCCTGCCTGCTACCCTGGGCTGTGGTTAGTCTTCCTTTTGACTCAAAGTCACAGAGACCCCAAGTCCCCAAATGTTCTGATGGAGCAGAGGAGGGAATAAATTATCACTGGCGTCGCTGTTGCTCAGACTGAGAGCAAAGCCTCTGGTCAATGCCAGTGTCCTGCTGTCAGCTGGGACAGTTATTTTCCCTCCCAGCAGCCTGGACAGGGCTGTGCTTTGGATTCAGTACAGAATCATTTTGATAAGACCCTGATGCTTCAGTTGCTGCTGAGCAGAGCTTACCCCAAGCCAAGGACTCTGCAGTGTCCCAGCTGTGGCAGGGAGGAGCTGCAGCAGGAGCTGGGATGGAGCATGGCCAGGAGAGCTGATCCCCCTGGGCAGGGGATATCCCACACCAGGGGATGCCATGCCCAGGGTGGGCACTGGGCAGTGGCCAGGAGGGGCTGAAGGCTGCTGAGGAAGGGGCTGGGCATCAGTGGGTGGGTGGGGAGGGATCACTCACTGCACTGGGATCACTCATCTGTCTGCACTGTACTCCCCTCTCTCTTTTTGTTATCTCCATTTTCATTATTAATATTAATACTACTACTATTATTATATTGTACTTTATTTCAATTATTAAACTGTTCTTATTGCAACCCAAGAGTTTTATCTTTGTTCCAACCTTCCTGCCCCTTGCCACAGGGAAGTGAACAAGCCCTGTGTGGTCCTCAGTTGTCAGCTGGGGTCAAACCATCACAACCTGTCACAACTTACCACACCAAATGCTGCCCTCAGATGTGAGGAATTATAAACCTCCAAGACCAAGTGACCAAGACCACTGAGGCTTTTAAAACCACATTTTAAAACCCCATGGCACAGAAAATAATGATTCTGTAAAACTATTTTGTACTATGAATTTTAGAACTATACTTAGAAGAGCCTGATTTTCATATGTGGAACTCCAAACCATTCCTCTGAACTCTTACATATTAAAATAAATATATATCTGCAATCATTGACATGAGTTAACAAAGCTCAGTATCAGTCACTGTGGAGTTTTCTCAGACTGAAAGCTTTGGAGTATTGTACAGGTAGGAAAAGGATAAACCTACAATGACACCTGAGCTAGAGTTATGCAGTAGTCAGGAAATAGATTTTTAAAAGGTTGTTTTCCTTTCCTCTTACACACACATATAATTTATCCTAAACCCTCATTATCTTACACTATCAACAGTACAAAATGGTACAAGAAAGGATGGGACAATGAAATCCCCTCTTGGTTAGTCCTGTAATTCTTAGACAAGTGAGAACCTGCTTTCTTCTACATCCACAATTTCCTCATGGCAGGATGACTGGAAGGCTCAATCTGTAGGTACAAGTCAAATTACTCATTTCTTCTTTGACATGGTTGATTAATTTATTATTGCACAGATGGGTACTTCAACTGTCTCTTATATTATACCTGGAATCTCCACCAGAGCAACTTCTTTCTTTGCCTTCCTCCAAGCCCAAACTGGAAAATTAGATCCCTGCTACTGAGTTAGTTTTAAACTGAAGGATTAATTTGACCATGACCACAAAGAAAAGGATCATTTACTAAGCACTGAATAAGCTTAGCAAATGCTAAGAGAGGAAGAAAAAAGAGGAAGAATTCTTTGCAAGGGGATCCTTGGAATAATACATCCCAACAAGCTCTAAACAAGAACAACCATAGAAAGTGTTTCAGATTATTTTATTCTCTGGTGTCAGAGATGCTGTACTTCACTTCTGTGGTTGCATTTTGTGTTAAAGGCAACTAAAGAATAATTATTTTGTATTTTACCTCCAAAAGGACACCCTGTTCTCCTTAAAAAAAAGAGAGAGAGACAAAAGACAGTGCCTTTCTTCTAATTACAGCCCTGTTTCTCCTTCTAACAGAGATGGTAGCAGAGCAATTTTTAAACCAACCATATTCTGAATCACATTACAAAATTAATCCCATTTTCTGGATAACCCTCAGCCTCCCCTGGATGTCATCCCACCTCCTGATTCCTGCCTATTGATTCCACTGACTGGCACAGAATAAAAAGCAATTCTAGAACCCACAGCAGCTGAACCCAGTGCCTCCATTACAACACTCACCACCCCCTTGAGCAATGCTGAGCAGAGAAGGTAAACAGTCTTTCAGAAAAGCAGCTTTTTTTTCCAAACATGTAAAAACAGAATACACAAGTGAGGCAACAGTAGTCAACACACCTTTCTCAGAGCTGCCTTTATTAAAGGTATCCCAGTACACACTTGATTATGCTTTAGAATCAAAGGGTTTATTTTTTTTCTTTGTGTTCCACTGCCTTTAAACAAAAAAAGAAATTTGCATTGGTATTAAAATTTTGTTAATTATTTTCTGTTGCAGCTCAGGTCCAAGTAAACATCACATTTCATATACAAATTATCTTTATCAGCCTTACTAGAGTTCATTCCATCTGTCCACCTTCCTCACGTTGAGTAAACATGTAACTGGCCAACATCCCCAGGAGAATCTCTCATCATGGAAAGCTCTCTGTTTATAATCTAAAACTCCTGATTAGCAATACTTTTGATAACTTGCCTATATCTACAAGATAACCCACAAGGCCTGCCTAGGTGTAACTGTTGCT
Organism: Camarhynchus parvulus; assembly: GCF_901933205.1. Classification (NCBI taxonomy): domain Eukaryota; kingdom Metazoa; phylum Chordata; class Aves; order Passeriformes; family Thraupidae; genus Camarhynchus; species Camarhynchus parvulus. The sequence continues at coordinate 24,219,064 of NC_044578.1, read as the reverse complement.
GAAATAGTTAAAATTCCAAGATAGCAATGATTGCATTGGAGCTGGACAGAGAAATCCTCATCAGGAGGCACTGAGGAAAGGCAGCAGCATACACACAGCTCAGCAATGCCATGCATTCCATTGATTTCTGAGTTCTGCACTCTTGAACCAAGCCATTTACAGGCTGCCTTGGTCTAGTCTTGAAACTTTTAGAAACTATTTGTATACATTTTATGCTAGCTAGCCAGTATTATCGAAAACAATGCCTACGGTGAAATGCTGGCTTTACTAAAACTAATTTTCCCCCAATTAACTGTAATAAAATAAGATTTCTCTTAGCAAAGGAACCCTTAGAGCAGGAATTATCATACCAGGTCATTATGCAGGTTTTACCAATACCCTGAGAAACACCAGGAGTAGCATTTTACATTAAAGGAGCCAGGAGGAAGGAAATTAAGGTTCTGTATTAGTTTAAGGGACCTCTCCAGAAAATAATATGATCATTCATTTACACAGAGAGACAGGGTTAGTTTCTTGTAAACCTGATTCACCCTCTACTTGACTCTCTAAGTGCATAATTCTATTTAATTTAGGCAGTGTATGATGGAACAAGGTAACTGAATTACATTTTACAGCATTACAGTTTACAGTGCACATCTACCTGGTGAGATTTAGACAACAATTCTTAATTACTAATATATTAACCCCAGCTATTCTCATCTTCTGAATGGCCAACATTTCCCAGGAGCTGTGGTGGCTGGAGTTTAATCACTGGAGATCAATCACTGAAGTAGTTGAAGGAGAAAATCGATGCCAGGACTGCGACAGCAGCTGCCACGACCAGCCCTAAATCCAGAGAGAACACAGGCAGTGAGGGAAGGGCAGAAAAACCAGCCCTAAATCCAGAGAGAACACAGGCAGTGAGGGAAGGGCAGCACAACCAGCCCTAAATCCAGAGAGAACACAGGCAGTGAGGGAAGGGCAGAAAAACCAGCCCTAAATCCAGAGAGAACACAGGCAGTGAGGGAAGGGCAGCACAGGCAGCAGGCAGGGAGGGGAGGGTGGATCAGGGGGAATAAGCAAAAGGAGAAACAAAAAGAGCTACCCCAAAAAGAGCTACCCCAAGAACTACTTTTATTAGTATGCTCATTACTGATGCAACTGAGAGACACACAGAAAACCCCAAAACACCTCAGTGATGATGTAAGGGAAAACATTTTTACATTCAAAGCAAACACATATTTACTGCTCCTATTTAATCTTCCAGTTACTATATTCTATTTCTAATAATTAATAGAATCCAGAAGTAACTGCTTTGCTGATTAAAGTGTAATTATTTCAACACAAGCAGCCCCAGAGCAAAGAGAGCTGTACTAAGTGCAGACAGATCTCTGAGAGCTGGATGAGGCAGCACCATGGAGAAGTTGCAATGGAAAGTTCTGTAGCTGGTGTTCCCTGAATTCCCGAGCTGACAATTAGGATGCTGTGGGAGCTAACAGTCCTGAAAGGGCCCACTGCAGCTTCTGGAGTGCCATAGCAAAAATCAGGGAAGGAACATACCCATATTTTGTTGGAGCTTCAACAGCAACGTTGCTTTTGTCAGCTGTGCCTGTGGTGTGTCACTCGGGCTGTCAGTCACTGGGCAAATATCAACTGCATGGAAATCAAGGGAAGAAGGGGAAAATTAACAGTTGTCTTTTACAGTGAATTAATACAAAAGGCCAAGAACTTCACATCAACTTTATAAAGTGTATTTATGACAGGAAAAAAGCAGTTTATTGCAATAGCACAGTGCTAAACTATGCTGTATGGCTGGAAGGGTAAAACTAAAGAGACAAAATAAATTTCAGGAGGAGCTCCTCTTCCAAAACTCATTTTCCACACCCTGCTTCCAGAATAACATTCCCAACCCTCTTTGCATAGCCTGGGGAGAATTTGACTATGTGAGAGGGAACCACCAAAATGTACCATTGAGCACCTTCCAAGATCAAAGGTCCCCTCCAGAGCCATCTGTCCCCAGTTCAGGGTACATGCAAATCCCACACCAGAGAGGATGAGCCCAGCAGCACTTCCCTACCCAACAGCCAGAGATGCATTTTTTCCAGCCCCAGAAATTTCTTTTTGAAGATCCCATAAAAATACCCCTTCACAGCAGGCATTGAGGACTCGTTCCTCCTTGGAAGAATTACTAAATCCTTAGTCTGCCCAGCCAGGATGTGAGAGAGCTTGAGTCTATTTCCAGGCGGATGGGACTCAAACCTGTATCTATTTCCTTTGCAAAGATCTCCCTAATCCCTTGGCTATATCCAGCTTGTTAGAGGGGCAGGAGAGAAAGAAGGGGATTAAACTCCAGTCCTTCAGCCCAAGTTGTTTGAGTCAGCATGGAATACACCATACCCCCCCAGCGACAAGGCTGCTGGGTGGTCGTGGGCCATCATTTTTAAGTATTCCAATTTTCAGAAGTTTGCTAAAACTTGCCAAAAATTTGGATTACAGTTCAGAATCTACAACCACAGGCACCTTCTGCACAAGCAAAGGGTAAGACAAAGTGTTTGTCATGGCAGTGGGAGCTGGATGTGTCTGGGAAGAATGAGACAAGCAGGCTCAGATAAGAGAAGGAGCCTAACAGACTGTTCTGGAGACAAGGGAACCCCCAGCAGAACCAGATATCAGGGTTTAGAAGGCCATGGGACACTGATCTGAATAAAAACACATCTCCATTTCCACAGAGGGGTTGACCATCAGCAATAAATCACAAATTACATGCTTGAGTAATAAGGCACATCCTCTGTGTGATTCATATGCAAACGAAGTACTTTCTCTGTCATTAGCTATGGTGGAAATGGATAATCTAGACAATCAGAAAGGTTGTTTCTGTTGAGTCATGTGGATAATTGTCTTCAAAATATCCTTAAATCAAGCTTGCACAAGACTTGTTACACAAAAACACCCAAACAAGCTTTTAAAACCTGTCTTTAGGGTTTTTATCCCTAAACCCACTGCATTGGTACAGGATGTACAGCAGCAGGGAAATCACTGCCTGATATGAAACTCAACAGGACAGTGAGATAGACAAACAGACATTGCTTGAGATCTCTCTGCCAGCAGCACATCTATGTAAAATCAAGATAACAATATTTCAGTGCAAAGTGCTTTTTGGAGAGAAATTTTCAAACATTCCTGAATCCCACTAGTCCCCAGTGAGGCCATGGCTAGATCATTATTTTCTTTGTGCCAAGTAAAACACTCCCTCAGCTGCCTAAAATGAGCAGAAATCTTCATCTAGAGTAGAGGAGTTGCAATATAGGTTTTCAGTAATTATCATTAACTAGCACAGCAAGAGAACTTCTGTCCAGAGTTTTGAATTTTGTGAAGTATCCCACTTTGAGACAATCTGACTGCATTTTTTGGGTCACCTCTGGAGTCTAGCTCCAGCAGGTTCCTTTCTGCTGTATATTTGATGAGCAGGTAGGATGGTCTCTCTAATATGAGGTTTCTTTGTGCCTTCCTGTGCTGAGGGGACCTTTGGAAGCTGCACATCAAGGCAGCTGCACATTCCTTGCCTGGAAAAAATAAGAAGACAAAGGGAAAAAGAAAACAGAACCACCCTTGAGCTATTTAGTTACCCAAGGCTTTATGGAAGGTTTGCACGCAGAGCAGCAAAATCACACAAAAGAGTTTTCATAGCAGATGTCTTCTAGTACCAGTTAGATGAATCCTTAATTCTTCAGTTTCCAAACCAAGATGGGGAAGTGATTACCACTGCTGAAGTCTTATTTCTGTTTATCCACTCAGGGTATTTACCAGCCCACCCCCTGCGCCAAGGAGGAGCAGGGATTTAGTAAAGCCAATCAGAAATGCAGAGCTTTCAGTTGCCTGTATTAGAGCACTGAATACCTTGAAATTACAGTGTTAGGGCTATTTAAGGCTTTCACTTATAAATAGCTCGGGGTTTACTTTCTATTTTCCACACAGCAATTTTAAAGCATGACCCAATGGTGTCCCCACTGGAGATCTGTACATGGAATCAAGACACAAGAGACACCAGGAGAGCCCCACGTTCAGTAAACACATAAAACTGACCTCAAAAATTCAAGTTTTGACTAAAAGTTGCTTAAAAAAATAAATCTTTTGCCTATACTGATTAGATCCTCTTCTTCTAAAGTGCATATTTTAAAGAGGAACAGAACCCCAAATTATTCCAAAAGCTTGCTCGTGTTCTAGAATTTTAGAGAATTCTTTTCATCAGCAAACTTTCCCCAGAACCTCAGTATGTACAGCATTTCCAGTTAATTTGAGGAAGGTGCCTCAGACCACAGGAACTGTGACACAAACAGAAAGGCTGATGACAAAGTTCCCTACAAACCAATTACTGAATAGTGACTATTATTAACAAAGTTAGAGCTAAGCTTAGAGAAACAGCACAGGCTTCCCAAGCCAAAATGATGCACTGGAAAAGCCTTTGCACAAGAAAAACCACAAACTCTCATTATAACAAAAAAACATGTTCACAGCAATACTTAAGACATTTCATACCAAAGCAACAATAAAAATCAAATCCCATAATTAATGGGGGATTTTTTTTAGAATGCAGAACACTTTGTATGCATTTAACAGGACTCTTTCTAAAATCATACCTTCCTGGTATGATAAAAGTGTATAAATAACTTGTGATTTTAATAAACCACAAGTGACTGATGCCTCAGCTTTAATTATCAGAATGAACAGTGCTGTGCTGTCAGCATTATTGATACCACTGCAATTAACAGAGCCCATTCCATGGACAAACTTTATGGTGGTCACCAGGACAAGGCCAAGCATTCCCAAAATCCCTTTGTATGTTTTTCCCTCTCCTCTTCTATGCACTTACTTCAATTTGTGGCTTTGGGGCTTTTCTTAAAGAAAATACACACCTACTTTAATTTGCTTTTCTTTCAAAGAAAAGGAATATAAATCCCCCCCCAGTTAACTCTACAAGCAGCAGAATACAAGAACACCCAAGCTCCTTTTGTGGCCTTCACTTCACACCTATTGCTGGCATTATCTTTGGGATGCCCTGCTGTGAGTGGAAAGGTGTTTCCTTCCTACCTGGAGTTCACACAGCCTTACATAAGCAATAAAGCTGAACTGAATCATCACCTCTCTCCTCCCACACCTCTCTGCACTGCTACAACAATACTCATTTGCTTCTCTAAGCTACACTGATTCCTTAAAGCTCAGTAGTAATTAGTTTTAAGAGTATTAAAGTTACTCTAATAATGCCAGAGAGATTTTTATTGTCTTTCCTGTTTTCCTTGAGGTTCCTGTACACCTCTTTCTCTTCAGAAGGATGAGTCAGTTCACAGCTAACAGGTCTAGTTAAAGCCTGGAGGGAGCTGACTCATTTAGAAAGACAAGAATTTATGGTTAACTCTGAAATTAGGAAACTCAAAACCCACTTCAAGTTAACATGCAAGTCAAGGTGAATATCAATATTCACAGTTCACCTTGCACAGCAAGTCATGGTTACATCGCCCAGTTTTTGTCCCTAAATACCAACATCAAAAAGCGTTCATAGTTTTAATGTGAGAATTAGTGTTGGATGTTTTATTTCTTTAAATTATAAAACTGGAACCTGCAGCTCATATGCATGTTGAGGGGGAAAAAAAGGGGAGCAAAATGTCTTCCATAAGAACAGGAAATGTTCTTAGGTGCATTTCAATGTCATATTTGAAATCTACATTGAAATCAACATTGCAAGGGAGAAAACCCAAAAGGAAATTATACAGACCAGGAATATTCAGAAGGAGGAATCCAGGAACTAGATTATGTCAAAATATCTGTATTAAAGGGAATATAGCAGTCTCATAATCAGACCACAAACTTGTAAAATATTCAGTAGAAAATGAAAAGTGCTCTCAAATTTGTTTTCACTCTGGGTGAACCACAAATCTTCAGGTTTGGGCACTGCATTTGGTACATAAATTAAAACACTGAATAAAGAAAGGTATTTGGCTTTTTTAAAAAAATTGGGTTTAGCATGAAAACTTCTTGAAAGACACATTAGACTACATGGATGTTTTACTAGAAGAATTTTTAAAGTGTTTTTAATTCTGTAGTGAAAAAACAGTAGATTTGACAAAATCACTCAACTTATTCTAACCTGTCTCAAAACTACTTAGCACTAAAAAGATGAACTACTGAAAGTGTAAATATATATTTTCATATAAAAAACAAAGTTTTGTAGGGTGTTTTTTAAGAGTTTATTTCTCAATAAAGGATCCCCTCTAATTCATGAGCACAATTGCACATACAAACCTTAGTTAACCATCTCTTCATGTTTCTACAGCAGCTCAAGGGCTGCAGTCACGGCTGCACTGAAAAACCAAAATATTTGAGAGGAGAAAGTCTGTTCCAAAAAACACAAACTGTTAGGATCATTTCCCACAATATATTTAAGCTGCAATGAATTGTTATAAATCCTTAGAGTTGCATATGAAGTAAGTTGACTTTATCCATATCTGGATAAAACTGGCCTATGCCATTAATCAGCATTTTCCTGGCCCCTGAGCCAGCCTGCCCTGGCTCCCAGATATTTACCTGTGCTAATGTCCTCAGCTATATGCATATCTTCAGCTTGCACAGGCTGATCCAACATCTCCACAAAACGTTCCTGGATTTCTCCAGCAGCCTCATCACCAAACTTATAATCACTGAGCATCACACTGGATCCAGCAACTGGGACAAACAGTCTCTGAGGCAAGACATGATATTCCCTCCCAACATCTAAAAGGAAAGAAGGAGAAATACCATCCCAATAAAAGCCTTGACAGTTATGATAAGATCCCTCCATAATCTCTGAGCATAAGATAAAGCCATTGCAAAATAAGAGCTCAAGGTCTCTGTGTAGGACCCTGCTTTCAGACATGCCTGGCTTAGTGGGCTGCTATTCCATGGATTTATGTCCTTACATTATTAGTCTCTCCAGAAGTACCCAGGGCAGCTCCAAAACAGACCATAAAACGCCAAGCAGAGCTTTTCTCCTGTTCAGAATGACTTGCAGGAGGGCTCAGGGACAGGCTGCAGGTAAGGGCTCCCCGAGGAGCAGGATTTCAGCAGCACACAGGACTGCAGAGGTGTCACACCCAGAGCCACAAAGCTCGGCTGCCACCTAGAGAAGGGACTCAGAACTACGGGCAATGGAAAAGGCTCTCTGCCCAAGACATTCCCATTGATCTGTCAATTAACTCCTTTTTGGTTTAAGGCAACGACACCACTGCACTGACTTAAAGAAATTTAAGAGTCCCAGCATGAGCTCAAAGATCTGGCCTCTATCAAGCTTTAACACACATCAAGATTAATAGGAACACCATACATGGATTTAAAAAATATATATAAATAAAAATTTAAAGTGTGCAAGGTATAGTTGGAAATTCAGAGACAAAAGTTTCGACTACAGAAGTTTGAAAACTCACAAAATTTCTGATTAGTGAGGAAGAAGCTGGGATTGCATTTTGTGGTCACAGGAACTGTGATACCAAAGGACACAAACTTGACCAAAAAAAATTCCAGACTTAAGAAAACATCAAGGCTGACAAGCAACAATTATTCCTTCTCCTTTTTATTCTGCTCTAACCATATTGGAACTTCACTGTAACAGAATTTTCTACAACCACCAAAATTCACTGCAAATATAAGCTGGTGGATTTTTTTATTTCTTACTTTTTTTCTGAGGTCCTTCATTTAAAATCAGATCTTCAAACAGTATTTCACACCGATCACTCAATGTGTTTATTATGTCTCTTTTCAAAGCCTGCAAGGACACAGTGAAATCATCAAGAATATCAAAACCATTTGCAAAATCAAAACTATTTGCAAAGCTTTTAACCAGGAAGAAATAACCAAAGAAACCCCATATGTTAAACCCATGATTAAAGAATAGTTTTTTCCCAGAAAATAAAAACTAGTAAATATTTTACTAGTAAAATATTTTAGTTGTATTTTAGTAAAAAAACTAGTAAATATTTTATTTTCCCAGAAAATAAAAACTAGTAAAAATTTCCCAGAAAATGTTCAAACTAGTAAACAATAATTTAATATTAGAGAAAAGCTACCATCAAAAGAATTGGTATCAAGAAGGAAAACCACAAAACAAAAATGAAAAGCTGAGGAAAGTTTTAGGATTGCTAGGATAAGAACGGACAACTTCTAGATAATTATCAGTAAAACCAAACAAAAATAATCATGAGGCAATGACTCAGTGAGGGGAAAAACTAAATTACTGAGCAAGTAAATCTGAATTTTACCTCTACAAATATAAAAATAAAGTCTGCAACCTTTTTAAAGAGAATTCTTCAAAGCCTAATCCCTCTGACAATTTGTGCAAAGCCTTCCCAGAGCCCAGCCTTACCTACAGCACACATATCCTCTAGAAGGGAAAAACTAACTAACCACACATGGATGGTTTCTAAAATAACTTTGACCCCAGTTCTGGCAGAGGAAAACCAGTACGCCGAGTCCCACGTGCTCCAGGAGAAAGTTTCTGATGGACCAAGACCCTGCTCAGTACCTGAATGGCCTCTTTAACCTTGGGCTTGTTGCTGTGGATGTAGGCTCTGCACTTGACAGCTCCCCGCAGGTTGATGGAGCCACTGCACACCTGCACCGTCGCCGTGGACCTGGGGCTGGCACCCTGGCACTGAGGGACAAACAATCCACCTTTATCCCAGGCCCTTGCAGCACAGTCACTAAAACCAGAACCAGCAAACCGACAGCAGGTGCTCACACACAAGTTTCCCTCATCACGTAGAACTAATTTTATTTTTATTTTATTTTTAGTTATTCATTTGATTCTTCTTTTCTTTTCTATTATGGCAAATGTGTTTATCTCTCCAGATGTTTCAAACACTTGTATCTATGAGATTTTAAAACTTTCCAGGCTTGTGGAAAATAACAGCATTGCAACTGTTAAGTCTTTTACAGGCTTTTTTAAAACAATGACGTTTTCATGTTTGCTATAATCAGTGTAACCCAGGGTGTGCTGGGAGTCATCCCATCAGTCAGTACCAAATTATACACGTGGTCACACTGGGAGCTGCATCAAACTGTTGCCTAGAAATGCTCTCCCTAATTACCACAACAATGAGTGTGAGCATGAAGCACTCCAGGACAACACCTGGAAACACTGGGGTGCACAACTTCCTCACCAACTGCACAAACCACTTCTGCCAAAAAGAGTTTTCCTCTCCCTGCAGCAATTAACCTCAATACAATACACAGTAACAACAAAAGAGGCTGAGATACTCATGGAGACTTTAAAATGGCATTGGAAACACTTCTAGTTTTGCTGAACATAACTTTGAGATCCAGGAACCACCTGATAAAACACAGAAGGCTATGAAACAAGGCCCGGACACATTTGGACTTCAGGACTTAGACTGGGGCACTAAATTCACGGTTCTTCACAAGTCAGGTAGGGAGGAAGCTCCTGACATAGATCCAGCAGCTCCAGATGATGATTCAGCTCACGGGATCTACGCCTTAATCCAGAGCTGGCAGCTGAGCTCCTGACAAAAGCATCCAAGTGAATGTCCAAGCTAGCCAGGGCAAGCTGTGCATTGAAGTGTGGGGGTGACTCTGAACTTCAGATACAAAGTCACTTGAAATCAATGTGCACAGGTACCTACAGGTATCCTACTACCAAAGGAATTAGCCACAGGACTTCTTTTCCAGAACCTGTTTTCCAATCTTTCAGCTATTCTATGCAATTCATGGACAACATGGTTATCTCACCCCAAAAATTTCTGAAGCCACAAAATATGCAGGTCTGTTGACAATCACTTTCATATTCAATATCCAGGGGGAAAAAAAGTCTTAGGAATAAGTGCACAAGATTTCTAGACAGTAATTCAGAACCTTATTATTTTATTTTTTGCTCTATTTTATAATTGAAAGGCAAGCTTATACTTTGCAAACCACTAAAAACTTACCAGCTGTGTCAGAACCTTGACATCAGAAAACTGAATGCCGGCCTGAGTATTTCCTCTGAACTTTTTCTGAGGGGAAAAAAAATTCTTTGTGTCATGAAACAGGAAAAAAAAGTGCCTGAAGCCATCTCCTCACCGTGGCATAGAGTGCTCCCTAGTTTATAGCCTTTGAGAGGGAAAAATAGCACTTAGAAACCAACCAAGAGAATAGAAGTACAAAACTAAAAGGAGAGATGAATGAATCAATCGACAAGGTGACTGAAGTAGGTCTTTGAAATGTCATCACCCACATTCACACCTCACTCTGTAATAGAAACATTTCAGTCATTTCACACATAATTACTGCATTCACACTGCCCAGGAGGGAGAGGCAAGCTGCAGGAATGGCAGCTCTGTGTGTTGGCTACCTGGAACAGCCAACCAGACCAACAAACACTGCACAGGAGATGTCTCATTCAATGCTTGGTCCCACAGAGGTTCCAACCATACATCTATTAGAGCTCAATTCCTCCTTGTTTGGTACTCACCTGCCCTTCCAGCAGTTCTGTATCCTCATCTTTAACTTGGCCATTGATCAGAAAAACACTGTCTTCTATCTGCTTTGACCACCGGTTTAACCCATTCTTTAAAGTAAGTGAAAACAAAACAAAAAAAAAATCACAAGAAAGAGGAAAGAATTTCACTGAAGGGTTGGACAGTTCCATGCTGAAACTTATAGAAGTATGTGTTTTAATAGTTACTCTGACAGAGTTTTAAAGGGAAAAACCTATGTTTTTCCAAAGGTAAACCTTAAATGGACCACATTCAGAACAAATTAAGAAACAAGCATTGCAAAATAGTGAAGTGCCACCCCAGGGATTTGGGGGTTGCAGAGAGGGTTGCAGCCCATTGAAAGCCAACTCATGGCAAAAGCATCCCATAGTCCTGCACAAATTGGGTGTAACCTTTCACCAGGTGAGGCACCAGAGAGGTTACCTGGGATATTCATGACAATTATTACATCATTTTGAACAAAGGAAATTTCTCACTGAGCACAGCAGAAGAGTTACATTTAAAAGATGAATAATTGTTAAACATTCTCCACTGATTAGTCCTACTCCTCTTGTGCACTGTTCAACTCCTTCTCTCTTAATTTTCAGCAGGGAAATGAGTGTGGTCACTGGTGTGTAGGAACCAGTGCAGGCAGTGAGTTACCTTGGTATTCTTCTCCAGGTCATGGTTGGGGGAAGTAGCAAGCAGTGGAATGTGGATGTTCACATTTACTGTGCAGCCCAAAGCCACCCAGGAGGCAGTCAGAGCACTCTGGTACTTCCAGTCTGCTGGCTTAGCTGAACTCTGAGAGCACAAAAGAAAAGCCATAAAGCATCTACCCAAAGCAATGTATGGAGGCTTTTTTGGGGTTTAGCATTTCTTGCCATGCATTAAAAGCTGGATGAGCTTACCTTTGGGTCCTGCACATCGTAGGTTCGGCAAACTACTCTGTGCTACTTAAAGAAAAAGACCCAGTGAAAAGCAAGGGAAAAACTGAGAACAATCCACAATTAACTTAGCCTTCTACTAAACTTCCTTGTTGAGCTAATTTGTGCTCTGGAGCAAGTTTTCATCAGTGTAAAGAAGTGGGAAAACATTTGCCTGTAATCTCCAACTACCACAGTGATGCCATCTCTTACAAACAAATTAAGATCAATATGTATTGACAGGAAAAGCACCAAGGCATCAATTTTTAATTTGTCTTCATCTCTCTCTCCCCTTAGAGAAAAATCTTTGCTTTCTCTCCTTGTATGATGTCATTACCAGCAGCTCCTGCATTCTGCTGCAGCTCTACTATTGATCCCACAGGATTGCTGCTCCCCAGTTCCATACAAGCACCACTGGTAACAGCAACTCAAAAAGCCAAACAGTAATTTAGAAATTTTTTTTCAGTTTATGCAAGTCAAGACTGATGGGGAAAAGTGTCATTTGATGTTGTCACACAGACAGACCTCATAAGAAATGATGGAAATTTTGCAAGGACAAGAGGGTCAATAGTCTTAACCACGGCTAACCAGAAAACTTCACTATTTCAACTTATACATGTCTAGCTGAACTTGAACAGCCTCCTCTTCTCTAATTCTTATTTATTCAGCAGTAACTGGATAAAAGAGGCTGGGTCAGCAGCCTCAGTCAATAACCTTGCTCATAAAGGATACTTTTTTGTAGCAGAACAGATTTGAAGCGCTGCTCTGTCTGAGACCTCCTCTTCAGTAGGTTTCCAGAGCCTTCTTTTACTCAAGGACTTTTCCACTGAGAAGATTAGCTAAAGACCAAAAATACATTGCAAAAATATGCACTATCATTCTTGGAAAATAGTCATGTACTAAAATTTTAAGTGTAAGCAATATAAAAATTATGTATGAGCAGGAAACAGAGCTTACACGTCACCAAAATGTCACAGTAAAAGAAAACTCAACAGGGTTTCAGAGGCACTTTTGCCCACAGTCAAAGAGGCGTGTTAAATTTTAATTTAGCTCCCTTATAAGCCAAAGCAAGCAGTACACATTCACATGTCCAACCTGTCTGCTTTTGTCCTTTCAGATATATTACAGTTTTGTGCCTATCAGCTGGGTCAGAAAAGCTGTGCAAAATAGCTACTAAATATAAAAAACAAATCTCCCCAATTTTTAATTCAGCAATCACTGGTCATCTGGACACAGCTCCCCTTTTTTAGCCAGCTACCAGTTTCATTAACAACTTAGATGCAATTACACTGAACTGCCAAAATTGACTCTTGGATCTCAGGCTGCCAAACCTGCTCATGCTTAAAACACTGACCATGATTATGTTAGAAAAATGACAAAATGAACATACATTTTCAGAACAGAAACCAAATATGGCAGTAGATTCCCTAATACTGTTACAAAAATGCATTTTAAGTCTACCAGATAGTTTTGAGTATTTTAAATTTAATCCCACACCCTTAAGTCAAGTGCACATGTTCTAGACAAGATGTTTCTCTTAAAGGAACCAGGATTATAGATCTTTCACTACTGTAAACACCTCTAAACTGAGTGATCCATTCAGACAAGGAAAGCTAACATGTTAACATCACTAGCACCTTTACGTGGCTTTATATTAGGCAACAAAGATTTAGCTTAATAAAAACCTTGAGGATATTTTCGCTAAGCCAGAATGTCCACATCCACTAAATACAGACAAACCCAGCAAACAGAAATTCAGATTTGCTATCGCAGTAACAAACAGGAGGTTAACAAATAGTGTCCCACAGGACAGGCATTTCTGAAGTTCCAGTCTCAAACCCACACATCAAAGCACAACACTTGTGACATAAAGCAACAAAACAACTGTATTTTAGTCAAGCAATGAGAGACAATTCCTCACACACAGAGCCAAGGATGTTGCTGCCTCCCAGCAGGAACTGTGCTTACCTTGCGCAGAGCATTTTGACCGTCTTTAGCCAGCTCTGGAGTTGCAATCATAAACACACCAAGAACCAGCAACCCTCCAGGGAGCATTCTGGACACCTTGAAAATGAAAATGAACATTTATTAACAGGATGGGCAATCTAGAAACCACGTATCTCGAGATATCAAAAACCACTGGTGAGGCACCAAGAGCAGAAGCGAGCTAAGGGAGAGCGGTTTTCATTTATAGGACCCTCTCCATCCTGCAAGTGTTTTCCCTTCAATAATAACAAGTGTCCTCTCATCAAAAAACCTAAAAATATTAAGGGCATTTCTGCTTTAAAACACCTGTGCCCAGCATGGTAAGGAAGGCTCTGTCACTTTGAGATGATACAAGTGCTGAGATCCTTTGTGTCCATCTTATTTCCCTCTTGTTCCTCCCACCCCTTTGCCACCTCCCAGGGCGAGTTCTCACCTGACTGGCATGTGTGGTGATCCACTCCTCATCCAGGGATGCCAGTTTGGGAGGGCCCAGGCTCTCCTCCTGCTGCTGCTCCTTGGGAGGGGTTCGCACAGCCCTGATGACATAGTCCCGTTGGGGGGAGCACTTGCCAGAACATCAACAGAAGCAAACACACCTTGAGACTGCTCAACAGGGGTTTCCCCAGTTCACAGGAACGAAAGGAAGGACAACCCCACACTTACCTGCCCTATCAACAGGCCAGTGACATATGGCTTCACCTTCGTGCTGAGCTCTGTCAGGTACTGCCCAATACCTTCCTCGACAAGGTAAGTTCTACCCATGGCTCCAGGTTTAAGTGATCTGTTGTAGTTCCAACCTACAAAACACACAATGCACTAAGTGAAAGAAGGCACATACACTGCAATGGGTACAGGAGAACAAATCTCACACAAAGATCCTTTAGAACTGTTTGATTGAAAAAACCCTGCCAGGTCATAGAGTTCAACCATTCCCCCACAGCCACTACTGACCCATGTCCCCAAATGCTGCATCCACATGGCTTTAAAATCCATCCAGGGATGGGGACTCTACCCTGTCCTGAGCAGCTATGCGAGGGCTGGACAGCCCCTTCAGTACAGAAACTTTCCCAAAGTCCACCCTGAGCCTGCCCTGGCCCAGCCTGAGGCTGTTCCCTCTCCTCCTGTCCCTGTTCCTGGCAGCACAGCCCAACCCCCCAGCTGTCCCCTCCTGTCAGGAGCTGTGCAGAGCCACAAGGTCCCCCCTGAGCCTCCTTTTCTCCAGGCTGAGCCCCTTTCCAGCTCCCTCAGCCCCTCCTGGTGCCCTAGACCCTTCCCAGCTCCGTTCCCTTCCCTGGACACGCTCCAGCCCCTCCACATCTTTCTTGTCATGAGGGGCCCAAAACAGAACCTAGGATTTGAATTTTGAAATGCCTTCAAGAAAAAGTATCTTGCTGCATGATACTTGTAAAGGATGCACTGTTCCATTCCCACAGTGACTTGCTGAATTCCACACATGCCCTTGAACATGCCCTACACCGCTTCCACTCCAATTCCCAAGCACTCAGAGCACACCACCTGTGAACATTCCAATGAGCAGCTTTGCAGTTCCCCCCAGAATCCAGGGCATGGGGGTGCCAAAGACTCCCCTCCCTTCTCTGTAGGGCTGGGCTGAAAACCCCTTTGTGCCTGGAGAGCTCTCCCATAGAATTAAGCATTAAAAAGCTGAAGCCAAAGAGGACAGGGTGAGAAAGCAAAGAGCATCCTGAACCTCCACAGGGAAGGTGCTCACACACCTCAAGTCATGCCCCCACAGCAGGGCTCAGCACTTCCAGACTCCCAGGGCTCTGCTGATCCCCATGGATCAGCCCCTGCACATCCCCAGGGATCAGCCCCTGCACATCCCCATGGATCAGCCCCTGCACATCCCCAGGGATCAGCCCCTGCACATCCCCATGGATCAGCCCCTGCACATCCCCAGGGATCAGCACCTGCACACCCCCAGGGATCAGCACCTGCACATCCCCAGGGATCAGCCCCTGCACATCCCCAGGGATCAGCACCTGCACACCCCCAGGGATCAGCACCTGCACATCCCCATGGATCAGCCCCTGCACATCCCCAGGGATCCGCACCTGCACATCCCCAGGGATCAGTACTTGCACAGGGGGGTTCAGTACCTGCCCATCCCCACGGATCAGCACCTGCACAGGGGGGTTCAGTACCTGCCCACCCCATGGATCAGCACCTGCACAGGGGGGCTCAGTACCTGCCCATCCCCATGGATCAGCCCCTGCACAGGGGGGTTCAGTACCTGCCCATCCCCATGGATCAGCCCCTGCACAGGGGGGCTCAGTACCTGCCCATCCCCATGGATCAGCCCCTGCACAGGGGGGTTCAGTACCTGCCCATCCCCATGGATCAGCCCCTGCACAGGGGGATTCAGTACCTCCACATCCCCAATTTCTGCAGCCGCCCCGGTCTCAGCCGAGCACCGATGTGGCCGATTGTGTCATCGCTAAGCGCCGCGGCGCACGAAGATGACGCACAGCAATGCCGAGCGGAGCGCGGGAAAAGGGCGCGGGAGGGGTCGCAGAGCTCCCGCCCCGCCATGTTGGGAGTGGCGGAAGCGGCCGCGCTTCCCTGGCACCACTCGGGCACACGGGGCACCTCAGAAGCACAGACAGCTCCTGTCACGTAGCAGGGCTGAAGCTCCTGTATCCCTCATGGCGACGAGGCCGTGCGATCTCCTGTCCCGGCTGTGGCGCTGCCGCGGCGCTGCCGCCACTCCCATGATGGCGCGGGCGTGGCGGAAGCGGAAGCGCGGCCGGCGGCGGGCGGCGCTGTGCCGGAGCCATGGCGGCCGTGCTGCAGCAGCTCCTGGAGCGGGCCGAGCTCGCCAAGCTGCCCCGCGCCGTGCAGGGCAAGCTGGAGCGCTTCCTGGGCGACCAGCAGGGCGAGATCGACGGGCTGCGGGCCCGCCATGAGCGCTTCAAGGTGGACAGCGGTAAGCGCGGGCGGCGGGCCCACGGTGCCTGTGCTGGGGGAGGCAGCGCGGGCACAGCGCGGAACGCGGTTCTGTCTTCCACAGGCTCTCGGGGGTACCCTGGGGGCTGTGAGGCCGGGAGGGGGCTGGGAACGGGCCTGCAGTGGGACCTGAGCGGTGTTTGTCTCGTTCTGTCTCCTGGAGTATATATATATACATATATATATATATATATATACATATATATATATACACACTTTTTAATTTTTTTTCTCTTGCTGGTGGTTGTTGGGGTTTTTTTCCCCTCTTGCTAAGGGACGTTCAGGCTTAAAACTGCGTTTGAAATGGTCATATTGAACAGCTTTTCGCCAGGTTTTGAGCAACCATTGATAGGCACAGGTCTGAGGAGGAGCGGCTGAGGGAGCTGGGAAGGGGCTCAGCCTGGAGAAAAGGAGGCTCAGGGGGGACCTTGTGGCTCTGCACAGCTCCTGACAGGAGGGGACAGCCGGGGGGGTCGGGCTGTGCTGCCTGGGACAGGGACAGGAGGAGAGGGAACGGCCTTCAGTTGCATCAGGGAAGGTTCAGGTTCGATATTGGGAAAAAATCCTTTACTGAAGGGGCTGTCCATCCCTGCCAGAGCTGCCCAGGGCAGGCGTGGAATCCCCACCCCTGGAGGGATTTTGAAGCCCTGTAGATGTAGCATTTGGGGACATGGGTCAGCGGTGGCCTTGGCAGGGCTGGGCCATGGTTGGACTCTGATCTCAGGAGTCTCTTCTGTCCAACCCAAACCAACAGTTCTGTGCTTCAGTCTGCTTTGGTCCTTGTTGTGGAGGAGAAATTCAGCTTTGTTCACACAGCTCTCAAAAAGCCCTAGATCTATACTTTACTGTTCAATTCCATTCCATAAAGTGGCCCTGATGGAATCAATATTTTTATATTGATTTGGAGATGAGTTGATAACAGAACAGTAGCACCAGCAGAGAGCAGAAGACAAGAGTGTGAGGTTGTGAATATGAGTTAATTTGTAGAGGATGTGACATACTTCTGATACTTCATACTTCTCATACTTCATACTTCTTCTACCTTTCAGTTTTTAAATCTCTCTCATGGTAGAAATCTTGGTAAATATATTACTAAAATGTGGTGTAAATTAAGGTAACCCACATACTTTAGCAAGTTGCTCACTTCCAGATCCATTCTTCTTGCATGTGGCAGGAGGAGGAGCAGCATTATTTGAAATTGTAATGTATCAAAGGAAAATAAACAGACATCCCTCAGTGCTTCCTTAGAAGCCCATCCTGCCCAAGAGTGGGATTAATTGTAATTTTACTGAGTATTTTACACTGAAGCTCCGTGACACAGTTACTGTTTTAGATCACAAAAATTCACATCTAATTATTTTTTTTTCACTCCTAAGGGAATAGAGCCCAGGAATTAATTTTAAGAAGTCTTTATTAAAAGTTTCCCCAGATCAAATCCCTTGATACTTGGGTATATGTGGATTTTATTTTGTATGTATAGAAACACCCCAGAAATAAAAGAAGTTTTAAGCTGATGAGCCCACACTGCATAATTGGGCTGATACAACATCTCTGGTTACATCAAAAATATTGAAGAACTAGTCAGATTAATTAGGCTTTGAGTTGATGGACAATGTCACAGAATCATGGAATGATTTGGGTTGGAAGGGACCTTAAAGCTCATCTCATTCCAACCCCTCCTATTGGGACGGGACACTTTCTGCTAGACCAGGCTGAAACATATCACAGTTTCTGGAAACATAGCACTTGTCATGCTAGCAAAGTGTTTTAAACAGCATTCATTCAATGTGGAAATGCAGGTTTTTGCCTTCAAAAATGTTGTGGGTTTTTTTTTTCCTTTCTTCAAATTCTGTTACAGTCTTAGTATTTTTATATATTCTTTTTAGAATGCTTTTCGGTAAAGGTGAGAAAGAAAAAAGTGTTTATGATGTGAAACTGAGATGACTTTGTTATTTTGCAGAGCAACAGTACTTTGAAGTGGAAAAGCGACTGGCTCAGAGCCAGGAAAGGCTTGTAAATGAGACCCAGGAATGTCAAACTCTGCGGGAGGAGCTCAAAAAGCTTCGTAAGTATAACTGTGTAACATCCTTAGGTGTTGGGCAGGACATTCACCCTCCAGCTCAGTGTTGTGGGCACTGCCCCAGGGTTTACACAGGAGCTGAAAATCTCCCATCTGCTGCATTTGGGATGTGATTTGGTGGTGTGTTCCAAGATTAATGGAATCTGTTGTTCTCATGGCAGAAGAGCCCCTTGCTGGGTAGTAGCAGTGCAGTGGGCTGTGTATGGATCCTCACAAAAGCTGCTTCTGCCCTGAGCAGTGCCTTGTTCTGCCTCAGTGCCCCTGGTCCATCCAGGGCAGGGTCTGGCATTCTTCTCTCCCTTTTGCTCAAGATATTTGTCAGCGAAATTGTGGCTCTGTTGCATTAGGAGGGTGAGTTCTGTCACGTCCTGGTGGAGATCCCTCACTGCTGTTCCTTCCCCCCAGATGAGCAGCTGAAGGTGCTCAATGAGAAGAACAAGGAGCTCGAGGCTGCCCAGGACCGGAATGCAGCCATGCAGGTACTGCTGGGGTTGGCCAGGGGCTGACACCCTGGGGCTCCCTGGCCCTTTGCAGCACAGAATGCACTCAGTTCCCCATGGAGAGTGTCAGGAGCAGCACCAGTATGAGCTCAGGGAGGTGTTTACATGTCCATGGGGATGGGTGTGCAGGAAAATTGCAGGAGCTTTTAAAAAGGTGATGTTTTAGCAAACTGAGTGACAGGCAAGCAGGTGCTTTTGTTTCAATTTGGATGGATTGTTCCATTCCAGCTGAAACCTCTTGGGAAGTGACTTTAAACCAAAGCCCCAAAATTCAGACAAAGCTATAAACAAGAGTTCTGTTTTTCCCCATCCTTTCCCATGCTCTGGCACAGTTTTTCTTGTGTTATGCCCAAAAGTCACTGGGTTGCAGGATGGGTCACTTGAGCTGACTGATCCAGCAGAACAGCAATTTTGAAGCAGGAAGCTAAAACAAGTTAATTAGATTGATTTTTCCACAATGAGAAGATGGATCTCATTGTTCCCCCAAAGGAGCTTACCTGGGCCTGACAAGGCGCTTTGTAGTGATACCTTGAGGGATCCTCAAGTGTAGTGATACCTTGAGTGATACCTTGAGACACAGTGTAGCCTGTAAATGATCCAAGATTGTTGGCTTTGTTTTGATTTTTATATTGGTGCATGTAAATTGCATTGTTTGGTTGTTTATGTTAGTGCATTGTTTATATTGGTGCATGTAAATTGCACTGTCATTCCTTGTTTACTCTCTTAGCCCTTTTATTTAACCAAACAAAGCTGTTTCAGGAAATTCTTGACTATTACAGCTGTCTTTTCAAGAATATTAAAATGAAATGCAGTTTTGAACAGCTCCATTGTGATTTCCCTGCCTGCTCTAAGCCTCTTATCCCAGTGTTCAGTTGGCTGGGGTAGCTTAGTGAGGTTTAGCTCGCTGTGTGGTTCTGAGTGTAAGCAGAGGCTAGAAACTGTTCCAGAGAGCTGATCACATTTCTTGATTGCCCTTCTGCAATCTTTTTCAGAGCCAGTTAATTCGAGAGAAGGAAGAACTGGAAGCTGAGAAGAGAGACTTGGTCCGAACCACTGAAAGGCGATCTCAGGAAGTCGAACATTTAAATGGTACAGCCAGGAGCACAGTCCATAAATACCAGGAAATAACACAGTCATTGCACAAAGACACCACTTTGGTGCTTGTTCTTCTCCATTTAAAAATGTGCCTTACACAGTATCTTAGTGCCCAACATGCAATTACATACAAAGTATCTTGCCTGTTGTCATTCTTTACAATTTAGTAATTAAAGCTGTTACACAACAGATTTTTCTAACACTGATTTCCCTCTTGCAGAGGATGTTAAACGTTTAAATGAAAAGCTCACAGAGGCCAACACAGAAAAGGCAAAACTTCAGCTGAAATTGGATGAGCTTCAAACATCAGATGTTTCCATGAAGGTGAGGAGGGCTTTGTAAGCACAGTGTATGTTCTGCATTGTTTGTGTGTGATGTAATCACCATTTTGTTACAATTCCTTGGAAAGTAGGTCAAGTGAGTGCCTGTTATTTATAGCAAATTCTTTTATTATAAAATTGATGGCTGTGACTACAAGTTAGATCTGTATTCCTGGAAGACATGGGGTGTCAGGCTGGGCAAGCATGTCCAGGCCTTCTTGGTGGCAGTGGAAGGAAGGACTGTTAGGGAGGACTTCAGCTCCATGAAAGGAGGTAGAAAGGAGAAAAATAATGAGCTGTGAACCTGTACCGTTACTTTGTGGGCAGAATAAACTCCATAAAGAGAGGAGGAAGGGATAAAAATCTCAATATCATAATTAATTTCCTCTAAAAGGCTACTCATCTTGTTCTTCTTCCCAACTAATTTAAACTTGGAGGAAACTAACTCAAATGGCAGGAATTTCTCATTGCTTGGTAGTTGTAACTTACTACCAGTGTAATAAGGAGCACTGCCTGTATTTACCAAATTACAGTACATTTTTGCTACTCCTCCTCTAATCTGAGTAGCTTAATTGGCTGTGCTCTTTTCTTTGGAACCACTACACTCACACTGTGCAATTCTCTTTTCAGTACCGGGAGAAAAGGCTGGAGCAAGAGAAGGAGCTGCTGCAGAACCAGAACACATGGCTGAATGCTGAGCTGAAAGCCAAAACAGATGAGCTGCTCCATACTGCCAGGGAGAAAGGCAATGAAATCCTGGAGCTCAAATGCAGTCTGGAGAACAAAAAGGAGGAGGTAATGTAATTACTGAGTTGTCATTTCTTACAAATTATACCACCTGATTAACTGTGTTAAACAAAGCCATTACTTTAATGACTGTATTTGAGTGACCTTATATGCTCTTTCAGCAACTGTTGGGTTTGTTTTTATTTTTAAGTTAAAAACAATTAGGCAAGTATTTTCCAAAATAAACTGGACTAGGAGCTAAAAATCTTATATAGTGTCCTTATTTCTTCTCTGAATAGGTTTCCAGAATGGAGGAACAGGTGAACAGCTTGAAACAGTCCAACGAAAACCTCCAGAAGTATGTTGAAGAACTTTTGAATAAACTGAAGGAGGTGAGACAGCTTGAAATATGTTAAATGGCATTGCAGTTGCTCCCACAAAACAAACAATAAAATGAGTGAAAAAGAAATAGTGGAATGCTCCCCTACCCTCTCTCCTCTTTCATTTGCCAGGCAAAAGAGCAGCAGACAAGCATGGAAGAGAGATTCCATAATGAACTGAATGCTCACATGAAATTGTCCAACTTGTATAAGGTGGGTTTGTTAATTCCATTATAACTGTAGCAGGGTCTGAATCTTACATAATGCAGGCCAATTTGGAGGGTTTTTTTCCACACAAAATTTGGATGTGGAAAGGCTAACTTCCATTGCAGGACTTTGTGAAACATGCAAAACATTGTTTTCTTTGCTGCTGTCTTAGTCAGCATTTAGACTCTTACATAGCTTGGATTGTCTTGGACAATAAGCAAAACTGAGGTTGAAATAGTAATTTGATGCCAACTGTTTTGAGGCTTCATGTTGCAAATATGTGGTTATGTCTTAGCATTTGTTGGAAGGTAAAAGTTTGTGTGGAAAGTATGACTGTGCAAGAGATTTTTCTGAGTTAGAAGTTCATTTATGAACGCTGCAAATATTGGTGACTTGGTTAGGACCCAGCTGAATGTCCTGTACTGTGTCAAAGACACAGCATCTAAACAAGTAGTATTTGTTCTGTTTGCTCAAAGAGTGAAAAATACCATGTAAGTCAGCTGAAATGTACAACTTTTTGCTCTTTGGTTTGCAAAAGAGCAAAGTTTTATGTTTGGTTTGGTTATTTTAGTTCACAGGTTACTGAGCTCTGCTTTGTGAACTGTCTTGCACAAACACCAAATAAACATTGTACAGCTTTGTACTTGGGGCATCTCAAGCTGTAAGCAAAGAAACATAAACTGTTATATAATATGAGCCCCTAAAAATACTGTTTTTTCAGACTGTTTGAAATAGAGTACTGAAAATTCCCAGTTTTCTTTAGTCAGAAGAAGGAAGGAGCCAGCAGCAGCTGTAAACAGCTAAAGGCCATAGATTGTATTGGGGATTGCCACATCAAATCAGTGTCTGATGCTTCTTACTCTCAAGCAGTTTGCATCAAAGTGAGACAATCCACATGGAAAGGACTGACCAGCTTGGGTGACTCGTTCAGCATTTTTTTGCAGAAAACTGTGGTTTCATGATTTGTGGTCAGTTTAAGCTTTCTTGTAAACATGGGGCTGCTGTTGCTGTGTACTAAAGGTGAGCTAAAATGCTTTCTTCAGAGTGCTGCTGATGACTCAGAGGCAAAGAGCAATGAGCTGACAGGAGCAGTGGAAGAGCTGCACAAGCTCCTGAAGGAAGCAGGGGAAGGTAAGCTGGCAAAGGGAAGAGAGCAGTTGGGCTCCTTGGAGTACCTTGATGCTCTGAAAAATGGGGTTTTTGTGTTCCTGAAAGGAATTCCATTGGGCTTTGGGGATTGTAACAAAAACTGTACTAGTTGAATTTACTGATGGTTAGGGAACTATTTTCAAATAGATCTGGAATTTTACTATGGATTTTGATAATTTTGCAAGATATGTCTTCACTTGAGCTTTTTAGTTTCTTTTCACTGCTGAGGACAGTTCATGTTTATGCCATTTTCTAAGCAAGGGTAATAGGCAGTGGTTCATGCTTTTCTCACACTGCTGAGTTTTCTTATCAGCATGAACTTCTGCAGATCATATAAAGTAAAATTTAAGGTACACAGCTGAATTCTGATACCTTTAAAATAAAAATCAATCACAACGCATAACTTGCTTGTCTGATTGAATTTTAGCTAATAAAGCAGCCCAGGAGCATTTGGCTGAGGTGGAGGAGTCAAAAGCCACCATGGAGAAGGAGCTGAGAGAGAAGATCAGTAAGCTGGAGAAGGAGCTGGAGAATGCCAATGATTTACTATCAGCTACAAAGCGCAAAGGTGGGATCAGCTGGCACCTGAAACACAGAAACTCTTGGGCTTTTATGGTCTTTCAAGGATATTGCTGAATTTCTCTGAACCAGCTGCATTAATCTAATGTCATCTTTGATAATTTCTAATAATTCATTTTAGAAGGTGTTTCATATATATATATCCTTATATATGTATATAAATATGCTCCCCTTAGCAGAAAGTGTGTTTCTGTCACAGATTTTTGTAGTTTTTTGTTAATCTGTTATCTTTTCAAATAAATGGAGGGAAAACTTTTCTTCAAGGCTGAATCAGCCTGCTTTTAGTGGTTTTCTGGAGAGGGAAGTGGAGATGATAAGCTAGTCTTATTTTCCTCTTTAAAAATAGGCAGCAGTGAACAAACCTCTTGTCCTTAAATTTCTGTCTAACATTAAATTTTGCTCAGTGTTCACTGTTTTAGCTCTGTCCTTTTTATTGTTTGCTTTATATCCATAGTTTCTAAAGGATAGAGAGCAGGAAGGAGCAGAGGCATGGAGTACATTTGCTCTATCTATGTGTTAATTTAATGAAAATAAACCAGTGCTCTGCTGCTCCAAACCTCTGACATTGTGCTAAAAAACCTGAGGTTAAGCTTTGCTCCAGCTATTTCAACTGCTCATGTTCTGAAATTATTTAAATTTTAGGAGTCCTAGTAGCAATAGCTTTTCAGCAATTCAAATAAAGCCAGTCAGATCTGATATCTAAGAGTATTCCTGGTGGGGATTATTGCAGCTTTTGGATGGTAATTGTGGGGTTGTGTCTCCAGGAGCCATCCTGTCCGAGGAGGAGCTGGCAGCCATGTCTCCCACTGCTGCAGCAGTGGCCAAAGTGGTCAAGCCTGGCATGAAGTTAACTGAGGTGAGTGAGCACAACCTCTCCAGCAGCAAAGCCCTTGGATGCCATCAGTGACACTGTGAGAACAGAAAGGTTCAGGCTTGGGGCACCTTTGGGTTTGGGGTCATGCCTGATGAAGGCAAGGAAGGGAAGTCTTACTTGAGGCAGACTTCTCTTGCTAAATTACTGAGATCTTTTTCAACATGCCTTACAGGTTTTCTTTAGTAGATCAAATTCAGAAGTAGGTGGGTTTTGTTAATATAAACTTACCTTCTATATGCATTTTTTGGCAGGAGCAGCCTTTTTTTGCTTACTTACATAATCTTTTAATCTGTACTGCTATGCTTTTGGCCTATACTTGCAAACAATTAACATAACAATAGAGCATACAGGTTCTAGGGGGTTTTACCCTTCTGTTTGTGCAATTTGTGTTGTTATTATTTGTTACTGATTGTTTTGTCCAGCCATTAAATTCCTTTATGCTGTGTTACTGGTTTTGATATTTCTGTTGTCTTATATTTGCTTAAAACTTACACTTCTTACACAGAATTCTTTTATTGCATACAGTTGCACTATACAATTTGCCATTTAAAAATTAATATGTGTAACTTCTTTGCTGTGATACGAGTCCTAGAACCCTATTTTAAAAGTCCAGCTTGTTTTTCTGAATTAACTAGTTCAGTTGTATAAAATTGCAGTACCCTAAGGTATGAACTGTATCATTACCAGTGCTTCTTTTTAAAGAGATCTGTACAAGCATATCAAAACCAACCCAAAACCTTTTTGTTGCAGCTGTACAATGCCTACGTAGAAACTCAGGATCAGTTGCATATGGAGAAGCTGGAGAATAGGAGAATCAATAAATATTTGGATGAAATAGTGCAGGAAGTCGAAGCCAAAGCCCCAATCTTAAAACGTCAGCGTGAAGAATTTGAGCGTTCCCAAAAAGCTGTTGCAAGTCTGTCTGCAAAGCTTGAACAAGCTATGAAGGTTGGTATAAAATAAAAGAGCATGTATAATTTTGGAAAACAAATTACCTTAAAGATCTTTAAACCTAATTGCTGCTGTAAGTGTATGAAATGGATCTTTCAGTCAACTTTTATTATGGGAAAAGATGTTTTGGACTTTCTGGCTTGTAATTTCTGGAACTGTACAAAGTATTTTACAGAACCAATGTATTTTGTAGTTTTTTATAGTGATGATTTACAGTCTCTGATTTTCTGAGGGTAGGTTCACTTTAAACAAAGTTTAGTGTTTATTTGGCATAAAATTGGACTTCAGTGCTCCCTTCCCATTGTTTTTAAAGCATGCACCAGTACATTACAAAAGAACGTGGCTTTTAATTCTGGAACACCTAGAGTTTAACCTTGGGCGTGTAACTTTAGGGAGAAGTTTGGTTCCCCAGGCATGTCTGCACATGCTGTTATCTCTCTGGAAAGGAATGTGTCCAGTTGAGCTGTGATGTTTACTCCTGTTGGTGTGCTTGCAGGAGATCCATCGCCTGCAGGACAGCGCTGACCAGGCCAACAAACATGCCTCCTTCTTTGAGAGGGAGAGCCAGAGACTGGAGGTGCGAGTGAAGGATCTCTCTCAGCAGGTACAGGAAACATTGCTGTGGTTAAATGGGCTGTTTGCAGTTGTATTTTCGTGTGCTGCTGCATTTCAGGTGTTTACTTGGAGGTTGCATTCAGCCACAGTCATGGAGACTTTGGCTCTCCTAAGTACCTTAGTGACATAAAAGCTTCTCCTAAGGACAGCATGGTACTTCTGCTTTCAAAACTGGAATAAGTTTAGCTGGATAGAAGTGATGCTGCTTTAGGGTAATATTGTTAAGCATCTGACATGGAAAACTCATCTGTATAATTTCTTTGTTAGATTGGACTGTTCTGTGATCTCTTCACAGACCTGAACAGTTCATGTACTTTTGATTTGTTGCCTTTAGTCAAGCTATTTTTTCTGTCACATAATTATCTTACAAGGATCTATTGATTTTAATTGTTTGCACATTTTATGGAAAACCCCTTAATTTCCAAGTCCTTTATTCCTAACATGTTTTTCACAGCAAACTTTAGAGTCTGTGCAGGCCTTACACGAGCACTGTTCTCTTTCAGATCTGTGTGCTGTTAATGGAACTAGAAGAAGCCAGAGGCAACCACGTGATCCGTGATGAAGCAGTGAGCTCTGCTGACATCAGCAGCTCTTCTGAAGTGATCACTCAACATCTGGTGTCCTACAGAAATATCCAAGAGCTTCAGCAGCAGAATCAGCGTCTCCTGGTGGCTCTTCGGGAGCTGGGGGAGGCAAGAGAAAAAGAGGAGCAAGAAACAACATCATCTAAGTAGGTCACCTCTTCCTTTTCATTAACTTTGTACTAATTAGTAACAGGGATTAATTCAAGCATTTTTCAGTTTTTTACTTCTGATTGTTATTAACTGTGTGCACAGCTTTGTAACTCATAAAAGCAAGTTCTTATTAAGCTAAAGGACCTTCAGGTTTCTATTAAAATGGCTTTATAGCTTTATATCTTATAATAGGTCCCGTCATCAAAACCTGAAGTAAAAATAATTGTCAGTCTTCTAGTGACTGATTTCACACAACAGAGCTGTTTTTCAAAAAGATAAGTTTTCATTCCTGTTAGCTGAACAAAAAACTGCATGTGTGCACTTTTTACATCACTACTGTAAAGGCCACAGGTGTGAATTCTGTGTGAAAGGTTCTTAGCCTGACTCTCTGCTCATGCTACTGACATTTCTGAAGTTATTCACATGAATAGAATTCTGCTGTTCAGGAAAGAGGCCTGCTTTCCTTTTCATCTGCAAATGGCAGCCCAAAGACCTGTCTCCTGGAAATTTGCAGGATTCTGTCATAGATTCACAGAATCATTAAGTTTGGGAAAGATGTCCAGGATCAAGTCCAAGCTATGCCCCAGATGTCACCAACCCAGAGCACTGAGTGCCACGTCCAGGCCTTCCTTGGACATCTCCAGGGATGGGGACTCCACCACCTCCCTGGGCAGCCCCTTCCAATGCTTAACAACCCCTTCTGTGAAAAAATTCTTCTTGGTGTCCAACTGGAGCATCCTCTGGCACAGTTGAGGCCATTCCCTCTCCTCCTGTCCCTGTCCCTGGGAGCACAGCCCGACCCCCCTGGCTGTCCCCTCCTGTCAGGAGTTGTGTAGAGCCACAAGGTCCCCCCTGAGCCTCCTTTTCTCCAGGCTGAGATCCTTTCCCAGTTCCCTCAGCCATTCCTGGTGCTCCAGACTCTTCCCAGCTCTGTTCCCTTTCCTGGACACTCTCCAGACCCTAACTATCCTTGTAGAAGGAAGGGGCCCAGAACACCTGGAGGTGCCTGTGTGTGATGTTGAAGGCTGTTGTTGTTGTTTCAGGATCTCTGAGCTGCAGAGCCAGCTGGATGAGGCTCTCAGTGAGCTGCAGCAGCTGCGGGAGTCGCGGCAGCACCAGCTGCAGCTCGTGGAGTCCATCATCCGCCAGCGGGACATGTTCCGCATCCTGCTCACCCAGACCACGGGGGCCATCATTCCTCTGCAAGGTACCCAGGCTGCAGGGGCTGGGTGATCTGCTGTGGCAAGCAGAAGTGTGGCTTTAAAACTCTCTTTACCTTCCTGTAGCTTCAGGTATGTTACCAGAGGAGATCTGTCTTACATCTACTCCAAAGCGCCCAAATTTACCTCAGTCCATGGCAACTCCTGCTCCAGTGTCTATGACTGAGTCCGTGGAGACTGTGGAGGCCAAGGCTGCTCTTAAGCAGGTACATTTTTCAGTAGACATTGCACAAAGCTGTCCCTGTTTATTTTTACTTGCTTTTGGTACTTGCTCACTTTTATGTCCTTTTCTGCAGTTACAAGAAGTTTTTGAGAACTATAAAAAAGAAAAGGCAGAGAATGACAAGCTTCTGAATGAACAGAATGAGAAGCTTCAGGAGCAGGTCACAGACTTGAGGTCACAAAATGCCAAGATATCCACACAGCTGGAATTTGCCTCCAAACGGTAATTCAGCTACATAATATCATTGCCTTACATGTTCTCTGGCTGCTTGATTTTGTTTGCTCACCTAAACATTGATGCTGTCTATTCTGTGTAAGAACATAAGGGAAATAGTGCAGGTGGGATCAAGAGCAGAAGCTGTACTTGAGTGAGGCACATTTGTGCAAACTGAAGCATAAAACCATGAAGCACACAGCAGTGTGCATGCCCCTGCTGAGTTGGACAGTGCACTGTGGCAGACTTGCTTTGCTGTGTTCCCTGGAAGGTACGAGATGCTGCAGGATAACGTGGAAGGCTATCGCCGGGAAATCACCTCCCTGCACGAGAGAACCCAGAAGCTCACAGCGACCACTCAGAAGCAGGAGCAGATCATTAACACCATGACTCAGGACCTGAGGGGAGCTAATGAAAAACTGGCAGTGGCAGAGGTCGGTAACAGTGTGTGGCACTGCAGGGTATTTCAGGGTAGTACAACAGTCTTCCTTATGATTGTCCTGAAATGTCTCAAGTGAAGAGTGGAGATGTAAGAACATTCCAAGGTGTTTCAGTTTGCAGGGAAAGCAGAACATCTAGTAGTTCTGTTCTTACTATTCTTGGCTTAATTCACACAGATTTTAAAATAATATTAAATTCAATGGAGGGATTGGGGATTGACAACAAAGTTTTTATAATTTTTTGTCTTAAAGGTGAGAGCAGAAAACTTGAAAAAAGAGAAGGATATCCTGAAGATGTCAGATGTGCGCCTGACTCAGCAACGTGACTCTCTGCTGGTTGAACAAAGAGGACAGAACTTGCTGCTCACCAATTTGAGAACAATTCAGGTATGTGGTGCTATTCTTATGCCCAGGTTGGGTTTGTCTGTCAGGCTTTTCAATAAATACCCATGAAAATCAAAGACTCAAAGGATTGGGTCTTGATGTGGATTTTTTTGTGGTTACAAATCAGCACAATATAAAATATTTCAGCAACTTGTTTCAGCAAGTTTTGGGTTCCTATCCTACATTATGATACTCTGTCATTTACCTGGGCAAAGTACTGAGAATTCTGAGTTCAGGAGAAGGATTTTCACGATCAAATGGAAATATACATGAAACAAAGTGAAAGGAAAAGATTTATAATGGCAATACTTAGAATGTATTTAAGGATGCACATTTTATCATGTGACTGAATTCTGTTTCTCTAGTAGATCTTT
Organism: Camarhynchus parvulus; assembly: GCF_901933205.1. Lineage (NCBI taxonomy): Eukaryota > Metazoa > Chordata > Aves > Passeriformes > Thraupidae > Camarhynchus > Camarhynchus parvulus. The sequence goes on along the minus strand of NC_044578.1, from coordinate 24,189,649 downwards.
TGGAGGTTTTTTAGTCCATGGCATTAGACTGTGTGGATAGTAGATATTCTTCTAATAATATTTATTGTACTAACATCATTAATGAAACCTTTACAAAGCTAAGTCAAACATTGTAAGTACTACTTTTCATAATTTTCTGTATCTACCTATTATTTAATTATTCTTGGGGTGGGAGAAGTGTTGTAACAACTTTGTATGAAGTGCTGCAGTAATTCAGAAGAAAATTATTGAGGTATGTTGTAAACAAAATGCATTGTGCTCTTTTTTCAGGGAATACTCGAAAGATCTGAGACAGAAACAAAGCAGAGACTCAATAATCAGATAGAAAAGCTTGAACGTGAGATATCTCAGCTGAAGAAGAAACTGGAAAGTGAGGTGGAACAAAGACATTCCCTCACCAAGAATCAAGAGGTGAGTGTAAATATGCTGCACTTGTTTGGAGGAAAATAAAGCCCCAGGTGCTTCTGCCAGAGTGCAGCATGTTCTTCTCCATGGCTGACATGTAGAGCCACAGTTGGTCTCTGTTCCATTTGGGAATAATTGCAAACTGAGGAGCCCTGTGCTTGCAGGTTCATATCCTGGACCTGAAGAGGCAGCTGGAGACGGAGACCAACCGTCACATCAACACAAAGGAGCTCCTGAAGAACGCCCAGAAGGAAAGTGCCATGCTGAAACAGCAGCTGAACAACACTGAGGCCCAGCTCACATCCCAGTCCTCACAAAGGCCTCTAGGGAAAGGTAAAATCTTCTGCAGTTAATTTCTCTTTATGCTAAGCATTGCCATCTGCAGAATGGTAAAATTCATAGTCCATGATAATTAGAATTGGGACAACAGTACACTAAATAATAAATCACTTTGTTACTGCAATCACATATTCAGGCAGATGATAACTAGCATGATTTATTAATGTACAATTCACATCCACATTCCCCTTTGACAAAGGGGAAAAATAATGCAAAACTTCTTAAAGGATTCCTTTTATTATTTGAAGGAGATTAAATGTATTAGGCTACATAGTTTTAAATAGTCAACAAAGTTTATTATAAGCCTTTATTTTGGTGAGGGCTTACAATTTTATTTAGAGAAGCTTTGTAAAAATAATTGTTTTTATCATGTTATTATCCAAAAATTACTTCAGTTTTCACGAGAACAATGGTTTTAAGACTAAGTTAAACTTCAGTTAATGAATGTGTTCTAACATTGCAGGTCAGCCTAGTACAAGTGAAGATGTGGATGATCTTGTAAGTCGTCTGAGACAAGCTGAGGAGCAAGTCAATGACCTAAGAGAAAGGCTCAAGACTAGTTCCAGTAACGTGGAACAGTACAGGGCCATGGTTCTTAGCCTGGAGGAATCCCTCAATAAGGAAAAACAAGTAAGTAGTTAATTATTTGTTTTTATTTACTTTGTTTTTTAGAGCAAAAATTCACTGCTGCTTGTGATTTTCTGTTTTTTCAGTGTTGTTGTTCTAAATTACATGCTGAGAATACCTATTCTGGCTTTAAATTGTTAACAAAATTGTTAACAAAGTTTTGTGTCAGAATAATGTATTTAAACTGGATAAAAAAATGGATCTCATGTTGGATTTTAATGAAGGTGACAGAGGAAGTTCGTACAACAGTTGAAGCTCGTCTGAAGGAGTCTTCAGAATATCAGGCCCAGCTGGAAAAGAAGTTGATGGAGTCAGAAAAAGAGAAACAAGAACTGCAGGAGGAGAAGCGTAAAGCTGTGGAGAACATGGAGCAGCAGGTATGCACTGACCCTCCCTGAGAGTCCCCAGGAATGGGCTGTCACAAAGCTGCCTCAGCTTCACTTGGGTTTCACACTATAGCAGTGCCCTGAACCAGTCTTTTAGAGTGTACACAGAGTGCCTGAATTTGTGAGAGATTTCTTTAATTTATAAGTAATAAAATAATCACCATTATGAGTGACTGTGTTCAGCGCTCTGCAGATATTTTGCCACTCAGTCCTCTCAGTCCTGGGTTTGTTCTTACTTTGTGTTTGTTGTTCGCCTGTCACTGCAGCTTTCAGAACTGAAGAAGAGTCTGTCAGCTGTGCAGTCAGAAGTTCAGGAAGCTCTTCAGAGAGCCAGCACAGCTCTGAATAATGAACAACAGGCCAGGAGGGACTGCCAGGAGCAAGTAAGTTAGTGGTGTTTGCCTATTTTAGCCAGGGTCAACAGAATTCCTGTTAGCTTTCAGTTGAATTCAAAACTAAACTTGTTACTCAGGGACTGCTGGAGGCGGGAAAAATGCTGGGAGAGCACATTTTCTATTTTGGGAGCAGCTGCTTATTGAATGCAATAGATTTCTGTTTCTAAGGTCTGTTTCATTATGTAAAAAGATTGGCTTGGGAATGTAATTAACAGATTTTAATGAATTGCTGCCTTCATGCCCTGAGGAGGGGGCTGAAAATGCTCCCAACAAGACAATGGGGAAAGTATTTTTCTAACCTAATAGATAATTGTCATCTTTAACGACTGTGGGGCAGTGTGATATTTAGCAGCGGCTGGTAAGATTGTCTTGTTATCAACTGTTTTTTAAAGGGAATTTACTTTTCTGCAGATGAGAATTCGAGCAGCACTAATTGGTTTCAAGGATATCAAAAACTTTTGGCTGTTTAATCCAACCCCAAATGTAGTAGATGGGCATTTCCATGTTTCCTGTGCTTGAGAATAGCAGGGATTTTGGGCAGTGATTTTCTTCTTGCTTTGTGGTAATTTGATTTTGTCTCTTTGTACACATCAAACACACAAAATAAGGGTAGGAGAGTTCATTTATTCTGGTTTTGTGCAGGCAATGATGGCTTCTGAAGCTCAGAACAAATATGAGCGAGAGTTGATGCTTCATGCTGCTGATGTGGAGGCACTGCAGGCCATCAAAGAGCAAGTTGCCAAGAATGCAGCAGTGAGGCAGCAGCTGGAGGAGGCTGCTCAGAAAGCAGAGTCTGAGCTCTTGGAATCCAAAGCCTCCTGGGAAGAGAGAGAGAGAATGATCAAGGTGTGATGGGCTTTGTTGTTTCAGTGGGTTTTTTTCAGTTAACAGAAATTCAGCCAGAGAAATCAGACTCAATGAATGATTTTGTTGTAGGATGAAGCTTCAAAACTTGCATCCCGCTGTGAAGATCTGGAGAAACAAAATCGATTATTACATGAGCAGCTGGAGAGCATGAGCAATAAGATGGTGACTTCCATGAAAGAAGCCATCCCAACTGCAGCAAATGTTTCTCTTAGTGAGGAAGGCAAATCCCAGGAACAAATCTTGGAAATTCTTAGGTAACCTTAGCTCTGGGTTCCATCTCCTGGGGGTTATAAATTAGATTTGAACTTAAATAATTCTGCATTACTTTATACTTGAAGGATAATGTTAAAAAATCCAGGTGCTTTTTTGCTGATGAGGGGTGGTTGTTCTAGCTGAGAACATTTTCCTAGTGTGAAGTGGTGTTGAACTCCTCCCTGCAGGTTTATCCGTCGGGAGAAGGAGATTGCAGAGACGAGGTTCGAGGTGGCGCAGGTGGAGAGCCTGCGGTACCGCCAGAGAGTGGAGCACCTGGAGAGGGAGCTCCAGGAGCTGCAGGACAGCCTCAACGCTGAGAGGGAGAAGGTGCAGGTATGGCTGGGGGTTAATGCTTGTGATTTCAGTGAGTACGGGGCTGTTCTGTGGCTGCCTGTGCCCAAAAATGAATTTTTGAAAAATTTTGTTTTGGTTTTTTTTTAACTGGGATTGCTTATAACCAAATGAAGTATCTTGTTCCAGGTCTTGTGAGAGTGTGTGACAATCCCAAAAATCTCGTAATTAGGGAAAATAAAGATATTTTTTTTTTTCCCATCTCCTGCTTCCCCATGTCTTGAAAGTACATGTGAAATAATGAATGCCATGATAGCTTTCCAAGGTGGTGTTATACCATATACGGGTGGAGTATATGTGCATGCGCAAGCAAAACAAATGATTGGGTTGACTCTTTCCACAGGTAACAGCAAAAACCATTGCACAGCATGAAGAATTAATGAAGAAAACTGAGACCATGAACATACTCATAGAAACCAACAAGATGTTAAGGGAAGAGAAGGAGAGGCTGGAACAAGAGCTACAGCAGATACAAGCAAAGGTTAGTACTGAGCTTCACATAAACCTTTCAAATATTCAGTGTAGAGTTAAATGTTGGGATACACCATTGCTAATTCCAGTAAATATGTGATTTACATTATTCCTTTAGTCATACACTAATGAGGAAACTTTACATTTCCAATTTTAAAAGACTGGTCCATCTGCAGTATTGGAAAGCTTGAAGTTCAGTTCCATTTAGATGAACCTGAAAGTCAGTGTTTATCCTTAGCTAGAGGTATACCAGGAGCAAGGATATTATCAGCAATTACATTAAAAATGGCACAAGAATGCATATAAAACAGAGTACAGCTTTAGTAAGAGTTTAAAAGTGAGATGCTGCTTATTTTAATGGTAACCAGTGCATTGGATTTTAACATTAATAATCTCTCCTGTACCAAAGTACAGAGTGAGCATCTAAGATTGGGAAGTTGCACCAATATTTTTTTCTCTGTAGGATCATTCTCTGCTGTTGTCTTTGTCCTTTTCTCTTCCTCCAGGTGGCAGAGGGTTAGGAAAAGAAGGCAGAGAGTTAGGAAAGAAGCTCTGTCATGGCTTTTTCCTGAGGGATTCCTTCAGTCTCCTGAGGTGCAGAGTGTAACCCCTTACTGTGCTTTCTCAGGTACGCAAGCTTGAGGCAGACATCCTGCCCCTGCAAGAGTCCAATGCTGAGCTCAGTGAGAAGAGTGGGATGCTGCAGGCAGAGAAAAAGCTCTTGGAAGAGGATGTTAAACGCTGGAAAGCCAGAACTCAGGTGAGGAAATTCCTCCTTTCAAAGAACATAATGTGGAAAAAAGGCCCACCAGTCAAACAACTAAAAAAAGTGCTAAATTTTCTTACAAAGAATAAAAAACTAAGAAATATGTTTGAATTATAAAGCATTGTTCATGCAGCTTCAGAGTTGGCTGTTCCATATCAAAATGCAAAAGCAGTGGCTCTAATTCAAGGAGATTTTATGGCCATAACTGTGTAATTATTTTACAAAAATGCCCCTCTTTTCTTCCCCTTCCAGCACTTACTGAGCCAGCAGAAGGACACTGATCTCGAAGAGTATCGAAAGCTGCTCTCTGAGAAGGAGGCAAATGCCAAGCGTGTCCAACAGATGAGTGAAGAAACAGGCAGGCTTAAAGCAGAAGTTGCCAGGTGTGGTATTGGTCAATTTGTAAAAGGTTTGGTGCAAAGCAAAATATTCTAATTATAGCTGTATCTGGAAGTGTCATTTCCTAAGTGTCTCTGTGTAAGTGTGAAAGTTTTGGTATTCTTTCTGTGGCTTGATAACAAGCAGGTAAGGTGAAGTGAGAGTTGTTTTGCAAGCTGTCTATTAGCTGAAATTATTCCAAAATAATGTATTTTAGAATAATTTTTATTCTCTATTGCAAAATCCTAGAAAACATAATCCACTGCAGATAATGTGATGTTACATAAATAAGGGATATTGAAATGTATATATGTTTTCAAGCATCTCATTTGCATCTCCCTCTGATCTCTTGTCATTTAGAACTAACGCATCCTTGACTACAAGCCAGAATCTTGTTCAGAGCCTGAAGGATGAAGTAACTAAAATAAGAACAGAAAAGGACACTTTGCAGAAAGAACTGGATGCTAAAGTGGCTGACATACAGGAAAAAGTGAAAACTATAACACAGGTCAAGAAAATCGGTCGCAGGTACAAGACCCAGTATGAGGAGCTGAAAGCACAGCATGATAAGGTAGGTAGAACTGAAATGGAGCATTCCTTAGTGTTCCTGGGGTTTGCCGAGAACTTTTAAACTAATCACTTGGCACTAATCACAAAAGCATCTTGTGAAAGTAATAATGTTGGATCAGGTAGTCCCCTTCAGCCTTGTACCCCTTGATGCCTTTCAGATGGTTGCTGAATCGTCAACTCTGCCTTTGGCAGAACCACAAGAAGACCAAGTTTCTGCCCAAGAAGTACAAGAGCTAAAAGACACTCTCAGTCAAGCTGAAGTGAAGACGAAGAATTTGGAGACTCAGGTTGAAAGTTTACAAAAGGTAAGAACAGTGAGTAATTTCAGAGTACTGTTCTCCACTGCAGTCCTGAGTGTGTAACAGTGAAGAATGGGAGGATGTTTTGATGTCTGTTACAGAAATATGAGAAGTGACCAATTGTGCCTCTATTTTCTTGGGAAGGAGGGATCTTTAGTCTGGTGTAAATCTTAGTGTGTCTCACATTATTTCCTGGAATAAGTGGGAAAGAGAATGCTGTTCTCCAGCTCTTGCATTCAGAGAGGACTGAACTCCTGTTGTTGATAAGAAGCCTTTTAACCTTAATCCAGTGGCCAGCTAATACCAGCTCCTTGGAACTTGGGCCCCATATTTGCCAAAGTAGTTGGTTGTGGCCAACAATTGCAATCTTTCTCCCTCTCTAGACAATAACAGAAAAGGAAACTGAAGTTAGAAATCTTCAGGAGCAGATAATGCAGCTACAGGCAGAACTGGCCCGTTTCCATCAAGATCTGCAAGAGAAGACTACACAGGAAGAGCAGCTCAGGCAACAGATTACGGAGAAGGAGGAGAAAACAAGGAAGACCTTGCTTGCAGCCAAGCAGAAAATTGCACAGTTAGCTGGTATTGTAATTCTTTCTTTCTGTTCTTAGAGATTTTTGATTATTTCTGTGGAAAAACTTTTAGACAGGATGCTTGAAAAATATGGCCTGCTTCATATTTTACTGAAAAATATTTTCTAGACTAAATGCTACAGGGATTGTTCTAAAGTTTAAAATTTAATTCCTCCAGGGGATAGTATAAGTACATAAGTAGCTGCACACTAGACGTAGAAAAAGTTTTACTTACTTTTGGCCAGCCAACATGATTACATTTTTGATCCTTCCGTTGATTAGAGCAGATTGGCCCTACTAACAACTTGGGTAATCTCCCCTTCCCTAAATGCAGAGTTGCAAAACACATTGTCTCCTCTGTTTTTAAATGTCACCAAGAGGAATGATGGTGTAAGAGCTTGCTGGAAACATCTTGTACTTTTGGGACTACATCTGTAAGTTTTTATTTATTATTTATTACATATTTTTTTATCTCAGTTTCTTTTTATTTAATTGCAATTGAAAAGAAAAATGGCCATATTGCCTCCCAGATCTCCTTTTATAGCTTAACTTTTTTAGGATTTCAGGATACTTCAGTGACCAGGTAAAACACCCAGGTGTTCAGTATGCAGATTCAGCAAGGCTGGACCTTTTCCTGTTCCGCCAGGTACAAAAGAGCAGCTCACAAAGGAGAATGAGGAGTGGAAGCAGAAGAGCAGCTCCCTGGAGGAGCAGAAGACGGAGCTGGAGGTGCGGATGAGCGCCCTGAAGTCCCAGTACGAGGGGCGGATCTGCCGCCTGGAGAGGGAGCTCCGGGAGCAGCAGGAGCGGCACCACGAGCAGCGGGACGAGCCCCCAGAGTCCACAAACAAGGTACAGCATGTGCACAATCCTGCCAGGCAGCCCTGGCACAGCAGCCAGGCCACCACTGCCCAGCCTGGACTCAGGTGCCACCATGCCCGGCTCTTGGAAATCCGCAGGTTGGCCTCAGTAAGGGTTCAGAACTTAATTTAAATTTCCTGCCCTAATCAGAGTTCCCAGCCCCGACAAGCAGGCAGTTCTGCCATTCACTGTGAATCAGTCAAGGAGCTGTTCGTGCTCTGCCCTCTATTTTTGTATTTTACTCATGCATTCAGTATAATGGGTTCATGTCTCAAAGCTTCAGAAAATACCCGAGCAGTTACCAAATTGTTTTCCAGCCTTGGTATGGCTGGTATGATTTCGTTCAGGGAATTTGCCATATTACAGAGTCTGCCCAGGTAATACCCAACAAGCGTTTCTTTCACAGACTTGTTAGCGAAGTGCTGAAGTGTTTTCCATGTTGTTTTCTCTGTTTCATGTGTACCTGACATGATATTTCTGGTTTTTACCTAATAGGTCCCAGAACAGCAGAGGCAAATCTCACTCAAATCTACTCCAGCTTCAGGTGAAAGAGGAATGTGAGTTCAAGGGGTTTGCAGAGCTTCTGTGGTTGATACTTCTTGGGTTTATCATTATGTGGTTGCTCTTCTTTTTAGCAAACCACTGGCTAATAATAATTTTTCTTAAACAACTGCAAAGATAGATACTGACTGAAATAATGTGTTCCTCCTGTTTTCTCAGCTATGTCTAATCAATAGGGCTTTCAAGTTGCAAGCTGGCATATTAGCCACCAGGAAGATGGCATCTGGGAAACATAGAAAGTTTTTAAAAATTGTTTTCAGACTTCAAGGTTTTTGAAGTTGTGTAATTTTGATTGTTAATTTTAACCTTTTTGGTTTTGGGAAGGATCTGCCTTGTGAAAGAATGAGAAATGGAATGAACAGATAACTCTCAAAGATAAAATAGTCATTTGCCTAAGCCCTGAAATGGGAAATATTGCTGTACTACTGAGCTGGGATAACAAACTTCGTCTCAGCTATTATGAAATGTATCCTTTAGACAGCAAGACTTTCAAAAATGTCTCTTAAAATTTGGCTGCCCCTTGTCTCAGCCAAGAGATGATGTCACTCTGTATTGAGTGAATCAGTTTTGATGTAAGATGTGTTACTCACTGTAATAAAGTTCCAGCACAGCCAACGGTACAAACATTTTGATCTGTTACTAGATTTCCACTTGATTATCTTGGAAGAAACCTGTCAGTTCTCCAAGCTGGATAAAATGTTATTGATGGCGTATTGTGTCTCTCATTTTCAGCTATAAAAAGACAATTCCTTGGGCTGTTGTCAGGCTTTTAAATTTAAAAGCTTTTAAAAAACAGTGTTTCTGACTATGAAAATATACTTGTTTGTTATTTTTAAAGTCTGCTTTCTGTACCATGATGAAACCAATCTCCTGTTTTTCAGTGCCAGCACTTCAGATCCTCCAACAGCAAACATTAAACCAACTCCTGTTGTGTCAACTCCCAGTAAAGTGACTGCTGCTGCAATGGCTGGAAATAAGTCTACTCCAAGGGCCAGCATCCGTCCCATGGTGACTCCTGCCACAGTCACCAATCCCACCACTACCCCCACAGCCACAGTTATGCCAACAACACAGGTGGAGACTCAGGAAGGTGAGCTTTTTAGTGTAGTATAAGGATCCTCAGTACTCAGAAGTGCTGCCTTTGCCTTGAAAGTTTGGTGGCAGTCAGTTTGGAAGGGCCACAGACAGTGTCACTGTCCCTGCATCTCTTGGAGTGTTGCACTTCCATGACCATTCTACTTGCAGCAAAGTTCATGGTTCCTCAGCTGAAGATGTGCATAACATGAATTCATTTGCAGAACACTGAATGTGCTTGTTCAGGGCATCCTGAGAGGGACAATGTGAGCTGTGCTGGATGAATGAAGACCCTGACTGTGCTGCTGTTTGCCTTGCAGCCATGCAGTCGGAAGGACCCGTGGAGCACGTCCCGGTGTTCGGCAGTGCCAGCGGCTCCGTGCGCTCCACCAGCCCCAACGTGCAGACATCCCTGCCCCAGCCCATCCTGACTGTGCAGCAGCAGACCCAGGCCACTGCCTTTGTGCAGCCCACCCAGCAAAGCCATGCTCAGATCGAGCCTGCAGCTCAGGAGCCTGCCCCTGCCATTGTGGAGGTGGTGCAGAGCTCCCAGATTGAGAGGCCCTCCACCTCCACAGCTGTGTTTGGCACAGGTTGGTGTCATTTTGTAGGCCTGCCTTGCTCAATAGTTCCTTGTAGGTAGCTCCAGTTGGACCCTTGGCCAGCCAGGCCTCACTTCAGTTGGGGGCTTTTTCCCCCTCCCTTAGTTTACTGTACATTTTAAGAACTTCTAAAGTTAGGCTTCCTTCTTGAGCTGTCAGAAATGGTGCCTCTGAAATGCTGTTGGCACTGCATTGCTTGAAGTAGAAAGAAAATAAAACTTTGTGTTTGTCTTTTTCAGAGCAGCTTTGGAGTTTAATACATTAACCCTTGCTGGCTCTGTTTCCATGGCACTATGAGCAAGGTTATATTTAGGAGCCGTGAGTAAGCTACTTAAGCTTGAATTTAAAATATAGGAAGTGCTCTAATGCTACACACTGTAATACACTCTTGCACATCTGTTTGTCCTATACTGTGTAAATAGATCACTTATTCCCCAAAAAAACATTTTTGCAGACTGTTGGAGTTCTCTTTTTCCAGCTGATACTCTTCTTAAAAATTTTGAGTGTACTTGTCCAAAGCCAAGATGTTGGAAGAAATTTTTGGGTTGTACCCTGGGGCTTATACTTAGGGTCAGTTAAGTTGTGAATAAAGGCCTGAGAGCTTAAGACATAATTAAAGGGGTTGATGTTTTCCTGGCCTAGGAGACAGCTCAGTGCAATTCTGATTGTTTGTTATTCAATGCAGAAATGGAGGTGATCATCAGAGGAAAATATCAAAATTTTTGATTTCTGGTTTACACATGTGTTGTTCTGAAAATAACTGGGAGGTCTTTGCAGTTTCAGCTACCCCCAGTTCCTCGCTGTCTAAACGATCCCGAGAGGAAGAGGAGGACAACACTGTGGAGAACTCAGACCAGATCTCTGAGGAAACAGTGGATGCACCTACTTCAAAGAAACTGAGAATCATGCAGAGAGTTGGACCTGAGGTTTGCACAAACATAAAGTGCTACTACTTAATCTTTGTAGGATTTGAATGGGAAGAAAAATTATGTTACTTCAGAGCAAATCAGTGAATTCTTAATTGACTTTCTAATCTGTTGGGGAGGAAACAATTATATTTGGGTATCTAAAAAGGCAGAGGTTAAAACAGTTAGAATGAATGATGTAAATCTTAACCTGTAGCATGGGAGAGAGAGTGCCATATCCTGGAATTGAGGAAGAAGAAGTTCAAACATCTTTCAGTGTGGTTCAGAAGGTCTTTATCTACAGTAATTTTAGATAAAAATAAAGGGTATTTAGGAGATGGAAAGCAAAGATGAGTTGCTGGAAGAGCCTACAGAAGATGCATATGAATGTTGGTGTGAGGGATTTGGGATGTGCTGTGAAAAAGGGATAAAATTGATGAGACAGAACCTCACAGTGTTAAGGAAGCCGAAGATATTTTATTAACCCTGTACCAGAGGGATGTTCAGAAGGGAAAAAGGGCAGGATTGTGTAAGAACATTATCCTATAAGGATCTGGAAGGCTGGAGGTAGAATGGGAAGCTTTGGTGGTTTGGTTTTAGTCCTGAAAAGACTGAGGTATGCTGAGGTCTAGTGGACTGGGGAACTTGTATTTCTCCAGGGCAGGGAAGTGAGATTTTTGATAAAAGCATTGCTAAGGAAGCCAGAGAAAAGGTTGCCCATAATCTTTGTAGCAAAAGATAATTTTTATTGAAGTGAAGAACAAGAATCTCAACCATGTTTACGGCTAATGATAGGTTTTAAGTGAGAAAAATGTTTGTTTTCCCAGGAGGAGGTGACAGCCGAAGAGAGCACTGATGGAGAGGTGGAGGCACAAACATACAATCAAGACTCACAAGACTCCATTGGAGAAGTAAGCATATTTGAAGAGCAAAAGTCTTCAGCAGAAATAGCCATCTGCCCCCCAAACTCTCAGTATATTTAGAAGTGAAATCTCAAATGGAATCCTGCAGGTTTCCCATGGAAACCACTTTAAATGTTTTAAAGTTTAGACTTGAACTGCTCAGTCACTGACAGTCACCTGTCACATTCTCTTTTGTCCTCTCCTCTGGTCAGTTTTTAAGGAACAGCAGTAGCTGTCCTGTAAGCATCAGAGTGTGGTTCTCTTGCTGTTGGTGATGGTGCAGTGAACTTTGTTTGTTCTGGTGATTGCCTTTGCTCTTTGGCAGGGTGTGACACAGGGGGAGTATGCGGCCATGGAGGACAGCGAGGAGACTTCCCAGTCTATCCCTATAGACCTGGGGTCCCTTCAGTCAGACCAACAAAACACTTCTTCATCTCAGGATGGCCAGTCCAAGAGAGATGATGTGATTGTAATTGATAGTGATGATGAAGATGATGATGATGAAGAAAATGAAGGGGAGCAGGAAGTATGTATATCATGGAATTCCTTTATGATATTGTCTTTCATGAGATGCAAAACTAATTTAATCAAAATATTTTTGACTGAGTAATTGGTCTGTATTTTTGTTGCCTGAACTTGCAGTGTTTTAAAGCTACCTGCTAATTCACCTTGAATTTTTCTTTTACCTTCCTTTATCTGAACCCTCAGGCTTTTCCATCTTCTTTCCTACCCTTGACCTGTTGAAGAGGGAGAGAGGGAGTGTCTGGGTGGGTGTTGATCTGTGCACCACATCCAGCCTATTCCACTCCCCTTTCTGCATTTCCCTAAGGCTCTTTTCTTGTCTCATCACAGGATTATGATGATGAGGAAGAGGATGATGAGGATGATGATGAAGACACAGGGATGGGAGATGAAGGTGATGACAGCAATGAAGGAACTGGTAGTGCTGATGGCAATGATGGATATGAAGCAGATGATGCTGAGGTGAGATTTGTACCTTTCTTTTATAGCCTGATAAATTTCTTGCAACAAATCAGTGCTGTAATACTCACTGTTTTGTTGAAAGAAATTTACCAATACTCATTCACAAATGTGACTGCTTGGAAGAGAAAATCCTGGTATGAATTCATCCCCAAAAGTTGAGGGATGATACTGGGTCATGGTAATTTTTTACAACTGGTGTTTTCACAAGAAAAATCAACTAGGAATCTTTAAGAGGGCTGAATGAAAATACAAAGTACAGGAGCCAGCAGCAAATACTGTGGTTGCAAAACTGGTGAGGCTTTTGAAGAACTGGATATTTCACTATCTGTTGTTATTAAATGATAGTGGCTACATTATTCAGGTTTATATATGCACAGGTACTCAAAACTCCTGAAATCTCATACAGTTGAATATATTTACCTAATGCTGTAGATACAAAAATATTTTAAGATTGTCATATATTTGACTTTTTTTACTTTCTGAATACTTTTGTACTGCTTTTATATTCTCTTTACAACCTATAATTTGTTTAGTCATACTCTGTTTATGTGGGATTTTAGGGTGCTGATGGTACAGATCCTGGAACAGAGACTGAAGAGAGCATGGGAGGAGCTGAAAGCAACCAGAGGGCAGCAGATTCCCAAAACAGTGGTACAGTTATTCCATGTTTCTTCACAGTCTGTGTAGGTAGAGGGAGGGAAATGTAGAAGCTATTTTTCATGTGTTAAAATCTGCACTTAAAAGTAAAAATATCAGTGAAATACTAAAGGCCATTTCAATGTGCAGTGTGGATTCTTTTGAAATTATCTTTTCTGGATTTGTTCTAAATTCCTTTGAAAATCCTGCAAGCTCTGGTTGCTGTGGAAACTTAATGGCTCACTGGATTAATCAGCACCTGAATAATTAACACTTTGTTTCAGTGCTGGAGTTGTAGCTGGCACAAGTCCTCTTCAAGTGATTTTACATAACAACACTGGGCTGTCCCCAGGCTTGCAAGGGAAAAATGAGTTAATTGGTGGCAGAATTGCAAGATTTGCCTTCATGCATTCAACTTGGTTCCTAAGGTTTTCCCCGTGTGTGTTTGTGTTGTAGGAGAGGGGAGCACGAGCGCTGCAGAGTCCACGTTTGCCCACGAGAGCCTGCGGGAGCAGCAGCCGTCGTCGGCATCGTCCGAGCGCCAGGGCCCGCGGCCCCCGCAGTCCCCAAGGAGGCCCCCGCACCCCCTGCCCCCACGGCTCACCATCCACGCCCCTCCCCAGGAGCTGGGGCCCCCGGTGCAGGTACAAACCAGCTCCAGTGCCTCAGGAGACTTGGGGAAAAAAATTGCTGTATGGTTTCTTATCAATGTAATCCATTGGGAAAAATGTTGCCAGTTGTTCAACATGATGGAAATGGTAGCTGAACAAAGGGGTTTAGTCATCCTGCAGATGATCCTGCTGGACAGGGAATGTACAAATCCATCCCCAGTGTCTTACTGCTTTTTATCTTGGAATTCTTATTATATTATACCAGTGCTGTGTCAGTCAGTGGCTGATGATGCTTCCACTCAAAAAGCTTTTCTTAGCCAGGTTGTAGCTCAGATTTGAAGGGTTTCTATGAGTTGCCCCAATGTAGATGGGGCAAAGGAATGCTGCCATTTATTTTCCAAGTTAAATGTTTCACAGTCAATGCCTGACCCACAATTATGCTTCTTGAAGACCTGTAGATTTTGTAAATTAAAACATCACAACAGGAATTCTTCAAAAATACCCTGACTGAAATGATCTTTTACCATTAACTTGTGCTGAGGCATCACAATATTTTTGTGTGCAAATTTTCTGTATTCAGTAGAGACTTGAGTAAAAGATTACTGTCACTTGCCCAGAATATACACATTGTACCCCCAGAGAGTGCTGGGGCACTGAACAGGCTCCCCAGGGAATGAGCACAGCCCCAAGGCTGTCAGAGCTCCAAGAGTGTTTGGACAATGCTCTCTGGCTCTTCCTGGGTTTCTTGGGTCTGTCCTTCATGCAGGAGTTGGACTTGATGATCCTCGTGGGTCCCTTCCAGCTCAGGATATTCTATGATTCCATAATGATTGCCATACTTACTCATCTAGCTGCTATCCTTGGCTCTGACTGAACACTTGTATGTTGTTAGAATTCCAGGACCACATTCACACAATTTCCCCTTTTCTTTCCCATAAAGAGAATCCAGATGACTCGGAGACAGTCGGTGGGGCGAGGGCTTCAGCTGACCCCTGGGATAGGTGGAATGGTGAGTGGATCAGAGTCTACTACTAATGCCCTGCTTTGAGGGAACATTCCTGACTCTTGGGGTTACTTTGGTTTCTAAAGAAACCTGTCTTCTGATTTCAAGGGGGGATGGTCTCTGTAGTCTTGCAGAAAATATCCTACTCCTGTTAATTCTTGTATTAATGGAAGGCAAAGATTAGAAAACTCCCAGGAAACAAAAGGCTTCAAAAGAGGCTCAATTGGTTTTGTCTAAGGTGATTTTATTTACTTATTTTTAGAGTCAGTCAGTGGCTGCGTTGCTGGAAAAAACAATACTAAGTTCAGCCTCATCCTAAAGGAATAAGACTAATTTATGCTGTCTCCATCAGCTAATTTTGAACCCTTTATTCAGCTGTATTTGGCAGAACAAATGCAGGTTCAGTGAGAGAAAAGAGACTAAGTATCTGTGAGACCAAAGGCATCAGCTTTAGATGTCTGAAATCAAACAAGAATTTTGTTAGAGCTAAATCTGTCTTTGTTTTGCTGGACTGTGTGGAAAAATCAACCTTTAACTCAGCTGGTATAAACTGGAAATACATTGTAGGCTCTCATATCAGTCTCTTTTTTTCCAGCAGCAGCACTTCTTTGATGATGAGGACAGAACAGTTCCAAGCACACCAACTCTTGTAGTTCCACATCGTACAGATGGATTTGCAGAAGCCATTCAGTAAGTAGATGCGAAAAGAAAAAGGGGAAAAAAAGGCTTTTCTCTATTCTTTATTCTATTTCTTTCTATTTTTTAGTGAAATGAAAATAAATTTAAATTAAACAAACTTGTGATTGAAGTAACATGGTAGGTAGTAGGATAGATAACTGCACGTGCAGATAAGTAATTATTGTTAGAATTGTATGTCATATAACTGATCAGCAAATTAGGAAGTGAATATTTTCCAGAGTATTGTAACCTGGTGATTTAAGAAGAGATTAAACAAACAAAAAAGTTCTATCATAGTTCCTTCCTTGTTCTTCCTCCCTCCCTATTAATATTGCCAATGAAAGTAGGAAAAGTTGCTTCCATTTCTGTTTTCAGGATGTTCTGGACATGTCCAGCAATCCACTTAAAATTGTGAGGGTCCATAGAATGGATAAGTAAAGAATATTCTCTTCAGGACTGTTGTACTGATTTTGAATGCATTCCTAACAATTTGAGAGCTAATTGCTGTTTATTTAGCAGTAGCTCAGCTGATTTTTATGGTCACTATTAGTTTATTTTGTCTCATGCTTGATTTGTTCTCCTGGTCAGAAAGTTCTCCCCCCTGCCCTGATCTTTGGGGAAGTTGCAGAATTCCTCAAGTCTCTATTTTCCAGTTCTCCCCAGGTAGCTGGAGTTCCTCGGTTCAGATTTGGGCCCCCTGAAGATATGCCACAAACCAGCTCCAGTCACTCTGATCTTGGGCAGCTGGCATCACAAGGAGGTAAAGCACTTCTGGGCTCTCTTTTCTGTGGGTCTTTGAGTGAAGAAGAGAGAATTCAGTCAACAAAACACAATTCTTCACACAACACTTCAGGAAATTGTTGAAGTGTAGAAACCTGCAACTCTTAAATAATTGTTGTCAAGGAGAGAATAACAGAAATTGAGAAGGTGTTATCTTCAAGCTGCTACATTTATAGTTGTGTTGGGATTTTGAAATTGAATGAAATATTGAAGGAATGGTTTTTAACTTCAATTTTACTATTGGTTGTAGCTTCTCTGTGGTGAAACAATAGGGGAAAACATCAAATGCAAAGAAATCTTTGGGCTATATCCTCATTTGCTCAGAGATGGCCAGGCTGTTGTGTTTGTTGTTGGTCTGAATCACTCCCTTTCCTGGCATTCCTGTTGGCATGGAACACAGGCTGTTCTCTGAAAAAATCTCACAGCAAAATAATGGCATAATACAAGGATGAAAGTTAAGAAAACAAGCAGTAATATTTTCATGAAGGTTTTGCCTTCCAATAAATTATGGTCAGCTCTGGCAGTAAGTCAAAACAAAATAACAAAAATCTGCCTAAATACAAGTGACTGGATTTTATCAAATAGCCAGAGGGAAGACATTGGTTAATCCTTTTTATAGCTGCTCATTTGGATGGATTGTCACTGGAACTTTGTATTGCAGGTTTAGGGATGTATGAAACCCCACTGTTCCTTGCCCACGAGGAGGAATCAGGGGGTCGTAGCGTCCCCACAACACCATTACAAGTGGCAGCACCAGGTAAGTGGCAGAGGTGCAAGGAATTTTGCAGAGGTGCAGGTGCTTTTGCAGAGGGAAGCTGGGAATGATTCCCCGTGGTCGGTGCAGTGCTGCTGCTCCTCAGGAGCGCTGGGCAGCCTGTCCCCGAGCTGCCTGTGCTGTCACAGGCTCTGTGGGCAGGGCCTCAGGGTGTCTGTGCTCCCCAGTGACAGTGTTCACAGAGAGTGCCTCGGCCGATGCCTCGGAGCACGCGTCCCAGTCCGTGCCCATGGTCACCACCTCCACCGGCAGCCTGTCCACCACCACCGAGCCCGGCGCTGGCGACGACGCCGACGAGGTCTTCGCAGAGGCAGAGTCTGAGGGGTAAAGCACCGCTGCTGCTTTGGCTCACTAGCACTGCTGATATGTTCATTATCACCCAGGGGCAGCCCAGACAGCGCTTTGTAGTGCTGTGAGGCAGGACAATCTGTGTCTTCATCCAAAACCAGTGGTTTTCTGCTGATCTCCTTGGGGTTTAACAGAGTTAATATAAAAGTCACCAAAAAAAATTATTTTTTAAGAATGCAGAGCACTCTGTAGTAGTCAAATACTGATGGTAAAGGCATGGGTTGAAGGATCAGTTTGCAGAATAAAGACTAAGGCATTCCTGTGTAATACAGAAAATCACTCCTCATGCAAAGCACACATACATGATTAAGTCACCCAGTAAAGACAGTGCATGTACAAAAGATGAAACACGGGGCTGGAATAAGCAGTTCTTAGTGAATTTTGTAGACAAATAATTTTGACATTTGCTTTACAAGTGCAACTTTTAATATTTATAATAATTGCTATATTTTGTATTATGATGAAGTAAAGATCTAAAAGGGGACAGTTTATCGTTTTATGCTATATTTTACTTTTGATTTTCTTTAAATCTTTGTGTTGCAAGACAGGGTGGTTTTTTTCTGGACCTTTTTGAAGCTATGCAAATATACTTACATGGTTCTCCTCCTCCACCTTCCCTTCTAGCATTACTTCAGAAGCAGGTCTAGAAATCGATAGCCAGCAAGAGGAAGAATCTGTTCAAGCATCTGATGAGTCAGATCTTCCTTCAACTAGTCAGGATCCTCCTTCAAGTTCATCTGCAGGTACAGGATAATCACAATAATAGTTGATACCTTTTCATTAAGAGTGAGAATTCCTTTGTCCAGCATCATGGCTGGTAGCCAGGATATACAAAATAAGATAAAACTCTTAGAATCAGATTCATAGAATAGTTTGGGGTGGAAGGGATCTTAAAGCCCATGCAGTGCCACACCTGCCATGGGCAGGGACATCTTCCACTAGCCCAGGTTCCAACGTGGCCTTGGGCACTTCGAGGGGCAGCCACAGCTTCTCTGGGCACCCTGTGCCAGGGCCTTACCACTGTCACAGAGAACAATTCTTTCCCAATATCCCATCTGACCCTGCCCTCTGGCAGTGGGAAGCCATACCCTCTTGTCCTGTCCTTACAGGCCATTGTCCCAAGGCCCTCTCCAGCCCTCCTGGAGCCCCTTTAGTCACTGGAGGGGGCTCTAAGGTTTCCCCAGATTCTGTAAGAGCAAGATCATATTTTAATGCTTATAGATTCTTTGGTACTTTGGCAAAACCATTTTTCCTTGGACCGCAGTAACTGGAGTAGGCAAAGTAAGAACAACAGTTCAAGGAGCAAACATTACTGATACTTTGATTTATTCACTGGCTTATTTGATGTCAGCTTTAGAATATTTTTAATTAAATTGTGAAACAACAAGTTAATCTCTATTCAGTTATCAATTAACCCCTTGTATAGAGAGCAAGAGAAGTGCAACTTATTTGCTTTGAAGCTTTTATTTATATTAGAGGAGAGGTCAATGAAATAAGTAGGCACCTTCATCATTCTAAAGTAAAGAAAGCATAAACCATATCAAAACATGTAAAGATGAGAAGCTGGCAGGCACAGCCACCCTTTCTTTCTGCACTGCCTCTCCCCACAGACACGAGCAGCACTCAGCCCAAGTCCCTGCGCCGTGTGCGCCTGCAGCCCCCGACGCTGAGGACGGGCGTGCGTGGCCGGCAGTTCAACAGGCAGAGGGGTAAGTGCTCCTGGCTGCTCCCAGCCTGGCAGGGAGTGAGTGAGTGACACAGCAGCCCTGCCTCCAGTTTGGTGGGTTATCCTGAGCTCTAGTTGGGGTTTAGTGTGTTAGGCTGAGCAGGTTTCAGACAGGCAAACTTCCTTCTGCAGTGGCAGCTGGCTCATATCAGTAGAGAGAAGGGCATTACATCTTCAAAGTTTTAAAGGAAGGTTCCAGAAGTCTGTTAGGACAGCAGTTGAGAAAATTCTGGTTTTAGCATTAGAGAAGCTTCCATTTGGTACATTAAGGATTCCAGTTATATCAATGTGTACTCATTGAAAAAAGCTTTATTGGAAGTATTACAGGTTTTCCAGTGTAATGGAGTTAAACCATGGCAAGAAATTATTTTTGCAACTTCTGTACTTAAAAAAAAAGCCTTTGGATTTTGTTTTGTTTTGCATTATTTTAACATTGTAGAAGACTCAATATTAGCATTGAAATATGGATTAGCTGCTATTTTACGGGGAGAAAAATAAGGAGGTGGGACTAGGATAGATTTTCTTCCATCTGTCACCATTTTTTTAATAACAAGGAGGGACTAAGTGATTTCAGATGCGGTAAGAATCCTCTGCTCATTGGTTTGGCTCAGGATCACAAGTCACCCCCAGCCTTTTCCATGACGCAGGTGATGTGTACATGTGTCACCAGGCCTAGGGGGAGAGAGGGGGAACTTGAACTGTATCAGAAAGGAACCACTCCACTGCCCTGACAATTCCTTAGGAATGATGAAGTATCACCTGTGCAATGGTTGAGTAGAAGGGTTTATACTAATGCACTTGTTTTCTTTCCCTGCACAGGTGTAACTCATGCCATGGGAGGCAGAGGAGGCCTGAACAGAGGAAACATTAGTTAAATGAAATGTAAAGGACTTCTAGCTGTGTATACAAAATGCCAGTTTGCCTGTGATTGCTTAGTGTAATGAAGCCAGAGCTTGAAGCAGCATTTTAATACTTAGAGTTGTGTGCACATATTTCATTGTCTTTTATTAATAAAATTAGAAAAAACATTGACATCCAAATGGCATCTTGATTTGAACTCCTCTGCTGTGCATCACTTGCTGGGACAGTTGTACCAGTCTTTGGTTACAGTCTTTCCTGTGAGAGCAGTAACAGGCCGTGCTATTCTTTTGCCAATATCCAAACTGTAGTACCGATCTGAAAGGAAGAGAGGTCAGGATTAAATTCCAGAAACTACATTTAATTCATGGGAAGAATTCACAAATTCAAGCCTGCTTGTTAGTGTCATTTAGGCCTGGATAACAGATTTACTGTTCCATGTCCATATAGGGAGCTGAGAGGCTCCAACAATAAATTTCTTTCCTCAGCTTTATTTTTCAAGTGTCCTTAGTTGCAGTAAGTTTTATGGCATTGCTAATAATTAAATCAGTCCCAAGAGCAGGAGCCAGGGAAGAATGTTCTTGTGTTGCTAGAGCACAGAAATAGTCTTAAGAATTTGGAAATCAAACTACATCCACAACAATCCTGCACTCACTACAGCAGTGGGAAGTCTATGGTCCCTGAGTGTGAATGGGCCTGTGAGGCTGATTCCTCCAAGGTGAGGAACTGGGACTTTAATAGCCTGTATTTGGGTATGGCTTGTTCTTAGAGCTATTTAATTTTATGAAAACTGAGGAATGCTTATATGGGATCCTGGCTGGGGGAATGAGTCTACCTAATCTAGGATCACAAATAATTTTTTGGGGCTAAGTCAAGCAGTTCATCTCCCTCCTTTTTGTGTTTTGTCAGAAACATAGTTCCATAGAAGCCATTAAAAAATTTGCTGTGTTGTGATCCAAAGACTTAAGTCTATCATTAAAATAATCCTTCATTTAAGGTTTGTCCCTTTACAAGGCTGAACTCCCTGGCAATGCATTCCCCAACTGGCTCCTTTGAACCTCTGTATTTCATTGCTGCACCTTGTCCTGATTTTTAATAGAAACATCTCTTGATTATGGGCAACCTTTTAATCCTCAGGACTTTTTAGTAGTGCTGAAAGCAGTACCACAGGTGATAACAGGAGCTTCTTCCCCACCCCCTTTTGAGGTCTATAGTGATGTGCTTTAGTTTTACTTACTGTAAGAGAAGGCATAGTAGTCGTAGCCATCGGGCTTGTTCTGGTTGGGTATGGAGAGAGTTGAGTGGACAACCTTGGGGAGCCCTCTCCAGTACGTTGTCATTTTGATTTCCTTGCGCAGAACTCCTGCAAGCAAAGGAACCTTCCGTGAGCAGCTGTCCCCTATATCCATTAAAACCTTCCAAACACAAGGTTGTGCCAGCACCTACAGAAAGCACCTGTGTAAGAGAGCCTTACCAGAGGGGTAGGGGTTGATCCTGACGGTGCGGATGACGGTCGGCATTCGCACAGCACGCTGGAAGCGCCGCCGGATGACAACTCTGGGGACAAAGGCTGGGTATCTGATGGTGACCTGGGCTCTTCTTTGGCACTTCTTGGCTGGTTCTTGTCTGTACACATACTGCTGCATGTTCCCATCTACAACACACATTTGTTTTGTTAGTTTAAAAAACAAATCCCCCCCCAAAAAAACACCCAGCTTGATCAGGTATGAAAATGTCATTATATTCCTAGCACACATAAGGAATCAATAACAGGAAATCAGAAATGGAGGTGGAAATTTCCACACATAGTTAGGAACTAACAAGATTAAAGCCTTCCCTTCTCTAATTAACTTGAGCCTAAAATAGCTTTACCACCAGACAAAACTTATTTCAGTGTTCAGCCACTACAGTGGTGGATTCCCAAATTCTCACCCTTACAGACCTGGTTTAAAATGCACTGAAAGACCTCCAAGTTCTAGTACAAATTTTTTAAAAGCTTCAGGCTATTTTTGAGCACCTGGAGCACTGGCATAACTTTTTGTTTCTGTGTTTGAAAGAAATAGGTCTTGGGTCAAGAGAAACAGTGTTTTATTCCTGACCAAGGCAATTCAAGCACCTTCCTGAACTTCAGGAATACAAAACATACCTCTTTTGATAAAATAAACAGATTCTGGTCTGGTGTTGTATCTTGCCACAGGGAGGGTTGCTACTATTCTCCCACTTAGCCCTGCAAATCCAGTTGCGAGAGGTTTGGGATAGCCATTATCCATAACACCATTCGTGAAACGCCAGTACAGGGGACCCTGAGCATGTAAGGGAAAAAAAAAAAGGAGCTTTAGAGGAAGTTAATTCCTGGTTATTCAACAAAACAAACATGAAGAATAATCCATAATCAAGCACTAGTTCTTTGACAGCTACATTGTAAATCTGACTGGAATCACTCCTACATCCATACAAATGGGATAAAACTACTACAACTTCATTAAGTACCTCCTGCAGCCTTTTAACTTTTGAGTAGGGCTACAGTATTTTAGAAGCCAATTTTTAAGAGGGGTTGCTGAAAAAGGGGTTTCCTTTCTAAATCTCTTAAATTTTCATAGATATAACAAGCAGCTTGAATTCCAGGACTGAGTGATTTATTGGGAAGTAACTGCATGACAGCTTTAAAGCAGCGTGGGCACTTCATTAGCATTTTATTTCAGCTTGGGAAACGTACTAGAAGTAAGCTTAGGCAATCTTTTTCCCCAATATCCAATCTGAACCTCCCCTGGTGCAACCTAAGGCCCTTTCTCATCCTGTTATTGTTGCCTGGGAGCAAAGCCCGAATCCACTCGGCTGTCCCCTCCTGTCTGGGAGTTGTGCAGAGCCAGAAGGTTCCCCTGAGCCTCCTTTTCCCCCAGCTGAGCCTCCCCAGCTGCTCCTCATCAGCCTCGCCCCATCGTGCCGGCCGGACCACTCCCACCTTGATGAAGAAGGTTTTTCCATCGCAGTTGCACCTGGAGAAGACGGAGTCGATGGGCGAGGGGATGCCCCAGCCGTCGGTGATCCGGCGGGGGTTGGTGGTCGGCGGGCTCCGGCCGTTCAGCAGCCAGTAATAGTGACCTGGAGCGGGGGACAGGCGTGAGGGGCGCCGGGGGCAGCGAGGGGACATCGCCGTCCTGCCCCGGGGGACGAGGCTGAGCCGGCCCCATGAGGGATCTGAGGGGACGGACTCGGCTCGGGAGAGTTTCGTGAGGGGTGAGTGGCACCGGGGCGAGTGAGGGAGGAAAGAGAGGAGGAAGAGAGACGGGGCAGGTGAAGGAGGAAGAGGAGGAGGAGGAGGTGACGGTGCAGGTGAAGGATTGGGTTCGGGAAAGGTGAGGGTTCGGGAGGAGGCTGGGGCAGGTGAGGGAGGAGCTCCGGCGGGGGCTCTGTGCGGGGGAAGGAGGAGGGCCGGAGCTGGAGCCAGAGCCGGAGCTGGGTAAGGTGAAGGAGGAGCGGGGCCATGCCGGGGCAGGTGGAGGATGTTCGGAGCAGTCTCACCTCGGAAGACGGCCAGGGTGCCATTGGGCAGGGCCACCATGCCGTCCGCTGGCTTGCCGCTGCACAGGTCCTTCTCGTCGTTCCTCTCTGCAAAACACAGCCAGGTGGGTTTGTTTAAGGTTCCACAAGAACGGCCTTAGCTTTCCCCTCGGCCCCGCCGGTGGGCCAGGGATTAATTCCTCACTGGGGACGAGTTCTCGGGAAGGTCGGCTCTGGTGCTGCGGCCCCGGCAGTGCCGAGTGACCAGGTGGGTGTCTTTGCTTATTGCCACCTAAGTACCCGTAATTCACGAAAACACCTACAAACACCTCGTGTGCTACATGCTCTAGGATTTTATTGTTCCTTTAAGCTGCTTTAGCGGCTTCTCTTCCCTCTTGTTATTTCTTTAAAAAAAAATTATGCTTTTTTGTGGTTAAATATATATATATGCAGTTAAATATAACAGAAGGATGAATCTCAGTCAGAATGAAATTCAAGTATTTTGCCTCTAAATCCCTAGTTTTTTCCCCCAAAATATCTTTCAGTATCTAATTCAAAAATTGCCCAAGAACCTGCAGGCTATGTCTGATTAAAATAAAGAGAAGGCATGAAAAAGTTTGTGGCAAAAAGCATGACAATAGTCTTCTTGTCTCTTTTATATGATATTTTTAGTATGTGGCTACAAAATACCAGGTTAGGTACCATGAGGGAGGGTGGATATGCAGCCTGACTTCTAGCAATTTTTTCATGGGATTTAGAAATTTGTCATCTTTTTCCTTGACTTTTTGTCTGTTTGCATCTTCTACAATAGCAAGCAGGAGGAGGAGAAACTTACAGCAAACAATTTTCAGTAGGACCACTTACTGAAACCAATTATGGTAGATCGTGTTCTAAACTACCTGGAGGATTTAATTAATTCCACAGCTGCTGATGCTTTTGTACCTGCTGGAATGCACTTACCTGGTGTTTCTCCAGGGAACATTGGCAGGTCCCCAGCTTGTATTAAAGGCTTGTTTATCTCGGGCTCTTCTTTTGCTGGTAGAGTTTCAGGTTCAGTTGGATGAGGTTCTTCTACAGCCTCAGTGACCTCCTGGAAATATATTGTTGGCTTGGATGTCCCATTAGACACAAGATACATTTCTTCTATTGTGTCCTTTTTATCCCTTGTTGTGGTCTCTTTGGTAACTGTAGTCACCTCTTCTTTGGCAGTACCAGGGGCCTTTTCAGTGACACCTTCCATTTCTTTTTCAGGTGTGGTGCTCATTTCTTTAATGGTTGTTTCCTCTTTTTTACCAGCTGTTGTCATCTCCACAATAACACAAGAAGCACCTGGGCTCTCTTTGTCTGCTGCTGGCCCAGCCTGCTCAGTGTCTGTAGTTGTCTCTTTTTCATTTGGTGTTACAGCCTCACTGGGCTGAGGAGTCGAATCTTCCTCGATGGTTGTTACCAGCACAGTGTGACTGGGCAAGGGAGCTGTGGCTGCTGTTGTTGCAGTCTTGGTGTCTGTAGAAGTTGTTTCTGATTCAGCTGCTGCAGTGACAGGTTCCTTGGCCGTAGGAGCTGTGTTTGGAATGTCATCCACACCTTTAGGAGAATCACCTGGTTTAGCTGTTGTCACCATAGCTGCAGTAACTGTGTCTTTCCCGGTTGCAGCTGTGAAAATGTCTTTAAGCAGAGTAGTTCTGTCTTTCTTTGGTGTTGTTGTCTCCTTGATCTCCATTGTGGTATCTGAAAGCATTGTCCCTGCCCCAGTTGTGGGGGAGTCCTTCCCAACTGTTGTGGGTGCAGCACTACTTGAAGAAGCCGTGGCTTTACTGGCCTCAGGGGCTGCAGGGGTGGTTGGGGAGTGAGCATCCTCGGCTTCAGAGGTGGTGGGAGAGTCTGCCTTGGTTGTAGGTTCATCTGGGGTTGTTTCTTCAGGTTTAGGAGTAGTGGGAGAGTCTGCCTTGGTTGTTGGCTCTTCTGGGGTTGTTTCTTCAGGTTTTGGGGTAGTAGGAGAGTCTGCCATTGTTGGCTCCTCTGGGGTTGTCTCCTCCGTTTTGGGGGTTGTTGGCTCCTCTGGGGTTGTTTCTTCAGGTCTGGGGGTGGCAGGAGAGTCTGCCAAGGTGGTTGGCTCTTTGGGTTTGATCGTTGTTGGCTCCTCTGGGGTTGTCTCATCTGGTTTGGGAGTTGTTGGCTCCTCTGGAGTGGTCTCCTCTGGTTTGGGAGTTGTTGGCTCCTCTGGGGTTGTCTCCTCTGGTTTGGGAGTTGTTGGCTCCTCTGGGGTTGTCTCCTCTGGTTTGGGAGTTGTTGGCTCCTCTGGGGTTGTCTCCTCTGGTTTGGGAGTTGTTGGCTCCTCTGGGGTTGTCTCCTCTGGTTTGGGAGTTGTTGGCTCCTCTGGGGTTGTCTCCTCTGGTTTGGGAGTTGTTGGCTCCTCTGGGGTTGTCT
Source organism: Camarhynchus parvulus (assembly GCF_901933205.1). NCBI lineage: Eukaryota > Metazoa > Chordata > Aves > Passeriformes > Thraupidae > Camarhynchus > Camarhynchus parvulus. The sequence goes on along the minus strand of NC_044578.1, from coordinate 24,163,736 downwards.
CTTCTGGTTTAGGAGTTGTGGGCTCCTCTGGTTTTGGAGTTGTGGGCTCTTCTGGTTTAGGAGTTGTCAGCTCCTCTGGGGTTGTCCCTTCTGGTTTAGGAGTTGTTGGCTCCTCTGGTGTAGTTTCCTCTGGTTTGGGGGTGGTGGGCTCCTCTGGTGTTGGTGTTGTCAGCTCCTCTGGAGTTGTCTCCTCTGGTGTTGGTATTGTCAGTTCTTCTGGGGTTGTCTCCTCTGGTGGTGGTGTTGTCGGTTCCTCTGGGGTTGTCTCCTCTGGTGTAGGGGTTGTCTCCTCTGGTGTTGGTGTTGTCAGTTCTTCTGGGGTTGTCTCCTCTGGTGTTGGTGTTGTTGGTTCCTCTGGGGTTGTCTCCTCTGGTGTGGGGGTTGTCGGTTCCTCTGGGGTTGTCTCCTCTGGTGTAGGGGTTGTCTCCTCTGGTGTTGGTGTTGTTGGTTCCTCTGGGGTTGTCTCCTCTGGTGGTGGTGTTGTTGGATCCTCTGGGGTTGTCTCCTCTGGTGTGGGTGTTGTCGGTTCCTCTGGGGTTGTCTCCTCTGGTGTTGGTGTTGTCGGTTCCTCTGGGGTTGTCTCCTCTGGTGGTGGTGTTGTTTGCTCCTCTGGAGTTGTCTCTTCTGGTGGGGGGGTTGTCTCCTCTGGTGTTGGTGTTGTTGGTTCCTCTGGGGTTGTCTCCTCTGGTTTGGGAGTTGTCAGTTCCTCTGGGGTTGTCTCCTCCGGTGGAGGGGTTGTCTCCTCTGGTGGTGGTATTGTTGGTTCCTCTGGGGTTGTCTCCTCTGGTTTGGGTGTTGTCGGTTCCTCTGGCGTTGTCTCCTCTGGTGTGGGTGTTGTCGGTTCCTCTGGCGTTGTCTCCTCTGGTGTGGGTGTTGTCGGTTCCTCAGGGGTTGTCTCCTCTGGTGTGGGAGTTGTCTCCTCTGGTGTAGGGGTTGTCTCCTCTGGTGTTGGTGTTGTTGGTTCCTCTGGGGTTGTCTCCTCTGGTGTTGGTGTTGTTGGTTCCTCTGGCGTTGTCTCCTCTGGTGTGGGAGTTGTCTCCTCTGGTGGTGTTGTTGTCTCCTCTGGTGTAGGGGTTGTCTCCTCTGGTGTTGGTGTTGTTGGTTCTCTGGTTGTCTCTGGTTTGGTTTGTTGGTTTTGGGGTTTCTCTGGTGGTGTGTTTTGTTCCTCTGGGGTTGTCTCCTCTGGTGGTGGTGTTGTTGGTTCCTCTGGGGTTGTCTCCTCTGGTGGTGGTGTTGTTGGTTCCTCTGGGGTTGTCTCCTCTGGTGGTGGTGTTGTTGGTTCCTCTGGGGTTGTCTCCTCTGGTGGTGGTGTTGTTGGTTCCTCTGGGGTTGTCTCCTCTGGTGTTGGTGTTGTTGGTTCCTCTGGAGTTGTCTCCTCTGGTGTGGGAGTTGTCTCCTCTGGTGTAGGGGTTGTCTCCTCTGGTGTTGGTGTTGTTGGTTCCTCTGGGGTTGTCTCCTCTGGTGTTGGTGTTGTCGGTTCCTCTGGGGTTGTCTCCTCTGGTGTTGGTGTTGTTGGTTCCTCTGGTTGTCTCCTCTGTGGGGTTGGGGGTTGTCCCCTGGTTGGTGTTGTCGGTTCCTCTGGGGTTGTCTCCTCTGGTGTTGGTGTTGTCGGTTCCTCTGGGGTTGTCTCCTCTGGTGGTGGTGTTGTCGGTTCCTCTGGGGTTGTCTCCTCTGGTGGTGGTGTTGTCGGTTCCTCTGGGGTTGTCTCCTCTGGTGTTGGTGTTGTCGGTTCCTCTGGCGTTGTCTCCTCTGGTGTGGGAGTTGTCAGTTCCTCTGGGGTTGTCTCCTCTGGTGGAGGGGTTGTCTCCTCTGGTGTTGGTGTTGTCGGTTCCTCTGGAGTTGTCTCCTCTGCTGTGGGAGTTGTCTCCTCTGGTGTAGGGGTTGTCTCCTCTGGTGTTGGTGTTGTTGGGGTTTCCTCTGGTGTGGGTGTTTGGTTCCTCTGGCGTTGTCTCCTGGTGTTGGTGTTGGTTCCTCTGGGGTTGTCTCCTCTGGTGTTGGTGTTGTTGGTTCCTCTGGGGTTGTCTCCTCTGGTGTTGGTGTTGTTGGTTCCTCTGGGGTTGTCTCCTCTGGTGTTGGTGTTGTCGGTTCCTCTGGCGTTGTCTCCTCTGGTGTTGGTGTGGTTCCTCTGCGTTGTCTGGTGTGTGTGTGGTTCCTCTGGGGTTGTCTCCTCTGGTGTTGGTGTTGTCGGTTCCTCTGGGGTTGTCTCCTCTGGTGTTGGTGTTGTCGGTTCCTCTGGGGTTGTCTCCTCTGGTGTTGGTGTGGTTGGCTCCTCTGGGGTTGTCTCCTCTGGTGTGGGAGTTGTCTCCTCTGGTGTAGGGGTTGTCTCCTCTGGTGTCAGTGTTGTTGGTTCCTCTGGGGTTGTCTCCTCTGGTGTCAGTGTGGTCGGCTCCTCTGGGGTTGTCTCCTCTGGTGTTGGTGTTGTTGGTTCCTCTGGTGGTGGTGTTGTCTCCTCTGGTGGTGTTGTTGTCTCCTCTGGTGGAGGGGTTGTCTCCTCTGGTGTTGGTGTTGTTGGTTCCTCTGGGGTTGTCTCCTCTGATGGTGGGCGGGTTGTCTCCTCCGGCGGAGGGGTTGTCTCCTCTGGTGTTGGTGTTGTCGGTTCCTCTGGGGTTGTCTCCTCTGGTGTTGGCGTTGTCGGTTCCTCTGGGGTTGTCTCCTCTGGTGTTGGTGTTGTCGGTTCCTCTGGGGTTGTCTCTTCAGGCGTGGGGCTGGTGGGAGGCTCGCTGTCGGTTGCTGCTGCCTCGGTGGCATCAGGGGTCGGGTCTTGTGTTGGGGGCAGGTCGGTCGGGTCCATTTCAGTCAGTGGCTCCTCTGTGACGTCAGGGGTCACATCTTCTGCCGTTTCTGGAGTGGGAGGCTCAGCCTCAGTCGCTGGTTCGTCTGTGGCCTCAGGGGTTGTCTCTGCAGGTTCTGTGGTTGGGGCAGGAGTGGTCACTTGGATTTCAGGATCTACAGAACAAATACAAATTCGGTTCAGCCATTGGATTTACCATGCAGGTAGCTATTGCCTATAATTGTTTTACACCCATTAGCTATAGGTGCTTCCTTTGGAATAGCAAGTCCTTTTTTAACGGCCAAACTAACCTGGACCAGGTGAAATGGGAGTTCCTTTTGTCTGCATGGGACTTTGCAGCAGCTCAGCTCAATTTTAGGTGATCTCATTTGGCCAGCCGGGTGCTGCCCCAGGTTCATGGTTTAGTTTGGTGCCTGTTGGTGGAGCTGCCTGGGGTTTCCTGCTGCTTTCATGGAAAGGAAGCCACTTTGAAAAATAGTCCTTCTGACAGAACACTTCCCTTCTCAATCTGTTATTTTGATTTATTCCACTGCCCTACATTATAACTTAGTCTGCACCAACAACCTGGAGGTAGGGAAGTAAGATGAAAATCATTCCTGAACACAGAGCCCTGACTGCATCTCCTGCTGTCTCTTTGTTCCTTGGCTTGTTTTCCTCATTGTGATGCATGGATTTAAGGCTCTTCTTACTTCTATTTATAGTTACATTGATATGAGTCAAATCCTTATTCAGCAAGAAGAACAGTAAATGCTTCTGCATTTCAATCGCTCCCTAAGCAGTCTCTCTGAGATTTTGCAGATTAGTTCTGCATTCACAAACGTGTGTTTAGTATGAGCAGTACATTGCAGAATAGGTTTCACTGCCATCCCTTGTAGCTGAAATACCATAAGCCAGCTGGGATCCTGTTACTGGTTATTTGAATTTCCTTAATTTTCTTTCATTTAACCCAGTACATGGATTTTAGGTTTTTGTGGGGGGGATTTTGTGGTTTTTTTTGGTTTGGGGGTTGGGTTTTTTTGTAATAGGAAATTGGAACAGCGGAAAATAAGTACTCCAAATCTAAAACAAAAGGAAGAGGCTGGGAGGATTAAAATATTGACTGACTTCTAGTGTCTTTTCAATTGTGCTTCAAGTTCAAACTGGTCTCCTGAGTTATCACTTCAAATGCTGGAACACATTACCAAAGAACACAGGAAAGCAGCATATTTTCCAGTCAGAATAAATAAATAAATGTGTTCTCTGAAGCAGCGTAAGGCTGGCTTGATTGGAGCTAAAGAAACCTGCTAGGACATTTTCCTGTGCTGCCAGTTCACCACTGTCCCACTCTTCCTGTTCCAGGCATGGATGCTGTCCAAGACTGACAATGGTCTGTACCCTGTGTTTGGAGGATGTGTGTGACAGCCCAATAGAGACACAGGAGACATCACCTCTCTGCACCATCTGTGCTGAGTGAACTCTCCAAAGTCCTGAGGGCTCAGTGAGGTAATCAGTTTATAAACCAAGTGCTTCCAAGCTTGCTAACTGTCTGGTAATGTCTAGGATCAGCTTTCTATTTCCAGAGCAGGAAAATGGTCTTTAATTTTCCTTCAGGTAACACCCATCCTTGTGCATCCATATACTTGCCTACCTTCCACAGCTTCCTCTGGTGACTCTTCCTCATCTGTGGAGGACCTTTTAGATGTTGATTTGTTTTCTGGGGGAGTCTCCGGGGTTGGCTTTTCTGTGTGTGCTGAAAGAGAGAAGTGCTCCCATTAACAGATTATTTTATCTTTATAGGTGCTTTGTGTCAACTGTATAAGAGTGATTACAAAATTTCAGTCACCCTCTTCTACTTAAAACGAAGTTTCTTTTCATTTACAGGATTATTTACACAAGTATTTGTGTGAAAAAGAGCAAAAATACCCTTTTGATCCTGAAGTATTTCATCACAGATGGAAGTAATATTTTTCCCAGAAGTTTGAGGTGAGGCATTATTAGCTAATGGCAATTCTGAGGTGGGAAAAGAAATGAATTTTGAGCAGAGCTCTATGTTCTGAAAATTTGTCTTTTTTTTCACTACAGACGACTTTTTACTACTTGACTTTCACTACAGATAACTAACTCTAGTGGAAATAGGAGAGCTGTCACATTAGGCAAGAATTTACTTAGATAATCTCCTTGCAGTTCTTCAGATGTGATAATTCTACACAAGTGATTGTTTTGGAGAGGCATTTTAAAAGAAATGGTTTCCTTGAAGGAGACAGGAGCTACAAAGCAGGCATGGACCAAGGAAACAACATGGGTATTAAGCTAAATTCTAGCAGGCTGAGTTTTAGGAGAAATAGGAGGTTGTGTTCAGATTTTCCAGTTCGGAAGAGTGAATGGAAATTCAGTTGCATCCAGTAAGAGCGAGATAATATTTTGTAATTAATTGTTGGCCAAATTGTACAATTAGAAATGAGCTACTGGCATAGCCTTGTAGAAGTAACTTGTTAGTTGTGAAGGAAATGTGACGGAGCTCAGGGACCTGGCCAAATTATTTTGATCCAGCCAAGGGAGCTGGTAACTGCCAGAGGTGTGTGTAATCAGCTTTTTACAAAAGGAATGGGATTTTTATCTCCAAGGGATGACCATGGTGTCAAAAGATTTCCTTTCACAGCAAGCTAGTGCTCAAAGCAAGGAAGGTTGGGTATTGCACTATATCCTGAAACATTTATTGAGGAAGAGAGAGAAATTGTTGTAGTTGAAGCTGAATGACTCCTTTGGAAGCCAATTGCTGGGGAGGGGAATGTTTTGTTTTTGTGTGTACAGGTATTCAGGGATTAAAGAGCTCCTGGAGGACAGGGAAGTTAACAGGGAGCTCTGGATATGCATTGAACAGTTGCCTTTACTATAGAGAAAAAAATGTTCGGAGGATGCTAAAACAGCAAATTTATTCCAAGAGGTTTAACAGATTTCTCAGTTATTCGCACATAACATAAATAGCAAAATACTGAGTACAGTGTTTTGGGGGATTTCTGCTGGATTTTTTGACAAAAATTGATAGCAAAGCTTAGTACAATACAGAAAAAAATTCTTTAAGATTAGGAACAATTGATTAATTCTTCATTCTATTTTAACTGATGTGAAATGGTTTAACAGTGTTTTGTGAGTGTTTGGGTGTGATAAACTCAGCAGAAAGAGGGAAATATTAAGCAGCCTCATAAGCAGCAAATTCACCTCAATATGCTTCCAAGACACTTTTCTAGACATTCAGTCAAAAGACATAGCATCTGTCTGCTGGATATAGACTCTATTTCAGCCTAAATTACTGTGCAATTGTGTGGCAAAGCCAAGATGCTATCCCGGCACTTGGGGACCACTTGGGTGAAGAGAACCAAATGATAATTGTGACTTGTGTTGTGTGTCACACTGCAGGCTTTGGGAATTGGCTGCTTGGAGGTGCGCTGCTCTGTGGGTGCAATGACCCCCTGCCAAGCGTCACTTGTCAAGTGTCTTGACAGAAATTAATTTAGGTCTGTAGGTACCAGAAAGGTTTAAGGACATGATGGAATTAAACATATTCTGTTGTTGTTTTTTAGAGTTCATTTGCTGGTGTCCTTAAAGCTACATGAGGGCGGGACTGCACCTCCAGATCTGTGCCTTTGTGCTCAGCTGAAACCCCACCAGGCTCTGCAGAAAAGGACAGAGCAAAAGAAGTGACTGATTTTGCCCTGGACTGAACTTACAGCCTAAAGGTAAAATGTGTGTTTTCTTAAATTTTTTTCTTGCTACCCTGTCAACATGTGACATGCAGTTCCTCCCTCCTGCCTCACAGGATGGGTTTCTGGGTTGGGCTGTTCTTCCCACGCTGGATTTGAGATGGAGAGAATGCAGGATGTGCATCTCTAATATGCTGCCAGTGACTGCTTGTGGTGACCCCAAGCAAGTGGTCTGGAGGTCCAGGTATTACTATCCCCAGGCATAGAGTAGCCATTCCCCACTTTTGGATGGGTGGGGATTTTAAGGGAGATGAACCTTCCACCTTGTTTTTATAAGATGAACTCAGCTTTTTACTGCAATTCATTTATTCATCTGCGCAGTGGAAAAGGCCCAGGGGAGGTAGTGGGGACAGTGGCTAAATGTGAGCTAGGTGTGCCAAGATGGACCCAGAGGCCAGTGGCCCCTGGGCTGTGCCAGCCCTGGTGTGGGCACAGGCCCAGGGCCGTGGCTGTGCCCTGTGCTGGCACTGCTGAGGGACTCCAGTGCTGTGTCCAGTTCTGGCCCTCGTGGCCAGAGAGACCTTGAGGGGCTGGAGCGTGTCCAGGGAAGGGAACGGGGCTGGGGAAGGGTCTGGAGCACCAGGAGGGGCTGAGGGAGCTGGAAAGGGGCTCAGCCTGGAGAAAAGGAGGCTCAGGGGGGATCTTCTGGCTCTGCACAGCTCCTGACAGGAGGGGACAGCTGGGGGAGGGTTGGGCTCTGCTCCCAGGAACATAGGATAGCACAAGAGGAAATGACCCCTAGGAGCACCCGGGGAGGTTTAGGTTACGAGGCTGCCCAGGGCAGGGGTGGAGTCCCCATCTCTGGAGGGATTTAAAAACTACGTGAATGTGGCACCTGGGGACATGCTTTAGTCGTGGCCTTGGCAGTGCTGGGGGAATGGTTGGATACAATGATCTCAAAAGGCCTTTTCAAACAAATCTGTTCTGATTCCCCAATTTCTCTCGCTGAATTCTATTATTGATGTACAGACCTTATCTTTACACGTGCTATTCTGAGGAAGGGCTCCAACAGAGCATGGCTAGTGCCAAAAGAGCCAAATGTAAAATACAACTTTAACCTCAGAATTCACATCTTGGTGATGGCTTCCAGGATATCTACCTGGATGTTTCCATAAAGTGCTTATGCTTCAGAAGTTGGCCAATTTGTTTGTGAAATTGGTTTTGTTATTTTTGTTCTGTTTTGTTTGGTTTGTTTTGTTCTGTTTTCTGTTTTTCAGCTGTCACCAAAGCCTACACAGTGTTGTTTACGGTACAGCACCTCTGCTTAAACATGTCTTTGAGAAACAGATGGAGGAATTTCTTACCCTCTTTACAGTGCTTGGCGTAGTCTGGGCAGCATTTTCCGTACCGCTCGCAGTCGGCGTCGCAGTCGCACTCCCTGCCCCTCTCGAAGGCTTCAAAGCAGCGTCCCTCGCAGGAGGCGGCTGCAGGGGCAGAGAGCACAGTCAGGCTTTGGGCCAGCTCACCTGCAACGCTGGGACCTCTCTACAGTGAAGTCATTGGCTCGAGCTGTGCCAAGAGCAGCTCCATAAAATCAGGTGCTTATCCTGGTCTGATCCAGGCTTTGTCTTTGATGTGGGGTTTGGATCAGGCAGTGCCACCAGAAGGGCACTGTGCCATGGCAGTGACATTGGATTGACAGTGTGATAAAACCTGACTGCCGCATTCACTTTAGCCAGGTCCCACCGTATGAGGGTTCTGCTTCTCCAGCCACAGAGAGGTGATCTCAAGAGTGATATTTAAATTCTGGGCTGGGTTTGCAGGAAGGTGTTCACCAGGGTATCCCTTTGCAACAAAAATGATGTGTCTACCAAAGCATTTCTGAAAAATAATTCACCTAATTAGGTCACAACCAAGCGTACCTGGTGTGTCCAGGCAAACACTGCAACCTAATTGTGTGAACAGGTTAGCCAAGTTACCCCAAGAGACCAGTTAAGAACTGTTTAATACAGTTCTTTAATTATTAGTACTAAAGGACTATATACCATGTTTTGACATGATTAATAACCACATGATTTTAGTATTTCATGTTTGGTTAACTTCTGAAACTTCACTGACCAAAACTGCTATTTCGTATCAAATAATGACCATGTTGTGTTAGAAAGAGTGTGCACAGCTATTAGACTTCAGAAAAAGAGCTTTCTCTTCATATGTCTCCATTGAAGTCATTGTCCCTGTGGCACACAAGGCATAAAATCATGTTATACAGTTAAATCACTATCAAGAAAAATTAGGATTGCTGTATAGGCAGATTCTGAACATCTTTGGATTACTGCAGTTGTGGAATCAGTGTTGGTGCCACAAGTGGATCCATCCCACGTGCACAGGTGAGAATTATTTTTATTGTCTTAGGTAAATTTTTATTCATAAATAATGCCTGGCATTTCTGTCATTTAGTCAGTGTTGATTCCACACTAGCTGGACAACAGTCCTTAAGAAGACTGTCTGTATCCTTTCAGGATGGCACCTACTGTGCTTGCTTGGACTCACTGATTTGGAGTAGAACAGGGAAGACTTCCTCTAGCCTTAAACTTTTAGTTAAATGTGGTGCAGAAGCCAGAATACCTTTAGAATCTGACCCACAATGAATAAATAGTCTCCATAATTAAAATGCCTCACTCTGCATCTTCAGCTGTGAGAAATGCTGATGTCCCCCACAAAGAAAAATGAGGATGGGGGAGACTGAAAGGCAAAGTGTCCCCAGTGTGTGTCTGGGCAGCAGAACTGGAATTTTAGGGAATGCTAGGTCTGCATTTTGAACAACACTCAGTGGTGTAGCTGGTTCTGAGAAGTATTTGTTACTCCTGTAACCCTACTGGAACCACAGTGTAGTGTAACAAACTACTGTTATCCAATTCACTGACATTTCTGACATTGGTGATTGCTAAGAAAATGCTTTTAATGCTCACTAAAGCAGTTTGAAAAACCTTATTTATTTACATTGTACAGCTTTGCCTATAAATAAATGATAAATTAATACTCATCCAAAAACCTTTTCTAGCAGACTCTGGACATGGTTCAAATCCAGAGTCAATTTCTGTCTATGGACTATATGGAATGGAATCCTGGCTTTGGATTAGACTCCACAGCATCCACACTTTAAATTTGAGTTGGAATATGCCAGAATTTCTTTCTGCAAAACCCTAAATTGGCTTTTACCACTTTTTCTCTTTGTTTAAGAGACAGACACATACAGTACAAATGCACTAAGGAGTAGAAAACAAACAGTTTTTGCTGATCTTGCCTAGTTCTGCTGTGTAAAAAGCAAAATTCTTTGCTTGGCTACACAATTTTCTTTGGATTGCAAGAGGTTATCCTGAATATTTGAGGGGAACAACAGTACATATATGAGAGGGAACAAGGACACAGCCAACCAACAGACATTTAAGCATTCAGAGGAGACACTGGTGTGGTAGGGAGCTGGGAGGGGAATTTTGAGGAGAGGAGCTGGTTGTGTTTGGGAACTTACCCACTGTGCAGACTTTCCTGAAGTCAGGGCAGCACTCCATGTAGTGGTGACAGTTAAAATCACACTGGCAGTCATGATCTCTAGAATACCCTGCCCCACATCTCCCTGTACAGCTTGATACATCTAAAATCACACAACACTGGTGTAAGCATTGCCCAACAACAACAGTCCTTAAGGAAATGCTGAATGGAAAAGGACTAAAGCTTCTCTCTTTTTTTCCTACAGAATGTGGTTTCTTCACTCAGTACTGCAGAAGATGAGGGCCTGGTGTGACCCACCCCACCTCTGAAGGTGTGGGGAGCAGAGGTTTGCTCTGAACCAGCCTGAGGACCAGCAGCAGCACGTGTTCAGGTTAGAGGGGTCTTCCACTGAGCTAACTTAACCCTTTTCTTCTGAAAACTAAGGAATCCTTGAGGATTGGTTCTGTAGTATGACCACAGACTTCCAAACTAGTCCCTTTGACAGTATATCAGCTTTGCTGATTTACTCTCCAATTTGATTCACCCTCTGTATGACAATAGATGTGCATCTGCACACCCATACCTGACAGACCCCCTAGGTGTCTGATTTTTACTGTTGGTAATGCTGTTCCTAATAACCCATCTAATCAGGCTAGCTTGCAAACTGGAGAACGCGGTCATAATAAATACAGGTCCCTGAAACCATTTTTATTGGAAGTTTCAAAATCTGCCTACTCCCTACACTATATTTTTTCCCTGATGTCAGGGAAGAATTTGGTATCAGCTCTCAGGTTAAGAACAGTTGGGATCTAGCCCTGTAACTCCTATGAAGTACATTTTGGTAATTAGAAGATTATGTACTAGCACACTAACAGAAAAGCTCATCCCATAATGGCTTTACTGCCAGACTGCTGGGAAATGCTGGATAACAAGAAATGGTGCAGATAACAGGTGGTGAAACAAGACATCAGGACGTGTCCTGCTTTAACCTGTGAGCACTCCAGCTCAGCAGTGCCTTGCTACCTTCTGCTGCCAAATCAGATATTCACCCTGCAATCCCCCACTTCCTCTGTGAAATCTCTGCTAACACAACCAGCTAACAGCTTCTTCTGGACATGAAACATGCAGGACCACAAGTGAAGCGTCCCTAAATACAAACAAAGAAGCTGAACAATCAGCAAGCCCAAACAGATAATCAGCTGAAACATTGAGGAACAACAAGGAAATAACATGTAACACAACACAACACCAAAGACAATTGCTAACAGCACACACTCCACGTGTGTGTCTCTGAAGGAAGAGCATGAGATAACAAATATTACATCTAATACATATACAGTGATTCTCAGCCAGTACTTGTAATGCTTGTTACCACTTTGCCACAAATAGAAAAGTGGAACCTAGGGACAACTGGAGACATTAATGGACTTGAGTTACTGGGCTATTAATACAGCAATTGAAAAGACAAAATGGGCATCTTCCTTTATGGATATATGCCCAATATATTAAACCCTTCTTCCTTTATGGAAAGAAAATAAGTCCAGTAGTTATATGGATAATATGTAGTAGTCCAATAGTTGCACCTCTTCCTTCATTTGTTTCTTTTAAGTTTATGGCTTGTAAGTTATGGAGTTACTTGTAAGGAAGTGCTTGAATAGTCCTGGTTGCTGTTGGCAAAAGTCTTGATTTTTGCTGAAACAGGTGGGAAGGCATCACTTATCAAGGGGTCAACGTGAGATCGCATCTGGCATGGGGTGTGCCCTGAGGAACTTCTCAGATACATGACATTGTGCTTTCTGCTATCAAGTAGTAATAAATCACTTTCTACCAGCAAGTAACACCTAGTGTCATCCCCCTGAAAATTTGAGAGCTATTAGAGAACTGCAACAGCACAGGATTTGCTAGGGGGCATGTTCTGCTTCACCATAACAGTGTTACTTTAGTAAGGAATTAATTATAGAGCTTGAAGTATCATTAGACAAATAATTCCCTAAATTTGCCTCAGTGGTGTAATAATGGTGCATTTAATGGGAAAGCACTTAGCAAGGTAGAGACATTTCTTTCCCAGAGCTTATTGAAATATTTCTGGCCAAACTTTGTGGATATTCTCAAGTTAGATTCTTTCTAAATCAAATTGCAAATCACTAGGGCTAAATACATCAGTATGAGGGCAAGAGGCTCTGTAGGCTGCCTAAAGAAAAAGTAATAGGTTCATATATATTTTACATTATATTTATATTTTTATCTTATTCCTCAAAAAAGAGCACCATGCTACACCAAAATTTATTTATGAAAATATTCAGTGATGATAAAACTGAATTATATTTCCTATCTCAATAAAGTTCTAGAACCTTGTCTTTTTATGAAGATGCATTTGAAATATTCTTAGTGTGTGTCACACACTCCTAGACAGCCTCCCTTCAGTGTTGTGTGTTACAGTACCTTGAGAAGACACTTCTGGAATCAAGGACAGTGAAAGGACCACCAGGGATAAGCATAGTATGTTCCATATGATCATAACTTTCAGGTACGACATCATTCCTAAAAAGAAATAATCTCACATCACTATCTGCAATTCACTTAATTTGTAATTTTTAAAATGCTGTGCATATCTTTATATACAAAGACTAGCTTGATAAAAATGTAAAATAAATAATAAAACTGTTGAAGGAAAAATCGCTAATTTAGTATTGCTCCATAAATTCCCTCTTGATTATTAGTCAATTAGCCATTAAATTCTGTAGTAAGACTATAGAAATTCATTATGAACAAGTAATAGAAATAAATTTTTGCAGAATTCTATTACATGAAGACTACAGTCACAGTAATCTTCTAACATGGGTACACTTCAGCACAACAACGTTTAAAGTTATAATACTGAGAAATGAAAACCTATAATAAAACCAAATACTGACAGAACATTAGTTATTCAGCAACATAACTTTATAAACCATGACCTAACATTGAAATATGTCAAATGGAAACATAAGCTAATCTTCTTTCAAAAGGAAAACTTTGGATTTTCTGTCCCAGTTCCTTGTTCTCCTATTGAAGAAGAGTTCTGGGTAGAGACAGGTGTAGCACTTACCTAGCAGAGAGTGTGTCTGCTCCCAGGGCTGTTCCAGAGTCCTTATATATTGCTTTGGAGCTGTGCTGGGGTCAGGTAATTAGGCAGTTTGTTAAACACACCACCAATGACAGCTCATGACAGCAAACTTTCCACAGGGCTTGGAAGAGGGCCCGGATGACTAGACTAACACAACATCTGGAAAATACTCCCATTAAGAAAAACGATTACAGAAAAACTAAATAGGGACTTACTAGTCAAAACACATTTTGATTACTGAGAGAAATGAACAAATTGTCCTCAATGCAGCTGGAAGGCATTAGAGAGTATTGCAGAGCAATAAAAAACCATCACAGGCAAATGCTGAGTGTATTTTCTTTCCTGTCAAATGGAGCTTAGGTGACAGTAGCCTGAAATGATGCAGTTTTATCTGCTACTGATGGTGTATCTTCTCCAAGAAGTTGTGAGAGCTAATTCATACAGACATAAGTAATTCACCACTTGCACTGAATATTTTGTACTTTTCCCTGCACTGAATGGAAACGCTGCCAAGGCATTGGCTGGAAATCAAAGAATTGAGTCAAATCACAAAGTTATTGAACATATGATATGTAAGACATCAAAAATGAATGAAAGAGGCCTTAATTGTTTTAATGGTTTTTGTGTTCATTGGTTCCAGATTTGGGATAGTGGAAATGGTCATTTGTAACTCTCAGAGACAGAGGAGGTTTTAAATTAAACTTTTACAGTCCTCACTTTTGGTCTTTAGGAGGGATCTTTTATTCAGAAATTATCCTAACGGCCAGGAAACTTCAATATGCTTCTTTTATTATATTACTTGAGTACCAAAGTAGTTCTGTTAACCCCAAAAATAAATATGGTATAGTTGACACTGATCCCAATTGAGGAAAGCACTTCAAATGAGAATAAGTCTCTTAAGGAAAATAATGCAGAACAGGAGTGGTTTTAAACATGTGTTTGAATGTTTCCCTCACTTGGTTCATTGACTGAATAACTTGAGTGATTTTATGCTAGAATTTCTAATTTCTGTATTATCACTATAGAGAGATTTCCATTCAGTCTTTCTGCATTGTGTGCAGATGGAATAACTATTTGCTTCAATTAAACGGAGTAACTATTACTTTACTTTGTGGGAAAGGGGAGACTGAGTTTTTATGGAATTTATTCAAGGTCATACAAAAAGCAATGTATATTACGTGTCATATTATAAGAGTTTCAGGGCTGTCTTTAGTAGACTATAAGCTTGATAAAGAAACCCTGGCTTGGGTAGAATAGTACCTGTCTATGATTATTTGAAGCCTGGGGAAGAAGTACTTGTTAGAGTAGCTAAACAGGATCAGCAAGATGAGACGTTTCCTAGAAAAGTACTGAAATACTTATAATTTAATTAATTTATCATTTGATCATGCAAAACATTTAAGGCCAAATTAATCTAGTGTATCCTTACTTTGAGATCCATGGCATTGAGAAGATTTGTTTTCTTTTCCATCAATTCACAGCTGGTGCAGCTGTGAGTCCCAGTAAATACTGGCTGGCTACCTGAGGTGAATATATATGTGTGCATGTGTATGACTCAATAAAAAAACCCAGAAGATCAAAATTATTATCATTTTTCTGTTGAGCCAGGGCTCAACTGAGTCATACAATTGGGTATAGACACACTTGAAAAATGGGTAGTTGTGACTGACTGCCACATTGTGTTATGGATATACCTTTTGGTAGGATTGTGTTTTTAATTTCTCTTCTGAACTGAACTTTTGGGTTGTTAGAGGTCGCATGGAGTTGCAAAGTTTGCATGAAAAAATTTTATAAGTGGATCAACAGGCTGTGACGAGCACCTAAGACACCTTAAAATTGTAGGGTCACTGTGGCATTGAGATGGGTGGGCAGATAACACAAAGGTGAGGGCTGATCCTGACCAGCTTTTGCTGGTCTCCCCTTTGTTTTTAGGTATGGATTTTGAAATCCTAGTTTAAATTATTGTTGTAGATTCTCATAGGTGGCAAGAAAAGCATTCAGGGCACAAGTGCTGGGCGGGGTGTGCTCCTGCTGCTGTGCCCAGGTTGGCGTGCCAGGGAGAAAGGCCCAGAGAGGAATGGGGAGCTGCGCGGGCAGGGGAGGGAGAGTTCCATCCCAAACACAGATATAACATAGGGAAAGTACAAAATGTTCCATTTCCTTCTTTTGAGTTCAGCTGCCTTTAGGGAAACAAGACTCATTACATTTGCTCATCATTCCTGATGAGTAAATAGGGATACATGGCTTCACCAGCATTTTATTTTGTCCTAAAGAAGCACATGGGACCTCATATTGTGGTTAGTCACTCCAATCAAAAAGAGAGAACCTTATTTTTTATCTGATTTTTATTGCTTCACTTAATATCAACTGGCCAGTCATTTAATTTGGCAAGGCTTTCAGGCAGCGCAAACCCTTCATCAGACCTTGGCATGTGTATCCAAAATCTTATCTGTACTTCCAACTTCCCCTGGTAGATTGCATTTTGAAAAAAAAGAAGAGATAAAAAAAAAGCCCTTGCTTTGCCTGTGTACTGCAAGGATCCCAATTACAGCACAATTGCTGTTATTTTTTATTTCTGGATGAACAGATTCCTTACGCTGGTGCCCGTGACCCGGTGGTGCCTTTTCAGGCCTTTCTTCAGGCTTTTTCCCAAGCTCATCAGTCAGTCACATTTATGATAGTGGTTTGGGGATGTGATCATATCCACTGGGATCACATGGAAAATGTAAGTCAGTGAAATGCCAGACAACAGTTGTTGGGATGATCTGAGCCTGGTCTGACAGAAGCCTGGTCTGGCAGAACTGAAAACTGCTTTTTCAGACCATCATTGGTCCCCTCTGTAAACCCATCAGGATCCTCAGAATATCCTGTGACTTTTGGACAGACACTAAGTTACCTTGGGTGCTCTGTCCCTGTAGGACTCAGGAAGAGCTGCTGGGCAATCCCAGCAGAAGTGATACAAACTGAGCTGAGCAACAGGAAAGGGAAAAGATATTTGGAGTAGTGTTGGCCTGTTAAATATTCATTGATTGGTGAACCCTTATTTCACATGAAAAGAATCATAGAAGGAATGTAATTGTAAATTAAATGAGAATGCTGGAGGTCTCACTGAAGTTACTAAGAAAAATTGTCAAGAATCACAGAAAAAAATTGGTCTTGCAGGAAGGACTGACAGACTTTCAGGGCTGGGGTCTTGGGGGGGCAAGGAAGGGGATGGTGTAGAGGAGGTAGAAGCTCCATGTGAGAAACTCATGGGATTGCAATTCTCGGACAACAGATAATTGATCAAAGGTGCTTCTTTGTCTTGCCTTCTACAGTCTGTCACTTTCTTCCATGCACAACTGGCTACCTTTCACTGGCATTTTATCTGATTGTGGGGAAAAAAAAGAGTTAATTTGAAAGAGTGCCTCTGGCTCTTAAGAAAAAGGAATATTAACACCCTAGCTTTTCTGTGGTTTATGAGTAGCAGTAGTACTGCAATGAATTCTGCTGCACCCAGGCTCAAAATGCTCACATACATCATCCAGCTGATGTAAATACAGATTTATTGTATTTCCAATTCTGAAAAAGGTGTGAAATTTTTTTAAAATTAAGAAGTGGAGAGTCATATTCAAATATTACTTAGATATTATATTTGCTCTCACAGAAATCTCAGGCAAACCCATAATGATAGGTGGAAGACTGGTAGAATCTGCAGGTCTGTGTTATTTTCATTGTACTGCCAATATCAGTAGCAGAAATCTTTTTATTCCAGAAAAGCCTTTAAACTCAGTATAGCTGCAGACATTATGGAACATCTTGAGGAGCAGGAGGAGGAGAAGCAGATTTGCTGGCTGGCTACATCTGTGGATGTAATGGACTTCTCTGGAGCCTTGGCTGTAAGTACATCACTTTATAGATGTCATGATATTTCTCAGTGGTTCCTCACAATTTTCTATAAAATAATTTTAAACGTTTTTATCCCAAAGCTAGAGCATGGATTTATCTGAGCTAGACTGGGATCTCATTTTATGTGGAATCTGTGCTCTGGTTCATACAACAGGGCAGACTTAGTGGCAGAAAATTACTGGGTGAAATCTTTTGGGGAATGTCTGGCAGAACAGGACCTCATTAAATAAGAAATGTTGAACTTCTCTTTCTTTTCCCCTACAGGAATTATTTCTCTCTGAACCTGGGCCTAGTGAAATGGTTAAACATTTGGATACAGATAGCTGATAAAAGTGAGTTCTGTTTCATAAAAAAATGTCTCACAAAATGGAATATGTTTCATATTGTTTGTTCTTTTTTATTCATACAGTGTATGGACTAGTTCTACTGAATCATAGCTGCAAGAAAACAAGTGATTTAACTATAGGAAGAAAAAAAGTCAAGCAGCATTTCAACATGAAGAATGGCTCAGGATGAGAAGAATGAAGAAAATTAACACAAGAAAGGTAAATCTAGGAGAAGTTGTATATGTCTGTCTATAATGCAGGAAATTATGTTTAGCAGTTAAACCAGAATTCTCAGTTCAATGGTAGGAGCTGAATCAGCAGTGGCTTCTGGAAATCTTGGGAATGAAATATGCAGACAATTCTTTCAGTTTAGTTATGTCATCACCCCTTCAGGACAGATGGTGGAGACTCCCAGAAACAGTCACCATTTTTCATATGGCTGACAAATAACACCCTCAGTTTGGCAAAAGAGCAGTGAAAAGGTGTCAGACGGTTTTTTCAGACTTGGTGTGAGGTAATTTTCTTGTAACATGAAGAATCATCTTTCTTAGACATCACACTCAGGCTACCATAAATAATTCTTTTAGCACATTTTCAAGCGTTCACTTCTAATGTATTCATGCAAAAATAATCTGTTTGAATGTGTATATGCAAGGGGGGAAATCTTCCTGGATTGGCATAATTGTACAGAAAAGTGATGAGTAGATTTTAATGTATATGGCTCTGAGAAGAGTTTTTTTTTTTCTTTTTTGGAAGTTTTCTGCTGCTGCTTGACTTCAGAGTGAGAACTGAATAGTAACTTCTGATGCACATTCAACAGGAAGCTCTCAAAGGTCAAATATCAAGCTCCTGTACAAAAAAAATTCTCCTGGCACTATTGAATACTGTATATTAATGGTAGTGGAGAAAGCTTTGGTTAAAGCTGCCAGAGGCTTGTGGGACCTGCTTTCTTTCTTACTGTAAACATTGTTTTACAGGAATCTGAATTATTTCTGTGAAATGTTCAGTACTTCTGTCTATTCAGATTCTGTTGTTTAAAAGACACCTACAGTGAAAAAGGGTTGCCTGGGTGTTTGGCAGAGTGAATTGTCTCAGCATGATAAATCCCCTTTTTGGCAGAGGTAGAGGTATTTAAAACATGAGAAAATGTTCATTTCCCTTTCAGTTTCAATGACCTTTGAAATTGTTGTATTCTCCTTTATATGCTTTCAACATGAACTCTGCCTCTAAAAAATCAGTTTTCTTCTCAGGCCTCCTGCAAGAGTTGCACAAGCACAGCATGATTGCAGCAGCTCCAAGCAGGGCACTGAGGCTCAGCAGCCCTGAGTTTGTACTTCAACTATAATAGGAATTTTCTGTCTACAAATGAAACTATGGCAAATATGTAAATTATTCAGCAAGGCTATGCTATATCAGAGGTTGTGCAGTGTTGATCTGAAGCAGGAATGATCTGCAGCAAAGGCAAAATTCTTGACCTTAACTGATGAGGGAAAATGAAATTCAAAAACTTCCCAAGCTGTAGTTGTTATCCAGATATCTTTCTGATACATCAGGAAATTTCTAGGCATTGGCTTCTGCTTGTCTATAATTAAGGCTGGGGTTAGAGCTGAGTATTAGGTTTTAGATATCTAAAACTGAAAGCCCCTGTAATTCCCTGGTTCTCAAGGGCACCGGCATGGGTGCTGGGAGCTCCCTTCTGGCAGGGAGTTCCTTACCTGTCCTAAGCAGTTCTCCTTCACAGCATGGGCTGCCAGCGCTCACAGCTGTTGGTGCTGGGGATATGAACTAGTCCCCATATCCTTCCTGAGGGGTGACTATGCTGGAGGCTGGGGTCAAGGTCAAGCTTTGGAAAGATGAGCCTCTGTGGAATTTAAAAGCTCAAGGAGTTAAGAGGGCTGGCAGCTTTTCTGTTTAAATGATTCATCCCCCTTCTAGACTTCCAATTAATTTTATGGTTTCAATTAAAGTTAGATTATAAATCAGTGATTCAACTTTGTGGTGTTCAGTTTTAGGGAGGTGCCTGGCATGGCCCTGCTGCTTTCATTTACTGTAGGGATTGATCAATATACTGATATTACTAAGCATTTATGTGGGCTCACAGCCAGGGCTTCTGGTGTTGGAGCTCTGGCACCAGGAGGTTAAAAGGAGGGCTGAGAGCTGACAAAGATCAGCCTTCTGCATTATCACAGGAATTGAGCTCTACAGTAAAAAATTTGAGGTTTTCATGATATTAAAATTTATGGGTAGCTTTCAGTATATTCTTAGTAATAGCATTTCAGTGTATTTCATTATAGTTCAATTTATATATTTCAGTTTTGGTCTAAATTTTCAGAGATTTGTGTGTTTCGGTTGCTTTACATGTTACTGTAGGGATTGACCTTATTGAGGTTAGCCTCAGGAGCTGGAGTCAATACTTAGGCTTCTACAGCCTAAAAAATGTCAGCAGACATGATCCACAGCCATGTATTTTACTTTTGTAGAGGCACTAATCTCTGCCTATAAGGAAGATTGGATTTCACAATTCAGCACATCAATACATACATTATCTGGGGATTGCAGAGATAGGATTAGAGTTAGGAGAAATCTAATCTGGTACTTAAGATCAGGGTCAGGATTTCAAATTAGGATTATGAAATTTGGAGCCCTCTGTGGTATAGGTTTTTGGCCATTGACGTGTCTATGTTTTAATTGGGGATTGCCTTTGTGGTTATCCTGGAGTCTCAGAACTGCTTTTCTGGTGTACTTTACAGAGCTATAATTTGTACTGGTGTCAACCTTTGGCTGTAAATATGTGATATTTAAACATATAATAATATTTTTACTGCATAGATGGGTATGTTATAGTCTGGTTTACCATTTAGGAAACTACAGTCTCAGAAACCCGTTTTATTGATTGCTGTATTACTTATTCTACCAGGGTTTAGACTAAACCCATCACAAACTGCAGCCTTAAGAACAGCCAGGGAGCAAATCATTGTCATGTTCCCAGGAAGAGAAAACAGAAGCATCTCCATCCCAGCTCACTCACCCCCATATAGAGTATATGAACATGATGCATGTCTAGAAGAATGTGGCTATTAACTGCTGGGCTCTGGGACATGTTTAATCACCAGACAGCAACAGGAAAAGACACTTTTCCCTTCCCCAAGGCACAGCATGGGAGAGCAGGTGCATCTGCCAGGCTTTTGTACCTTGACTGGCACCACGGTCAAGGGAAAAAGAACACCAAAGTCTGGCAATGGTTTTCTGTATTTTCTGTGACTGACGCCTGAAATTAATTGGTGTCACCAAACATAGTCTCCTCTGTTTCTGTCACAGTGTTCTCTGTGCAGATGGCTCTTTAACTCAACTTTTTGAGGGACTCTGAGCTGTCATGAGGACTTAAAAGGAAAATAAAATCTCTGCAGCAGAGAATCGAGCAGTTTGCATCACTCTCTGATGGGCTGACAGGTTTATAGGTAATACCTGCCTGCAGTAAAAGCCTAGTTTGAATAAAGACTCTTTCCCTTGGCTGGACTCTGAAGATTCCCTTTCTAGCATAGATAGTGGGAGGGACCCTCTTTTTATCTGTTTTTTTTTCCTCTTGTCCCAAAAGATTAGGACAGGATGTCAGTTTCTGACGTGAGGAGGGAGGTGCATTTGTAAAGGACGTCGTAGGAGAAGGTGTTTCAGGGAAGTAGAAGGTCATCCTTAAAAACTTCTCCCAAAGGAAAAGGAAGGTGCTTTGCAGACCAGACAAGAAAAAGTCCTTTCCCTCAGCACTTAACAATCTTATTTTAGTATATCATCAGAGATGTATCTGGAGGATGTGACTTTTTACAGTCAACCTTCTTTTATTCACTTCAGAATGAGTCATATGTTTTTGTGACCAAAGCAGTTGATTTGAAGATTAACATTATAAATAATGCACCACCCTTAAGACTATTCTATTCCTGAAAGATTGAGCTCAGGGTATTGGCAACATTCTTTGCTCAAAGTTAGTTTTCAGAAAATAAAAGAAAATCCTAGGAGTGCTGGTAAAGAATATGAGTTGACATAAGCATAATCTTACAAGAGAACATAATTTATCCTGTGTTTATGGGTGCTGTGCCTGAGAAACAAATATCATAAAGGCTCAATCAGACTGGAAAGAAAAGAATTTGCATAACTATGATAATATACAATAACTGCTGCTTAAAAACGTGGCCTTCCAGAAATCCTGTCAGTAACAAAATGACATTGCTAATTGCTTCCTTTTCTGCTGAGGAGTGAAAACCTTGAGCATGGGGTGGAGGTGGAGGTGCACGTACCAAAGTACTGACAATGAACATCAGAGCCCCTGCTCTGCCTGAGCTTTAGCAAATGATTCAGGCCAATTCTTGCTGCTGTTCAGTGCAGGACGTGAGAAATGAGCAGGATGGAGAGACAATTTATGGGAAAGCTCAGTGTAACGGCATGCCAAAGCCAATCCCACAGGAGCTTAGTGACTACACTGTGATGTCAAATAGCAGTGAAAATGAACTCTCAGATGAATGTGGGGGCCACGTGAGGAAGAACAGCTCAAAGAAAGATCCTGCTATGGTCCTTTCCTGGTACAAGATCATGTGTTCTTGCTTGTCCTGAGTACACTGAAAGGAAAAGGAGCTGGAAAGGGAAGCATCTTGCTCAACCTTTCATGGTAAGCTCAGTAGAAATTCAGATATTTTGATGTTTTAATTAATCTTTTTTCCCTTGATTCTTCAAGAATATAGCATACATTTTGACTAAGCATGTGCTCCAAACTCACCAGTGTGTTCAGGAGAACAGCAAGTCCTTCTAAGTGTTTAGCATAACTCTTAGATTAAAGTAATTTGATGTAACTCTGATATGAACACCACATTTTCAAAATGATCCTTAGAATCCATGAAGTGGACATCTACTAGAGGAAGAATTGCTAGAAAATGTTTAAGAATGGAGAAGCTAAAGCAGTGGGACTGCAGGCTGTCTGTCAAATTCTAGGAAATTTATTTCAGAATGCCCAGAAAGATGCAACTTTTGTTTTCAGATAAAGAGTTCCTGTGAAGACACTGTGTCTTATATAAAACTGTTCTCATGTGAAAATATGAGATGAGTTTAAACTAGGAAGATCTAAATTATAAACAGAGATAAGGTGCTTCTCCTTGTGTTTTGGGCATGTTTGATCTTTTTAGTTGGATTAATGTGCTACATAGTCTCATCTGTTTCTATGAAAAATTTTTAGCTCCATTAAGCCTAGAGAAAGACAAATTTGTAACTTTGGCTTGAGTGAAATTAGTTTCATAAGCTAAGTGTTCCAGATTTAAGACATAAGTATTTAAATTCCAAATCCATTTGAGGTTCACGTTTAATTCACTAGAGTGGTTTTTATATACAAATACTAGAGCTGTGAGCATAGGCTAGGTTAAAGGGGTTTATTTCTGAAACAGAACATAGATAATATAGGGTATTTTTCCAAGTTTATATCAAGCCCTGATGAAACCTGAATATTCATTGTGCCTATTTTGCCCAGAGTGAAGACCAAACAGGAAAACTCAGTGTTTTGCAGTTATTTATGAATATGATGATACATATTTCCTTTAGGCCCTTGCAACAAGTAGTTAATTAAATGATCGTAAAAAAGGATCATTTAACTAGGAAAATTTCATAAATTAATTATTTATGTCAGTAAAATATATGCATAAAATAATGTATGTTATTGGAATGTATTCCAGCCTATTACCTCTAAGTCAAAGCCACAAAACATCCAAGGTCTTTTTTCCCATCTGTATCTAATAAATGTTAAACCTTAGGATGCTTTTAAATTCCCAGTTTACAGTTTCACAGTGGTTTCAGAATATGTACAAATCCTGAATATTGTCTTGAGGCTCTGCTGAGATGGTTGTGGTGTTCCTTTGCAGTATTTCTGATGTGGAAAACATGAAGGACAGACTATTATTGGGCTGTCCTGGTTTGTAGGTAGTGTCCATATGGGATGAAATTTTGTTTCACCTCAAGTTTACTGAAATTCAGGTGGCTAGAGGGTGCACTGTGCCAGGGGTGGCCTTGTGTTTTAACCAGTTGCATTATTAGATCCAGTGAGAAATGGGGCTAGTTCAGGTGAATTTTAAATATGGCATTAACAAGAACATAGCAGGGGGCAAGCTGAACCTGAGCAGTGAAGATCAAGGGGACTTTGGAGGGTGTAAGCAGAGACTGAGAGGCTCTGGGCACTCAATGAGTCCCTCAGTGTTGGTGGAGATGATGTGCTGGCTTGTTTGGCCAGTGGGGCGTTGATGGGAATGGGCTGGGCTGCAGACACAGGACATGAGAGCAGAAGGAGGATTTGGCGTCAGTGAGCAGCTACCAGTCCGTGGGCAGCCAGCACTGCCTGGAATACTCACTCATGGAGGGGCTGGGAATAGCCCTCCCTGACAGCAGATAGGCTAAAGTGTTTTTGTCTTTGGGAATCCTGAGGGATGGGGGAGATGGCTGTGGAATTTGCAAGGATTGCAGAAGTTTGGCACCATTTTCGGGTTGATGTTATATTCATAACATTCTGTTCCAGGGCTCTGGCTGGGGCTGATGACTCTGCCTTACCTCATGGCAACGCCCTGGTGCTCTGCTCCTCAGGGCTCAGGTTACTCAGTGAACTTCACTGTGTGGCCAGATAAAACTGCCCCATTATTGTGACACGCTTTTCTGGTGACATTTAGACCAGCACAGTTCAGAAAATCAGGGGCCTGGATTCAGTGAAAGCAGACCATGGGGCTTGGTTAGTATTTTTATACTGGTGTGGGATACTGTGAGCAGCTTTGGCTGCCTGAGCACACGGTACTGAAAGTAAGACAAATGAGAAGAGGCTGCAATAATAAATAAAGTAATGGAAAGATGCAAGAGGAAAGCACTGAGTTCAGTTTGTTAATTCCAGCAAAGAAGGGCTTTATTTCTGTGTGTAAATACCTCCAGGCAATAAGGTTATGGGGCACCAAGAGAAGAGGATTATTTGAACCTTTAGTTTAATAAAGCCTTTAGCAACAGCAGCCAAAGCCCAATCATTGTAAGCACTTTGTAAGTAAGATTGCAGGAAATTAGAACAATGTTCTTAAGCATTATATCACTGAGACTTGGCAACAGCCTGCTGACCAAATGAATTTTAAGATGGAGTTGGATGCATTTTTGAATGAGGTGAGAGAAGGATCTCGGTGGCAGGAGTTCTTCCCAGTGTCCCTCCCTGGCTGCATTGCTGTAAGAGCGCAGTGAAGCTGAGGCTGGGACCTGAGGTGATTTTGGAAGATTCTTGCTGTAAGACAGTAGAGCAGGGACAGTTATTTTGGAGACATTACTTCAATGTAAACGGATCTGATGTTTTTCCATTTACTAAGTCGTCTATCACAGCCGTCTGTCAGTCTTCTTTGGACAGCCAGTGAAACCTTGCCATTTCATCATTAATGGAGAGGCAACAACACTCATTTCCCAGCTTCCTGCGTGCTGCAGAGCAACTGCCAATGGCCCCAAAATTTTACTTCAGTCCTTCCTCTGCTAGGATAATTTCTGCTTTCTCAGTGGCTTGCGGTGAGAGGGGAGAATGCCTCAGTCACCCTTCTGAAATTTGTCCTTCCATGTCTGTGAGCTCTGTCGTTCAATTATTGGTTTCTCTTGCTAACTGTGAAATTTAAGCAAATTTTGACGAGAATAAGAGTCAGAAAAATCACTCAGGAGTTGTAAAAGATAAGGTGTGTAGCATCTGCAGCTTCCTCTGTATGAAATTGTGAAAAATATTCATTCCTCCTGCTCAACAGTTTCCCAACCAGTGGTTTGTTTTGGGTGCTTTCACTTTCAGAAGCAATGTTTAAGTAGATAATTGTAGCTGCTGTTAGAGCATTTTGATCACAGTACTAGTTTGTCTTTTAACCCCTTTTTGAAACCAAAGCTAAAATTTAAACTTATACCTCAATGACAAAGATGATCTCTCTGAAACACTATTTTAGGTTAATGCAAGATAATTTAAAAGCAGCTTGCCTAGTTTGTAACAAAATCACATCATTAAATAGTGAAGAATGAGAAAGTGGAGATATTTGCCATTAGTTCCTCCTTATAACCTTATAACTTACGTACTAATGAAAGGAAATATTGGTATTGGCCTAATGATAAATAAGACTACGATGATGTTCTTTGGAAGTCCATTCCAACTTTGCATTTGTTAATGAGAGCAGTTTAATTCAAAAACATCACCCTTAATTGTCTCAGTTAATCTATGAATGCTCCCTTGAACAATTAAGTTGTCCATAGAACATTATAGTCTGTAGGTTTTGCTCTATTCTTCTCTTTTTTTTCCCCCATGAACATCATGCAAATTCCCCTTCTGGGACCTTTTCTGTCCTGCCAGGACAGTAGTTTGCTTGTGATTCATATGTGAACTTCAGAAAACAGGGACACTTGGTAATGATTTCAGGGATATGATGTTACTCCTATCCTTTTAGGCTTTTTACATTTTTATTATCACTTTATCTGGCATAATATTAAAGAGCATTACAAACAACATTTATTTGGAGTGATTACTCTTGCACAAGACTGTCTGGCAGATTGCAGGCATTTGCAGATGTTCTGATTTACAAGTACTGTTGCTCATCTTATTAAAATAAATGTATTTAATGCAGAACCAGAACAGTTTAAAAATAAACAATGACTGCATAATAGGTAGATGCAAACAAAGATTATCTTTACTTACAGAATCTGTCTATGGAAAACTGGAATAGAAAATTGACTGAATAACTGGCATATCAGTTCTGCTACAGACACAGAAATTATAATTCTCAAAGCATTTGATTTTTTTGTTGTTTTTGTTAAAATACAACAGATTTAATCTAAAATCTCAGTCTTCTGAGAACATCTATCAATAGAAGAGGACTATCTAACCTGTGACCATTCAGGCAATAGCAATGGTTGTTTTTCATGTCAGTCTCTCTCAAAGGGGATCTACAGCTCATCTGGAACCTGGGGACACAGAATATAACACTCCAGGTGAAATTGTATAGTAACTAATGAAAAATAAGAATGCATGGCATGTAGGCAGTGCTTTTTTCAGGTATGTGTAGGGAGCTTTTCCTATCTCTGTGTGAGAACATTAACTCTCATTTTATTAATTAATTAGTTAAATTAAGCTAATTAATATGCCTTATTTCTGCCAACAGTCTTATAAACACTGCAAGTACATATTCTTTTTGTGCTGGAGACAATACTGAAAAAAAATAGAATTTCATCCCAGAAGTTCAGAACTGAGCTCAAACCTGTAACTGCAGGCTTGCTTGCTAAGTAGCAGAGCTTTTTGATGCTCTGTGTTCTGCTATCTTAAGAAAAATCAAAACAAAATAATGCAATCCCAATTATATTTACAAAAAATACCTTTCCACTGTTTCAGCAAATATAGACCTAAATTCTGGTTTCTGTTTTGAAGTTGTTTCAGTGTGCTGTGGGCTTGAAGGTGCATTAATAAGTGCTCATGTACTCCAAGTAGCTGCTCAGGATGTTGTCAGGAGTTGGTGACAGCTCTCACTTGAACTAAATCCATACATCCATGGTGTACAGTAAACATGACCTGGTGTTTGTGGCTGCCCTTTCTGATTTAAATGTACCACAGGTCTGTCTGTGACTCCTGGGGGTTTGGTGCTGCTGAGTCCCTCATGTTCATGGATGTCTCTGACCTAGGGAATTTTTGTCTCTGTGGCCAGCACTTGAGACCTGCAAGTGTTGGTGGCAGCATCTGATATTCATGGCAAGCCTCACTGGGCCACCAGCAGTCCAAGACTTCTGATACCAGTCCTTTGGCACTGCTCTGTCACTGTCCCCTCCCATGGAGCAACAAGGGCTCCTCCAGTCAATCCTACCAGCTAAAACTCCAGTTTTTTGGTAGCAGTGTTCACATGTTCAATACTTCTCCATCACAGGTTTTGGTGTGGTACCAGTGCTTTCCTTGTAATACAATATATAGGATTGTGAGGCAGAGGAACCCCCTGTTCTTCCCCCAGGAGCACATTGTGGAACAGGTCCTAAAATCCGAGCTCACACACCTTTGTAGTGGAGTGGAGTTTATCTGGACAGAGTTTGTAAAACTGGAAAAAACAGCTCAATAAACAACCCTCTTGTAAGGGAAATCATTGTGAAATTGCTGTTTACCAACATGATGTTACACTGGAAGGTGTTTAATAGCTTCCAAAACTAATTTTTTAGATAACTTGTACAGAAAATGCTGTTGGACTCATTTCCTGTAGTTACGCCTTTCACTATCTTTTTGTATTTATCTCCAATGACAGCCCACAGAGGAGGACTCTGGAGAAAGAGTTGAAAGAGCAAAATGAAGTTGTTCTGTGCAAGGAGCAAACTCCTGCCAAATGAAAAAAGGCCAATTTGAGAGGAAGAGCAAACAGATCTGGAAGTGTAGCAAGGCTGATTCCTGGCAGTAAAGACAGGTTGAAGAGGACTTGAAAGGAAAGGAGTAGCTGCTTGTGTTTGTAGACTATGATCAAAGTCTTTGTAGCGCTACTAAGAGTTATTGTGAGTGGGGAAGAAAGGATTTGCTGTAGTCAGAGGAGAGGGTTATTGCTGTAATTGAGAGATGGTTGAGAAGTTGATGCTCAGGTACATAAAGCTCAGACTTTGACTTCAGTGTAATTGGGACCTAATTTGAAGATGTTGTCTGAGTGTGTATCTGTGTGTCAGAAGCATTTGTTGAAAGACACAAATGATGGCAGAAAAGTGGGAGAGTTTGGGGTTTGCCAAGTTGAACAAGCATCCATTGTGTTTTTCTCAATTCAGCTTTAGGTGATCAAAGGACTTTGTCAAAATACTGAAAAAACCTGTGGAAATGGGCAATTTACTCATGCAGCTCTAAATCATGAAAATGTCTCAGACTTTAGCATGGCTGGTTTAAATTCCAGTTTCAGGCTGGAGATTTATTGATTGGTTGTTTTTTATTGATTTCTTTCTAGTACACAAGGTGGGAGCAAAACCAGTGCTGTGTGATTTATTTAGACAACCTGCAAGGTTTTGTAAACAAACAGGGGCTAATCCGGCCGTGCTGAACTTCACTGCTGACCCTGACTGCCCAAAAAACTGCTTTTCTTCTCCAAAAAGCTGATTCCCAGCTGGGTTCAGCCTGTTTCCATTAGCTGCTCTGCTGGTGTGCTTTTACATACTGTGGTAATTAATTTTGCAATGGGCCCTTCTGTCCTGTTTATCAATCTATATATCAAGACCATTTGGGTCATATCAGCTCTAAGTAAAACCCAGCTTTTGCTATTACTTGTAGTATCTGCTGAGACCTTTTCTATGATTAAGAGAGATTTTGATTAGCTGAGGTGCCCAATTTGACGGCAGTTGGAGGTTTTTAGCAAGGTTGTGACTGGCTTTCGTTAGAAGTGGCTTTTTGGTTATTGCTGATGGCTCTTTGCTTGTCTGTAGTAAAGCTACTACAGGTGGTTAAAACACCCATGATATTACCTTGCTGTGCATTTGGGCTGGTGAACACAAACCACCTCTGTGTTAGAGCCTCATCTTTTAAAGGACAGCATTGTTTATGCATCCAAAAAATTTTCAAAACATGAGCTGTGAAATGTTAGCAGTAATATTTTGGCATGGGTTTGCAGGGTTACACCCAGCTTGAGGTTCTCTATCAGTCTCTGCATCACTGAGAGCATTGCAGAGTAACCAGTAAGAAAACCACCAATATTTCCTTTTCAGCAAGGCCACAGCAGCTGAGAAAAGCAGGCTGGCCTGAAGGGTTGGTAAATAGTGAATACTGGTGAGCTAATTCTGCTTGCAGACAGATGAGGAAGGATGAGACAGATGAGGAAGGATGAATAAATTTGATGCAATCAGAGTTATTTACAAGGTTTATATTTAAAGTCCCGTTCTTTCAAGTGAAAGAGAAATTGAAGTGATGGTTTTGTTGCAGATTTTTCCAGCCCATCTCTTTCCCATAAGCTCTCAAGCATGGGACTTGCTAGGGCATCTCAGCAAAACCCATCTGGTTCTGGTGCAAGGAATCTTTGTCCTCCCCTGCTTATCACTGGGGCTCCTGCAGTCCCTTCAGTGTATGTTTTAATGTTGTTTTCTTATGTTATTTTTGCTTCTTCCATTTCAGTCAGTCATGCAGTGGCACCAGAGACCTCTGCATTTTCCTCTCTGGACGTGGGGAAGTCTTGTTCCTTTGCCTGATTTATGTGAAGAGGCAGTTGTGAAGGAGCCTTGATGCTGTTTGGAACTGGGCTTTTTTACATGCCACGTGTTTTTTACATGTCCCTGTGTTTATCAGGGACAGTGGTAATGGGGAATACTCATGGAATTCTTTACTTCAGGGATGCTGGTTGGCTTTGCCTCTGAAGCTGGAGATCCCAAATTAGATCCATTCCTTTTTTTGAAGTTTTTACATACAACTTTGTGTTTGCCAGTTGTTCTGCTGCAGTTTTGCATAGCAAGAGCTTGGCCTTGCTTGAATTATGGGCTGTGCAGTGCAAATCTCTTGGTACCTCTCAGATGTTCTCTATGAGTGGAGTCCTTGAGACATTCTTGTGATGGAGCAGGAGGGCAGGACTTGATTTGTGTGACTGTTGTGCAGTAAGTTGTTCAAAGGTGTGGAGGGAAGCTTGTCTCAGTCCTTAGCAATGAGAAGTTATTAAGGAAGCCAGCTGCATCTCACTGCATTGCAAGACTACTGAAGCCATCCAGAACCACAGATGTGCAGTGCTTATATACAGTGAAAATTAACAGATCCTCTTCTCCTTGCACAGCATTACTTCAGAGCACTTCCTAACCTCTGCTGTGTACTCTGAACAGCCCCTTGGCTTGGTGATGTTTGTGATGCCCCTATTATTTAGCTATTCATAAACTATAATTTGAATCTATGTTAGTGCTGAAGTGCACCTTTTTTATCCATGTGCCTTTATCTGTAAGCAAGTCTCCTTTGCTTTCCTTTCTAACACTAAACTTATCAAAGCAGAATAATCTGGCACCAGTTGTGCACTGAAGATGTGAACGTTGAACCCAATGATCTGAGAGGTGATTTGTGTTAAGTGTGTCGAGACATACAAATGTGTTTATAAAAATCTGCAGCCAACTGCAGGGATCACATTTAACCCTATTCAGAGGGCCTGGCTGGATGCACTGCTTGGATGTTGAGATGATTAGAGCAGTGCTGCTGAAGGTGTGATGTCTGAGGACACATTTATCTTTGGCCATCAGCTGGCACTCTCTGGTGTTTCCTTGCTGTCCCAGCTCTCACCCAGAGGCCTGTGCCTCTCAGTTTGCCCAGGCTTACAAGGGGCAAATGAAGTAATTCACTAAGAGTTCTTGTAGTCCCTGTGGAGCAGCAGCTCTGCATGAATGGGGAGCTTCTGCATGTGCAAGAACTGAAAATGTCTCTGATTTCTCCTCAGGAGCTGCACTTAAGCCATTCAGACTCTCCAGCATTAATGGAAGTTGGTGAAGAAGGTGCTTTAGGTTTCCAGATTTCATTGTGGTGCTGAGTGATGGCAATGAGATCCATCTGGTTTTGGGCTGAATCAAAGCTCTCCGCTGGATCAGAGACTGAAGCCCACAAGGCCAGAGGAGCCTTATCTGCCTGCAGGATTCTCCACAGAAACAAAGCACAGCAGCCCTCACCCATCCATGCATTTGTACATCTCATATCCTGACAGGTAAGTGGAAATGTGCCAGGTGCCTCCTCTGCACCCCAGCTGGGGGATCCCACAGCCAGTGCTGTGTGTGCTGCTCCCACTCGTGGGCGACAGCGGGGCAGGCGCTGGGATTCCAGCCTTGTAAAATAATCCATGGATTTCAACTGTTGCACTGTGCAAAGTTTTTCTTGGCAGCAGCCTTGGATTTGAGCTGCCAGAACTAGAAACGCCTCTGAAGGCCAAGGGCTCCAGAACTCCCCCCTGGACCCTGGGAGCAGTGTCCTGCCTGTAAGTGCCCCGCCGATGTGGGCAGTGACGGCTGCATTACTCAGCATCCGCCTGCGTTTCGCACCCACTGTCTGGATCTGACTTGGAAGTGGACATTTCCAGTCAGGCACAGCTGCTCTGGTCTTTGCTGAGCATCCATCTCACCTGATGACATGTTTTCCCTTTAGCCAACAGTGCTGTGCATCCAGCACAGGCTCGTTACTGTACCCATGCAGTAGCTTTTCACTTCAGCCAGGGTGTGAAGGAAAACAAAACCCCAGTGCATTTCCTCTCTCCAGGGGTTGGCAAGCTGGGTCCCTACAGAAGGTATGATGGGCATTCCTTACCTGCCTCTGGTTCCTGAACACCTGCCTCTTAGGGTGGGTGTGAGATACCTGATGCTGTGCTGGGGTTGGCATTAGGGCATCAGTCACCTTTAACAGATGGTGGTTGTGCATTTTCCATCCTTTTTGGCCTCAGTTGGCCCTGGTTTCATCCCTGAACTCCTTTTCTGGCTTTACTGCTCTCCTAGACCTTAGATTTGGAAGGAATCACATGGGTTTTTCCAAAGAGCTGTATTTAACATGCAGTTTCTTTTGGCTTTACCAAGAAAGGATTGTTTTTGGGAGGAAGAGTGAGTCTGGTTGTGTTCTGGCAAAGGCTGGGGTTTAGTAGATGTTTTCCTGGAATACAGGCATGGGCTGAGTGCCCTGGGCACTGCTGCAGCAAGCAGGGGGCTGGGATCCAAGGTGTGCCCACCAGGAGGTGAGCCTCAGGAGACTTGTGCCACAGCTGTCACCCTGAAACCAGCCCTAAGTACAAATTCCTCACTATGGGAGATACATGCCGTGGAAGATGGCAAAAGAGGGTTTGTTTGATCCTGGTAGTGTAGTTAATGAAATGTTGTTGTTTGCACAGAGGTGAGGGCCAGGAACAGAGTCAGGAGCCTGTGCACAGGACAGTGTTTCAGGGATAAACGGGCCTGGAGAAAATGCTGCTCCAGGAAATCCAATAAGCAGGGGGAACACTAGGCTTGTGCAGAAGGAAGGGTAAGCACAGGCCTGAGGTAGCAGTGCAGCATTGACTATCTGTTCATTAACTGCTCTCCCTAAGACCTCCCTTTATTTTTGAAGTATTATTTTTCTGGTGGCATTGCTCTTAGGATGCTGTTATTAGAGAGCGAGTTGTTTGTGATAGGAGGGCATTTGCAAATAGTTTTGTGACAAATGATGTGGTGACCATATGGGATGGCAGTGAACCTTTGTGCAAATATTGCTGCAGTCTAATAGAAGGGCTTGGACAAAGTGACTGTACAGCCCTGAGACACTGAAAATTGCATCTAAGGGTTGGGCAGCCTTATACAAAGTGGTAATAAACACAGTAGAATACCTGTTGTATTTAAAATTTGGATTTTTGAAAGCAGGATTTTTAACCTTTAGCAAACACCCAAGTTCATGTGGGCACATAAATATGTACTAACCTGCCCCTTGCCTTTCAAGTTAGACCAAGAAAACTAATGATAAGCAGCAGCTTTTGCAGCCTGTCAGCAACAGGCCTATGGAGGTAGAGCAGCAGCAGGTACAGTAGCTCTGAGATCTAATTTAACATACTTGCAACCTTTTTAATAGCATAGAAATGAAATCTGTAACACAGCTCAAGACGGCCAAAGAAAAGGCCATGGCACAAGTTCTCCTTTACTCAGCACTTCCCTTCTGAGTTCCTGAGTGAAAACCACCACGCCCACAGTGACCCACATCTCACTGGTCCCTCAGTCCTGGCATCAGCTCAGGGTAAGGAACACCTTCCACATGGACAAGCAGCTCCTCCTTGAGCTGGCTCCTGGAAAGCCTGGATGAGAAGGCAAACTTGGAGCCATGGCTGTGATTAAGTGCCTTCCATCTGGTAAGTGACTGTTACTTTTAGGGTCAGATTGGTCAGAAAGGCTGTCAACTCTGTTGGGGTTTTTTCCCTTCTCACAAAATATGTCAGAGTAGAAATTTTTGTGTTCTGGGAGTGGAATTAGATTCCCTTAAGGATATCACTTTCAGTCTGATTCTCATCCTTAAAAGACACTGAGGTAATTACCTGTACCTATTATAACTTACTCTCATTTCTCCTTCCCTCATGTCTTTTCTATGGGATTTATCTTCTTTGAGCTGCTTTTATTTTTCAAGTCAGGTTTCCAAGAAGCAAGCCTGTTCAGTTTAAAGTCTGTAACTCAGATAAATCTGCAAAAAGTGCAAAGCAATTTTAAGTCATCCTGGTTTTGCAGGACTGTAGGGGGATAGAATATAAGAAAATAAAGATAGTGTAGAAAGTAATCTCACCCCTAAGGAGTTGCAGCTGGGCCAATTATCAAAGATTAGGAACAGGCCTGACTTTAACAGGCCACAGCTGTAAGCAATGAGAAGAAGATGCTATAAAAGAGTGGGGTGGCTAGGTGAGAGGGGAACTGGAGTTGGTTGGCTGCTGCGTGAAGAAGAAAGAGTCAGTGCTCTGAGGAGGTGCCCACGAGAAACACCAAGGAGGTATGGAACTTTTGTGGTAAGGAGACAAAAGTATGGAACCCCTGCAATAGGATGACAACACAGGACTACTTCACTTGGTGCACTGGAAAGGGAAGAAAAAACAAGGGAACAACAAGTGGGGATGTCTAACATTAGTTAATACTATACAAGAATAGAGACGAAGTTCTACTGGGAAACAATTTGTTCTTGTGGCTGAAAATCTACTTTAAAGCTGGTGATAGTCTCTTACTACCCCAGAGTGCCAGGAAGAGGGAAAAGAGCTGCAGCTGCTCCCTGGTTTGCTGGGCATGGTACCTTCTGCATTGTCCCCTGGCACTTAGGGCAAGAGCTTTAGAAATGGAAAATAAGTTTTACAAAGATAAAACTCCCAGCAGTCTCAAAGTTGATGGGAACCTTTATTTTGATTATTTTCATTGTACTGACATTGTCCTTTTATGCAAACTTAACTGTAAAACACTCTTGAGATACTGCATAGAAAATACACATAGGAAAAACCACATATATACACGCCCATAAAAATAGAATACATCTTGGCAAAATTACTTGTGTACAGTGTATTGACATTATTGAACCAAACTTACATCACCTTTGGAGAAAAATGTTCCATGTGCGTAAAACCCCAGACCATTTACTGAGCTGGGAGTATGGCAGTGGATATGGGTTTGGGTTAAATAAATGGCTATACCAGAATGGCAGAGTAAAAACAAGTTATAAAATACCTGCTCTAAAAAGTAGAAGAAGCCATTTTGTTTTTTTCTTCCAAAAAACAGCAACATCTCTACACTTGCATGGAAACCAAAGGTACCAGTTCCAAATTCTCCTGTAGATTCGTTAGCTGCAAACAAACTTTATTGTCATTTGTTTCAGCATTTGCAACCCTTGGGCACAGTGGCATTTGGTAGGTTGGAGCACACAACATAGTATAGCACAGCCCTAATTCTATTGGGTAATTGATAAGGAAAAAAAATCTAATAGATATACAATTTAAAACACTTAGCAACCTTTAAAATATGTAGACCACTTGAAATTATGGGTTTATTTTCTTCAGTTACTTTCGGTGGAGGCTGCTCCTTGCTTATTGCTTTGACTACATGGATTTCTCTGCTGCTTTTCAGAACATACTGTGGAAAGTGACTATTCCAGTGTAATAAATAAAGCAAGTGGTAACAGGTCCTCAAAGCCATGGATCTTCCTCTTGAATTGGAACAACGGAACTGGAGAGGCAGCCTCCAGGAAGCAGGCAAGGAGAGAAGAGCACAGCACCCTTTGAAGTGTGGTGGTTGCCCATGTGGGGCAGGCAGCAGAGCAGGCTGGAGCAGCCCTGGCCCTGGGGAGGGAGGCTGAGCTCAGTAGGGGAAGGCGGAGACGGCGATGTAGATGATGAAGGTGGTGCGGTACTCGACGCTGCCGTCGGCGCTGTAGGACAGGGCCCGCACGCCCATGCGGTACGTCCGGGGCTCCCGCAGCGCCCGCGTGGTGAACACCACCCCCTTCCAGTTCTCATCCCGCAGGGCAAACGGCACAGCAGGGTCCTCCTCCGCCATCAGGAAGGTGGTCCTGGGGTGCATGACTTGGTCGTGAGTGTAGGCCACCAGCCGGATCAGATCCTGCCCCGCAGCGATGCCGAAGGGCAGCGACAGCAGCTTGTACTCCAGGGCGTAGGTGCTCAGGTCACACTCCAGGTCGTTGGCTGGGCAGCTTTTGAGACAGAACCTAGGAAGGAGCAGAACACTTTAGCCCAGGGAGAAGGCACAGTATCTTAAGTACTGGGATAGGTCTTAGAGGAGAAATTCTTCCCATTTACCCTGCTGCAGATTAAAGCTTCACTAGAAGTGCTCATTCTTCATCCACTGTTCCTTTAAAGCTGCAGCCCAGTTTAATGTCCCTTTTTGCCTCAACAGGATCATTTCAGAAAGATGTTGGCTGCACTGCTGTCACTGATGTCCATAGGGTAAGTTTTACTGACTGTGCACTTAAACATTAGAGTGGCAAGACCTAGTTTAAAATGTTCTGGGCAGCATTTGAGGTATGTGTCTGTTAGGTCATAAAGAATTTGGAATGAAGGGCAGAATAAAATTTACTTTTATTAATCAAAAGATAAATATGAAATCTTTGCTAGTGCCGTTTGCCAGTGCTATTGGAGGTCAAAAGACATGACCTCCATATCAGCGTAGATGTCACTGCAGTTGAGTTTGATCCCAGAAGATGGTTTCTGACTATGAAAAAAACTATTTTTCTTTGAGGATATTGAAAGATAGAAATATGGGGAGTTTTTTCCCAGAACAGGGAAATAACAAAGCTTAACACAAACTTAGAATTATTTTCATGACACAAAGTATATATCTGATGCTTTGAACCTGATAGCAAATCAGGCCATCAGAGAGATCCAGATTAGATGTTAGGAAGGAATTCTTCCCTGGCAGTTGAGGCAGTAGCACAGATTGCCCAGAGAAACTGTGGCTGCCCCCATCCCTTGGAAGTGCCCAAGGCCAGGCCGGACAGGGCTTGGAGCACCCTGGGCTAGTGGAAGGTGTCCCTGCCCACAGCAGAGGATGGAACTGGATGTTCTGTTAAGGTCCCTTAAACCCAAACCATCCCAGTATTCTCTGACTCTATGACCTCCAATGTCAATGCCTTACCCTTTAGCTACTGTGAGCTCTACTGGTGTCAGGCAAACTTAAATTTTCTCCTTTAACAAGCACAGGTTAAGGAGCTGAGCTTGGGACAGGTGAGAAGGGGGTGAGAATAGAACATACCCAGAATGTGGCTCTCTCTGGTAGCTGGGTGGACAAGGAGTGTCTATGCACTGGTAGCTTCCTCTCATGTTGAAACACATCTGATTTGATCCACAATTTATGTCCTCTTCAAGGCACTCATCAATATCTGGATGGAAAAACATGCACGGGATCAACTGCTGGTGGAAGAATTAAAGGGTGAAAATCAAAGTGAATAAAGGCTGAGCAGGGCCCAGAATGTGCCTCTGTTTGACCCTAAAGCTTGGAGCTCAGTGTGTAATGAGAAAGTCACAGGGGAACTGCAGAAGATTAGAAGTTGCAATTGTCTAGTTTGCTGATGTTTTATGAAGTGTGGCATGTAAAAACTTCTGAAATTTGGAATGCTGACTCTCACATAGCCAATTCAGAGGTGGCTCAGCCATGTGCTGGGCCTGGTTGGTGTCAGGTTTCTCTGCAGAGCCCCCCAGAGCCCTGCAGGGATGGCTCTCCTACCTTGGCAGGTTTTGCCGTTGGGCATGAGGCGGTATCCGGCGGGACAGACACACTGGAAGCTGCCCAGGCTGTTCCTGCACTCGTGCTGACACGTGTCTCTGCTCTCACACTCATCGATGTCTGTGGAGAGAAGCACCAACACCTCAGCATTCCCTGAGCCTGCCATGAACACAGGTACTTTCCCCCATTTATGTACTGCAAGCATACAGACAGAGCTGGTGGGAGTTGGCTGGAGCTCTTTTTCTGATGGGGTTGAACATCTAAGACCAGAGTGTCCTCTTCCCTTACCTGTGCTATTCCTTGTAACTCTGCAGGCACTAAAGTCAGCTTTGAGGGGCTCCTTATGTAAAGTCTTCAGAGCATATTAGCATGATTTAGACACAGATAATTTGTAATTATAATGGCTTTTGAAACATCTGCCTAGTTCAGGACAGCAGCAAAGTAATCTCAAGCAGGAGTTCAGACTTGAATGGCTAAATCAGTGGAAGGAAGATCTTTGCTTCCCCTCTGTCTGACTGGCAGGGGTTGCATTAGATCACAATGCAAACAGAGAAGAGAAACAGATGCGACTACAAACCTCTGTGCTGTTAGCAAATCTTGGTGGTTGCCTATAGAAAGAATTTTCTTTAGCGAAAGCATCATTTGGGGTATTTTCCATATTTTAAAACAATAGTTTTAAAATTTAGATATATTTATTCAACGAAATGAAAGTTTCATGGAATATTAATATAATTAATATTCATGGCATTGGCATATTAACTAATTCCAGCTGGAAGCTGGGATGAAGATCCAAATTTGAAACAAACCCTTCCTTCCCTCAGAGATGTATTCCTGGGTCTCTCAATTAAACTCCTATACCATAACAATCCACATGGATGTGACTACTGAAAACTCTCTGTAGCTTAAATACGAGGTCTGATTTCTATCCATGCTCACTGAATTACATTGCAACCCCTTTTCTTACATAAAATAATAATTTAAAAGCTTCTCTGCCTGTTGCCTGTGTGACAGTGGCAGTGCTGGCAGCGGCCCCAGTGTGATTGATTCTAAAATGTTTATTCCAAACCTTTCTTACACAGATTACTGCTGCCAGTGGGAGTCTGACAGAAGTGCTGTAACTAGGCTGGGGCTACTGGTGGCTTTTGGAGTGTGAGAGGATTCACCAAGGTGAGCTACTGTGATCAGGAGAAAGACAATAACAGAGGGAAATACTTTGCACACAGGTAATAAGCAGCACAATTAAAACAAGAGATTATAAGGAGGTTTGAGAACATTTTTGCTACAATGTGAGCAAGACAGCAGAGACCAGAACATGCAGAACCCCTGAATATTGGCCAGGGTAATAGAAAACACAACCCCAGCACCACAAACCCTCAGCCCCTGGTATATATCACACAGTAACCTAAGAGTAAGGCCCAAAACACAGTTGCATAGATAGGACTGACATTTACCTACACATCTGGCATTTCTTGCCTCATAGCCTTCAGGACAAGTTTCTCTAAGGTTCCTTCTAGTCCTGGAGAAAGGTATTCTGCTGTTCCTATACTCTGAGAAGGAGCTGTAGAGATTTGAGGAGTGCCTGTAATAGTGCTGCAGTTGCTGGTTGTCTCTCCCAGGGGAGAACTGAGCATAGTTATAGCTACTGTAAAAGGCACCCGAATTTGGCACCCTCTCCAATCCGGCGCAAGATTTCCCATCACCCAGTAACTGTTGCCCAGGTGGACAGAAACACTTGAAGCTGCCGGGGGTGTTGGTGCAGTGAAGTGCACAGGGTTTAGGCACTTGTTCACATTCATTAATGTCTGCTCATGTGACATGATCCAGAGCCCCAAACCATGTGGAAAGGAGAGAAAACAAACAAACAACAACACATAACTATACGTATATATATACACACAGATACTTATCTCAGTGTCAGGAACAAGCTGAAGACATAAAAGCAAGATTTGGAGGCAGTAAAACATGGAGAACACTAGGCCAAGCAGGCAGGATCCACTGTCCTGGACTGTAAGAGACCTTACATTCTCCCACAGGCTGATGTGACTGTGCTCACCAGGACAGGAGCCCTGCTGAAGCCTTGCTTCAGCCTCAGCTGCTCAATACTCTCTTAGTAATTGGGATTTTTCCTTAAGTGCTCCATAGATGAGTGGAAGAAGTTGCTGGTCCCTTCTTTAAAAGATGATGCTTAACACAGAGCATTCCAGAGAAGTACAGTGTTAGAAATGCCTTACACCCCACACTAAGGGAAGCACAACAGGCTCTGATGTGGTTATTGTGCCTTGTGCTAGGGGGAATCCTACAATCATGGAATGCTTTGGGTTGGAGGGAACTTACAGCTCAGCCAGTGCCACCCCCTGCCATGGGCAGGGACACCTTTCACTAGCCCAGGTTGACTCAAGCCCTGCTCAACCTGGCCAATGGACACTTCCTGGGATGGGGCACTGAGCTCAAGAACATGTTTCAAGGCTGCAGGGGCAAGAGGTTGGGTACCTTCTGACTTTTGATGCTGTTATTGGTCATTCCAGCTGTGACAGGTTAGAGACTCAAGAGGTATTTAAATAGTATTTAAAAATCAATACTGTCAGAAATATAGTAGAACATTAGGCTGCATTTTTATGAAGTGATTAATATTTGATACATTTAAGGTTTTAAATGCATAGGGGGATATTAATATTTAAATGCTTTAAGAGTTGGAAATCCAGAAGTAGTAATTGCAGTGTGTTACAATATTTTCTAGCTGTTATTTGGCAAACACACAACTGAAACCTCACATATTTGTGGAATTATCCTTAGGGTAGAATTTTCAGGTGTTACAAATAAGAATTTCACTTTAAGTATGACAATAACTAATCTGAATTTTAATTGTATTAATCTCAGCATGTGCTTAAGATGAAAATGTTATTATTCATATACATGTAAAAGAAAACTAACTCAATCATTTCCTTAGCACTCACAGTGCTGACTTTTACATTCTGTACCTACCTAAAATAAATGAACACTGATGTCTTTATGACAGCCAATGTCCTTGGAACAAGTTGTGGATAAGTAATAGAAGATTTTCATAGAAATTATGAAAGACAACAGGTGAAAATTTGAGCAATTTCTTTTGCAAGAGCAGCCTGTGCAATACAAAGCAGAACTGACTGCAGGGAGTCGCCAGCACTGGTTCCAGGGCTGCCCCTGTGAAATGAGGCTGCTGAGGCATGGGAACCCTAATATTTATAAGAACAAGGTAAAATTACTTTGAAATTGAAATAGCTATATTTTCAGGCTTTCTCTAATTTAAAACACAGTACCTGATTTTATTCTAGCTAGCCTTGCACGTGTAATCTGCATTGTAGCAGCTTTTAGCAAAGCCCTTCCATCTATGTGGAAGGGAGAGAAAACAACACAGCTCCCAGAAATGCTGTGATTCAGGTAAATGGGCAGACAAAGCTCTGTGGGGGTCACAAAGGAGAATCTTATCCCCATCCAACAAACAAAAAAGGGAATTGTGGCACAAAGGGCTTTACCCAGGGTAAAAATGGCACAGGCAGGAACAAAATTCACTACTTCTGTTTTAGTCTGAGCCCTGCTTAGTTTTCAAATCTTCCCCATGCTCACTGTCAACAATGACAATAAAAACTGGATTTTATGAACAAAACTAATACTTTGGATGAATCTATATTTTAAATATATATTTTAGGAACATAAAAATTCAAAGGATAAAAATACATTAGGAGGGAGCTTTCAGTGACCCTTGGTCAGGAGGCAGCTTTAAGGCTGCTGGTGTTTTGTGAAAACCTACAGTCCTAGACTTTACCTGGCTTTTTCCTGTCAGAAGTTTAAATGGCTTAAATATGCGTTAGGAGTCTGGGATTGGTTTTATTTCAGTACAGAGGCAGATGGTGGAAGTAATATAATATCTTATATAATGTAATGGTCTACAGCCAAACACTTCTTAGTGCAATTTAATCTCTTTTAAAAAATCCCAGACATTCTGGCTTTTGACAATCCAAAATCTTAGGTTGTTAAAAAAAAACCACAAAACTATTTATCACTTAGGAAAGCTAATCTTGAAGTAGTCATCAGGGAGGAATGCTTTTCTGACATGATACATAACAGCAACCAAAACCAGCCTCACTTGGTGTCACAAACTCACATTCAGAAATCCTCACTATCAGGGTAGGTCAGCTCTTACATTTTACATATTTGACATAAATGCAGTAAAGGTGTTGCTAAATGATCCTACTGCCTTCCCGAAGTCTCTTAAATGCCAGGGGAAGTGCTTATCCACTTGCCCTGGCCCCACACATTAAACTCTCTTGCTCCAACATCAGAGCTCCAGAGCCTCCTGTAACATGGGATAAAACCCTGGGTGGCTTTATGCCAAGATGGCACAGGGAGTGACTGCATGGCTGGCATTCCTGTGAGTGCCAGGGATCCTATTCCTTCCCTGCTGGGAGCCACCCATGCCAGGAGGGGAGCACTGAGGGAGAAATGCAGATCAGTTCCCTGTGCTCTGCCTGCTGGGGAACACCCCTGGCAGTCCCAATCGGGGGGATAGGTGTACTTGGGATGTTCAGGAGCCAAAGTCTGTTCTGGGTCTGCTGGGCCTCTTGCAGCTCCTTGGGGTGTGCTCCCTAGGGGAAGCCACATGACTCCCTGTGTGACTGCCTTCAGGGCTGAGCCAGGGCACAGCCAGCACATCAACAAACCCCACCTGATTTTTTATGACTGAAACCTCCTGTAGAGTGGTCATTTGCCATATCCATCCACCAGTGCTCTGAGACCCTTTTACACTTTGTTTTCAAAGCACAGCCCCAAACCAATCTCTGTTTGGAACCATTTAGCTCCAACTGTTTGTTTAGAACAAAATGCTTTGTTTTAGACGGCCAATTTGGAAATGCAGAGCAAACTTGTCTCTGCAGCATGGTGTCGCCCAGGGACAGCACTGCTGGTGTGTTGCAGCAGAAAGCCAGGCAAAGCAGAGCACAGGAGTGAGTGGCAGCTTACCCACGCAGGGCCTGTGGGTGCCCTGGGCGCGGAATCCTCGCGGGCACACGCAGCGGTAGCTGCCGCGGGTGTTCTCGCACAGCTGGTTGTAGCGGCACTGGTGCGACCCCGAGCGGCACTCGTCAACATCTGCAGCACACGGCAAGGCAACAGTCACAGCTCTGCAACAGCCCCACCGCGGGAGGAACCTGGGGCTGCTCCATCCCTGCAGCTGTCCAGGGACAGGCTGCATGGGGCTTGGAGGAACCTGGCATGGTGGATGGTGTCCTCGCTCACAACAAGGGGTAGAAATAGGTGATTTTTAAGGTCCCTTCCAGCCCAAATCATCCCATGATTCCACTGGAACCAAAGCTTTGGTACCACCTACAACATCAGCTGTGCTTAAAACCCTCCCTGATAAGCAGGGAGGATAACCTGTGATCTTGATTGAGAGCTCCTGAGGCAAACTCTTAAGAAATCATTCCCACAGAGCAAAACATTTCAGTCAATGAATAACTGAGAGAAATCAAGGTTCCAACACAGAAAAGACACACCAAGGGAAATCTTACTGTTCTTGCTTAAGAACAATGGAAAACTAGAGGTGGCAAGGATGCACCTGCTTTTTAATACCAACTACAAAGTTAAATACAGATGCTCCATAAGCAAAAACAAGTTGCTGCTTTAGTATGTGCAAATATTAATAATTGAAGATGGACAATCTTCAAGATTATTTATAAAAATAAATATCATCATTGTTCCTGTGTTTTCCGGAGCCACACAGTGCATTAATGCTTCTACTCACCAATGCAAGTCCCGTTCTCTGTTTTGGTCATTCCAGTGGGACACAGATCAATGCACTTATAGCCACCACGGGTGTTCTTGCAGAGCTGATCAGGCCTGCACACATTCTGCCTGCACTCATTGACATCTTATTCAAACAAAAGCCAAAAAAAAAAAAAAGCAAGATTGGACTTAATTATGTAATGAAATTACCCTGTATCCACACATTGAATCACTTCATGCACATGGATCAGTCAGCCCAATTCTTGCTACCTGTGGTTTTCAGTGCTGCTTGACAGATTCCAAAATGTACATCCATAACAGCATTTTCTTTTATAAGGCAATAGAGCAGCAAATAAATGTTGAACTTTGTCTACTGGAAAGAGGGAATGGACATTCAGAACTTCATCCCTACCTACGCATTTTCTGCCCTTCAGCTGGAATCCTGGGTCACAGCCACAGTGGAAACTTCCTATGGTATTGAAGCAACGCTGATGGCAGGAGTTGGACTCTTGACACTCGTTAATATCTGTAGAACAACACAAATCCTTGGCACCAGGGCTGGGACTTACCCTGTGGGCACTACCTGAGCAGGGTTTGGCTGAGTTCTGCTCAGGTGTTTGCTGCTCTCCCATCTTTGCACAAGAAAATTCACATGGGACACAAACCCAAGAATGCTAATTTCTTCCCTGACAGAATTTTAAGATTAAAAAACAAAACAAACCTATAGAAAAACCAAGCCCTCAAAAATCCACAACCTTAGGAATGAAAATGTATAGACAGGTACTTGGAGGTGCCTCTAACGTGAGTTTCAGCTGCAGAGAGCAGCATTGCCAGCTGCAGAGAGCTGATCCCCGAGGTGTACCTTGGCAGCTGAAGCCGTCGGGCGTCCGTCGGAAGCCGCTCCCGCAGCGCAGCACGCAGCGGAAGGAGCCGGGCAGGTTCTCACAGTCCTGTCCTGCATGGCAGCTCTGCCCCCCCAGAGCACACTCGTCGATGTCTGCAATGGGAAACGAGCTGCAAACCCTGCCCAGCCAGCACAGGGACACACCAACCTGTGCCTTCAGCACCAGCGACTAGAAGCACAAGTAGTGTTTCTAGTTGCTGGTGCTGAAGTGTCCCAAGTAGTGACCACAAGTACATTCAGCTATGAAATAGAATACCACCAATAAATTGTGTTCTTATAATGAGAAAACGGCCTGAATAAAATCTCTCCTTAGCAATTAAAGTGCCTCTTGAGGCACTTTTAAGGCCTTCAATTATCTAAAGGTCATTTGTATCCAAGCTGACCCCAGCAGCGCCCTTCTTACCCTGACACGTTCTGCCATCAGCAGAGATGGTGAAGCCTTTGGGACAGGAGCAGTAGTAGGATCCCACAGCATTGTGACAGGTGTGGGAACAAGGATTTCCCACAGCACATTCATCTTCATCTGGAACAAGAAAGTGTTTGAAAAACCAGTGA
The DNA here is from genome assembly GCF_901933205.1 of Camarhynchus parvulus. Taxonomy (NCBI): domain Eukaryota; kingdom Metazoa; phylum Chordata; class Aves; order Passeriformes; family Thraupidae; genus Camarhynchus; species Camarhynchus parvulus. Next base: position 24,119,572 of record NC_044578.1, on the reverse strand, counting down.
GACTTCCCAATCAGTCAAACTACTCCAATCCGATCCTTCCTCAGAGGTGTGCAACAAGTAAAGCCCACAGGGCAAAACCAGATCCAGCAATTCCCTTCATCTGCAATCTTTCAAGAGGTAATGAAATAAGTCCACAAAATTATCTCAGATGATTTCTCCCTAAAACAACCCTGACTCTTAGAGAGACAGCCAGGGTGCTCATGTGCTTCTCTCCACCTCCATCTCCCAAGCAGGAACATGTGGGCTCCTGTCTGAGGTGCCAACACTCAGCCTTTCCTCCACACAGGTCATCCAAGTCTTTCATTGCTTTGCAGGCTCAGTGTCCTCCAGGTGTACCTGGAGTACTGATTTAAAAGCTGTCTAGGCACTACTCATATTGTAGGTGAGGACAGAAGTAACATCTTCAGCTGCCCTTGGATCCACACCCTTCTAGCAAGGATAACTCACACTTTTTGAAGTGCATACTTTGAACTCTGTATAAAGGGGATGTAGGTTCTGGTGTTTAATAATGTGTCCAGCTCTGGAGCCCTCAGCACAAGGACCTCTTAGAGCAGGTCCAGAGGACACCATGGAGATGTGCCAAGGGTTGGAGCCCCCCTGCTCTGAAGCCAGCCTGGGAAAGCTGGAGGTGTTTACGGGAGAAGGGAAGGCTTCATGGAAATTTTAAAGCCCCTTCCAGCGCCTAAAGCAGCTCCAGGAGAGCTGGAGAGGGACTGTTTACAGGGGCCTGGAGTCACAGGAAAAGGAGAATGGATAACCACTGCCAGAGGGCAGGGATAGATGGGATACTGTGAAGGAATTGTTCCCTGAGATGGTGGGGAGGCCCTGGCACAGGGTGCCAGAGAAACTGTCCAAGAAGTGTCCAAGGCCAGGCTGGACAGGGCTTGGAGCACCCTGGGCTAGTGGAAGGTGTTCCTGCCCGTGGCAGGCATGGAAATAGGGGATCTTTAAGGCCCATTCCCACCCAAAGCACTCCAGGAGTCCATGGTCACACCACCCGTGCCAGTCCTCACCTGAGCAGTAAGGCCCAGACGAATCCAAAGCAAACCCTGCAGGGCACTGGTTGCTCCGGTCCCCTGTATGATAAAGGAAGCACACATCACTTGTGGATAAAAATATGGCCATTTCATTACTTTAACACTAAGAACTGCAGCCCAGCAATTTTACAGTATTTATTATATTTCAACACCAAAGCAGAAACTTTTAAATCCAGCCTTTAGTGGTTTTTCTGCTTTGACATCAAAAGTCAGTATTGCATGGCTTGTGCTGGTTTGAATAACACTGAACAGGTGTGTGGGGGTCCCCTCAGAGTGAGCTGCAAGTCCCATCCCAGCCTAATGCACCCTGGAAAGTTTCTTATTGAAAGAATAAAGACCATTCAGTTTTACTTCACATAACAAGAGAACAGTAGACCCAAACCAAATAAATGTCACCATGTACAAATCTTAGGAGGTCACTGTAGAAGACAACCATGTACTACAAACTGCAATGAAAATCTCAGGGAGAGACTACTCAAAGGACACAGGGCTTTGCCTGCTTGAAAACTGAAATTAAAAAAATGAAATTTAAAAAAATCCCAAACATCAGTATATTAATTGTTGGAAGAAATAAATGCAAGTTAGTAAACGCTTAGCCAGATCTAATCACAGGCATATCTTGAGCCAGAGACTCCCCTTTATCACCTCTTTTTAAATTAGAAAAAAAAATGTATTTGGTTTTCAAATTGTACAATGAGTCCCTAGTCTGGCAAGTGGGAAAACCCTTATTTTACTTAATTTAGAATCTTGTTACTGAAAAGAAAGAATGAGACAGGCAATCCCTCTGTTTCATTTACTTCCAAAGCTGAGTAATTTCCCTGCCACATTAAAAAAAAAGAGGTCAAACAGCATTAAAAGAAGTAACAGGCCAGTTTGCTCATTAATTAGAGCTTCTCAAAGGAAATTCTGCTCACCTAAATCCATGCCTGTCCCCTTTGGTCACTCAGGGTCATAAAAGCCAGCAGACAGCAGTGCTAACTAATAGTTAATTAAGGGTTACATCAACAAGGTCCTGTGATTTACACTACAGCTACCCAAGTTTCACAGAATTTTCTTTTGAGACTACGGTGACTCAATGAATCCTAGGAAGAGAAGATACTCTTTCCCCATTGTTTGATTCCTGGGAAGGCCTAGAACAATACCTTTTGCAATGGAAGCCTGGATTTTGAAAGCCACGGTCTCCTGCAGCGGGTGGTACTCTGTGGTGATGGAGGCAGCGCGCAGGGTCTGCACCAGGAAGGGCATCCTGCCCTTGGAGGGGTCGTAGGTGATGGAGTGGTTCCACGTGTAGGGAACGCTGACCCCATCTGCCGTGAAGAGCCGCGTGGAGTGCGCATGCAGCTGCCCAGGGCCCGTCTGGATGTAATCCTCTGTGTAATCCTGCAACACAACCCTGGCCTTCAGCTGCTCCCACACCAGCACCACCTGGGCCTGTGCTTCAGAGCTGGGAGATGTGCTGGACAAAGGGGCTCGTTTTAACCAGTGAACAAAGGGTATTGCACACACACAGGTCCTTTTCACTCTTATTTTAACTGTTGAATCCTAACACTGCCTGGTCTGTTACTTTAAAAAAAGATACAGACTGATGTACTGAGGATCCTCATGGTGGAAGCCAGAGCAGAAGATTTCTAAAAAATATCTTACTCCTCAATAACAATCTTTTGAGGTTAAAGTATTTGGTTTTTATTCAGATGCTGACAAATGTGCTAAATAAACAAGTGGTGGAGAAAAATTCTGTCACTGAAACAGGGTATAAATATTGGACATACTACATATTGCAGTTTTACAAAATATCAACAACTTCAGGTATATTTACTGCATGGTGGGATTAATACAGTAAAATACTGTTACTAATTACTAAGAGAGGTTAAAGATGCACCTTTCTAGCTCTGCCGAAAGCAACCCTGACATGCCAGCCATCAATAACTGCCCTGAAGACCCTCCTCAACACTACCTGCCAACACCTCAAACTCTTGAGAGACTAACACCACCCTCCTCATGAGAACTTTCTGCTTTCAAAGGCAACATCAGCCTCATCAGTTCAACCAGGCACAAAAGAAGTCACATACAATACAGGCGGTTGCAGGATTCAGTGTTTCCTGCTTTCCTCTGAGTGAAAGAAGTTCAGATGCATGAGAGCAGGGGTGGTACCTGAAGCAGCTTTACCTTGACACTGACATCAGCCACCGACTGGAGCTGCAGCACGTGGCCACTCACAACAACATCCAGCAGCAGGGCCCCGTCCGTGTCCAGGCCCCGGGCGACGTGTGTCATGCGCAGGATCTCACCTGGCAGTTTAACAGCACACTCATTTGGCACACATTCCCAGCAGTGACTCCCAAAAGCCACATGGAATCAAAACTGCAGTCCCCTGACCAGTTATTTATACTTACATTTTATAAGGTGTACCATGCCAATGAGAAAAAACATGACACATTTCAAACTACAGCTCTAAAAGATGGAATAAAGACTCAGAAGGCTACAGCCAGTCTGAAAATATTAGTGTAAGCACAAGACCCAAATGGTCCTCTGCTGTCTTTTAAGAAATGAAGCATCTATCTGGCTTACTGGACATAGAAAGAGCTGATCTACCCCAGGCAACTCACCAGTTGCAAACTCCACTTGAGTTTCTCTCTTGAAGACAGCATCAGTGAGTGTAAACCCATTCATTGCTTCCCCTATTTCTTTGGCAGTTGTCCAATAAACCGGGCTGAGTATGGAAACGAGCTTTCTCATCGCTGGGCCTGAAGGAAACACCACAGATAATCGGGGAGCTTTGATCTCATCACAGACCCACATGCACAGGAGCCAAATATGAAGATCTAGAACTAGTGTAACCCTTCAGATTTAAACCAGAAGACCATAGGTATTGGTGTATTCAGAGAAAAAATTGATCAAAGTCAAAGAGGCCTACCAAGGGTCCGAGGGACATTTGTGATCTTTGCCTGTATCACTCTGGTGTCAGAATCCAGGCTGTCCGTTACTGTGGCGTTCAGGAAAGCAATCCCAAATTCCACATCATTGATATTGCCAATGATGCTGCCCTTGGCACGTGCAGGCCCACCTGTGCAGGGGATGGAGGAGAGGCAAAACACAACCCCATGTGATAAATGTTGTTGGGTATTTTAGGGGAAGAGAGAACTGAGCTGGGCAGGGCAGATTTAAGCCCAAACAATTAAATTACCCAGTCAACTGGCCAAGATGAGAGATAGCACCAGTGAAATCAGGAGTGCCACAGACTTTCAGCACACTGTCACTGCAGGCAGGCTGTAAATACTCACCAGGACATGCTTGGGTGTTGCACCTGGATATCTGGGAGGAGTCCCCAGGGCAAGGACGGCCACGATTCAATGGGGCTGGGCTGTTGCACAGGCGCACTCGGGTCTGCTCTCCTCCTCCACAGGAAGCAGAGCACTGGCTCCATGATTGCCACTGCCCCCAGTTTCCATTCACTGCAGAATAAAGAAAGCAATTTTTCAATTTAAATGCTTCAGGCTGTATCAGTTATGCTGAAGTCAATTCCTTCCTGGAGGAACCAAGGTTCTAAAGGGACAGCTCAAAGGACAACAAAACCATTGTAACAGGCAGGTGTGAACACTCCTGCCATCAGAAACACAGATTCCCAGACTGGTTTGGGTTGGAGGGACTTTAAAGCTCATTCAGTCCCACCCCTACCACAGGCAGGGACACCTTCCACTGTCCCAGAATGCTCCAAGCCCAGTCCAACCTGGCCTGGGACACTTCCACAGGTGGCCTACATTTGTCATGTGGAATATCCCCTGATGCCTCCCGGGGAAAGCTGCATTGCCACTGCTGCTGTGAGCACTGACCTGGGCACAGGTCTGTGCTACACCTCTGGATCTGCACGTCAGCCCCAGCACAGGCCCTGCCACCGCTGGCCGGCCGTGGGTTGTCACAGCTCCGGTACCGCCTTGTCTGGCCCCCGTTGCACGTCCGACTGCAAGTTCCCCAGCTGCTCCACGGGCCCCAGTTGCCATGAACTGCAAGAATAAGTCAGATTTGATCTTCCTCAGGGATTTAAAACCAGACAGTCAAGCTAGAAAAGTACTTTTGTTGGAGAGTAACTTCTTAGTTTTTTTTCCCCAAAAGAAAACCACCAAACCCAGAGAGTGGGTGAACAGCCCAACCCAAAACACTCACCTGGGCAAGGATCACTGTTGCAAAAATCCATTTGTATGTCACTCCCCTCACACTTGTGTCCCCCGAACTGCGGGGCTGGGTCGGAGCAGTGGCGCGTCCTCTGCCTGCTGCCTCCCCCGCAGGACACGCTGCAGGAGCTCCAGCTGCTCCATGGGGACCACTTCCCATCCACTGGGGAGAGAGGCACAGCAGTTACAGCCCTGAGTCCAGCAGAAACACAGCACAGCAGTGCTACATCAGGGAAAATAAACATGGATGGCACTGCCTCTCTACAGCATCTCAGCCACTCAGGGATTTCTCCCCAGGGACCTGGGAGTGGGTGAGAGCTGGACCAGCCCTGGCCATGCGAGGTGGGACCAGAACCCCCCATGCCCTGGGCTGACTCCCCCTGTGGGCAGCAGGGGAGAGGGGATTAAGCCTGTCTGCCCTTCTCAGGTGAGACCCCACCTGCAGAGCTGCTCCAGCCCCAGGGCCAGAAGCACAGAAGAACATGGAGCTGCTGGAGAGGGTCCAGAGGAGGCCCCAGAGCTGCTCCCAGGGCTAGAGACCCTCTCCTCTGGAGCCAGCTTAGGGTTGGAAAGGACCTTAAAGCTCGCTCTCTCTGGGAGAGCTTAGGGTGTTCACCTGGAGAAGAGGTGGGGTCCATTTGCAGGTTCTATAGCAGATGCTATGTAGTGACAGTCAATGACAATAAAAAGCTTGAAGAGGAGTTTTTTCAGGGATTAGACTTTTAGAACCAGAAAGCGTTAACCACGAGCGAAGCAGAACGGGGGGCGGGAAGGGGAAGTTTGGTCTCACCTGGGCAGCGGCGGCGGAAGCAGAGCTGGAGCTGCGTGTCGGGGCCCGGGCAGCGGGGGCCGCCGTGCGCCGGGGCCGGGCTGGTGCAGAGCCGCGGCCGCGTCTGGCTGCCCTTCCCGCACGAGGTGCTGCACGGCCCCCAGGGGCCCCAGGGGCTCCACTCGCCGGCCACTGCAAGGGCAGCACAGCTAAACACTGCCCCAGAACGGGCACACAGCCCGGATATCCCTGATCCCACACACTGCCCCAGAACGGGCACACAGCCTGGATATCCCTGATCCCACACACTGCCCCAGAACGGGCACACAGCCCGGATATCCCTGATCCCACACACTGCCCCAGAACGGGCACACAGCCCGGATATCCCTGATCACACACACTGCCCCAGAACGGGCACACAGCCGGGATATCCCTGATCCCACACACTGCCCCAGAACGGGCACACAGCCCGGATATCCCTGATCCCACACACTGCCCCAGAACAGACACACAGCCGGGATGTCCCTGATCCCACACACTGCCCCAGATTCCTGTTTTCAAGAATTCGTGCCATTCAGTTAAAAAAAAAAAGAGCAACTAAAAATAAGCTGAGATAATTTGGGTTTAGAGAAACAAACAGACCTGTATGTGAAGCCCCTCGTGCAAATAAGATTAAATTACTCTTCTCTTACCTGGGCAAGGCCTAAGGTTGCACATGACTGACTCCAGAGCGCTGCCCTCACAGGGCTTCCCTCCGTGCTGAGCTGGGGGGTTACTGCAGGTCCTGCTCCTTGTCCTGTTCCCTTGGCCACAGCTCCTTGAACACTCCTCCCACAGCCCCCACTCCGACCAGCTCCCGTCCACTAAGAACCAGAAAAAGCCCAGTTTTCATTAAATAATATTTTTGCAATATTTATTGAAATTTCTTCTTTCCTTCCAAAATTGATTACAACTACTTAGAAAAATTAATCTGCCATCAAGATCCATGGTGATAAAAGTCCATTGTTTGGGAACTTAATGCAAGGCAAATTAAAAGTGTCAATTCATTGTGGCTTTTCAGTACTTAAACAGCATTTACAAAATAGAGGGAGGGAGACTTAGATGGGCAGACAGCAATAGGACACGGGGGGAAAGGTTTTAAATTAGAAGAGGAGATATTTAGATTAGGTATTTGGGAGGAATTGTTCTCTGTGAGGGTGGGCAGGCCCTGGCACAGGGTGCCCAGAGAAGCTGTGGCTGCCCCTGGATCCCTGGCAGTGCCCAAGGCCAGGTTGGACAGGGCTTGCAGCAACCTGGGACAGTGGAAGGTGTCCCTGCCCATGGCAGGGGTGGCACTGGATGGGCTTTGGGGTCCCTCCAACCCAGAGCCGTGTGGGATTGTGTCAGCAGCAGTACCTGGGCAGGGCTGGCGGTGGCAGCTGCGCAGGTCGCTGCGGGGCCCCTGGCAGCCGCGGCCCCCGTTGGCCGGCACGGGGCTGTCGCACTGCCGGACGCGCTCCTGCACTCCCTGGCCACAGGTGACGCTGCACGCTCGCCATTCCAGCCAGCTGGAGAACCCGCCGTGCACTGCAACGGGAGCAGGGATGCTGCTGGGCACTGCCGGGGCCTGCAGCTCCCTTAGGCAGGCACAGAGAAGTGAAATCTGCACCTCCTGACCCCTGGAAATCCACCTCACTTCATATCATTACTGTGCACAAATCTCTTACCATAGTTCAAAGACAATTACTGCACATGCTCATAAATTATTTTCTTTAGAGACACAGTTCAGTTATGACATGTTCTGAGGACAGGATCTGGATCAAGACCCTTTCATTATAATTTTTGTTTCTTACCCCTCACAGCCTCTACCTTTCCCAGCTGGATGAGTATAATAGAATAAAATTTAATGAAAGAGAACCCCACTGACACTTCAGACTAGGCTTACCCTAGACTTAATGCTTATAAAGAAAATAAGATCCAACATCTCATCCATAAAACATGGGCAAGATGAACGTTGACCACATTTGATCCAGATTAATGCTGTCATCTACCAGCTTCAAAGTCAGTCTGCTGTTTTGTGCACTTACCCTGCACAGTGAGGGGCACTGTGACGAGGACAGAGCCCAGGAGGTTCCTGGCCACACACTCGTACTGGGAGGTGTCCTCCCTCTGCAGCGCGGCGATGCGCAGGGAGCCGTTGGGCAGCAGGGTCACTCTGTCACTGTCCAGCAGGGGCTGGCCCTGGCGGGACCAGCTGATGGCAGGAGGGGGCTCTCCCCTGGCCTGGCAGTCCAGCACCGCCGTGGCACCAGCCTCCAGCACGGTGCCCACCGGTTCCACAGCGATCACTGGGGGGCCTGAAGAGAAAGGGTTCCCTGGGTGACAGCACATGGGCACAGGTCTGATTGATTTAGTACTAAAGTGAGTGCAGAGAAATCCCCAGTCAGTTTACTTTGACTAAAATTATTATTGCTGATCCCCTGCTGGCTAAATAGAAACACACACTCCTTAAGGTTGGAAAACAGATCACCAAGTCCAGCCATCAACCCAGCACCACCACTGATGTTCACCACTAAACCGCGTCCCCAGGTGCCACCAAACAGACACGTTACAATGCCAACAATTAGCTGGTTTGAACGTGCAGCAATCTGAGGACTAAAGCAGAGATTAAGGCCCAGCTATAAGAGCACATGCTCTTTATTGCTAAAATGGGTTGTTTTTCATAAAACCCATAGGAAGATGATATTATTCATGCCCAGAGACAACTGAGGGGTAAGGAACAGACCCACAATGCTTGAGGCTACAGTAGGAGAGGCATGTTTAGAAATCACCCCAACTAGCAAAGAAAAACTCTAACGTATTATTTTTGCTAAAAATAAAATATTGTCAATGAGAATAAGGATTCACCTCATATAACTTGAGAGTCTAGTTTATTCCAGTTGTATTGAGTGAACTAAGAGAAACAGGCCCTTTCAGAGTGTGGTTCAGTTCATTCCACACTGGTTTCTGTGATGAGGCTCAACCACCCTTTACATCCCTCTCTTCTTTGAGCTTAGACCAGACTCTCACATATTCATAATGAAAGATGCCCAGAGAAGCTCTTGGCTGCCTCACCCCTGGAAGTGTTCAAGGACCAACCAGCTCTAGTGGAAGGTATCCCTGCCCACAGCAGGTGATCTTTAAAGTCTCTTCCAACTCAAGCCCTTCTATGATTCTATGGAAGAGGAGATGAGTCCAAACCTCCAGGGCAGTGCCCAACCTGAAACACTCCCCCAGGAGCTGCCTGCACCTCCCCACAGGCAGTTTTCACTCCCTTAAGGGGCAAGAAGCCTCCCTTTGAGCCTTACTCTGCAGGGTCAGTGTCAGGCTGCGCTCCACCACACCCACGTCATTGGTCGCCACGCACTTGTAGTCACCAGCATCTTCATTCTGAGGAACAAAACAGGGGCTCAGTCTTCAAGGCCCCTCCTGGCAGAGAATTTTAATCCCAATTTAAAATACAGACATGAGTACATGGGGAGAAATAGGAGTCTTGCTGTTCAGATTAGGAATTTAGATTTGGAATAAGAGATTTGCACAAGGAGAATGCAATTGTTTTTCAGCTGACCTGTAGAAGCCAGGCTCTCTTAAGGTTAGGAGCAAAGGTCCCATTTAATGGTCATGACCAGGATCTCACACACCAACAATTAGTATGCAAATTCAGTCCTTCTGACAGGCAGGAAGAACTGTGACCCCATGGGGATTTTTGCCTCAATAATTTGAAGCTAATTCCAGTCTGAATTAAAACATTTGTTAAAGGTGACAAATGTTAAAAATGTTAAAGAAGGATAAATGTCTAGCCTGACTCCTTCAAACCAATATGATCAGGAACACCTTTATCAATCAAGTTCAAAGCAGACACTCACAGTACAGGGGCAGGACTCACCACGGTGCCATAGATAGCAAGGGAACCATTCCCAAGCTGTCGGATCCTGTTACTAATCTGAACTCCTACTCCTTTTCTGCTCCACTGGATGGTTGGAGGAGGATCTCCCCTGACTTCACAATTCAACATGGCATTGCCACCCAAGGGTTCAATTCTGCTGGAGTGATAATCCCCTTTGAAGACTGGAGGCTCTTAAAAAACAAGACATGGCAGAGGAATAGTAGAGCCAAAATAAAATGTGCCTAATTGAGAACTGCTGGCAGGGATCACTCACCTCTGACTTTCTGAAGGGGCAATTTCAACCTGTTCAGATTTTTCCCATTTAGCCATTGACAAGGTATTATATACTAGGGGGAATGGCTTTAAACTGTCAGCAAGCAGGCTCAAAGTGGAGAAATTCTTCCCTGTGAGGGTGGTGAGGCCCTGGCACAGGTTGTCCAGAGAAGCTGTGGCTGCCCCTGGATCCCTGGCAGTGTCCAAGCTCAGGTTGGATGGGGCTTGGAGCAACCTGGGCTAGTGGAGGTGTCCCTGCCCATGGCAGGGGTGGCACTGGACGAGTTTTAAGGTCCCTTCCCACCTGTTCCATTCCAACTCCACTATCCAAACCCAGTTGTTACATGGAGCTGTCCAGCAGCAAGCACAACTGCTGAATTTCATGTACCTTTGACATACACAAAGCCAATGGCCTTGATGGAGCCCACTGTGTTCTCTGCAGAGCACACATACGTCCCAGAGTCCTCCTTGGACACCCTCTCGATGAGCAGCTCGCTGTGCCCGTTGACATCATCGTACTGTGCTGGAGGGAGAGCAGGGAAAGGGTCATTCCAGGGATTGAAATGTACCACAGCTCACAGAGTGCTTGGATCTCTGCACTCTCAGCAGCACAGCCATGGGGTCTTGTGCATCCCTGAGACACTCCAGGAATGCACAGAAAGTCATTGCTGTGACATTTGCCCACATGCACCTGTTCACTTCAGCTGTCCCGTGATTTCGAGCATCAGTTGCTGGATACTGAGTAAATACCATCAGATAGGAAGGTTTTTAATGTGCTACATTACTGGCTACAGAAGAGGGATCATCTTTTAATCACCCTACAGCTCTGTCTGAGAGGCAGTTTAATTACATGATTGCATAACACTAATGACATTCCTCACACAATCACTAACAGTTTATTACAGCTGGAGTTTTCTTCTTCCCTGCCCTAAAATGCAATGTTGTACAGGGGAAAATAATCTGCAGCCAAATGGCCATCAGGGACCCACCTGGAATGATGTTATTGTTAAAAGTCCACGTTATTCTGGGGACGGGTACCCCAGTTGCTTTGCAGGTTAACCTGAGCTGTTCTCCTTTGGTCAAGGCCACGTCTCCAGGCAGTTCAGTGAAAGCTGGGAGCACGTGAACTGTCAGGGTGACCGTGTGCATGTCCTCCCCAGCAGCGTTGGTGGCAATGCAGGTGTAACTACCAGAGTCTTCAGGCTGGAAGGAAACATGGTGGGGAAATTTCAGCTGGGATTATCCTGCAGCTGGGATATATCCTACAGCACATGCCACTCGTATCAGTAAGATAATCTTGAAAATCTTGGAACAAGCATTCAGCAGAAATGCTCAGCTGAGCTCTTTCCACTCCCCTGTATTTGAAGGATGACTAACATTTCTTTTTACCCTTCCTCAAGATTTATCACTACAAATTCTTCACAGATTTTACTCCCCAGTGGAAAATGAAACTTCTGTAATTATTTTGGAACATTAAGAACACGAAATCAAAATAAAACAATGACTAACCCAGAAGGGGATCTTATCACTATCAAATGTGTGCGGTAATAGCTTAGATGCAGGGAGCTTACCACAACACTGTCCAAAATGAGGTCTCCACCAGGCACAGTCTGGTATTTTCCCACTATGTCTTTTAACAGCATGTTGTCCTTCCTCCAGTTAATTGTTGGTGCTGGGATCCCCTCAGCCACACAGGACAGAACGGCCTGGGAGCTCTCCGTGACCATGTACTGCGTATCCATGCTGCGGATCCTGGGTGGAACTGTGGAGAGGTCATTAGAAACATTTCCTCTGGGTATTATCCAAGCACAACACTGGACTGAAGGAATCCTTTGCCTGGACCTCCTGGATTGTCCATTCCCATCAATGACTGTGTGCCGAAATTCAAGCAACTGGCTGATATTACAACTTAATAACACTCCCCTATATTAAGTAGCACAATTTTCCTGAACTCCTCCCTGTACACCCCTAGCTCCTTACTTTCTGTGGTCACACTGGTAACACACATAATTTCCCTACAGTCTCATTTATCATGGAATCACAGGATGGTTTGGGCTGGAAAGGACCTTAGAGGCCATCTCATTCCAACTCCCTGCTGTGCATAGGGACACCTTTGACTATTCCAGGTTGTTCCAAGCCCCATCCAACCCAGCCTTGGACACTTCCAGGGGTGGGGAGTCCTGAGCCTGTCTGGAGCAGCTGTTGCAGTGCCCCCCATCCTGCCAGGAAGGGCTCCTTACCGTGCACAGCCAGCTCTGTGCTGGAGGTGCTGGATCCCGCAGGATTCACCGCGGTGCAGGTGTAGCGGCCGCTGTCCTCGGGCTGCACAAACAGGATCTGCAGAGCTCCTGTGCTCAGCATTCTCCTTCTCATGGACTCTGTTATCTGCTGCCCATCCTTGTGCCAGCTGATCTCTGGCCCAGGGTAGCCTTCAGCCTCACACTGCAGAGTGACAGACTGATCAACGGCAACAACATATTCCTCCACGTGGGTCTTGATAACAGGAGGAACTGAAAGGAACAAAGACAATTACTGAAAGAATTAGATGCTGTAAGAAGCAAGGAACTCTTTAGTTCTTGGTGAAATTAATAGTAAAAGCATGCCCTAAAACAGACATTGAACTAAAGGGAATAAACCTCCTGGGCACTGTTCAGCATCACATCAAACAGGAAAGCACTAAGTCCCTTTCTATAGCTCAGAATTGTATTTGGACCAAGAGAAAGAGTTTAAAAGGTGATTTACCTTGAACTTTCAGCTTGATTTTCCCCAGAGCAGTGCCTGCTGGATTCTGAGCAACACACATGTAAGTGCCAGCATCTTCCACAGCTGCTCTGGCAATCTGCAAACTGCCACTTGGCTGGACCATGTAACTGTTCCCTAAAACAGATATAATCGAAGTATGACACTTCTGGTCTGGTGAATCAGAGGAGAGGAGAAACCCAAATTCCGGAAAAGAAAATGGGTGTCTGTGTCACAGGAGCAGGCAGGGTCCCAGGCTTTGGGAGGATACCTGTGGTGATGATGTTGATGCCCTCCTTCTGCCACATGATCACAGGCTGAGGAGTGCCCGTGGCCTCACAGGGCAGCACAATGGGATTGTTCACGATGACATCCAATGTCCCTGGCTGGGCCTGGATAACGGGTGGCTCTGTGGAATGAAAGAAAAAGGGAATAGCATAACATTCAAGGCTAGGACAATACAGAAGAGCACTAAAACTGTACAACCTGAGCAGGCTGAAGTAGCAATGCTGGCTGCCAGCCTTGCTCATCAGCCCCTAGCTTACCCTGCACATGCAGAGTGACGTGCCTGTGGGCAGAGCCCGCGGCGTTCCGGGCCACGCAGGTGTACCTGCCCCCATGGGCCAGCTGGGCAGAGGGGATCTCCACAGCTCCTGGGGCAGAGAGAGCACCACAACATGCAGAGCATCCTCCAGGCATGGGTGCTCCCTTACAGCATCCCTCATTTCATTCCAAGCCATCAGAGAGAGCATCTCTGGGGGATTGTTTGCATTTCTGTAATTCGTTACTTATGGATGTGCCTGATTGCACTATCTCCTGCAGCACATTACCTGAAGAGAGAATTCTGTAGCCATCTCCTCTGGGAAGCAACTTGATGCCATTTTTGGTCCAATGAACTGAGGGGAGGGGAACACCAGAGGCAGTGCAGGAAATTACGACTGGAGAGAGCTTTGTTACCAGGAGCTCTGTGGCTTCATCTGCTATGGATGGGGGCACTGAAAATCAAGAGCAGGGCAAAGGTTACTCACCCACATTCATTATTCCTTTGTTACAAATTCTTGGAAATACTAGGGACTCGTGAATATCAGTATCAAAGAGGAATGAAATAAAAATCTCATCTCAACACCAGAACACCCCAAAGAAGTTCTGGGTGGCACACACATGTAATAGCAATATCCCCTCTACCTTGAACAGTGAGATCAATTGCCCTTTGATCTTCTCCTGCATCATTTGACACAAAGCACTCATAGACAGCAGTGTCATCCACAGTGGGAGAAATGATTACTAAGGAACCTGAAGACAGAAGTCTGAACAAAGAAAAAAAGAAAGTAAAAGCCATTGAAATACTTCTTTCCTTCTCAGGTGGTCAGCCCACTGAATTTGCTGGCTAGGCAATGTAGTGTTTAAGCACAGACAGATTTTTCAAGTGCCAAAATCATCCCTGAAAACTTGAAACCCACAATGAAAAAGAAAACACCTCTCACCTGTATGTATTCTGGTTCTGATCAACACTAAGCAGATGCCCATTCTTCTTCCAGCTAATTGCTGGTCTGGGAATTCCAGTGGCTTCACAAGGCAAAGTGGTTTGCACATTTACAGTAACTGTGATATTCGTCTGCCCAGGAGCAATAGTTGGAGGAACTAAGGACAAACAAAGCCTAATTATTTAGAATAATTATATATATATGTGTATATATATATACACACACACATTTCTTGTGAGAAATAGATTTGTAAAGAAATCTCAAAACCTGACTGAAAGTTCACATAGCCTTGTACATTTGTGTGCAAACTCTGAGATAACGTGTGCTGACTTAGAAAGGCTATGGAATAGAGATGACATTGTTGAGAAAGAGATTGAACTAGAAAAAAGTTTCAAAAGATGGCCTTGCAAAAAGACCAGATATTTTGGAGAATTAGAGCTGTGAAAGATGTATTGTAGCAAGAACACATGGGGTAAAATAATAGGTGATTGGTGTTAGAAGTATTAGCAGCATTGTGTGGCAAAGCTAATAGGCTGAAAAACATTTATAAGTTATTGTAACCAGGAAATAGGTTGGCTTCTGATAGAAGGGTGTTAAGTTTTCATCTCTTATGTCTCACCCTTCAACGAGACTGATAATGGAATAACATCTTTTAAAACACCTCTCAGTTGCCCCATCTCTGTATAGCTGTGACTTTCTGACAATTTCTCCCCTTTTTTTTTAACCAGAGCAGCTAAGAAGGAGCTAAAGTGAGACTGCCTGTGTGAGAAGAAGCTGCAGCCAGCGGACTGAGCAGCCCTACCGAGGACGTGCAGGTCGAGGCGCTGGCGCTCGCTGCCCGCGGCGTTGGTGGCCATGCACACGTATCTGCCCGTGTCAGCCACCTGAGCCCAGGGGATGTGCAGGGAGCCATCCTCCAGCACCAAATACCTGCAACAGAGCAAACGGGGCTGCCCACCAGCCATCCACAGGGCACCCTGCCAGAGCACAGAAGAGATGACTCAGGGGACACAACCAACGGCCCAAATGAAGCATGCATTAATTAGGGCACAGAGTTTTCTCACTGATTTCACTCTTTCCCAGCACATGCATTTTCCAAAGAAATGATGAAATCTGGCTGACATGGTGATTTCACATAAAAGATACTGTATTTACAGAAAACAGCTAACCCCCTTTTTTATTGTTTCTCATTTAACCTTAAAAATCTTAATTAATGCCTGTACTTTTTCTTTGCAATACAACAGAATTCCTTAGCATTTGCTCAGTTCTAGAAAATGCCAAACTTCTTCCTTCTAAAACGATCAGGAGACAGAAACCATTCACTATAATAAAAGTTGGTTCTAGAACATGTATAAAAATCTTCCTGTATTAGAAAATACAGAATAGTTTTTGGTCTGCATTAAATTGCTTGGCTTCATCCCAAAACTCTGTGTATATATAAAAATCTAAACATCTTCCACATTTACTCTTCAAAATTGCTAATGTCAGAATAATTATATCTGGTTGCCAAAGGAATTTCTTTATCCTTCTTAACAACAAAAAGGTGAAACCTTAGGTGCTGCTACTTTTCTCTAGAACAATTTAATGTCTAGTTAAGTTTCTGTAATAAATACATTCTCAAGTAGCAATGAAGAATATTTATGCTAAAAATTCTGGGCAATACCTGGAATTGTTTCCAGTAAAAACAGCCCCATCCTTCCTCCAGGTGATCCTGGGGGCTGGAACTCCTTCTGCAGCACACTCCAGCAGGGCAGAGGTGTTGATGTGCACCATGACAGTCTGGGGGCTGCTCCGGATCGTGGGAGCCACTGCAAAGGAGAACTGCTGATGACACAAAAGAAGTAACTCTACATTGCAGTGATTGAAACTGAACACATGAAAAGAGGTGCAGCAGCGGGTCTGGGCTCACTGCAAAGACAGGAACAAGTTTCTTACCCCTCTGGGTGATGGTAATTGCCAAGGTGCAGCAGGAAAGGAGAAAGAAAGTTTGGCTGAAATGCATTGCAAGGGTCAGCTCTGCAAGTTACTGCAAAGGGTACCACTGAGCTAAAACAGCAGGAGTTCAGCACATGGAATTCAGCAAGCTAAAGGCTGTGGGGATAATATCCTTGCTTCCTGATTACACACTAAGAAGAAAAAAGGACTTTAGCTGGACCAGGTAAGGCCAGTCACTGGGGGCACAGGGTAAGGCAGGGCCCATGTGACTGGGATGGAAACAGAATAGAAAAAGGGGGAAAAGTTCTTCCAGTCACCTGAGTGCGAGAGTAGAATAACTTCTCATCAGACTAGAGGTGAGAAAATAAAAAGGTTTAAAATGGAGCTCAGGGCTGTGGTAGCACAGGACAAGTATCAAGCATAAGGCCCCTCAAGCCCTGGCCTCTCCAGGCACAGAGAAGCTGCCGCAGCTCTCAAGTAACCTGACTAGCCAGCTGTGAAACCTTGTCCTGAGGGTGCCAGTCAAATGCTTCAAAGAATTGCTCTGGGTTTGTTCAAGAGTATTTGTCAGTGTTCACTAGTATGTGATATTAGTGGATATGGGTGTTCACTCTGGATGTATCCTGACTCTGTGTCAGGAGGATGGCTGGATGCAGCCACAGATGGTAAGTGAAGCACACAGATGGTGAGTGAGACATTGCAAGTGCCCAGCAGGTCCCTTAGTCTGGGGGCCAGCTGTGGGCTCAGCAGTGGGACATGAGGCCATGCACATGGCCCCACAGTTTGGGCATGGCCTGAGAGGCCAACGCATGGCTGGAAAGTGACCACAAATGCTCAGTTCCTGCTGCCTGAACTGCTGCAAAGCCCAAGGTGCCCGAGGCTGCTGCGTGATGTTACCGTGCACTGCCAGCAGGAACTCCCTGGTGGTCTCCCCTGCCACGTTCCTGGCCACACAGGTGTATCTGGCACTGTCCCCCAGCTCGGCGTTGTTGATCTGCAGGTACCTCCCGCTGGACAGGATCCGCAGCCGGGGGCCTCCCTGCGGGCACACAGACACAGGCAGGGCTTTAGCCCTTCACTGCTGGCCTCTCTGCACAGAACATCTGCACTGCACAGCACTGAGAGCCAGCACAGAAGGGCACCAATGAACCAGGGACTGAACTCACTGCTCCTTTACATCCCTGAAGAGAAGAGGGTGAAGAAAGCTTTTAAAACTTAGCATTGGTTACTGGTTTTCCATTGAAACCCCTAATGAGGCTTGTGCCTGAAGGAGGCAGCTGTTACAGAGCCAAAGGGCTTTGGAGCTTTTAGGAAAGTGGCACCTAATAGCACATGATTAATTTCATTTATCTTGTTATCTATGCACACTACAGGCAGAAGGAATCAAAATTTCTCTACACTTCCAGCATCACAGTCTGGCTCAGCTGGGAGGCAGCACAGGATTAGCCAGCTCAGTTTACCAGCCAGCAGTTCTGGGCACAGGCTGCCCCTCTTCCCAGCCCTGCAGCAACTCCACAGCCCCTGCCAGGAGCCAGACCAGTGAGAGCTTTACCACACCCATCCTGGGTTGTGTCTGCATCAATCACTGACAGCAACATCAGCTACAAGTGCTGAGACCTGACTGGATAAAAACCAGCAGGAAAAAAGCACAAACTTAGCTTTTCTAGTATGAGCTACCCACCCTCTGGATGGAACTGAAAGCTGACATTCCCATCTACTCTTCTGGGTAGAGGGTCTGAGAAGGGCACCCCAGAGAGATGAAACTCCTCTGGCTCTGCACTAGCACCCTGGTAACTCTGCTCTCACACCAGGCATCAGCTCCAAGGCTGCAGTGCAGGGCTGGAGCTCTCAGGTGACACAATTCACCATCAGGTGACAGATTAGTGACAAGCTCTCAGGTGACAGATTTGGGGCAATCACTGGCATTTCTTGTTGAGAACACAACCTGTGTGATGGTTTCTAAACACAGAAACCTAGAGATAACAGAAGACAGGGGAAGATAACAGAAGACAGGGGAAGAAGCTGTAACTTAATCCTTAGGCTCTACTCAAAGTAAGCCAGAAAACTCATGTTGGAAAAAAAATATACAAACTCAGCAAGTCTTTTAGTGTTTGAAAAAAGTCAGGTTAGGCCAGGAGGCTCCTATTCTTTTCAAAACTCCCAATGTACATTTCCAAAATCCCTCAAGAGCGCCACAACTTCAAAGCTGCTGGAGGCCAGATCTTTCCATAGTTCTGCTGCCAGAGAAGGTGGTGCTGCACAATTCCATCACTCAGCACACAGAGATGGACTAGGGCAGGCCTCACCTCAAAATCTGCCCAGTGGAAGACAACAGATGTGGGAGGAATGACAACCTCCACAAGGCTGCTTCACAAAACCAGTGATATTAAATTGATATAACACTGCAGGCTGAGAACCTGCCTTTCTCCAGCCCTCTCCTGTCACTGTGACACCCCCACTTTTCCAGGAAAGGAGGATGATTTGCCAAGGATCTCCTCACCTCTCTTCCCACACCCAAGGACACCCATTTCCAGCTGCTCAGGATTAGTCAGCTGTTACATTTCTTTGGAGTTGAGAAAGCAGCTGGACACTGGGGAGGACACTGATTTCTCCTGACGTCTAGAATATGAGCTCAGGGTGGGCAGGGCCTGGCACAGGGTGCCCAGAGAAGCTGTGGCTGCCCCTGGATCCTTGCAAGTGTCCAAGGCCAGGCTGGACAGGGCTCAGAGCAACCTGGGATAGTGGAAGGTGTCCCTGCCCATGGCAGGGGTGGCACTGGATGGGCTTTGAAGTCCCAAGAAACTTCAGCACCCACATTCCCACATGAGTTCATGAGGCTGTTCATGTTAGTTCTCCCGAGGAGAACTAACAGTGCAAAGATAATCCCCAGGTTACCATCTGAGCACCTCTGGCTGTCACAGTGTTCCTCTACTTTTGTTTTCTGGTGAATATTTTTACCAGGAGCTCATTTTCATGGTTTATGTTTCCTAAGCACTGCTTTCCAAACACAAGCTTTCCAATGAAGGCCAAGGCAAAAAGCATTCATATATTTTATTTCCAAGCTTTGTTCAACCTTGTTTTCATTTAAAAACCTCATCACCCAATTAGAGAATTAACTGTCCAGAAGTAGAATGGTCCTGTTAAATTTGTTTCCAGGTGGTTCCTGGGCTATATTAAGATCATGGTCCCTAGCAGCACTTTTTATGACATGTTCACCCACCAGATCCTTCTTCCAGCTACATTTAATTCTTCTAAAACAACCACAGAGAAAGAGTCTGAGGAATGACATGTCAGAGGAAAGCAAACAAGCAGAAACTTGGGTGAAGATTTAGTGATGGATCACAGCTAAAGGAGAAAATTCATACTTTGTATTTGATTCTTCTTTATTAATGAACAAAGGTTGAGAGAAAATTTTTAATTAGTAACTGAACTTTAATATTCAGTCAACAAGGACCTGTTTTGTGAGTGGTCCCAAGGGTGGGAAGGAAAAAATTCTTTGTTTATAAACCATCCTCATCTTGTTGTCTCTCAACCAGCAAAGACTATCTGCCTTGCCATGGCACTATGGAATTCTGAGTGGGAAAGATGCACTTGGTACAAAAGCTGGTGATTAGCAACCCATTTTCTTTTAAAGAACTTCAATTCCTTTCTAAACGCTACTAGAGTAGGAGGATGCATAATATAGCCAAAGGAAACATAGAGTGCAGTCTTGTCTCAGCTACCTTTCCTGGGAAGCCATTCAGGAGTTTACCGAAGGCTTCTAGCATTGCTCAGAGGATCCAGGAGGAGCAAGGGATCCCCCTAAAGGAAAAAAGAACAAGTAACAGCGGGATGGCCACTCCACCCACTGGCTCTGGGGGCTCATTGGGGCTGACTGCAGGCACTGGGGCTACCCAGCTGCCCTGAGCTGGGGGTACGTGACTCGGGCTGAGGGGCGAGTGAGCAGAGCAGGAGACCTGGAGCACTGCGGTGACAACTGCAGCGAGCAGAAGGCCAGCACCAAGGCTGGCAGCTCAGTACCTCCAGCAGCTCTCCATTCTTCAGCCAGGAGATGCTGGGAGGGGGCACAGCGTCCGACCTGCACTCCAGAATAGCCTGGCTGTTCTGCAGCACCGTCAGCTCCTGGGGCCCTCCGGTACCGGCGATGTTGGGGGGGACTGGGACAAAAAACAGAGAACAAAATCAACACCACATATATGAACCATCAAGAAAACTACTCACTGAAAATTTCCAGTTTATCTCAAGTTTAAAATAAATGCAAAGCTGTGGTATCACTAATTAGTTCTTCCTCTCAATACCTGTGTTAAATGTAGCACTCTATTTCACATCTCTATAGAGTGAGCACAGCAAATTTGATCCAACCAATACTGACATCTGTGAGCTTCCTGGATATTCAAAATAAGACTTGGAATTGTAACAGAAACCAGATGGAACTTCCCTTCTTATTGTGTTGTCACCATGATATTTTCTGAAAAATCTTCTTTGCCCAGGATTTTCTCCTGGGAAGCTGAGAAGCCTCAGAGAGGAATGAAAACAATAATTATCTGATTGCTGCTCTTGTGTTTGCTGCTTTGGAATGTGGCTTTGACATTGTTTATCAACAGGTGAATGTTTGATTGGTTCCATGTGAATTGTTTTAATTTAATGACCAGTCATGGTCCAGCTGTGTCCAGGCTCTGAGGAGTCACGAGTTTTTCTTTATCATTCTTGTTAAGCTTTTCTTTAGTACAGTTTTAGTAAAGCATTCTATCATATCACATCATATCACATCATAGCACAATAAACCAGTCTTCTGAGACATGGAGTCAGATTCATCTCTTCCCTCATCCTGGGGACCCTCACAGACACCACATTGTGTATCACATTCAGAATAACCATCTTTAATGAGAAACGCTATTATGATCATATCACAGAATATTTCATCTTTAGGAATATGTGTTTGTTAACTGAGATGCTGATATGTACCTTAGCAGTTTACAGTTTGAGGAATGGTTTTTTTCCTAAATTAAACTTACCATGCACTCGTACTAAATACTCCTTGTCATCATCTCCTGCTGGGCTAGATGCTAAACATGTGTATCTTCCTGTGTCCTCCACCTGGAAACACAGGAACAATTTCAGCCCAAACTCCAGATTATGGGAAAAATTCAGCAAAACCAAGAAATACAAACACAGTAAAAACATACAACAGGCAGCATTTGAACACAAGCACAGGAGACACAGAAAGAAAGTAAAGAAGTTGTTGAATATTTCTTTATTTCACTTTGACGGAGTTATTCAGAGATGGCTCAGGAGTTTCAAGACTCCCTAAAATCTGACTGGATAACATGTGTCCAGCACTGAAGATAGAACTGGCTACAGGGACCCACCTAAGGAAGGCTTAGGTTTGGGTACTGAGGAAATCCTTTTGTGCACACAGTCATTAACATCTTTATGGTTTCTCCTTCCTATAAACTCCCCATTGTACAGCCCAGAAGTGCTTCTTTTACAAACAAAACAAACAGCAATCAATCCCAAGCTCTATCCCACTTCTGTCTGGGGAACTTCACCTGGGCATCCACAGCTGGACCCAGCCTTAGGTTACTGATGCAGGTTTTTAAAGGTGCTTGACCAGGGCCCTTCTCTAACCACAAATGCAGGTGGGTGAATTTCAGGGGTTTTTAGGACACCTCTGAGGATGGTCCTAAGGCAGGAACCATTTTAGGGATTGCAGAACTGAGCCTATTTTGAAACAAACACTCCACCTGAGCACTGGTTATTCGGAGGGCTTCTCTTAGCACGTGAATATTGTCAGTCTGCAGCAGTGGGCGCCCATCCTTCATCCATGAGATTTTGGGCACTGGGATTCCAGAGGAGATGCAGAGAAGTTCAAGTGGGTTGTTAACAATGACAGAGAGCTCTTCTGGTTCGTCTGAACCATTGATATGAGGTGGCTCTGAGGAAGGAAAAACATTCCAGTTCTTTATAAACTCAAAACATCTGTAAAAACTGACTGATCTTGTGGGTAGAGTCTGTAGAATTAGTCTACATTGAATTATTTCTGACTGTATCATGAACTCACTGAGGAACTCAGGTGGTTTCTATCCAACTCTGCTTATTAATTTTCATATTTTGTGATTTAGCATTATAAGTTAGAAAATGTTTTAAAAAACACAGATAAAACATTGCATAATTTCAGCAAATATATTTATCAGCCTTTTAGCTGCTATGCTTTCAGTTGTGCATCTTCCTGTCAAGCTGAATTTCTGCTAAGCAAAGTTACTAATTTATAGCATATAATTATATTAATTATAGCACATTTCAGTACTTGGGAAATACACAGCGTATTGCACATTCACACATCTTTAGGTATCTTTCATTTCCTTATTCCTCTCATTTATCATTATTGAAATGCCCAGGCTGGACAGGGCTTGCAGCAACCTGGGATAGTGGAAGGTGTCCCTGCTCATGCCAGGGGGTGAAACTGGATGGGCTTTAAGGTCCTTCCCAACCCAAACCACTCTGGGATTCTGTGAGCCTACGGAAACACTCCTTATCCCTGGAGGTGTTTAAAGTGTCACGCTGACAGGTGAGCACTCACCCAGCACCTTCAGGACGAAATGCTTGCTGCTGTGCCCAGCGGCGTTGGAGGCCACGCAGGTGTATCTGCCCGTGTCTGCAGGCTCTGCCCCCAGCACCTGCAGCACCATCCCGCGCCTGCCGGAGCTCAGGCGGGCCCCCGGGGGCAGGGCCAGGGCCAGGCCATCCTTGAGCCACGACACGCTGGGGACAGGGGAGCCATCGCTCACACAGCCCAGCATGGCCGTGTCACCCCGCAGCACCAGCACCTCCTCCGTGCCCCCCGCGTTGTCCAGGCTGGGCGGCACTGCGGGGACACAGCTCAGTCACACACAGGAGAGAGGCACTGTGGGGACACAGCTCAGTCACACACAGGAGAGAGGCACTGTGGGGACACAGCTCAGTCACACAGGGGACAGAGCTCAGTCACACACGGGACAGGGACAGAGCTCAGTCACACATGGGACATGGGACAGAGCTCAGTCACACATGGGACACAGCTCAGTCACACACAGGAGAGAGGCACTGCGGGGACACGGCTCAGTCACACAGGGGACACAGCTCAGTCACACACAGGAGAGAGGCACTGCGGGGACACAGCTCAGTCACACACGGGGGGACAGAGCTCAGTCACACAGGGGACAGAGCTCAGTCACACACGGGACAGGGACAGAGCTCAGTCACACAGGGGACAGAGCTCAGTCACACACGACAGGACAGGGACAGAGCTCAGTCACACACGGGACATGGGACAGAGCTCAGTCACACATGGGACATGGGACAGAGCTCAGTCACACATGGGACAGGGACAGAGCTCAGTCACACACAGCACAGGGACATGGGACAGAGCTCAGTCACACATGGGACCAGGGGACAGAGCTCAGTCACACACAGCACAGGGGCACTGCAAGGACAGAGCTCTGTAACACATAGCATGGGGTATTCTGTGCACAGAACAGCTGGAACAGCTGCCCTTCTGCACTTCCCCACTTACATAGCTGTGCTAAACTTTGCTAACAATTATGGGAGTTGGAACTAGATGAGCTTTAAGGTCCCTTCCAACCCAAACCACTCTGTGATTTTATGGTTATGGGTGACAATTCAAGTAAGGACTTTTCTAGGGCTAAAACACCTCTCATTTAAAAAAAAAAAACCAATATTTTGAGAAGTTAGTATTTCCCCAGTGATCATCGCTAAGATGTACTTGTGGCTGTCTCCAATAAGGTGTTGGTGAGAAAGAAAACTAAAGAGTAGATTTAAGAAGTCAAGAAATAAGATTCTTTACATAAAACATTTCAGAGACACTCACCCAAAACTTGCAGGTTGTAATGTTTGTTGTGCACTCCAGCCCTGTTAGATGCTACACAAGTGTACACTCCAGTATCAGATATCTGCACTCGGGTAAGCCTAAGGAAAAAGCAATTAAAGCAAGCTGTAAACGGAATACATGGAACACATTGCCTTTATTATAGGTGGTTTGGACTAAATTTTACTCTTGCTTCCAAAAATACAGCAGAATTATGCTGATACTGCAAAACAGAACAGAAAGTCAGCCAGTTAAAAGAAAAGAAAACCAACCTGAGGATCTGCCCAGCTGAGAGGAGCTTGATCTGGGAGGAGACAGACAGAGGAAGGCCATTCTTCAGCCAGTGGAGCTGTGGTGGGGGGGTCCCAGCAGCAGCACATTCAATATTTAGGGAGGTGTCCAAAAGGGCAGTGACTTCCTCTGCTTCATCTTTACTATTGGCTATCGTTGGAGGAACTGCATTTTGTAGATGATGGAAAGGAATGTATTAAAACAGGCTCTTGAAACCATTTCATTCACCCTGCAGGAAATCCTGCCCCTAATGCCCCACTGGCAATTCACTAAGAGGATCCCATTTTTGGTAGAGTAAATCCTCAGACAATAATATTGAGCACTAAAAATCATCCATTTATATATTTCAAATCAGAGGCACTGCACAATGACAGTAGACTTCTCTTTGATTTGCCAGCCTGCAGCAAGCAAGACAGAGCTTATGGCCTGAAGTTTCTGGGGAGAAAAGGGCAGTGCAGGAAGGGATGGGCTGAACCCAGGGCCAGAAGGGACCACTCAAACTCATGGCCTTCAATAAATCTTTAATACAGTGAAATCACAGAGGAGGAAAGTTAATTTATTGATGTCTGGATCCATCTGCTTATTTCGTTCTTAAATAGAGAAAGTTCAAAATGCCTAGGTAAAGTATTCTGGATGATGACACAAACTGCTGCTTTGGGGCTCTTTGGGGCTATAGGTTAGTTTGAAAGCCATGGCCTTGGGGAGGTTCACTACATAAAGAAGCCCAGCCAGGTGCAGCTCCAGGCACTGGCTCAGTTAGGATCCCATCACTCACTGTGACAGTGACACCAACAAGACTTTTAAGTTGGTTATTGCTTGAACTTCAGCCAATGCAAACTGAGCACAAACTCCCTGCTGTTGTGCGGAGCCATTCTGTGCCAAAAAGATGTGCTGTGATCATTCAGCACTGTTTTTTATGATACCAAAGGTCCTCTCTTATTGCTGTCCTCGTGCCTGTGCTCCCAGTGACTCTGTGTGACAGACACCTACCCTGCAGTGAAACCCTGCCTGGGCAGAACTCTCCTGTCCTCCCTCCACTTAATAACCACATTTTCCACAACTTAAAATAGCCACTCTCTATGCTGCTAAAGGATTACACTCACTAGCCACTGGATGTCAAACTGTGCAATTTCCTCCAACACTCCCTCATTTTTAAACTCTCGGGACCTTTAACTATCAGCTCCCTTCATACCACTCTGCTCACAGCTGATGTGCTTTGATTGGAATTGGGGAAGATAATACAACAAAACAGCAGGGTCACAGGAAATCAGCCCCAATATAATCTTCCCCACAAGAAATAAAAAATCACCACAAGCTGAATCCCTCTATTATGAAATCCACCCAAGAATTAATTCCTGTTTATCCCAAAACACATTTACCAGCAATTTCAACCCTTTTGTCATTGACAGAGCATCCTGTGTAATATCTACAGCAACTGGAAACATGTGCATGCAGGATTTCACTGCAGACAGGCATTCCTCTCTGGGCTCTCCCTTGGAGCACTCCCAGGAATGGGATTATGGAGCAGGCTTGGGTTTCACATCTGGCAGAACTCACCATACACATTCAGGTTGAAAATCCTGTCCTCCTCTCCTGCAGGGTTAGTAGCCACACAAGTGTATTTTCCTGTGTCTGAGGTGAGAGCTCTGGAGATGTTTAATGTGCTTCCATCTGGAGTCACTCTACAAGGGCCATCACAAAGCACAGGGAGTTTGTTTAGTGTTCCTCTGACCTAGCAAATAAACAATCTGGTCTGGACATTTCAGTAACTACCTCTATCCTCCTGGGAGCTTGATGAGAGAAGCATTGTGTTTTGCAAAATATTTCTGTTAGAGACAGGCTAAGAAGTTTTTCCTAGAGATGTCCAGTTTAATTTGGTTTTAAGATTCAACTCCAGCCAGGCTTTTGAAGGACCCATAATGATAAGCATTAAGTAAAATATTTCCATGCCTCAGATCTCTCCCCTCCAAAGGAACTAAATGACCTTAATAAACTTTCATGAAGCTGATAAACATTTATGGAATTTATTAACTGAGAAAGACATAAATATCATAAACTCATCTCTGTTAAGAAAATGAAATGTTTAAAAATCAAAGGACTAACAAATTATACTTGATTTATAGAAGCTAAGGAGGGAGATGATGCTCTTAACCTGGCTAAGCTCCAGTTCAGGCTCTCCTCATATTCCCCCCTTAGGGCCCTTAAAATTATAGAAGAGAATGCAGTGTCTGCTAGTTTTTCTTGCCTTATCCTCTGTAAATCATCACTGGCAACTGTTTTTCCATCCTTCAGCCACTGCACATCCGGGGTGGGCACTCCAGTGGCATTGCAGAGCAGCTGGACATTCTCTCCCAGGAGGACACTGACCTCACTCGGCATCTCAGAGCCAGCAATACTGGGAGGAACTGGAAATGCACCATGGAAGGATGAGATTCAGCAGCAAGAAATGTAACCTGAACTAGAAATAGCCCCTCTGCAGTAGCTCACGAGCACCAGCACTTAGTACAGCACCTGGGGCAGGTTCTCAGCAGCTGTGGCTGCCCCTGGACCCATGGAAGTGTCCAAGGCCAGGATGGATGGGGTTTGGATAGTGGAAGATGTCCCTGCCCATGGCAGGTCCCTTCTAGTCCAAAGCAGTCTGGGATTCTGTGACCAACACCATCATAGCCCTGTGAACAGCCACCCTAATTCCATCCTAATCAAAGCCATTTCCAGCCTGCACTCCCAAGGAAGAAGGATGAAAGTCCTGCTATCCATGAAGTCAAGACTGTCAGTCTCACTAATAAGTTCTGAGCATTTCAAGCTATTTCAGACACATTTGACCAAACTACCAGCTTGACATTCCATTCCTAAACTTGGGGAAAAACTGGCAGGCAGGGGTTCACCAGTGCAATTAGTGGGGATGAGTCATTAGGAACAGAGGAAAACACAACAGTCACAGGCTAAGGGTGATTCACAGCGAGGCAGGAGGCAATTCCATAACAAATAAGGGTTTGTCATTTGAGGTGGGGGTGGGGAAAGTATTCCTAAGGAAATTCTGGCAGTAGGTCTTTGCTAACTCCTGCCATGGCACAACAGGTACCACTGATCCTGAATCCATCTCTGTGTGCTGCTCCACAGCCAACCAAGGCAGCTCCAGTGCTCAGCAGGAGGAAGGATGTGACCAGCAGCAGACACAGACAAGCTGCAGAACTCTGTTCAAGTTCCACAGTCAGGGCTTAAGGATATTCTTTTCCATGCAAATTTTGGACTAGACGTATTGAATTCTCCAACCACTCTCCCCTCTGGTTACAAAAGTAACAATCCAAATTCTCCAATTTTCTATGTGGTTATGTGATCTCAGTGTCCCCAGCACAGACAATGTCACATTTACCCAATGTTCAACCAGTTGTGCTCCCTGCATCCTCCCCCATTCCTTACCCTGGATGGAAAGCACATAGGTTTTCTGAGCTTTCCCCTCTGGATTGGAGGCAATACACGTGTAGGTGCCACTGTCCAGGAGCTGAGAGCGAGCGATCTGAAGCTTGCTTCCACCAGATAAAATATGAACTTCAAGAGAATCCAAGTTTTCTGAAATACATAAACAAGTCATCACTCCAAACCAGCTACAGGGAGCAAACATTTCTTTTGGGAGAAATTGTTCCATCAAAGTTTCAAAACAAAGATTCCAACCAGTTCTCATAAGAGTGTCTAGAGACAAATAAAGAAGAAACATAAACCAGACAGCAAACAGCAAAGTGGTGCCTCAGAGAGGGGAAGAAAAAGAGTGAAAAGCATGAGACAATGTTACCTATTGGTTTTCCATTCTTAAGCCACACTAACGTGGGTGGAGGAATTCCAGAGGCATCACACACAAAGGTGACAGGATTACTGATGGATTCACTGACCAGCTCTTGCTCAGGGCCCTCTATACTTGGAGGCACTGTGAATGGAATGGAAACAGTAAGAATGTTATGTAAACTGATTTGGAAGTGCCTAATCTGCTAAGTTTATGTTATTATAATAACTATTGTAGATGATGCAGAGGGTGCTTACCATAAACATTGAGATGGAAATTTTTATCATCTCGTCCCGCAATATTTATGGCTTTACACACATACTGTCCTGTGTCAGAAACCTGAAACAAAACCAAGTTTTAAAAGAAATCATTATGGATTCTTATTTTCATGCTACAGTTTAGAGACATTAACAACCTGTGCCTCTGCCAACTCAAAGTGCTTCTCATAGGATTAAAAGCCTCCAGGAAACACATGTCTCATGTACAGCAACTAAAATACACCACTAAAGACTGAAATAATTGCTTGGCACAGGCAGAGCAGTGGCAGGTGCAGCCTCCCCCCAGCCTGGCCCACCTCTGCAGCCTTTATCCGCAGGGTCTGCCCGTCTGCCAGGACCTCCAGGGCAGCAGAGTCGGGGAGGAGGCGGCTGTTCTTGTACCAGGTGATGACGGGGGCTGGGATGGCGTTGGACTCGCAGTCCAGGGTCACCGGGGTGCCCACGCGCACGGTCAGCGCGGTCACTGACGCTCCCCCCTGCGCCTTGATGCTCGGGGGCACTGGGGAAGGAGCCCACAGTCAGTTCTGCATTGAAACAACCCCATAACGCATATAAACCTCCCCACACTTCCCAAGCAACAAATACTATTTCAGAAAACAGTAAAACACAAACCAAGGACACTTAGGAAGCTCTTCTTCTGACTTTCCCCAGCTGGGTTCCTGGCAGTACAAGTGTATTCTCCACCATCTGACAGCCTGGCTCGGGGAATCTGCAGCGTCCGAGCACCTGGAGCGAGGAGAGAAGGCTGGAGGTTTGCTCTGTGGTGACTGTGCCAATCCCAAAGGCTGGTTTAGAACTGCAGGTGCAACAGGCTGAGCACAGGCACTGTGCCCCATGGAGAGTGGCCATGGGCCCTGGCAGGACAAACAGACAGAAGCTGAGCCCAAAGGCTGCAGAATAGCTGAGATTTCTCACCAGGCACAATAAAAGTGTTGGAATTTGAACTGATAGGCTTTCCATTCTTGAGCCAGATGAGATCAGGAGGTGGAAAGCCCGTGACCTCACAAGTCAGAGAGATGAAATTATTCACCACCACAGTCAGATTCTCAGGGTTAGTCCCAACAACACTTGGAGGAACTGTGGAGAGAAAAATACATTAATAGCACCTATCACTGCATCAGCAAAGGATTTCTCACAAGATCATGATTTACTATATTAAAGCTGAATTGCTGCATTTTGCCCAAGGGCTAGGTTGCAAAAATCTTTCACATCCTATGAATGGATCCACTGCTCTTTGGATGCATCTGGAAATGAGACTGAAACAATCTAATGGTCATTCCTGCTCCTGTACTTCACAGCAATGTCAATTATTCCATTTGCAGTCCTTCTGTGCTGGAGGCTTGGGGGAGCTAGTGAACCTACACAAGATCCTGACAATGCACTGTCAATTTTCTAACACTGCTCATGGACATTTGCTGTGTGAGGCAGGACAGAGCAAATTCCCATTGTCAGGATGTGTAGGATGACTATCACTTCTTCCTGATTCCTTGCTGCTCCTGTTCTCTCTGGAACACTCCGTTTTCCACCTACAGAGACCCCAAACTTATTCCTCCCAACACAGTTCAGAGTGGTTCTGTCAACCAGACAAACCTGTTGCTCAGCAGTGAGCTAAGCACTGGAAAATCCTGGCATGCAGCATTGCTCCAAGGGGTGCATTCCTTAAGCTTACAAGTCCCAGAATTTTTAAATCAAGAATAGTTTGACATGTGACCTTTCTACAAGAATGATTTAGAATGAAAGAACTGTAAATCTCTTCCTTTTAATAACCCCCAAGCTCTAGTTGCCATGTTTTGCAGTGGGGATATATAAAACACTTAAGAGGAAGGCAAAAGCATGTTCTTGGCTTTATTGGGTGGAAAAATCATTCCAAAGAACACATGGAATCCTCCTCTTCAAAGACAGAAACACAGAAGTATTTTGGCCGATCTTCCCCTGAAATGCTCCAGCTGTTTGCTGCCACTTGAGTGACACAAACCAGTCATTAAGGCAACTTTACGGCTCCTCTGGGCACTGCACAAACAAGAGCAGTCCATGTAAATGGGGAATTCAGTCTGTATTCTTCAGCTTGGAATAACTGAAGAATATTTCCCTGATAAAGAGGATAAAATGGTTCACTAGAGCAAGTGGAGAATTCTGCTCTGACGACATTTGATAGTTATTTATATTTATTTACTTTTACAGTTCATCTTCCACAGATGTGATTATTGGCAGTGGGTAATTTAATGTACAGGGCCAAATCTCAGCTGTCTTTAATGAAACTTGCTTAAATTTTGTCAGTGGTTGATTTCAATTTCTGCAGCAAAAAGCACCCACAAATGTGCCACAGGTAATCTGCATATGCAAATGTATCTGTATGTGCATAAAGACACAGTCAGGGGCTCCAATACAGCACTCAGCATGAAAATTACCTATTATTTCCCTACCATTTTAAATCTGGGTGCTTATTTCCTATGTTTTAAAAAGTGTTATATGAGTTTTATTACTCACCTTGGAGATCATCTTTAGTATTTGATTTAAATTTATGAGAGCAGTTCTATTAGAAACCTATAAAAATGCTGGGAAACAGCCTTTTTTGTGACATTGACAAAACACAGATCCTGCTGCTTACTGATAATGCATTTTCCTTAGTGCTTCACCCTGTGTGGTCTTTTCCTGAACAGCTACACTCTAATTTTTCAAATTAAACTGCATTAAGAAAAATAGACCTAAGTTAGTAATACTGTTGAGTTAGAATTGAAACTTCATGCAAATATTTCTTTTAAGAGAATGGTATTTAGCCATAGTCACTAAAACCAGATGTTTTTAAGACAGAAGTTTAAATTTAAACACAAATGTCAGGAAAAGTGAAATATTTTTATTTAAATGCAAAACTCACACATCAGGAAATCTGGGCAGACTCCACTGTCTGACCAGAAAATAATTTCTCAGAGAACAACTCTAGGGCAAATTCTTCCCACGACAACACTATTTTTGGCTAAGTGCATTACTTAATAGCAAAAAGTGCTATAAATCTGTGCCATGTAGTAGGTAAATTTGCTGCATGTGTGACAGAGGAAAAAATGCAAATATTCTGGGTGCAGTAAGCTGACTCCTCACTTTCCTGAGATGCTGGTACTATCTTTAGGTGGGAGAAAAGACAGCCCTTGTTTTCTATGACATAAAGCAGAAAAAAATGTAGCTGCCAGCATTCCTTGTCAGGTTGAAATATGGAATGGTGCAGAAAAATTAGGGGGAATTATACTTCTTTTCTCTTCAGGATGGAAAGCTGAAAGTGGGCAGAAATAGAAGGGAAAGTCTGGGTTTTCTCTGAAATGTTAATTAGAGATGTCTTCATTTTCTGAAGTTATCAGGAGAGGGAAGGAGAGGTAGTGGAGACTGCTTCACGGAAAATGTCTTGGTTCTATTTGTCTTCGACTTCTGATGCCTAAAGCCAACATTTACTTTAACCCTATTGTAACTCCACAAGAAAACCAAAAACAGAGAACAGAAAGGAAACTCAAAGGGCACATTTCTAAAAACCAAGCTTTTACAAGCTATGTACCTTTGTTTGATGCTTTCTATCACTCATTTCTTTGAAAAAATGCATTTTCTGAATATATCAAAACAGGCTATCATCTAACCTACTTATAATTCATGATTCCAGGGCTCAGCAACCCCAACTGGGTGAAGGCAGCCACCACACGCTCCCTCAATTACAATTCCCACCTTTCTGGAACACATATGAGGAGCCAAAACCAGGTGGTATCAAAAGCTGTATGTTGTCAAGATATTTTAAACTGATATTTGTGTTCTGGCCTGTCAGCATCTCCATCACACCCAGTAGGGCTCACATGAATGAAGCTGAGGGGGTCTGAGCAGTCTGGTAAAAATAACACACCCAAGCTGAACCAGCATTTGACAGAAGACAGAAGTAATGGGTGACAGTACTTACTGTGAACATTGAGGTTAAAATACTTCTTGGCACTTCCAGCTATGTTTTCTGCAATGCAGACATACCTGCCAGTATCTGTTATCTGGGAATTCAAAATCTAAGGCAAAAAAAGACAAAATATGGCTTTGGAGCTAATACATAGACAATTCACTGCCAAAGAAGCAAGTGGAGAGGATTAAGCCCAGCTCTCTGCTTTCATAGTTTTATTCAATTTCATTCATAATAGGAAGGAAGTTCTTCAGAATACACCATTTTCACTATTTCCTCAATAAAAAGTCAATAATATTTAAAAGTAAGTTATTTCAATTGATGTGGTTCATAGTATGATCCCAGAAATGGTTGGGTCTGAGGAATTACATGGGAGTGAGAAGCAGCAGGTGAGGAACAGGAACAAAGGACAAAAACTCCTAAGATGCTATTTGTAGCAACTTGTAGGCGAAAGAAAATACTTCCTACTCAGCAAAACCAGACAGTTTTTTGTTGCCAAAACCAAGTTTTTCCACTACGAAAAAGATGACACTACCTGTAACCTCCTTCCATTGGACAGAAATGTGTGTTTGTCATCCTCTGCCAGGAGCTGGCCATCCTTCTGCCAGGTGATCCTTGGGGAAGGGCTCCCAGTGGGAATGCAGTCCATGGCTGCCTCCTTGCTCACCAGCACAGTCACCTCCTCAGGCAGGTCCCCATCAGCCCCACTGATGGATGGGGGAGCTGCAGGGAGCAAAAGTGAAGAGAACACTCACTCAGCACCTCTCAGGTGGTTGTGAGATTAGACTGAGTTTTCAGGAGGAAAGAGAGAAACCTCCAGTGAGTCCAGTGACAGATAAAGCCATCCCATGAGTAGTTCATCTGGAACAATTCAGCCTAACTACAAGGACTGCAGCAGAACTACACTTATTCACATCGCACAGAGAAACGAAGAGGTGAAAACCCATCTTCCAGTTATTCCAATGTGTTCTTTGCCATCAAAATAAAAGATGATTTCCAAGGCAGGACTCCATTGTAGCAATAAATCAGTATTTTCAATGGTATAACACCACCATAAAGGCATAGAAATGTTTCCCAAGGCTAAAGCACTGACACAGCAACAGACACAAAAGGTCATCCAAATGGTTGTGCAGGTATTCATTTATCTAAATCCTCAGTTCCCTTCAGGCTTTGGAAGTTCTGCAGGAATTGTAGAAAATGATGGCCAAAATAAAGAAAGAGAGAAAAGTCTTGGTCACAATTCTCAATGGGAGACTTTAGAGAGAACAAGAGACACCAATACAAAACCTGGATTTTTACCTATACTTTTCTTTCTGGTGAATGGTGAAAACTGTAACACAACTGAGTTCCTATAAAAATTACCCACACACATGGAACTAAAAACATCAATGCTCTGTTCACACAAATCTGAACAGCTCCAGCACCCTAAATACATTAATGTCATCGCTTACAAATAAGCATTAGAAACACTATGGACTCCTGGATGGTAATGGTTGGTTATTTTGCACAGAACCCTTTTTTTGGCACTCGGAGGGGAAGGGGAGCTCACAGAGCACTCGGACATCGTAGTGGATGGAGTCCTGCCCCGCCTCGTTGACCGCCACACACGCGTATCTGCCGGCGTCGGCCGCGCGGGCCCGCGCGATCTGCAGCACCCGGCCTCCTGCAAACAAAAGGCCAAGGCAGCATCAAGCACTCTCCATCATCTCCACACTACATCCCACCAGAGACCTGAGCAAGCAAATTTATGAATGGTCAGCATTTGGTCTGAATTATAAGTAGCTGAAGGTTTTTATTTCCTGGCTACTTTTTCTCCGGGTGGATAGTTGGAGTGCAGCCACGCTCATACTGAAATGTTAGAAAAGAGCAATTAATTCCACATAATGGAAGATCATGCTGCAGCAGTACATAGCCAGGCGTTACTCTTCCACCAAAAATAGAAATATTTCTCAGTAAGATGGCACAGAACTAATAGGCAAAAGGAAATATAAGCCCATAATATTCTGTTCCAAACTGAACAGATTCACTTCTGAGGCTTAGAGGTACTTTTCACTCTATTCTTCAAAAAAGCATAGCCATATACATACCTTCAGAAGGAGAGGAGATCTTAGGAATACACTTTGGGAGTATTTGTCATTGCTTTGTCAAGAGATTAACAAGATGGACAAGCAGATGTTCCCCTTTTACCACACCCTTCCTTAAACACTGCATCCGAAACCATCTCTGCATAGCAACACTCATGACTGCAGGCAGCTCTTTTCCTGCCCCACAAGCTTAAGTAGGGGATTATGGCCATTTTTCTGCTGTAAACATGCTTTCCATGCCTCACCCCTCGGTTAAGAGGCTTTTCTACTCCAATTATCTTTTTGTCAAAGCAAATTTAATAAGGAAATAAATCAGGAACACATCAGAGAGAAGGTAGCATTGCTGCATTTCATCTTGCAACACACTGGAGTGTCCAAGGCCAGTTTGGATGGGGCTTGGAGCAACCTGGGACTGTGGAAGGTGTCCCTGCCCATGGCAGAAGGTGGAATAATTTGGGCCTTGAGATTCCTTCAAACCAAACTGTTCTGCAATTCCATGATTCAGTGTGAGAGTTCAATGGTGACATTCACACCATTTTAGGGACTACTTCTTAAATTATAGAAAACAACTGAAGGCCAAGGACTGGAGATAAACATTTCCAGCTAATGAAGTCTGAAAAGAACATTAAAGAAGCATTTTGAAGGGGAGAAGTGTGTCATCATTACACAAATACCAGCACTAAGGCCACTTCTTAATCATAGAATCATAGAATGGTTTGTATTGGAAGGGACCTTAGAGATCATCCAATGCAGTCCCCTGCCATGGGCAGGGACACCTTCCACTGTCCCAGGTTGCTCCAACCCATGTCCAGCCTGGCCTTGGACACTTTCAGGGATCCAGGGGCAGCCACAGCTTCTCTGGGCACCCTGTGCAAGGGCCTGCCCACCCTCACAGGGAAGAACTTCTTCCCAATATCCCACCTAAACCCATTCTCTTTTAATTTGAGTCCATATCCCCTTGTCCTGTCCCTCCACCCCTTGTGAACAGCCTGTCTCCATCTTTCCTCTCAGCCCCTTCAGGCACTGGAGGCCACACTGAGGTCAGCCTGAAGCTTCTTTTCTCCAGGTGAACAATCCCAGCTCTCCCAGCCTTTCCTCACAGGAGAGGGGGGGATCCCTCCCTTTGATCACCTCAGTGCAGGGCCAGAGAGTGCCAGCTGAACACCCACCTGGCAGGATGAGCACTCTGTCACTGGAGCTCAGGGGATGCCCATCCTTAAACCATGTGAGCACAGGAGGAGGAACAGCGTTGGTCTCACAGTACAGTGAGAGGGGGTTGTTGACAATCACATCTTTACTTTCTCCACCTCTTTCTGCATCCACCATGTTCCCAGCTTCCCATTCCCTGTAAGACTTTTGGAAGCTAGGAGGAACTACAACAAAGAAGAGGAATAATGTTAGCATTTTGCAGCAGAAGCAGCTCATTTTGAAGTCAAAAAATAAGAAGGTATTGTAATGTTCAATAGCAGCAATAAAAATTAAGTGTCTTAAATAAACCCCTCCCCCACATTAAGTTACCCAGGAAAACTCTAGTTCTTCTAGAAGACACAATTGAGCAATTTACTAAGTATTTTTTGAAGAGTAATAAATAACAGTGTAAGATGACCTGGTAACAAACACAGAGGGTATTCATCAACAAAAATACTTAAACAATGTGGTATCTGGTTTCACTCAAGCTCTCATTTTGTCTAGATTTTCAGAAATTATTCATTACTGTTTCCTTGTATTTACACACAGTAGGCCAATAGGATGCTTATGTCTGGGGCCTCTAAATACTACTTGAAACAGAAAAGTGAAGTATGTCTTAGTTCAAAACAAATTAAAATTTTTCATGGCGTTTAGAGGAAGATCAGAGTTCCTACGTCCTTGCACTGATTTCACAAACACAACAAAAAAGAATAATCAAATACTACATGTCAGCAAATTAGCAAAATATCCCTAAAAACACAAAAGCATTGGGTTTGACCATACAAGGGTAAAGGACCTAAAATTATTAATTCTAGCATCCCAGAACACCAAAAAAGCAGGCTACCAGGAGAGTTTTATTACCCTTTTACCTTGTATATTTACATCAAACTCCAGCTCATCCTCCCCAGCAATGTTGGAGGCTAGACAAGTGTAGCGCCCCGTGTCTGACACCTGGGCCTCCTTGATGTGCAGGATGCGGCCACTGCCCTGGATCAGGATGTGCTCATCTGCCTGCAGTGGCTGCAATATCAATTCAAATGAAAATTAATACTCAGCAAAGAACACACCAGAAATAGCCACATTTGTAACAGTGATATAGAGTAAACTCAATCAAGCTCCAAGTTCCTGGAGACAATTTTCTGTTCCTGGTTGTCAGAAACTCTGCATCTTCATCCTTCCAATCATGGTGGCTGGTCTCCTCAAGGATGTGATTTTCCATCACTCATAGCCCCAGGATGCTGCTGAGAGGAGCAATGCCATCCCCATCAGGCTCTTGTGGCATTGGATCCAATCAGGCTGATCCAACCCCTGAACTCACTGGCCAAGCTTCCGATACCTGGAAAATTCCCAGCTTTCTGTGAGGTGAACAAATGGATCTAACCCATCCTACAGATCTGCTGTCAGCAAGGACATGGTCTGAACATAGACTAGACAAAGCAGCAGCACAGAGAGACACAGGATGAGATATTCCTGTGCCCAAATGTGGCTCACAGGTGACAGCAGAGGCTGCAGTGACACAGCCTGTGTGTCCAGAATACATTACATGTGCTCATCTACATCAGCAGCCTGGTCTAGTGGGAGGTGTCTCTGCCCATGGCAGGGGTGGAACTGGATGGGCTTTGAGGTCCCTTCCAATCCAAACCCTGCCATGAGCTCATGCTTCCATGATTATGGAGTCAGAACTGAACTCCTGGCCTGCAGGGGACAATTCATTCAGTCCATGGACAGGACTGAGAGCCTTTCACCCAGGGCAGCTTAAGGAACAGCAGCTGCTGTACCAATGGCAGTGAAGAGTGCAGTCACTGCCTTTGGGGACCTCTTAACTCCCCAAATTGAGTTTTTCTTTGGCAATACAGCCAGGACTCCCAGGGATCCCAGAACAGCAGGGGACACCTGAAACAGTCAGTGGGTGATCATCCACATTATTCCCACATGCTCATTAAACCCAGGAAAAGCTGGTCCACAATGAGTGCCCTACCAAGAACAGCTCAAGCAAAAGATTATACTCTCCTTTCTTACAGAAGAGCAGCACAGCTCCTTTTTTATTCACCCCCTGTGCTGTATTTCAGTGTGTCCCCATGGCCCTGCCCTTCCCAGCTCCCCAGACAGATTCATGGAGCGCTGTGTGTGGCAGGACTTGTGCCTCACCCCCCCCCGGAGCAGCCAGATGCTCTTGTGGCTTTGTGAGCTCTGCCAGGACCAAGGGGGAGGCTCTGCAACTTCTGCAAGGGCAGCACTTGAGAGAACCATCTGTAAATAAAGGGGCCTTTGGGGGTTTTACACAACAGCCACAGCCCTGTGGTCACACCATGGGATGTTCCTGCCAAGAAGGGCACTCCCTCTCCCAGCACAGGCCAGTGCCAGGCCTGGAAACTCCAGCCCCGGTGTCCCAGGCACTGCCAGGCACCCAGCAAAAGCCAGGATGTTGATTTGCAGAGGTCTGGGTGCCAGCAAACACCCCAAACTGCTGGGCAGTGCTTCTGCCAGCAGCAGGGAGTGAGTGAGAGTGACTTCTCTCCCTGTTTCCAGGGACAGGGAACACACAGCTGTCCCTGTCCCATATCTCCTCAGAGGAAGGAATTGAGTTTGTAACTGGCCTGTCCATCCTTGTACCAGCTGATGGCAGCAGCAGGAATGGCATGAGCTTCACACTCCAGGGTCAGGCTGTGGTTCACTTTGATCTTCACCTCCTTGGGGGACAGCCCTGTCCCTGAGACATCCCCTTTGGCAATGGTGGGTGGAACTGCACACAGACAAAGGCAGAGAGGGGACAGACTGTCATGGCTTACTGGCTGCTGCAGCATTTCAACATTAACTAAGATGATAACCTCCTGGAAAGCAAGCATTCCCCCAATAAACTGCCTCTTGCCCACAGCCAAATGCCCAATTATTACCTTTATAAATTTATATATATATATGTATGTATGTATGTATATTCAGCTATTTTTAGTACAGTTATTATGTACAAAAATATAAAAAATTGTGTTCAACACCTTTAAACATGCAGGTTTTTACGCATGCCTACAGCCCTACCTAACTACAGCACTTCATTATTACATGCCTGGCTTCAATTCTATAAAGTTCAGGGTATTGTAGTCATTAAAGAGCATTTTAATGGAAACTAATATTCCCAGAAACATATGTTTGATCACAAGTCCACACTCAGGGTAATTAGTCAAAACTCAACATTTCCACTGAAATCCCAGTGTTGCAAAATCCTGTTTCTCTCTGAATCAGCAGGAAAACAGAATGTTTCAAAATTCTTCATCTGCCCCCCAGCTTGGTCTCATAATATTTTTGAAATTATGTAAAATGCTTTCAGAGAATTTTCTACTCTTCTTTTCCATTGGGAATTTTAAATTTTTCCCCCAATACTTACAGTATCCTAATAACAACTGACAGTTGCAATGGCATTTGGGGGTGGAGGGCATTACATTCCCACATAGCCATGCATTAGTAATGAACTCATTTGTCATCTTCTCATTATTCCAAATCCAGAGGGGCCTTATTAAGGACTTGGTGTAATTAAATAACAGTATGGGTACTGTAAGGGAGCAAACCAATTCCAAATCAGACTGGGAAATTTAAAAAAAAAGGTAAAAATCACACTTGATTGAGCCCATAATGAAGAGTTTGATCATTAAAATTGAGTAGGTAGAGATTCTCAAAGGAAAATGTGCTGACAGAAAGATTTGAACAGGAAACTTTTGTGCATATAGGATGTTATGGAAGGATTTAAAAATAGTATCCTTCTGTTTTTCCTTCCTCAATAAAGTGTCCCATTAGATATTAGAGGCCCTCTCCTGTTTTTCTAAAATGGTTTCTGCGCTCAGGAGATTCTCTGCTCACATCTCCCATTGTGCTGCACTCATTTGACCTGAAAATCAGCTCCAAAAGAAGCATTTGAGAGGAAACTGGAGTACAGTGTTTCTTAAATGTCCTCCCCTGAGTGACATAAAAGCTTTTAGGATAACTGCAGCATTGCAAAGGATGCAACAATCAACTTTTCTGGTGTCTCTCCTCCAGCAATGCCAGAGCTAATACAGATGTTTGCTCAGCAAAGCCATTAATAGGAAGCCTTGTATTCACCAGGACAGATAACACTGCAATGAGGAAAATGGAAGAATGCAAAACTAGAATTTCAAAAACTGAAAGGATTGCCATACTGTAGACTTTCACTTCGTAGTGCCTCAGTGTCTCCCCAGCCTCGTTTGTGGCGATGCAGGTGTATCTTCCAGCGCTGTCCTGCTGGGCATTCAGGATCTGCAGGGTCCGCCCACCTGCCAAAGACACAACCTTTAATGGCACTCACACCACACTCCTGCTTCCCAGTTATTTAAATACTTCCTGCAGCATATTTCCAACCCTTTGGTCCAAAATCTGCCCTTTGAAGAGCAGAAAACCTGACTGCTTACTATGCTTACTACCATGTGTAACAAATGAGTGCATGATTCATGGCAGTGCCGTGGATCACAGCTCCTGTTTCTTATGGACTCTTGGGAAATTTGTTAAGAAATTTGGTCAAGAAATTTGTGCAGGGAATTTCTTGAAGATAGTTAGCCAAGACTCACTCTTCCTCTGAACACTTGCAGTTAACAAGGTGATATACTCGTACACATACAGTACTCTAGTGTTGCCTCTGAAGCTTGTTCCCATTTTCCACCTCCACAAAAACTAGGGAGAAATTATTCTACTGACTAAAAATGGCAAACTACTAATGACCTAGGAAAATCCCACCTCATTCTCTTTATTAATTTGTATCTCTCTCCATCTAATTTCCACAATTAATTGCAAGTCATTTATATTCATCATTAACTCATATGAATTTTCCCATCATTTTGCTTGACGGTACAAAATGATAAATACATAATAAAACACAAATAAACAATCAGTTAATGTGAAGTAATTAAAAATATTGGAATGGGAAGTGCTAGAGAAGTACAAAGAATGCCAGAATGGTTTGGGCTGGAAGGAACTTAAAGCCCATTTATGGGCAGGGGCACCTTCCACTGTCCCAGGTTGCTCCAAGCCTCATCCAGCCTGGCCTTGGATACTTCCAGGGATCCAGGGGCAGCCACAGCTTCTCTGGGCACCCTGTGCCAGCGCATTACACTTAACAGAAATATATTCATTGATTTTTTGAAGTCTGTAACAGAAAAACATGCAATAAAAGAATCAGGTGTTATTTCTCAGTAAGAACAGAGTTTACCTGGCAGAATGCGGATGTTTCTGCTGGACTCTAAGGGATTCCCATCTTTCAGCCAGGTGATGGTGGCTGGGGGGTAGGAATAAGCTTCACACACCAGTGAGGTGGGGCTGTTGAGGATAACGGTGATATCCTCTGCATTCCCTTGGCTGTCTGCTCCCACAATGCTTGGAGCCACTGGGAACAACAAAATCAGTAACCACAGGGAGGAAAGCCCCTCTCTGAAAAGCCTATTTTCTGATCCCTGTTCAGTCTAGGAATCTGGCTGCAGCCTCAGCTAGCTGGGGGGCAGTCCTACAAGAAGCACCAAAACCCAGACCCAGATAATACTCAGCTGGTTTTATGTTTTGTCCTGAAGTCAGAAGTGATCCCAAACCAGTGGAATTCACTCCCACCCGTGCCTTTGTCAAGCACAGCTCCCCAGGAAGCCAGCCACCACTCCTTGAGCAGAGCTGCTGCTTGATGATCCTGGAAGGAGGGATGAGCCTAGGAACAAGGGTGTGGAAAACAAACTCACCATTGTTTGCACTTTCTTATGCAATAACCCTCACGGAAAAAAAAAAAAAATGAGGAGTGCAGATGGGTTCAGCTTTTCTGAAGAGATCACAATCTGAAATGCTCTTCAGATGCTCCTTGCTTGAATCACAATAACTCAAAGTGCTGTGCTGCCCATTCCATAGGGATGATACCCTGTGAAGGTTCCCTGTGTTCCAGCTCTGTGGTCTAAAGCACAGCACTAGTGTTTCTACTAAACCACTATCATTTATCAATTACTAAGATGTAAAATTCTAATCGCAGACAGGCAACCTGTGCACTGCTGCCAAAAAAGCTGTGCAGAATTCCAACAGCACTCTTTCTGAGCTGCCTGTTCCTGTGGCAGAGGCAGCCCAGCTGCTCACCAAGCACGTTGAGGCTGTAGGTTTTGCTCCTGTCCCCAGCAGTGTTGGATGCCACGCAGGTGTAGCGCCCCGTGTCCAGGAGCTGCGCCTCGGAGATCTGCAGGGATCGCCCGCTGGACACGATCCTGGGATCTCCAGCCTCAGCCAGAGCCTGCCCATCCTTCAGCCACGTGACCTGTGGCACGGGGTTCCCTTGAAGGAGTCGGGAAAATGGCAAACATGAGTTGGTGCATAACCTCTAGGATATACCAAGATTTCTGAGAAACAGGAAAATACAGTTTCAGGTATGCTTTTCATGAGCATTCAAGGAGGGAAGTTTTGGAAAATGCATTCTGAAGTCTCTGAACCTCCTGAAGTGATATACACCTCCTCTGAAATTCCATAAGCCTTTGGAGAAGAAATATCACAGTAATATCCCTCTTGGTTCATCTCATCCAACCTTTACAAGGAGTGCTTAGTCCTGCTCTAAGCACCACAGTTAATCCAAGATTTAAAAATCCCACTGAACTAAAATCCAGTTAAAAACAGGGTGTGCAGCACCAGTAGTGATCTGACCATGGCTTTGATGAGCAAAGGTAAATCATAACCTGTTCTTTTACCTGTCACCTCACACGTCAGGGTAACTCCGTGCTTCTCCTTCACTTTCACGTCTTCAAGTGCATTTTCCCCCACAATCCCTGGAGGCACTGCAACAGACAAGGACACAACATCAGCATGGATTTCTTGCAACACTGAAATACAACAGGCTGCTTGATGATGCTGCTAGGAGGGATGAGCCCGGGAACACGGGACTAGGAGAACAAACTCACACAGTAACTGCCGTAAAAAACCAAGATTCCCAACAAGTGGATGCTCTGCCTCAGCTGATCAATTTTCTCTGCAAATACAGCTAATTCCATATGGGAATGAACTACTACACAGGTCTAAAGGCATCTTGCTGTGGTACAAATTACATTTCTTTAGAGAAGTAGAAGATAAACCCCTAAAATATCTATCCCAGACCCCCCAACAGCCAACCCAAGGCAAGGAAACTCCTACTGTATGGCTGATGTGGCTGACATGTTTCCAAAGTGTCCTGGTCAACTTGTGCTTTTGGATGTGGAGGGCAGATTATGAGCATGCTGGGGAGTAGCTGTGCTGGTTAAAACCTTCAATTATTTCTTTCAAAATACAGACATATGTAGATCAGGCCAAAAGAAATTGGCACTACAAGTCAAAGTAGGCATGGAGTGTAACAGGCTGAAAAGGAGACCTGTCGTTTTTAGAAAGCAACTCCATCTCCAGGAGATATAGGAAATTTTGTAACAAAAACATCAGAATAAGGAGCCTGATTTATGTTTCAATAATCCTGCAAAATGCAAACTTTCAGCCTAGATAGAAGACCTAAGAAGAAAGGAATTAAAATATATTTAACAGCTTATTTATTATCTAGCTCATTGCTGGAAGCAAACATTTTATAAAAGTAAGAATCATGGAAATATGCAGAATTCATTGTCACCAGAGACAAGAATGTTACACCAGATTTCTGATAACTAAAGAAGGGTTCAAACTTGAGTGAAGGAAACAGATGGGGAAAAACAAACTTAAAATCATGAAGTTCAGGACTTAAGTCAGGCCAGAAGTTACTACTAGTCATAAACAAAGACAGCAACTCATTGCTTTGACTCCAAAAGAATACAGTAAGTCGTCAACACATCTTAATTTCAAAAATATGGCAAAGCCACACCAAACCCTTTTCAAATATATAAATATTGTGCTTATTACACCAAGCTCTGCCTGCAGACTGCTGCACATCCTACAGTAACCCAGAAAAACCCTGGCATGTCTGTGTACAGTTCCCACTGACAGCGACTGGTGAAGATTCTGTGCCACTGTCAGGACCCATTCCAGTAACTTTCCTCTAGAAAGACAAAGAAATTATTGGGGGGAGGGAAGAAAAGACTGAACAATGGAATTTTCCACTTGAAATCAGCTTCACTGAGCATTTTTCTTCAAGGAAAACAAAGCCTATGCAATAGAGATTCCCAGAACCCTCAAGAACACCCTGCTACTAAAACCCTCCAAAGAAAACAGTCAGACAATGAATGCTTTCCAGTGTTTATCCATCTCTTCCATTCTACCACACTTACACTTCCATGAGCTCATCAAATAAACATGAACTGACTTGAATGGGAGTTATCATCAGTTATTCAGCTGACTGGCTGAATATGCCCAAGTCAGCTGAAGGCAAAGGAAGATGAGGGTGCTCAGCACCTCAGAGAAAGGAAACTGAGAACAAAATTCTACACAGAAATGCTGAGAGAAAACTTGCAGTGTGCCAGACCTCACAGTTATTGATAAAAATAACAGTTACTAAACCAAAAAGTAGTGTTTCCTGGGAAAAACACTGACTTGCAAAACTAAGCAATGTGATAGAATAATACCTTAATGGTTCCAAATAGTATCTAAAGAGCCTGCTGGACAACTCCTGGTCTAACTATATCAGCAGGATCACCCCCTACC
This sequence comes from Camarhynchus parvulus, assembly GCF_901933205.1. NCBI lineage: Eukaryota > Metazoa > Chordata > Aves > Passeriformes > Thraupidae > Camarhynchus > Camarhynchus parvulus. The sequence goes on along the minus strand of NC_044578.1, from coordinate 24,075,253 downwards.
ACATTGGTTTATATCCTTTGTCATACTGAAGGCTCTGCTAACTAAAGGTTTCCACTGCACTGGAGTTGGGATCGCTGACTCTGGAGAAGAGAAGGCTCTGGGGAGACTCTGGAGCCCCTTCTAGGACCTCAACAGGCTCCAGGAGAGCTGGAGAGGGACTTTGGACAAGGATCTGGAAGGACAGGACAAGGGGGAATAGCTTCATATTGCCAGAGGACAGGGATAGATGGGATATTGGGAAGGAATTTTTCCCTGTGAGGGTGGGGAGGTTGTGGCACAGGTTGCCATCCCTGAAAGTACCCAAGGCCAGGCTGAACAGGGCTTGGAGCAACCTGGGATAGTGGTGCTCAGGGGGAGGGGGTGGGGGAAGTTTAGAATGAGACACGCTTTAAGGTCCCTTCCAACCTAAACCCTTCCAGGTTTTTATGATTCTATGTAGAAGAAGCTTCTCTTTACAACCTGATTTTCTGTTTGTGGTATCAAATTCACTTTTTTTCCCCCTAAGGATGTGTGTTTTGGTATAATATTTTTAAAAATACCAGCAAAGCATACAGAATTCCCTCCCCCTTACAGTATGAACCCCTCTCTTGTGCTGCCCCAAATCCAAGCAGGTACTCACCCAGGACAGAGAGGTGGAAGTCCTTCCTGGCCTCTCCTGCAGCATTGGTCACCACACAGGTGTAATGTCCCTCATCTGCCACACCCACAGGGCTGAGCCGCAGTGTCCTGCCCCCTGAGACAGCCAAAACAGCATCAGAGTCCTGCTCTGCCACCCAGCACCATCCCAGGCTGGGCAGGGCACACACACCCTGCATCCCAGGGCTGGGCAGGGCACACACACCCTGCTCTGCCACCCAGCACCATCCCAGGCTGGGCAGGGCACACACACCCTGCATCCCAGGGCTGGGCAGGGCACACACACCCTGCTCTGCCACCCAGCACCATCCCAGGGCTGGGCAGGGCACACACACCCTGCCCTCCACTGCATGGGATTCATGGATTGGCACTTAAGACATGGCAGGAACACTGTGTTTGTAACACACACTGCTGGGCAGGAAATTGGGACAGCACACAGTGCCTCAGACAGCAGGGTTTTCAATGACAAGGGTGCTTTGCTGTACTGAGATTCTAGATGTATATTCAAGAAAATTAATAATGCCTCAGCAGTGCTTTTTATGTGTGTACACAGAAAAATAAGCTTATCTCTATAAATACCTTGTTATATAAATACCTTTAAGGTATTTACATAGATAAGGAATAAAATTCCACCTCTCCCTTCTAGCATTTGCATTAATTGTGCCATCAATAATAATAGTAACAGCTGATAACAGCACTGGTTTACATGCAATGGGTTGAAAGAACAGATTCTTCTTGACTCTGCAGTTGTCAAGTCACCTTTGCACAGACACATTGATTTTAAAAGGAAGATTTGCAAGTATGTTTGACCAAAGATGAAGAATATCCCTGCTTTGCCATCACAGAGTAACTCCTCTTTTCTTGCTTTTTGGCAGAGGAACAGCAGAACAGACATTAGGGAGCATCTGAATGTGAAGCCAAAGGCAGCAGCCAGCCTGCAACTTTTCCCAGTTCCTGGTTAGCAGCATTCCCTAATGCACAGCACACCTGCCCTGGGCAGCTCCTGCCTGTGGCTATCACTGTTGGGACACAGCCCAGAAAGTGATGACCCTGGTCATGCACTTGGAGGAGCAAACTGCTGAGCTGGTTACTGGATGTGCCTCTGCCCAAGGACTCCTGCCTGCCAGAGGGAGCACTGGGACACTGAGGGAGGCTCAGGTCTGCCAGCCTCGTGTCTCCCCGATCCCTTCTCTCATCCACCCCTGCACAAGGCCAGAGCAGAGGCAGAAACCTGCCTGCAGGAGGTTAACTGTGACCTTCCCTGGCATCACACACCCAGTCCTCCAGTGCTGAGGCAGGACAGATTTTCTACATTTGGCTAAACAAAAGCTCTTCTCCTTCCTAAAGCCCATGTGCAGGGCCAGGAGTTGGACTGGATGGTCTTTGTGGGTCCCTTCCAGCTCAGGATATTCTGTGATTCCATGATCTGAATTAACTGACTAAAAGCTGCCAGAAGTGTGTCCACACACTGAAATCATCTACAATGCCAAGTATGTTTTCAGTCAACAGAACCAAAATCTTGCTTTGGCAAACTATTTAAATCCAAAATTAGAGGAGGATTTTTGTTGTTGTTGTTTTTTACAGCTTTAGAAGCACAAATAAAGCTCCAAGTGCCATGCTGGCTACTATCACATGTAGCTTTCTGAAGCACAAAGTTTGGAGGAAAACAAAGCCCTGAGCCCTGGCGTGTTTCCCCTCCCACACAGCCAACATCCAGAGACAATAAACATCTTTTTGTCTCTCCCTTCCTGACTCTCAATCCAGGAGGTGAGATTAGTGTGGGTGTAGAAAGCAACAGGCAGGACAAAAACAACCAAGCCCAGAAGATATTATTTTTGTTGACTGCAACTTGAAACAGAAGGGAATGCAGAGCAGCTCCCAGAGCCAGGTTCATACTGGGAAATAATCACACACCCACTCCTTTTTCCACACACCATATGCAAAAGTGGGAAAGCATAGGACAGGACTATCTGTAACATTAAAAGCTGCACTCATTAAAATATCCTGAAGCTTATCAGCTTCAAATGCAGTCTTAGCTGAGCTCTTAAACACCTTCCAGCTCTTTACCTGTCTGATAGTTTTCTTAGGTTCACGATGCAGGCTTTGCATGATGGCTATCACAAAACTTCATAAAAAGTTATTGTCATGAGATTTCTACTTGCCAGTGGCAAATCCAAGGTCAAAGAAACAACACAGCCAGAAATGCTTTTACATGCACCATTTCTAAGGCGGTCTTTGGTTTCACATACAGACCCATATAAATCAGAGATGTGCTTTGGTTTTTGACATTTGTTCTTTCAAAGATTTTTCCTCTTTAAATGGTAAAACAACTGTGAAGAGGAAGAGGTGGAGAAAAATAATAGGAGAGCCAATGAAGTGTATTTCTAGGCATAGCAAAGTGAGATGTTGCCATGTGCCCTCCAGCTTTTGTACCTGAGAGGATTCGCACAGAGCTGTTCAAGGTGATGGGTGACCCATTCTTGAGCCACGTGATTGCAGGCAAGGGGATTCCTGAGGCTTCACAAACCAGGGAGATGGGATTCTTCTCCACAGTGCTGATGTTTTCAGGCAGCTGCAGGTAACCACCAATACTTGGGGGAACTACAGCAAAGAGTAGGGAAAAACCATACTTCAGAGCAAATACAAATTCATTTTGCTCACAAAACATTGTGTCACACAAATATTAGTTAACTGAGAATGAGTAGCAGGGTAGTCTTGGTTAAACCTTAATTTCTCTCTCCAACAACAGAGTATTTCCCACCATGACATTCACCCCAGTATAATGTAAAATTGTACCACATTCTGGTTATCTCGGGAGATGAAGCAACTTGGGGTAGATTGATATTAACAGAAAGAGGGCTACAATTTTTAAATGTTCAGGAGTCATAAACTAGGCTTTGGGCTTTTCCTAACAGTGCAACTAGAGCTGCATCCCCTGCAGCAGATCCAGGAGGTGCACTGAGCGGCACACCATTGCTTGGCTCCACGTGCCCCAGGTGGCCCCACTCACCGTGCACGCTGAGGTCGTATTTCCTGTCGGCCAGCCCGGCGGCGTTGGTGGCCACGCAGACGTAGCGGCCGGTGTCGGACACCCGGGCGCGCTGCAGCCGCAGGACACGGCCCCCCGCCAGCACTGCCACCTCCCTGCCACTGCCCAGCGCCCGCCCGTCCTTCAGCCACGTCACTGCTGGCTCAGGAATGCCCTGAGCCTCGCACTCCAGGGATATTTCGCTTCCCTGGGTGACAATGACCTCTGACGGGTGGGGACCACTGTTGGATATAGTTGGTCGAGCTAGGGAAGAACAAGGGACACAGTGTAGGAGTCAACTGGAAGCTGTACTTCAGAATCTTCCCCTGCTGCTGAGTCAATTTTCCAGAGCAGCAGGGTCAGTAAAAAACAAATCAGCTCCTTTCCCCCTCTCCCACAGCATAAAGTAAAAATGTTTTTTAAAATGTTAACTTACAGGCAATTTTTAAAATGCAAACAAGAGAAAAAATTAAATTTAAAAAAACTGTCCCCGCACAGTCCCTACAGATTTTCGAAGATTTTCTTCTCTGTGGCATTGTTTAAAAATACCTCTTTTTATTACCAACAAAAATATAGTAAAGTCTAAGGGAATTAAGAGAAAGCTAAGTTCATCCAGTTGTCATCACTACTGCAGCTTGGGGACAAGACTAAAGGAATTACATCAGTGGATTGTGCACTTTCAACAGGGACATGCAATGTCTTCATCAAACTACAGGTCCAAATTGCCAAAATTTTAATGACACAACACTCTCCTTGAACTACCTCTAAGTAGTCCTACAGCCAGCACTCCATCTCTGGAGACCCTGCAGCTCAACATCACTGCCCGCCTCACACCCCCATAACATTACTGCACAACTGGTAAACCATGATCAGAGATTTCCTGGCACTTACTGTACACTTGCAGGCTGTACTCTTTGGTGGCACTCCCAGCCACATTTGAAGCAATACAGGTGTAAGATGCAGCATCATATCTGTCAGCAACTGCAACCTGGAGCTGTCTGCCCCCAGACAGCACCCGCACCCTTCCTGATGGCTCCGGCACCACAGGAGAGCCTGCAAGACACCTTCTGTCACATAAAACCACACTAGTGGCCAGGAGCAAATCAAAGTCATGTGGTGTGAAGTCCACTGGCTCATTCAAAAGGATTGAGTTGTACATTTGCCCATTTTAGAAGTACTCCGTCAGAGTTTTTCCAGACAGCAGGAACTTGGCACAAGCAGATCCTGAGGACTCTCTGTATTAACTACTCATTTCATGGCATACTCTGAGCTAAAGCACACTGACTCTCCCTCACATCCATGCAGTTTGGAACACCACTGAGCAGAAAGCTCAGCACTTTCAGTAAAAGGTGACTAATTTTTCAGTGTATAATTGTCTCACCCAGCACAGCCAATGCTCAGAAATATATAGTTTAGGTTTCACACTATCTATGTGCTATGTGTCACAGGCTTCTTCTCAGGAAAGGCGCAGCAGAAACGTGACAGCAAACTCCCACTGCATTCTCTGAGCAGATTCTTCAGTCTTGAAGACCTCAGGTTATCCATTTTCATCTTTCCAAACTGCAGGGAGACTTCCTGACAGAAGGAATGCACCTGCCATGGATACTTCTAACAAGCTGAATCTTCGTTTCCCTCTTGTGCATTTACAGTCCTCACTACAAAGTGCACCAAATGTCAAACATGCTGAAAAATATACTCTTCCTTTCTAACTGCTTTTCTAGACTTTCTACCAGGTTTAAGTCTCCTTCCTGCCATTAAGTGTACACACATTAGCCTTGTAGTGCATTTACATGTCATACAAGGCCTTTCTGGCTTCCAAGAGACAGGGTTTAAAAAGAACTTCCTGTTCTCTGAAAATGTTATGCATTGAAAAAAGTGTTCTGTAATTAAAACCTGCTCTTTCCATGAGCCAAAATTAATTAAAGCAAGTACATACCATATTGAATTGTTCTGCTTAGAAAAACACAAATATAAGTAAGACTGATTATTAACACAAGAATTACCATACTGGGAAAGTAAATTATCTTATTTTGTCCTGTAGTCTCTCTCCAGCTAAAAGAAGGTGCTGAAAATAGCTGGCTTTGTCTGCCAACTCCTAAAGAGGTGTTTGGCAATGTAACTTTGACCCCTAAAACAAAAGGTGTGCGGACTATTCTTGAAAAAGATGGGAGGAGAGAAAGGGTTTGGTGAATCCCCAAAGCAATGACTACAACTACACACATCTTCACCACTTGGCTGGATGCCATGGCTGTAGATTTAAAACCAGCTCAGAGAATCTGTGTTATGCAGTGGATCACAGGGCAGAAACTCAACTTCACACAAAGGCACATCCTGGCCCTGACATCTGGGATCCACAAACAAGTCTTACAATCCCAGAATGGTTTGGGTTGGAAGGGACCTTAAAGATCATCTCATTCCAACTCTATGCCATGGGCCCAGACACCTTCCACTTGCTCAAAAGACATCTGCCCTGGTCTGGAACACTTCCAGGGATGTGGTACCATGCTGCTGCTGTTGCCCCACAGTAAATTAACATTTTAAGTGCTCCACAGATCATTTCTGTCAGCTGTTTAATCTCAGCACTACACTTCCCTTGCACCTTTAGAAACCTTTAGAAACACCTAATCCAAGCAGAGGTGAGATAGAGAGAAGGGAATAATCTACTCCTGGATCCCACGTTCCTCAATGCCAGGATTATGTAGATATATCTGCACATTTGAACTCCTCAGAACACACCATCCAAAATGTATACAAGATGAAAACAAAACTCAGCGGATTAGAATTATCCTATTTGCTTTATAAAACAGACAATTGGCAGTTACCCACCATTCTTTTTCCAGGTGAGACTGGGTGGTGGGATGCCACTGGACTCACAGATGAGGCTAATCAAGCTCCCTTCATTGACTGTCAGCTGAGAGCTGTCATCCGAGCCAGAAATACTTGGTGACACTGCAAAGAGAAGCCAAGTAAGTGCAGTCTTTGAAACAACACATTATCAGCCAGCAGTAAACCCCAAATGACCCTCATGCAAATCTGTCCCATTCAGCTCTGCAGCAATGCCAGGATTGTCTCCTCAATGATAACCAGGCCCTGGGTAGGGAACAATACACTTGGAAATGATTGCGTCCATCCTTCTGGGCTCTGAGGGCTGCTGCATGCACAGGCTTTAATTTGGGCTGCCTTTAATGGACTTGACTAAACAAAGCTGGTTTGGGGAACTTTGCAAAGTGACTCCAACTCTAAGAGCCTGCCTCATTCACGGCCTCAGCTAATAAACCCACAGAGATCATCATCATCAGTGACTTTTAAAATTCAGCCTACATTTTTCCTTTGAATGTTTCCTGCATCAGCACACTGGCTGCCACATCCAAGGCTATGGATCCCACCCTTCTGATCACCCTCCTGCAACAGAAGGATCACTTTGCTTTACAGCTCTGTCACTCTAAACCAGCTGCAGACAAAAGGGACCACTGTTTTACTCTGATTCTCAAAGCCTTAAAAAGCTTTGGTTCAATCCCTAGGAAAGAGCTAACTGCCTCTTAGGAATCAGGAATGATTTTCATCAGATGAAAACAGAGCAGGTAGAGACCAAGAAAAAGCAGAGGAGAATGTAGGTTGAACTTGGCAAATAAAACCTCCCAGGTGAGCAACTTATGCAGCACTTTTTTAATGCATGTGACAATAGCCAGCTTCTCCTTCTGACACCTCCAGCCCTCCAGCAGCAACCAGATGTGTGGGGTTTGAAACGACAAGGGCCTTATGGTACTATCTGCTTTACCCTTTATTTATCCTGCTCCAGCCAGGACAAGCCTGTGCTGTTCTCTTCATTTAACTCACAGGCTGGCTCCTGGATCCACACTTAGCTCTCACAAATCCTCAGAAGGATACATTTCCTGGATTTAAAATGTCAAAATATAGCAAGGAGGATTTTGGATGCTAGGGCATAAATGAAAGCTATAATTCTAAACAATTATCCACAGATGGCTTTCACAGGCAGCCTGTGATTTCTATCAAGCTTATCCCATCAAAGCTGCTAACTAGCAAAGAATTATCCCTCCATTCAAATCCTACTGGAATGGTCCTACTGCACAAAGGAACAAATCTAAATCCCTCTAGCAAAGGTCCTGTGTAAAAGTCTGTCAGAGAAAGAGGAGAGCAGAGGCTGACCAGCACAGTAAATGGCATTTGCTTCAGCATGGGAAAATGGTATGGTACTACAACACCTACCTCTAAGTCAAATGCCACGAATAGGTATTTTAATAATGTCAGACTTGAAATCTGAACTGAAAAATGTCATTTTAGTGTTACAAACCTTCATATGTAATTCTAGTCTTCTGACTCCAAAGCAAGAAATTGATTTATAACAGTAAAACAGGAACATTTCAGTTTGAACATGAGAAGAAAATGACAGCGCAGGAAACCCCCTCAAAAGCAATTATTAAAATAATGTTCTAAGCCACATTCATCATAGAGCCATAGAAAAAATTATTAAAGCTGGTTTTATGATTCAGCACTAATAAGTTTGTAAGGCAGCTTTTATTTATCGGAATTTCCAATGCTTCAGCATTTCAGTAAGTGGAAAGTTGGTATGTTACTTCAAATGGCATTAAAGCTATGGATCCAAATCCAGGTATTTATCACAGAATCATGATCACAGAATGGTGTGGGCTGGAAGGGACTTTAAAGATTATCTTGTTCCAACCCCCTGTCATGAGAAGGGATGCCACTCACTAGTTACAGTTCTAACTACTCTCATTCCTGCAAGCTCAATAAAGGCCTGTAGGGTAACTGGTGTTAATTTAGAACTAAATTAAAGCAATTTGAAAAGCGTGTGCACTGTCTTGGGCCCATTCAACTACAGCAAATACAAGATATCCCTGTATGAGCCTCAGCAACTGAGTGTTGATGAACTACAGAGGATTTCAGCATCTCACATAATAATTCAGCTCTGAGCCTTGTTCCCATTTCTGGAATAAGCTTAATGAATCTTACCCCAAATATTGACATTATAGTTCTTCTCAGTTTTTCCAGCAACATTTGTCGCTCCGCAAGTGTAGCGTCCAGTGTCCTGCACTTGAGCTCCATCAATCTGGGGACAAAAGGAAAACCTGAGTTTCTTTTCCCTACATAATTATTCATGAAATGTGCAGGGAAAGGGGGTTCAGGTTTGCATTTTATTTTTACATATGTCTCCCAGAATATTAATAAAAGAGCATGAATCCAGCAAGCTCTGCACCCAGACAGCTGGGGTACATCTCTGCCATCCCTCCCTCCTCACACACTACCCTGCTGTCCCACCTCCATGGAGGGTGCAGCTCCCCAGAGCGAGCCCCAGCAGGCCCTGCCTGCCCAGCTTACCTTCAGCACGCTGCCATCTGCCGAGATGCTCAGGCCTGGCTTCTCCAGCAAGGGCCGCCCGTCCCTGAGCCAGGCGAGGCGGGGCGGGGGCACGGCGCTGCCCTGGCACCGCAGCTCCAGGGCCTGGCCCAGCAGCACTGACACGTTCTGCTCCTCGCCCACGATGTCAGGAGGGACTGCACCAACACAATCACACACTTGGTTACCTTGGAAAAGCCCCCTGAGACCATCCAGGCCAACCCTTCCCCAGCACTGTCCCCAGGGGCAACATCCACAGGTCTTAAATCCCTCCAGGGATGGCAACTCCACCCCTGCCCTGGGCAGATGTGCCAGTGCCTGACCATCCTTCCTGTGAACAGTTTTTCCTAATATTCAACCTGAACCTCCCCTTGACAACCTGAGGCTCTTTCCTCTTGTCCTATTGCTCAAACTAAGGGACCTTTGGGCACTGAAGATTTCACAGAGCAAACAAAATGTGGAGTTAAGGGACTGTACAAAGATAAAATGACACACCTTCAGTTACACACAACTTCAGTCTCCTTTATACCACAAAAACCACAAGAATCATTTTTGTTATTTACAGAATATCTTCCACACAAAATACGCGTTAGTGAGGTATCAGCTACAGAGAAATTATAAGGAGAAGCAAAGACCAGCAAAAAAAAAACAAAAACAACACCGTACATGTAGTTAGAAAGGAAAATCACCAGTATATAAAAATGGGGGAATGCATTCCTGCAAGAATGAAAAAGAGCTGCTGAGTGAAAAAGCTCATAAGATAACAATCAGCCCCAGAAGCTGAAAATGTCTTAAGCTGTTCCAGACAGTGCCAAGAAGGATATTTGGCTTTAAGTAAAACTCTGACCTACAGATAATTTGTCCAGACATGGTCAAATACAACTGACAGAATAAGAACTTACATGGTCGGCAAGCAAGTCAATGGGTTAATGACTTAATCAACAAATAATAATCTACAATTAGCGCTCGTGAATTGGGTTTGTGGGATCTACCAATTAATGCAGTTGTTGGCACTGAGTGCTGTATTTACATTTGTCCTGCAGTTCAGTGATAACCTCATTATTACATTATAATTTCCAAATCAGACAGTAGAAAAATCTCCGTTTGAAAGGAGTTTTCTGTGTAGAAATAAAAAACATCAGAACACTGGACACTTCAATTGAAACCCATTAGCTGTTCTTGAACAGTGTCAGGATTTAAGAAAACACTTTTCCCCCCTGTTTTTTGATTTTCTGTTTCCACAATCAGAAAAACAAAAGTAACTGAAAAGGCAACTGAGAACTAAACCTTGAACACAGCAAGTCAGCGATTTTCCATGGGGAAAGTGTTCATGGCTGCAGTCAAAAAGAACACAGACAAAATACTGCCCCCAAGAAGTTGACCAGGACTAAGTATAAGAACCTTTATTGTCACATTTCCTTTGCCCTTTAGTTTTGGGATCCATGACCCCAGACACTGAGGGTCTGAGTGCACAGAACTTTGGGGTGAGAGAGGAGGCAGTGGGACCATCTGTGAGAACAAGCACACCAGGTTAATCACACACAGAAGACCAGAATGTGTCCCACAGTGGCACTCAGGGGACAGCAAAACAGCTCTTGAGCTGGCCTGAATGACCAGGAACAATCAAGCTTTGTGTTTCATGCCCAGGAAGTACAGAGCAGAGCTGCTGATTTCACAGTTTGGAAATAATCTAGGGAAAAGCCTGGTCCCTGTGGATAAGAAATATAGTAAGTGAAAAAAAAATCTATTTATCTTTTTATCTTTCTAGAACTCACAAAGGTCCAGATTCTTTATGAGTATTGTGGAACTGAGATTTGGAAGCTGATCCATTCCTGCAGAAGGCAAATTTATTTCCAAAAACTTTTCAACCATTTACTTTTTCTCTCAGCTCAATGAATTGAAATGTGCTCAAAAGGAAACTGAGTTTATGACACAGACACTAAAGCACTTATTTCTGAAGGAATGAGGTTTTAAATTAATCTAATTATGCTCATAGTAACTGTAAGTAACTGAGCTTGTTCCAACTCCTGGCTCAGTGCACATTTCCAACCAACCCAGCTCCAACTCTACTCCAAATAATTTCCCTCCTGTGGCTTCTTAATTAGATTGCCCTTATGAAGCAAGTCTGAAGAGCAATATTACTTTTTGCTGACAGCCTCACTCAAGCTGGTCCTGCAGCTGAGCTCAACTCTGGCCAGCTTCTAATACAACACTAATTTTAAACATGCACAACTCCTAACTCTTTTCATTTCCTCCAGCTAAAATGGACAGAGGTTCCAGAAAATAAAAGAGGGATAATAAATATACCTATGTCACATTACACAGACATACACACTTGTCTTCAAACTCCAAAGGAGACCCTGATATTCCTTGCTCTAGACATGAAATGTTCCAGCCTATATTAAATTTGGCTCACTTGCCCCAGCAGAGTCCTGGGTTTCTAACTGCCCCTTCCAGATGCAAAAGTCACCAGGACTTTAGCCAGGGGTACTCTAACCAAGGGAGACAATTCTGAAAGCCAAACTCAGGAACAAATAACTTGGCCAGCTGCCCCTTCTTAGAAGTCATCCAAACTCCTAACTTTTCTTGCAAGGTTTTCCACAGGGGATTGCCATAAGGCTGGAGACTGGCAGAGTCCACTGACATTCTAAAAGCAGAAGCAAAATCACAAAGGTGCCTCAATTCCAAATGCCTCACTATACATCTGGTACTATACCATTTCTAACACAAATGTCAGATTATTGTTCATCCTCATTTTGCTGCTGGACAAATCCTCTGAGATGTCCAAGGGAACACAAAAGCCGCTACAGTCACACTCCCTGGCATTCCTGCTGGCACAGCACCCACAGGCTCTGAGAACACAACATGGGGTGACCTTAGGGACCCTTCCAGTGCCTGAAGAGGCTCCAAAAGAACTGGAGAGAAACTTTGGCAAGGGCCTGGAGGGACAGGACAATTAGGAGTGCCTTCCAGAGGGCAGGGTTGGATGGGATATTGGGAAGAATCCTTCGCTGTGAGGGTGGGGAGGCCCTGGCACAGGGTGCCAGAGAAGCTGTGGCTGCCCCTGGGTCCCTGGAAACACCCAAGACCAGAGTGGATGGTGCTTGGAGCAAGCTGGGATAGTGGGAGGTGTCCCTGCCCATGGCATGGGTTGGGACTGGGTGAGCTTTAAGCTCCCTTCCAACCCAAACCATTCTATGAATATGAAAAGGCATCTGATGCAAGTTTCAATAAATACAGGATGAAATTCATACAAGTTACAAGAAAGCACAGCATCACAGAATATCCTGAGTTGGAAGGGACCCACAGGGATCACCAAAATCCTGCACAGGACAGTCCCAACAATCCCACCAGGTACCTCAGAGCATTGCCCACATCAGAAGGGAGGATGAATTTACACAGGTTCAGGCAAAAAAAAGATCAGAATTAACTCACTGACAATCTGGAAAACTGACAAACTAAAAAAACACCTCTTTCCTGCTCCTTTAAGGAGACAGAGCTGACTGGCTGGACTCAACACAGTGTCACTATTTAGCACTAAAAGATTCCCCTCCATTTAGGCTTGGGAATGGCATGGGAAGTGCAGAGCTGGATGGGGAACCCCCAGTACTTCCTTCTGGTGCAATAAAGACAACAGAGCACTGGGCCCAAGAATATCTCTCACCTGGCAGATCTGGCTTTATACAAACACATATTTTCTTTTATTCTTCATAAATGAGCTTTTACGCATTAAACTTGTAAATTCACTGCTGTAAATTCAATGTAGTTTGTAAATTCAATGTAGTTACATCTCTTCAAGGATACACAGAAGGACACACCTAGACACTTTAGTAAATGAAGGTGGATGTGCATATATACATTTTAACTTCCATACACAAACCACTCCTCCTCACCTGGCCTTCTATTACGGGTTGGGACTATTTTTACTCAGCACTGCTCAGGGTCTGGGCCCACTGTGTTAAATTAAAGCTTGAAGAGCAGCTCTCAGAGCCAAAAGGAAGACGTTTGTCACTCACCATACACGCGGAGGTCGATGTCCCTCTGGCTCTCCCCTGCAGCATTGACTGCCACACACGTGTATGTCCCCGTGTCACTGAGCTGGGCACTGGGCAGTGCCAGCACCCGGCCCCCCGACAGGACCTGCAATGGGAGCACAGCACCTTCAGACACACCCCAGGGCCAAACACAGGTGGGGGAACTCCTAGGGCTCCTTTCAAAATGGAATATTTGTTTTGCCATTGCCTCCCACCATCTCCCTGCACTCTGGTGTTCTCTTCTAATCCAGACTTGCAAAAGCAGAATTCTAACTTCATGCCAGTCCCTAGGGAATTCCTGGCATTCTCAAGACTTTGCAGGATCTGGACACCTCTCCCTCCCTCCCACCAGCTTCAAACATGCTGTCACACCTTTTGTCTGTGCCCTGAGCTGTTCCCACAGAACATAAATTCCCCCTCTTCCCTTTCAGAACATAAAATCAACTTCCAAAAACCAACCACGGCCTCTCATTTTACCTCTGAAATATCTCCTTATATCAGAGGTTGGTTTTCTTTTCTGAATTACTGTTGTATGTAATGAGCTTCCCAGATCTCTTCAGCAGAGGAATTTGGTTCAGTTTCCTCTTCTGCCCAGTAAGCGGAAAATTTGTTGATACAAATTTACTCAGTATGACATCAGCTGTATGACATTTATTTCAAGGTATCTCTATCTTCCACTTCACACAGTACTGGAGCTAAACTCACACAAACAACCCAGAGCAAAAGGCTCTTATATTATTATTCCAAATCCTCCATCTTATTCTCTTCCATTAAACTGCACTGACTTAAAAGTCTCCTCCCACAAGAGGGAACACCACAGAGCAGGATCTGTCCCTGGTACCTGGAGGCCATTGCTGACACTGGACACAGGGCTCCCATCCTTCAGCCACGTCAGGATAGGGGCAGGGATGCCTCTGGCTTCACACTCCAGCCTCACTGCATTATTGACCACTACTGTCACCATGTCACTGCTGCCAGAGATGGACGGGGGAACTGAAAAAAAAAATACACAGAAAAAAGGGCTGTAACTGCTACATAAGAGTACTAATCACAACAACATGAAATAGGCTGCATAGTTTTGGATGTTATTTCTCTTTTCTCATGTCATTCCTGCTGAACTCTTGTAATGTCTTTGCCCTGTGCCAGATCTGCTCCTTCCCTAGCATGAGCAGGCAGATAACTGCAGTGAAACTACTGTGAGCAAGGTATGTGGGACTGGGCTCACAGCCCAGAGGACAGCTGTGAAACCCAGGAACCACACCATAAAGCCAGAAAATATTTCCTCAAACTCTTCTACTATTCCATTTAGACCTTGTGAAAGACTTTAGGAGTGGTGGGGATTAAAGAAAGGAGTTTACCATATAAACCACATAAAGCAAATCCATATACAGAGTGATAAATTGGCCTGGCAGAGCATATGGAAACGTTTATCAGATTAGACTGGAAAACATCTGCCTCTCTGATGACACAAAACATTGCAATGGAACATCTAAAGCACTTACTCTAGGCACACAGTCTAGCAAATGCTGTAGGGCTCTGGTAGAAAGGGAGACAAGAATCATTAAAAAAGAAAGATGTTTCATGTACTAGGAGAATCAAAAATACTCCATTTGCCCCTATTATTAATGATATTAGTGATTATTAGTGATAAAGTTTAAAAGTCAGTATTAGATAAAAACTTAATGTTTAAAGTCACTCCTACAAAGAGATGAGAATGGTGTGAGCTACTTATACATATCGCCCTGTATGAGGGGAGAAAACTTATGAAATTCTGCACTGAAAATAAGATTCATTAATGAATTTAGCACCCTCTAAGAGCCTGTAACTCAGGTTGTGGCTGCCCCATCCTCTGAAGTGTCCAAGGCCATGCTGGACAGGGCTTGGAGCAATCTGGGACAGTGGAAGGTGTCCTGGCCCATGGCAGGGGGTGGAACTGGATGGGCTTTAAGGTCCCTTCCAACCCAAACCATTCCATGATACTGTGATTCTCCTCACTCATACATATATTTCAGCAATAGCAGTAAGGGCAGAAAAAAGGCACAAGATTTTATAATTTTTTCATCTTTTCCCCACACACAGAGTTCCTCCTATTGCAGTGCAATGGCATTCATTGTTGTCATATGCCTGAGAAAGCTGTAGTGGGGAGAAAGAAGTGAAAAAAAATTAATACAATAAAAGTCTATGAATTCTAACTAAACTGGAATTTCACCTGATTCCTTCCATTGGCCTGCCTGGTTCCATTCAGCGTTAAGCCTGAGGTATCAAGTATTATTTTTTAAAGCCCAAAAGATAACACAATTAACAACAGAAACTGGTGAATAAGACCAGTAGTTGACAGAGGCAGGTGCTCATGGAAATCTAGAGCAGCCTTTCCATAAATGCAGCACAACTTTCAGTACTTGGCATTTGAGCCTGTTCTCCATTAAGGAGTCATTGCTTCCACTGGTAAAGAGGGCAAAACCCTTAAGTTTTGTCTTCTCAAACTCATAAACCCTAAGGACACTGGATGATGAACCTGTGGATGGTGAATTCCAGCACCTCTCTACTGTCAGCCTGGCAGGACACCAGCTGAACGAAGCAGGTTCATGGACCAGAGTTCAATGCAATTAGTTCCTTTGATGCCGTTAGTTGTGACTGCAACTGCATATACTCTGTTCTAGAAGGGGAAGCTCTGTGTCTTAGAAAATTGTAGTTCCCTAGAAAATTCTGGATGTGTTTGCTGAAATTCTGCCACCCCTAAAAAGACACACGTGTACTGCGGGGTTATTTTCCATTTAACTAGAATAATGACCTTAGCGCTAAGGATTTCCTGGGAATTCATCACTGGGTGGGGTTAATTGCCTTTGACTGTGTCTTGTGCCATCAGTTTTTCCCATGATGGTCATTAAATCCATGGAAACGTACTGCCCAAGTCACTAATTAACATTAATAGGAACTATATACTGCATGTACATCTCAGCTGGGGACACTCTGCCAAACTTGGGCCACAATTTTGCATGGAAGACTCCCACAGAAAACCAGCTACATGCACATGCATGTATCAAAGATAAGAATTTGGATTACGGCCACATCCAAAAGCCACCGAAATCAGTGGAAAATCTCCAGCTGGGCTTTTGCTTAGGTGTCTCATGTCAGCAAACCTACACACTTCCACTTCATCTTCTTGGACACAGCACATTTTTCTTTAAAATTCCTGGATTGTGAAAGAGCATTTGATCTGTGTCCTTTGTCTACTGTGAGCTTCAAAGTCACCTACAACAAATCCCAGCAACTGCCTGGGCCTCCAAATTGCTCAAGTGATCCCTTAAACAAAATACCTCTTCCATAAATTCATTATTCCTAGGAATGCCTTCCCTTGGCACATTTTCCACATTCAAAACACCTATTCCAATATCAGTGAGAAAACAGAAGAGTGAAAAGCATGGAGTGCCAGGACAAGGGGGAATGACTTCCCATTGCCAGAGGACAGGGTTAGATGAGATATTGGGAAGGAAATCTTGGTTGTGAAGGGTGGGGAGGGCCCTGGAATGGAATTCCCAGAGAGGCTGTGGCTGTCCCTGGATCCCTGGAAGTGTCCCAGGCCAGGCTGGACAGGGCTTGGAGCAACCTGGGCTAGTGGAAGGTGTCTCTGCCTATGGCAGTGGGTGACACTGGATGGGCTGTAAGGTCCCTTTCAACTGGAACCACCCTGGGATTCTGCAATCATGTGATGAGTGACACCAAGTCTGTTAAGCAGACTGGAAAATGAGGAAAGCAAAGGTGGAGCTTGCATATATTCTCCCTCAGTGTCACCATACAGGGCAAGAGGAAACAGCCTTGAGCTCTGCTGGAGGTAGGGAGGTTAATTTGGATATTAGGACAAGTTTCTTCATGGATAGGGTGGGCAGCAACTGGCACAGCTGTCCAGGGCAGTGGTGGGGTCCCCATCCCTGGAGGGATTTAAAAGCCGCGTGGATGTAGCACTTGGGGACACGGATCAGTGGAGGCCTTGGCAGCACTCGGGAATGCTCAGTGCTCACTGGGACTCAATGCTCTCAGAAGTGTTCCCCAAGCCCCAGGAGCGACAGTTCGGTGGTTGGGCACTCACCATGGACCTGGAGGCTGTAGAGCAGCTCGGCCGTGCCCGCGGCGTTGGCAGCCAGGCACCTGTAGAGGCCGGAGTCAGCCACCTGCGCGCCCTCGATGCGCAGCACCTGTCCCCTGTCACCCAGCGCACGCCCGTCCTTGGACCATGACACGGCTGCGGGGGAGGAACGGGGACAAATCACTGACAGCCCCAAAAAATGTGGCACCACAGAGCTGTCACTACGGCCACCTCAGCCTTCACACACACGCCAACGTTTATCAGTCAATGGCAGCGTTAGTCGAGATTAAGAATAATAAAATGGAACAGAAAATCAGGAAATAGGAAGATTTGCTGACTATGCCCCACAATTCAACAGCAAATCTGACACAATCATCCACACCCCCCCTATATTTATGAAAAAGTGTTCTGAAATGGAGAAATTATAACACAAAGTAAATTATAGGAAATTTACTTATACCAAGGGAAAGAGCAGCTGCTTAAAACCACACAAAAATATGAAGGTGTCCCTGTCCGTGGCAGGGGGATGGAAGAAGATGAGCTTTCAGGTTCTTTCCAACCCAAACCATCCAGGGATACTATAATATCCCTAGATATTATAGATATATATAATACGGGATAGATAGAGGATCTATCCAGGGATTCTATAACATGTATCAATTTTTTTTACCTTTTACCTTAAATTGTCACTACATTACACTGAACTACCTGGGACAAAGAATCAAAACATAAGCAACCAAATCAAAGGGCAACTGGCAGATCAAAAAACTGAACATAAGAGCAGAGAACTTGGTGTTAC
The DNA here is from genome assembly GCF_901933205.1 of Camarhynchus parvulus. NCBI lineage: Eukaryota > Metazoa > Chordata > Aves > Passeriformes > Thraupidae > Camarhynchus > Camarhynchus parvulus. The sequence goes on along the minus strand of NC_044578.1, from coordinate 24,057,296 downwards.
TGCAAAAGAAAATTTTATAGGAAGTTGACAACCAAGAAAATCTGTAGATTTTGCATCTCATCCAAAAGATGGCACCATCCATCAGGAGAAAGGGTCATTGAGGCTTTGCTGGCACCACTTCACTACTCAGATGAAACTACTGCTCATGGAAGGATTATCTGTAATACACAAGGGGGTTTGGGGAAAGACTCACACCCACTAAGTGCTCTGGCCTGACTGATAGATAAGACTTGCACACAGTTTCTCTCTTTTCCAGTGGGCTGCTGTGCTCTGACTTTCCTGACTCATGTTATATCTTGACAATAGGATGTCCCGTTGCATCACACCAGGGGGGTCCAAATTGTTCTTATTGCATAAATTATCTGAAATCCATCGTTTTAGTTGTTGATAACTAAAATAACTGAAGATTTGGAGGATAAAGGAGAAAAAATATAAAAGGAGCATAAAATAGACATAAAATTCTTATGCTTTTATAACATTTTACTTCCTCAATAATTTACCTTTTTTAATGTAAGTATAAATTATTCTACAAAATAATACTTGGCTGTGAATTAATTCTTAAAAAGGCAGAAAAGGAGAAGCTGGATGCACATCTGAAATGTAATAACACGTTTCATCTGAAAACGTTGCTATAATCAGCATGAGAATAATTTGCTAAATTAGATATAAGCTCTTATTAACAATTCCCCCTGTTTTGCGCTACAACAATTAATACAGCAAATTGCTCTCATAATATGTCTTTTTATATCTTGCCAGGTAACAAAACCCACACATTAAAGAAATCCTAGACATGAGCACACTTGACAGGCACACTCAATCCACGAAGTATTTCAGGTCTGCCTTACACTAACAAATACTGAACTGACAGGAGATAAAAGAGGATGTCTTTAAAGCTCATTCAGTAGAAATCAAATAGTGCTCTTGCCTGTGGACAGGGCATCACAAGGGAATAGACTATCCTTGTGATGTGTTTTCACTCATTTATCAGTGGGGATCACTGAATTCCTAAATCATCCCTCCATGTTGGCCCATACATTGACATTTCCCATCACACAGTTTCTAGCTGGTTTAAAATCACACAGTTAGCTCCACATTCAGCATTTCCATTACTTTCCAAAGACACATGAAGGTGAAACCCTTGATGAGATGTTCCCCAAGGTGCACATGGATACCTGGCAGAGGGTTCCCAGATGCTCTGCATTCAAGATGGATTGGATTATTCACCACCACTGTTTCATTTAATATTTTTCCTGCATCTTCCAGACTGGGTGGTTCTGGGAAGAGACAAAAGCAGCAGGTTTCCATTAATTCAGCCACCCAGCTAGCAGAGCATAGGACCACAAAGTCATCTACCCTTGGAGAAACTTTGGGCAATAAGTTGCACCAGCTTCCACTGCTAGGTGACCAAGGAATTTCTCCAGAAATTTCATCTCTGAAATGGGAATACTCTCTAATTATATAATCTCATTAGTGGTAAGAGGAATAAAACATTATTTTTGCTAATTTTAAGTTTCTTTTTTAAAGATTTCCAAGTAATGGGTACACAACACAGAACAGCAATTTTTTCTTGTGGCAAGCTCCTCTCACTTCATCTGGTAATAGTAAACTGAGTAATGTAGACAGCTTTTACCTTCCTGAAGTTCCAAAATCTGAAACATGACAGAAACACCAGATAATAACAGTTTGAACATGAAGACTGACAGCAAAGGAGAGCTTTATGAGCATGGGACTGACACTGAAGTTGGTTGTGATGCAATTATCACAGTCTGAATGTGGCTCCTCTTTTTAAGTCCCACCCACAGAGACTCTGCAACCCCTCCTCGCTTCAGTTTAACGCCTTCCAGTTACTGGCTTGGTTTGGCAATAAAAGTCAACGTAGCCATACTCTGTGAAAATATTGCCACGGTCTATTCCTGCACCTCCGGAGGATTTCCACCCCTCCTTTGAGGACTGGGTCACATCAGCAATGCACAACACTTTGTGACCACTTCTAAGCCAAATATATGTAAATCATGGTGAAAGCATTTATTAAATTCACATGCAAACGACAGCTTCTCAAGTTTCTGTGATTCTTTTTCTATTGTTTTTAGCTGCAAAAGAAAATTCCTCTTAAACAGGGTGAAAAATCCCCACACAAGAAAACACTCCTTTCTCAGAAAAGTTATTCCTGTAAAAATTTCTCATTTCCCGGGTCATGGGGAATACCAATATCCACAAAAACCTTGGATGAAATTAGTAATGACAGCAGTGGTATATCACACATTGATTCAGAAACACAGAGTGCCCTTCTCAGGAGTGGGTTAGTAGGAATGTGTTTGGCTTTTTGGGATACTTCTGAGCAGCAGAGGTACCTGTAAAGACATTAATTCATTTCTGTGCCCTTTGGTATTACAGGAGAGAGAGCAAACTCCACAAAAGCCAGTTTTTGCCCTCGCTCCTTACTAATGGAGTGGGACGGAAAGAGAACTGAGAGGTGGATGCGCAGAGCCAGGAGAAAAGCCAGAGCAAGGTGAGCCCAGGTGCAAGAGCCGCGTGGACAGCCCCGTTTGGGCGCGTTACCGTGCACGTGGAGCCGGGTGTGCTGCTGGGCCTCCCCCGCAGCGTTGGTGGCCACGCAGGTGTAGCGGGCGGCATCTCCAGGCAGGGCCTTGCCAAGCTGCAGGACACGGCCCGAGGCCTCCAGCTGTTCCCAAACACAGAGAGGAGCCGTGTGACACCACTGCCCCCAGCACAGCCGCTCGCTCGGGGTGAGTGGACACGGCCGGGCTCATCCCCTCCCAATCCTGGCTCACAGAACGAGGAAACTGCTGGGTCAGAGATTTCAGTGTCCCTGGGACAACAGCATCAGGAGCTGTACAGGTGTGAGGAGAACTGGCTGGTGAGGGGCAGGCAGGCAGAGGAGACTGCAGGCAAGGTACCAAAAACTGCTTCAGCCATGGGGAATCAAAGCCTCTGCAAGCACTCACGCCTGGAACGTGCGAGCACTGGGGAGGGCTCTTGGAAAGGCAGGATCTCACCAGGAGAAGAGAACTACAGGTAGCTGCTGCACTGATCACAGAACAGCTCAGATAACCCCACCTCACAGGGATGAGTGGCTACAGCCACCTCACAATCAGCAGATAAGCATTTGACCTTGAAGGGCTAAGTACAACTGGAAGGAGACAGATTCTGAATTTCCAGCCATGGACTCTTCTGATATGAGATGTCTAGTGGGATTCAGTCTACTGAACACTGCTAATACCTGAGACACCACCCTAATCAGGCAGAAAGCCCCTCACTCTGCAGGATGGCTCTTGAGCACTTTTGTATTACAGTGTGAGAGAAGCAAAAGGAAAAAAAGCACTAACATGTATAACTTACGGCAATTATCTTCCATGGTTTGGATCCCTGAAAAGAATCATGCTTACTCTGATATTTCCCCTGGCTGTGTTTACTGGCTGTCCATCTTTTAACCAGGTTATGGAAGGGCTGGGGATGCCGCTGGCTATGCACTGCAGTGTCACAGGCTTGTGGAGCACAACTGCTCTCTCTGAAGGCCCAGCTGATTTAATGGTTGGAGGAACTGCAAAAAGCAACAGAAAAAAAAACGTTGCCTCATTTAAACATGTACATTTAAATATACAGAAGCAGTATCCCAGAGGTAAGTGCGGCTTTACTTCTACTTCCAGATCTAGTGGAAGGTGTCCCTGCCATGGCTGGTGTCCAACTCAAACCATTCTATGATTCTATTTCATCTGATCTCCTCTCCAGTTTTACAACCTACTAATGCAAATAAACATTTATAAAAAGTTTGAGCACCTTCTTGCCAGCAATTTGAAACAAAAGCAGTCTGCTGCTTCCTGCCCACCTTCAGTAACCTACCGTGCACTGTAACATCAAATTCCTTTTCATGTTCTCCCGCCTTGTTTGCAGCCACACATTTATAGCGGCCGCTGTCTGACACTTGAGCTTGAGAGATGACGAGTTTCTGTCCATTTAATAAGACCTTGTGTCCAGCCTCCTCTCCAACTGGCTGACCATCTTTGAACCACCTACCAAAAAGAAAGCTCACTTTCACTGACAACTGAAATGAAGATCAACAATAATCTTAAAATACACACAATTCAATTAAACAGAATGCCTCAGTAACTCTGCTTGCATTTCTAGGGAAGTCGGGAAGTGTCAGTTTGTATTCCCCTTGTCTGAGTGCCACAAATTGAAGGGATTATCAGAAGAGGGTATTGCGGAATAGCCACTAAAGACAGTGTCAGAAAGGTGACAGCAGATACCACCAGAGGCAGAGAGGAACCTCCAAAGCAAAAGCAATCATGGGTGGCAGAAGAAAGGACACATTAAGTTGCATTAGCAAAGGACTTAAAAGTTTTGTCTGCTCTTATTTTCTATCCTCATCTCCAGGACATGGATATTGGCACAACAAACCCAACTACTTTAAAATTAAATCCTGATGCTGCCAAGTGAGTGCCTGATGGTGCTATCAGTAGAGCCAGGAATTTGTCCTCTACTCATTAACCACCAGTGATTAACACAGGTGGACCATTAAGCTCACCTAACCAACCAGCAGATTTATTTATATTTTTCTACTGTCCTACCAGTGCCCTTACGTGATAGTTGGTGAGGGTGTCCCCCTTGCTGAACAATCCAGCTCCAAAGGGCTATGGAGAATCACAATGTAGCCCAAGAGCTCATCCCCACCTTCCACAAATGGCGGCACTGTAAGAGAAAAATCCACCAAGAGAAACATTTACACATCAGAAATATCAAACAAGTCTCTCTCAAACAGCATTGTTAAACACACACTGATTCATTATGAACCACTGTTCCTTTCTAAAGGGAAACATCTGCCCAGTGACATTTCGTGGCTTCAAATCGCTGCTCTCACTTTTTTACTGTTCCTTGTTTGGTTGTGTTTTCCAGATTCTGTCAGAAGAACCTTGTGAAAGGATGGGAATGGGGGGTGCTTTTGGCACCCTTTGTCAGCAAAACAAAGATGCAGGGGATCCTCTTCCAGGTCCTCTTCACCCTGTCTCATCCTCTCTGGGAAGGAAGCATTGCCACAGAGCTCTTCCACTATCAAATCAAGACCAGTGACATTTACCTGCAGAAGCAGAAGGGATGCTCTACATCTGCATTCAGTATTATGTTCACGTGAGTAAAACCAAAAATCAGTTCTTTACAGTTCTCTCCCTTGTCAGGAGGAGAACTAACGACATTCAGAAGGGACTGCTGAGATACAGACTGTGTAATGGATTCAAGGGATACAGAAGTGGGGGTTTTTTTCAGTAAAAGGTTCAAAACTTGCACAACACTAATTCAGAGAAAAAGTCCACTCCCAGAGGCAACTACTAAGTGATATCTCGAATGGATTTCTGTAATTTTCTTCTCTGAGGACAAGTAAGAATTTTAGACATTGATGAGATGCACGTGCACAAAAATCCTTCAAGAACTAACCTGAAGGTACAAGTCTTCAACTGTCCTGTAGCCCTGGACAGAAAAGTTGTGCAGTGCTAGTTCAGCTAGATACAGAGCATGACTAACTCATTTTAATATATTAATAGCAACAGAAATAAAACCATAGGTTTTATGGAACTTTTCCACTTTAGGTTTATGGGAACCTGATAAATCTGCAGCTCACACACCTAAGATTTCAACGTCATACTTGATTTCTTGTTCTCCAGCTATGCTTGTGGCCACACACCAGTACTGGCCCTGGTCAGCCTCGACAGCATTGAGGATCTCCAGCTGCTTCCCCCCAGCCAGGACACGGAGCTTGTCACTTGCTTTCACAGGAACTCTATCTTTTAACCAGGTCAGGAGAGGGGGAGGGTTGCCAGCAGCCTTGCACTCCAACGTCAAGGAATTCCCAGCAACCACCTGCCTGCTCTGGGCTGTGTCAGCATCACCCTCAATTACTGGAGGAACTGCAGAAAGGAAGAAATATATTGCAAGCCATTAATTCTGTAGCCAGAAAATGTATTAAGAGAAAATGGTTTTGTTCCACCCACTCTGGCTCCATCTGCCATCACATCACGCACAATTTCATGTGAAAATTTGCTGCTGGGGCAAGGCAAAGCAGAGAAGTCAGATGACGTAGCTCATAATTGACCAGCTGTATAAAACAGAGGATATGCAGTACTTCGAGAGGGAAGAACTAGACAAGAAGGACTTAAAGGAGTACAGTAAAGATCCCATCCAGAATGGTTCTTTCAACTAAGTACTGCTTAGCATGCAGATGTGAGATAGAAAATGGAAATACATGGAAGAGAAAGAGCTGAGTAGAAGAAAGCATGGTACCAAGGCCAGTGAAAGGAGGGCAGGGTTGGATGAGATATGGGGAAGGAATTGTTCCCTGTGAGGGTGAGGAGGCCACGGCACAGGGTGCCCAGAGAAGCTGTGGTTGCCCCTGGATCCCTGGAAGCATCCAAGGCCAGGCTGGATGGGGCTTGGAGCAAATCTGGGATAGTGTCCCTACCCATGGCAGGGGTGGGACTGGATGGGCTTTAAGGTCCCTTTCAACCCACAACATTTTATGATTCCATGAAGTCAAGAGCTGTTGGAGAGACCCTTAAAGCAGAGGATCTAAATCTCCCTCTACACAGCCCTGCCAACAGAGGCCAGAATTTAATCACAGTCACTGCCAGACAGAAGAGGCTGAAGATCTTCCACAGCCATTGTGCAGGAGCAGTAAGGCAGCCCAGGAGCTGTCCCTCACCGTAGACATCCACATGGAAGAGCTTCTCAGCAGCCCCCGCAGTGCTGCTGGCGCGACACGAGTACTGGGCAGAGTCTGACACCTGTGCCCGCAGGATCTGCAGGAACTGCCCTCTGTCCACGTACAGAGCCTGGGGGCTGGAAATCACACGCTGCCCATCCTTGTACCAGGTGATGGTGGGCACAGGGATTCCCTTGGTTTCACATTCCAGATTTATCAGGTTGTTGAGGAGCACCGATACCTCTGTGGTAATGTTTCCTCCCTTAATGCTAGGGGGGACTAGTTCAAAAGACAAAAACAACAACATTAAAGCCTTAGACTACAAAGTACATGCAGATTTACACAAAACATTAGAATACTGTTAGAATAAAATATGTTCATCACCCTTCCAAACTTTCCTGCTGTTTTGTTTGGTTCTTTGCCCAGCAGAGCTTATCTATCACCTGTACAGTCCTTCAAGGCACACAGGGTGGAAAGCATGAAGAGAACACAACAAAAAGGCCACCAGGCTCCAACATGAGGCAGGTTAGGACAGCTGGGCCTCCATGCCTCCTGCAGTGCACCTGGGTAGCCCTTTTTCCTGTCTCCAAAGAAAGAGCAATCCCTGGATGCCCTGGGAGGTGCATCCTCCCAGCAAGGATCCTGCTATTGAAAATACCAAACACACCCAAGAGTCTCCACAACAGCAGTGGGAACTGCTCCATGCTCCAAACTTTTGAGGATGAAGTCAGTTACTTTGAGACTAAGTATGAGCTTAATAGTCTTGCTTTATGTTCCTATTTTTGAAGCTTTTTGGCCCATAGTCATTTCCCTTGCTCTCTAGGCAGCAGGACTTGGATTTTTCTAGCAAACAAGCTCTTGTGTAAATCAGCCAATATAAAGAGTCCGTAAATCTCTATAGAAGCAATAAAAACACAGTGCAATTGGCAACGACTAAATTTATGGCTGCTGAAAGGACCAGACACATCTGGCAGACACATTGACTCCTCTGCTGCCAAACATGCTCAGTACATCCACAAATTCCTCTGACTTCCACAGTGGTCATTGAGAACACCACTGCAGAAATGCAAAGTGTCTGTGAATGGATGGATCCCCACCTGAGACAGGTCCTGCAGTTATCAAAACACAATGAAATATTTACTAATTAAACATTTTTTGTATCAAAAACCCCAAATGCACTGAATAGGCTGAAATGCATCCAGTTCAAAGGCAACTGCACTTCTCTATCAGAGATGAGGAATGGTTTTATATGGTGTTTTAGGAAAATATCAAAGCCAAAAGCAGGGCTAAAGAGCTAAATCAAAATAAGAACTAGCAAGAATTAGCACTGAGGTTCCTCACTCTGTGGGCTTCTGTTTGTCTAGCCAGGACTAATGAGAAATACAAAAGTAAAGAGAAGTTCCATTCTGCTGTCACAAATTCATCCTTCCTGAAGAACCTGAAATAAGTCTACTCATCTGCAAGGATTTTATCTGTGGGGAAGTGGGGGAAGCTGTTTTATTCCTCTAATCTCAGAACGGCCACAATCCCCTGCAAGTCCTCCCAGCATTCTCTTTGTTCCTGATGGCAAAGGGTCTCACCAAGACTGGTGTGCGGCCACATTCCTGTGCCTATGGGTGCTCTGTGCTTCACAAATGTCCCAGATGAGAGAAATAATGCACATTAAGTTCACAGAATCACACACAATGTTCAGGAACAAATCCATAGCAAGGGAGGACTCGAGAGCTAAGAGACTCAAATCCCTACCCTTCATACTCCAAGGCACAAGAATTTGTGAGTCCCATGAAGTACAGAGTGTAATCCCGGCACCAGGTTAAGAAAAATAAGACCAAATGTGTATTAAAATCAAAATCTTAATAATTTTCTCCTCCTTAACACAGATCAAAACAATGAAGACAATGTGATAATAAAAATTCAGTTGAAACTAACAGCAGAATTTAAGAACACCCTTCAAGATTTTTTGCTTTCACTAATTAGAATAAGAAGCATATAAACAACATTTCAAGGTGTTTTTCCAAGCAAAAACTACATCCATACTTAACTTCATACATAAAAATACTTTAAAAGGTCGTTTTGGGAACACATTATTATTAAATTAAATTTACACACAAATTTTGTGAGACTTAATTTGCATTTGCCTGAGTATCTCCATTAAAAAAGAAACCTTAAGAGTAGAACAAGAGGATCTTCTGGGATCAGGCATTCCATAAACTCACCATGGACAATGAGTCTGACCTCCTTCACTTGTTTGCCAGCAGTGTTGGTGGCACTGCACTGGTAGCGACCCTTGTCAACCCTGCGAGCACTCTTGATCTGGAGAACTTGGTCCCTGTCCAGGAGCTCAACATTGGGATCACCCAAAAACAAGGGCCTGAAACAGAGACCATTTTGCTTCACAGAATTCTGCCCCCACCCCTTCAGCACCGATTTAAACTGACAGTAAGAAGAACAGGTCCTTTGGTGGCAATAATTGTACCATTCCAGAGTGCCATTTAGCACTAAATTAACAGCTTTAATCACAAGAACCAACATGCAGTGACAAGCTAATATGGTTAACTCTACTCCTAACTTCTAAAAGAAACCAAACCACAAAAAGTACTTTTCTCAGACCTCCAGGATGCCAGAGCCAGAGTCGCGCACCTGACCTCAGCTCCTTTTCCTAATTTATTTAGACAGGCCAGGCCTTTGCTGATAACAAAATGCCAACTACTACTCAGGAACAACACATCCATAACAAAGGGTAAGGAACTGTCACAACAGAGTATCTGTGAGTCCTGACCAATGCCTATACTGAACTACACTGTTTAACACCAAAAACAGCTAGCCTAGCTGGGTTTTCAGCTAATGTTTAAGAATTCTTCTGGTATGCTTTTCTGGATGATGAGATGAGGAAAGGAAAACATGCAGGCTATAAATGTTGTCAAACATATCTATGTACATATAACCTTTCAGAACTTTAATGTATATATGCAGAACTGCATAAGGCACTAGCCAGCAAAACATCTGATACAAGTTCTATCTACCTGCGAAAAAATCATCTCAGCTGAACTACTGCACTTTAACTAATAATGTGTGTAAAATAATCCAGGTAGAATAACTCACAGAATAAACTCAAAAAAATGGTTCTGCTTATCTTGCTTCAACCATCATCTCTCTCCAAAAACCCAAAATCTGCTCTGCAAGTGTCAATAATGGGTGAGTTCAGAAAGGAAAGTGGGATATTAAGTTTTGATTAAAGAATTTGACCACCCCAAATTCTGTGACACTAAGTTAACACGAAGTAGTTACATATTGCACCTCCTTCCTCTCTGCTCTAGGGGAGGAAGAGCCTGACACAAGCCACAAAAGCTGCAATATACTCACTTGCCATCCTTGAACCAGTGAATGTCAGGAACAGGGAAGCCTTTGGCTCTGCATTCCAGACGGATTTCCTGGTTGAGGATGACTGCCACTTCAGCAGGGCTATCGGCACCTATTATGCTCGGTGGAACTTTAAAAAGACAAACATTAAGGAAAGACTTGTATTTAGCCAGGGAACCTGTGCTCTGTGACTGAAGAGAATGCAGCTGGATCTTACTATTCCCTTGAAACACCATTAGTGTTTACTGCAGAGGGAATTCTGCAGATCACAACAGCGTGGCTATCATGACAAGCTCTTCCACAAGTGCACTGGTGATCTGTACCAGGGAACACCCCCACATCACACTGCACACCCCAAATACAAAACAAAGCACCAAAGCCCAGAAATCAAAAGCAATATTTTGTCTGTGTGGCTAAAAAATGGCAAAGTTTAAGCACTCAGTGCTTCAGCAGCCAATAATTCATGGGCAGTGAATAGAAGAATCTATTTATAATGAGTTGAAATTTATTGGCTTCTTAAATATCAACTGTTTTTCCAATCACCAACTAAAACCCAAACCAAACAAAAACCAACCCCAAAGCCACGGAACTAACCAAGTATATGGAGGTTAAACAGCTTCTCAGAACTTCCTGCTACATTTATGGCTTTGCATGAATACTGTCCTGCGTCCTCAGTAGTAGCTTTCAGGAGCTTCAGTATCTTCCCATTGTGCAAAATCTGGAGAGCACTGCTTTCCACAACCTTAGAGGAACCCGAGACATTAGCCTTATGTGATCCAAGCTACAGCAGCCAAATATTACAGCTGGATTTTTATAAGAAAATGGTAGTTTTAGTGGAAGGATAATCTGTTTCCCCTTTCAGTTTCAGCACTAATCTCCTCCCCTGCTGCAATGTATTCAATATGGTTTGTAGCTCAGCCTAGGGGAGGGAGTGGGGAATTCCAACCAGCAGCAATGGGCAGTCCCAGGAGTGCATAAAGGGACCTCTCCTCATCTTAAACTACGACTTATCAGCTGCAAGTGGAAACAGAGGACTCAAGGATAATCCTGAGGAATTCAATTCACCTCCAAAAGTTCTTCTTTCTCCATCTACAGAATGAAAAAAAATGGCAATATTGGTCCCCTCTGCATGGATTAGAATTTACAATACTGAGGGATTGCCAAGGTCAATTCCTAAGGGAATACTGAATATAAAGAGTTTACATTTGACCTACAGAATTAATGGATGAGCCGTATTTAGCTGCCTTTTTGTGGGGGTGTTCTTAGAACACTTAAATTTACATAAAGGCATTTACCTGTATTTATTTTGAATGAATTCTCATACCAAGCCCTCAAAAGTGCACAGTTAGATTAATTCAACATACCTGGGTATCATCCTTATACCAGGAGATGACTGGAGAGGGGTTACCAGTTACTTCACAGAAGAGACTTACAGCGTGATGAACAACCACAGATGTATTTGTCACCTTATCTTGATCTCTAATTTCAGGAGGAACTGCAAGAAAGCTCAACATTATGACTTAAGTCTTCTGATTCCAGTGTTTTCCCCTTTCTTCCTTTCCATCCCAGTCAAGGACCACTATAAATCAAATTTTCTCAAACCCTCCTCATTCCCTTCCCAATATTTCCATTTGTCTTTAGGCTCTGGACATATCTCCCTGCATCCTTTCTTCTCTTTGCCAAAAACAGTCTTCTCTTGCTCAATAACAGACTCCCATGGAAATTCACTCAAACACAAGCACCATCAACATTTTAAGAGAATAATGTTAAAATTAATCTGAAGTTTAATTTTGAAATCTAGTGTTATTTGTTTAGCATATGAAGGAAGCCTATTTCAGAGTCATCCTTCCTCTTCACTGGTCCAGTCATGCCCAAGAACCCCACCTATCATTTGCCCCACTATGAATGCAGAGAGAATGGCCTTAAATTGTGGATTAGAAAGTTCCAACCCCACTAAGGAGATGGAATTCCTACCCTTCTCAAAACAAGGATATAATCCTTCTCAGGCGTTAGAACTTACTGTCAAGGGAAGCGAACAAGTCTGGAATAAAAGTAATTTGTATGGTTTCTATTTACTAACTAGGATTCTGGAAGAGGAAGAATATCAGCAACTAGAAAATCTCCTAGCCTGTGCTCACTCTGGTAACTCTTCTCTCATCTGAAATGCAGATCTAACCCTCAATCTGTAACTTCTACAGTACAAAGCTTCATTTGTTATTCGCATTAAAGTTTTCAAGTAAAACTGGAGTTTCTATCAATAAGATCCCTGAGCAAAACAAGGACGGTTTGTGTATAAAGCCACAGTGAACAGAAAAAACAGGGGAAAAGAAAAACTAGAGAGTGCTAGAAAAATAGGAAGTACTCAGATGTCATAATTTAACAGCACAAGGGCAGATTTGGGCCATGCAATTTGCAATAAGAAAACAGAAGACACTTTCCCAAGGCAGCTCCCCAAGGGCTGTAAGTATTATTTACCATGGACTTTCAGGCTGTATCTCCGCTGTGTGCTCCCAGCCTCGTTGGCTGCCACGCAGACATAGTCCCCACTGTCTGAGGGAGTGAGGGCAGCTATGACCAGCAGGGTCCCATCCTCCAGCACCGAGAGCCCCGGCTCAGCCCCGCTCAGCTCCCGCCCATTCCGCAGCCATTTGATGGCAGGCTTGGGAATACCTGTAAGGAAAAGGGGAAAAGGCCACAAATGCTTCCCTCAGCTCAGAACAAGATTGATTCAAACAACTCCTGCTGCTTGCTGGAAGGACAACACACAGGGAGGCCAGGAGCTTCCAAGAGGAAGCTCCAGCTGTTACAGGATGATTTTAACATTAAAAATCTTCATCCTAAACACTGTAAAATCCTTGTTGGCTAGCAATGACTTTCCACAGGACTTCCACACACAGTGGTGATTTAAATCACTGTTAGTTTGAATTTTTCCACATAAAGCATACATGGAAAATACTGTGTGGATTGGACATTTCTACAGCAGTGCTGTAATGTGCAATGGTCAGCAGACAAATATCCTTTTGTCACCAAGACACTCACCTTTTGCAGGGCATGGGAATGCAATGTGCTGGTTGGCCACTCTTTCTTGGAAAGGGCTGTTGAATGGAGGGTCCAGGTCCTCAATAGTGGGAGGCTCTGAAAGAAAATTAGACCCAAAAAACTGCTTGACCTCTGCTCCAAATATAAAAATACAGTTTGACAATACATAACACTAAGTCTCTCTCATTCACACAAGGTCACATTCCAATATCCCTCTTTACACTGACTGGAATGGGTACTGCACAAGTAGTTTCCATTTCAGTGGGAATATTTAGGAAGCAAGCAGTACAAAGAGGCTTTCAAACTTGACAGAAAATACTTCTCTTTAAATCTTGCTAAATTTATTTTAAAGGCAATGTTTCTGCATTATCTCAAAAATACTATTTTAACTGTTTTTTCCCCACACCACATATTTTAGTGCTACTGCCATCCTTTGTTCTCAAGTCTCATTTTAAACTCCTGTGCAGACTGAGACTATATGAAGCATATTCTTTATAATTAAATAAAGTTACTGAGAGTTCTTTGTTGCCTGTAGGAAGCGTTTCTCAGCATCTCTAATCCAAAGGGATCAGAACGTTGCCTTTAGACTTTTGCAAAGAAGAAACAATTCCTGCTTAGCTTAAGTCAGTCATGCTCCATTGACATCTGTCAGCCCTCAGGTGAGGAGCTGCACTACATATTTAAATTGGCACGTTGACCACTTACCCTTTTACCATTTCAACATCATTTTTTAATTTAAATATAGAGAGAGTGTGTGCACACTTCTTTTTTTTTTATTTCTGCAACCCCTCCAAAGACCAGTTGTTCATTCTAACTCTCCTCAATTACCATCAGAACATAACATCTAAACCAGATGTGGCTTTTGCATCACGTAACAGTGGGTGAGAGAAAGCCCTGCCCTGCAAGGCCCCAACCCCACACCAGCCCAGGCCATGGCAGGAGCGTGGCCCCAAACGAGTACCTTGCACTTGTACTGTGACCTCTGCCGTGTCACTGCCAGCACTGTTGGTGGCCACACAGGTGTAGATGCCAGCATCAGGGAGCTGGACACTGCTGATGGCCAGAGCTCCATCTGGACTCTGCAGGAACTTCCCCCCGTCTGTGGGCACAGCACTTGTGCCTCTGAACCAAGAGACCGAGGGGGCAGGGATGCCCTGGGCACTGCAGGGAAGCTCCACTTGCTGCCCAGCCTGCACTTTCAGAACTCGAGGCCCACGCTGGATCCTTGGAGGAACTGAGGAAGACAAGTGTAGTCCACAGAAATGCTAAAGAAACAATGTACAGAATCATTCTTCAGGCTGGGAGAGCTGGGGTGTTCAGCCTGGTGAAGAAACGGCTCCAGGGAGACCACAGAGCACCTTCCAGTGCCTAAGGGGGCTCTAGGAGAGCTGGAGGGGGACTTGAGACAAGGGATGGAGGAAAAGGACAAAGGAAAACTATTTTAAATTAAGAGAGGGGAGATTCAGACCAGGTATAAGAAAGAAATTTTTCATGCTGAGGGTGGGCAGGCCCTGGCACAGGGTGCCCAGAGAAGCTGTGGCTGCCCCTGGATCCCTGGAAGGGTCCAAGGCCAGGCTGGACAGGGCTTGGGGCAACCTGGAATAGTGGAAGGTGCCCCTGCCCATGGCAGGGTGGCACTGGATGGCCTTTTAAAAGTCTCTTTCAATTCAAATCATTTTATGATCCAATGAAATTCTTTTCTATTTTTATCATTTTAGAAAATGTTTCTTATTTACTGAAATCAAATGCCCTCAGGTGACTACAAGAGCAGCCCTGCATGTTCTCTGCACAGAACAGGATGGGAGATACCCTGGTGCTGAATTTATTTGAGCAAGCCACACTGCACAACTCCCATGAGCATTGCCATATTCTGAGCACACTGGAAGAGCTGTGGGTACTGGCTCTTCACAACACAAAACAATTCAAAAGCTTTTATGATAGAGTTAATCACATTTTCCTTTTGGAATTTTAATTTCCTTTCCCTAATCCCTGATCTTTGTATGTTTCCAAATACAAGTTCAGACAAGGGAGACAAAATATGACTGGAAGTGATTTTGCTGGTCCTACAGAATAATATCAATTCACCATAAGTCTTTTGCCACAATATTTTTTTTCCTAAGGATCATTGGCAATAAAAAGACTTTAAAAAAATGCCTGAAACAATAACAAGTGACATTTTTCCAGACTTGACATTGTGTGAGTGCTTAAGAGACATTGGCTGGGCCCCAGTGTGGGAAGAGCAGGAGAGAGACAAAGGAGCAATATGAGATAAAGGTAAGGAAAGAGAGAGGGACACAGGTCCTGGCTGGAGCCACTGGACACCTTTACACATACCTATGTATTTGTGGGTGTTTATACAATATTTACTTTCCACAAAATCAATAACTCACATATGAAGATAATACAACCTGAAAGAACAACAGCTGAGAGGGTTTAATGTCAATTAGGAAAAAACTTTGGAAACCTCTTAAAGATGCTCAGTTCCATGTGGAAACTTGCAGATGATGAAGCCTGGAGTTCCAACTCACCGTGTACACTGAGCTTCACTGACTGAGTCACGTTCCCAGCAATGTTTGTGGCGACACAGACATACATTCCACTGTCTGAGACTTGGGTCTCGCTGATCTTCATTGACCCTGAGGGGAGGAAAGTGTGTCTGGAAAAAGAAGAAGCAGATAAACTGTATAAATATGTATGGAAAGGTGAATGACCTCTCCTTGCACACCGCTAATGTTTGCTATGAGCTAAAATAACACCACTTTGACCATATTATACAACTATGACTTATATTTACTCCTTTTTTTCCTAACTCTTTACGGAGCCCCTATGTTCAGAATACACAGCAAATATCTAAAATTTAAGATCCAAATTACATAATTTGGTTCTAGCTATTTATATGACATTAAAATGTGATAGAGGCAGAGAACTTGAGCTCTTCACCCTCTTGTTAAAATTATTTGCTCAGCTCAGGTCAGCAGGGTCAGAAAGTTAAAACTTTTATTACTGCTTCATCCTGGCAAAAAAAGTGATGTTACATTGATTCAAAATGGAAGACAGGGTTTTGATTCAAAACTGCCAGTTCTGGTGTTCATAGGAACTGCCATTATTCTGCAGTAAATAATTCGCTACACAGCATTAAGTTCTCCCACAATTCTGGTCACAGATCCGTAACACCAGAAGCTACTTTGGCCAGCTAAGCCAAAATCTTCTGTAAGAGTCAAACATAACAGAGACAAGGAAAATAAGTGTGGAGGAAAGAAAAACGACAGCTAAGGATTGATGAGAAGAAATCCAAGCCTGCCACTCCAGAACTGGCACTAATGAGGACAACATTATCACAAGGACATAAATGGCGAATCTGGGGATTGCAAGGCTGGAGAGATGAATGAAAGTGAAATGTATTTTCTCAGTGTAAAATCTGTCTGATACTACAATTCCTCCTCTGCTGCCTGTATCTTTCCAAACTTTTTGGCACTTTTTTAATAAGCCCAAAAGACAAATTTCTGAGGCAACTTCTCCTCCTTGATTTTGTCCAGTAATTACATTTGCTTTCTGATAAAAGTTCCTTCATATCTGATTTCCCTCTCCCTCTGTTTACTGTTCACATTTCTAACAAGATCTTTGGGTGGTCTCAAACAGTTCTGTTTGGACTAATCTGTAACTTTTGCTGACATCTGTAAACAATTTTATGGAATGGGCTGAGCTGGACTTCTGTTCCTCTGGACAACTTGGATCTCACCACCACAGCCACAAGCAAGTACCCTAATTTATCAGTGTCTCCTGAGGTAAAACGAGGACAAGCAAGAGATGAAAAATGCAGATTTGTTAGCGCATGCAACATGCTCACAGGACACAGCAAAAAATCCCTCATGGATTACTGACAACAAGCCAAATCCCTGCACACGAGTCTCCTTCAGCAGACACAGTGGCAAAAGATCTGCTGAGGCTGTCACAGGCTCCCTGGAATGACTCCAAGGTGCAGGTTTGGCCAAAAGGGAAAAAAGATCTCCAGTACAACTCCTTAGGTCAGACACTGGCTGATTCCATCCATGGGATCACTGGAAGACACCAGCAAGCACAGTGTGCCTGTGGCCAGCCTTGCCATTCCCTGTTTTATGGACACAGCTGGTGCCTGGCCCTTCTGAGGGACCCTGAGGAGCAGAAAGCAACAGCACAGCTGGTGACACTACCTGGCACTCCAATGGGGAGCGTCCAGGGAATAGCCACCAACTCATCTCCCTCTTGCTCTGTGCAACATTAAATAATAAGGGAGAACTCCAAGACAGTCCCCAGCTCTTCATTCTCTATGTCAGCTCAACATTTTACAAGTATTTAACTCTGCTTTCACATGTTCAAAAGTCTCTGGTGAGTTTTTCGATCCAAAACACAGCACACGACATGCCCTTGTCAGCACACCCAAACATTTATCATTATCATCTGTATCCTACTGGCACCCAGGCTTCATATAAATCACAGACAGTGCTCCCCTGACATAAATGTGAAGTACATAAGAAAAGAAACACACTTTTTAAACAATTACAATCATGCACAAATGATATGGGTCTCTGGGCACCACCACAGTACAAATGCCCAGGATCTCTTTCCTCCTGGCCCCCCAAGATTGGATATAAGCACATGCTGGAATGGGAGCTGGGCAACCATGCACAGGCTTAGCAGGCTTGGGAAAGAGAGTTTCAAGACCCAGTACAAAAGGCCAGGCAGGACAAAGTAACACAGTAACACCTTCTGAGCAATCCTGTGGCAGTCAAAAATCACACACCCTTCCAAAATCCTGACAGTTGAGAGGCAATTTCAGTTTTCTTTAGTTTTTCATCAAACATTGTTACCTTGGAGAGAATGGAGATATGAGCTGCATTTCTTTGGCCCAGGTAATTATGGGGGGTGGCAAGCTCCTCACTTCACAGGGAAGTGTGACATCTTCCCCTGCAATTACTGAGACCTCTATGGGTTTATCATGTGCATTTCCTTGCTGGTCTCCAGGCCTGGACACTCTGGGTTTCACTATAACATTGAACATGTTAAGAAGCTGCAATGAATATACATATTTGTACAAATGTAACACCACACAACATCTCTTTTTTATCAGGTATAAAACATCACAATCCTGTTTTAATGGCCTGTCTGCAATAGAGATAAATCACTGCCATGCTGATGTACAGTGCCTGTAGCTCAGACACAGGCTGATGCCCACATGGAACACCACAAATACCAGACAGCCTGGACTATCCATTCAAAAAGATGGACACAACAAATGGCTGTAAGTCATTTGTGTGCTGAGCTCTGTATTGCATAGGCAGTTAGCAACCATTCACTGGACTGTTACACAACAGCCCCAGTAACTCCAAGCCATAAAAGCCTTGCAAACCACACCTACACCTGAATCAAATTTTAATAACATTGGATTGATGATGACAGGAAGGCTTGGGACTGGTGGGATTAAGGGATCTTCATTCCTCTCCCAGCAGGAAATTCTACTCCTGTACAGATCCTTCCTATCCACTTCCATAAAGCTGAAATTATGTTCAGCCCAAGGTCTGTGAACTTGAGGTAAGAGGGATAAGGAGGCTTTAAGGGAATTACAATGGCTGAGGGACAGGCCTTTTGGGATCAGCCATGTATAGAACTGCCTGGTTTGGGGATCCAGAAGCACTGACTAGAGAAGAGTTCCCATCCCATGTGTCCTGAGTGTGTCTTTCTCCCAATGCACTGGATGGGTGGCAGGGGTACTGCAGCTGAGCTGAGGTGACACCCACCATAGACAGTCAGCTGCACCTTCCTGGTGGCATAGCCAGCAGCATTGGTGGCAGTGCACACATATTCCCCGCTCTCTTCTCCGCCTGGGGACACCACATACAGGCTTCCATCCAACCCTGCCGAGAACCTCACGTTGCTGGGAAGGATTACCTCTCCTTTCTGTGGAAAGAAAAATAATCAAAGTCCACAGTGCCTGGATTTTCCAAAATAAACTACAATTATTTAATTGTAATAATTTAATCCAAATTACAATTCTTTAATACAATAAAAGCTGCTTTTATTTTTTTGAGGCTGAGATGGACAAAATATCTTGTATTAGCTAAGAAACTAGCCCTAAAATTCCATTTACACAAACTAACTACAATTAACTTTTCACAGTCCTTGAGTCTCACTTTCTAAGCAGTAATAAGAACAGAAGCACAGAATTCTCTTATGCTGAGAATTTACTACATTTTACAGACCCAAAGTCTTAAAAGAAAATTTAAAAAATAATATACATTACACAAACTTGTTCTTGGTCAGCTGCCTCCTCCTTGTCTGTAGTTGAATAAGTAATAAAATAAAGAAAAAGAAATCCTCCCATATTCTTCTCCCTACCAAACCAACAGTTAACCATGTTCTACTCCTTCTTTGAAACAAAGCTGTTCCCAAGGTCCCAATCAATTACATCTGCACAACTTCTGAGACCCTAAAGTGCCTTCACACCATATCATGTGAGCTGTAATGCACCCCAAATAACTGCTACTACCAGAAATTATCCTGTTCAAGGAGGAAAAAAAACTCTAAAAACTGGCTTTAAGACAAATTCCCTCAAAGGCTGAGGTACTCCCCAGTGCACACCTTGTCAAGGCCATGACCGCATAGTCATGGGTTAACCCCACAATGCCATTATTAAATACACTTTTCTCAGAGAAAAAAGAGCTCCACAAGAAAAATGAACTCTCAGTCTGTGGCAGGCTGCCTAAAATCAAATTATCAACTCACAACAGGAACAGGAACAATTTCTAAAGTATAAAACCCATAAAGATACAGCGATAACCTAAGCCCTGCCAAAGAACAAAACATTGAGCTGTGGCAGGACCACGGCCAAAAGCTCTGCTCTAAGAAACAAAAGCAGCTCTGAACAAACAGAGATTTCCAGGTTCCTCACAAGTGCAGTTCTGGACCATGTTCTTTGAATATAGTTTTTATGGCAACTAAATTAAGAGTTCAGCCTGTTTTTCAGCACGAACAGCTCAAAGGTGAGGGGTTACCTTGGACCAGACAATGGATGGCTTGGGAACTCCACTTGCTTTGCAGGGCAGTGTCACTGGGGTTCCTTCAATGGTGCTGAATATCTGCTGTCCATGCTGAATGACAGGCACGACTACAAACACAGGCAAATATTAAAGATATGCAGAACTCATTTCAACAGGGAACAACTATTATGATAAAATCTTTATATTCAATTACTACTTCCTACAGGCAAGCAGGGTTTGAGACCTTTTGGCCTCCTCTCCAACCCTAACAGGGACAAGGAACCACTTTCCAACTTTTCAGGACAGAATAAATCCCTGTTCGCTACAGAGACTGCCAGCCATAGGCTCATCACTGCATTATGTACACGCAGTTTTAAATCAACTGCAGGTATTTCACTGAATTAAATTACTTCAGAATGGCTTTGTCACCTTATCCTCTGATAACATTTTAGGCTTTGCTTCACAAAATCAGTAACAGGAAGACAACAAAAACCTGAGTTCCCTCACTCAGTTGAGCTGCCTTTGAATTAACAGAAAAATAAGGTAAGATTTAAGGGTACAATATCAAAACTTAGATATTTCTAAGCACATACAAAGATACTCCTTTTTGTTCTCAAGCTCCGAAACAGTCAAGAAAATAGTGTTGACATGGAAGATCTTATGAGTACTTGCCTGCACTAAAAATGTATAGTCATTTTTTATATAAAAGGAGATTTTGGCATCTTCAGTGAAGCTCAAAATAAATCTCCCATGATTAATTTAACATGTGACAAACTATGAAGTGATTGTAGCCTCACAAAGTTAACACAAATATGCTCAGCTGAAATACAGATGGGTTACCAAAATGCTAACACTTTGTCTTGCTGTCAGTGCAGTTTTTGCTATGTTTTAATTAAAGAGAAAAAAATAAGCAGGAGGAGAATGGGGATGACACCAAAAACAACAAACAAATTATGACTTTTGCCAAACTCATAATTCATTTTCTTTCATTCTAGTTCTCCCATGAGCTGTGCTTCCTTACACCAGTTATGAAACATTCAGACAGCACTTCTCATGGTTTTCCAGCACCTGCTTGTTAATTAAACTAGATGAAGACTGCACAGCCCAGCCTCTGAATGTGGATCTTTTGTGAACACAAAATAGTTTTATTTGATTTTACTTTAAAAACAGTCTTGATCACTCAGCTCCTCCCTGCGCAGTGGACCCAATCGCCCCTGTGTTACCTTACAAAGCAGCATCATGACAGGAGAGGCAGGGTGGGCAGCTCTAAGTGCAGGAAAGCTGCTGTGGTCAGTGCTGCCCCTCCTGCCCCGGGCTGGAAGGGCAGGCTGCTGCTCACCGAAGACGTGGACAGTGGTGGTGCTGTTGCTGGTGCCCGCCACGCTGCTGGCCATGCAGGTGTAATCCCCCCCGTCCTGCAGCCGAACCCGCTCCAGGTGCAGGCTGCCGTCGCTGCGCACGCTCACGTAGGGATTGGGAACCAGCTGCCAAAGGAGAGACGGAACCTTTCACTGGGAAATACTCCCTGACAAGGTGCACCCCGCGGTGCAGTGTGGCTCTGCTTGGCTATGTCACATTGTTAAAAATTGTGTTCCTGCAGAATTTTACTAGAGCTTTTCCTACTTTCCATCTTTCATACAAAGCTAATTTTGCTTAAGAGTTTCAGTAGCACCTCGTATTTACTGCTGGAGTGAGAGTAAGAACTGCAAGAGACACTCTGCCACAGCATATCCTGTGCTGCCACGCCTGCTTTTAATGAAGCAAACCCAAATTTAGCTCAATTACTTCACTGTATTTTTATTGGTTATTCCAGTAATTGATAAATGCAATGACTTCTTCTTCCACAAGCAGACTATTTTCCTTTACAGTTATCAAAAGCTTCTAACTTCCATATCCATCAAACAGATTGGCTCTGAAGCAAACCATTGTGAAAGAGAATTGAAACCTTCACCAAGGAGTAACCCTTGAAGAGTTATATATCCTACAGCAACATCAAACACCCTGAGCTTGGCAGCAAAGCCCTCCCTCATAAAGAGTTGTTAGAAAGCAAATCTGTTCCAGTCACACTCAGAAGCAGCTGAATTCTTCTCTAAATATAACTTACTCCAACACTTTCCTTGGAGCACAGCATTTCCCAGCAGTTTACAATGACAGGAAACCAGCACTACTAGAGAGAGGAATTAGCAACTCAACAAGGAGGATCCTGCCAGTATTTCTCACAGAGCTTTACAGCCTGTGCTCTTTGCACAGCCTAAGGAAAACCCAGTGATTCCCAGAGACATCTAAACTGAGCAGCAAACCTGAACCGGGATCAGGTAGTACCAGGTTCTGGCTTGTGACAATACATTAGGCATTTTGCTAGAGTATTTTAATTCCAGTTGTGTAGAAAGGGATTTAGGGAGAAATTAGGAACAAATATAAAAAGCCATTTCATAGGGTAAAGTCAGAAATTTTAGTATTAAAGAACTGAAGTTTCATTCACACAACCAACCCAGGTGTGGTGTCTACAGCATCTTTCTAGAATCTCTGAGCTATCTGGGTGGGAAGGGACCATAAAGATTACCTAGCTTTGTCTGCAGGAGGTATAAACTGGCAATGGTATGTTCCCAAGGGGGAAAGAAAACACACTCATTCATGCTCTGACTAGAGCACCACCAGGAAAGGAGGATATGGAACAGCGATACTGGTATTTACCTCAGCCCATCAGCAACAGGAAAAGTCAAGATGTTAAAACATCTTAAATCTACAGAAATTTTCTGGCACCTTTATTTTAAAAAACCCACTTTTGTCATTCCAGTAGGTATATTCCACTAGCATTCCCATATTCAGAGTCCAAGGCTGAAGTTCATGAGCTACAAAAATGCATAAAACTCCTCTGAAAGCAAGCAAAATAGAAGATAAAAGGATAACTCACAAATACTTTGGTTCAAAGTTCTTTTCTAGACCTCCACATCCCTCACTGCCATCTCCTATTCCCTCATCTGTATATCAAGGTCAGAAATTTCCTGGCACAGGCAGCGATCACATTAACTTTTGTAAATTAAACCAAGCGGTTATCATGCCTTGAGATGTCAGTTGTAGCTTTCCTCTGCCAATAAATCTCACAGGAAGCAAAGTAGTCTTACCACCACATTGTTTTTAATCCACCTCCTCTCTGGAATAGGGTTCCCAGCAAGCAAAACACAGGGCAAAGTGAGCTGCTGGCCCTCAATGACATTGGCTGTGGCTGGGCTTGCTCCAATCAGAGGAGTGACTTGAACAAAAAGGAAGAACGAGAAGAAATTACTAGGAATTGTTATATACTAATGTAAAATATTAAATTAAATTAGTATTAAATTGAAGACATGAAAAAAAGAGAAACAAATGTAGGGGTAGGGGTAGCACAGGAGAGATGGGAAGCTGGGGAAATACACCAACAGTGATCCTTAGTCTAAGGAAGGGGAGCAAATGGAAGATGCTGTTCAGCTGAAACTGGATCCAATCAAGGGTTTCCCTGTGAACTTATGTTCCCTGGCACCAAGTTGATTTATCATTTTTCCTTACTTGGGCAAAATACCGAAGAACAGATGTAGTGGGTTTGGAGAGGACAAAAAGTAAGTTGTAATTTCCATTGGGCATAAAATTGTGAAGGATCAGAAGAGAGGTCACAGCCCAGCAGAAAACCTGCACATTCTGTGAAAAGCCAACAGCAAACACAACTGGGCGCATGGCTGAGAAATTAAATTAAGTGCTGGGCATTAAATAACACTTCTCAACAGGTAAAAACATATCTATCAAACCCTACCAGTATTACTGGCTCTTGCAATAAGTTTGAAGCTAACAAATGGTTTCTTTGGTGGCAGAGATACTCTGTTCTTATCCTCATGCAAATGTACACATTCCATTGAATTATTTTTTCTTTTTATTGCCAGATGTCAAACTGAGATAACAACCAAGCCTCTAACAGCATGGATATTTGCAAGAGAGTAGGGTTAGATGGGATATTGGGAAGGAGTTTTTCCCTGTGAGGGTGGGGAGACCCTGGCACAGAGTGCCCTAGAGAAGCTGTGGCTGCCCATGGATCCCTGGCAGTGCCCAAGGCCAGGCTGGACAGGGCTTGGAGCAACCTGGGATAGTGGAAGGTGTCCCTGCCCATGGCAGGGGGTGGCACTGGATGGGTTTTAAGGTCCTGTCCAACTCAAATCACATTGTGGGATTCTGTGGTCAAGGCCAGACATTTATTGTCTTCTTGGATCACCAAGATTCCTTCCCACCTATCTCAACACTGACACAACCATGTTCATTGCTGCCTTTTGTTTGTTTGTTTTAAGATTAAATAAATAGCAGAAACCCCATCATTAGCATCCATCATTACGGTGATTTTTCATTCTTCAGTAAATTTACTTCAGAATAAGAAAAAATAGATAGGATAAATCACTTCTCTAAGGTTCTAGCTAAAAGCGCAGGTGGAATTAATTCCAGTTAGTGCAGCCAGTCAAAAAAATGTTCTAACAAGCAAAATCCACTGAAATAAATTACAATATTCAATGTAAATGTTTCATAATTCAGTTTTTATGGATGACACATAAATACAGCACACAGACAGGACAGCATGTATGGACACAATCCCCAGGCATGCCGCCTGCTGCCGAAACACCAACAGTTCCCACTGCCACGCACTGCTCTTACCCAGTCCTGTCACTGTGACTGTGGCTGGCCGGGACTGAATCCTTCCAAACTGGTTCTCAGCTTCACACACATAAGTCCCTTCATCACTGACCCACAGATCTACAGGGGGAGAAAAGAGCTGACTGCAGTATCTGAAATAATACTGCCCCTCCCTCTCCACATGGACATCGTGTGCCTGTCTCTCCCACCTTCAAACGCTCAGTTTGAAATAGAGTACTCTCTTCCATCAGTCACCAAGTCAAGAAGCAATGAAAATACAGAAAGGAATTAAAAGCTAATTAGGAAAACAGAGTAATATTGCTTAGCATAAGACTGACTGAAATGCTGCAAAATAATCAAAATCACAAAGCCACTTGCAAAGTTCTTGATTATTACCCAAATTAGGACAGATCTAAAACACTGTGTTTGGAACCAATTCTCTACCAAAACAAAACAAAAAACAACCAAAAAAAACCCACAAAACCACAAAACAAAAGAAATCAACCACACCAAAACAAAAGAAAACCCACCAAAAATGAAAATTCGTGGCTCCTCAGGATGAGAGACCATAGCCCATGTGTATTTCAACAAAGATTAATAATAATTTGCATGAAGAGTGAAGCCAATGACCAAACACAACTCACAGCAAAATGAACTGCATGTCAACAGCATTGATGTCACTACCACAAACAAAATCTGTAACAGAAATCCAGTCTCTTTACACAGTTAACTTAATGGAGTCACACAATAACTTAAATGCCTTGCAAATATCTTAGATCCTCATGGAGTCTGTTCTTTTAACACTGAGTCTACCTACTCTGGATGGCCAGTGCGCCTGTCCTGAGCTGGCTGCTGGAGCTGAGCATGAAGGGCCGGGAGAAGAGGGGAGCCCCATCCAGCCTCCTCCACGAGACCCTGGGCTCAGGGTAGCCCTGCACGTAGCACGGCAGCGTCACGTTGGAGCCCAGATCCGCGGATTCGTCACCCGGCTCCTGCGTGAAAACGGGGGGAGCTGGGGAGAGAGCACGCACGGAAAGTGAGCGCTGTAACACAGCAATCCCATTCCCTAGCACCACTGATGACCTCAATTTATGCCCCACTGTGCTTAGGTTTTCTTCTAACATTCCCAACTCTAGGAACACTAAGTATCAGCACAATATTCCTTGTCTTCTGCAAGCAGTGCCATGCATTCAGAAAGCAGATGTGCCTGACAGGAACATTTAACAGGATGCAATGTGTCAGGCCACAGGCAGATGGAAAGAATTAGGAAAGGAGGAGAGGAAGGGCTAAATTACAATAACCTCACATAGTAACTCAAGTTTCTGTAATTAATTCTCTATTTGAGAATTTTGTTAGGTTGAGGTTTTAACAGCTTCCTCCTCCTGTGCCTCTCTTCCTCCCCATAACTTCTATACTTTGCAGAAGAAGTAAGACTGGGCTGGAAACAGATGGGCTTTAAGGTCCCTTCCAACCCAAACCATTCAGTGATTCCAAGCTGAAGTCCAAATGGGACAAGGAAACTGCTTAACCAACACCACCAAAAGGTGTTCCCAGCACACACACAGATCTGTTAGAAAGGACTGGGGAGCCAAGGCACCACTCCTGGACCAGTACAGCAACTCAGCAATCTGAGTGTGCCCCATGCAGGTTTTAACTACTTACAGCCAACATCCAGAGTTATCTTGCCAGCAGCTCTCCCTGCCTCGTTGGTGGCCACGCATGTGTAGTCACCAGCATCCAGGTCTTGTGTTTCCTGGATCTTCAGAAGACCCCGGTGAGTATCAATAACAAGAAATGCTGATGCCCTCAACTCTAAGTCACCTAAGTCCAGATAGAAAAAAGGCAATAAAATGTTTATATCAAATATATACCTATATTTATCAAAATTATCCTCACAAAACAGTGTCCAAGTTTGAGTTAGTTCATAACACGGCTGTATGAACTCAGAAGATGAGAACTCTGACTCCCACTCAACTGAGAGGAAACATTCATTACTACATTAAATACATCTTTTTTTATTTATTGGTTCCACAAGGCAAAGACAAACCTAAGTATCTCTGGGCAGAGATCAGCATTAGGACAGTGTGTCAGGCTGTATTTCTCCTTCCCTAATTAGAGCCTACATGAAAACACAACAATAAAGGCTACAGAAAAACGTTTTGTGATTTTTGTAGCATAAAGCTAAACGTTTTTTGAAAGAACGAACCATACGTAAGCAGGCAGGAGGCTCAGCTGTGTTTTACTATTATTACTACTTAAGCTACAGCGTATTAATTCACCATATTTAAATAGAAGCAGGAATTTATGCCCTAGAGGTCAATGCCATTTCTTCTAGATTTAGAGAATTCCATAGCTCTGTCACTGGTTGAATACAACATAATGCTGTTGAAAGAAATGAAGTAACTTCCTGATCATTGTTCAAAATATTGCTGCTAAATAAATGACTCAATCACCAAGCAATGAGCAGACCTTTAAACCATTTCACTTGTGGGGGTGGGATTCCAGTTGTTTTACACTCCATCACAGTCGTGTCTCCAAGACCAACCAGCATTTCACTCTGAACTACGGTCAATGTTGGGCCCTCTAAAAAGAAACGAGATAGAAAAAAATGAGCTCTTCACCCAAAGTACAGGTAATTTTTAAGATATAAACCATGAAAGACTCTAATTTTCTCTTGTTATCTGGAAGAATGTTTGCATTAAAAGTCAAACAGACCTTAAAGAGGAAGATAAACGCTGGGAAACAAGGAAAAGTAAAGTCTGGTCCAGAGCACCTGAATCATATGCAAAATGTACATTAAATATAAGGACAATATCAGAAAAGTTTCACCATGCAGAAAGTACAAACACAAAATCATTCTCCTCCTCCAGCCAGATGCTGGTCATAAAACAGTTTAATACCCTGCTACCAATATTTTAACACAGTATATTGATACAGAAACAGAATTTCTTTTCTAAAGGATTCGCTCAGGTTTCCCAGTCTATCCCATAGTAAGACCCTATTATAGGGGTTTTTTAACCTAAAAAGGTTTTTTAACCTAAAATGTTTTCTTTTTAGAAACAGCATCAAGCTCCAAATACTACCTAACAATACTACTTAGGTTTGAACCAAAAAAAAAGGGACATTTGTGAACTGTTCAACATATCTTCTGAGGTTTTTGAAATTTCTACCAGTATGTTCTGCAGGGTTCTACTCTGCTTTTAACAGCTCCTCCCCCCGATGACGAATTAGTTTATTTTTTTAATTTTAATACATCATTTTTCTCACTTACCAATGTATGTGAGGATGGATGTCTGTTTCTCTGTCCCAGCTGAGTTACTTGCCAAACAACCATAAATTCCTGCATCTCTGGGAATTGCCTTTCTTATGATTAAGGTGCCTTCTGGGGTCATTCTGTACCTGGGAACACACAAGGGACCAAGCAAAATGATTAGAAAGAACAATGGTTATATCTACATTGCAAGCAGCCACAACAGCATGAGCGGATGGTTTATAAATAGGTGTTTCTAGGGTTTTTTTCCTCATAATAAACACTCTTAGTACTATTATATCTAGCACTACATTTTGTGAAAAGTACATAAATTAATCTTGTAAAAAAACCTGGAGAAGAGAACTAAAGTGTTTCTCTGCTAGAGATGAGGTAATTGCAATTAAAGAGTTATCAAAGTAAAGACTGAGGTATTATTTACTGCTACAGACTTCTGTTGAAGTAACAGAATATTTTGGCACTATTTGAACCTTCTTTCTCGCATATGATATTAAAATAAATGGAGACAACTTCAAGTCCCACCTGCTGGAGCCAATGATAAACATATCGTTGAGCGTCCACACAACCGTTGGCTTTGGGTAACCCGTGGCAGAACACCTGATGGACACTTCAGAACCTTCTGTAAAAGTCTGGTTCTTGGGTGAAATTACAAGCCTTGGAGGTTCTACCAAAAGAAATTAAAAACAGCATTTAAAAATGTCTTGTTAGAAAGCACAGGTTATGATAAGAACTTCATTCCCACTTTCAAATAGTTCCACGGTGAGAAAGCAACCAAATGAAAGTCAGAGCCTACTTGTTTCCACTGGCACAGTCAAAGTCTCGGACTAAACCACCTTTATAACGGGTATTAGGTCAGAATTCAGGCATTGGCCTTCCTGAGATAGGGTTTAAAAAGCAGAAAAAGAGACAATTTTGACAAACACCAGACAATGAGCAACATGGAAGGTGTCCCAGCCCATGGCAGGGGTCTAAACAAAATGAGCTTTAAGGTCCCTTCCAACACACACCATTTTTTGATTCTGTGAAATTTATTTAGACTACTGGACACTAAAGCCCACAAACCTTCAGGTGGCTCAATTGTCAGAATGCAACCTGAGGGATAAGAATGAGAGTCACAACATATGTGCAGACACACAAGTGGAAGAGAAGGGAATCTGCAGTGTTAACAACTGTAAAGGATGTTATGGATTTCATGAGTGTTTTCCCTAGAAAACCAATTGGTGAATTCAACAGAATTCATTTATTCCCAGAGAGGTTGTGGACTTCCCATTCCTGGAAGTGTCCAAGGCCAGCTTGGACAGGGCTTAGAGCAACCTGGGACAGTGGAAAGTGCCCCTCTCCATGGCAGAGGGTGGCACTGAATGGGCTTTAAGGTGTCTCCAACACAAACCATTCTGTGATTCCATAATCCTTAGACAGATTTCCTCAGTAAAAAATGACCACCAAAGCAGTTCACTTGGGCAACGGATACTTTCTATGGTAGGCATGACTTTGTCTTACAGTGGCAAGAAGATCCATATCCATGGATAAAGTTAGTTGAGACTAGTGAAATCGGCTGCTACGAAATAAGTAGCACCAATCTTCATCTTTGGAGCTTTGTCTTTTGCTCACCACTCTGTGTCTATGAATTCCTGGACAAACCACAGGACAAAATCCAACTCCCGTTTGCGAGAGCCCAAGAGGCTGAACACATGGAATCCAGAGGTACCTCAAATCTCGGGCTGCTCTGCACAGCCCTTCTTTCTTTGTTCCAGAGGGAATTACCCCATCCCACTGGCCCAGGGGACACCTGACACGTTTCAGTGGCTGCTAAGGAGCAGTGTGTGCAAGAGCCAGTACACAGCACAAGTGGGCAGGAAGGGGCCAGAAATGGCCCCACCTTACAGAACTGTCCTCCAGTGATTCATGATGTGCACAGCTGGCTCAGCTATTTTTATTTGGTTTGAAATTCTGCCAAGAGATGCTGGGGGTATTCTGCATGCTCTGGTCACAGGAAGGTCTCCTCTCCTGTTGGGATTAGGAAAATGGCAATTACACATCAGGCTTTGGCAACACACTACTGTCCATGCCAGTATTTTCACATGGTATTAACAGGTAACCAGAAGTTGAAAGAAATTTTAACTTGTATTATAGTCATAATAAAATTATTAGAAAAAAGTCAATATACACAGCTGTAATAATCAAGATACTGAGTAAGATCACTGAGGCCCCATTTGCCACCATTTAACCATCTTGTCTTCTTGCCCAAATGCCAGGACCAGGCAGGCACACAGAAGGGCTTTCTTGTATATCAGGTCTACTTAATTTCCTTTGCTTTGTGCTCCGTGTCTCAGAGGTGAAGATTTGTAGATGAAAGGAGAAGGACAAGCTCGTTACAGTGCCCACCTCATTCAAGGCTGCACAATGAAACCTTTTAAACAACACAGATCATGCGTAAAGTTTCTCAAGAGACCCCAGCTACAGAGCTGCCTCCAGCTCTGGGCCTCCAACATCAGAAGGACATGGAGCTGATGGAACAAGTCCAGAGGAGGCCATGGAGATGCTCCCAGGGCTGGAGCCCTCTCTTCTGAAGCCAGCCTGGGAGAGCTGGGGGTGTTCACCTGGAGAAGGCAAGCCTCTAGGGAGACCTCGAGCCCCTTCCAGTGCCTAAAGAGGCTCCAGGAGAGCTGGAGAGGGACTTGGGACAAGAGCGAATGGCTTCCCACTGGCAGAGGGCAGGGTCAGATGTGATACTGGGAAAGAATTGTTCCCTGTGAGGGTGGGGAGACCAATTTTCACAGTGTTTAAAGATCTCAGAGCAGTATAACCAGTTCCTCTCTGTCCATTATCACAATGTGCATCCACAGACCTAAGTGAGCAATATTCACACCATCAGTTAGAGAGAGATCTGAAAGACCAGGATGTTTATTACCGCATTGTATCTTTTCAGAGAAAGGAGCAGAAAAATTTTCCATTGGGAAAAAGTAATCTACTGCCAGCTTTCCCAATGACTGCATACAGAAGCTGAATGGTATCTGAAGGGTTTGCAAGTACTGTTACTTGTGATCATTTTAATTCGCCTGGAAAAAATAATTTCCATCAGATTTCTGGGGGTACTCAGTGTGTGATTGTCATGTACAGCTTGCAGTGCTTGTTAGGGTCTGGAATAATTTTCAAAAAGCAGTTTTTATTTGGCAGTTAAGACAAAGGGTGGCCAGATGTAAGAGCTACAGCTTTATGGGCTTGTCATTATTAACATGCCAAAGAGGGAAATTTGAAGTCTTGTTAATTGATGGAGATGGGTCCGTGCTTTGTGTAGTTGTAAGTAATTCAGAATGTCAAATTAAATTCATCCTGAAGCCCTTTATTATTGTTGGACCAGCTTCATGTAGATCTCTGAATTTCAGATCATAAGAGAATAAACACTGCTTTCATCCCCATTATCTCTCTGGGGTGAGTTAAGGCAGAGAACAAATACTGGTGGCTCTACAAATAACCCAGCATCTGTTTTTCCTGCTGAAGGGGGTTGTAGTAAACTCTTGTTTTGAAAGCGTCAGGTTTGATGCTGCTGTTTCTGAAATGGAACATTGATGTGACTCCCGTGCCAGCATCTGTGCAAATACAGCCTGGAGCCTTTGTGGGCTGACTTTGTACCCCAGTTGTGTGCTCTGTGCTCAGGAGAACACACTGTCCCCATCTCTCACTGCCCCCCATGACCAGGACACAGGTAGGGCACAGCCCTGTGTGAAACTTGGGCCTCTCTGTAGTCTGGGGGTGCTACACAGACCACTCTGGAAGGTCCTGGAATGCAGTTTGATAAAGCCCATGGAGTGCTAGGACTAAAAGTATGCGCTCAAATTTGGAGTTGCTCAAGTCCTCCCATCAGATTGGTCTTGTATGGAAACATAAATGAAATTATGGGAGGATTCCTTACTTTTTCAGATGCCTAGAGGACTATGTTGCAGCTTAATGGAAATCATTTTTTCCAGGCAAATTAAAATGAACAAAAGTAAGAGTACTTGCAAACCCTTCAGATACCATTCAGCTTCTGCATGCAACCATTGGGAAAGCTGGCAGTAGATTACTTTTTCCAAACAAAACAGGCAGGCACTACTGCAGAAAGCTGAATTCAGCTGCAGCTTAGTGTTTCTTAGGTATTTATTCTGTTCTAAACATCCCTTACAAAAAATAAAGAAAACTCAACTCCAGCTCTCAGCTAAGGCTGTCTGAGCTGCCCAAGAGGGTTCTCTCAAACATGTTTGAAAGCTGTTAGCACCACCAGGACCAGCCAAAATGTAATTCCCAACCATTTGATACAATCATTCCACACATATAAGGGATTGGAAACTTAATATTCTGTTGTGGTAGCAGTAAAACTCCATTAGATTTACTACAAAAAAACACCAGAAGCAATTTGGTTGGTGTATTAAAGCTCCCAGCTGAGCTACACACATTAGGAAGGAAAACCTAAATCCCAGTAAGAAGAACGAGGGAGAGGCCATTTCTCTTGATGCCTCTGACATGCTTGAATGAGTGTCTTAATGGAAAAATACCGTACAATTCAAAACTAGGTTTTCCAAATGCATGGGGGGTGAGGTTTTTTCAATACTTCTTTTCCTTTCAGCTTTGTTAAAAATTTAGGTTAGAGAAATCTAAGTTAGTTAGAAATTAAGTTCTAACTCTGCTGAAGCAATCTAAGGGTAATTAAAGCAGATATTGAAAAACCACACTTCATTCTGCTGCATTTTGTACTAGGCCCTACACAAGTGGTTCCAAACCTACTTGCTCTACCTTGGTAACCAATATGGGAAAAACAACACCCCTTTAATAACTTTTACAACTCCACTTTTAACCTCTGTTTTGGAGCACCTCAGGTCAAGCTATACCATTCAAAATTTATTTTTTCCATAATTCTAAGTTTTCAATTAGCTAACAAATTACTAAAATTAGAACAGAAAAGTTAATTAATGACAGTACCCCTCTCTACACAGATCATGGCCCAGCAGCATCGCAAGCAGCAATCTGTTGGAATCACAAGTGACAATAATTTTCTTTCTGTAAGATTTTGAGCTCTATCTCTCCTCATCTATAGACAGGCAACAAAGAACCGAGGTTCAAACCTCCACACAATCAAGGCAAATAGAAAAAAAAAAACTGCAGTACTTCAAAATTTTAAAAATATTTGCTCCAATACCAAATATTGCATTTATACATATTTGTTCCTGGTATACAGCAAAAGCCCAGATGTAGATTTGTTTGGTCTCGCTCATGCTGCCTTTTTTAGTTCTGACTGATTTTTTATGAAATCACACAATGGTTTGGGTTGGAAGGGATATTAAAGCCCTTCTCGTTCCACCCCCTGCCATGGGCTGGGACACATTCCACCATCCCAGGTCGCTCTGAGTTCCATCCAGCCTTGGACACTTCCAGGGATGGGCCTGTCCAAGGCAGTGGGCAGCCTGTTCCAAAGGGAGCCCTGCCAAGAGAGCCGCGGGTGCGGTATCCCATCATTACCTTGCACAGTAAGGAAGACAGAGGCTGTGGCAGATCCGCCCTCGTTGGCAGCAGTGCAGCTGTAGCTGCCCGCATCCGAGAGCCGGGCTGGCCTCAGCTCCAGAGAGAGGTTGGCCAGGACACGGAGGCGCAGCGGGTCCTGCAGGCGCGCGTCGCGCCCGTGCCGCTGCCAGGTGAGGTTGTAGTGCCCTGCGCTCAGCACCAGGCAGCTCAGCACCGCCCCGGCCCCGGGCAGCACCGTCACGTTAGCGGGCACCTGCAGCACAGGCGGCGGCTCTGCGGGAACGAGAGCAACAGGGTCAGAGACACGTTTCAGAGACTGTGGCATTCGCATTCTCTGAAAAAACTCCTTCACCCAGGATTTTTTTCCTGGGAAGCTGAGAGGCCTCGGAGAAAAAGCAAAACAGTTCTTATCTCATTTGCTGCACCTATGTTGTTCACAAGTGGAACGCATTGTGGAAGATCGCTTACCTGAAGGGAATTGATAATTGGATTCTGGTGTGAGTTGTTTTGACTCATTGGCCAATTACAGCCAAGCTGTGTCGAGACTCTGGAAAGAGTCACAAGTTTTCATTATTATCTTTTTAGCATTGAGTCAGTATCCCTTCTGTATTCTTTAGTACAGCACTCTTTAATATAATATAGTATTATAAAGTAATAAATGAGCCTTTTGAGAACATGGAGTCAGGTGCATCATTCCTGCCTTCATCGGGGCATTCCCAGCAAATACAACAAGCAACCTTTCAGCATTTGCACATTCCTGATAAACAACTCTAGGCACACTACAGAATAAAAAAAAAGTAATATTTAAATATTAAAATCTTTATCTAATACATTAGGTGGTAAATAATGAATGTAATGAATTGAGTTATTTAATAATTCAGGTTTAATATTTGGTTTCATCTCCCATTCTGAAGCCATGAACAGAATTCAGGGCAGCAGCCTCATTCTCTGATGGTGAGCTACCTGCCAGGAGCTCACATCACAAGGACACATTTGGTCTAGATCCAAACTACCACATCCTGTAGGATGAAAAATTACATCCTGTATGAGAAGAGGCAGCTCTGTGTTTTTTGAGAACAGCCAACAAGGGATCAGTGTGACAGCAACAGGAACGAGGGAGACAGGACCATCACAGGCCTCTGAGTCTGATCTCTGCCCCCAGTGTGACCCCACCTGGCAGCATCTGAGCTGTGCAGTAGATTTTTACAGGTTGTATATGGAAAAAAAATATGTTAGTAAGAAATTCTTCCAGCAGCAACAATGGAACCAAGTTAACACCATTAGTTTTAGCACCATTAGTGAGCTCTTTTCATGATGGATTCTATACAAAAATGTGGAAGGAGAAAGCATCCATACTCTGATTAAGGACCTCATGAAATAGGGTAACAAAAGGAGAGGTAATAAACAGTACACACACAGGCAGACACAATGCCAACAGCCACTCCTACTCATGCTGACTGAAGGGCACCAAAAGTTACCAGCATCATTGCACAGAGGGGCCAGCCCAGGCTGTGCAGCTGGTAAGGACACAAATCCGAGGTCCCTGCTACGGTGGGGCTGAGGGGCAGCTGGCAAACTCATGAAAGAATACGCGGGGAAGTGAATCAGAGAGGAGAAAAGGGAGGAATAGGCAGGAAGGGGTATAAAAGGGGTCTGTCCCCTGTAAAGCACTACCAGCCAGTGCCCTGTCTGCCCCAGCCTTTGTCCTCTCTCACTAGTAAATCCCTTCTTTAAGTCTCCCAGGATAAACTCAGTCCCTGTCCTTTCTCTGTATCCCTGCAAATATTAAGTGCCAGCTACTGGGGAATTGGTGTAAGTAGACAGAGTGCCAGCTGCTGGAGTCAGACCAGGGGTTTAGGAACCCCATGTCAGTGACACCACTCCTAGGGGCCTGGGGTCCCAGCCCCAGCTCTTGGAGCCCACAGTGACCTTAGGCAGTGCTGTGTTGCTGCACACGAGGTGTCTCTGGATACATGGGATAAGCTCTGGCAGCCAGGCAGAAGGAATTCCTGCAGCTACGTACAACATCCTTCAACTCTCACTTCCACTCAAATCTCTGGGAATTTCATTATCGTCTCCTGTACGTATTTTATGTTGCAACTCCCAGTATTTGTTACCTTCTTTCTACCTGACCCATCTGTACAGCTCTGTCATGCTCCCAGAAAAAAAGCAAATCCAGTAATATTCTACTGAAATTAAACTTTGAAATCACAGATGGTTAAAACAGCAGCATTCTGCTCCTCCTTGAGATATCACTGATCAAGGAGGCAACATTTCAAGAAAGAAAATGAATTATTTATGACTTTATTCCCATTAAAAATATCACATGTATTCCATGTGGTTTTCCCCAGACTGGTTCTTGAACAAAGAAAACTCTGCAATAAATAATACTTTGAGAGGGATGCTTGTGCAGAAATGAGACAGCTGTAAGAGCAAGACCAAATCTTTATCAGTACACACTAAAACACAACTATCCTAAAAAAGCAAGGATAACAGGAAATTAAAAAAAAATCTGTATTTATTAAGGGTTAAAGTTACTCCTAAGCCCAGAACCAGCCATAAATCCTCCTCCTCAGTGTCTCCTGGGGGGTCTCAGATGAGGTTCACAAGCTCAGTGCTGGATCCCTGCACAGCACTGTGTGCTGGGTGTGCAGCTCTGCCTCCCTACAAACAAAGTCCTGAACAGCAATCACCCCATTGCCAAATCCATAGACTTTAACCCATGTAGAGGAGAGTCAGGGAAAGTTACACTTGCTTACTGAATGGAGTTTCTCCCCTGTACTTGTACGTTTGGGGTGTTTGAGAGAAACAATAAATCTTCTACTGCTTTCCACAGGTTTATCATCAAATATGTTACCTAAACTCAGGAGAGAGAGATAAGGCCAGTACAGGACTGGAATCCCCATCTTTTCAGTGCCAGTCCAGTGGGACAACACAAGTTTTGGACTACCCCAGCCACTGCCCACAGCAGTGCTCACACTCAGCCATCCCCCAGCAGTTCACTGGCCCTTCAGTTAGGGTGCTGCACAGGCTAACGAGCCGTTTGACATTTTAGAGATTTAATAGGAGTAAGAGTCAAACTCAAGTACTCACTTTCTGTGAAAAGAGAAAATGTTGGCACAGCTCCAGTACCTTTCACACAACAGTTGCCAGAATGGATTATCTGTGCTATACTGTCTGTCAGCTGGGTAAACCAAGAACACTTGAAAAGATTGTTTACTTTGCTTCAAGAAGAAATTTCAAGTAATTTTCTTGCAAATATTTGTACACAAGGATTTCAAAGCATCTCCTCCCATTAATCCTCTGCAGGGCTCTGAACAGAACAAATTGTCATGTTTACACAGTGACTCAGTTCCAGGCCATCTCTTGTGCTTTGTAAATGAGGGGATATGGGATTTTCCCCCCTTATTACTCTTGGCTTTCTAGTGCTACCAACATCACAAGAAAAAGGTCAGGATTCTCCCCCACGTTTCTCTTTGATGAGGAGAATGGTTGCAACTTCCAGACTGAGAATCTTTATGCCCACAATTGCTTGCTCTCTAAGCCATGGTGTGGAACAAGCATCTGGGAATATCCTTTCTGCTTGATTTTTGTGGCTAAAATATAATAACAATAAAAGTAATATAGTGCTCTAGAACTACAGACGTGGGTTAGGACAGATGTTACTGTTCCCTTCTACTCACTATTTCATGTGAATAAAAGGACGTTCCTCTCCTCACATTCATCTCTTGGTCCAAGAGGACTCTTTCTCTACAAACTTTGCCTTGCATAAAATCAGTGCTATCACACTGCTTT
This sequence comes from Camarhynchus parvulus, assembly GCF_901933205.1. NCBI lineage: Eukaryota > Metazoa > Chordata > Aves > Passeriformes > Thraupidae > Camarhynchus > Camarhynchus parvulus. The sequence goes on along the minus strand of NC_044578.1, from coordinate 24,019,969 downwards.
CCTAGAATTAGCTCATAGTACAATGAAAGGAACATCTTTGCCTGGAAAAGGGAAGGTGAATGGTTATGGAGCCGCTCTCTTCAGCTGCTGAGATGGTTGTTTTAGGGAATACACAATTAGAGTGTTCTCAGAGCACAGGAGAGGGAAAAAAAAGATGAGAGTCTTTGTTCATAACATGCAGCAGGGGAAATTCCGACCAGATATACAAAATATTTTCCTAGTGGGGGTAGTTAAGCACTGAAGGCTGCCCACGAACTTGTGAAATCTCCACCCTTGGGGACATTCAAAGACTGATTGGACAAGTTCCTGAAAAACATAATCAAGCCTGGAAGCCAATTCCCTTTGAGCTGTGAATTGGACTAGATGACTTCTAAAGGTGCCTCCAGCCTGAATTGTTTGGTGATTCTGTGATTCATAATCCACCTGGAGTGGCTACCTGGAGTAGCTACTGCAAGAGATAAGAGGCAAGACAACTTTAATTTCAAGCCATTAAATGAAACCCTGAGTTGAAAATGCTGTTGTGAGTTCTCCCATTCCTCCCTGTCACAGATTACCTGCTCCAGTGTTTTTCCAGCTCATCAGCAACAGCTTTCACTTGCTTCAAGACTCATATCTGATCAACACCAACACAAGGCTGTATAGAATGGATCTTTACTACAAACCAGAAATTATTTTTCCCTCTCACTCTGTCTACACTGCAACTGTGAAAAATTAAGCGACAAAATTTGCTATAGTATGGGCAGGGGTCTCATCCATCCACCCACAGACAGAAATAAGCATACTGTTTATTCAAAATTATCTTTGTGATAAGCCCTATTTTTTACCTCATTCATTTTACTTCCTCAAATTTATTACCACTTTTAAGAAATGCAAGGTAATAGATGAGATTTCCAACAATTTACTGAATTTTGTAGTGTAAAAAAGCAGAAATTTGAACACAACTTTCATACATCCTTGTCTATCAGATAACACATGCATACAAACAAGCCAACATATAATTGCTACAAAGTGAAATAAAAATGAGAACAGTTGAAATCCGTTGAGATTTGGGTTTTGAATTCTACAGGTCAGATCTATTCTGCAAGTCCAACTCACAGCAGGAACTAAAACCAAACCAACTCTGATATTTAAAAGAGGTTTGTTGAATAAACCTCAGCTCACCTGTGGATATGGGTAAGGAAAAAACACAGTAATTAAAAATACATTTAAAACTGGGAATGTATTTTATCGGCCCCATGTGCCTTTCTTAGGTGTTGTAGCCCAAGTAACCCACCCCAGAAGGGCGGCTGGGACGCACCTGACACATCGAGGAACGTCTGCGCGCGTCCTGTCCCCGCAGTGCTGCTGGCCACGCACTCGTAGAAGCCCTCGTCGGACACAGACACCTGGGCAATGTCCCAGCTCATGCTGGATGATTCTCTGCAGGAGAAAAGGGCACCCACTGAATCCCTCAAGGAACCAAGACTTACACCAGCTTGGCTTCCTGACTGCAGGCACAGGAGAGTTTCACAATCATTAAGAGGCACGACAGACCCTCTGATGAACCAAACTGGATGTCACTTCATGGATTGTTATTTTCTCCTAAGATTTTGCAGAATGTCCCACTTGCACATCAAAAAATAAACCTTTAACAAGTCAGCAGTTGTCACACAATACCCAAAGGCAGAGTATTTGCTGTCATTCCCTCAGCTGCTTGTGCTCTGTTGTATTTACCACCTGAGAAGACACATTCCTTGATGCCAGTAAGTTTCTGTGCAGAGCCAGTATGAGGTACCAAAGGCATGCCTCTTACCAGCAAAGGCAACAAGGTCTCATCCTCCCACCTGAGCTTCCCAAACTCACAGGCACAGCAATCCAGAGAACCACTGCAGGTATTCTCTAGATCCCAGCAAGGCCAAGACTGCTGAGCAGTAACACCACGCTGGTATCACACACAATGTGAAAGCAAGAAGGGAATAAAATTGCAGCTACGTAGGCTGCTTACATGTGCTCAGTCTCTCATGATACAAAACCACATTTTATAAACTTCTGGTGCTACAGACACACAGAGGACAACATAAATGAGCAAACCAGTGGTTCTGCAGTATCCCAGTGCTCCCCACAGCCTGTTGCTATGGCACATAAACAAAACTGATAAGCACCAAAATATCTGTGAGAGCTTTGGCAAGTAATTGCCACATTACAGGAAAACACTACATTAATGACCCCTTTGTTTGTCTGAATAGATTGATTTATCAGCCCTTAAAGGATACAGAAAGAACAAGAGACTTGGAATATGCATGGAAGGTCAATGCTGTAGCACCATGAGACAGACAATCCAACCACACCACAAATGAAAACAGTGTACAGTGACCTTAAATGGCTTTCTACTTGTTCCCTCTTACTTCATACTTACTCTAGATAACCTAATATATCATACTTCAAATCTATGACATTTCCCACTGTAATGCTGGCACATGGACATGGCAGCAACTGCCAGCACAAAAGAATAAGGTGGTGTTTCTTCCAAATAATGAGTGAGAAACTCCTTTATTTCATGGAAAGTATGTTAAAAGTGAGGTTAGGCAATCCTGTTCTGCTTCCTTCCTGACTCGTGCTACATGCCAGATGTCAAACATGGAAGCCTTGAGAACAGAAGCACAAAGGGAAATGTGCCCGGGGCATGGAACAGCTTGGCAAAACAAAGACCTGTGGTGGACTATTAAAGAAAAATTTAGAAATCAAACCAATACTGGCAGCAAGGACTAACACACAGCTCAGGGCATCTGCTCCACACATGGGCACTGGGTGAGGAGGTGTAACTGCACACAAATCACAGCACATGTCATGGGATAATTCTGCACCTTCCAGCATCACTGTTATCTACCAAATTCATTTTACTGTACATGTAATTTGCTGACTGGGCTGTTTGTGTAGGCAGCTGGGCAACTCCAAACACTCGAACTCCACAGCCCAGATGACCCCCTGGCTGTCAGTCATACAGAGAGCACAATGGTGCTTGGGTTGTGCCACACCTCACCTCCTGGACCACGCTGCTCCAGACCCAGCTGGGAGCTCACCAGCAGAAGCCTACAGCTCACAGGAGAAATGAAATCTATAATTTCACTTCCTAGCACATGGTTTGGAGGGATATATTCTGCATAGTTTACTAGACTTGAATAACAACCACAGATATAGTTGATTATCAGTGCATTTTTTATTATCATGGTTGTTGTTTTGATTAATCACATGAATTGCCTTTCTTGTCAGAATTTAATATCTTATTTTTGCTGATTGTAATCTCTGCAGGATTGGTGGGATCTGCTATTTGCAATACAGAATGGGTTTTTAAGACACTTTAGTGCTCAGTTACCACTGCCTACTGGAATGAGGTGCTCAACTACTGCTCTTGACCTCCTTTATCAGGCTGGTAAAAAGCGCACTGGGATATTAGGAAAAACCCAAATTTTATTACTACACTAACACAGGATGCAGAGATGTAGAAAGACAAAGCTGTTACAATTTTACAAAAATTTCTTCCTCCTAGCATATGTTACTAATTTAAAATTAGGGGTTATTACTGGAGCTGATAGTACCAAAATAAAAAAAAAAAAATTCAGATTTCAAAGTCTGCTCTCCTCATGAACCTTGAGCCTGTAGTCATTCTAAGGGTATTTTCACATAGACAACTGTCCCAATAGATACACAATATTCAACTCATAAACCATTTAGGTTTTGAAATAAATATTCAAACAGTTGAGTGAAGACATCTCAACACCAAAACAAAACTCATTCAATGCAGAGGAATACTACAGTTCAAATCTGCACTGAACTACTAAGCTGGACAAACCCTGCCTGGAACTTCACTACAAAAAAGAGGCAAACAAGTCAAGCTGAATTAGATCCTATTTAACTGTGACCAACAATATCTGGCTTGAGATATGTTTTGTTAAATTAACTTGGATGATGTGTTCATTCATCTGCTCTGTAACAGAAAAAAGAAAAATGCAGTCGAATCAGCGGTGCTGGATGTGTGAAGAACAAGGAGAAGTGTGGGGTTTGATACCTAAGGAATGGAAAACATTACACAGCAGCCCAAGTATGTGCTGTGCTGGGGCTGACTGTGTGTCAGTGGCACCTCATTAAAACCCAAACCACACCAAGCTGCAGCATTTCCCACTGCCAGCAGAGCACAAGGGAGCTGCAGGATGTGTTCACTTGGGTATGCTGTACCTGTTGGGCAATGCAGAATTTAGTCTACAGTCTGTTCCTGAGGTGCTTTGGGCTGCACAGGAGGCTGCTGACACTGTTTGCTAGGGCACACTTACCATTTGGGTTTAACAAACAGAATTAAAAGGGGCACTTTATGAGTATTTTAACTAACTAACATTTTTTTATTATTCTCTCACCTACAGAGAAAGGGCACACAATTCTTTTTCTGTACAGAAATCTGAAGAGCCTTCTGGTATATCCCACATAAATTTTGTTATTTTGAGAGATTTTCTGAAGATGAAGGTTTCTAGGGCAGGTCATAAGACATACTTCTAGGGCATCCATGAAAGGCATTAAAAATCAAACGAATTAATGTATGCTCAGTCATCTACATGTCACTGGGGCCAGAGTGAGGGGTGTGTTTAATAAACAAAGCTAGTTACCAATTTTGCATAACATTAAAAAATATAAATTAAAACTATTTGCCTTCTAGACTTTTAGACACAGTTTATCATAATGTTAGAGCACACACTGAGGGGAATTTAGGCAAGAAACTTATAAATTCCATCACATGTAGAGTGTACACCCTCCTCTATACATCATATATAGACCTATCTCTCTCTATATAAATATTATCAATATCTCGATATAACACAGCTTTCCTGATGAAGAGTAATAATAGACTAGAAGGATGTAGACAGCACAGAGGTGTAAATAATAATAGAAATCATAAGCTATAAATAGGAAATGAAGCAGCACTGTGAAAAAAGGCCACTACTTACTTGAAGAACTGATCCACTCCCAGCTTTACTCCATTTTTAGTAAATCTCTGAGTAAAAGGTATAAGGCTATCAACGTGGCAAGGAACAGAGCCTGGCTGTAAATAATATCCTGGAGTCTTCATGGGCATTGTAACTTTGGGGGCATCTGAAGAAAGAAAACATTCCCCAGAAAGCACATTAACAGCTACTCACACACATCCAATCCTTTCCTCTTATTAAAAGGAAGCTCAATTTCTGACTCCACTTAGCGGGTATTGACCATCATGAACTAGAGACAGAACTTTGGAAGGAAACAGCACAGAAAGTACTTGCATAAGTTACAAAAGCATACAAGACCTCAATTTTAACTGATTCAGATGAGACAAATGAACAGTCAATTCACGTTAAAGTCACTTACCAGGAATAATACTAGAAAACAAAACACTTGAAACTCTCTGAAAAAGATAACCATCCTTGTCATAGCCCGTTATTTTAACAAAAAAAGCTTCATCTGGTGGAATGAAATCAGAAATATTCCATAGTCCATAGGGCTTTCTGTCAGGATAGTATTTCACAGGCAAGGTCTTAAGGAGTTCCCCTGTAATACTCAGAAGTTCCAGTCGGTCTACTCTAGCTGGAAGCAGGATCCCTGTGGTATTCAGCAGCATGAAGGTAGGAATCCCTAGAAAAACAGAAACACACTATTTTAAGTGCTAAAGAAAACAGATAATTAAAACATGAAAGATTAAATTCCATCTGCATGGCTCATTACCCCATGAATGCAGCATTCAGCTCCAGCCCTTACCTACTGAGTAGGGAAAGACTAAATTGTGCTCAGCTGAGCTCTGCTTATTAGCTGTGAGGAGACCCAGCTGGGGAGAGTTTAAATTACTGATTTCCAACAGGTGTTTCTGAAAAAGCAGCTTCTTTATTAACTCCTCACCATGCCTCTAGGTCAAAGGCTTTTTCTGAAGCTCCAAAAATAACAGAAACAGCACTGGATTTTGAAGCATAGTTAAGAATATCTGTATTTATGTCACACAGGTACAAAGCCCCTTCCAGGAACCAACCCACAGCATCCCCAGAGTAATCACAAAGCTCATCATAGAGCTCTACTCGATTCTGGGGGCCTGAAGGTATTTAACATGGACTGCAGTGGAAACAAACCTTGCACTGGCCTGCTGGATGTTTTTTTGAAGTCCAAGGTGGGCTTTCTGGAGAAGCCAGCCCTGAAGTCGATGGTGCTGAGCCCCGTGATGCGCACAGAGTGCCTCCCACTGCTCGAGGTCTGCAAAACAGCCAGCACATGGAATCTGCACTGCAGGCACTGCACAGAGCTGAGCCAGCCCTGAGCTCAGGGACTGACTCCAGCACAGCTCACAGCAGCACAGCCTCATGGCTCAAGTAGTAAGGAACAGCACCTTGAATAAAGCTTTGCTTTCACACCCAGCCCTACAATTGTGGTGTCAGCAAAGAGAGCCAGTTTGTCTTGGAAGGAAATCACACCAACAAATCCACAGCTCCTACCATGTGCTACTGCCGGCAATGGCACTGGTCTGGGAGTTAGGACCTGACTGTTACAAACTCCACTAGAAAAAATGGTGAGTGAATCAGAACTCAACAGAAAAATCTATGCATTAAGGTGGTTCTCTTCCCTGGCCAAGGGGGAACAGAGGATGCACAGGTACCTCTCTCCTCTGGTCTGTACCCTTGTACCCTCACCTTGTCATTCTGCTTCAACCAGCAAAAAACAAATCAGAACAACTCCCACCCATCCATCACCCTTGAACAGCCTGAGCCTCATGTTCTGCAGAGTACAGCTGCTTTGATGAATATCTTTCATCTTAAAGAAGACAAATGAAAATCATTATAAATTACTTCCTATGCAGAGAAATAAAGGTCAGGTGCTACTTGCCAGAGGTGCACAGGAACCCATGGCTTTTCCTCCTCACCTACTTCTACACCCTTCAGGTGTCTGGAAGCTTCCATTGAGCTTTCCCTGGAGTTTTACCTGGTCCATTCTCAAATTCCTGCAGCTCTCTGGGAGAGGTTACTCCAGAGTAACCCCCTCTGCCACTGCTGCATTTGAGTATCAAATTAAACAGTTGTTTCTTCTAACTAACAGCCTTTGGACAGGCATTAGACACCATGACAAATCAATGTCTATGTGATTAAAACAACATATTTCCTTCTATTTAGTTAGCCTCTCACCTCAGAAATAGAACCACTAAAACCTTTTTTATATAAGCCAGCTGTTAACAATATAAAGAAATATTTAATTGTGCCAAACAACTCAAGGTATCAAGCGTTAATTGCCAGTTAAAATTTCATTAGATAAATTCAGTGATAAAGTTCTGTTTTTATAGCTTGGTGCATCTGTATAAGGACTTTATGGTGTGAATAAAATTTTCACAAAGCTTAAGTCATAAAATCTTTGTGTAAATAAACCAAGCCAGTGACTAAAGCCAAGTAAACAATCCACAGAAAAATATACTGGGAAATCATTTCTCTTTATGAATTACTCCAACCTTTGGATATTTGCAACTTTTACGGCTGGAATAACCTTATAAAATTTTACCATTTCCTAATAACAATAAACACATCTCTCACTGTCATGTCTAGGAGATGGAGGTGTTTAGGCAAACACAAGGAATTAGTTTTATCACACAGGACTGCTTTCCAATTATTATCTTTACGTCTCTTCTCATTATTTGTAGTTGAACATGGATTACAGAGACTGTACAGTGTTTGCCATCCCAGGTTGGATGAGTACAACCAAAAGAGCAAATACGTATTTTTGAAAGATGCTTTCCTGTCTTGCAAACAACATCACAAAATTGCCCAAAATACAGGTATCTATGAAGAAATGCATGACCTGGCTTGCTCATAAAATTTAGATTTAAATATTTCAACTACATATTCAAGAGATTTTCTTCATTTCTTTTTTAACCCAAAACACATAATTTTGAATGTTTTATCCATGCTCTCCATAGAGCTGGAGACAGCATTATGCTGAACTTAGAAAAAAACCCAAAAAAAACCTCCCAACCCCCAGAAAACTTGCAGGCCCTGCCTGCAGGAGCAGCCTGATGGCTTGGCAGGGCTGCTGTCCTGCTGCCAGGAGCACATGCCACCAGTGGCAGCCTGGACATGAGGGGACTGTTGGCTCTGCAGGCATCCCACCCTGAGCCCAGGACTCGTCCCCAGCAGCCAGCACTTGGTGCTGGTACACACCAGTGGCTCAGCTCACATCACACAGCCAGGAGCACACAGGGCTCTTCCTGCACTGCCCCTCTGGGCTGCAGGGCACTGGATATTTGCTGCACTGATCCCTCACCCTAGAAGCCTCCAGCAAGTGACAAGTCAATCCTAAAGCACTGACTTGTAGGGAAAGGTCTCAGGACCCAGCGTGGCTCATGTTACCATGTCCAGCAGGACCCAAACCTTTTCCACTTTCAACAGCCCACCAGGTTGTCTCTGTACTGGTTTTCAGCACTTTTGGTCATAGAATCATGGAATTGGAAATGACCTTAAAAAGTCACCCAGTGCCATCCTCTGCTATGGGCAGGGACAGTTTCCACTATCTCAGGTTACTCCAAGCCCCATCCAACCTGCCCTTGGACACTTCCAGGGATCCAGGGGCACCCACAGCTTCTCTGGGCACCCTGTGCCAGGGTCTCCCCACCCTCACAGGGAACAATTCCTTCCCAATAGCCCATCCAGCCCTCTCCTCTGACAGTTTAAAACCCCTCCCTCTTGTCCCATATATCTGCCCATATAAAAAGTCCCTGTCCCTCATTTGATAAGCCCCCAGTCCTAGACAGACATTCAAACAATTCTCCCCAGAGCTGCTGAGCTCAACATGCTTTTGTAGCTGCAGTTCTGCAGCAGGATCAGCAGCTTCCCCCAGGGCTGTGTGTGAATTAATGGTCCTTTTCAAAGCACCTCTGTGCTTAGGGCAGGGACAATGCACAGCAGGATCCATTCAGCACTGCCTATAAAGTGCCTCACCCGGGTGCCTTCCTCTCCAAAAATGACTATAGAGTATTTACACTGCTACAATAGAATAGTTCAGTCAGAAAGGATCTACACCAGTAGGATTGTTTCCACGTCTATTTAGGAAAGCTGGGATCATGCAGCTTTACCTACATAAAGAGGTATATAACAATATTAAATACAAGATCACAGGACATTTACTGTAACACAGACTCAGCTGTAAGTATCTATGATAAATAACATAGCAAATCATTATACAACCCCCTTATATGCTACAGGACAATCATACAGAAGTTCTGCAATAACTTTACCTTAATTGTCCATGTTCCAGGCTCTGGATCTTTGACATTTACTACCTTTGCAGAGTTTTGGATATTTAGCAATTCATTCAGTCCTGATCCCTTACTGAGCTGCTTGCCTGAAAAAACAGAAACAGGAACTAAATACAGGATGGAGTAAACGCAGTATTGCTTTTAAAAAACAGAGAGTAAATACAATATTTTTGTTTTGGACCAATGAATTTCTGATACTTGACTTATTACTTAGCAGTCAATGACATTTATAAGAGCCAAAATTCCCTATAAGTCTTTGACAGAATACTGAAAATGTTCATTTATATGTGGGTGGTTGTGTGCAGGAATTGGCTCTTTAGAGAGGGATTTTACTCCCTAAAGGCTGACCCTGAAGAATCATCAGCCCTAAAACTCATCTGGCTCTTTCACAGCACTAAAGGGAAAGAAGAAGTGGAGACTGGGGTGTCCCAGTGCCCATTTTCAGAATCTACTAGATTTGCTTTGGGTAATTTCAGTGAAACCCTGTGGATTTACATGTATGGAGCTGATCTATGAAAAAGGCCAAAAAGAGGTGAGGTCACAGCTTCAGGGAAGCCTGACACTTGCACCCAGGACTGTGTGTTGCCATGGCTTGAACACAGACATTGAGCAAATCTCTTTCCTGTTAACAAGAATGCCTCAGTGCAGGACAGACCAGACCACATTGCAAGGAACCCATCCTGGGCATAAAATATTTCCCAGCTACTCAAGCAATATCCTTAGGCAAAAGTCATTCAAAGAATACAAAATATGATCCGAATTTATTTCTGGAGTGCCGTTCCAAGTTCCTAGGGCATCAACTTAATAATAAACAACAGATTTGTTCAAAATAGCTTCAATTACAAATTAGCTCCAAATCTGTAATTGCAGTCCCCATCACACACTGCTCAGCTGGAGATGGGCAGGGGAGACAGGTTTGGTTCTGAATGGCCTCAGTTCAAAAAAACTAGACCATGGCTGACTTTCCTGACATAAAACCCAACCACCATGTACCTTAAATGATGGTTCAGGGAATATAAAAACAGATGAAAGGCAAAAGTGTCCAGCAATCTGGAATGCAAGGTAAAATTGTAACAACGAAGATGGAGGTGAGATGAAGCGGAGAGAATAAGGAAGTTTTCCAGTTTCCTCCAAGTAAAAAAAAAAAACCCATGGAATACTGGGAAAAAATATCAGAAGAGATTTTTCCTTCCCTTTTTTCACTATCAGAAAAGAAAGTATAAAGTACTTCACCTAGAGGATTATGAATCTCCATTGCTGGCGAAGGACCGCTCAAAGACACTGTAACTTCCTTCAGACTGGGATCAAAAGGGATCTGCCAAGTATTTACAGCCATGGACAGATGGTCTGTAGACAAGAGATGCACTTTGGAGGCTTGAACTGCTTCTTCAACCCATTTTAACACCTAGAAGAGAAGAGTTGTTACAATATTATCAGCAATCCTGGCTGCTGAAATATTTTCTGCTGAAATGCCTCTCTCTACTGTCTTGTAGAGATTCCAGAATGATTTATTTTAAAAAATGTGAATAAGTAAAGGAAATGCAAGAATAGAAGATACTAGCAAAGCCACGGTCAGCATGGTGTTTAAAGGAGTACACTAGCACACTTGGATAGATTTCTACACAACAACCACAGGTAAATTTTAAAATGAATTAGGGATACAAACCTGTGGACATTTCTGCTCATCAATTATTAGTTGCATGAAGCAACAAGGAAAATATTCTTATCCAGATGTACTGAGTAATTGCTATCTCTGGACTTTTCCAGGGCTTTTTTTCCCCTAAAACACCTAATTCAAATTACTGTTAGGCACAGCACAGAGGTGGAACTAAAGGGGAACACAGTTTTGGAAAGTATGTCCCTGCAGGGCACAGAGGCTCCCACACCAGGGACAGGACAGCAGCCCACGGGAGAGCCCACAGTGAAGGAAAGGAAGGGTGTGAGGAGGCAGAGCAGCCAAGAGAAACCCATATGTACTGACCACAACCCCATTCCTGATGTCAGTGGGGAAGGGAGAAGGAATCAGGGGAGAAGCTGAGTTGGGCAAGTGGAGGCAAAGGTGTTCCTACCTGTCTTTGCTTCCCACTGCCTGAAGGAATAATTGAATATCTATTTTAATTGGCAACAAATTCATTTTCCTTAAGCCAACTTTGTCTTGCCCTCAACAACAACTGGTGACTTCCCTGCCTTTATCTCAACCCAGAAGCTTCCTCAACCCATTCCTCCTCTGCAAGGGATGAGTGAGTGGCTGAGAGAGAACCTGACAATCAGCCAAGAGAAACCCACCACAACCAACCCAGCCTGCCCAGAAACACACCTGGTTTGTCAAACTATATGATTATGCATCACCTCTGTACATGATAAGAGCTGCAGCATATTTTTTAAATGCCGCTGAAGTAATACTGGGTTTGTGTAGTGATGTGAATGTGACTCACAGTAATACTGAACCGTGGTTTTAAGCTGCACTTGACCATGGGGGCATTGGGAAACATCTTGTAAAGGAGAGCTGTCATTTGGTTATGTCAGTTCAAGACTTGGAAACCAGCAATAAACTAACCTGATATGTTAGCCCTCAGTACTGGGGATCTCCAGGGCAAGTCCTTCAACCTAGGAACCAATTCAACACATTGCCCAAAAGAACCTCATTCCCCTGGTTTATCCTGCATTACTTGCCTACTTTATAATTTAAAAAAATAGAAATATGCCATAGGTTTGTGTGTGAGATGACTTTGGGATAGAAACTAGATTCCAGCCTCCTACAGAAGTGTACTTGTTCTCGTAAGTAACAGTATGAATGCCCAGCAACCTTTGTGCAAAGATGAAGTAAGTTTAAATAAGTGAAGGGTGTCATTGAAAACATATTTGAAATGGTGGGGGGCAGGTTTTCTTCAATGATTCCCCCTCCACTCTTAGGAACATCCCACCTGAGCCGTGCTGAGTGCTCCCAGCACAGGGTGAGACAGCACTGACCAGGTGTCCCCTCACCAAGGGTGTGCACAAGTGAGCTGCTTGGGCATGTTTGCAAAACAACACACCCAAAAAACCACAGTAAAACTGCCTGGGCTGCTCAAAGCCCTGCAGCAACGTGGCCCAAGAGAGAACCGGGGTTTGTGCAACAGCTGGTGACACCAGCTAGGGAGCAACTTGTGTTTGCTTTAGACAAGCCTGGAACAGGAATCGCAAGGCTCCAAAAAGATCCAACTCATTTAAGTTCTAATTTAGAAATTATACATCTGGGCCCAAAAATGCTTCCAAAGAAATTTCAATGTTCTACTCCCAGTGAGATGAACATGACACTTTTTTGTATGAGGTATATGAAAACGTTGCCATTTAATTCCAGGATCTCACCTCCACAGGTAAGTTTTTAAATTGATTGTAAAATTCAATGAACCCATACAAACTTCAGTTTCTGGGAGTTTTTCAAGATCAAAACTGAAAATGGAAGGCAACAGAACAACCCAGCTGTCTGCAGTCTGGCAGCAGCTTGCTTGTGTAAGTTCAATAGGCAATTCTGGGAGATCCATTTCCCAACCCTGTCATTCCAAAGAGCTTTGCAATAATGCTGTAACACTGGTTTAGAAGTAGGTTTTTTCTCCTCCAGGACCTTTACAGAAAGCCCCCAAAAGAACAGCAGCTTTTGCTGTTCTGCCAAAATGTGACGTGATGAATTTTATTAGAGGGGGAAGGGCAAACAGAGCAATGATTTATAACTTTTCCCCAGAAAATTTGCTCTTGCAACCTGCCCTGCTGTCAGGTCATTTCTTGGAATGCATACTGAAACCTGGAAAATCTGTGGAGCATGGCCTCTATTCCCATTTGTTTATTCTGGGACTCAAGAATATTTCTCAAGCAGTCAAAGCAACGGGATTTCAGATTAACTGTTTCATTGCTTAAGTAAATTTAGGTTCATACTTACACCCAAAGAGGAAAAATGTTCTAATAATGTTTTCAAATGCACATAAAAAAATATAACTGAGACAGTGCATGAGAAAACAATACTGTAAAAATAAACCATGAATTATATATATATAACATGTATGAAAACCACATGACTGAAAAGTTTTAGTGTTGGATCTCAAGCTCCTCAAAGTTAGGAACCACAAGAACTAAGCCTGTCTGCTTTCAAAAGCTCTTCTGCAGTTGCTTTATGACAAAAAGCCTTAGGTACATAATCATGGTTTATTTTTTCCAGAGACTCCAAATTCCATAGAAAACAGAGAAAGACCAGCTGTAACTATTTGTTTTTCCCTTCTTTGTTTGGCATTCACTGTACATTATGTATCTTCAGAACAGAAGCATTCAGCTGCTTCTCCCATGAAACCATTCCTCCTTTTTCTAAGAAAATGGATAATGCCTGTTTGGGACCAGGGAGAAGAAAAGGCAAGAAACAGAGGTATGCAAGAAACCTGCATTCTGTAATGTAATTTTGAACTTTTGACTTTGTCACCTGTGCTGTATCCTTGAAAAGTAATGGAGGGACTTTTTACATCTTTCACTGAGTGAAACAAGATTTCAAATTGCTTCCTCTGCAGCATCATCCAAAGACACACTGGTCATACACAGCAGGGACCTGTAACACCAACCCCAGCTGTGTTGGTGTAACCCTTGCATTGGATCCCCTGGGAGGAGTAAGAGCCAGCAGAAATGGGATGTTCTCCAGCGGGTTTAGGGACCTCCATCTACAGCAGAGCACTTGTGAGTGAACACCACCAGACCCCATTCCCTGTGATCTTACAGATGATACTTTCCCCACAACAACAATCCCTTCTGCACCATCTCTTCTAAATGTTCTGTCACCAGTCTTGTCTTCAGACCCTCCTCAATCTCATCTCATCCACAGCATCCCTTTCATTTACAGGCTTCTCATCCAATTCCAAACTCTCTCGTTTTTCCCATATAGGTTCATCCTGCTTTCAAGTCACTCAGCAACACCCCTTTCTTCCATCAAAGTCCAAGCTGTGCCCCCATGTCATTCTCAGTTCTCCTCCCATCAATGTTCTGTATATGGAAGGCCCATTTCTATTTATTTTAAAAACCAGGAAGAAAGATGTATTTTTCAGCAGTCTAAGGACAGGAATTCTTCTCTTCTTACAGAAAGGTTAGAGCTAAGAAAAATCAAGTGTTTCAACACTAAAAGACCACTCACCAGCTCAGTCCTTGTGAACTCCTAGCTCTACACTGATCAATCCAGTTCATCAGACATAGGAATGACTCATTTTTGCCACAAACAATCAAAACAACCTGGAGACATGACCTGAACTGCCAATGACTAATAAATCTCCACTATTTTCCACAGCACCATATTCACACTCTGCTGATCATCACAGTTCATCTCAACACCCCCTCTGGCATCAGTACAAACCTTTGGGCATCACAACCATTTACAGGAATTTCCTTACAGAAGGATAATTAGGTGTGGTGGAATGTAACTTCAGTTCAAGTCAAAATTAGTACCTTTTGGAAACTGGACACAGTTATGAAAATAAGAGAATCTGCTCCTAACAGGGAATTTAACCCATGCTTGATGGATATTCTCAATGCCATGAGAATAGAACCTGAGGAAAGAGCTGGAGCTGTGCCAGGGAGGGTGAGGCTGGAGCTCAGGGAAAGGTTCTTCCCCAGAGGGTGCTGGCACTGCCCAGGCTCCCCAGGGAATGGGCACAGCCCCAAGGCTGCCAGAGCTCCAGGAACATTTGGACTACATTCCCAGGGATGCACAGGCTGGGATTGTTGAGGTGTCTGGGCAGGACCAGGGGTTGGACTCACTCCTTGCAGGCATCCTTGCAAGGATCCTCTCCAGCTCAGGATATTCTGTGATTCATTTAAATTTCAAGCAATTATTGTAAATTAAGCCCTGAGTCTACAAAAGCAACCAGAGAAATCTCACCTAAAGAAACACTTTTCAAGACCAGGACTTCAATGCTTTGATAAAGCCTTTCCAAGACACTGGGGACAACATTTCAGAATATTATGATCCTATAATGGTTTGTGTTGGAAGGGACATCAAAGCCCACCTTGTCTCACCCCCCTGCCACAGGCAGGGACACCTTCCAAGAGGCCAGGTTTTTCACAGCCCCAGCATGGGCCTTGAACACTCCCAGGGATGGGGCCTTGATACTCTAACTAGATAAATATTCTCATTTATCTAATGCACAGAAATCACAGTGAGTTTTTAAAAATAGCACCTTCATCCCAGACTCTTGGATGAGCTACCTTCAGCAGGTAAGTGGAGATACATATGTATTTCATGCTTTGCTGGACTGAACCCAACACAACTCTGTCAATCACTAACAATTTTGCCCCAGTTGATTGTAGTATTTTAAATCAGAACATGTTTTTCAGAAGTAAAAAAAAGGCACTAAGTTTTCATAGCCTTTTCAGTACACAAGCATTGGATGTGTATCAAGCACTGTTTTGCTGTGTTTCCTTGTATCTAGCTTAGAATATTGCTTCATTCTGCACTTAATGCTCAAAGGGCAAGGGCAAGAGGAATGGTTTGAAACTTTTTATACTAAAAATAGCTTTGTTTGAGTTTTTGGGGGGGAGAATAATCAAAATGTTTTAACAAAACAAGTCGTTGGTTTGGCAGGGTACTCGGCAAGGACTTTGTAGCCATTCCCTAATCCCCAATCCAGCACTGGCCGTCTCTAGGCCCACAACGGTGAGTGTGCTTCAGCATTTATAAACTGCATTCTTTACACATCATCGACTCCTCAGAGAAAAAGGAGGGCAAGCGTGATTGCTTGATTGCAGCTGAATCCTGCCTGAGGGCAATCCCACAAACAGCTGATCAGATCTCTGTGAGATGTCCTGTTTGTTTGCATCCACCCACTGGTGGATGTGCTTCTTGGAACCAATGCTGATCCAGAACTGAAACCACAGAGAAGGTTTTACTGGGGATGGCAGCAATTTGCTCAACTCATTTTCACAGTCACTTGGCCCAGACACAGATTTATGTAAGGTCAACAATCACTAAAATTACAGGGTCTTTTGGGTTTGGCTTTAACACAAATTATTCAGCAATTATTGTGGAAGACTTCTGAAAGTTATTTAGGGTTTGCTTTTTTGCACCTTAGGCAATCTCTTACACTGTTTAAGTGCCTCTTTCAAGTGGCCATAGGCTGTATTTTTCCCTCTCTCTCAAAAAAACATTGCAAAAATTTCACCTACTAATTTCACCCTCTGCCTTTGTGCAGAGGAGGTAAGGCCCTGGCACAGGGTCCCCAGAGAAGCTGTGGCTGTCCATGGATACCTGGAAGTGTCCAAGGCCAGGTTGGATGAGGCTTGGAGCAAATCCGGGGTAGTGGAAGGTGTCCCTGCCCATGGCAGGGGGTAGAATGAGATGATCTCCAAGGTATCTCGCAACACAGGATATCTTACGACTTTACAATTCTACGATTATTTACTCAAAAGAAATGTTGCAATGAAGCTGGAAGGGGGTAAAAGCAGCTACTAAAATCCCCTGCCTAAAACCTTACCCAAAACTCCAAGGCAGTCTATCCTTACAGGCAGAAGCTGGAGTTCTTAGAAACAGGGAAGTGCCAAGCTCAGAAAGCAGCAGCAGGCAGCCAGGAAAGCAGCTCGTGCCAGCTCCACTCCAGAACATGGTGCTGTCTAGCACCTACAAATGGCTTTATCTGCTCACTGCTACTTCTCAAAAGCAGAAGAAAACAAAACCACAACAATCCAACCTAACCTTTACCCTAAAACTACAGTCCTGGCAAAGAGCATTCCCCACTGGCAGTATCAGAGGGTGGCAGAATTGGTTGGGTTGGAAGGGTCCTTAAAGACCATCTTGTTCCGTGATGATCCCTTCTGTATAAAGGGATTTCATGGAGTGTCACATAGAAGTTTTACCCTTTATACATAATAGCAAAATGCAGGCCAGAAACAGACCAAACAGGTAATTTCTTTTCTTCCGAATTTTAACCTAATTTTTGGAGGATAAATCTTCTGAGAAGTTTCTCCTTTTGATCACCTTCCCATCACTGCCAATAGCTTCTATCATTCCCAGTGAGAACTTCAGTTCTTCTAGGCAACAGCTGTAGAAAATGCAATTTATCTCCAACATTAATCATTGTCAGAATTTTAGGACTGAAAGAAGAAAGAACAAACCAGGGTAAATTTTTATTAAAAAACTTCAGCTGGTTATTGCCTACACCGGCAATTCAAAGGGGAATGTTTACAACATTTATAAACAATTCCAGCTCTCCAGATAAATACCATGTGATTTCACCTCTCTCCAAACTGTTTTCTCACGCACTTCTGAAGTTTCATTCCTGTCTGAGACTCACCGAAGTTCCCAAAGCAAATAGTCATTCATGGCTGTGGGTCAGGAACCACTGTTACCAGGAGGGCAGCAGAGGTGGCAAAAGTATTGCAGCGATAACCTCAATTAAAAAGTTACTTCCATGACTCTGTGAACAATGAAAACCTGAGAGTTCACACTATCTATCCTACATGGGGAACATTTTTGCCCTAGACTAAATTTCAGTCTTTGCTTGTTCACAAAATGCTCATTTAAAGCTAAATGTGTGCTCTTGTTTTGAGCAGAAAAGCCCCTACATCACACAGAGCCCAGAACCGCTCCTTTTTTTAAAGGTTCTTCTCCTGGAAACCTTCTGGCACAGGCAGAGGGAAGCTGAGGAGGTTCTAGTATGATGTGTCACTTCACACTTCCCTGTTGTCAACAAAAGTCACAGAATTGCATCTTGATATAGAAGACGGAGAAAGAAAGGAAAGAAAAGGTGGAACAGAGTCCACATGCTAAGACCAGAACATTGAGAAGTTCCCCTTCTGCTCCCTAACCCACCATCAACCAGGTCTCTTAAAGATTTAAAGTGAAACTCTTGCCTCATTTTCTTTATCGATTGCAAAACTCAAGCAAAGTTACCTCATTAACTTGTTTTTTGTCCAAGTGAAAAATTTGACCAGAACTTGTGGAAGCAATTTCTTCATAGACCTTGTAACCAATATGATCCCTGTCATCACAGTCTCCAGTCAGCACAAACACCACCTGGATTTAAAAAAAAAAAAAAAGCAGTGAATCATTGGACACATGGTGCATAGGTGAGAAAAACACTGCCATGGCAGCATTAAGGCAAGACAACAGAAGAATATGTCAGTCGAGATGGGTTTGTTACTCTACATGGACAGAAGCACTGCATTCAGTAATGATGGAAAAAGCAATATAGAAGAAAAGGAATAGACAAAAATCCCTTTAAAAATCAATCAGCCCTGTCATTCACATAATGCCTCTTTGAGAACAACAAAAAAAAAAATCCACAGAAGTGATAAGCTGCCAAAACCACATATACTGGTAGAAGATTCAGTTACATTATTTAATTCACAATAATAAAAGAATTTCCACTAAGTTTTTCCTCACCCAGATCAGTTAACTCTATTTAAAAAAAAATAAATACTTAGAATGCAGTATTATGGTCCCTTCTGTTTTACAGATTTCACCAAGTTTCACACAGGAGAATTCTACCCTTAGTCATCAAGAAAACAGAGCATTAAACACACAACCCAGCTGGGAATGCAAATCCCATCAGCTTCAGTACCTGTGACTGTTTCTGCTGGATGAGTTGAAGCACTTCATGGGTCAGTCTGTAATCCTTGGATCGGGCATCAGTAAAGACATAGATGAAAGAGCCAGGCAGGGAAATTTCTAGAGCAATTTTTATTGCCCCAATGCTCATCTCTGGACAGTCTCCACCACCCTGTTCACAAGCAGAAATAAAACATAACTTTTTTTTTCTTTTAAGAAAAAAAAAAAACCATACCAAATTAGTTACTTTCTTTTGGGATATTCAAGACAGATACTTCCTCAGCCTCCAACCATTTATTTAACTTTTCTACCCTAAGGATTTTATGGTTTGTGCAGAGTGCTGTAACACACTCACAAGCAGCAACTGCAACAATTCCAAAGGGGAAATAAAGTCAAAGGAAGAGCCCTGATGTTGGCTGGTGTCACAGTCACTCCTATCTATGCCCTGCTCAGCTCCAGGTTTTCTGACAGCCCCATTTCCCACACTCACATGTTGTCATACAGAGCAAGAGTTCTACTTCCCAAATCACATCCAGGTCACCATTCGTTGTCATTATATTGCAAGGGTTCCATATTGCTAGAGTTTCATACCTCCTTGATGTTTCTCATAGGCAGCTCCTCTAGGCACTGACTCTTCCTTGCCCTCACAGTAGCCAACTGACTCCAGTTATTGGCTACAGGTGTGGCCTGTTAAAATCAGGCCTGCTCCTACTCTTTATTAATTAGCCCAGCTGCAAGTCTTTAGGGGGTACAATTACTTTCTATACTACCTTTATTTACTTATATTCTATCCCCCTACACTCACATGCTCCCTTCCTGGCTGACAGATCCCCTCCTCTGGTAGCACACAGCAGCCACAGAAGGTCAGGGGCACAGACAGATGGGAAATGGTGCCAGGCAGGCAGGGCCGAGCTCCAGGAGCATCTGTGGACACCAGAGCAGCCAGAACCTGCCCTGGACTCCACCCTGGGACAGGGAGCTCAGCAGAGGGCACAGGTGCTGTGCTCCCACAGCTCTGCACTGCAGCTGCTGCAGAGCTGGAGGTTTTTCAGACCATGTGTTCAATCAAAATGCTTCCAAGTATGACTTTATAGGAAAGGATTCATTTTTCTCACTGAATTAAGAATTTGGGAAAAACACTGTTTAAATAAAAGCTAACTTACATAAAAATTAACTTGGCATATTGAAGGCAGAACTTTCCAAAGAGCTGATACAAACTGTAAAACTTGCCCTGTCATCTACAATAGATCTCTGCACACTAAGTATTAAATATAAAATTGATTTCTTTTATTTTTACAATCAACATGCCTTCACACATACATATATACAAATCTACACATGCTGGGAAAGAAGAAGGCAAAAAGAGTGCAGTCCTTCATACTTAGGAATTTTGCTCGTCCTCAGTGAAGTGTTCATGTTGGGAACAAGTTTAATCTATCAGTATCCTTAATCCAATTTCAAAGCAAGAATATTAATAAGTTTCTCCTCTATGCTAAAGAATAAGCATGTGGTCATTTTTTCTGTAAGTTATGTAAGAACCACTCTTCTTTTTCAAAGTCAGTTCTCCTAAATGTAGCCTTAGTTTTATGGGAAAAGCAAGTGGTAGGTTCCAGACAGCCTGAAATTCAAGAGAGAACTCTCCAAGATTTTTGACACATGTCAGAACTTTATCTTGGCAATGCCTATACCGTCCAATGGGACACATCAGTATTTCCAAATTCTCTCAGCAGAAGACTCTTCCACATAAAGTTTTAATTTGTGGGCAAAGTCAAAATAATAGCAAATTTATACCGACATCTATTTGGAACAGGAAAATTTCTATTCCCATTTCAGGTCTACTTGATTATCATCTCATAATATTCTGTATGGCAGCATCTGTTTTCTGCATAGAACAAGAAAAGCACTACTGAGCTAAATGGCTGCTTTGAGAACAAGCATGGACTTTTTTATTCCTATAATCTAGAATAATACTCTTAAAAGTCAGCTGGTAGAGCAACAAAACATCATCATGGAATGGTTTGGATTGGAAGGACCTTAAAGCCCATCCAGTGTCACTCCTGCCATGGGCAGGGACATCTCCCACTAGCCCAGCTTGTTCCACGTCCCATCCAACCTGGCTTGGGACACTTACAGGGATCCAGGGGCAGCCACATCATGCCTGAGCACCCTGTGCCAGGGCCTCCCTCCCTTCACAGGCAGAATTGCTTCCTAACATTTAACATTAGTATTGTCTTTACTTACATTTAAAAAAGTAGAAAATTTTCCATTCCGTACATTCAGTATTTCCTGCCTTTCTCTCCAAACTGAAATTAAATACAACTACCTCATGAAACTTTCTGGAAAAGCTGAGGTGAGTGAAGCCCAGGAAGCTTCATTTTCCCTTTAGTTTGAACAGGCCCACAGAAATACACAAAAAATCTGCTTAACAAAAAAAAAAGTCCACCAAAAAAACCCCAAAAAACCCAAAACACCAAAAAAACAGAAACAACACTAACACTAAGGAGCCATTGCTGCCCAAGTCCATGTTCTTATCACACTGTCTGTAAGAATGATTCAAAGATAATAACAGATGAAATACAGGTGATATCTCCTAAGCTGATCCTGTATCCATGGAACATGTCATTAACCACACTGAATGTAAAAGGAACAGGGCCCAATTTCTGCAGTGAAATGCACACAGCCCAGTTTTTACCTGATGTCAAACGTCAGCGAAAAGACTCTCCAACTATTCTGTGACAGATGAATGGAAAACAAAAGCTGGGCTTACCCTGATGTTCAGGGAGGACAAGTTGAGCATATTTTGATATAATATGTTTTATACACAAGATGTCTGGAAATATGTATCTTCATCTTAATTTTAGCTTTGTTCATTAATGAGAATATTTGGTCCATACTCTTTCTCAAAATGAACCCAGCTCAAAATTTCCTCTACCTCCACAACATTCACTCTTGCATCTTTTATCAGTTGTTTTGGAAAAATACTGGTAACAAACCTGTAGAAAGTGCTTATGTTTTCTCTACTGCAATATGACCTATCAGTCCTGTTATAATAATTTTTTGATTTCTGTTTTGGCCCTTCACCACTACAGTGGATGAATACAAGTCAATGAGAGCCTTCATATAGCAGAATGAGCATATCTTGAAAGTAATTATGAAATATGCAATCAACCAGCATTAAAGAATGAAATTTAAAATTAATTAGACAGAAACTTTTAAGCAACTTGATTAGAAATTAAGAGTTTGAAATTCCCAAAAGCTTCACCTAATACATCCACCTTTTAGAAACAGCTGCAATTACTGTCCAGTACAACTACTGAGGAAACAAAACATGAAAACTGGATGGAGTTTTAAAGCTTAAATTCCCCCATGAAGGAGAAAACTGAATAGCTATTGTTTTATCTGGATTTCAAACCTCCTGCCAACTTTTAAAGTAATCTTCAAGCAATCTGCTCTTACAGAGATTATATCATGTGCCAGTTTCTGAGGGAGAGCCTGTCTGGCACTACTGACTCCAGCAAGGTTCACCACAGGTCAGAAGCATTTTCCTTGGTTAAAGACAGGACAACTGGAGCACATGTTCTGTCAGTAAGGATAACCCCACTCCAGTACTTCCTCCTTTCTTTCTATCAGCTGAAGGAACAGCTGGAGCAGAGGCAGGGCAGAGTCAGGCTGGATCTCAGGAAAAGGTTCTTGCCCCAAAGGGTGCTGGGCACTGCCCAGGCTCCCCAGGGAATGGGTATGGCCCTGAGGCTGCCAGAGCTCCAGGAGGGTTTGGACAACACTCTTAGGGATGCACAGGGTGGGACTGTTGGGGTGTCTGGGCAGGGACAGGGGTTGGTGCTGTGGGTCCCTTCCCACTCAGGATATCCTGTGATTCTTAGAAGCCTTTGAATCAGTAAGTGTGAAGTAACGCACGGCAGGGAAGGCAGCACCCATGGAAAACCTGATGGATCTTACAGACCTCTTGTTTGAATGGTGTTCCTGGAATTTAATATCCCTAATACAGTAGAAGTCCATAAAAGTGTCTGTGGACAAGTGGTAGGACTAATGGAAATGCCAACTAAATGTTAGCATTACCTAACTATACCTTCTTGTGTTATTGAACCCAATCTCCACACAATGATGTAAACTAAGACAAAGGAATGAACTGTAACTCTAAATTAGAATGAGCAGGAAGCTGACAGTCTGTGCAGGCAAAATGACAGAGATAAGTGATCTACATCCTCACGAACTCCTGCAGCAGGAATATCAGCACAAGAAGAAAGCTGGCGTGAGGAAACAGTCTTTGCTAGAACCACATAGGAAACAAGTTACTCACCTGAACATAAAGTTCCCTAAGTTCAAATTGAAATTTCTTGGGATCTGTGGTTATTGTCACTGGACCAATTTCTAGAATGAAATACAAAAAACCAGAGTTATCCAAAGACAAACGGTAGTAAAAAAAATTGAATCTAAAAGCATTCAAAACAGTAGAGAATGATATCCCCCCGTACCGAAACCTGTGATTTCAAATCTGGTAACTTCAATATTCCAGTATTACCAACCTCTATTGCCTTAAACATTCATAGGCACATAAAGCCTTTCACCTTTGATTTTGATCAAGCATTTAATTGTTCTTAGTAATAAAAAGGGAACAAAAATTCCCAGAACAAATGTTGCTGGACCAAGAAATAATGTATTTTTCCAGAAAGAGCCTCTTCAGACTGGAAAAAACAAGACTTTGGGAAAAGGTTATAGCAGCCTTCCAGTGCCTAAAGGCGCTCAAGGAGAGTTGGAGAGGGACTTTGGACAAAGAGGGCCTGGGGGGACAAGGGGAAATGGCTTCAAACTTAGAAGAAATTAGATATTGGGGAAGCAGCTCTTCCCTGTGAGGGAGGGGACGCCCTGCCACAGAGCGCTCAGAGAAGCTGTGGCTGCCCCTGGATCCCTGGAAGTGTCCAAGACCAGGCTGGATGGGACATGGAGTAACCTGGCATAGTGGAAGGTGTCCCTGCCCATGGCAGAGGGTGAAACAAGATGAATTTAAGGTCCCTTCCAACACAAACCATTCCACAACTATGTGATTCTAGGTAAATGTGAAGAGACCTCTTTGGACAGAACACACAAATTTGGCTTTGCAATTTTACTCCTGTAAAAAAAAAAAAAAAGGAAGAAAAAGAAGACATGTGCCACATCTCTTCCCTGAAAAAAAAAATCTACCTCTAGAAATATCCCCGTGTGAGCCCTATCCCCAATCCAGCACATCTAGCAGGAGCTGTCAGAAAGAACCAAAGCAGAAACAACTTTATTCATGGCATTTGCCGTGTCTGGCTACTGACGAAGGGCAGGACATCCAAGTGAAGTTGCCTGGGGTGTGTAACAGCAGCACACATGTGAGCATTTCCCAATCCCATGGAGCTGTTCCTCTGCCCCTCACACAGCTGCCTTCCTGACTGGTATCAAATGTGATGCAGCCAGCTGGTTCCTATGCTGTGATTTCCTGCCTGTTCACCTCAGTCTGCCTTGGCACCAGTGCCCTCCATTCTTTGCCTGGCTCGGGCAGGCATTGCTGCCCTGGCCATGGGCACTCACCCAGCTCAGCAAGCACAGTCAGGGTGCTATGCCAAAAATCAATAAATAAACACACACACACACAAATGAAGAGATTTCTGCCAGCTGAGCGCTCCAAAGCACTCAAAGAGATCAGCTGAGTCCCGACAGACCAAATGGGGCACAATTCTGCTGTCAGGGTAAAAGCCAAGCATGAAACTGCAACGGTGCCAATTTAATACAGCTGCAGCTTACAGGGAAATGCTGCCTCAGCAGACCTCACAACACTTTCCAAGCTCTATAAAAGTTAATACGCACTTATCTTCCACATAATACAGACATTTTTCTTTTTTAAACAATCCAAAGTTTTAGTTCACTGGAGTTACAACAACTGCCATCACAAAGGTCTACTCTAATCACACCAGTATTTGCTGGGCAAGCTCTATTCATGGATGTCTTTCGGTTTAATTTCTTTGAAAGTCACCCACGAGATCACACAAAACCTTTCCTAGAATATTAAACTGTCCTTGGGGATATTTTGTATGGCTGTGAGTCATTTATCTGTGAATGCCATGTACTAAAATGCTGCGCTACCATTAAAAGAGCCATTATAAGGACTTGCTGTTCCTTCACATACCTCATCCTGCTGTGCTCCTGCTCTCCCACTGTTCTCCTTTGGGTATCCTTTACAGCAAACACCTGTAATAAAGCTACCTCCAAACTGTTTTGCTTCCAATCTCCCCCTTGCCAAGCACTGTTCTAAAGCACATCACTGACTGGAGTTTATCCATACAGTAACCCCACTAGCTTCATTATTCCCATCCTTGAGGGATTCAGTGTTTCAGTAAATCCTTTGGAAAGGCTTTCTTACCCTGTAAAATAAAGATCTGAAAAGCAAGACTCCTTCAGCTAAGCTAAAACAGCCCATCAGGTCAGTTGGGCTGAGAACTTGGCCTTATTCCCCCATAGGCAGCACGGGTTGGCTCCAGCAGTGCCAACGCCAAGCAGAGCCTGGCCAGCTTCCTGCAGGATCAGGGCTCCAGCTGCCCTCTGCTGAGAGCTCAGCAAAGAGCTCAGCTGGGAAATGGCACCCAGGCCACAAGAGCCAGGCATGGTTGGTCTCTGCTCTGTCCTGTGGGCAGGACAGAGCAGAGAGCCCCACAGGAGCCGTGCGGGGCAGATGTCCTCAGCTGATTCCACAGCCAAGGCCATGTCTGAATGGTGATGGTGCTCCTCCTCACCACCTGAACACTCAGCAGCTCATCCCAAAAACCCAGCAGCTGTCCTTCACAAACTGCTGTGCCACCAGCTTATGTCACCTGCCTGCCAGAAAAGCTTTAATAGCCTTCACTAGCTTCAGTTTCTTTTATCCTCATTTGGTGACCTCCAAGTACAGCCCAAATAAGGCTGTTTCACCAACACAGGCGAACACAGGCCTTCAAAGTGTCCAGAATATAAAAAAAAAAGAGCATTATGAGAAGTGATTTAAATTTACATAACAAGCATAGTTTAAACAGAATATTCACTCAGAAACTACACCCTATAAACACACCAAGCAGAAGAAAATAATAAGCTTTTTAATTTCATTAGCTCTTTAGGTGAAGCTTGACACATGGAATACACTAACAGAATACAGAATCACAGAATGGTTTGGGTTGGAAGAGACCTTAATGCCCATCCAGTCCCACTCTCTGCCATGGGCAGGAACACCTTCCACTAGCCCAGCTTGCTCCAAGCTCTGTCCAACCTGGCCTTGGACACTGCCAGTGATGGGGAGGTGTGGTTTCCCATTTTCATGTTGCAATCTGAATCCATTTTCAGGGACTGATATGGGACTATTTGGAACTGGTTTGTTGTAGAGGTCTCTCCATTGCTCACTGCTCCAAAACTTTCATGGCCACCCATAGGTGGCCGTGCAAAGGTAAAAAGCTGACACAGCCCCAGAATGGCAGCAAGTCTTTTTGAGGCACCAACCCAATCCTCTGGCATCACAAGTACAGTGTAAATGTCAGCTCTTCCAGACCTGGGAATCAACAGTCAGATTTGCACACACACAGACTGGTACTGGCCAAAAGGAAATGTTTTAAAGGAATGGCTGCACATCCCTGAGCAAAGCCTGGACTTCCAAAACTGAAATCACAAAAGTCAATGTAGCCACTGTGGCATCTAAGTTTGTATCTAAGCAATAAAACCATGACAACACACAACTGAGTAACACAGAAATCAAGGATTTTGATGCTTCCTTTTTGGGGAAAGTCTTGTAAAAACCATCTCACTGGTAAATAAGGAGAAAAGCCCACAGCAACCTGAGAAACTGGCCATTCCAAAAGGCCCTGCTGTTTTTCCATGGCTTTCTGCCACACCTCAAACGGCCACATGTTTATGTGCAAGCTGAGCAGCAAGCATGTTGGGAAAACCACAGATTTCCCCATGACACACAATCGCACATAATTACCACTGACGGTGATTGCAAATTTGGCACTCTCCTAGTCCTGACCACGGAACACATCTGCAACAAATGTCTGCTTTGGACAGCTGGGTGCTTTAGGAGATCTAGCAAAGGAATATGGAAGTCTTTTGCCTACCTCTCATCAACTCAGAACACTGGATTTGTTTATTCCAGAAGGAATAAGAAAGCTCTAAGTGATACATGGTAGCTGAAGGAATTTTGGCAGAGATGCTAAACCTTGTGGCGTGCTCTCACCCACAGAATTCCTTCTTCTAATTCACAGCAAGGATGTTCTCCTGATGCAAAGCCATATCCAGAATTAAAACTGACTAACTAACTAACTAGAGCAAAGATATCCCCCCAAAAAGACTCCACACCTTTGAATACTTCCAAAGAAACACAAATTTCAAAGCAATGTCACTACGAATGAAAAGATAAAATAGAAAAAACCAAACCCCCAAAGCCTACCATAGAATAGCAACAAATCCTTGATATTCCAATAACAATATTAATATCATAGTATATATAATAATACCAAAATAATGATGCTGTTACATTATATAACTACATTAATTATATACTAATAAAAACTAATATTATAGTTAGCATGTTTAGTTATCTCTGTAGTTATTCATATATTTAGTTATCTCCTCATAACACAGTATACACAGAAAAAACCTCTGTGACAATTATCTTCCACATTCTCTTTTATTTATTAAGTGGACTGACAAGTCTAGCACTGGACAATTCTGACAGTTTTTGAGATCAGAGGATTAATATGGGTTTCACATACCCATATATACAAATCCTCACCTGGCCACTGATATATGTGTGTGTGTATGAGTACACGTATATCAAATAATTTTTAACACAAATGAAGCAATGCTCAAGGATTAGGAGTAATCAGATTAGACAGCTGAAATGCCTAAACCAAGATCCCTGCCAAAAGAAGCTGGTGTGCAATTATTGCCTAAGAGTCATTTCCTAAGGGTATTGAGCACCAAGGTTTATCTGATTTAATGTTCTTCTCAGAGGAAGAAGAGAACTGTATCCAATCCATTGCAAAGCTCTGCTTATAATGTCACTGAAGACCTTTAGGAGCAGCCACTGCCAACAATTCTGAGAATAAGAACAATGGTAGAGCTGCTCCAGCCAGCTGTCCATCCTGAGGGCACAGAAGCAGAAACCTGCAATTTTCCAACAACAAATTGGGTCCTGCAGACTCTTCCCTCTACAGATTCCTCATGAGCTG
This sequence comes from Camarhynchus parvulus, assembly GCF_901933205.1. Taxonomy (NCBI): domain Eukaryota; kingdom Metazoa; phylum Chordata; class Aves; order Passeriformes; family Thraupidae; genus Camarhynchus; species Camarhynchus parvulus. The sequence goes on along the minus strand of NC_044578.1, from coordinate 23,991,909 downwards.
CCACTGGAAGTGCTTCACAGAGCTCTCCTTCCCTTTAAAGAGAGTGTCATCACACAGGTGAGACTACCTAGAAGAAAACCACTTGTAACTGACATCTCAAATGATAATGAATAGTTTTGTTCCTCACACAGCTGACAAGTACATGCACACAGGATCAGAAGCTGTTTCATAGCATTATGTTTTAATGCACCAAAAAATGCTGCTCCATTTTAACTGATTGCAAATTTCTGTTGTAGACTACCAAACCAAGAAGCTGACTCCACCATGGAGTAAAAAAGACCAAACTTAAAGCCTTGTGCTTCGTGCTCTGAAGTGAAGGACAACTCCAGCTCCCATGCAGACGGTGGGAGCTGTGTGGATAGAAACCTTGATGAATTTTTCCAGCAGCACAAGGCAGCACTGGAGATACTGCCTACAGCCTTGAGCCCCCCATGGCTAACACACATTCCACGGGAATGACCATCCCAATGGATTCAGGGAGCACTGAGTAAGCCAAGATGCTTAGCACTAGAACCTGTAGTAGGGTATTTAAAGTTTCCTCCTCAATTATATTTCCTCATGACTCAGCTGCTTTCAGATTCTAACCTGGCTATAATGAATTCTTTGAAGAGCCCAGAAACTGCAGCGATCAACTTTTACCAGATTCTTAACCAGAGAGAAATGAGCTAAACCAGCCCAGCAAGCTTACGTTTCCTTAACACACTCATTTTTTTATTTCTTAAATAATTTTTCAGCCTCATGACTTATGACTACTAAGTGTAACAGCAGACAGGAAGGAGTCAGACTGCTCACAGTTTTTCACACAGTTATTCACGAGTTGGCTGTTCACAGACAAACCAGATAGATTATCCTGGGAACTGCAGAGCCCTGCTAAGCAGTCCAACCCAGCACCAGTGGAGATGATGAAGCTCCATCCTCATGGATGGCAAGGGCCACCACCCTCGTGCATCAAACTTTTCACCTCAGGACAGTGGCCAGAGCCTGGCTGAAACTCAGTGACCAAAGATCTAACAAGCTTTACTAGCAATGTGTCTTAGCAAGTGCCACATTTGTGATGTTATTTCCCATTGTTTTAATAGTTATGAGCTCATGACTTTTTTTTTTAAATAAAAATAACAATGACAAAAAAAAAAAGCATTATACATGCTTCATTTCTTGGAAAAGAAAGCTCACTTGGAGACTCACAGTGGATGAAATCTATTATTCTCATCTTTCGTCTATTGCAACAAGCACTAAGTTTAGCTTATGAGCCTCAAGTGTAGTTGTCTATAAGTTATTAACCACACGCAGTAAGAAACAATAAAAATCAGGGACAGATTTGCCCAGCACACTCTTAACTCCACCTTTTCAGAATTACAGTCACAAACCACAGGGTGTGGAGAGTAACTTCCTCTACCCAGAGATGGTTAAAAAAAATCCAGATTTGCTACAAATGCCCTCTTAAATAGGTGATGCACTAAACAGTCTTGGAACTTCTCAAATGCTTTGCGTGAGTGGCACATCACATTAACCAAGGAATCCTAATTAGAAAAAATACTCCCTTAGACTGGAAATGAGAAAAAGATAGCTTCAATGCAATAGAGACACAGGTTGATTATTGTTCTGAGGAAGTAATCCATCTGAACATCTCCTCTAGCTCCACTGAGAGGCCAGAAGTTTTGGTCTATTGCTGGTGCACAACTATGGGCAAAGAGACCAGAAAACTTGAGTCCATGTGGTTCAGATTTAAAGTAATGACTTCAGTGGCTAATAAATGTCCCAAAAAAAGGACACAAAGCAAGTTTTTTTCCTTTCTGGGGACAAGCAAACATACTGAATGTTGAAATCTGGAGCAACCCCACCTTCCTCCTCCCTGCCCCAGCCTTTTGCACAGCCTGGAGGTCCATTCCCAGCGGGGCCACAGTGCCGTGTCTGAGCTGGCTCTGCTGCCTCGGGCCAGCCCTCCGTGGATGGCTGCCCAGCTCCCAGCCCAGCCACGGCTGGCAACTCAGCTGACAGGCCCTGAGAGAGGCCAACGGCTGAGCAAGCCATGGAGATTATGGGAAGCTCTTACAACTAGGTGGTCCCTGACATCCAAGCCTTGAGCTTGAGCTCCATCCCAGCACTGAGTATGCCCAGGACTGCAGCCTGTACTCTCCTGCATCTCCTGTGTGCCCAGAGCTTTGGGGTTTGTGCTTGCCTGTCCAGCACCGCCACTACTGCAGGCCTTCATGGAGGTGCTTCACTTTTCCAACAACAAAAGGCACAAGCAGACACAAGGGGAAAAGGCTTTGAGCAATTTGCTTTACTCATCCTACAGTAATGGACAAACAGCTGATAAGGACTGCAGACACAGCTTCCTTACTGTCCAGCCTGGGAGCAGTGCTGGATCCCAGGGCTGGCCCGCGCTCCTAACTCCCACTGAACATCTGAGAAGGTCATCAGCCCACTTCTGTTTGTGTTTATTTCCCCTTGTTAACAACAGGCTGAACAGAGTAAAACTCAGTTCATAATGCTCTTTAAATTCTTTCTCCAGACTGAACTCCAGTTCAGTCCAGGTCTATTTCTGTCTCATCTCTGGGTCTGTGTATTTTGGCACTGCTCCTTCTACACTTGTAATGGCACTGGATAAAGAACGTGCACTGAGGAATTGGGCAGGAACAAATGCAACTACCCATTCCACAGTGCGGCTTTGTGATTAATTACCTTACCATGCTGAAGTCAAATCAAGAAGGATTTAAAACACAATTTTTAATTTACAATTTACACTTAATATTGCATTACAGAATGAACTTATTTACTGTGACATCTAGCATGATTGATTTTGAGCTGCTGTCCACGCCACTGTCAGCTGGGAATATCGAGCTCCACCGTCGGGAGCCTCCTAGCACTGCAGGGTACCACAGCGTCATCCATCAAGCTCCTTCTCCTTCTTCATGGAACTCAGGCTCCCATCATGTCCCCAAATGTACCTCACCATAAGAGGGGTCCAGTGGCTGGTTGGCAAAAAAACTGACAGCTTCTTTTATTTGCAGGATATATTAATTCAAGTACAACGGCTAATTAAAAGCTTCTTCTGCTTGGAAGATTATATTCCCAGACTACTTCCTTCAAAGAGATTTGGAAGATCCTCGGAGAGAGCTACCTTACTGAAGCCAAGTCAGCTTTTTGATCTTGAGACATCAGCAAACTGAAAAGCAACTGGCTCTTTCCTGCTGAAAGCAATGCAGCTGCATTGCTTTCCCAAAGGATAAGGAACTACTAATGCACTCAGAACCCACAGCTACACAAAAGCAGACCCTGTAAGCAAATAAAGGCACCATCAGCAATCTGAGCATCCTGGGAGCAGGATAACCCAGTCCTGCTCTCAGTCTGGGATGAGGGGGAACATTCTACATCCCCATCATGTAGCACAAACCAAAGTCCCAAGGCAGGAATGGTACTTGACAGGGTTAATTACCCCCCCAGTTATTAATAAAGCAGCAGTCAATGTTTTCTTCAAGAAGCCATACTCCTAACAAGCTTTATGGAGACCATGGCACTAATCCATCAGTCCTTAAAAGTGCCAAAAGACCATGGGAACACAAGGACCTCCCAGAGTATGTTCTCATATTAACCCTATCCTGCTCTTTAACAAGCTTATGTTGAGGGTTGCTTTCACATAGTAAAAGTTCATTTTAGAATCATAGGCTTAGGTAGGAAGGGATCTTAAAGCTCATGTAGTTCCATCCCTTGGGCAGGGACATTCCACTATCCCAGGTTGCTCCAACCTAGCCTTGGACACTTTGAGGGATGGGGCAGCCACAGCTTCTCTGGACACCCTGTGCCAGGGCCTCCCCACCCTCACAGGGAACAATTCCTTCCTAACACTGAATCAATGCTGCCCTCTGGCAGTAGGAAGCCATTCCCCCTTGTCCTGTCCATCCATCCGATGTAGAAAGTCTCTCTCCATTTTTCCTGTAGGCTCCCCTCAGGCACTGGAAGGCCACAGCGTGGTCACCACAGAGCTTCTCAACTCCAGGCTGACCAATCCCAATGCTCTCAGCCTTCCCCATAGGAGAGGGGCTCCATCCCCCTGATCCCCTCAGTGGCTCTCCATCTGACCACAGATGCACTATGGTCTATTGGGTTTAAATGGGTCTCTGGAGGTTTCTTTGGCTGGAGGGAGTTACATGGCCTGGGACAAAGCACACTGAGCTTCATATCCAACAATGGTGTTTAAGTTTTAGGCTTTTTTCCCTTAAAAAATACAAGAAAGTAAAGACTGAGCTAGAATTCCTTCAGATGCCAGACACAATCCTTGAAACGCTAATTTTTTTCAGCAAAGTATCAGCAAACCACATAATTACTCAATTAGCCCTAAACAAAGGGAAAAGATAGACACTAAACACAGATCTACCTACTTGAATAATTCAAGCACTACTAAATAGAGCCCCTCAATTTTCATACCAAGCTACTTGTCTCTCAATAGAACACAAGGAAGAAAGAAAAAAGTTCAATTTTGAAAATTCTAGGAGAATAAAACCAAGGTTCTAAGAGATGACCTGTGTGTGCCTGCACACATATATACATACATGTGCATGAATATCATTATTTAGATACTCAAAAAGGCTTTAGGATATATCCAGCTGCCATCCTTTGAGAATCCAGATTTCCAAACATAACAAAAATCACGTAATCTGACGCCAACTGCTGGGAGAAAGAAGTGTCACATTCAGTACAAAATTCAGATATTCTGCATGAGGTTACTCTGTACCTAAAATATTCTTTTTTTCCTTTTTATTACTAGAAATGCATCTGCCTTCTTTCCAAGTAACTGACAGAGTTTTTATTGATTTCAGTCAGAACAGACCCTAGCTCCCGTCCAAGTATTCCACCATAAAGTGAATTGCTAAAGGATTACCAGTGTAAAACCATTTGAAACCTCAACCTTGTCCTTTCAGGCATTACAACTGTACATTCAAATCTCTGTATCATTCCAGATAAGTCTCCACTTCTCAGAACTAATCCATGTGCAGCTGACAGAACATGGAATGTTACAGCAGATAACATTGTCCGTGTACACCAATTATTCACTCTGACAATATCCAATTGGGAATATTATCCCTAGGGCTCAAACAACGGCCCAATGATGCCCCAAATACTGCTGTGAATAAAGAGGCATCAGTTAGTTGAAATTAAAACACCCATTTAAGGATGTTCAAAAAAGGGCTGTTACTGGTGTTCCAGGATAATATGAACTTTCTGGTCTTTTTAAAAATCTATTACTAACTTAAACAGTGAAGACTCTAAACAATTCATTTTCTGTTTCTACCTATCAGACACATTTCTGTTTGAGAAGTTGGATCAGGTGATTTTTTTGAGATGCCTTCTAACCTGGGCTGTTGCAGGACTCTATTGTACAAGAAAGCAATGGGAAAAAGAAGCAGAAAATAAGACTGCAAAATAGCTTATCTGACAGAGCCAACCCAGGAAAAATAGGATACTGAAACATTTTCATTCTATTTTTAAAAATATGTGGTTTGGATTGAAATGCCGATTTAAAAAGAAAGATATAGCAAGTTTTTCATGGCCAGATGAGCTCTCAAAAGCTTCATTACAGCACTGTTTACTTTGGTAACTGGCAAGTCAGCTGGAAGCAACTCTCTCCCATCCCTTCACTTCTGCCTGTATCATTTGTAATTGTGTCATTTTCTAAATGGCACCAAGAAAAACATTTTTAAGCAGAAACCATTCAAGTAAGGGATAAACTTCTTGCAGAAGTCTAGAGAACCAAGGCTGAGAAACTGGAACACTCACCACAACCCAGGGGAAGGGGAAAGGAGTCGGGCCAGGCTGAGCAGTGTCTCCACACTGCCAGAATAGCTCAGTGGTGACACTGGTCTCATGTGTCTCCTCGCTCTCCATGGGCCACAGCAGTCAGAATGCCTTGCCTCTGGTTCTGCCCAGCAGCACGCACAGGGTTCCCTGGCAGCTCTCCTTCCTAAGACAGGCTGCAACCCCCGCAGCTGGGCTGCTGGGAGCCATCTACACAGAGACACGGAGGCTCTTCTCCCCCCTCTGCAGCACTGCACTCATTCCATGGTTTTAATCTGCCAGGAGAACCAAAAAACAGAACTTCTCCCCACAGTAGTCACACAAGCCCTGAGAATGACTATTTGGTAAATGAATCCTGTTGCACAGAAGTCTCACACTCAGTGCTCCTGAGGGTCTGGCTGCAAGACACACATCTATAGTTGTCGCTTTGGAAAGGGAATCTGCACATTCACTGACTTATGTAAACTGTGTGGTATGTAAACAATCCCCCAATCCATGTCTAAGCATCATTTCTGCCCACAGTCATTTGTCATATAAAACTGACATCTCAGTCAGAGAGCGAAACACCTTATAGTAGAGAATCATGGAATCATTTAGGACGGAAAAGCCTTCTAAGATCATCTAGTCAAACCACTGACCCAGCACTGCCAAGGCCACCACCAACCACGCCCACAAGTGACACATCCACAGCTTTTAAGGATGGATGGTGACATTTCCCTGGGCAACCTGTTCCAATGCTTGTCAAACCTTTGAGGGAAGAAGTTTTCTTAATATCAATTTAAATCTCCCCTGGAGCAACTTGAAGCTGTTTCCTCCTGCCTTATTTAACAATATAGCTTTACATGTCAACTGAGAAAAGATCAGAAAGAAGCCCAAAGCAAGAAGAGCCATGCACTTCTTCAGGAAGAATTTCAGGTTGCTTCTCCAGCTCTGAAACAGCATCTCCGGGGGTTCCTCACCAGCAGCTCAGCCACGAACTTAGAGCATGTCACTGTCTCAGTGTGACCTGGATCCATGCATCCTGGATCCTAAAAAGTTCATCAGGTCCTTTCTTCATTATCCTTCAGAGTCTACCTAAACCCTCAAGGGTATGAGAAGTTTCCAAAGCAGATGAGCTGCCCTAGCAAGCTGAAGGACTTGCCCTGAGAGGCTGTGGCTGCCCCATTCCTGGAAGCATCCAAGGCCAGGCTGCGCCCCTTGCATGGGACAGCTGGGGATGGGGGACGCTTGTCTGTGGTGGAACTTGGCATGGTAACCCCTCACCTCCAATCAAGCTGTGAGAAGGACTCCACCAATGGATGATGAACAGGGTCAACTGGCAGACTTTGGGAGGGGCCAAGTACATATAAGAAAAATATTCAAATATGTATGATCACTCATAAATATTCATGTTGCTGATGCAATTCCCAGGTGTATAAAAGGCCGAGCCACCATTTTGTGAACGATCTCCTGGCATTGAGCCACGCTCCCAGCACTGTCCCTTTTGCTTTGTGTGTTTTTATTAGTTCTCAATAAAACTTTTTATAACTCATCCCCACTCAGGGTCTGAGTCGTTTGTAACAAGCTCCCTTACAACCATGCTGCCTTTTGCCAGCTCCTCTACGCAAGCAAGAACTCTGGGCAGCTCATTACAGCAGGATCCACGAGAGCTTAACTGGGGAGCTGCTAATCCGGGCAGCTTTGCCCAGCCTTGTCTGCCCAGCAGCAGAATCCCAGCTGTGCAGATCTCTATCACCTCCGCACATGGGCCCAGTGCCCCTGCACTGACCCCATAGACACAGCACAGCCCAGGGGAGCACTGGGACACCTCACTAGAAGAAAGCTGTTTCAGGGCTTTGGAAGAAGAAAAGAAAGGCATCAGAATATTTCTGCTCTTGATGCAGGTTTCAGTGCTCAGTAGTTTTAAGGAAGCTGTGGAAGAGAGGGAAAAATTAAATAATATCTGTGGGTTGTAAAATTCCACGGAGTTTTACTGGTGTAAAAATGCAAGCATGCTCCAAACTAACTCAAAAAGCAGATGTGAACAGGGAGGGAGGAGGGAAAGAGGATGAGAACATTAACTTTTTTGACCTAATCAGCTAAACAGGAATACATTAGGCAAAACCTTGTTTTCTGTTCACTCATCTTGTAAAATTTGTTTGAAATAATGCCACTATTTATGTTTCGATAGAAATTAATTTAAACTAACTCATTTGTCTTGAACCTTGAATTTCCCAGTTTTACTCTCCATCTGGCCTATCCCAAACAGACTGGAATGTACTCTGACTACTGGAAAAACATGGAACTCTCACAGGGCAATGAAATAATCAATTGCTAAATAATTACTAAACTTACTCTAAAAGAATGATTACAGTTGAAAAATGGAAGCATTTACCATGATGATTGTTTTCACTAAACTAGTTCAGCCTGTTTATACAACACAGAGCACAAAGATATCTTCTCTGGGGAATTTGGATCTGTGACCATAAAGCCATCAAGCTCCAAAAATCAATGTTACCACCTGACTTGTACTGTTTGCGTAAGTCAATATAAAGCATATTTTCTCAGGGTCTGCATTGTGTCTGGAAGAAAACCCACTCTCTGAAATGGCAGGTCCTTTCAAACACAGTCTGACAGCTCACACTGGATATTTGAAGTGGTTGAGGGGAGTTGACTCCCCTCATGAGTCAACACGAGTGAAGGGTGTTGAGCTGCTGCAGCAAGTATAGTCACTGAGGATGCCACCAGTGAATGGCATGGAATCATGGAATGGCTTGGGTTTGGAAGGGACATTAAAGCTCATCTCATTCCACCTCCTGCTATGGGCAGGGGACACCTTCCACTAGGTTGTTCCAAGCCTCTCCAACCTGGCCTTGGACACTTCCAGGGATCCAGGGGCAGCCACAGCTTCTTTGGGCACCCTGTGCCAGGGCCTCCCCACCTTCACATGGAATAACTTCTCCCCAGTACCCCATCTAACCCTGCCTTCTGGCCATGGGAAGCCATTCCCCCTCCAGGCCCTTGTCCCAAGTCGCTCTCCAGCTCTCTTGGAACCCCCTTTAGGCTCTGGAAGGGGCTCTCGGGTCTCCCCAGAAACCTCTCTTCTCTAGGTGAACTCCCACAGCTCTCCCAGCCTGTCTTCAATCCTCCCCTTAGAGACTGCTCGTGTTTTTGCCCTGCTGCACTGCTCAGTGCTCGAGCTGCAAACTCTCTCTGGCCTCCCATCCAGTGTCTTAGAGACATTCACAAACCAACATGGAATTCCTGCATACATCGAGAGTCAAGGCAATTTTCCTGAACATGAAGGCCAAGGAACAAAGATTGCAAGGGCATCACTAATTCTTTAAACAACAGCCTGTTGGGCAGGCTCAAGGCACCATTTTTTTGTACCAACTGCCCACTGGAATATTCACAGTGAAAACTGTCATTTCATGGAATTCAGGAGCTATTCAGGTACAGACATGGACAGTCGTCCAGTCTCTCCTGAAGATCTTGTTCAGGTGTCTGCAGTACAAAATGGTATCCAAATGATTACAGCAGGATGGCTCAGGTTTAAATCACCAGTTCTGCCAAACACCCCCTTTGCTGCCAGAGGAAAATCAGGCCTCACTCAGGAAAACACTTAAGGATATGTGAAAAGGGTATCAAAATCAACAGAATATATATAAAAACATTCCAAAGTGTTTTGCTTAACTTTGTGCCTGAGGTCTCCAAACTAAATGAGGTGGCGTTTCCCATCTCCTATCCCTTCTTTATCCCTAGAGCTGGGGCTGGATATCCTGGGCAGGATTATTTATCATCACATGAATGTAGCAATACTATACCAGCATAAGCCCAACTGTAAAAATGTTAAGACAAATGTTATGGATTAATTCTGGAATGATTACAAGGCCCAAGACCCCAGTGTCCAGCTAAACTATATAAACACAGATAAAACTGTCCAAACTGCAAACCTGAATAATAAACCCTATTTAACTAACAGAATAGCCTAGATGAAATTCCAGCTGTCCTTCACACATGATAAATTAAAATACTCTGTAAGAAAGTTCAGTGTACACTTCTACAAAGGAAATATCAACAAAACCAGGAAAAATTTAATTTATTTCATTCTCCTAAGTCACATCTCACATTTACTGAGCCCTTCCAAACACGTTATGTTGCTGATTAGCAGTAATGCCTTAAGGTACTCTTTTTTCCTTTTTTCTGATCTTTGGAGTTAAAAACTGCTTTAAAACATCACTGAGGCACATAATTCTTACTGAAAGATAATGTCGGGGAGCACCCTGTAATTTAAAACACTGCACTTCTAATGGACAAAATTGAGTCAAGTAGGAAAAGCAGGATGGATTCAGATCTCAGCCTGAGCACAATCAGACTTCAAACAGGGCTGAAAAAATGAAAACCAGCTGAGCTAATAAAAACCAGACCCTGCTCAAACAATCTTTCATCAAGTAAACTTCACCTATGTTGTTACTCTTGGAATTTGGTAAAGTAGGAGGAGCCAGCAAGGTCTGAAGACAAGATGAGAAAGGATATTTGGGAAGGATGTAATATTTAGCAAAATAAGATGGCAGACAACCAAAGCCAGACTCTGAGCTCAGTTGTACTGGTGTAAATCCAAACTAGCATCACTGACTGTAATGGAATTACTCTGGATTTACTCCATGTTAACTGAGATCAAAACCTGATCACAGACAGAATATCAAACTGGGAAAAAAAGGCCTTTATATCTACAGTATGGGACATTTCATTGCAAGTAACTAAGCAAGTGTTTAATGCTTAACATTAAACAACACAAGGTGATATGGACTTGAGTTATCCCATAAATACCCACAGCCAAAATTCTCTACAGAGCGAAAAGTTTTATGTACTTCAAATCTACCTCTAAGCAAGATTTATGCAAATTAATGAGTTAATTCAAAACATGCTTCATTTATTCAGTGCTTTTCTTATTTGCTTGTTTTGTAGAAAGGACAGTTTGAAATTAATCAAGACTCATCCCCACAAAGCAGGAATGCAACAGCATCTCTTCAGTTGCCCCCCTTGTATCCTTTCCAGAAAGGCATACAGACTCTTACCATTTGCTAAGGGGCAGCTCCAGCTCCAGACTGTACCACACACCTCCAGACTGGGGAGTATTTCTGCGCCTCCCCTCTAAACAAAGTCCCAGCCACAGGTACACATCATACCGGTGGCTGTGACAAACCACCAAGGCATTAAAAGATTTGCTTGATGTGGTGAAATTGCCATTTATTCAAAATGCAATTTAGCCAACAGTTATTATTTTCACCTCCCTACACCACGACTCATTTGGGTAACAGAATGACATTCAAATCAACTTTGGAAGGTAGAGAAAGGGCCAACGTTTTACAGCAATGACATGATCCCCACTTTTCACACCCTAAGCATAAGCCACAGCAGGAATATTGAGAACAAAGCTTGACACACAAAGCAGCCTCATTTTTCCCCCACTGTCAGCATTCACAGAGACTGTCCAGATTCTCCCTCATACACAGATCCCACGTAACTCAGTCCTTCCAGTTCATTAGCACTAGGGATGTTCCCTCCCTGCTGCAGCTCTGCCAGCTAAGCCCACTGCCAGTCCTGCTGGCCAGAACCACCACAACTCAAGCCCTCACCTCCTCTGCTCAGCCCCAGGGTGGCTCATGCACTCTAACCAAGCTCCCAAAACTGAAGAGCTTCTTCAGCCTCTGCTAACCTGGACTGTTTGGGAATTAATCTGGGATTGCCAAGCAGCACACATGGCTGGGGATCAGAAAAAGCCATGACCTTAAAGAAGAGGGAAGCAGGAAGCAGTGCAGAACAATAATTATTTTGTCCACTACAGTTACAACTTTAGGAAAGTGTAACTTAACGGATTCAGGACAATTTCAGAAAACAAAATATCAGGGTCAGTTGGTCCAATTTTGACCCAGAACAAAATCTACAGAAGTACTCACTCCCATGGCCAACATGTGAAGTGGGAATGAGATGTGTCCTAGCTACCAGCCTCATTCAGGCTGAGGCAAACACCACCTGGCAGGTCAAGAGAGGGGGATTCTCCCCTCAATTCCCCTCAATTCTGCTCTGGTGAGACTCCATCCACCCTTAGCACAAGAAAGACATGGAGACATGGACCTGCTGGACAGAGTCCAGAGGAGGCCATGGAAATGCATCCGAGGCTGGAGCACCTCTGCTCTGGCACCAGCCTGGGAGAGCTGGGGGTGCTCACCTGGAGAAGAGAAGGCTCCAGGGAGACCTTACAGACCCTTCCAGGGCCTAAAGGGGCCAGGAGGAGAGCAGGAGATGGACTTGGGACAAGGGCTTGGAGTGACAGAAGAAGGGATTGCTTAGAGCAATCTGAACTGGAGCAGGGTGTCCCTGCTCATGGCAGGGAGCTGGAACTAGATGGTCTTTGAAGTCCCTTCTAACCCAACCCATTCCATGATTCCGTGTTCCCCTGCACAAACCTTTTTGTGGGTAACACAGCACCTCTTTCAGAGCAAGAATATATTCTCTTTAGCACCAGCACACTTCACCACCAGGATCCAGTGTGTATATGCAAAAGATACTCCAGACTGCCAAGAAATCTTGAGATATGGAGGGGAGTAATTGAGAAGGGACACTGAACCCCTGAGAGAAAAGGGTCAGTGGAAATTTTGAGGAAGTGATGGGCTGAATACAGAGACAAAGAAGATAAAAAGATGAGGAGTCAGACAGACTAGGAAAGAAATGAAAAGAAGGAATAAACATTTCAGGGAGAAAAAAGTGATTTGTGGTTTTGTGGTTAACACAGAGAACTGTGACTCAGGGGTAGGTCACATGAATTCCCTGTGATTTGATTCAGCTTATGTAAAATTTAAAAAGGGAAAGACATGACCAAAACAAAACAAACAAAAAACCCAAGGCTCAAAAAAAAAAAAAGAAATCAAACCAACAAAACAAAGCAAACCACACAGATACTGAAATATCCTAAGACATTGAGATGTAGGGATTTAAGTGGTGTGCTGTTCAATCAGGAGTAAACAATCCTGGCCAAGCACCACTGCCTAAGCAGCTTGTTATGTTCTCCAAATGCTGTAGGAGAGTAGCCCAAATGTTATCCCAGCCAGTGCACACTGTCTTAATTCAACAAAGTACCAGGGCATCACCAGGGACATCACCCTGGGTTCTTGTTGTGTTTCTGGTACTCAGGCTCTGGTACATGACAGCAGTTAGTCAGGGATGCACAAGGATGCTAAAGATCTCTAATTAAAAATCCCACCACTATTGTATTGGTGTAAGTAACAGAAAATGGGAAAAGATCTGCCCAAAGATGGGCAGAATCACAGGTTCTTTGCCTGGGTGCTCCAGCTATTGCTCTTTTACCTAAAATTGTGTGCTTGTCCAAACATTTCCTCTATTTGCAGCCTAAAAACCTGGCTCTGACACAGTAGCCTAAAGTCATAATCTCATGAAACCTTAGTAAACAGAAATACAAATTAATATGGGGGCATAAAAGAAATTACAGTACTCCTAGCTGTCCTAAGACAGAGCCCATCATTTTTCTTGCACAGTTTTCCTCCTCTTCTTCTGTTCCTCGCTAAGTTCCAACAGCAAAAGCATACTACTCAAGTGAACTAAGACCTCACTAACTAAACAAAAAGCTCCATCCTTTGGAAAACAGACTCGGACATACCATTGCAGAGCTTAAGAGAACTCAGGAAATGTTTCAGAGATATTCAGCATCCCCAGAGACACTTCAGCTCATGAAAATACACTGGTGTCCAAGGCATGAAAATTACAATGGCTTCCTGCTGACCACCCCAGCCCCAGGCTAGGAATCTAATTTAAACAAGCTGGCAGGAGTCCAGCAGTAACCTACAGTCACAGCTCAGAGCTGCTATGCCGAGCAAACAGCCCAGACATTTAGCAGGGACTACAGCAACACAAGACATTCCTTCATTTTCATTCCATGCTGCAAACCCACCCCCACTCACTCCACTTCAGCAGCATTTTTCCAGGCTGAGAACTGGGGTACTGTTCTGCTTTGGTTACCTCTCATTGCTGAGCAAGCTCTGCTGCTTGTAATTTATCCCATAAAGTTGATATTTGGCTCCACTATGCATCAGGCTACATGAAATTGGCTTTTAATGCTGCATAATATTCATTCATTGTACCTATATCACACACTTACTGGCCTATTCCCAAGAGCAAATGGTAAGGAAGCCACGATTCCAGCGAGAATGGATGAGCCTGCTAACAGGGACACATCACTGAGAGTAAATTCAACGCTTTCTGGTTGTTTGCAATGTTTGACGCATGCTGGCTCGCTGTCTGGGAATATGTCATTTCCAAAAACACATATATCTTACCAGTAATGCCTGTAGACTGCAATCTAGGCTAGGAATGTTGTAGGAGAAGGGGCACAACTTGGCAAAGCAGTCAGAGTGAAGAGGAGTACCAAGGTGCCAAAGCAAATCAAGATGGAGGAGCACAGGGACACAGAACAGTACCTGAACACACACAGCCTGTTTACATTGGCAGCACACGGCACCAGGTGCATCCCAGCCCCTGCCTGGGAATTGTCCCATGGCACTATCTGCCCGCCCTGGAGCTGCCAGTGTCACTCCTTCAGCTGACACAGAAGGGGTCTCCAAACACCCAAGGTTCAAACCCTGCCAATAATCTGTGGAGAGGGCAAAGGAGGTGCACGAGCTCCTGAGTAGCCCCGTGATCAGACACACACCAAGGCCCTCAGCAGGGCAGGCTCACAGGAGCCCTCAGGGTGTGCTGGGCTGCCCAGCCAGGGGCCTTCTTCAGCTGCTGATGGGAGCCAGGGAACCACCATGTGGGAATAACCTATTGCCCACAAGAGCCCTTGGTATCCATGTGGTAGGATGAAAACCTAGGTGTGAAGCAAACCTCAGGGACTATTATGTGGACAGTCAGCCCAGCGCAGAATGTTAGAAAGAAGAAAACCTCTCAATTAACTTCCTATATTCTAAAGTCAGGGCTTTGACTGAACTAACCTTTGCTTCCCCTACAACCAGTGAAAGCAAATGACATCTCCAAAGAGTATTTGAAAATTCACAGGGGATTAATTGCTCCTTAAGGTGCCAGTTTCATTTTGTGATTTACAGAAAGAGCCTCTGGGTCACCAGCCCCTCAGCTGAGAGTCTTCAGTGAAGTGCCTGAAGTGAAATGGGACTAATCCTGTCCTCAGTGCCATGGCTTCATGTATCTTGACATAACATGATCCCATCCAAGTGCTTCAGAAACATGAAGTCATGGTGCTTCTCCTCTGGCAAAACCAGTTACCAAAGAGTATGGTGCTCATGTCCCTCAAAAAGCAACAAAAAAAGCTTAACCATGGATCACAAGGGGATATGCCTGACCTAAACCATTCTGATCCCCCTTAAAAATGCAACACTGCAAACAATCCCTTTGCAAAATGCAAATCTTGGACCCAGAGTTCACCCAACAACAACTGCACAGCATGAATTCAGTGCCAGCATCACTGAAGGATCTCGTAAATCTGATCTCAGAGCAGCACACCTCAAACAGGAAATCCTAAACACCAGCAATGGTTATAAAAAACACATTATGTTCAACAATGTAAGTGAGGGGTAAAACATTCTCCCTGGCTGGAGTAATGAAGCACAAAAAGCAGCCAGCCCAGAGCATATTTCATTGAATCCATCCTATTCCTTCTAACAAAACTGCTGATTACCAAGGCATGGTGAGCTGATCAAGTAACACCATCACTCTCTTTCAACAGAGAAATTGTTTTGCTATTTGCAAACTGAAAAACATATGTTCTCAATATTTCCTCTGATGCATGTGTCTCCTTCAAAACCAAAGCCACAGCATATGCCAACAATTAAATCATTGACTGGAAAATATATACCAACTGGCATCTGAGGGCTCTCTGTCTAAAGGGTTCCTCCTGCCAGGCTTTAGGCCACATTCAAAGTACATTAACTAAATGAAATATCTGCTCCTTTTCCATAGTCTTCAATCTGGTTTAGCCAGATCCTCCCCTGAGTGGAATCCACTCTAGTATGAATTCCAAGCAGCCTCTGATACACACACAAAGGATAAAGGACAATGAAGAAAAAAGATGACAGGGACCTCAAGTCATAGAATCACAAAGTACCCTGAGTTCATAGGGACCCACAAGGATTATCCAGTCCAATCCCTGGTCCCACACAAGACACCCCAACAACCCCATCCTGTGCCTGAGAGCATTGTCCAAAAGCTCCTGGAGCTCTGGCAGCCTTTGGGTCCTGACCATTCCCTGTTTTCACAGTACAGGGGAAATAGCTCTAAGATTTCTAAAAAGTTGGTCCAGCAGGATGCAGAATGAACATTGCACGATGCATTGAAAAAAATCACCAACCCAGTAGAAACTCCTTTTGCTCCCCATCAGTTAAAAAAAGCTCAAACACAACTTGTATCAGCACAGGGAGTCCCATCACTGCATGCCCCCTCTGCAGGACAGGTAACACACAGCACACCTCTGCATCACCCAACAGTGAGCTTCCAAAGGCACCTGGGCATGGCCTCATGCCTGCTCCTTATCAAGTCAGTACTGCTGGACAGCAGTGCAGCACACAGAGCAAGAATTAAGGACCAAAGTGTCAGTTTCACCAGTTTTCAGGTCTTGGGTGGTTCTTTTCCTTCGTTCTGTCCTGAGAACTCAACTTCATTCTCTTACCTAAAGGCATTCATTCACTATTAATTCATGTCCAGAGAAGGGAACAGAGCTGGGGAAGGGGCTGGAACTGCAGAAGTGGCTGAGAGAGCTGGGCAAGGGGCTCAGCCTGGAGAAAAAGAGGCTCAGGGGGGACCTTGTGGCTCTGCACAGCTCCTGACAGGAGCTGGCAGCCAGGGGGGTTGGGCTCTGCTCCCAGGAACAGGGACAGGAGGAGAGGGAACGGCCTCAAATTGCTCCTGGGGAGGTTAAGATTGAATATTGGGAAAAATGTCTTCACCAGGCACTGGAACAGGCTGCCCAGAGCAGTGAAGGAGTTGCCATCCCAGCAGGTGCCCAAAAGACATGTCAATATGGCACTTGGGGACATGCTTCAGTGGTGAATATGGCAGCATTGGATTAGTGGTTGGACTCAATGATCTTAAGAAGTCTCATCCAACCTCTTAACAATTAACCTCTCTTAATAATTCTATTATTCTAATTCCCCACAGCAAAGACATATTTTTCCTAGTTTTCCTCTAGGATTGGCACATGAAAAGAGGAAGCTCAGCATCTCAAGAGAGAAATACTCTGATTGGTCTCCTTTTCAACTTTCCTGTCATATTTCTGTGACAATTCTCTTTACAATCAACACTATTGCCTCAGTTAAAGTGAGATAAAGATGTGTACAATATTCATGGCTCCTTATTTACTTCATTACCATGCATTTTCAGAAAACAGTTGTTTTCTACAGATGAAAATGGGACACTTATCAGCCTCAGGGAGGGACAGTTTATTCAAAGCTTAAAAGTACTTGAGGATCTGCATCAAATATCTGCTTTTCATACAGCAGTAGGAATGTGATTTGTGTGCATTTAAACCAATCCAGGAGATGCAATGCAGCAGTAGAAATTGCTCTTTGCTTTCCATACCAGAGAGCTCCCATCAAGACCCGTAGCCAGTGTTAAACAATTACTGCCATGAACAGGATTAATTTGCCTTCTCTGTGTGATTGTGTGAAATACAAGCTGCTGTAACCCCTGGGAGATAAATTCAGAGTGCAGGAAAGAAGAGAGGAAGGTGAATGAGGAAGTTTCTTTGTTTAAAAAGTGGTTAAGAAACTGGGAGGAGATCCCTCTGTGAATTGTACCTAAAAGTTGAGTTAACAAGGGCACTGTGACTTCTACATGGGACTCAACAGGTGAAGTATCCTCTATGCAAATTCCAGCTCCAGGGAAAAGGTGCACACTGCTGACAAACAGCAAGGCTCACCTGATAAACGACATCAGTAGTAATTAGAAGGACAGAATAGCACTGGAATACATTGTTATTGAGCTGCAGAGCTTCCCTTGGAATTACAACCACTTGGAGCCAAAGAGAGCAAAGCAAAATAGAACAAGTAGCTTCTAAATTCTGTAGGCAACAATCTCAAATGTAACATGAAAAATAATTTGTAATTCAAAGCAGAAAAGAATTATGTATTTGAGGCATTATCATTTTTTTCCCAAGGAAAGAATCTCTACTGTATCTTCAAATAAAAACAGGGAGAATAACCCCTTGCCAGAAGGATTCAAGAACCAGAGGGGAAATTCACCCTTGTGCATACCTTCTGGGCTGGACATGCAGAGTTAAGACAGCAGAAAAATAAGTTGTAAATGATGCTCTAACAGGCTTTTGGATCTTGTCTCAACATTTTGGCTGCCTCACAGATTTTGGAGCTTCTGGCACTGGCAATACTTACTGTCATCTCTAATCTATATAAGCAGCTACTTTTAGAGGGACCCCAGATAAATCCTTCTAGAGGAACAAGAAAACATCCATGCAATCACAGGGAATTCATTTTACAGATATCACAATGTCTCTGTTAATGGCAACAATAAGGTTTCAAACACTCATTTCCCACAGGCTCAGTACAGTTATCCCAGAAGCCTCCGAGATGGAAAATGTCTTTAAGTGCTTTAGATTTCATCCTTATCAGCCCAGAGCTCTTCACTTACAGAGCATTGGTGACAGCCACTCACCTGATGACAGCAACAATAACACTTGGTAATGGTACCAACACTGAGCAGTTTTTGAGCCTTAGGGAAGCAGTATTTCCCATTGAAATTGTCACTTGTGAAATATTAATAGCAATACTTCATCGGTTTTAGCACAAAAGAGCAGAATTCCCAATTATTATGCCCAAGTCTGCTTATCATTCACCCTCAGACATACCAAGGCTGCACTGAACAGTTGTACCTTTACACTGCCTCTCCTGAAACACCAAGGAAAAAACTCAGAATTTGGACATTATTGCTCATTATTGCTGTCACTGTGTATCTAAGTCCAAGATAAACCAGCTTCTAAAAAACCCCAAATCCTTACACATCCTTGAGTTTTCAGATGGGATGTCTACAAATTTGAGGCCACCAAAACACAGAGCTCTGACAGATCAGCTGTCACCAGCTTTAATCTTGTATTCTGTGATCCATCAGAAGAAGAGGGAGATGAGACTTCCCAAATTAGCACCTTTTTTCCCACTTTCAATATTGGTAGCAATATAAGAGCCACTCAACTCTCAAGTAAGACAACTACTTGAATTAAGTGGAGAGCATAATTTTCTTGGTTTCTGACCTTACTCTTTTCAAAGAGAATTGAGGCAATTCTTCTCTGTCTGTTGTGGTTTGGCACTGGCCCAATGCCAAGCACCCAAAAGAGTCGCTTGCTCATCCTCCCCTGCCACAGCTGGGCAAAGGAGAGGAAGAAAAAGTTAACAAAGTCCTTGTGAATTGAGATAAGGACTGGGAGAAAACACTTCAAGGGCAAACTTAAGGTTGCAAAGTGAACTTTATTACTAACAGAACCAGAGGAAGATAAGGAGAAGTAAAATAAGCCCTTAAAACACCTTTTTCCCCCAGCCCTTCCCTCCCTCCTTCCCACGGACAGCACAGGGAGACAGGGCATGGGGGTTTTGGTCAGTTCATCACTGAGATTTTCCTCCACTGCTCAGGAGAGGAGCCCTTTCCCTGTGAGACTGTGGGGTCCTTCCCACAGGAGACAGTTCCCTGTGAACTTCTCCAGCTGCTCAAGAGCAGCAGCCAAACCACACCAGCCACAAGGTGAGTCCCTCCCATGGGCACACAGCCCTCCCAACACTGCTGTGGCGTGGGGCTCTCTTTCCACGGGCTGCAGTCCTCTAAGGACAAGCTGCCCTTGAGAGGGCCCCTCTCACCTGGCCAGAGGGCCTCCTGCAGGGATCCACCTGCTCTGGCATGGGCACCTCCCCACTGGGCTGTGGGGGGATCTCTGCATCCCCCATGGATCCCCATGGGATGTGGGGGGATCTCTGCATCCCCATGGATCCCCATGGGCTGTGGGGGGATCTCTGCATCCCCACGGATCCCCATGGGCTGTGGGGGGGGGATCTCTGCATCCCCACGGATCCCCATGGGCTGTGGGGGGATCTCTGCATCCCCACGGATCCCCATGGGCTGTGGGGGGATCTCTGCATCCCCCATGGATCCCCATGGGCTGTGGGGGGATCTCTGCATCCCCATGGATCCCCACGGGCTGCAGGGGCATAGCTGTTTCACCCTGGTCTCACCACAGCCTGCAGAGGAATCTTGGCTCTGGCCCCTGGAGCACCTCCTGCCCCTCCTTCTCCACTGACCTTGGTGTTGCCATGTTGTACCCCTCACATGTTCTCACCTCCTCCTCTTCTTGGACTAGGAGCAAAAGTCCACGACTATGTTTTGATTTTCTTATCTAAATACATCATCACAGAGGTGTTACCAGCCTCTCTCATTGGCCCAATTTTGGCCAGCAGCATATCCAGCTTCAAAACCATCAGAGATTGGCTCTGCTGGACATGGTTGGAAGCTTCCAGGAGCTTTTCACAGGAGCCATCTTTGTGACACCCTTGCTACCAAAAATCAGATTATGCAAAACCAATACATTATCCTATAAAAACTATGGGATCTTGATAAGTACCCAGTACAAAGTATTTGCCCACAGAAACTTCACTGGTAAGCAGCTTATATCTTCTGGGCAACCTAATAATTTGTCTAGTTCAAACAGAAGACAGTTTTTAAACAGTTTTAAGCAGTTTTACCTACTAAGGAAGGGAGGGAGGCCTCTGGAATATGGACAGGAACACAGGATCATATTCCTCTCCCTCTTTCAGCTGTCTCCCTTTTCATTAAAATCATAAAATCACAGGCTGGCTTCGGTCGGCAGGGATCTTAAAGCCCACCAAGATCTTTCTTCCACTCTCCCAGGTTGCTCCAAGTCCCATGCAAACTGGCCTCAGACACTTCCAGGGATCCAGGGGCAGCCACAGCTTCTGTGACACCAATCTTTTCTCATGCTGCCCCCATCCCACTTCCGTGGGGTGGGCAAACTCAGATACCAGTACACAATACCACTTTTCCCTTAAACTTGTTCTCCCTGCTTTGAAAACCACTGCTACAGGAGTGTTTCTCCACAGCCATGTTCCTGTTCTTTACTTAAACTAATAACAAGTCTTGAAGTACTTCTTCCACCCCCCAAAGGAAGCAGAAGGAATGGTGAAGACAATGCCCCTCTTCTTCAGGCTATACCAGAAGGGTCATTCTTCATCTTCTCCAACTGATTTACACACATTCAGCCTCTGCCTGAGAAATTTAGACATCCATAAATCTGAGAGTAAAGCCCAAGATCAAAGACCTGAAGTGACAGAAGAATGCAGAAGTGCAGGGCAGCACATGGGAGAAGGGCTGTCAGGAGAGCTGGATGTGAGAGGCAGAGGCAGTGACATCAGCTGTGACACCATCCAGCTGAGGGTACAGCAAGGACACAGGAGTGCCTTCCCCTCTCCATTATCCATCTGCATACCCACAGTACTTTTTCTGCCAGGAAGTCTGAAAAACTTTAACTCCACTAATAGCCTAATTTTAATTTCACAGAATTCCTCCTCTGGAAAAAACATTACTTCTTCATTATAACTTCTAAAAAAATCTATCAAACCTGCAAAACCCAAAGTTCCCAGACTTTTCATATGACCTCCTGAATTTGATCCAAGCTAGTATGTGGCTCAGCAGCCTAACCATGTTACAGACATAACCCTGCCAGTCTGTTAAAGGAGACTCCAGTTAAACATAACTAAATGCTTCACTATGTGCATAACTTTACTTAAAATAGTAAAGAGCTTCACTCTCTCAAAAGAGAGGAGTGGGATCAAGGAAAAAAAAATATTCCTTGTTCACACACTTACTATGTGACTTAAGTTCAATACTGTTTTCCCATCTAAAGTAAGCATTATTAATGTTTCCCCTTTTCTCACACAGTGTTTTCTATTTGATTTGTAAGAAAAGGGTCAGGAGATGCTCAGAGTTCTGTAGACATTGCAGACTATGAACAGGCAAACACCATTCTCTACCCTAGAAGTCCAGAGGTTACATATTCCCTTCATTTTTGTCTTAATTAATTACTGGAGTTTGGTCTATAGAATAGCCATTCACACTAAAGGAATGCTTGATTAAATCACACAGAGTGAGTTATGACTGGTATAATTCCATTAGCTTTAGAGAAAAATAATAGGGATGAATTAGTCCTCTCAGGCTTATTTTCCATTCCAAAATTCCTTAATGGCATAAAGAAAAAATAGCAAAGCTGGCCACAGATGTTAAATAAAGACATTCCAAGTCCAATCCCATTTCCACAGGATACAATGGGAGTTAGTAGGACATCAGGACCCACAACACGCAACTACAAAAGCATTTGCTGATCTCCAGCTTTAGCACCAGTTCAAAATTTTCCTGTGCCAACTCTTCTTAAATTTGGGACAATTTTCCACCCCCCACGCCAGTTTCTCCATTGAACACAAGTCTGGCAAGAGCTTTCTTAGTCAACAGCCCTTTTCACTATCTACAAAAGTTCTGTGATCACACTTAAGCATTGAAAGCCCACAATAAAAAAATTCCCAGTAATCTGTTAAAGCACTGGACATGGTTATTCACAAAGTAGAATCCAAAGCAAAAGGTTTTTCCAGAGTTGAACTCTCTGCATCCCACCAGATGGTACACGGTATAGAAATGTGAAACCCATGACAAATTTTTCCGTAAGCCATAATTCTGTGCCAAAAGCCTCAGGTTTGATACTAAAAATATACTTGTATTCCTGTTTCACCAAAATCCCACTGCAGCAGGGAAAACACGACATTTAAACCTACCATCACACACCCCAGTGCTTTGGCACATCACAATCATGGAATCACAGAACCATTCAGGTTGGAAAAGACTTTTCACATCATCAAGTCCAACCATCAACCCAACACCACCACCACTAAACTCTGTCCCCAAGCACCATATGCACTTGGTTTTTGACCACCTCCAGAGAGGGGGACTCCACCACTGCCCGGGGCAGCCTGTGCAAATGCTTTGCAGCCCTTTCTGTGAAAAGGTTTTCCCTAATGTCCAACCTGAGCCTCCCCTGGCCCAGCCTGAGGCTGTTCCCTCTCCTCCTGTCCCTGTCCCAGGCAGCACAGCCCGACCCCTCGGCTGTCCCCTCCTGTCAGGAGCTGTGCAGAGCCACAAGGTCCCCCCTGAGCCTCCTTTTCTCCAGGCTGAGCCCCTTCCCAGCTCCCTCAGCCCCTCCTGGTGCTCCAGACCCTTCCCCAGCTCCATTCCTTTCCTTGGACAAGCTCCAGTGCCTCAATACAGCACTAACAACACTTTGAGTTATTTAAAAATCCTCCCATATTCTGCTAGACTGCATTTATACCAAATCACTTACAATCCAGCTTACCCTGTGGGATGCCAAGTGCACTCTGCAATACAAACTAGAAAAACAAAAGAATTCAAAACCAAATCCACACCCAACTTAAATTGCAATTACCTATCAATAGTGTATCTGCATCAGGGCACCTTTATACAAAGAGAAGCTCCTTGGATCTGAGCCCCAAATGTATCTGTACCCTTGTAGAGTCCCATGTGCCCCAGGGACCACAGCACCTCACCAAAACATCCAGAAAATTTGCGTGTGAGGCAGCTACATATAAAGCTCTTTTTTGGAAAAAGATTTAAGTGAATAACAGCACATCTTGTGAAAAAAAATAGCTTCATGCTCATTAATTCAGTTGAGCAACCTTCAGAAAGAACAACACTAGGTAAATGAATTGGATGCCATGAAATAGTTGCCAAGCAATATTTTTATGAGGTTTTTGAGTGAAGTTACTTCTCTATAGATTGAAAAAAAAGAGGCTGAAGTGGTCACAACAGCATTTCTTACATTTTCTTTTCAAGTGCCTCAGCATGGTCATCATCAGGTGTAGGGTACAGATGACCAGCAGTCATCTGGACCTTACACATACATGAAATTCAAGACATTGGCCTGTGGTGTGTCTTTCTAACTGAGAAAGACCAAAAAAAAAGTAGTTTTCAGAAACCAGGACAAAATGAAGTTGAAAATTGTCCATCCTCCACTTTGAGAGAGCTCCCTGCCCTCACAAGTTATCCATCACTCTAAGAAGCAAGGCCCCCTCAGGGAAGCTGGACTTCCACACAGAGAGGTGTAACAGGATACTCTGAGGCACGTTTGCCAGCAGCTCTGGGCTGGGCAGGTCAGTTCTCTGCAGGTTTAAGTTTCAGTCACTCCACTGAATGAAGTCTAACAGTTGCCAAGGAAAGGGATCTCCTGTGCAAGGAGAGGGAATGGGGGAGGAGGCAAGGAAGCAAGGAGTCAGTGAGTGGGAAAATGTGACTCAAGCAGGGGAAGGTGGCAGTGGATCTGTTGCTGGTGAGGTTTGTACAGAGCAAGGAGGGGTGGTTACAGCAAAGCATGGTCAAAGGAGTCAGTCTGGAACACAAGCAAAGAACCTGGAGAGGCAGTGGGAGCAAAGACAGTGAGGAGGACACAAAAAAGGACTGAAAAGGTGAAAGTGACCAGAAGAAAAATTGAATGGAAACATATGAGATGAGAAAGCAAACAGGAGCTATTGAAACAGACGAAGGGAAAGTGTCTGTGATGAAAACTAAGCACAGGACTACCCATGAGAGAAAGCTGAGACTTCTTTCTACTGAGCATGCACAAGAACAAAGGACCACCACACAAACCTGCACATTAGAAGTGCACCACACAAGATCTTCTTGCTCTTGTGGACGGAATAGTTACTCAATCACTCTGAAAAAGAGAACTATCAACTCCTACCCTGAACCCCTCCTTTCTGCTCACTAAAGTGAGGATAAGCTAGCATTGAGAGAAAATCAAACCAAAACACTCCTAACCCATCCTCTTTGATTTTCTGACCATTCCATGGAAAAAGAGCTCCAAAGAGGTGAACTTGATTTTCCAGAAGGATATAAAAGAGTTCTAGGTTCTACACTTGACCCAAATCTTTCCCTTCTTGTTTATTTCTGTGGCATGATGCTTTTTAAGTCCCATATAAGTTTGTTCCATAAATTAACAAAAAACAGGGGGACAGGGGGAACAGAGGGAAAACAAAAAGAAAATGACACCAAATGTGGAAACAGTAAGGACCTTTTTGTGGTAGAACACTCTGATACCACAATGAAGAACTCTTTGTAAGAAAAAAAAGAGAACTTATACAAGCTATTCCCTCTAATTTTCTAAGCATTTGGTTTAATGTATTTACACCAATAGCAAACATATATCTTGTAAGCAAAAGTATCTGTGACTGGGGGGAAATAGAGAGGATGTACACTTTTTTTGCTGACATTCCTGCAGAAATGGAACTCTTAAGCATTGAGCATATTCTGATATATTCCATGGGAACTAAAGCCAAAAGATCAAGGGCTTTTTCCCACTTTCTGGTTCTTTTTTCCTTTTTTTAAGAGAGTTTTTACTGCACAGTACAGCACACATCACCAGCCTGAGGCATCCTGTTCCTATTTCCTCTTCAAGTCAACAGAAGAATTTGACAAGCAAAGAGGAAGAAAGCCAGAGAAAATGGATAGGAAGGGAACAAAAAACAGATGCTGAAAGAGAGGAACACACGATGTACAGCAGAAGGGAAAAAAAAAAAAAAGAAAGAAGACCCCAAACAAAAACAAACAACAACAAAAAAACCCCACCATGTTAATTTCTCTGCAAGTTTCTGAATGTAAACATGGGATCATAAAACAAGAGGAAGAGTGCAACTGCATTATTCACGTTCTTAAAATAACTCAGTAGCACCGTTACTACTACACGTGCAGTTCAGTGACGCTACTTCAGCTCGTATCTGGACAATTAAGAGGAGTATTTGATCCCTTAACTACTCCTTGGTGCACAAAGCGCACTTAGAGCCCACTCCAGTCTATCCTGAAGGCTTTGGGAAGCTTTGCAGTAAGATAGGGAGGTGGTGGTCACAAAATGTTACTCGCCCTCGGCAGGGAAACGCATGCGGCAAGAACGACTACGACGGGACAGGAATACTTAGGCTCCAGTCCCTGCAAGCGCAGGAAACCCAATCTTTTGCCAGCCCTCGGGAGCTCCCTGCTGCCCGCCCCAGCCAGGTCCCGCTCGGCCCTACCTGGGTCGTGGAACGGCACCAGCGCGAAATTGTACAGCGGCCGCTTGGGTCTCTTCAGCGATGTCTCCAGGATCTTGGATGCGCCCTCGATAACTTGCACCAAGTCGTCGTACATGGAGCCGGTGACATCGAAGACGAAGGCCAGGGTGGAGGCTCCCTCGGGCACCGCCTCGGGCTCGGGCACGGCGCGGGCGCTCAGGGCGAGCAGCAGCAGCAGCACCGTGCCCGGCGCCCCGGGGCTCCCACCGCCTGCCATCGCGGCGGCACCCCCGGGAAAGGCACCGGGGGCAGTCGGGCCGCGGGAACGGAGACAGACCGCGGAGAGCGCGGGGACAGAGCGGGACGAACCGCGGAGAGACCGGGGATGGATCCGGGACGGACCCGGGACGCACCCGGGAGAGCGCGGGGATAAACCGGGACGGAGCGGGGAGAGCGCTGGGATGAACCGGGGAAGCGGGGACTGATCGAGGGGAGCAAAGACCGAGCGGGGAGAGGGGAGAGCGGACCCCGTCGCCCACCGCCCGCTCCCCTCAGGCGCGGCGCAGGAAGCGCCGCCGCTTTTGTCTGCGCGCGGCTGCGGCCCCGCTCCGCCTTCCCTACCGGGCAGGGCTGGGGCAGCGCCGCCCCGAGGGACAGGGCTGAGCCCCGGCCGTGCCGCGGGGCCGCTGCTGCCAGCCGGGCCGGGGATGGAGCTGCGCCCGCCGCCCCGGGACCACCGGCTGCGGATTGAGGCGGCGCCCGCCCCGGTCCCGCCTCCCGTGGCCCGCTGCGGCCCCTGCCCTCACGTGCGGTCCGCGACCTTACGCCGGGGTCTCGCCCCCTCCTTGGGGTCCCGCCCTTACCTGGGGTCACTCCCGCAGCTGGGGTCCCTCCATCACCTCCGGAGTCCCTCCATCACCTTGGGGTCCCGCCTCCACTCCAGGCTTCCATCCCTCACCTGGAGTCTCTCCCTAACCTGGCTCCTTCCCTCACCTCCGGGTCCCTCCCTCACCTGGGGCCCCCCCTCACTCCGGGCTTCCATCCCTCACCTCACCTGGGTCCCTCCCTCACTAGTGTCCCGCCCTCACTTGGGGGTCCCTCCGTCAGCCCCGGGGTCCCTCCTTCACCTTGGGGTGCCGCCCTCACTCCGGGCTTCCATCCCTCACGCCGGGGTCCTTCCCTCACCTGGGGTCCTCCCGGCCCCCGCCCCGGGCAGCCCCAGCAGGACCTGTCCCTCACGGCCCGGGGTCTGTGTCCGCACCTGCCGCAGGTGAGGGTGGCGGTGCCGGCTCGTCCCAGAAGAGCAGGGTCAGATGGGATTTTGGGAAGGAATTGTTCCCTGTGAGGCTGGTGAAGCCCTGGCACAGGGTGCCCAGAGAAGCTGCGGCTGCCCCTGGATCCCTGGCAGCGTCCAAAGCCAGGCTGGACAGAGCTTGGAGCACCCTGGGATAGTAGGAGATGTCCCTGCCCATGGCAGAGGGTGTGACTGGATGAGCTTTATGGTCTCTTCTAACCCAAACCATTATGGGATTCTGTGATTTTTAGTGTTTCATTATTGGAAACGTGATACAAGACTGAAATCACTCTGACATGTGCTACCACCCTGGCGGTCCCTTGGCTTCAGTTACACATCCACAACTCCTACTGAAGCCCTCCTCAGTGCCCATGAGCATATCCTTAAATTTAATGGTTTAAAGGGAGTAGAAGAGACTCCAGACTGTGACCAGGACAATGGCACCAGTCACTGTCAGTTTTCTGGTGCAAGAAAAAGCCTAGAAAACGAAGGAAGGGAAGTGACTAGAGTGGAGTTTTAACTCTGCTCAGGCAATGGAAGAGATTAGAGGTTTTATATTTCAAGCCTCATTTGTTAGGGATGCAGCAATGTCCCAGCAGGCATCATTGGAAAACTCAGTCCTGACCCAATGCCACACAGAAGGGCTCCATAGAGAATCACGAGCCAAATTCCCTTTGCTCCAGCTCACCTCAGTGCTGCTGTGTAAGCTTCCTTGCCATGGGCTGCCTCCTGCACTGTGGGGAGTAACAGGACATCATTTTAAAAACCAGATGAGAGGGAAATCCCCAGCCTCTGCACAATGTTCAGTGCAGCTC
Source organism: Camarhynchus parvulus (assembly GCF_901933205.1). NCBI lineage: Eukaryota > Metazoa > Chordata > Aves > Passeriformes > Thraupidae > Camarhynchus > Camarhynchus parvulus. The sequence goes on along the minus strand of NC_044578.1, from coordinate 23,963,884 downwards.
AGAAAGGTAGATCGTGAAGCAGGATTTACCTCATTAGTTTCCATCTTTATTTTACTAATCTTCAAACTGCTGCTAAAACTGTGCATTGTTGTGACTGGAAAATAAATCATGTAGAAACATTGCTTATCCTAATCAAGTTATAAGCCTGGAATTGCATTATAAAAAGCAGATGTTTACATTCTTTCTCCCCTTCAGCACTGATGTCATGAGAAGGGAGCACATAACCAGAGCTGTGCAAAGCATTCGCAATAAAACCCCAAACCATGGAAAACTTGTCTCATCTGTAACTCTGCTAGCAGAAAACTAGGACCAGGTTTGTCAAAAATACTCACAAATTGTGTAAGGAGAGATGCACTCACGCCATTAAATAGGAATATGTATTTTGAACATCCCAAGGACTGGCAGCATTTGGATTTAAGGATTGCCTTCAGTCCTTTAGGAGGAGAAATTCCTGTTATGTTTTGCATCATAAAGAAAGCCATCGTGTTCTTTCTGTCCCAAATTATTTCCCAGTTTGCTGTGAACAAGAAAGAACAAACCCAATGGCTGTATGAAAAAATAACCCTCCAGGGTACCTACTTCTGTGTCCCAAAACACACATCCCTGAACATGGCTTTTAAGGTACCACATAAAGCAAAACCTTTATTGTGTAACAGTGGAAACTGATTCTTATTTTGGTTGCCTCACACTTTCCACTATAAAATAGCCTTGCAGCTTGGAAGCTCTGACACTATTATTCACAGCAGGCGTTTGAAATTTGCAGAAAGTCCTGTAGCAAGAGGAACAACTTTTTTTCTTCTTCTCCAATGAAATGGTTTTCATAGTTTGCCAAAGATTCATCTATTGAAAAAAAAAAATAAAAATCCTTGTTTTCCTTCTGACATGCTCTCCAGTAAGGTTTTGACATGATGCCAGAATGAGAGCGAAGCACAGGCACTCTGAGGTCAGGCCAGGCACTGTGGGAGTGCTCCGTGGCAGGAACACCTGGGGATTGTCAGGGTGGGCTGTGGGCAGGGCATGGAGGGGAACAGGGTCAGGGTACCCCAGAGGGAGCAGCCCTGGCTCTGCCACTGCAGATGCCACCCTCACGAGGTCCACTGGAGTCTCCTTCATATGCACAGACATTTCAGTTGTATTCACAATTCCTAATTCTGAGCGTTTCTAGCTTCACCTTGATCACCTTTTTGTGCCTGTTTTGGGGCTGGAATTTAACATTTTCTTTATGCAATTTGGGAGCATGGAAGAATCCAACAGATGTGGTCTTAATAGTATAACACCCTGCCACCACACTCCTGTATTGTCACATGGAGTGTGGGTAAAGCTGACCTTTGGAGGTGCCTTCCAACCCAAACAGTCCATGAGTCTTTCCCTATGTATTTATCCTGGACAGTTGTAAAGTATTAGCTGAGGTGGAGTAAAGAATTAAGTTGTTTAGTTCCTTTTTCTAGCTCATCTCAGTTAAAATGAATAAAATTTGTATTCTAGCTTAGAAGACTGGGAAGGAAATACTTTTCACCCTTTGTGCTTCTGTCTGAATCTGCTCCATTTTGTAATTTGCAGCTAAAAATAGTTACTGTCCAGTGGCTGCTAATGAGGAAAGAGCTGGCTGTTTCATCCTCATTTATAATAAACAAGACTCCTCTTCAAAAACCCAAGTTTCCATCTGAAGGAGAACATCAAAATGATTGTTTTTAAAGCTGATGCTGCTCTCTAATTACAGAGCAACTGCTGGTCCCAAAACAGATGCTCCTCCTGGGATCCCATGGACCACTCGCAGCAGGCTGCATCCACCAGAGCTCTTTCTCACGACACCTCTCTCCTGGCCAGCAAGTTCTGCACGTATCCCAGATACTCTGGACTGCCTTGTCACAGACATTTGACTGTATTTTGTTTCCTCTGGAACTTCATAAAGCTTTTTATACACTTAAAGCTTTTATTCCAACTCCTCCTAAAAGTCTCATCCCTCCTTTTCTTCTTTATTTTTTGTTTGAACTCGATTAATTGTAGAAAAGGAGCTGTTTGTTTTAGGTAGGTGGCTTTGGCTCTCCCTGTGGGAAGTGTGTGTATTGTAGAGTGAGATCTCTCCAGTTCACTGACTGTATTTTCTTAGCCAACGTTTAGTCCTGTCTTCGTATTTTATGTATGCAGACACTCTGGTCCTGTATATGAGAGCTGCAAATTCACTGCTCTAAAAGCAAAAATAACCTTTTTTGTCTCAAATTCCTGCATGCAGGCAGAACCTATGCTGCTTTTGGCAAGGGCAGGGTTAAAGTGCTATCCCAGGACAGGAATGCTACAACAGGAATTAGCAGGTATGTCAGGAGTCTGAAAGCAGGTAATGAAGCTCACTGGAGCTGCTGCTTAGAGATCTGCAAGGAAAGATAAGCAAGGTGCAGAAAAGAGAAAGGGCTGATAGATTAATCTGTGGTTATATTGTTATAATCTTCATATTCATCTACAGAGACCATGAAAAGACCTGCACAGCTTCTGGGGGAGATTTTGAAATGTGAATGCCATTATATGATGAGTGTTCAGACCCTGAAGGGATCAAACAACCCCTGACCCTTTTCCAGCCTGTGCCCTGTGGTTTCAGCTGTGCAGCTGCTGTCACACGTGGTCAGTGTGTTTTTAGTACTCATCTCACTGCTCTGTGACCAAGGCATCTCACTGGACATGGTTAAAAGCTGTCCTGCAGACAGAACCAGAGAGCCTCTATACTGAACAATCTCAAAGCCTTTCAGTCACAGAGGTTTCACAGCTTCCTGTGAGGTACCTTACCTTTGCCAACAACATAAAAACTGTGATTAATTTAAAAATGGGATGTATGTAACTTTTCTTCTTCTTCTGCCTTCTGGCTCTTCAGAAGGGTAATACATTGTGAGTTTTCTCCAGAATCCACATGACTAGAAACAACCCGCCCTAGTTAAGGAAACAAACCCTTGAATTCTAGCTTCTGTGTAGGAATGAATGTTTTATTACATCGTCCAGGTGATGAAGAACTGCAAGTTTCTGATCTACACTTTCCCAAAAAGTTTGACTCTGAATCTAAGCTACAGGCTATGTTCCCTACTCCTAGCCCACAGCTATAAGGAGATGAGCTGGGAACTGAAATCTGTTTTGAAATGTTCACACCTATAGTGTCTGGCTGAATTCTGGCCTTCCTGTGTTTTATGGTTCCTGCTTCCTTTTTAAACTCAGTCTGCTCTAAATATTTCATGGCTTTGCCAATTAATGCTTTCCAGCAGAATCAGAGCAGACAGGTGAATGGTAGCAATTCCCTGTGTTCTACAAACATTTCTGATGACAGCCAGTACAAACATTTCTGATGACAGGCAGTACAAACATTTCTGATGACAGGCAGTTTTTCATGTAGAAGTTGTAAAAATGGGATATTGTAACATGCTGTGTGCTCTAGATTGCGAAGAATCTAGAAGTCCTGCAGAGACACTTCTGCCATTTTGAATCTTCTTTCTGTTCCACAGAGGTTTGCTGAAATACAAATGTCAGTTTGATTCACAGTTCAACACATTTCAAACTCTCACATCCCAGTGAAAAAGAGTGAGACACAGGCCTAAGTAGCTGTAGCAACTGGAGTAGTTTGTTTAACAAACCCTGTGCCTGAGCCAAGAGACCATTTCACCCCGCTGTAGCACTGAATCATCTCTCATCTGCAAGATGAAATCACTTTGCTTTTGGTTATAAAACATTTGTTTTATAAAACAGGCCATCCTGTGATCATGACATAGAAGTCAGGGGTCAAAAGTTTTGTTTCTGGCTCAGAAGCAGAGTTGCTGCCTTCATTAATACAATTATGGAGCCAGACCAGGACCAAGTTAGGACCTGCTCTGCTGCTTACTTGGAAAAACAAAAGAGAAGATAAACTGACAGATGGAGATTTCAATATATTAAATATTTAATGAGAAAAGTAATGTATTTCTTTATTAAAACACTGGGAACATTATCACACACTGAAAGCAAAAGAAGAACCATGCAATAAAGGTCATTTTTCAAGTTCAGCTCCATGAAGATCAATAAATCACATACTTAAATTTTTTAATTCTGCACATGGGGAATTCATGCTAATTATCCATCATTCCAAACTATTTTACCCAAAGCCATGTCATCATGCAAACCTTACTTGTGGTTGTGTATTAAATACAGTGCATGAGGCAGTGTGGGGTTTATTGTCCCTAAAATATCAGTATCTCCACTCACCATGGGTGTCCACATCCACCCTAAACACCTGGAGCTCCTTTTCCAGTCCATAGAGATCTCCCATTTGATTTCTCCAAGAAATCCCCATGTATATGCATTAAATTGCACACACGAACTTTACATCAAATTATGTTTATAGAAATCTAGATGTGTAGATGTAAAAACAAGGAAGAGAGGAAATGGCCTCAAGATCCACCAGGGGAGATTTAGATTGGAGGTTTCTGGGAAAATTTCTTCATGGAAAGAGTGTTCAGGCATTGGAACAGATTGCTCAGGACAGTGGTGGAGTCCCCATCCCTGGAGGTGTTCAAATAATGTGAGGATGTGGCACTTGGGTCACTGGAGGATGGTTGGACTCAGTGGTCTTGGATGGCTTTTTTCCAACCTAAACAATTCCATGATTCAATGAAAACAGATAAAATTACTACACAGTTACTGCTTTCACCACTGGAGTAATTGCCTGTTGCATATAGGAATTTTTTGAAAAATAATTTTTAAAGGTGTTTTAAAATCTTTTCCTTGGCAAGGATTGTATTCTGGAGAATTTCAACATATTGTATTGGCCATATCAGGGTTATCAATACATTTACAATTAGGCAATCAGGCTGTGTTAGGAAAACAAGAGGAAGATCAAGAACATGATCTCCCTCTGCTGGTACATCACAATGAAATGTTATGAGAAGGGATTAGAGAAACGATGGATTTTTAGCCTTATTTTCAATAAAGTTAGAGAATATAAAATGAAATTACTTTTCACATGTGAGATTGAAAACAACCTTAAAATAGCAGCAAACACCACAGATACACACAGACCCTCCCTATGCCCAAATGTTTTGTACTTAATATTTACATAAGTCTTTTCTATAGGAAGGTTTTCTGGAAAGTAAATTAAGTTGCACAGAGAGATTCTAGTGATAGGAGAATTCAAAAACCAAGAGTACTTTTTATATTGGGGGGGGGGGGGGGGAATGTATTTACTTAGAGTATATCAGAATTAGTCCACAACATAGCTCTGCAATCCCTTATCTGTCAGGCAAGCAGCAATATTTCCTGGCTGACACCCAGAATAGGTTCTGAAAGAAGAGGAAATTACTTCAAGTATCATAATCCTGTTACAAAGGGCAGCTGCTTTGCCACTTTGGCTCTACAGACACAAACTTGTTTTGGAGTCAATGACAGACATTCAAACCATAGATAAAATCACAAAGCATCCCATTCCTCTCATATCTGGAGCTATCCTCTGGAATGCAGTTGACAGATGAGCTTAATTACTGCACCTCATGCCTTGGAATGAACTCTTCTCGTTTTAAATTCTCAGGAGGAGTGAGTTAGGGTTCAGCATCAAATCAACACCCCATGACAGAAATTAGATAGAGCTGTTCTCTGGGTGTGTTCTGAAAAAGCTGAAGTGAAAGAGATCCTGGCATCCTTGATCATAAATCATGAAATAAAACTACTTCATGGAAAAACAAACCATAGAATCCTAGAAAGGTTTGGGTTGGAAGGGATCTTAAAGCCCATTCCATTTCACCCCCTGCCACAGGCAGGGACACCTTCCACTAGCCCAGGTTGCTCCAAGACCTGTCCAACCTGGCCTTGAACTCTGCCAGGAATGGGAATGAGTTTGGTATTTGTGCCATTTGCATAATAAAGAAGAAAATAAATATTTAGTTCTCCAGAGTTGTAGTTTTGCTCCTTTTAAGCCTGTCAGAAAAGTATTTTGTTTTAAACCAAACATAAGTCCAGGTTCCAGGCACCTGTCTGTACAGGCTGAGACTCTGATGAAAATTGCTTGGCACTTCTCTCCCCACCTATCCTCATTGGCATGAAAGTGTTAGATCACTTAGTTCCAATCTCAATATTATATTTTTGTGTGTGTGTCAACCTGGCTAATTTAAATATTTCTCACATTATTAAAAATCCTGCTTTAGATTTCTTCAGCCACAGAGTACTAAATATCTTCAGGCATGTGAGATGTGCTTTCCCAGCATTTAAAGAAACCAAGTTCACCCAATTTATGAGTTCATAATTATTGAGTCTTTTTTTTTTTAGTCTGCAGTTTCAGTTTTTACATTTAAGCCCATAAAGACCAAAGCATCCTTTAAAATCCTGCCAGACTGTAAGTTAGCACCTCCCCAGTAGTTAACAAGGATAACTTTCCAAGACCTCTAGGTAGTGGAGAGCTAGTTTTACTACCAATATGGACTGTATTCTCCACAGTCACACTCTTCTTGGCATAACAGAGGTATTCTTAAAACTTGGAATGTTTTGCATATAAATTCTTTCATTATTGTCTGTTTCTCTTTCTGCTGTGAAATGTGAGCCTTCTGTCAGGCACAGCATTTTCTAGGATTAAAGGGATGAGTTAAATAAGAGTGGACTTGAGCCTTTATTCATAATAAGAATAAAAAGCCTTTCATAGGAAAGGGTGATAAAAAAGATTTCCTCTTACAAAACATAGTTGCTAATGCACACACACACGACAACAGAAATGGCTAATTCATCATTTGGCATCAGGTTACCTGGCAGTTTCCATTCCAAACCTGCTTTCAGGGCGTTACTGTTTTGTTAGATTCATGGTCTGGTTTGAAATTTTCCAGATAAAAGTCTGCTCTGAGGTGATTTTGTTGGCTTTCCACTGAAAGAACTCAGGCATTTCCAAGAGCACTCACTGCCCCAGACAAGACCATCTGTACCCTTGTCTGCACTGGTTTTGCAAAGCACAGTGCAGGGAGCCAATCGGTGCCCAAAGTAGGAACCAGAAGTATCAGGAGCTCTGCATCAAAGATGGAAGGAATCACAGAATCATGAAGATTGGAAAAGACATCCAAGACCATCAAGTCCAACTTTTGACCAAATCCCATCATGCCCAACAAAGCACGTCACAAAGTGCTACAGATGCTCAGGTTTTGATCTGCAGGAATGGTGACTCCAGCACTGCCTGGGCAGCCTGTGACAGTGCTTCACCACTCTTTACAAATTTTTCCTGATATCCAATTTGAATGTCCCCTGGCACAACTCAGGGACCAGGCTCCTGACCCAGCACAGGTGAACTGACACTGTTCCGCCTGTGGCTCTTTGGTCACAGACAGTGAACCCAGCACAGAGCAGGGCTCTGAGATAGGGCTGGGTGAGGTGCTGATGCTCTGAGCCTGGTGCTGATGGCAACACCCAGGCTTGCAGCTATGCAAACTGGAGACCAGGAGCCACAGATTTATGCTGCCAGGACTTCAAGCTCATTTTCTGAGACTTGAGAACATCTAATTGTTTGCACAAATACCCACAGCCACAGCTGCAGCTGGTCTGCACAGCCCTGGCAGGCTGTTCAGCTTTACATTATAACATATACCAAAGCCAACCCTCTGGTCTGCCGCTCTAGTGGGTGTCAAATGAGGTCCTGAATGGACCTCAGGAGGTGGATGCAGCAGCAGTGTGGGGCCAAAGCCAGCTGTAAGCACCAGAGGTCATTCCCCTGTGGTCACCAAATCCCTCGGTCACAGTCTGAGCACAGTGGTGGTTCCTGTCACTACTCTAAGACCTCAGTCTTGAATGAGCTTTGCCAGTGCCTGTGACAGGCTGAACTTCTCTTAAAGAGCCTGACTTGTAAGAGAGAAATTTGGTTTGGAGCCAAGCCACAGCGGCATGTGAGACAAGCAAGCCCATTCTGCTCCAGCACAGTGGAGCATCAAGTGATGCTCTGGTCACTGCTTGTGGTTTGTCTCTGCTCCAAAAGAGTGAGCAGCAGATTCACTTCATGTAAATCAATGCCAAGCCCTTTCTGAAGTACCACAGTGAATCTTGGTAAATTTACATCATGAGTAAATTACATAAGCTGGGCTGGGAAAACGAATTGTTTCTGCAACTGCATCAGAAACTGTATCTGGCCTATGCACAGGGACAGCTCCTGTAAGGAATGATCACAGCTATGCTTAAAAAGGCAGTCCAGTAGATCCAGTCCTGGGTAGATTTACCTCCTGCCTTCAGGCTCCTGGGTCTGAGAGTCTGAAAGAAAAAGGTTGCCTGTTATGCTGAAAGGTTGTCAGAAATAATGTTGATTCCAGTTAAATACAAACAATAACACATTCCTGGCCTGAAGAGGTGAACAGGCTCCTTCACTTCCTTTCCAGCTATCTCTGGATCAGACCACCCCTGTTTAACCAAGCAATGTGTTCAGACCCAGAATAAACTGCTCCTTCAATATGAGAGGCCACACTCCAGACACAAGGAGCCTGATCAACTTTGCCATTTCCCCTTCCTGTGTATTTAATTTCCATTGGGAGATTTTCTGAATCCACTGGTGAGGGTGCCATGTATACTGGCATGTATAATGATTCCAAAAATGCAGGGCCTACATTAGAAAGGCTGCTGCTGAAGCCTATAGGTCTGCTGGCAAAGACCTGAATGACTCCTTTCTACCCCTGTCTGTGCCCAATAATTAACATGTAACAACAGTAATAAACTAATTTTCATGAGTTTTAGAATCCAGTCGGTATAATACAGAGAGACCTCTCCTTTCCATGGCTTGTAGATGAGCAGAAGGTGAGGGGAAGTGCCCTTTCCATGTATGCCAGCCACAGAACATCTCAAAAACATATATTGTCTTTTCCCAGCCTTCCTGAGCTGCTGTGAAGATTTTTAAGATACCCACTCTTTAACAACTTAAAATATAAACTTCTCTGTGTACAATAAAATAATTTACAGGAAGGTAAAGCATCATATTTTTTCTGTTACACTTCTTGAATGCCAAGATAAAATGTATTCTTGCTTAATAACACCAGTGCCAGTATTGCAGGGTTTGGGAATGTTCTTGTGATCAAAGCATTTCTGCAGACTTCTTGGAATGCCTGTTACAGTCATTAGTTCCTGTTGCTTGCAGTTACAGAGTTTTTATTGTTGTATTTTTTGTTCTGGTTAAAGTACTTCTAAATCCACTCCTCAAAACCAGAATAAACGGAGAGAACACACAGTTGAACTGCACTAATCAGCATCCAACTAGCCTTTTCTGGTAGTGCCACTCTATGATGCTCAGTGTGACTTTCCCAGCACAGGCTTGGGAACCCAAGAAGCAGAGTGTGGACCTTCTTTGCAGATAAATAAGTACTAGTAGGCAGTAGGTGTCCTAAATGTATTTTAGAAGCTCTACTGTAGATGGCCTAATGAAGGGACTGTTCTTGAGGGTCTTCAATTAAGAAAAAAAATCTGGAAGCAGAAGGTTTACAGTCTCTTGCGAAAGAAAATATTCTAAGGTGTCAGTAATTGGTTTTAAGCATAGGAGTTTTATCTCACTGATGCCACAGTTGTTCTGTAGAAGGGACCTACAAGAAAGCTGGGGAAAGACTTTGTACAAGCGCATGTAGTGACAGGACAGGGGAAATGGCTTTAAGCTGAAAGAGAGTAGGTTTAGATGGGATATTCAGAACAAACTCTTCCCTGTGAGGGTGCTGAGACCCTGACACAGGGTGCCCAGAGAAGCTGTGGCTGCCCCATCCCTGAAAGTGTCCAAGACCAGGCTGGATGGGGCTTTGGGCAAGCTGAGCTAGTGGAAGGTGTCCCTGCCCATGCAGGGGATGGGACTGGATGGGCTTTAAAGTCCCTCCAACCCAAACCACTCTGGGACTGTATTATTTTTAACTATTTAACTAACAAGACAGCCTTCAGAAAAAGTCAGGCAGTAAGATTTTGCTTTCAGGATAAGACATCAGATAGAAACTGCAGTGATACCACTGTAACTTTTGGGTTAGTGCTTAGAGCTGGTTCCTCTGTATATTGAATGTGGTTTGTGTGTACAGAGCTCTCAGGTAAAACAACTGCCCTCTTCACAAGCATTTGTGTTATTTCATAGTATTCCAGAACGGTTTGGATTGGAAGGGACCTTAAAGACCACCTGTAAAGACCTAAAGACCTGCCATGTGCAGGGATGTCACTTACTGGGTCAGTTTGCCCAGGGCCCCATCCCACGTCCCCTGGTTACCCTTTTGGGCTCAGAATCACCTGTTACCCTCTATTGTGATTTCAAAGTGACACAGCTGTAATGATTACTGGCTTTCTAAATTATTCATTTTTATTAATCAAGCAGAAGCTGCTGCACCAAATATTGCTCCCATAGCACAGTCACAGCACTGCTTTCAATGAAAGCTTATCTCCCAGCGGCAGGCCATGGTAACAAAGGCAGAGATTAGATTTGCTATCTTGGGCAGAGACATTTCCTGGAGCTCCTGGGCCGGAACAAAGGAGCGTGTGCATAAACCCAAAGGCACAGCTCAGTTATTAAACCACTGGGAATTCTTCTCCTGAGCACTGAAATGGGAATAGTGGGTAAAGAATGGGCTTTGACTGTCTTCAGACCAGGGCAATTTCGTCAGAGAATTGAGAAAGAAACTGGCAAGAAAAATGAGTTATCTGTACAAAAAATGAAAATTAGTTCAATATCTAAGTTGTTTACATTCTCACTGGATTTGGCAGAAAGATAATTTTGAAACAAATACTTTGACCTGCTGAAGGATGGATGAAATCAAGAAATTGTCCACGGTTTATTTTCAATTATTATTAGTAATTACAGTTTTAGATTTGTCATATTCTTTTAAAAGTAACCTGGCAAAAAAAGAGGATCTATTTGGATTTTATCTAGTTAAATCCACTCAGAGTCTTGATGAGCTTGTGTTTTTTCTTTTAGAGAGCAGGAAGAAGCATAGAAGTGGAGAATATTCATGTGACATGGGTAGCTTGGGACTTCCAAAGACCAATTTTATTTTACTTTTTAAACAAAACTCTCTTTTCAGAATATATTCAAAGACTTTATTAAGTGGGAAATGAGGATTAGTACAAACCTCAGCAAACCCCAGCTCTCATGATCAAATAGAGATCTCTAATCTCTGTGGAATACCAACCTTCAGGATCAAACAGCATTGTTTAAACCACAGCTGTGTGCAGTCCTGGAGAAGCAGCTCATATTTCCTTGGGGGCAGGGGCCAAAGATGGAGGATGTGAGAAAGAAAGAACAAACAAGTTCTGCTTACAAGGGGTAACCTAGTGCAGCACCACTGTGTTTGTCCCTCTTGGGAACAGCACCTTTGGGACCACCATCAGCACCTCAGAAGGTTGGGCTGAGCGGGGTTGGGAAAGGAAGCGGGAATTCAACCACCCTCTGCCTCAGGCTGCTCTCTCTGTCACATGAGGTGGCCTGAATCTCACTGAAGTACTGGGGAGAAGAGAGCAGGGGGCAAATCCCATCCTGAGGGCATCATGCACAGCCCTGATCCAGAAAGGGCATGGTCCTGCTGGGCTCAGCATGGGCTCACCTGGAGATCCATGTGCAGGGCTGGCCCCAACACTGGGGAAGGATATGAAGGTCCTTGGATGCATCCAGAGGAGAGTGACAGGGCTGAAGGCAGGTCCTGGGAGAGGCAGCTGAGGGCTCTGGGCTTGTCTAGTTGGAAGAGAAGGAGGTTGAGGAGCAGCCTGAGGAGGGAATGTGCAAAGAGAGGCGCTGAGCTCTGCTCCCTGGGATCCAGGGTCAAGATGGGTGGGAATGGTTCAAAGCTGTGCCAGGGGCACTTCAGATTGCATATTAGGAAGCATTTCTGTACTGAGCAGGTAGTCAGACATTGGAATAGGCTTCCCAAAAAACTGGTGAATGCCCCAGGTCTGTCAGTGTTTGAGACATTTGGACAATGCCCTTAACAACACACTGTAATTTCTGGTGGGCCCTGAAGTGCTAAGGCAGTTGGGCTGATGATTCTTGTGGTCCATTCCAACTGAAATACTCTATTATATTCTAAAACCTCTAAACTTGGCCAGCCATATCTAGTCAAAAGTCTTCTACAAGCAGTTTTCAGTGTCTCCTCTCAGCCAACAGTCATTTACAAAACCAGCCTGTATCTGAGCTCTTTGCTGCCATCTGAGGTATCTCAGCTGCTTTTCCCCTTGCCCGACCAGAAAGCCACCTGTCCCACAGCCTGATGCAGTCCTGATCTGCATTATGAGGTGTCTCATGGGTACAGAGACAGGATTACACAGCACCTGGTATGGCCAGGCCAGACTGGTGTCTCTCGAGTCTGCTAAAGGTCTGCTAGAGGTTAAAAAAAGTGTGCTTAACATGCAAAGGAATGCAAGCAGTGTCCTTCTCTTTCTCTTTTCAACCTCCTTGAGAAAAATCTGGAGGAGGGACATGAAGATGGTGAAGGATCTGGAGGGGCCATACAAGGAGCCACCCTTTGACTAGTTCAGCTGGAGGATACTGAGGGCAGAGCTCACCAAGGGCTGGCTGCAGCTCTTCCCTAGGGACAGCTCCAATCTCTGTTTTCTGTGCCCAGGGACAGGACCCACAGAATGGCTGGAGCTGTTCCAGGGCAGGGTCAGGCTGGAGATCAGGGAAAGGTTCTTCCCCAGAGGGTGCTGGGCACTGCCCGGGCTCCCCAGGGAATGGGCACAGCCCCAAGGCTGCCAGAGCTCCAGGAGGGTTTGGACAACACTCCCAGGGATGCACAGGGTGGGATTGTTGGGGTGTCTGGGCAGGGACAGGGGTTGGACTCTATAATCCCTGTGAGTCCCTTCCCACTCAGGATATTTTATGACTCTGTGACCAGGTCAAAGGACAGCCCGGGACACCGCTGCTTTAACACCATCCCTCACATTCCTCTCACACGATTTTAGGATTCCCAAAAGGCTCATTAGGGAAGTAAGCAAAACGTGCAAAGCGCCTAGCATGACCGGTAAGTTAAATTCCAGCCATGCCTGCTCCTTGCACAGCACAGCCACGAGGTGGAGGCCTTTACAACGCTTAGTCCAATTACAGCAATTACCCCAAAAACCCTTTTTACCTGCCCGAAGAGCCCCGGGCTCACCTGGCGGTGTGAGGGGGACACGGCCCGGCTCCCCGGGGAGCACACAGAACACGGGGGGTGGCATAGTGGGGACACCGTGACCCACAGTCAGGGTCAGTGCCCCCCGGTCAGAGTCAGTGCCCCCAGTCAGGGTCAGGGTCAGTGCCCCCTGGTCAGAGTCAGTGCCCCGGTCAGGGTCAGTGCGGGTCAGGGTCAGTGCCCCCTGGTCAGAGTCAGTGCCCCGGTCAGGGTCAGTGCCCCCAGTCAGGGTCAGGGTCAGTGCCCCCCGGTCAGAGTCAGTGCCCTGGTCAGGGTCAGTGCCCCGGTCAGGGTCAGTGCCCCCTGGTCAGAGTCAGTGCCCCGGTCAGGGTCAGTGCCCCAGTCAGGGTCAGGGTCAGTGCCCCCCGGTCAGAGTCAGTGCCCTGGTCAGGGTCAGTGCCCCAGTCAGGGTCAGGGTCAGTGCCCCGGTCAGGGTCAGGGTCAGTGCCCCCCGGTCAGGGTCAGTGCCCCCAGTCAGGGTCAGGGTCAGGGTCAGTGCCCCCCGGTCAGAGTCAGTGCCCCGGTCAGGGTCAGTGCCACAGGCATGGCACCGGCAGAGCAGAACAGTGCACTGTGCTCACAAGCACAGCTTTGTGGCAGACACATTTACACTTTTGTGACAGAGATTGATGTCTTGAGGCTGAAAGCTTTGCTTTTGAAGGCATAGAATGATAAACTAGTTCGGGTTGGAAGGGATCTTAAAGCCCATCCAGTGCCATCCCCTGCCATGGCAGGGACACCTTCCACTAGCCCGGCTTGCCCTGAGCCTGTCCAACCTGGCTTGGGACACTTCCAGGGATGGGGCAGCCACAGCTTCTCTGGGCACCCTGTGCCAGTGTCCCACTATCCTCACCAGCCAAGAATTGTTTCCTAATAGCTAGTTTAGACCTGCCCTGCTTCAGCTCAAAGCCATTAACAAAGCCTGAGCTCCACAAAACCCTGACTGCATCCATTCCATCTTTAGCCTGTAGCATTTTGCTGATGCTCTGCCCTCCCTTGCCCTGGGACTCTTACCAGAACTGACACTGAGCAAACAGCCCACAAACATTCTGGGTCACCTTTTCATCCTTTCAAACATTTCAAGTATATGGCAAACCTCCAAACCATTGGTGTTTTCCCCATTTAAAAAGGCAAAACCTACAGTTCTGAGGAATTTCAGAAGGTTATTGGTTAAATTAGAAACAGCTGAGCCAGCCCGAATGGTTTCAACTTCCCCCAGATTTTTGCCTCAGCTTGAATAACACTGTATTTTTGTCTTACATGAAGGGCAGAAAATTAGATTTAATACTCTTGTGTTTGATTTTTTTGCTTTGGCATTGAAGCAGCTGTAATATCTCTAACTGGGATTATAAATAGGCTATATATAGGAAATAACAGGCCATGGATCTAATGCAGATTCAAGAATTAAGTATATAAATGTAGTGGGAAATAGTATTTTTTCCCAAATGCTGGAAAGGACTAAAGATCTTTGTGCCATAATCTGATTAAACACAGAAAGTCTCCTTCAGGAGGAATAATCTCTTTCAATATAAGTGGTTGACAAATTGGCAAACAAAATAGGCAACTCCTCCAAAGGCTATGGAATATATGGTATGTGTAATGCACAAGAGATTATTATTTATGCTACAATCCCCAGAAATCCTGCTGTGACTTCTTCAGAGCCGTTACATCCATAAAGTCAATCTCCATGCCCCATTCTTTTGGGAATAACCTACTGTTTCTCCTAACCCCCACCACCATCTGCTCCCATTTAAACCCCCTGGCAATGGCTGAGCAAACTCTTTATGGTTTATAACTGGTTCCACATCTCAGATTTAATTGGTCACATAACAATACAAACTTTGATAAATAAAAAAGAGTCCAGATTGTAAAGACCTCCTACCTTGAGAGCATTCATATGCTTCCAAAAAAGCCAGGCCAACAGAAAAGAAAAAAAATGCAAAAAAGCAATTTTAAAATAGTTGTAACATACTCATAACTTACTTGTTTCCTGTGTACTTCCAGCTGATAAATCATGGGATCCAAATGCAGCCACATCTCAGAGACAGTCCTTCCAGCTCCTCCTGAAGGCACGTGCAGCAGAGGGCAATAGAGAATGTTCATTTCCTCTCACTGCCTTTGATTTCCTGAGCAGGTAAGTCAAAGGCTGGAATGTCCATTTTTTAGCCAATACAAATATGCTGGTGAAGAGCAGTTTTGAGACTACAATTTAATATTTAAAGTGTCACCCTACTATTATAGTAATAGAAAATTGAGAGAAAATCTCTTGTGTCATTTAGAGGCACAAACCTTTCTGTAATGCTGAATATTCTGATAAGAAGATATGCATAAAACCGTTACTCAGCTCCTTACAGAAACTAGCCTGGATTTATGCCTTGTGTTTATCTTGTTTTACATGTTTTCCAATACAAAATATTCATCCTTATAAGTCAGCTTTGTATTCACTGACCTTCAATGAAGTGCAGGCCTAGACATGAAATACTATTAGGGATATGAATAGTAGGGATATGAAAAGAGTATTTTCACTTTAAATTCAATGCAAAAACATGATATCAGCAGGAAAACCAAATCACAGCCAGATTTGTTACATTAACTTTTCCAATTAACTGTCCTACATTGCTGTGTGATGAGTATGACTTGCAAAGAATCAGGCTCTACCCAGAAGTTCTATTAGACTCTCATTCCTAAATGCACAAATTCTCACCTACTTGCTGTAGAGATCAAGGCCTGTTCCATGATTCCTTCACTAGCAAGCAGAAAAGAAATCCATGAAAGTCCATTTATGAACAGAAATGAACAGGTAAAGTGTTCAGAAGGGGCCACAAGCTGCTTGTGCCAGCAGACAGGTGGATGTCTGTGCTAAGCAAGGTGTTCTTCTCCTGAGTGCTGGGTGTATGTATTTAATAAACCAAAGACCAACCTTGCTCCACAAGAGCCTGTCTTGCACCAGCAGCAAGGCAGAGGTTTGCACACAACCAGTTCCTCTCCTTTTACCATCAGCTTTGTGTACAAGACACTTGGGCATTCTAAGCACACAGGGATTTTGCTCAGTATCTTGCTCATGCTCACAGCACATACTGAAATCAGGAACTGATAAGGTGAGGAGATTTGATATGTACAAGGCTCAGGGCTTATTTAATCAAAGGACCAAAAAATGCATGATATTGGCTGGAAGCAGAAAAGAACAGGTATGGGGATAATAAACACCCCAGAGGCCAGTGCAAAATACAAATTGCTTATGTGAAGTTGAGTCACACTTTGTGAGTGAAGTGAAAAATAAAGATTTTAAATTAAAAGAAAAAAAATCAACACTTAAAATACTGGCTAAAGGAAACACAGACCTGTTCTATCACTGTCCATTAGTGATGCCAGCAAGTAATCTCCAAATGACTACACAGGAATACAAACTCACAGGTGCACTCCCACACTTGTAAGCAAAGTAACAAGTAATGCAGAGGAAAAGAAAACAGAACTATTTAGGCTAATTTTTTACCTTTCAAACGCTGAAAATAATAATGAAAATAATAATGTACAATAGGCACTTCATTAAATAGAAGATAGGCTTGTTAATTGGCTCAGATTAAGGTGCACTGGTCATTTAATTTATTGTTTCCCTGCTTTCAGATGATACCTTTACATTAAAACAGTCTCCATTGTCTCTCTCTTTTCAGAACTTTCATCTATGATGGAATGTTTTTCATTTAGGGATCTAATTTTTTCCATGAAGATACTGAATAAAAAATGCAGCCAAAGGGCTTGCAGGAGTCACAGTTTGCAGTTCATTGTTAGAACAGAACCTGTGCATCCAACTCCCTGCTCCTCAGCCCACTCCTCCTCTTTCACAGGCACCTGCCTCAACAGTCAGGAAAACTTTGGGAAGTGGGGGGCAGGAAGGGGGATAGGAGCACACCCTCCCAGGGCACAGAGAGTCCTGCAGCTCTTCAGGAAACATTAATGTTATTCCAGTACTGGAGCAGCTTTGCTCCTGCTTTGTTTCCTTAGAAGTGTTCCTGCCATCTCTGCTCATCTGCAGGCAGAATGTTTCCCCAAACCATCCCTGGGTATGTTCCCTTCCCTGCCTGCCTACATCACTCAAGCTGCTAAGGTCAAAATTTCCTTGGTATCTCTTCCCAGCAGGAAAACATTTTCTGTCCACTGAAAAACGCTGCACATCAGGAAATGTTGTGAAGTAGCAAATAGTTATTGATCAAACAAAGAGAAGCTCAATGAAATTCAAATTATTTTGAAAACAAAGAACCCATCACCAGCAGCTAATACAGATTATCTGCACGTCTATATTCAAAGCTGCATTACGAGTATTAAAGAAGAGAAAGAACTGGGAAGGTTCCCAAAGTTCACTAAATCCTTTGCATTCCAGAAAGAGATAAATTTCTCATTCATATCTCTATCATGAGCTCTGTATATAGGGAGGACACAGCTCTGTTTTCTGTGAGCATCAACATGCCTCACATATTTTTTCTCCCCACTTGTGCCAAATCATTAAAATGTGAGAAAAGAAACACTGAGCACAAAATGTTTGAAGATTAACAGAGACATTTCCTCTCTCCAGTTTCTGTTTGTGCCTCTCCTTCCTTTCAGACTCCCTCTTCTGTTGGAGTCATTTTGCCTGAGGTTTGATGATTTTTGAATGATTTAGCTTAGTCTTGTAGGGAGATGGACTCAAAATTTAGTGACATTTCTTTGCCCTGTTTTAATGACTCCAGAGCTCCTACTAAAAGGTAGGACCTTTAATTCCCTTTACTGGCCCATGAAAAGCTGCCCTTCCACCACTGGGAGGAAGCCAGAGGGGAACCTGGCACCAGAGTCCAACCCCCCCATCCCCATGCCCAGTGATGAATTTGTCTAATTAAACAGGTCAGAAATATCTCCCTGACTCCACCTAAGGATGAGGCTGGAAGCAGAGGAATCTATAACTCTTCACTTCTTGCCAGATAACTGCAAAGTAGCTTCTGGAATAGTTTCCTGCCATGTAGAAAACAATGCTCTGGCGGCAGGGATGTGTGTGAGTGCTCTGCAGGGAGAGCATTGTCTGGCGTGTCAGTGTGTTTGTGTACACAAATATTAATGAAACAGAGGCCAAACAGGAACTCAACTCTCTCTGGGAACTGCTCCTCCATGGCATACCCAGGGAAGAAGGGAATGAAATATTCAACAACTGTGCAAAAACTGCTGGGAAACAAACACCACTGTCTTCTATTGTGTTTATCTTTTGGGGAAAATCACACTGAGAAACTCTGCAAGTGTGTTTATGCTGCTCTCAAGTGGGGTTTTTAATTGTGTTATTTTGAGTTGTGTTGAGTTGTGTCATTGCAAACTCTAACTCAATTCAAGGCCAACTGAAATGTTTTGTAATTTGCTTTGGATAATTGTTGGAGGCCCAGAGTGACTGGATTCTACAAGCTCTGAGCAGCCACAGCTTCTCTGGGCAACCTGTGCCAGAGAAGGGAGAGAAGAATTTCCTTCCAAAATCCCACCTCACCCTGCCTCTGGCAGCCTATGGTTATTCCTCCTTGTCCTGTCCCTCCAGGCCCTTGTCCAGAGTCCCTCTCCATGTTCCTGTAGGTTCCCCTCAGGCACTGGAAGGCCTCCCCTTCTCGAACATTTACACCACAACATCAAACACACAGATGATGTTTTTATTTAGGAGGAACTCCATTTCCCCTACCTCAGACAGGCAAAATGTGCTTTCTAGGGTTGAAAATAAGTAATTTCTTTAAAAAAAAACTTCCTAAAGAAAAAGTGGGTTCCATGGTTATTGTTTTATTATAAAACTGATCAAGAAAGAAGAAACTGAACAAGTGCCAGGTCTTGAGAGAATGGCCAATGTGCTGAGTGTGAGGCCCTTTTGGAGGTTTCTGGAAGGACCCACCTTTTAAAAATCTTACTTTAATTCTTGCTGTGACTAGAAATTCTGTAGCTATGACAGCAGTGTGCCATCTGTATAACAGGACCCTGTCAGAGTATCCATCTGGTAAGGAAAGGATTACTTCATCAAATCTTACAGTTTAAAATCCTCATGAGTGGGCTACACATTTACCCTGGGAGCTGTGAAGGGAGACACACAAGGCAGCAGAAGAGCTGAAAATTTCCCTGCCCAAATGACCAGACCATCAGCATCCACTAAGGTTTTGAGATGGTTTAAATGGTTAAAAATGAGCCATTACTTCATTTTTTATTACATTACACCTCCCTCTGGAGAGACCCACCTCTGCCAACAGCATAATGCAAGACTGGGGTTTTGAAGAGCTCACAGGCAACACCTAAAGGAATGACAAAGCAGCTGCAGAAAAACCTTGCTTTTAAAGAGGATGCTATTTCATTTTCATATGAAATACAGAACCCTGAACTCTGGCTTTGTCACTTTTTTCTGTTCCCATTTATTGCTTGAAAGACCAGGCTAATACTTACACAAAGGATTCATTAGTGATTTTTACAGGAGGATGAAAACACCCAGAACAAGGAAAGGAATCTATTGTGCTTTGAGAAGAAAGTCATGGGGGAGGAAGAGAAGCAGAGAGGGAGTGGTGTGGCTTTCAAGAGAGGCAATCCTGTAACTTTTTGAATAATTAAAATTAATTTTTAATCTTTCACAAAGAAAAATGTGATGGGCTCTATCCAAGCAGCAGGAAGGCTTAAATATATCCTGTATTGGACTAGTAGTTCAGCTTTAGTAGGAGGGAAATGTGATCATCTCTGAAAGAGGAAAAGGCAAATAAGCCAAGAGAAAATGAAAAAAACCTGTACAAACCTTTTCAGAGAGCACCATGGAGAAACCATAGCACTGAAGCAACAGCAACACCTCCCAAGGCCTACAGACAAGCCAGGATCAGCAAAGAGTCCTGGCTGGGGCACACAAAAGGGAAATGGCCAAAAGCAGCCCATGGCAGTGGGGCTGTCTGGAATGTTTGGTGAGCTTCCCAGCCAACTCCTTCAGGACCTCCAGGCCAAATTCACCTGAAAATTCATGCCTAGGTGAACTCAACAGTTGATTCTACATCAAATGCATAGGTTGGAAAAATGCATTTCTACAAGCCAAGCTGCTTGAGTTGTGCTCTCAGCAGGTGGCACACACTTACCACATTGTGACCCACTACTGAATTTATTCGAAATGGTTTTTACCAAGACAAAGTATCAGAAATCTCCATTTTAACAAGAAGGAAAAGAAATCTACTCCATTCATAATTAAAACATCTTTGGTGTATCATGCCTCAAAAATAGTTTTGTTTTCAAGAGTATTGTAAAGGGAACATCTTCATGTAGGAGTAGTTCTGCCCACCTGCTATTCTTTGTAAAGTGAAGGAGAGGAATAAAAAAAATTGCCTGACCTGTGACCACCTTTGGATGAAGCTTTCTGGAACAAAAATCATGGTGCCAAAGGCAGGATTTCCACTGTTCCCTGGTGCAGGAGCTGATTAGTCAGTGCCCTTGGAGCAGAAATTATGCAGAGTGACTTCCAAGGCAGGCTCAGGACCCTCCTCATGGACAAATTCTGCACTCCAGGTACAATACATTTCCACACACAGATGTTAAACTGAGGGGCAAACAGGAAAAGTCAGTAAGTACAGCCTTCTCAAAGTCTGCTGGTAGGAGGAATCCTATCAGTTCTGTGGGATACAGCAGTTGCAGTAATATGAAAAATAATTCCTTGGTTTCACAGAATCACAGAGGTTGGAAAAGATCCCCCAAGGCCATCAAGTCCATCCTTCCAATCCCACAGTGCCCACTAAACCATGTCATGAAATGCCACATCTACTCATGTCCTCAACTCTTCCAGGGAATGGGGAAAGGGATTTCTTTACAACTCACTTCCTGATTAAGAAAGGCATCAAAATGAGGCTTGCTTGGCATGAATTAGCAGTGGTTGATGTGGATTAAAATGTTTAATCTCATACACAGCCTGACAGGCAACTCTCATCTCTGAGCTGTTGCCTCCTGCCTTCTCCCCAGGCATCGCTTCCTTTCTCATCCATCCCAAACCCAAAGAGAGGGATTTGTGCCCAGGATTTCAGAGGAAAGGCAGTGGGAAGGGAAGGGGAGCCTTTCCCACTGCTGGCCTTGAGCAGTTTACTTCAGTGTGAGGGAAAGAGATAACTCTGTTTACATTTCCATTCCCTGGAAAGATCACAAGATGATTTAGATGATGTCTAGACAGTGCTCTGCACATGCAGAAGAGTCACATAAAGCTCAGCTTTATGAGGAATAGTCTCCACTTTTTTTTTTTTCTAATACTCTAATTTCCAAATACATACAGGCAGCCAAAATGCAGAGCTGAGTATGCCAGCAATGCTGGGTAAATCCCTGGCACCACACATCAATCTGCTCTTTCATGTGAAATTAAAGCATCCTCTCTGAGCAGAGTGGAAACAAAAGGCAGGCACAGAACAGTCAAAGGAAAAACAGAGACTGGGGAGAGAGGGATTGGAACAAATTGGGCTGAGTTAACCTGTCTGCTTGACTCTAACCACAGGGCAGATAAAGAAAACCATTTTCTGCCCAGCTGATGAGCCACAAACATCCCAAGAGGCTCCCCAGCCACATGCCACATCCAATGTCCTTCATTCCCTGCATGTAACTTCCATAGGGTGTCTCCCACCTAAAAATGCAGCATCACAAGGTTCTGTGGCTCACCCTTACACAGCTGTCCTGGAGTGACCTGGGAGGAATCACCCACTTTTCTGCACTCTCCAGATAAAATACAATTTCCATTCTGAGCTTTGCAACATTTAAGACAGTTTGGATGGTAAAACAGCCTGAAATGTTGTATTAAAAGGTATTACAGAAACATTATCAATTTTAAAGTTAAATACTCAATTTATTGCTTGGTTTAATTGCCCTGAATTTTCACACATTAACATGCAAACCACATTGAGTGTGGTGCTGTTTCCAATTACAACAGCTGATTTATCCAGGATGGAGGTTAGAGCATGATAACACTTTCACTTGGCTTAACAACCCATTTCACAGAGTCAATGAAGCTCTGCTCCTCCTCAGTTACACTCTACTTCCATAGCTGTGCTCCTGCAACTATAGAAGGAAATTAAGAGGAAATTAAGCTGGAAATGGACCTCCCTGTTCATCAAATTCTCTCTCCAGTTGGCACAATCAGTGTTTCTGTATCATTATTATATAATCCCTTTCTTAATGCACCAAGTTCCCTCCTCCTCCTCCCAGGAAATCTTCTAAGAACCTCATTACTGCTTGGAAGCCTCCATGCAGTTTCCAGCTTATGCTTGGACAATTCATACCCTTTTGTCCTTTTGACAGCCTCACCTCCAGCTTCCCAGCTTTTCCCCTGCTGGCAAAGGCCCCCAGCTCTCTCCTTAGACAGGAGTGATCCCATGTACTCCCACAGGTTCCAGGTCCAGCTGGAAGAACCACAAAGGAAACCCAGAGACCAGCCCAGGCAAGAGCAAGGAAAGCCCAGTTCTGTGGATGGGCACCTGGGACATGCCAGTGCCATGGCACTGAGCAAAATTCACCTGGCCCTGCTGTGTCTCCTCAGTATTGAAGCTGCCTGAACCCCTGAATTCCTTTTCTCCCTTTCCTGCCAGGGTTATCCAGGCAGAAGGAAGCCCCTTGCAGCTGCCCTGACTGTGGCTGGGATGGAGGGTGTGCAGGGTGGCCCATGCTGGCCACACTCTGCAGCCCTTCACCAGAACACTGATGGGTCTCAGTCTGCAGCAGCAATTCTGTCCTCCAAATAGCACAGCATGTGCTGTCTGCATCTTGGGAACCTCCTGGCAGCCTGTTGGGCTTCAGGTGGGAAAAGGTGAACATTATCAGGACAAACAGCAACATAACTCTGTGCTGGGGTTGGGGTGGAGGCTATTTCCCACACATTTGAAGAAAACAATCCCAGGGGATTTAAAAAAATCACAGCTTTTTTTTTTTTTCTTCATAAAATCTACAATAAAAACAGACCATATTAAGCAGAAATGAGCCTACCAGAACTTATGAATAACTTGAATTCTTCCACTGGAGCCCAGCCAGCTGCCCTTGGAAAAAAATCCTGTTTACTTTGTAGTGAACGTGAGAGACATGCAGTCTGCCAGAAGCTGCTACGACAGTAAAAACACAGCCAGGGGCTGTCACAAATGGGGAAATCACAGAGAAAGTTAACTTTTTAACTTCAAGGACTAGATTAAAATAATATCTATTTGGTTAAAAGTTATTTACTTTATCACACAGAAGACTTAAGTTGCCTTTACATGAAAGCTGGTTTAGCTCAAAGGCAAATTTCAGCTGCTTCTTCAATAGTTAGCTTGGTTTTAAACATTTTTATTAGATTTACAAAGGAAATGTCTTTCCTTGTTGTTGCCAGTTGGGCTGAGATTAATATTTTGCCCTACAACTGCATCTTTCTTTCCCCAAGCCTCAGGCAGGACGGCTGCACTAGGAATTTCTGACACTGTCCTCACTCAGGATGCTTCCTAAATCCTGGGGGATGATTACACAGGCCTGACCTTGTGGCTTCTCAGCACTTTGATCCTAAGGTGATTCCTACACAAATCCTGCCCTAAGCTGTAGGTCTGTGATTTCAGAAATTGCACAAAACATATTCCCGGTGCCCCCAAGCCTGAATACTGAGGCCTGATTAAGTGACAGGCTCTTTGAGAGAAAAAGAGGGTAATAAATAACCTTAGAGCTCCTGTGTTTTGTGCTGTAAGCTGGGATTTCTTCCCTCCTGATCTTCAACACAGCTGGATTGATTTATCATTTCCACTCCTTTGTACACATTATTTGTATTCCTTCTGTCTTGGCAAAGCTTAATGTAACCCTAAATTGAATATGATGGCACTTTCTCCTGTTCATTTATGCTCTTAATTAATCTTTTCATTTCTCTTATCTTTCATAACCAACTTTCCTTTTGTCCCACAAAGCAGTCAAAGGCCCATGATCTGCAGATGTCTCTCCTCCCACAACAGCCCCTGCACCCCTGCTGTCACAATCCCTCCCTGTCTCTTACAAATTTTCCCATTGTCCCTCTCATCCCTTTAAAGCCCATTTTCTAGGCTTTGTTGTTGTGCTTTATACTTGAGACCAAGAACATGTTTAAGTCTCTTCCTGCACCCAAATCCAAGAAGGGCTGCCCTGATAACCCCAGAGCAGCAGTGAAAACAGGAGACAAATGTCACCTCAAAGGGACACTTGAGCATATCTGGCCCTGTCAGGAGCAGGAAATACCATGAGTCTTACGTCAAAGATTTCGAACCTAAATCTGCAGACCCAAGAGGGCTGGAATGGCTTGAATACGTTTCAGATAAACATCCAGACCTTGTGATGATTATCCAAACTCTTTGGGAATGTGGAAGTTGTGAGGTTCACCCGTCAGCAGTACCTTGGGTGCATCCTGCACCTTGAGGCCAGCCCTGATAAGGCTGTTTGTCGGAAGCCGACTGCAGCAGCGTTAATTAAATCACGTTGGGAGGAAGCTGGGAACCAAGGGATGCTGCAGACATTGCCAAGCGGCTCAGGAGAAATAAATCAGAGTTGTCCAAAGCACAGCCCCATACCAGTCACTGGGAAGAAAATTAACTCTGCCCTGGCCAAAACCAGCATGAGAGACCATAAATATTTTCAGAGTAAGAATAGCGGTAATTATTCACTGTCCTAGAAAAGCAGGATCTTCAAGATGGGAGAAAACATTTTGAGCACCTCCTCATAGAAATTCAGGAGTCTAGTAACTTTAATTTGACCTTGGAAATTAAGTCAGCTATATCAAATTAGGGCCAGATTAATTCTGATTACAATTAACCACCCAAAGGCTTAATTCAGTTTGACTAATACATGTTAAAATCACATGTTAGTGATTTTAGTTAATTTAAATTATTGCTTGAGTGTTCCTGCAAAGGTGAGTCCTAAATCTCAACAATATTTATCAGCAAAAGAAAGGAGGCTTTGCATTTAACTGATCTTCCTCTATTTGTTTCATAACATCTTCATTATGAAATCTGCTCAGCATAGTGCATTAAAAGACCTGTCAGGCTGCATTGGAAAAACCCTGTTAGTTTGATTAAATTACTCAAGAGAATAAAAAGGACAGGTATTTTCAGAGCTGGTTGGTAAAGACACCTGGCTCCAGGATTTCTGCAGGCAGCCTGAGAATTCAGCTGAGGTTACACACAAATGGACTAATTCATAGAATCTTAGGATGGTCTGGGTGAAAAGGGGACCAACCCCCAATTAATTATTAATTATGATTTGCAATAACAGCATGAAAATTTACTGTCTCCAGCTTCTTAAAGAAAAGGGAAAAAACACCTGAATTTCCATTGAGTCTCAACAGCCAATTTCCATAGACATGGGTATTATCTTTAGTGGGCAAAAGTCTAGACAGACACAAATCCCAGTGTCCCTCAGGCTGGCTCTGTTAGCAAGGGATTCACAGAGTGTCTGAGAAGCTGCTCTTCTCTTCCAGCTTCCCAGCAGCAGCTCCTACCCCTGATGCACCATCACCCACAGACACAGCAACCCATCACCCCATTCCCCCTTGGCCTTTTGCATCTCCCAGGTATTGCTTACAGGTGTAAACTGTCCAACCTGAATCAAAACTGCTCAACCTGGAGCACCTCTTGCCAGTTACTGCCTCTAAGGAGCAAAAAGCCATGAGCAGAGTTGCCTCATCACACCTCCAGGAGGGTCTGGCTGACCAACCCTTTGGCTATTAATCACCAGTTGCAGTAATTGGTGTCCCAGAGGATATTGACCCTCTCTCTTCATACCCTGCTTGCTTTTCCTGGCAGGCAGCTGCAGCTAAATCATGAACACAGACAGCAATTGTCAAAGGGCTGGTGCTCCCTTTTCTCCTGCTGGGCTTCTCACAGTTATTCAAAACATGCACAACTGTCCATCACAACACAGCACGTCTCATCCCACAGACCCTAAATGATCCTAATTACTGATTATTCCCATTCCTAGAAAGAAACAGCATTTATCATAGAATCCCAGACTGGCTTGGGTTGGAAGAGACCCGAAAGCCCATCTTGTTCCATCCCTGCCATGGGCAGGGACACCTTCTGCTATCCCAGGCTGCTCCAAGCCCTGTCCAACCTGGCCTGGGACACTGCCAGGGATCCAGGGGCAGCCACAGCTTCTCTAGGGCCAGGGCTTCCTCACAGGGACTCCTTTCCAAGTGCTATCTGACCCTGCTCTCTGGCAGTGGGAAGCCATTCCCTGTGCCCTGTCCCTCCATCTCTTGTCCCAAGTCCCTCTCCAGCTCTCTTGGAGCCCCTTTAGGCACTGGAAGGGGCTCTGAGGTCTCTCCAGAGCCTTCTCTTCTCCAGGTGAACACTCCCAGCTCTCCCAGACTAGCACCAGAGCAGAGGAGCTCCAGCCCTCAGAGCATCTGTATTTATAATCATCATTTATAGTTCTCACTAGTCAGGATTTTATATGCCAGCCTTACTGGATTTTATATTTTTGTAGAGATGATTGAGAGAAATAAGGCACTATTCACAGAAAAATTCCCAAGAGGGTCCTAACAGGCTCTCATGAAACACATTGTTTTGCTTTCTTATTTGTTGTCCCTGTGGAACTGTAACCCACTGCTCCAGATTATTCACCCCTATCTTTTCCTATGCAGCAATGAATGTGAAGACACCCCAGGCTGGCTGCTGGTGCCAGAATCCTGTAAGGACATTTACTGCCATTTGGAATATTTTTACTTCAAAGGAAAGGATTAATGAAGATTATGGAAATGATCCTCAATCTCTGCCATTCCACTGACCTGCTTTTCCCCAGACACCACAGAATGGTTTGTTAAGCTATGTGTCAGCCATGTGAGAGAAATGTTAAGTGCAGTGCAGAGTGGGAAGTGCAATATTTGAGGTGTACACACCACTTCCAAGGTAAAAATACTTGGGAAATGCCCCTTTCCCTCAGGGATAGCCCTGGGTGTGCACTGTGCACAGGGAAATGCCCCTTTCCCTGCTCCCTTAGGAATACCTTCTGTGAGACAAACACAGCAGGGCTTATCCCAACACATTTGATGTAACTCTGTAAGAAATATGAATAATGCAGCTCACTTCCAAAGGAGCAGAACTGGGGTGTTGTACAAGTTTCTGGTGCACTCTCTGAAGAGCTGTTTCCCTTCCTAAAGCAAACTAACAATCTTTAGGTACCTAAGTTAGGTACCAGCCATCTCATCCTTAAACCCAAAGTTTCTAACTCAGTAAATGCGGTTTCCCAGACTGGGAAGTGCTGGGGTTTCCAAGTCCTGGGGTTTCCAAGTGCTGGGGAAACACTGGGGCTCTCTCCTGTTTAAATGGAGATGTATTTGCATTTTAAAACAAGAAAAAAGACCCATCTGTAGGAGTATGTGAATAGCTGCACAGCTAGTTTGGGGCACAGCTATTGCAAGGTGGGGATTCCATCAGTATCACCAGAACTCCTTGAGAGGGCTCTGTGCCAGCTGGGGGACCTGGAGCTTGGTGCTGCCCCAGAGTTGTGCCATCACAAATGTCATACACAAAGGCAAGCTGGCTTTTAATTTCTGATAAATAAGAAATGGAATGAGCAGCTTTTTTGCCCCTGCCAATCAAGCATTATGTGCCCTGCAATTACCATTGACAACAGATGGAAAATTGCAGTGACTAAACCCCAGAAGCTGGTGTTTTTCTACTTCCAAATTAGTAGTTCAGTGGATTAAGGTAAAATATTTGCCTATTGCTGTATCACCCTGAAAGTATGTTAAACACTGGGTTAGGGAACAGTGCTGTGAGTAGCCAAGGAAATACAAAATCTGGAACTAAACCTCTATTTGCAGGTAGGTACCAAGAGATCAGAGAGACACAAACAAAGCTCCTACACTCACAGAGGAGCCGCTCTGTGTTTTGTTAGAAGTACCATGTGAGAATATGCAAAATAAAGTGCTAGTGAATAATTTGCACATGCAATTCCAGCCCAAGATGAAGTGCTGACTTTTGATTTCCAGGAGCAGAGCTCTGTGCAATGCCCATCCCTCCAGGCCTTGGAGCCACACTGCCAGATTTGCCTCAGCTCCTGATGGGGGTTCTTTGTGCTTCCTTCCTGGAAGCCTTTTTTTCCACCACAGAAGCTTAATAGGAAACTGGACTTCAGTATTCAGTGGCTGAGGAATGGCTCTGTTTCCACCATAAGGTGGGAAGAGGGAGGTGGTATGGAAAACCAAAAGGAAATGCTTAGACCTGAACTGCAAATCCTGCTGCCAGGAATAGTTAAAAAAGCAGAGGCAGATCCTGCCCTACACACTACTCTCCTTTCCTTCTACTGCAGCAGCAAAATAACCCAGCTGCTGCCTTAAACCATGGAGTGCTTTTCCAGTGATAATTTTCTGTGGGGAAACAAAAGCCACACAGTTCTGAGGACTGTGTTATGTTCCATGTTGTTTGGTTTAGCATCTCCTGCAGCCTTCAGGAGGAAGGCGTCCAATCCAGAGCCCTTCCTCAGCACTCTGGCAGCCACCACATGCCATGGACAGCAAACATCCTCAGTTCCATAGCACCAGGATAAAGAGCAAGCACAGTTCAGAGAGCACCTCTCCATCTGCAGCAGGACAGAGCAGCAGGAGCACACCTGAAAGGGTGAAGGGAAAGAGGAAACCTCTTGGGTCAGGCTGGAGAGAGAACTGAGGCTACAGGAGCCAGAGGAAGCAACAAAGTGACACAGGCAATGCAAGTCCAAACCTTTGAGTTCAGGAGCTTTCGTAATTCATATCATCACGAATTCTTCTGTCTTGCATGACTCTTAGCTGGATTTACAGGATCCAAGAGTGAAGTGTTGGGGAGGAGACTACCCAAGTTATAAATAACAGAAGAGAAAAGCAACAGGAGATTTCAAGGCTTTGCTGATTCAACAAGAAGGCATGAAATTCCTCTCTTTCACTATTTAAACAGTTACTCAAAATAGAGCTCTTAAAAGTAAGGATATTGGAATATTATTGCCAGCAGGATATGCTGACAGCCCTCATACTCTCATTTAGTCCTTATGAAGTGTAGGAACAGGAATGTGCAAACCATAAATTGCAAAGGTAGCATCTGCAAGCCTTCATTCAAGGTTCCTAATTGCCCTGTGATTCATCCAGACATGTGGCTCTTTTTATTTATTATTTGTGCATATTCAGGCAAACTGGCTGGTATTAGCACATGCCTGGGGAATGGTCTTTTTCAGGGAGGTGTTGGCATATTTTGTTTTTAGGAGATCAGTGGTTTGGGACTGGACTGCAACATTCCAAAGCCAGCATAAACATTTCTTTCAGATTATCCTCAGGGAAAAGTAATAGTCTGGCCATTGCAGCTTTAAGAATTACAGCCTTACTCCTGCCAGTGCTTTCATCCCCAGCTTACACCAACACCAGTACCATTCCACAACCCTCCAGGTGCACTTCACCTCTCAAAGAGATCAGAGATTGATTTGGACCCCCAACACCAGAGGCAGATGGTGTTTGAGAGGATGTACATGTAATATAAGGACAATCAGTGCTACAGAACTAGTCCTCAGAGCCTGCAGGTTCATTTTCGAGAGTACAGTAATGCTCCAGGTCACTGGCTTTATATCCAAAGATGGGCTGTGTTTTAACTCCACAGCTGTGGTAAACACCTCCCCAACACTCCCTGGGAAGCAAAGCACGAGCACAAAACCAACTGCAAGCACAAAACCAACACAGGGCGAGCCCTGGTTTCAGTTCTCTTCTAAGCCAAAGAGATACACATTGTCATGAGAGGACGCACTAAAAAGCCTAAACCTCCCAAAAATACATATCCAGGTATCCACCTCAGGAAAACAATACCCTAAAACATGGAAAATGGGACTCATTTACCTTGTGCAGGAAACATACACCTCTCTGGTGGAAGGTGTCCCTGCCCATGGCAGAGGGTTGGAACATGATGATCTTTAGGGTCCTTACAGCTCAGAGCAGTCTCTGATTCTGTGATTTTATTAACACTGCAGATGTAACCTTGAGGGACACTGAGCTCAGGGACCCTGGGACAGCTCTGACTTAGGCTGTCTCCTCCAATTTCTGCTAAAAGGCTTTATTATGAACACTGGACTAATAAAATCCTTTTGCGTGATCTCAAAAAATCTCCTAATTTGTTATTCGGTCACGGTTTGAAAGACAGGTGTCTGCCAAGGAAGGCAGGAACCTCCCTTGGAATGGAGAACACGACCCCCCTCTCTCCGAATTATCATAACTTGGAAATTAAGGGGCTTTCAGGCAAGGATATGGAAAAAAAGGAATAACAGTTCTTTGGTAGTATGTACGTGCGCAACGAGGCAAACAAACAACAACAAGAAAGAGAAGAAATCGAGGATGAAGCAGGAACGCCAAAGAAGGCGCTTCGCTCTGCAGGCAATGCCCCTGCGCTGCAGCTCCGGGCACAGCCGGCAGGGGCGCTGCTGCTGCCGCCGGGCACGGGCTGCGGTGGCTCCCCCGGCCTGCAGGGGGCGCTCCTTGGCGAGCACACGGGAAATGGCGGGAAGGGATGGCGGAGAGGCTGTGCTCCACAAACCCCGGGACAACCGAGCCCGGTGCCCCAGCAGGCCCCTTGGAAGCAGCAAGCTGGGCCGGAAAGCATGAGCAAAATCCCGGGGTGGTAGATGAGATGGACCAGAAACTCCGCAGCTGTAGCTGGAACCATCCTGGCAGGCAGGGGTTGCATGGCTGCAATGGAGCGAATAACTGCGGGGATGCTGGACAGCAACAGCCCGGCTCCCGAACAGGGCACAGAGAGAGGGGACAGGGGATCCCGGGATTTCCCCTGAACCGCCCCGGCAGATGCTGAAGGTTGTTTGGTGGGGTTGGGTGTTTACAATAAGGTCCCAGTGCGGCAGCTGCTCTATGAGCAGAGCTCCATTCACGACAGAAGGCGGCAGAGGACAGAACCCCGCAGGGGTGGTGAATTCTCCCCACAGCGAGCGCGGCCTCCTTCGCCTCCCGGTGCCGAGAGCTCAAGAGGAAGTCGGCAGCTGCCTAAGCCCCTTTTCCCCAGCCCAGTTCTCGGGGTATCTCTGCCCCCCTCCACCGAGAGAAGCCCTCAGATAAGAGAAGTGCAGCCAGATACCCTCCTTCCCTGAGCTCGGCAACTTCTTTTTGTCTCTCTGAAGTGCCTGATCATTATTGTCTTCTAGCAACATATGGGAGAAAATTCCCTAAGAGAAAGAAACAAAAGGAAGAATCTTAAACTCCAACAGTCAGGAGAGAAAAGGAGAGAATTAGACCACTGGGATCCTACTTACCTTAACTGATATCCAAGCAAATCACTCAAGAGACAGATTATTTCATAGATGGGTGGAGAATGGCTTTTAGGTCAAGTCTGCAAAATTGTCCTGCACTCCCCCCACTGACTTTGTGCCAACATCCCAGAACTCAAAGCTCAAGGATGGCCTCAAGCCATCCTTACTCAGCCCTTGGCTTAGGAGACAGTGGCAGAACAGAGGGAATTTCTCCAGACAAGGACTGGGGGTGTAGTACCCAAGGGCATCTCCCAAGGCTTTCTATATTTCCCACAGGCAGCAGTTTTGAAGTTACTATTTTGTAAAAGCATTCGGATTTTTCACCTGAGTGCTGAGTTCTTTTTCTAACATCCTTTCTACAGCCAGAATACAGTGAGCCACAGAGCAGAGGTTTTTACCCTGGCAGGGCTGCTCAGCAGTGCTGGCTGTACACACACCAGGCCTCTCTGTCTCTTGCTCTCAGCAAGATCAAGTCTGTCTCTTCCCCTTGAGTGTCTCAACACCCTCCCCCTCACATGCTGCAAACAGTATTACAACACCCCAGTGTTATTACACCTTCCAGCTGCTGCAGACTTTCTTGATTTTCACTTGTTCCCAGCTTTTTGAACACAGAATCTCTATTTTCATTGGAAAACAAAAAAAAAAAACAAAACAAAACAAAACAAAACAAAAAAAAAACAAAAAAAAAAAAAAAAACCACACCAAAACCACATTGTTGAAGACCTGAGCTTGAAAACAAGAACATAAGATGCTGGACTTACACTGATCTTGACAGCAGCCAACTCTTACTGCACCAATGGGCTGCAGAAGTCCTTCTCCTCCATGTAGGGAATTGGTGATTGCACCTGCAAGAAGACATTTTTCTGTGGTCATCCTTCAAAAAGAATGAAAGTGAGAATAGGTGTGATAATTATAAATGGCTTAAGCCACTTTCAATTCTGGGCACTCAAGCAACCAAAACATTTTATATCCTGTACAATTCTGTTCTATTGCTATTCTAGAACATGTCCTGGGCCCCTCATAGACCCCTTATAGAAGCCCAGGTTTCAGAAATATGCAAGCACAGCCTGAATCCTGAGAAAACAAATAAGAGTATTTTCCAGCATATTCAGTGAGGATTATTGCCAGCTCTGCAAAGTCTGCTTTCTGCAACTTAAAAAAAAAAACCAACAGGCACAACACAAAATAGGAAAAAACAGAGGAAACCATAACTACACATAAACAGCCTGAACTTCCTCCTCCTTCCTCAGCAAGAGGGCTTTGTTTTTCCTCTCACAGCTGTTCAGATGTTAGGAGAGGTCACTTGAGTGCTCAGGCAGCTGAGGGTGATCAAACTCACTGCTCCTCTCTGTGTTAGGGTGAAGGGAAGTCCCTCATTTTCAAGACGAATTTCACAAACCACAAAAATAGGTGCTGAGAGCCTGAAGAACTCTTGACATGGTCCTATAAGTGTCAGGAGAAAATCTGCAGTCTGTTTCACTGGGAGAGGCTGGATCCAGAGCAGAGTTTCACATTCACACCAGCCTTTCCTTGCATCACTGATGGTTTGGCTCAAAGATGCCTCATCCTCAGGAAGGGGGGCAGAGCCATGGGCAGAGCTGAGTGAAGAAAACAGAAATCCTTGAGGGTGAGCAGGAAGGGGAGAAATAATTAATTTCAAGGCACAGAGTATATAGGAGAATTAAGTCCAGTGTATGATATGTGCAGCTGTGACCATGGATGGGGAGCACAGACCCCACGTCTGACTGACAGGAGCTGTGGTTGTTCTTCTTGCCTTTTGTTACCTTTGCACACAGTAAATGCAGCTCAGGAGCAAAACTAAAAAAAAGAGTGCTACTGTATTTCAAAACAGTTTAATAACAGGCAATACCATAAGCAAGATGTAGTGGTAAATCTGGAACAAATCCAGCTGTCTGTTGGAAAAGATTCCAAACCTTTTCAAGGCTGGCACGTGTAACACTTGTCTTACCATTGGTGCAAGACGCACATAAACACTTGTGCAGGAGTAGCCGGGGGGAATAAATGTCAGAAAGCCCTGCAGGCCTCTGTGAGTTTGTTTGGGAGTGTGAGCCTGGGGCTGAGCTTGGTTGAACATAGATACAGGTGTGCACATCCAGAACCATGTCCCATACCTGCTGTGTGCAAGGCTGGGACGTACGGGACAGAGGGGGCTGGGGAAGCAGTGCTTTGGGAATGAGGAACTGCAGCCTTACACAACCACAGCACTGCCTGCAGTGTGACATGAACAAGTGGCTGAACAGTGAGTTATGGATCAGTAAGACCAGCTGAAAGAACAAACAAGCCAAGAAAATGATCCTTCAGCACTCTGGAATATGGGATTTTTATATACCTGGATACAGCCTTGCTAGTGCATAGTACAAGAATACAAAATACATGAGATTTGCTGGTCCATAGTATGTGATTTTATCACAAATCTCTCCAGACACATCAGCTGATGTGCAGGACCCCAAGCTGTGCCAGTCATGCACCCTCCACTGGATCAGTTCTATCTGTAGGACATGAAGCATTGCAAACACCAGCGAAGGTGCACTGATAGGGGTAGAAACATTTCACTGATTCTTCAGAGCCTGGTGCTTTCACTGCTTGTAGAAGTTCTTATCATGCTAAAAATACTGAATGCTTCTCCTGCTTGTACAGCAACACTGCAGGTAAATTAATCAGCAGCAGGTCAGCAACAGTTTGATTTCACCAACATGACCCTCACCAAATCATGGGTTTCTTGAGCTGGGAAGCTGTATGGGCTTAGCTAGGCCTCACAGCCAGCTGCAGAGGGTGGATATATATCCCCCAATAAAAAACAAGCCCACGTGTTAGATGATTCCATATTTTTTTCAGGATGCACAGAAACCTTTCAACACATTATGAACCAATATTTCTAATTTTGCATCAGAACAATGGAGGACTGAGTTTGCCTACAGCAACTGATGATCCCCAGAGATTCCTGTGTGTGCAGAGCCTGTTCCTGCATTGTCCAAACACAGAGGGAAAACAGCCTGATGTGATTCCAGCCCCCTGCCCCTTTCATCCCCAACCTAGAGCTCTTTGTGTATCCAAAGGAAGAACACACAACGTGCACTCAACCAGACAGAGCTGAACTGCCTGCAGCCAAAATACAAAAGATTGGATATCTGATTTTTTTTTTGGTAGTTTAATCATTCTTTCATGTATAATGGATGCACAGGCAGATTTTGGGCTTTTGAAAACCTAGAGCAAAGCTTTACTTTATTCCTGTAAATCTCATGGGCTTCAAATTGAAGCATTCTCTTCTGTCAGCAGCACAATGCTTAGCAATGAAATTCCATGGCTCCAATAGGACACTGAGGATTTAATTACACTTGGAAAATAGAGTGCTACCAATGGGTTTGCTATTTTGGGGGCATATAAGATTCATAAGCCTTAATATAAACCTACCCATAGAGTGTGAGAAGGAAGGGACCAAACAGATTACCCCAAAATTCTGTTTTCTTCATTTAAGACTGAAGATTCCTGGAGGTCTGAGAGTGGAGGAAGCTAAAGGTTTTGGGGGTGGCAGGGGGAGGAGGGTCCAAACTATCTGGATGGGAAAGGAATTGGTGGGTATATTCTCCAGCCCTAAGGAATTAGGCAATCTTTATCAGTCTGCTCAGGGAAGAGGCAGTGCAAGGATGGAGAGTTGGGGTTTTTTGCTTAGTGGAGGTTGGAGAGGTGGGGGGGACAGCACAGAGGTTACAAGAAGAGATACTGTGAACCCTCCCTAACTAGAGCAAACAAAATAAATTAAGATAACAAATATTTCATATGGAAGTTTAGGTTCTCTGTCTGACAAAGCTGTTAAAGGCTCATAATGCCAGATATCAAATTACCCCAGCCATGCTGCTCCTTCTCTGGAAGTGTCCAAGGCCAGGTTAGACAGGGCTCGGAGCAACCTGGGATAATGCAAGGTGTTCCTGCCCATGGCAGGGGATGGGATGGGATGGGATGGGAAGGGCTTTAAGGTCACTCCCAACCCAAACTATTCCATGATTCTATGATTTTATGTGGTTTCATTTTCCTCCCAGGACATCAAAAATGTTGTCAGCCTTGTTTTACAGAGGGAAAGAGCAGATGACATGCCTGGGGTCAGCCAGGGGCACAGGTGGGGATGAGGCCATGCCCCATCTTTTTTAGGTGATCTAACTGCAAGGTCACAGCTGCTTTCCTAAGCAAAAATCAGATTTCCATAGTGATGAGTCTGAGCTGCAGAACTCAAATCGTGATCAAAGGTTTGGATGCCTGGCATGTAGGGCATTCAGGCCATTACTGCAGTGTGACTCATGGCACTGGAAGAGGCTGCCTATAGCAGTCAGATCCAGATTTCCCAGTTTTGATGCGGTCAGCACTGAAATGCTGGTTCTGAAAGCCCCTGCTCAGGCTTGGTCAGGTGCCCTTTGTGTTGCCATAACCTCCACACAACTGATAACAACCCGCATGCTCGTGGCTGTATCAGAAACCCCCGCAGCTCCCAGAGCCCCTGCTGCTCACTGTGCCTCCCTGCTCCTCACCACAATCCAGGAGCAGCACTGTAACTTCAGCCCTGCCGAGCTTTCAGGAAAGGGAGGAAATTCCACCAGCACAAGCACTCCGAGCTATCCAGAAGAGGGAGTGCAGAGCATGCACACAAGGACATCAGGGGCTGCTGTGCTGTGTCCTCACTGCCCAGCACAGGGGCTCTGCAAATGTCCTGCCACAGCTCATCTGCACATACTGCTCCTCCTGGATGTGTGTCTGCTTGAGATTTTTCCCGGGGGGCTGTATAAGAAGTGTATTTTTGCTCTTTGATAAGCTTGCTTTACATATCAGCTCTCTAGTCAAAATTAATTAAGTACGTTTTGTTCCAAGTACCTTGCTCCCTGATTTGATAAGTAACTTGTAGGCAATGTTGCAGAATGCAAACTCAGAGATAATTTCTCAGACTTAGTCAAGAGTGAAGTTTAAAAATTCCTTTTCTGTGACCAACAGAGTTTTTCCAAGTGGAACTTCACTCATGTTTATCTGGGTTTGCAGCAACAGCCCAAAATGGTGCCTGGACACTGCTGTAGGTGCCCTTGATAATTAAAAATGCAGTCAAGTACAGGAACAAAGCCACAGGCAACCACCATGTGCAGTGATTAACCAGTCAGACCTACATTATGAAAAGGAAGCAAGAAATGGGCAGCAAGTTTATAAAGCAAACAATTCCGATAATGTTTCCATGTTTTTCTCCTTTCTCCACTGGCACATCCTCTTCCTCCCCCAGCACGTGCTGTTCAGCTGTTCTGCTGCTGAATTACCTTCTTATATATTGGCCTAAATCACTGACCTTAGTTTGACTTTTTTCCACTTTGCTTATCTTTGTCCTTCACTCTAGTTAAGAAAACCCCAAAAGACTTAGCTCTGGAAGGTTTGAAAGGCAATATTAACTCTGTATAGCTCCCAGTAATAGTGTAAACAGCAATAACATGATTCTTTAATGATTATTACCTGATTTTATGTGCCTTCCTTAACTAACCTTTCTCTTTTTTTGATGTCTCTTACAGATTATCAAGAGCCAGTATTCTATTGACTTCTGTTATTCATTAAAAATGAAGTTCAATGTCAACTGATAAATACATGTTGCTATTACAGTTTTGAAAACAAATAACTTCCATTGCAAAGCAGTGAGAAAGATTTCAAAAATAAAAAAAAAAGGAAAGGAACTTCCTGCCTGTGCTGCATTATTATGCAATTCTAAGTGGGTTAAAAAGAAATGCACTGCTGTACTTTGAATTATCAGTACAGTAATACACTGCTTTATCTTGCTCAACTTGCACCATCTTTCTGCAGAGAAGTCAAAATAGCAAATTCAGGTAATAACCTCTGGTTATCTCCAGCAAGGTAAATATCTGAGAAAGTAATTGGCATTAACTTGCAGTTTCTTAAGAGCAGTTCAGCTCTGTTATCAAGCCCTGAAGAGGTTAAGGTCCAAGTGCAGCCCAGATTCGCCTGATCCCTGACTGTGTGAGGAGCAAAGGCAACCTGAGGAAGGCACAGTCTGGGCAGCAGCACAGCAGAGACACCTCCTGTAATGGTCCTCAGTGCAGGAGGCCAGGCTGGACAGGGTTGGGAGCACCCTGGTTCAGTGGAAGGTGTCCCTGCCCATGGCAGGGGCTGGCACTGGAGGGGCTTGAAGCTCTCTCCCATCCCAACAGCAATGGCTTCCCCTCTCCCCCACACCATGTGCCCTGGGAGGGACGCTGGCTGCATCCCACCTGAAGGTGCTCTGGCTGCCAGGGGCTGCAGGGCAATGGTCACAGGTGACACAGGTGAGCACCAAGGGGTAAGGGACTGAACAGCACACTGGGGCTATTTCACAGCCCAGGCCCTGCAGGAACCACAAGGATGTCCATGGACACCTGGAGAGCAGGAGATAGATGCCACTGTGTGCTCATGTCCTTTAGCAGGCCCAAGGCAGGGGCTGTGAGAGCCTCCAAGGTGCCCCTTAGGAACCAGACTGCAGCCATTCTGTTTGCTGATGCAATGGGCATTCTGCCTCCTTTCCACAAAACTCCCAAAGCTTTTCCAGCGCAAGGATGACTGGGCACACACAACTTGCACTGCAAGGCTTGGCAGAGACACCAGCTTTTGTTTAGCAGGGTGCAAAGGACTAATAAACCACTTAATGCTTTGTGTTCAAACACTGAGCAGAGCCATCGACAGCAGCCATCGGCGCTGGGGCTCCAGCGGTGGCTCAGCCCTTGGCTGGGCTGGGAGTTCAAAGCCTGGCCACCAACAAGGGCTGGAAAAGATCTAATTCTCCCTTATTTACATGTATAAATATTGGAACCAAGGAAGGAATAGCAGCAAATGACATCAGTGAACAACCACGATCAATAAGAACAGTCATGGAGAGTGGAAATTAACATGAGTGGAAAAGAGTGCAATGGATCGCTCTCACCTCATTTTGGTTTCTTCCAACCATGAGGGTACGTTGATCCTTTCCTGCCCTGCCCCAAGGATTGATTGGTTGGTTTTCTAGCAGCTAAACCTGTTTTGAAAAAGAAACAATTGTTATTTTTATTTTACTTAGTGGTTGAGCTAAGCTGGAAAAAACACCCCAAACATAAAAATCTATGCCACGGTGGAATCCAGTGCAAGCTTTTCTACAGGAGTAGAAAAATTAGGAGAAAACAAATCCCTATTTATTGATCACATTTCTGGACTGCAGTATAGGAAGAACAAAAACCCACAGAACATCTTGTTGGACAAACCCAGTCATTCTTAGCTTAACACAGGAGCTGAAGCTCTCTGTATAAATCATTCCAGCCTTCTAAGTTACCCAAAGCATGAACTTAGAGGCTTCTTTCCTTCTGCTGAGCCCAAAGGGTGTCTTTGTTCAAAGGTTACAACAATAACTTTCACAAATACTTATAAAATAGTTCTGTACAAGACCCTGCAGTTCTGACCTCCTTTAGTTTCTTTACTCCTTGAGTTTTTTGCAGGGATTTGCATAACCATGCTAAAAGCAGGGCTATTCACCTGCCTGATCTGATAAGGAAACTCATTTCCTGCTACGGTAGGAATTTTATTTATTTTTAAAATACAAATGCATGATGCTGGCAGAGTAGCCATCAAAGATAAGGAAGTATCTAGAAGTTCTGAGCCCCTGACTTTAACCAGCAAGAAAACACTAACACTGACAGTCTGTACCTGCTGTTTTCAAAGTTGTTTAATAAACTTCATGTTTTCAAGGAGTTTAACAGCATATCTGATGTCCTACAGGTTGTTTGAAAACAAAATTTCAATGTACCTTTTTTCCCTTTATAGTCTCCAAATAAGCACTATGCAGAGAGGTTAAACCATGACAGGGAAGAAAGAAAATCAACAGAAATTCACATCATTTGCACAATTGCCATCCCACATGTTTAGAAAGATCGCAAATTTTGGGTCAAATGAAGAGAACAGGAAGCACTGCACACTCTGGCAGCATAAATGCAAAACACAAATTGAAAATAAAACATTAAGGTAGGCCACAAGAAAGGTTTTGAAAAACAATTTTTAAGGGGCAAAGAAGCAGTTATTGATAAAGACAAAAACGAACTGTGACATGACACAAGGATCATGTTCATCCACAGCCTGGGGGCAGATTCTGAAGGATTTTGGTGATCCATCCAGAGGACCTGAAGTCTGTTAGAAGTCAGTGTAAGGCACAAGCTTCCTGTGCTCACACTGCTCTTGTGGTTCCCCTCCAGCATGGATGACTGGATTGGACCAGATAGGTTTGGTGTTATTTTCCAGGGGTTGCTCTCCTCTACCACAGTTTTACAGTACAGTTTTGATATGACAAAGGCATAAATTACTCTGAGTAGCTTGCTGGTTTCTGAAATAAAGAGTAATTTCTTTTTCTCCTTTCACTGACTCCTAGCACTCCTGGAAGTGCTACTTCAATGTTTGATTTTGGTGGCTTTAAGGTGACCACATACCAGAGCCATTCAGAGGGTTCCTGTTTCTCCAGTACTTTTGAATATGTATGGTTATGGGTTTGTTCCTTTCTTCAAAGGATTAAGCTCCTTCAGTAGTGACACATGCATTCTGCCTCAGAACATTATTTAGAACTAGTTCTTCATGATTTGTGATGTGCAGAGCAACTAAATACCCTTAAATTACTAGTATATTTCACCTCCAATTTATCCTGGTTGGAATCTGTTTCCCACAAGTTATAAGAAAGCATGGAGTCGTGTTCTGCCTTTTCTTCCAGCCAGGGTGACTGTAATCACCCAGAGAAACATCAAAAATCAGCTCATACTGTTCCAGTGAAAGTATCCATCTGAATGTTACCAGCACAGCCTCAGACAGTGTCCCACAGGGATAAGGAATTCCTGGGACCAAGGCCACTCAATAGTTATGTTGCAAATGCAGATGTACCCCCAGGCTGACAGAGGCTCAGTCTGTAAACCAGACTCCTGCAAAACAGAGACTGATCCTACTTTAGCAAGGCCTTCTCTGGTCCCTGGTTTAAAATGCACACCAAAAGTGGTCCACAAGGGTCCCTTTGCAATTTTCTCCTCCTTATTAGTAGATCTTGGATATCAAGATGGGATCACTCTCGTTTATGCTGTTTAGTTACAGTAGAATTCTCTTGATTTCACTGATGAACTGCAATTAGTTTTGAGATGGGGAAAAAAGGGTATAAGCTTGTTCAACAGAAGTTCAGTTTTGCTCCTTCCAGGATGTTGAGAGCACTTAGGGCCATTGCCCTTGAGACTGTGTGCTTTTATGGAATGGTTTTAACAGTTGTTATAATTACACAGAATTTAAATGCACCATAAATTCGTGTGCCACTATATGTATTTCACCTGCTATGTTCACCAAAATGGGTGTGGAAGCAGAAATACAGGGGAAGTTATTCTTAATACTTGAAAACAATTTAAAAACAAAAACCAAAAAAACCCCACCAACAAACAACAATAAAAACCAGAGAGAGACTAATTAAAGTAAATGTACAAACCCCTGGTCCTGTGAGTAATCCTTTCCCCTGCAAATCATTCACTGACGTCAGGTGACGCTCTGTATGTGAGGCAGGATTATTTACTTGTCCCAGGGCTTGCAAGATTAAGTCTGAACACTATTCCAGAAAGAGTCCTCAGAGGTCTCCAACTTTATCTTCCTTATTCTGCCCTCTGTAAAGCAGCCATTCAACTGAAAATCCCTCTAATACGTTCAATTTCTTCTCTGCGCTTTCTCTTACCTCTGGGTCAGGTTTTAGTTGTTTTCCTGCAGTCACAGGGACTAGAACAGTGACCTAAGGCTGAATTTGTCATTGTAAGGTAATGCTGTTGCAGGAAGAGCTTAGGCTGAACTTCTGGTATAAAGTCTGGTTTTAGCTCATCACTGTGAAGAATCAGAGTTCATACACTGATATATAAATATAGTAGATACTGATATATACCCAGTCTTTCACTAAGTTCAAGCAATGCCAGTACATCACTGTTTCCTTCGAACTGCTTGATACAAGATTCCAGTGTCAAATTATCTCATCATCGATGCAGAAAACTGGCTGGTACAAAGCTTTAAAGCTTTTAGTATACAAATGACAAAAAACTCACCTTTTTTCATTTCTTTTCAATTGTGTGACTCCACAGGAAAAAAGATGGTCTAAATTGTAGTACATATCAGTAATGTATCACCATAATAAAGTCACATATCAGATTCATCCTTGTGCTAGTGCATTTTTAGCCTTGCTCCAATCTAACACTGTTTTATTGAGTTATATAGTAGTATATTTGGAAGATCACTACCTCAATCTAAGCTCAATAGTATCTATGGTTTTTATTATGCATCATGAAAAGGAGACAAAAGAGTTTTTTAGTTTAGAAGCCATCTTCTTTGACACTTGTTGAATTGAACTGGCTGTTAAAATTGAGTGTAATAAAAGATTCATGTACCAGAATACTGTAAGGGAGTGAATGATATTGTCCTCTCGTGGCACTTTGAATCCCTTCTCTTAAGCAGTACAGGGAGCTGGCCATGTCTCTGTGTTCCCATCTGCACCTGGAACACATGGATGAGCTCATTTGTACCCTGTGCTGAGTGCCCAGATGCACAAGTTTTCCCAGAAAATGGGGCAGTTTTCAGTTTTTCTGCCTCCTGCTGTAGTCCCAGCACTCAATCGAGTTCCCCACTGCTGGGTTTAAGATGAAGAAAAAACAGGAGCTCCTGCTCTGTGAGAGAGCAGAAGTGTGAAGTGCTCCCAGAGCCAGCTTGAAGGCATGGAAAGAGGAAGTTCTGCTCAGTGGATCTTTAGAACACACCTCATGTGGCCTCAAAACAGAGAAGGCAGCAGAATGTGGCCTCTAAGGGCCATTTTGGTCTGGCTCAGATACAGAAGTGTGCTCTGGCATGCCTTACCAATTAACTCATCATCTGCTGTCCATTATCCCCCAGGGCCACACAAAAACTGTGGATCAAGTTTAGGATAAACACAACCCTGCCTGATTTCCAGAACAGCACCAACAGCAGGACTGATACAATTTAGGGTTGCAAGAGAGAAACTCAGACCAATCTGTGGGATAGATTTGAAGCCCAGATTTGCAGCTGGAGGTAATCTTGGTTATTTAGGCCATACCTAATGCTGTTTCTAGATTCAGCATGCACACAGAGGTTCAGGAAAATCCTGCTGTTGTGGGAATATTACACTGAGGAGGACTCAGCCTCCAGAATTTTGTGGTGTCCATTTCAAAGGGACAGAATTTGATCCATGATTTTGGCCAATGGCCCATCAGTCATTCCCACAAGGACTAAAAAACCAGTTGATGCTGCACAGTCCTACCCAAGGGCAAAAAGGGATGAGTAACAAGGCATGTAACATCATTTTTTTTCTGAGCAACTTGAATATAGAAGGAATTCATCTGGCACAAATCCTTAACTACAACAAGCTTATAAATGACAAGTATCCACCATGGCAACACTGGATCATAGCTTCAGCACAAGCAGCAGGAAAACCCTTCTCAATTCAGAGTCCATACCCATATCAGCTGGATTCCCTGTGCAGTTACAGGTTTACTTGTTGTCCTTAAACCAGATGGGATCCATAGCTTTATGCAACAGCTAGTTACCATTGTGTTGTGATGCTCAGATCCTGATTCTCAAGATTTTTTTCAAAAAGATTCACTTTCTAAACAATGATTAGACTCTGTTATAGAGTTCCATGTACCCACAGCCTGTCTATTTGTGACTGGTGAAACAGTGGCCTTAGTAGTAAAACATTGAAGATGTAGATGTCCAAGTGAGGAAGATGCCTCTGAAAAGGTAGGCTTTTTATGGTCTAGAGGGGAAAAGAAATTCCATCTTGCCCAGAATGCATCATGAAAGATCATGGCACAATTCTTGGGCACAGGATGGGTGCAGAATTGCACCTCTACCCAGCCCAGCCCAGTCACTCTGCTACAGGAGATATTTCTCCTGAGAACAGCAAAGTACCAATGCTGCCACTTTCCCCTGATGGGCTTCCCCTGAGAAACAGGGTGGAAGAGAGAGCTACAGTCCTACAGAGGCATCCAGAGGCACCTGCTTGCCAGGAAGTGCTTTTTCCTCTTGGATTCCTGTCACTCCCCTCTTCTCCAAAGGTGGATTTTAGTGATAAGTCCATAAGCCATGGCTCACATTTACACAAACCA
Organism: Camarhynchus parvulus; assembly: GCF_901933205.1. NCBI lineage: Eukaryota > Metazoa > Chordata > Aves > Passeriformes > Thraupidae > Camarhynchus > Camarhynchus parvulus. Next base: position 23,920,407 of record NC_044578.1, on the reverse strand, counting down.
CTGTGAGCCCTAAAGGGAACACAGCCCTTTGGGAAATGTGATCAATGTCGCAGAATAAACCTGCAAAGAAGCCAAAATACAGGAGTATCCCTTCCAATCCTAGTGGGATTTGATCTCATTTTTTGGAGAATCATAGAATTATAGAATTGTTAGTGTTAAAAAAGACCTTTAAAATCACCAGGTCCAACCACCAGGCAGTACCACCACCATGCCCAACATGCACATGGTTTATGAACACCTCCATGGATGGGCACTCCACCACTGCCCTGGGCAGCCTGTGCTGCACTTTATGGTGGATTTTTGGTTTTGTCTTGGTTTTTAAAGTGCTAAAAGCTGTAATTCTCACCCAAATCACAACACTCTACACGTGGATGAGAGGGGGAAGATACCACCACGTGTTTAAGGACACTGACATCCATTCTGTAACACTGCTGGAGCAGCTGGCCAAATAATTGAGCTGTTGCATTTTAGCATGAGTCATTTGTTTGTTGTCAGTTTTAGCAGATGAATCAGTGACCCTGTGTGTCAAAGTCTCTAATGTTGATTTGTTTTGATATTTTCTTAAAATGTTAAATTGAACCATCTATTTCATTTGCCAGGTAATCTTGCAAATTATTAACACGGCAATCCATAATAAAATAAATCATCAACAGCAGAACAGAAAGGTCTTACCAGGACAAAAACAATCTTTCAATAAAGCCCCAGGCTCTAAACATTAAATTATTTTTTCTATTTTGAGTTGCTTGTATTTCTAGCTAGGAAAATGCAATCCCAAATGAAAAGCTCTCCCAGAGAAGATCAGCAGCAGCAGCCCACTCTCTAGCCAGCATCTTTAAAGTTTGAGCTTCTCTGGAAACTGCAAACTCCTACTGCAGGAAGGGAAGGACAACAAATCTCCCCAAATCTGTGCTGTGTGTATCCTCCCAGCTCTAAGTTACTGATAGACAATGAATCACAATGTTCTTTGCCTTCCTCCCTCAATAACAGTGTTTAAATTCAACTAACATCACTTCAGAGAAATTGTTCATGGACAATTTTTCTGGACCTGTGCTTTAACTGCACGAACAATTGGTCCCCAAAGCCAGGCTGGCTTATCAGCAGAATAACCCTTTGAGAGATTGAAATGCACTGTTCTAAGAGCAACCATCAGCCTCTGAAAATACTTTCCTTCTGGGACCAACACAGTCATTTATATCAATATAACAAAGAAAACATTTACTGTGAGAAAAAGCCTTTGCTATATTATGAACATAATAAATCAGGGCCAGTTGCTTGGAATTCTAGTTTCATTTAGGCCACTAAAATAAATCTGCAGACATTTGCCTGAGCTCTGTTTGTTCTTCCTCTGAGGACATTAGTGCTGTAAGATCTAAAACTCCCACACATACCTCTATTTCTTTCTATTTATCCTTTAAAAGTAGAAAAGGTCTGATCAGGAATGCCCTGTGCTGGCATCCCTCACTTTATCAAGCTCCTTAGGGACAGACAAAAATCCTAAAAAGTTAAGATAAGGTTGCACACAGGATTTAAGTCCATGACTTCCTGACTTCAGATCTAACACATGAAACAGATACTGACTTCCAAGTCTCTTCTACTCTTTTTTAAAAAAGTGCAGGCTTTTTAAATGAGATTTTCATCTGCCTCTGCTCAAAGTAGATGCACAAATGTCTCATTGTGCCATTTCAGGGGCACTGCTGCCAGGCTTGGACTGAACTTTCAGGCTCAGGAATGCAGGAGTGGGCCCCAAAACACTTCCCTTGTGTTCTGTGAGGATTCGTTTCCAGTGTGGCCATTTCCATCCTGAGCACTTGGTCTGCAGGAGAAGCCCACTGGAATTGTCAGTGCCTTGACTCAGAGTGAGCCCCCTGATCATCATTCCAGCCCCAGCCCAGGGTTCATTTCCAGCATCTCTGCAGGCTTAGAGCCAGTAAATAGAGAATAGCTGGTACTGAGAATGAGTCTTGGCAACAGGTCCCAAGGCTTTTAGGCCATCCTGCCTTACAAACCCTAAGGAAACACACACCAAGGCTGCTTTTCCATTTATCAGTGCCCACTGCCATGGGTTTGAACTCATAGCCAGCTGTGTCTCAGAGGAACAGTGAAGAAAACTTTCCATTAGGTGTTGTTAACATTGATTTACTATCAATGGAGATTTACTATCAATGTATTTCCATAACAGCTAAACCCAGCACCGTGGTAAAGGCTCTATCTGCCAATTAAGGGATTTCCTCTGTAAGGCTTAGAGTACTTTAGATTTGTACTTATGTATAAAAGGAATATCTTTATATAACTAATTACATTTCTATTTTTGCAACAGTTCACTTCCCCTCACAAAAAGGAAAAGTTTTCTGAGTCGCTTTTCTATAACACAACAAATATTGCTGTATTTCATCAGACTGAGAGTCTTGTGTATTTTGTCTGCCTGCCTTATTGGACTTGTACACGTGACCTATATAATGTGTCATACCTTTTACAAGAGTAAATTTTTAATCCACTGCAGTCTTGGTGACCTCCTTTGGAGCATTCAAAGTACAAGTCAGGCTTGGTTTACATATTGATAGCCACTCCAGAACATGATCAGTGAGCCATGGAGGTGTTTCCACATGAACTATGCTGCCAGCAGTTGGTCACACTAAAGCACACCCAGTAACAACTGCCTGTCCTGGCAGAGCCTGGCACAGACCCCTCTGGTGCAGGCACAGCCAGCTCTGCCCCGCAGGATTTTCTCTGTATCCAGGCCCACTCCAGTCCCTGTTCCTTCTCAGAGGATTTTCAGGCATGCCTGAGCACAGATCTGTCACAGCACATGTCACAGTTGAGACAGCCATGGTAGATAGATATCATACAATTTCAGATATCATCATACAATTTCAGAAAACTTCAACCCATACAGAGCAACACCTTACCACTTCAGAAGGCTTCAAGCATCCACCCTTCTTGTTGTTTAGCCCAAGCTTTTATCCCCTCATGTTCACACATTGCACCTGTGTGCCCTCTGCTCCCTTTGGTGGTTGCTCAGTGCCCCTGGGCACTCCATGGCTCATTGCTGTCAGTGCTGCTCACCTGCTGCTCACAGCTGCACCCACTGGGGATGAGGCTCCAATTACCACAAACTGTGAAAATGTTGGTGGAGAGGCCACACCACCTCCTGCCATCCCAAGAGGTGGGAAACACCAAGGAAGGGCAATCAGGCTGTAGGATTGAAGGGAAGGAGGACAGGCAGAGCACATTCCAGTGACACACAGCACCATTTCCCAGCCCAGAGCAGCAGGAGGTTTCCAGGGTAGTTGGAAATAGTTTCTTTTTGGCAGCCTGGAAGCCAGAACTGAGTGGCCCTAAGGACACACCACAGCCCTCAGTGGGGAAAGGCTGCCTGGTTTTTCCTTAGGGAGTTGTACCCTGGGAAGAAATGGAGAAGAAGCCACCCATACAAAAACCATATAATAAACCCCATAAAAACACCTACATATTATAGCAAGCAGTGCTCTTAAATCAAGTGAGTAAGCATAAACAGATCTACACAGAGACAAGGGGAAATATGAGCACAGACTCCTCAGAGGAAATCAGAAATTTTCTTTTTCTGAGCAAATAGATTATCCATGTTGAAATATTTCTGTCTTGAATGCAGACTGAGCAGAAATATGGTTTCTTCTGTTTATTGGAAGATCTTCTCCAAATCACTAGCTAGTTTATCTTATTTTCTAGAAGTTTATATAAAGCAGCTCTCCAACTAGGTAGAGAGATGGATGTAAATCTTGCATTTCCATGGTTTTAGGCAGTTGTTAGCTACTTGCAAAGTGTCCTGAACATCTGATGAATGGGAAAAACCTGGAGTACTAGATAAAATTGGATCTGCTTCAATGCCAGTTACCCTGTGCTACCTACCACCCCTTGTTTTGTATACAGTAGATAAATAGTACCAAGAGTTTGGGGGTGTCAGTAAGGGCTTGTTTCTGTGGCCCTTCTCAAGGCTGCACACAGTGTTCCCTCAGCCTCACACTTCACCGACTCCTTGTGCTAATATTGTTGTGGATGTTTTTAACCACCTGAAATTGATTTGTTTGAATGACCCATGTTCCAGTGTAAACCTGGCCACAAAATCAGCAAGTTCATAAGCAACTGCTTAGACACAGAAGGCAGGAATCCACAAACAGGAATTTCTGTCTCACTGGCAGGTTTCCAGGGAGAGGTGGCTGTGTCTTGTTGACACAGAGCTGAGCAGACATCCAGTACCAAGGGGGACACTGGGCAGGCAGAAACCTGTTCTCTGGAACATAGTCAGGAGGACACCCAAACACTACCCTTCCTCCTCATGATTTTCTTTCAGTCTGAATCGGGATTGCACCCAGATGCACTCCCAGGACATACAAACTCTTATATTTCCTTTTAAACACTTACAACAGAATGGAAAATACTACTTTTACTGCCTTTGCCCCAAAAGTGTGCACAACCACTGTACAGTTACAACATTAGTGCAGTCTTGGACTCGGCTCCTTCCCATCCAGGACCTTTCTGAACCATTTCTTTATTTCACACAGCTCACTCAATGTGCCCTCTCCAGTCCAACCCAGTTCAGCATGTGCTGTGTCCCTTCAGGGATATGGGCTGTTTACCTAAGCTTGATAAAACAGGATTTGACCTGCAGCATGTTGAGGAAATACACCACTGTCTTTAAAAAGAAAAGGTAGAAGGAAATCTGAGGTAAAGTATCCTTCAGTCAACCTTTAATCCCTTGGAAACTCATGCACAAACAAATATGAGACAAGAAGGCAGCAAGTTATGTAAAAGCCACACACGTTCTTGGTGCAGTGAGTGGCCCAGAGGCAGGAGGGGAAGCCACAGAGGTTTCTTCCCTTCCCTTCCCTTCCCTTCCCTTCCCTTCCCTTCCCTTCCCTTCCCTTCCCTTCCCTTCCCTTCCCTTCCCTTCCCTTCCCTTCCCTTCCCTTCCCTTCCCTTCCCTTCCCTTCCCTTCCCTTCCCTTCCCTTCCCTTCCCTTCCCTTCCCTTCCCTTCCCTTCCCTTGGCACATTGCTACAGGACATTCTGGGAAGGAACTGTCACCTGGAGTGTAGCTACCAAACCACAGATGTGCGACTCACTGACAAAATTCCTCTCCAAATGTAGTCATCAGGAGAAGATTCACTGTCAGACCCCAAGGGTGTTGCAAGTGGGATTCTATCATTTAGGGTGAGCCTACAAGTTACATCTTAATGCAGTGATTGCAGTGAGAACAGAGAAACTTCATTTACAAAATGTGCAAAGCAATTGCAGATGCTCTGGAAGCCAGGATCAAAATTCAAAGTTGTCTTGACAAAATTAAAATTAGGTCAAAAAGCAAAGAAGCAGGACCCTCAAGAAACTGTCTTATCTACCCTCTGACCATAGGATCAGTTCTGTCAATACAATTTATTCCAGTAGGTTGTCCAACATATTCTTAAAATCCTCTGGTATTCCATGTGCTCCCTCTCTGTTTTGGGTTTGTTTCCAAGGTGTAAGTACACTTACTGCTTTTCCAAAATCAACCCAAATCTCCCTTAATGTAATTAGTCTTTTTTTTTTCGTCTTGTCTGCTTCTGGACATAGAAGACATACTGTTTCCTTTCTTTTTGCAGCAGCTCTTTAAGTCCTTCAGATTTATGTCCCACTCTCCTTCTTTCAAGTGCTTTTAAAGTGAGAGAATAGGGGTTGTTTTAGCCTTGCCCTGAGAACTGTATTTCTTAAATCTCTGAGCACCTTCACTGCTTCCCTCCCAGTACTCTCCAGCATGTTTTTCCTGAAATGTAGCATCCAAAGCTGGACCAGGTCCCACTAATGCTGACTAGAGCAGACACATTACACTTTTTCAAATAATGCTCCTTCTTGCACACCCTCACATGATATTTACCTTCTCAACTGCAGCAGAGCATTATTGATCAGCACTTGATTGATTGGCTTTTAGACTCCCTCTTCCACCCTCAGTTCCTTCTCTGCAGAACAGCTGCCTTGGGCACAGGGTCAAACTAAACCTCTTGGAACCAAACCGGAAGCTGTGGGCTCCAAAGCCAGATATCCATGTTTCCATTTTTCCAGGGAAAGGCCAAATGACAGGGAAGTTATGAACATAGTTGGTGGCAGAGTATGGATGTTTTAAGGATTGGCAAATACTGTTGGCTTTTGGATGCCAGTAGGCAGAACAAGTTTTTAATTACAAGATTAAACAAGATGCCCCCTCCCAGCACCTTCTTGAGCATGACATTTCCTTCTAGCACCTGCACAAATGTGATCCTGTTGGAATCAAAGTGACAAGTGGCACCCTGCTTGCCAAGGAACTTGATTCAATCCCAGCATGTCACCTGGCTGCAGTCCCTGACCTGTCCCCTGTGGTCCTGCAGGGAGATCTTTGTGCAGGCAGTGCCTCCTTTGATCCCTGAGCTCTGGGCTCAGGCAAACCAGCTGCGTCACTGGGTCAGCTGAGGTGACCTGAACCTTTAGATCTGTTCCTTTGCTGTTGTTTCCAAGAGCATTGTTTGGGAGGCTCCTTTTCAGGCACTGCACTGCTGCCAGGTCCTGAGCAAGCAATGGAATGCACAAGATATTTCTCCCCATTTTGTCTTCCTTTCCTTACTTCAGTTCCTCTTTTCTTCCCCTCCTCTACTCATCTCTCACTTTCTTCCTCTTTCTCTCTTCCTTCCTATACACAGAATAATAGAATGGTTTGGGTTGGAAGGAACCTTAAAGATAATCTCATTCCACCCCCTGCCATGGGCAGGGACACTTTCCACTAGCCTAGCTTGCTCTAAACCCTGTCCAGCCTGGCCTTGGACACATCCAGGGATCCAGGGGCACACACAGCTTCTCTGGGAACCTGTGGCCTGCCCATCCTCATAGGGTGTTCCTTCCTATACACCCTGCCCATTTCCAGCATACATCCCAGCTACAGCTAACAATCCTAAGCCCAGCCCATTAAAGACTCAGTTATTCAGATATTCTCCTTTCACCACAGCAAGCCAGCATCCCATTTCCCATTTTCAGTGATGTCAGAAAGTCAATGCTTTAAAAGCCCACAGGCACTCTCAGTAAATACCATAATCCCATTACAGATGGGATTTCTATTTAATTGGAAATAAATAAGCAGGCAAAATAGCCCAACAGCCCTCCCCTACACCAGAGCCACAGTGTCACCCACCACTATTCCAGTTTCAAATCCATATCCATTATTAAAGACACTTGGGAAGTGTGACCATGCAAGGCTCCAATCCTACATTTACCGGTGGAAAGATGACATGGAGGAACAAAAGCTTTTCCTCATTGCCCTGCTATGGTCACAGGTAGAGAGGGAAGTCAGCCCCTGTCAGCTGGAGGGGTTTTTGTCAGGGAGAGCACTAAAGGCAGTGCCAATCCTGCTGGAGAAGGAAGGCTGGGATCAGTCACTCCCAGTAATCCCCACTGAGCTCTGCTGGCTGACATCTGTCACGCTAAGTCACTGATGGCTGAGGAGATGGAAATCATGTTGAAGCACCCATGGATTGGAACTGTGTCCAGCTTCCAAAGTGGAGAGAAAATATGTGATGTAAACCACAGAAAGAGCTGCTTCAGCTGGAAGCTGTCCACCAGAAAAGCGGGATTCCAAAAAAGATGTTAGCAAATCTTCTATTTAAATCTTTGCTTGCCCTCAAAGATAATAAAAATGTCAGTTTGCCACTTTTTCATTTTCCTCTCTTTTCCCAAAAAGTCCTTGTCCAACTGTCTTTCCAATACTTTCTGGAAAAGTAATGACGTCAAAAGGAAAACATGCAAAGGAAAATATGTAAGAGATCTAAACATCATCCTGCAAGCCTCATCCAAAACAAACAAACAAACAAACAAAAGTAGAGGGAAGGCAAGGGAAAATGCAAGAATGCAAGAAATAGAATATTCAAAAAGGCAGATATATGAATATAAGACACATAAGACAACCCAGTTCACTTTCAAACAGTTGTTTTATCATAAAAAGCTACACAGGAGAGTAAAAGGAGCACTTCATCCATGCTTCTGCAGATTTTTAAGGGACCCTTAGCCTCAAACTGCAATACCCAAGAAGGGAGTACATATAATAAATCCTCCCATCTTACTCCATCAGACACACTAAAGGTTTGAATTTTTTTCTTGGAAGCTTCCAAATCCTGCAGCACTGCCATTGCTCAGGTTGGGTTACACAATCTGAAATCAACAGCAGACAACCAGAAGCACTATTGGTTTTATCTTCCTCTTCATTATAAGAAATCAGATAATAAATAGAGCCTATAAAAATCAAGCCAGGAGAATTCTGTAGCTCTGTTTCACCTGAAAAAAGTCAGGGGCATTGGCTCACAGAGCATCTCATAGAAAACTAAGGGAAAGTTGGGAGAGGAGTCAGGAAGCACAAATCGAGAAGTAGTTTTATAGCAACCTCCTTGCCAAATCTTTCACTTCTCCTTAAGTCTTTAAGCACTGGACCCTGTTTTCATCTATTTTATGATGCTCTTTTGGAACAGAAATAATTTATTTAAGGAAAATGGGGACAGAAGGTGATTTTAGTCTAGGAACAGTCATTAAAATTACTAAAAATACTCTAGGAAAGGTTCAAAACAAACCAAAGTTTAAAATCAAACAAACAAAAATAATGAGATTATCTTAAAGTACAGATCAGCAAGTGCTCGCCAGTGGTGAAATGTTTACAGGAGCTCCACTGAAATGGCAACATTTCTACCAGCTTTTATTATTTCTGCTAACTGACCAGGATTTGCAAATATATTCATTTGAAGTTGTATAAAAACTACATGCATATATGTTTATTTGTATAAAAACAAAATAAGTGAGGGCTGCAGAGGAAAACCCCTGTGAATTAGATGAGCATCTACATAAAACATCTGAACAACATCTTCATTTGTTCCTCCTCAGCCTTAGCACACTCAAGGCAGCAGAGTTAACAAAAAATTTCCACTGAATGCTTCCCAAAGATCACATCTTTAGTTTCATAGGGCTTGCAGCAAAGAATCACCAAATCTGTTCATTGTATGCTCACAATAAATACTGGGGACTAAAGAGGAAAAAAGGCTCCAGGAAAATGACTGAGATTTAGCCCCTAAGGGGCCACAGAACACATGGGGTGTGTCGAATCAAAATACAAAAGCTTTGCTACTGATTTAGGGAGAGTAATATATAGATGAGCATTTACACCAAGACCTGTGGGCAACCTGTGTGTGATCAGGGACACCTGCAAGAATGAAGAGAAGCAAGGCAAACAAACAAACCCCACTGCAAATCTAGTTCTATAATCTTGTACAATGCAGGTCTAAGCCCATCAGTGGAGCTCAGGAAGTTCTAAGTCAGTTTGCTATTTTTAACCATCCAACATTAAACAGCAATAAGAGACAGCATTCCAAGGAAAGGTTTATCCATGTTAATCATTTCTCATGGAACTACTGAAAATTTAGTAGGAAATAACAGTGCTATAGATACCTACTGCTCACTCATTGCTCACCAGTCTTGTATCTTAAGAGCCTTTAAGCAGGGACTCTAAGAGAAGCAAGGCAACTGGGATGTTGTTTAATCTGTCACTAAGAAATACTAATTTATCAATAAATAAAAAATTGAAAATCGTTGTGACCATTAAATGGAATCAATGTGATTATGAAGTGGAATCAATATGATTATTAAATGGTATCAATGATTCTGTGATTTTTACAATGTATCGAACTCTGTGATTCTTGTGGGTCCCTTCCAACTCAGTATATTCTGTAATTATAAAATCCTTTTATTAATGTGATATTCATTTACTGGTGACTGGTGTTTTACTGTAATGGCACACAAAGAAACAGTGCTGCATTTTGGGCAAATAGGACTTCAAGCATTCAAGGGATATTTTTATGAATGCTATTAGGTCCTTGGAGAATTAATCTCCTCCAGGTCATTGTTCATCCCCTGAACATGCCCCATGCCCTGTACCAGCTCCCAATATAGTTCCTGACGTGACAGGATCTCCAAGCCCCACAACACCCCAGGGAATGGGGACACAGAAAATACCAGCATGTTTTTATTGATTTAGAGTCAGCAGTGGCAAACCAGCATTGACAGCTGGAGATAAATGTAACCTACATCTGGCAGGGGACACATTGGAAAAAAGGAAGTGGGGCAACAAAAGGCCAATCTCAATTAGCTTTTATTGACCCTGTTGCATAAACAGGCCAGACAGCAGCCTCAGAGCAGAGGTCTGGATGCATTTTCCCTTCAGTTGTTTTCCAAAATATCCAAACATATTCCATCCTAACTACGTGTGGAGCACAGCACGGAGCAGCCTTAACACATCTGCACACAGAGCAGCCCAGGAAGTAGCTGAGTAATAGTCTGGCCACAGGGTTGAGCAACTTCTGGGGAAAAATAACAACTACACACTCACAAATTAATCTCTGGAGAAAAGCTTTCATCAGTTACACAGTATTTTAAAATGCAAATTCTATTTTTACCATGGGTTCCCTTACTATGCTTACCACAGTGAGAGTCCACTATCAATTCTGACAATAAAAATGGCATTTCTAAGCAGTTCTGGGTGCTATAGGAGGTATTTTCTTTCAGAAGAGGCTTGCAAAAAAAAAAACCAAAAAGGGTTTAAAGATCCTGACATTCATAGAAAATACAATCCTGGAATTATGGAATGGTTTGGGTTGGAAGGAACCATCTCATACTACCCCGTGCCATGGCAGGGACACCTTCCACTGTTCCAGGTTGCTCCAAGCCCTGTCCAACCTGGCCTTGGACACTTCCAGGGATCCAGGGGCAGCCACAGCTTCTCTGGGCACGCTGTGCCAGGGCCTCCCCACCCTCAAAGGGCAGAACTTCTTCCCAATATCCAATCTAACCCTGCCCTCTGGCAGTGGGAAGCCACTTCCCCTTGTCCTAGCCTTCTGTTCCTTTCCAACCTGTCCCAAGTTCCTTTCCAACTCTCCTGAAGCCCCTCTAGGTACTGGAAGGCTGCTAATTAAAACACTTCTAATTAAAAATAGTCAAAGAGGAGATGAAACAGTGATTGGATGCTAAACTTATCATTAAACTTCATGACCAGCTCAGACACACCATCAATGAATTTTATCTAGCAAGGGAATGTTCACTGGTGAAAATTCATGCCAAACTGTCATTGAGACCCTCATCTGGCCAGGTGTTAGTGAAAAGCCAAGAGGTGAAGGGGTGATGGTATTTACTGTTCTAAATAATGCCTGTAACAGATATTAAATAATAAATCTTAACATGGAGGCCAGTAGAGCTGGGAAGAGTCACTGCCACTGCCTTACAGACCTTCTGCTCCATACCTGGAGAGAGCAGCCCCCTTCACCTTGTCCACAAGTTCTTTGAGGAAGCTGAATTTTGCTTTTTAATTTTTTTAAGCATTCTTTTCCTGACCTTCCCCTCCTATTTCACAGTGTTTTCACCCTGCTGGTAGGAGGTGCCTTTCTGCTGACGTCCATTCTGACTCATCCACCCCTGACAATTACAGCACTTGCCACGTTTCAGCTCAGGCACAAAGCCTAAGGTGAGGTATGTCAAGTGTGCTGCAGCCTTTCCCAAGGAGAACCAGCCATCCCTCATGTGCATTTTAAAGGGCACCTCTTTTTCCAGCCTGGCAAGGAATTCTCTTTGAAACAAAGTTTTAAAACAAACAAAGATAGATTTTAGCCACATGACTATGGAAAATAAACATCTTTAGTAAACACACCTCACTGTTCTGTGTGTGTTAAACATGCCAACTGGCCTTTAATGGAGCTGCAGCACTGTCAGAACTTTGCCTCAGACAAAAGCTGGCCAATTCTAATTCCTTAATCATCTTAACTGAGATACTTTAAGCCTGAAGCACTGATTTCTTGGCAATATTAGAATTTCCAGGTAATTACAGTAATAGGTATTTGGAAATCAAATACAGACTTACACTATATAGGAAGCAATTCTAGAGCCTGATTCTGATGTTGTACCAACAAAAATTACTCTGGCAATAGCTCTCTAATAACTATTGACTGCTGAAGAACTGAAAATGACCCACAACAAAGGACAAGATCAGAATTTAAATCAATTTCACAACCAGCCATAAGAATATCACTTATCTGTAGCAGGCAGAGGATGTTTCAGCTCTCCAAAGCACTTGACATACACATTAGATAATAAATACCATCATTCTGTAATCAGTAGGAGCATTGTCCATCATATATTACAAGTGTAGAAAACAAATGCAGCACTAGAACCAAAGTTTACCCCAGCTGAAGCACCACAGACAAGGCACAGTTCAGTCCCACCCTCTGCAAACCAGCAATTTTAACTGTGCCCTCAGCTGGCAAATTCAGACAAGTTTAGGCCAGCAGGAGTAGGAAAATTCACCATTTTTCTAGTTTTAGATCCTATTATCAGGAAACAAAACCATATAGTTATTGCCACTGGATCTCAGATGCTGATTCTTATAAAGAAAGAAAGGTAAAACCTCAAAAAGCAAAACTGGGATGGGAGAAGGGAATCCAGTATTGGACATCTGTGATCATCTAACTCTGGAAGAGTTGGCTTTCCCAAATAAGAGCAACAATAGAAACTAAAGGGCAAAAGAGGTATAAAAAAAGAGTGGGCTCCTCACACGTGCTGTGGTCACTATGCACCTGCTTACACATTGGGAAATGTCTAGCCCAGCTGCACAAACCCCAGAAGGATCCCAGGAAGAATTCAGTGGAAATTCCAGAGATTCTTACAGAATTTTCCTTTTTTCAGTATGCATTTCAGAAAAGATTGTAGTAAGATTTATATTTTTACATCCAGTGCCTCAAGACACCAAATTAAGCTGTGCATGAGCTTGTGCATTGTTACAGCCAAAGAGGAAGTGAGATTTGCTCCACACATTTTCTGCTGTGTGTCTCTGCCGTGGCATTAGAGGGGTTCATTAAGAGCCCATTTAAAAGCACATCACTTTCCATTAAACTCCTTGATTCTCACAGAAGCTCAATTGTTTCATCCTTATTAAATTCTTGAGAACTTGTCCATGAGAGTATTCTAACAGAGGCTGACAAACTGTGAAGATTTCAAAGATATTCTAAGCATTAGATTATTTACATCCTTAAGAACACTCTGCTCCAGACAGTGAAATTAATTTGAGCTGGCTTGCCCTAAATTTTTTTCCAGCTCCTCAAGAGATTTTGCTACTGGGTTTAACAATATCAAGCTGGTGAAGAACAAAGTACTACAAGATTTGTAGAACAATCTGTAAATCACATGTAGAATAAAAATTCATGGAATTAGATCTTTTTGAAATAAAGGAATTATAATTCCTTTATATTCAAAGAATAAAATGGAAAAAAAAAGAGTGATGTTCTTTCTACACAGTGAGTCCAGATATCTAATTGGGTTTCTTCTCTACAAAATATCTTTGGAAAGTATTATTTGACTACTTTTGCCAGTTACAGGTAGGGCTGGGAAAGTATGTAAGAAGCTTCACATAGCATTTGCTATTTGAAAGCCTGCAGAAGGGTGCCACAATATCAAATACATTTTAAACTTGCTCCTTTTTCACTAGGAAGAGCATATGAAAACTCTTTGACAGTGAGATCTTCTCCTGGAGCAGCAGCAGCAGTCCTGGAGCCACCATTGCCACTGCAAGGATCAACAGGGTGTTGGTTCCATTTCTGGGAGATGTGGGTATTCCAGGTGTGCTGAGGTTCTTACTGCACTCCTGACTCTCCAGCTGCTGCCTGGCCTCATCACAGGAATAACAGACCTCTCTTTCCAGACCTCTGTGGTGAAGACATGGCAGTTGCCCAGAAAATCTGCTGCAAACTCATTTTATCATAAAATGCGCTATGGATTTCATAGACAGGGAAAACAAGGTAGTAGCTTTGCCCTTACCACAGGTTTTTTGTTCTTGAAAACTTAGGTTCTTCTTCAGTCTTCTTTTCCTCAAGCAACAGAACTCTCATGTTTTTCTTCACAGAAGGGGTTGTAAAGCATGGGCATAGGCTGCCCAGGGCAGTGGTGGAGTGCCCATCCCTGGCAGTGTTCAAAAACCACGTGGATGTGGCACCTGAGGACAAGATTTAGTGGTGGACATGGTGCTGGGCTGATGGTTGGACTTGGTGATCTTTAAAGGTCTTTTCCATCTTCTTTTCCACCTTTAATGGTTTCTTGATGCCTCAGACACCTTATTTTCCATATCCCTGATAACTCCCACCACTCAGCTGGGGGCTGCTGGCATCGGTCCACCTCTATCTCATTCTTGCAAGGCCCATTTCAAACACTGAAAACTGAACAACTCCCCTGACTGAAGGCCTTGCCAAAGGCAAAAACTCCTTCCCTGAGACCACTAAGGAGGATTTTGTTATGGGAAAAAGAGACCCAGACCTTGGCTTAGTGAGGCTGAAGTAAAGGAATTATGGTCAATTCTATTGTGAGAGAATGGCAAAAAAAAAAAAAAGCCAATTACATATTACTTTTCAGCTGCAGATTTTGATGATTAGTTGCAAGTGTGTGAAGATGTTTTCAGTACTTGAAGGTACCTTGTTGATTATCCACTACAAAGCATGTGGAAGTGCAGATGGCACGGCTCTGTTTCACATATTGTGTTACACAACTGTGATTGGAGTGACCCCAAACTGCCACAACAAGACATTTAACCCTCATTTCAGGCCAAATGCAAAAAAGATATTCAGATGCCTAAAGATGCAGATTGAAATCACTCAAACCATTAAAGCAAATTAAATTCAGCATGCATATACAAGCATGATCTTGTAAATAGTTGTAATGAAAACAGTGTTCATTAGTTTGGGAATTATTAAATCAACACTTTGAACAGCTTCAGGAAAACAGGCACAGCAAGAACTGAGCTTAGATGAAGACTTACATAAAATCATCAACTCAGTGGTTGGCAGCTGTCAAAAAGTAAAGTCTCAGGAGTGGTTACAAAAGCAGTACAGCATGAAACAGGTAAGAAGATTATACCATTATATACACCTGTGGATCCTTCATACTGAGTACTCCGGGAAACTTTGGTGAAACACAAAACATGCAAAGTGGAAAAGGGTCAAAAGAGAGCAAAGGTAATTAAATGTATGGACTGACTCCCATATGGGGATTGACTGAGCAGACACCCTGCAGCACAGGAAAGGTTTGACTTACAGGGGATATTTTAGAAGGTTATGTATTCTTGAATAACCTGGAGGAGGTGAGTAAAAATCAACTATCCCTCTCATGCACCAGTTCTTGTGCTGGAAGAGGAAGGGAAGTTAGCAGAAGTCAGTTTCTGAACAAACCAAGGCTGTTGGTCTTTCCAAAGCACTTGTTCAGCTCTTTCAAAGTACTGTAAATTTTGTGCATCTACAACATCCTTTGGTGAAGAGTTCTACAGGTCTACCACAAGCTACAACAATGTCTCCCCTTTGTGTTTTGGCTGTGGAGTTCTGCCCAATCAAACCTCACATGGATGTTATTCTGCACCTTTGTTGTCCTTTCCATTTGCTGCCTTTTTCTATTTTTAATAAGCAGAAAGCTCCCAAAGCAACTGGACAAATGCTTAGCAAGGGCTGTAGATGGAATTATAAAAGTGACAAATCACATCAGCCCTGCCTAAAAATATGGCTGGGAGATCACATGGGATTAGTCAGAGAGAAGAAAGGGAGAGAGAAAGATATGATACACACTCTGTTTTTACTTTTTTCTTGGCATACATCCCCTTCTGGCCAGTTGAGTCAGAGTCAAAGCAGTGGCCAGCTTGGTCTCAGTTAGCATATGTGTTCCTATGTTCACTAAAATCAGAGTGAAATTTAAAAAACAAAATAATTTAATTAGTCTTTTATCCAATAAAAAACTAAACAGTATTTGTTGTTCTGCCTTGAGCTGTTATTTTTATAGCACTGTTAGCTAGGAATTAATTAGTAGTAATTGGTGAACCCTTACTGTGAATCTTGCTGTAGAGTTTATTGTTTATCAAGATGTTTAGTGAAGGTGCATTCTCACGACTCAGATGTGAGGATAATGTTTTCCTTCAGGACTCCTGCAGGTTCCCTGCCATGACTCAGTGCTGTTATTTATTCTCCATGCTAAGGGCACAGCTGGTTTGTGAGAACAAGTGTCTAGACTGATGGATTCTCATCACAACCAAAACCAGAGGGGATGGATGGCTTCAACCTCTCACACAGTGTTAACGCTAGCACACAAAATGCCCATAAACTGAGCTAAAGACACAAACAAGTCACTCCAGATTTTGGAGTATGTCCAATACTCTGACACACAGATGTTGTGAAAACGTCTTACTCCTTATCTTTGATAGGGTAGATGCCAGAAACCTGTGATTTTGTGTTATAAAAAGCTGATAAGCACACACAGATGCTTCCTGCTTGATACTGTAGGGTTCAGCAGAGCCCTCAGTATTAGCAGACATTGGCGAACCAACTCTTTTATCTTTGTTGGTATTTTGAGTCCTTTGATCCTCTTATTTCAAATCTGGATCCAAAAATTCCCAATTTATCTTTATTTTAGGCTCCTGAGAGAGAAAACAATCCTTTAAAACCCATTAAACTCCTGAGTAGTGATGAAATTCTGTATTTTGAAAACATTTTTCAATCCCAGCAGCATTCTGAGGGTAAGGCTGGGCTCAAGAACAGGATTACTGTTTCTAAAGAAGAGGTGGTTCTCTGTTGTATCACTACAGGCTCAAAGCTTACTGACATTTTTTACCCCCTTCCTGTACAGAAAAGTTTCACTTCAAGCATCAGGCAAGCCTTGGGGCTCCCCTGTCCACATTTACTCTGCTATTTACATACCAAAAATATCCACCTCCAAAAGAGGAGTGTGAACCAGTGCTTTGGTGTTTTTCTAGCAGGAACCCAAATAAAAGAAATCAGTGCTTATATTTGCAAAGCCATTTGCTACATCAGGTTACAGGCCAAAGTGCTGCATTTAGAAATTCCTTTGCCTGGCAATATTTGGGGAGCAGCAGGAAGAAAACTTTCAGTAGACAAACAAGCTCTGTGTAATCAGGAAGTTAGTAAACCCTGTTGTGGAACAGCAGCATAAGCTGCATAACACTTCTACATTTCATGACTGACAAACAAAAGAGAATTCCTAGATTTAAAAAGGGAACAACTAACAGATCAAAATGAATGAAAAATGCATTTGCTGCCTGCCCTTTGGAAGTTTCCTGTCTGTGAGCCTGCAGGCACAGCCACCAGCATTCACACACAGCAAGCCAGGTGCCACTATGGACCAGGCAACAGCAGCACCTCAGAAAACAAATAAAAAGAGTAAATAAAACCTTACAAGGCTTCACAGATCCCTTTATTCGTAAGGACACTACAAGAACTGAACCAACCCTTAAGCCCATCAGCAGCAAGACCCTATTTTGAGTATAAACATCACGAGTGACATCACGGAGGAGAGACTTCACCTCCAATCCAATTTGCATTGTCTGATCTGCTCCAGACACAGACGCTCTGAATTCCTGCAGGGGTAACCTGGGAGCAGGTTCCCAGGCCGATCAGCTTGCCTCTGTAGGCCAGGCCAGCTCTGCCAGCCCAGGAGCTGTGACACTGACCTTAGCTGGGCATTTGGGTCACTCCTGGTTGGCCTCGGTGACTCCACACACAGGAGCCCCACAGCAGCTCTCTCACAGGAGGGAGGAGCTGTAAAGCCTCTTGAAGAGCACTCAGCATTGAAGGTAGAGAACAACATAGGCTGGCAACAGAACAGGCCTTAACAGGAGAATACATTGGATGGCTTGAGATTTTTTTCACACAAAGCATGACCAGCCTTTTTTTTCTTTTCTTGTTTTTTTTAGCAAGTGTCCTGTGCTATTATAGAAATGTAAAAGCTTAAATCTGATTTTTTTCCTGAACTGCAAATACAGTATTTCCCCACCCTCTTTATTCAAAACTGTTGCTTGCTGTCAGAGACTTAGGAAACATAGCAATTCCCAAAAGTCTATGGAAAAGTTTATTTTTACTTTGCCTACTCAGACAGTATTTCCCTTTAGCCCTGTCATACTGCTCTTTCCACCAGATGGTTTGCTGGTTCCTATTCTAGCTAAGAGGGATTTAACCAGCTTGAATTAATCCTTACAGTTGTCATCGACTAAGTGTTAATGCTCTGACACTGCTTTAATCCTTAGGGATTTCTTTCCCCTGTGCCCCCACCCTGCCGTGTCCAAAGGAGGGAGGGAGAAAGGAGGGCACTGGGGATGCTGAGCTGACAGAACAGCACCGTGCTCCAGTTCAGTGACAAGGTTACAGGCACTCACCTGGATAATCCATCCCAGGACATTCATAAGGGACATAAACAACTGCCAAGGAGCTTCTATTACTCAGGAAAACTCAGTAATTTCAGTGATTAAATGTGAAGCAGGAGCACATGTACACATGTAAGATTTGGCTTGTCACTTTTTAGCTTACTCGGGGTATTTTGTGTCTTCCACACCGCGATTTTTTTTTTAATTTTCTGCTTTAATGTTTTCTGAAAAGTAGAATCTGATACAAAGTAGCTTTCACCCTGGTGGGGGGTTTCCTTCTAGAGTCCATATTTCCTGTTGCACTGCTGAGCTCATGAACCCAGCACACCTGCGTGCCCTCTGTGTGCATTAGGAACACCTCCTGGAATTTGGGTCATTAGCATATCAGCAATCTCCACAAACTCATCATGTGCACACCCGATTCACACTGACCTTTTCACCCAGCTGCACCACTGACACACTCCCACCTTCCCCTTCCCCCTGTCCCTCAGGAAATCGTGGATTACTGGGTGTTCCCAGGGGGTGCAGGGATTTACCTGGCAGGCATTTATCATTATGGAAGAGATGGTAACGTTTGCCACTTGGTTAGCAACAGAAGCAAATATTCAGGGGGGAAATTAATTCAATTAGAATTTATTTAAGAAGCCTCTTTGCTACTGATGGAGCTCCTCTATGGCAAACCTTGCCTCCAGAAAACATCTGAGCTCCTTCTGCAGGGCTACAGACAGCAGCCTGGGAAGCATCCATTGAAAGCTGGGTGGTTATTCAGGGGGCACTGTTCCCACTGTCCTTGCAGGAGAGCTACACATCACAAAGAAATTATTTGGACTATTTCATCAGAAACCATTTACTAGAAGAGTGATTTGAAACCACGAAGCATCAGGACTAATTGTGACAAAACCTGCCACCCCTAGATTTGAAAGCAGCTGTATTTGAATTCTTTTGAAAAATGCTTTGAGAGGCTTATAAATTGTCTCAGCAGCACCCAGACAGCCCTAGACATGCTACATACTGTAAACTAAACATGAAGTAATTCAGGAGAACTTAGACCATGATCTCACATCCATTGAGCTTAATAAGCGTTCACAAGTATGAAATTAATACCTTTAGACGTTTGCAGGGAAAAGGTTTTAAATAAACATTTCCAGGTAGTGAACAATTTCAAAAGAAAATATAAGTCTTCTCTGGTTAGGCTGGAATCCCAAAGGGGTCATTCATAGTTCCAATTTTATCTTTTCTGTCAGCTGGTTTTCTACTTTTTGCATTAGCATTTTAAGGAGCATAACCAAAGTGTTTTTACAATAGAAGTGTATATTTATTCTGTTTTATTCTACTTTTCTGCAGTGCTTTCAAGAAGCAGCAAAGGAATTTTTCCTCAGATTTTCTAAGCTTATTCTTCAAGCAGCAACAGGGTGTGCAGAAGTTCTACCCAAAAATGAAGCAGGTGGAATCATGCTGGTATAATGGAAACCTTAGCAAGGCTGCAGCTGACATGAGCAGCCTCCAGTGTTAGAGTTTGGGTTGTATTTATATTTGTCTGTGTATATTATTTCCAAACTGCTTTCCTACTCCTCCACATGTTTATACACTTTGTGCATTCCCTTTTTTCCACATGCCCAACTTTACCTGGACCACTTTTCTTCCCCAGTGTACATCAGGGTTCTGGCCTCTCAATCCTTCCACAGAGAAGATGATGAACAAACGCAACTTCTCAATCCACTTCTGTGAATCATGGTTCCAGAATTTATACCTCATGTTATTTTTAAGCAAACTCTTGAACAGGGATACTGGAAGATAAAATATGTAAAATGCAATTAGAAATGGGGGGAAGGTTAAGTGTACTGGGACAGCCTTTATTATCCATTTTCACATTACACCAAAGCTGCTTGTGTACTTTTAATTGACTGACTTTTTTTCCTCCTGTTTCACTGTTCCACATAATGATAGAAACATGGAATTATAGAAAGGTTTGGGCTGGAAGGGGCCTTAAAGCTTATATCATTCCACCCCCTGCCATGGGCAGGGACAACTTCCACTATCCCAGGTTGCTCCAAGCCCTGTCCAACCTGGCCTTGGACACTTTCAGGGATCCAGGGGCAGCCACAGCTTCTCTGGGCACCCTGTACCAGTGTCCCAACATAACATATAATTATGTATATTGTTAAATACATGTTGTAATATATGCAAATATCTACAAAAGTGCAAGGGTCCCAGCACAGCAAAGCAGGACTGATGTGTCTCAGAAGGCCCAGTTTAAACTGATTCACAGCACTGTGGGATGTCTGCGGTGTCTGCATGAGGCACAGAAATCATGAGTCACCTCCTCTCATCTTACTGATCCCTGGTTCCAAAAACTGAAAGTATAAATTGAAACATTAAAGGGAAAATTGGGGTTTCAGCCTGCCCTCCAGTTTGCACACACACAGAGTTCTCACTGTTCTGGGGACAGTAGTGGCACTGCAGCAGTGCCTGTCCTCACCTACCTGCAGCAAGAAACTTGGTTTGACTCAAGCTACTGCAAACTCATCCCAAGAAGGGAATCATGTCCCTGGTATCAGGGCAGGCAGGCAAAGGATTCCTACTTTGGATCAGTTTAAAAACACTGACATTTTGCTTGGACAAAGACACAGGGCCACGTGGGAATGTGAGTTTTGCAGATATTCACTGTACATCCTGCCACTGAATTCCCCATGTCCATTAAATACTGTGAGACTCTAAATAAAAACCTAACAGTAGCAAATAATCACATCATAAATAATCACAAGAATTTGTGCTCCAGAAGTTATCATTTCTACATGAAACCCTTTTTAGAGGTCCTCAGCCTGCCAAAAATGTCACAGGTAAATTAAAATGTGTGGTTATTCTATACCCCACTGCAGAAAGCCAGCTCAAGTCTTGGTGGCAATAGTTGTGTCTGATAAAAGTGCTGAACTACTGATTGATTTATGGGCATCTAATATTTAGGATTTCTCCAAAGTGCTTATGGGAAGACATCCCCTTTAGGAGGATTATCCCTCTCTAAAAATGATCCATCTCCTCAGGCTGAGTTCCTGACCCATGTTCCTCTCTGCTGTGCTCCAGAGGTTGAGCAGATTTATTTTGATTATGTGTAATACCTTTACTTGCTTTTAAAATTATGGCCATGATTCTTATCCCCTAAAGACAATTAATTTAAAAAATCCATTCATGGCAGCATTATTTTGCATGATGTCAGTGATTACCTCTGCTCTTACTCAGGACAACATCTTGTGCAAACCTGTGCCCCACAATTAGTAAGACAGTACTCCCAGTCAAAAAAAAAGGGAGGCAGCAATTGCTTTAATCACATCCTTCAGTGAATTTAAGCCCTGACACGTACACCTGCTTATGCTAAATACCTCTGGTTATTGTCTCTTCATCAATTTAAATATGAATGTCTATTACTCTAACTCAACACAAAGCTCTGAGTAGAACATGTAGCAACTAAGCTTCTTGCTCATGTTGTGACCTGTAATGACTGCCATACTTTCCACCAGTCTGGTTTAATGTTTGC
Organism: Camarhynchus parvulus; assembly: GCF_901933205.1. NCBI lineage: Eukaryota > Metazoa > Chordata > Aves > Passeriformes > Thraupidae > Camarhynchus > Camarhynchus parvulus. Next base: position 23,898,641 of record NC_044578.1, on the reverse strand, counting down.
TTTGATGAATATTTTCCCCTCTGTTCACCAGTTCAAACAGCAGGAGAGTTGCCCTGGCCCAGTGGGTGCACATGGTCTGCACACTGCCTGTCCTCCATGGAGAGGCAAGGACAGGGACAAAGGAGCACGCAGCAGGGTTGTTCCACAAGAAAAGCTATTCCCCTGTGCTGCAGCCTCCCCATCAAACAGCCTCTGACAGAAAGGAGGAGGAAAGGCTTCACAGAGCAGCTCCCTCCCCTGCAGAGAGGACAGGGATAAAGAAAAAGCAGCAGCAGAGATATTCTTGCACTGAGGGGACTTAAAGACTGTTCCTCTCAGCTGGACTTTGTAAATGGAAGTTCTGGAGAAGACAAGGGACAGCTGATGTCTTCTCCACTAAACCCACCTGCCTGACCTTTACATATTGATGTAACGGATGCTATCAGGAAGGAAACAGGAATTCTGCACTTGATAGCATAAGCCCCTGTCTGGAAAATCCCTGTGCCTGGAGTAGCTGGCAGAGCTCCAGGGCAGCCCAGCACACCATCCCCTTCTGCTCAAAGAATTCCAGTGGACTCAGCCAATACTGTTTGATTCAAACTCTTCCCCAGATCTCACCCCATAAGCTTTCAAAGTCTCACAGCCCCAGGGTCTGTTTGGGCTGGCAAGTCCCAACTGGCTCTGGACTAACCAACTACTCACAACTATCTAGAGCCCTTTTTAGAGCTCCCCAGCAAAAATAATCCCAGGTAAATTAAAATTATGGTTATTCTATATCCCACTGCAGGTACTGCTGGAGAACTGCAAATTTAATCTGGTGAAATGTGCTGTGATTAAACTGTGCCAGATTCCTTGTTCTGTCAAGTTAACAAGAGGCCTTTCCATCCATGGCTTTATTGCAGGAATTCAGAGCTCTGCTTTCAAAGGAAATAGCTTTAGGCTGCATCACATGTTCTACCTCCATATGGGGAATAGATATAAAACTCTTTTTTTCAACATATCCAGGAAAACTGAGTTGCTGTCAAGGCTGACATAACAGTCTGTTTTATCTCCTCAGTGGATGAGCAGACTAAAATAGCCTTTTCCTCACAGAATGCTAACACAGTTCTGTTTCTATATAAAAGCCCAGAGATTTATTGCAAATCTACTGATAAAACTAGCACTACAGTAACTTATGCAGACTACTTGGGTATTTATTCCTCTTTAGAAAACTTGAATATACTAGTATTTTTTTCCTTTTAAATCTTTTAATAAGTTGCTTTAGGAAGACAACTTTATTTCAGTGCATTTCCTAATTTGACAAGCACCTCAGAAAGCAGACATGAACCAAACAATGCTAACTCAAGCTGCCTCTGTCAGCTTGGAAGAGACCTTGAAGGTAATCTCATTCTACCCCCTTTATCATACCTTCCACCAGAGCAGGTGAAATTAAATATATGCCTTAACTTATCAAATGTCCATCTAACAGTATTGTGGACAGGTGAATTCCAGCTCTGTTGGCAGTGGTAACGTCTGACCCTGCCTGCTCAGATCTGACCTGGTGGCAAGTTTTGGGAGGCTGCATTCCACTGCCAGTCACATGCACCCTGCCAGCTCCCAAACACCTTCCTGTCCTTTATGGCTTTGCCTGAAGCAGTAGGAATTCTTCCTTTTAGACACACATTCTGCATACTGTTAGTAGTTGATGGTATGCCAGCCCCCTTTCTCCTCAACTATTTCCAGTTCTCCAAACAAACATTGATTCAAACATTTTTTAGTAGCCTGCAAATGACCTTAAAGGTGTATTCCAGCCTAAACGAGTATATGAAAAAAAGAAAGCAAAATTTATTATTTAGGTAAGCATTCAGCAGTTTTTCTTGTACTTCTGAACTTTTTTCTCTCTGCTGTAGTTACTGGCAGGTTCCAACTACTTGTGGATTCAAGTTCAAGACCTGATGTAATTCTGACAACAGACCACACCTTTTTAAGGCTTCTAAGAAAGGTGTGTTCTAGACAGTTTCTAAGTTGTGGTAACTATTTGTGTGTCTTGTGCTTGGAGGAATGAGTAAAGGGGTGAAAGGCAGCTGCATTGGGAAGTGCTATTATATAATGTGCCCAGCTTGAGCTCCAATTATCCAGTAATGCAGGGGTTTTTTTTGTTTTCTTAAAGTTCCTCTTTTTTCTGCTGTTAAATCAACATGGGCTTTAAATGTAAGAATTTTCCTTTAACACTTTTCAGCAACTGGTTTCCATTTCCTGGTAATTAGTTAGTGCTGGCCTAGATATGCCAGAGCTATAGGAGAACAAAGGAGACAGAATCCTTGGATGAAGCCAGAGGGGAGGGGGGGACTGGGTCTTGTATTCTAACTCAGCAGCTTGTTTATGCTGCTCCCTTCCTTGCTGTTTCTAAGGGAGACTTAGGGCTCATATTTTTTTCTTTTAATGCCTTGACTTTCCCTAAATGCAGACAGTCATGCAATGATATTCACAAGCAGATATGCTGGCCATCAGCTCTCCGTATTCACAGCAGGTGAAAGCCTGCACAGAAAGCCTGAAGACCCAGACATCTGAAGCAGATGGAAATCCAGGGGGAGGTGGGGTGGGAGGGGTCAGTGACACTTGCATCCTCCTTTATTACTCACACACTGACTGCCTAGAAATCCCTCATAAATGGGATAATTATACTGCTCTTCAGCTGTGGTGTTTTCATTTAAATGCTCCTATGTCTTACTCACCTTCATTTACTGAGATGTCACGGGTTTTTTAAGAAGGCAAATTAAAAAGCTGTCACAGAAACTGAAGCTGAGGCACCCAGGAAAGATCAAGATATTCCCTTCCCTGGGAAACATGAAGCAGAACAAAAATGAAGAACAGATCTTGCAGCACAGTTGGTATTTCCCATTATTATTGTTTGCACTCTCTGCATGTTGGGTATTGGAAGGGAAAATACACAGCTCTGAAACATCTCTTCATTGCTCCTGAAGAGTCTAGCTGGTCTCATTAGTAAGCCAGACACTCCTACTATTTTCACCTCCTTGCTTTGTTTACCCATGATAGCATGATTGAATACATTTCTCCCTTACCATGCAAGTAGGTGTTATAATTTATGCTTTGTTTTCTTAAATAACCTCCTACAACAGACTCCTTCCTCTTCAAAATATAATCTCCACTGCATTTCTACTTTTTCACAGGCACCAGCTGAGGTCCCACTCATGTTATCATTGCTGTAACCCCTGAAGTCTGATCCCAACACAAGGAGGATGTAGACCCTTTGGAATGAGTCCAAAGGAGGCCACAAAGTTGATCCCAGGGCTGGAGCCCCTCTGCTCTTGAGCCTGGCTGGGACAGCTGGGGGAGTTCACCTGAAGAGGGCTCCAGGCACATCTTAGAGCCCCTTCCAAAGCATAAAGGGGCTCCAGGAGAGCTGGAGAGGGACTTGGGACAAGGGATGGAGGGACAGACACAGGGAATGGCTTCCCACTGCCAGAGGGCAGGGACAGATGGGATATTGGGAAGGAATTCTTTCCTGTGAGGGTGGGCAGGCCCTGGCACAGGGTGCCCAGAGAAGCTGTGGCTGCCCCTGGATCCCTGGCAGTGTCCAAGGCCAGGTTGGAGGGGGCTTGGAGCACCCTGGGACAGTGGAAGGTGTCCCTGTCCATGGCAGGGGGTGGAACTGGATGGGCTTTAATGTCCCTTCCAACCCAAACCATCGTGTGATTCTGTAAGTGAGGCAGCCTTGCTAGAACTGGGCAGGGCTTTCTCAGGACTCACTGAGAGCTGCCTGTCAGCCAAACCCTGATGTAAGAAGCACATTGAGGGGCTGTGGGGAGAGACAGGAAGGCTTCAGTCTTCAAATGGCATCCACCCTTGTCTTTTCTATTGAGCATTTTGGGAGAAGAAATCCTTGTCTGTCTGGAATAGAACAGAAATCACATTGATCTGCCAGCCCAAACTGTACAGTTTTTAGCCCATTCCAAACCTGAGTGTGCGCTGACAAGTTTATACATGAAAATAATAAAATGTCATTCTTCAAACCAATGATTCTTTACCACTGAATGCTACATAGAATTAAATAATTGTGTTCTGCACATCTGCCCACAACAACTTCAGGTTGTAGCACTAATGGTGATCGGTGATTCTACTGTTTTACAAGTCAAATTTACAAAAATCTTCATGATACAGTACAAGAATTTCCAAAGCAGCTAAAAATTATGGACCTTTGTAGAAGAAAAAATGTTACTTCAGGAAAAAAATACTTACTTGACAATTACTGCTGAATAAAGCAGAGTAAATAGAGGAGGCTTAGTACACTGTACTCACTATTGGATACACAATTCTCAATCAGGTCTGCTATTTCCCAAATACATGGATAGTATTTACATTACAGATTAACTATCCTTGGAGTGAAAACATTACAAAACCTTGTCACTAGGTAAATATCTTTAAGCTAAATGTTCAAGTTAAATTTCAAACTCCTTTGTCCAGTTCATTATGTCCTACTGGGCAATGTTTTTCTGTTAAATACCTTTCTGAGTTGGTTTTGCCCTGGTTCATTATTCCTAAACAATCTCTTGAGGAAGTTCACAGGATAAGGACTTAGCATGTCTTTCCAAATACAAATGCCTCTCTTAAACTGTTCTGTCGTAAGAGTCACAAGGTCTCCCAGCCCTGCTAGTGTACATGCGGTGGGAAACAAGAAAAATATTGTACTTACGAGTTTTGGAACTTAAAAACAGAAGCACAGCTGATCACAGGCTCTCTCAATCCAATTATCCCACAGAGCCTGCCTAGAAAAGACCTGCTCTGCCACAAGACAGTGCACAGACCTCTGTCAGAAGCAGACATAAAGTACTTCTGGTTCCCTTCATCTTCAGGTGGTATCACTTGACCTCCTCAAGAGGCCACTTCATACTCCTTGTGTATAAAATATGCTCAGGTTTGCCCAGAGTTGCTGTCTTGTAATGTAACCTCCTCATCACATTCAAAGAGTGAAAAAAAATGTTGCTATAATAAGGCAGAATCCTTTTTCTCTGAAAGACCTAGCAAGTTTGTATTGCTTCATCAATATCAAATAGCCTGGACTCAACTAAAACTTTTGTAACCCAATCTGTAACAGATCTGTTTTATCAACATCAAATGCCATTAATAATTAGATATCTCACTCCCCTGACCATGGCAACAAAATTATGTGTACCGCATAACACCCTTCTTGCTTCAGAAATCTTTTCATCTCTGTGTTAGTTATCGTTTCATCACTGTCATTATAAAAACGGATAAGGATTTGAAAATGGGTCATGCAAAATGAAAATATTCCAGAAATGATGCCCCAAGACATAATCAGAACCCTTACATCTTTATATTCCACTGGGTTTAGTGGAGCTATAGTGACTTAAGTAATTCTTTTCATGGTAGTCAGTGATCAGAAAATACTTCTGCACATTCAGTAATGCTTCATCATTCATTCTTTATACACTATAGTAGTTTATTTTTCAATTTATACTCACAAGTTTGGTCTCAGGAGGTTAGTGGCAATTTCACATATTCATATAAGCTCTCGGTTTCATAAATGTAGGGTCATGAATAATTGTCATCACCCAAGAGGGATGTAAAGCCTACAAAGATTTTTTTTAAAAAACTGAATAACCCTTATCTCACACCAGGGATTTCTTAATTGTAAGTGTCTCCAATTAATTACCGCTGCCTCATAGATTCATAAGCTATCCAATATTTCCTGGAGAGACACAGAGGCAGAATTCTTTCAGAGAAGCACATCCAGAAAATATCACTCACTCACTAAAGAGAATGCTCCCAACTGACTGTGCTAACAGATAATGTTTCTTACATCTTCAATAGCTTCAGTCTTGAAAATATTTACAACTTTTTTAACTTTGCCCTTTCTCATGGTGTCATATGAAATCTGACTGGCATCATTAACTTTTTGAAATGCCCTGCATATCATTTGGAGCTGGACTATTCTCATGTGAAATCATTTTAATTGAATTTGAGTAAGAAGCTCTTACTCCAGCTACTAAATCTGCTTTGTTTTAGCTCCACCTTTCAAAATGCCCAAATCTATGACATGTCCTAAAAATGTACAGTGTATATACTATGAGGTGATACCCAACTTAGTTTGTGCTATTGATGTCTGATCAGTTCCCATCGAAATAAATTTAAAACATTGTGTTGACTTAGTGAAAACTGATTTTGGCCCCAGAAGAGTGAGACTCTGCTTATATGAACTCAGAGAATAAGGTATTTCTTTGTTTAAAGAGAGAATGAAAATTCAGGAATCTCTTATTAGAGAGAAGGAGAGAGATAAGGACATAATTCCAGTGAAGTCAGCAGAGATAAACTGATAGAACTGCTTTCAGATGAAATCTGATGAATAATGAAAAACCAGAATAGCTGTTACAGCCTCAGGTTAAAACCAAGACACAAAACAGAGATATTTCACAAGATAGAGACAGCGCTGTGTTTATGAACATAATGACATATATTCAGCTCAGCATTTTCATCTTTTCCCTCTCATACTTGCATTTATGATCTCATCTGGGTTTCCTGCCCTTGATTTCTTAGCAGCCATAACCTGCAGTACTCTGAGCTTAGGGACTCTGTGAGTTGCCCTGGATTGTTCAGCACCAGTGGGACACTGCAGCAGCACTGTCACCTGGACTTTTTAAGCTCTTACACTACAGCTTTCTTATTTTGCAAACCATACCTCACGTAGAGCTAAAGAGCTCCCTGATAAACAAGCTTACCCACCTCAGTCAAGGTTCAGAGGTATTCCTGTGCTCTGATAGTCTTCCTGAAGTTTCTGATGTGCTTTGGCTCCCTTGGATCTTTCCAAGTGAAGGATAGCAGCTGAAAAAGCTGAATGAGTCTGTGTGACTGGGCTCTTTGGGGTTCCTGCAATGAGCTCTGAAACCCTTTCTGGAGGCTTCCATAGAGCAGGGACCAGGCTGAAGCTGTTACCACCTGGTGGGCGTGAAGGGGCACCCACTGCTTCTCTCCTTATCTAAAACTTGGAAGCATTCATCTCTAACAGGAGAATTCCTGTGTATCTACACCAACCCTGGAACAGAGCTTGGCCTTTGGATATGATCAATCATCACCAATGAAGTGCTGAAGTTGCAATTCTAAAAGCTTTAAATTCTTTTATACTTAAAAAAGAGCTGTATACTCACACAGAATCTGGAGTTTTGGAAAATCAGAGTCATAGAGTGGCTTTTGTTGGAAGGTCACGTCATTCCACCCCCTGCCATGGGCAGGGACACTTCCCACTGTCCCAGGTTGCTCCAAGCCCTGTCCAACCTGGCCTTGGACATTTCCAGGGATCAAGGGGCACCCACAGCTTCTCTGGGCACCCTGTAATTCTGCTTACAGATGAGTAACCACCACTACTGAAAATAAAGTAGCTGGGCCTCCAGCCACATGAAATGCTTTGTCTGTTTAATTGATCTGGTTTTGCAAGGGAAAAGTGTATTGGATGTTAAAGCCCAGCCGTTTTTTGGTGGGACAGTTTCCATAACTAGGAAAGAGAAAAAAAAATTCCCATGTTCATTTCAACACTGAGGTTCTTCATTAAAACAAAAAATGCATTAAGCATGGAATATAAATATTAATTTTAGAAGAAAAGACAAATAAGGCACTGTTAATAAAGACAGTAAGAAAACATAGCTGAGATGGATTTGATTAACACATTAGGAATGACAAAATAACCCAAGCAATGTTCAGTTTCCCAGCATTAAGTAACCTTAATTACTTTGTACTTCTCTAATATGTGTTTGCCACAGGGCATCAATCTACCACACTGAACAGTAAATTTATGTATTTCCTTATGTAAGTCTCAGTATCAGCAGCCTCTTATAAAAAGCAAAGTTTAGGTCATGCAGTGTTCTATATTTGCAGTCTACAGCCCACTGGAGCCAGATTCATTCTCCCACTGACTCCCCAGCCACCAGCCTGAGCCTGGTTAATGTGAGATTTTTTTACCCTGGGGAGTGTAATTGCTGTCTGGTCTGTCTGCCACCCACTGAAAGCGTGCATTTACCACTTGCTCTAGGTGAGAAAGTGAGTAGCAAGACTATAACTCCATGTCTCTACCAGGTTTTACAGCTGTATGTATTTTTATATATGAACATTTATCTGCATTTTCCAGGGGTAGGTAGTGATAGAATGAGGGACAATGACTTTACACTGAATGAGGTAGATTGGATATTAGGAAGGAATTCTTCCCTCTGAGTTTGGCAAGGCCCTGGCACAGGGTGCCCAGAGAAGCTGTGGCTGCCCCTGGATCCCTGGAAGTGTCCCAGGCCAGGCTGGACAGGGCTTGGAGCACCCTGGGCTAGTGGAAGGCATTCCTGCCCATGGCAGGGGTGGGAGTGGATGATCTTTAAGGTCCCTTCCCACTCAAACCGTTCCAGGGTTCTGTGACATTGCCAGGAGGTTGTAGAGAGCAGCAGTGATGAGGGAACATTTGCTGCTGCCCAATTCTCATCAGTCCAATCTCAGCCAAACCTTTTGTCATTATATGGCAAGAGTTCTATTACCATTACATTGCAAAGGTTCCATATTGCTAGAGTTTCATACCTCTTTAATGTTTCCCATAAGCAGCTCCTCCAGACACCAACTCTTCCTTATCCTCACAGTAACCAACCAATCCACACTTTTTATAACACTCTTCTTATTGGCTGCAGGTGTGGCCTGTTAAAATCAGGCCTGTTCCCAATCTCTAATAATTGGCTCAGCTGCAACTCCTTAATGGGGTAAGATTACTTTCTATACTATCTTTATTTTCTTATATTTTATCCCCCTACAAAACTTGTATCAAGAGCAAAGTGCTCTGAATTCCCCACTTGCCTATGGCTGGCAATGATTTTTGTGGCCCTGGATGTCATGTGCAGAGGAGCCAAGGGCTGCACTGGTGCTCCCCAGCTGTGCTGTGCCTTTTCCCCCTTCCCAGGAGAAGGGTGGCCAGTCCAACACTGCTGTCAGAGCTTCTGCTGTGGCTCTTTAGACACAGCCTGCTGCCAGGTGGCCAAAGACCCCAAATGAACTCTGAAAGGATAAAGAGGGTTAAAGGAAGAGTTAACATGAAACATCTGAAACCACATTCCCCTATTTTCAAATTCTCCATATATTTCTCTCAATGTAAATTATCTGTAGAGAGAAAGAGATAATGGCTGTTTATAGAAGTGACAGTATTTGTTATTACTATGAAATAAGAGCAAATTCTGAAAAAAGTAAAATTATCTAAATTATGAGAGAGGCAGTTAAACCTCACAGTGGTGACAATTCAAACTGTAAATATTGGAATGAAGCAAGCAAGTGAATAATCCCTTTCCATAAAGCATTGCCCGTAATAGCTGACATTTTCCAGGCCCTATTTTAGCCCCTTGCTGTATGTCAAATACTACTGCCACATTAAAATATAAATTTCAACTTTGAAATGTTATGGAAATAACTCCTCACTAACCTGAGGAAAGCTGTCACTGTCAAATCAAACCAAACTAATTCACTAGCATAAACCAGCTTGTCTCCTGGTACGAATGGACTGCAAAGAAATAAGTTGACATTTGGAAAAAGACAAACAGAATTGGAGTAAGGGGCCAGAGTGCCTTTCTGGAGGAATCTGATGGATTATTATTTTACATTACATTTTCCCTGTGTTGTATTGAGCCCATCAACTGCTGTGCATCCAGTTCTGGGCAGGGAACATCTGAGTTTTATTCATCAGAAGCACTTTTAATATTTACTCTGCTACAACCAAAAGCAGTTTTGCATTTCAAAGGGATTCTTTGTATTTATCCCCTCATTAAACAACTTATTTTTCTGCTGGAGACAGGTTTCATATAGTGAAGTGTTAATATTTAAAACTAACATCTTCTCATGTTGGGGATGCTACCTGCTGATTAAACCAGGTATTCAGCTCAGCTGGGCAAGTTACTTCACATCTCTGAGATGTCAGCACTCATAGGATCAGATTGATAGCCTCTCCTCTGTGGAAAGATGGGGCAAGGTTTATTAGGGCTTTGTAAAGTTTAAATGAAGGATATTGATCCTGAGATGTGAGGAAGATCTTGCTCTTCCTCCCAGTCCAGCATAAAATTTAGGTTTCACAGTCTGAGCCTGGGGCGGCTGGGCTATTGACCCGCTGATAAGCAGCATGTAGGTGAACATTTAAACATCAAAGCCCTGACTGGGGAGGGTGAGATGATCCAGGTTAAGCAGTTTCCATGAAGTTTAGCTTTTGGGCTGCACAGTGCCCTTACATACGAGGCAGAGCAGCTCAGTTGGATTTTGGCAGTCAAGGGTGGCTCCCCTCAGTTTGTCACCACGCTGAAGGTCAAGGTCCTGCTACTCTGATGCTTTTGGGGCTTAGGAGAATATTTTATTTGAGCATTTGTTCTCAGGAAGAATTTGCATAAGAGGTTATGAGCATGGAAGTGTACAAGAAATGTCTGGATGTGGCACTCAGTGCTCTGGCCTGGGTGACATGGTGGGGGATCAGTCACAGATTGGACTTGATAACTTTGGAGGCCTTTTCCAACCTGAATGATTCTGGGATTCTGTGTTTTCCACAGACAAGGTGTGTGAGTTGATTCTCACATTGCTTTTGAACTTAGGAGGCCTTTTCCTGCTCACCAGTAATATCTGAGCTACGTTCCCAATCCCAAGCTCAAGCAGAACAAGCTAATTGCTAAGAGACCTGCTGTACACAGAACTACTAATTGCAAATAGAGTATAACACACAAGAAGGCTGACATTAAATTTTGCCACCTGGCCTCCATCATCTCACATGGACTGGGGTTGTACAATTCATTTCCCATCACATGACTTCCCTGTGTATTCCATGGTAGTCAGCCTAGAAAGACATCAGTTATAATCTACAAGCCTCATTAAATTTTCATAAATATTCAGCTTTGGTGGTGACCTCCTGAACACCCTTTACTTGATGTTGTCTTTCACCAGGGAATAATTTCCCTTGACAAACATTGATGAAAATGCATTCAAAGTTAATAGATACGATTTCCATTTTTCACTCTAAGCATAGTTACACTCAAGTTTGCTCTGTTGCACATGCCAAGGATCTTAGAGAGGGACTTACTATGCCTGAGTGACTACAGCATCTTCCCACAAGCATGTGTGTGACAGTCTCCTCCAGTCAGCCAGAAGTCTTTTGCCAGCCATTTTCAGTCTCAAGGATAGCATCAATCTTGTGGTGGAAAACCTTATGAAACTGAAAGCTGCTGTCACCATCAGCAATCCAAACACTCTCCCTCCCTTTCACACAACAGTGCGATTTCTCCCTGAAGAGATGTTTCCCAGAAAACAGATGTTTCTCTCTGAACCAGAATTATTTTTAAAGGTACTTTTTATAAGTTTAATTTATCTTTTAGGTGCAGTGGCATCAGGAGCATCATTGTGAAGTCTGGCAGTGTTCCATGTCTCCTAGACGGAACTGATGGCACTGAACTGCCTCTAATCAAAACCCGCTTGATATTTAGTGACAAAACCACCTTAATTAAAAATAACAGCACAAATTTGTCAAGGTTTTTGCAACATTTGATATCATTAGTTCAAAACAGGAAGAGAAACAGCAAATATAGATGTGTTTTTGTATTGCTTATTGCTTCTGATGGCATCATGTCCACAGACTGCTTTCTGCAGACATGCCTCCATCTTACAGATGATTTCCTTGCTCAAAGCCCTTCAAAGATTAGTGACTATGTCAACATGGGTTTGCACAAGAGCAGCCCTCAGGGCCAGAGCAGGATAGTTGTAAAGTTGGAAATGCTACAGCAAAAATGCCTTAAACATATGAGTGTGTTGCTCTATTGTTAGTGAAAGTTAAAAAGCACCATCATTATATTAAGAATTCCAAAAGTTTTCCGTTCCCTGCTGATTTACAGGAAAATCATCACCCAGCTCCTAAAGATTCAGTGATTGTCAAAAGCTTCTCTGCAAAATTTCCCATTTTGTTCTTGTCCATTTTGTTCTTGTACCTTTGCTGTTTCCCTTTCCCTGTTCTTGCTGTAGCTGGAGAAGCCAACCTAGTTGTGTTTACTTTGCATGAACCAGACTGTGCAGAGGGAACCAGACACACAAACCTGCTGGGGAACGGGCAGGGTCAGAGAGCATCAGGAAGATCTGAGGATTCAGTTACCTGATCTCATCTTCCAGCTCATGGATTACTGCAAGGCCAGCTCTGCTGAGCTCCTCCTGCTTTGGGAATTAGGATGTCTGGGCACCTCACATCACTGGGCTCATCGTGTGTAGGTTACCTGTGATCAAACCATAAGGGAGATCATCCCTGATGCACATAAAGGGAAATAAAAAGACAATTTATCTTTTCATTCTTGTTACTGGAATTGTACAGCAAACTAATCCATTCCCTATTCTCTCCTGTGAGGGTGGGCAGGCCCTGGCACAGGGTGCCCAGAGAAGCTGTGGCTGCCCCTGGATGCCTGGCAGTGTCCAAGGTCAGGGCTTGGAGCAACCAGAGATAGTGGAAGGTGTCCCTGCCCATGGCAGGAGAGTTGGGTAAGGTGATCTTTAAGATCCCTTCCAACCCAAACTAGTTTGGGATTTTGTGATTCTATTGATGGGATTTTCAAAGCAAAGCCACAATTTTAAATCCAAAGTTGATTTATTTACAATTAAATCCTTAATACCAAGTGTTTGGAAGTATTTAAGCCTTGAACAAAAGGAAAAGCTTCAGGTGCTTATGAAAGGGCTCTATTTTTCACAAATTATCCATCAGCGTTTTTCCTTGGAAAAGGCACAGAGTTCAGTCTCTTTGTCCTAAAAGTTCCAGATCAGGATATGCAAATATGGGGCTTGGCTGTCTTGTTCATCATTTGGGGAGAATTTATGCTACTTTACATGGATACTGGGCCATGATGAAGTATACTGCACTCAAAAAATATAGAGAGATCCACAAAAAGAGATCAGTCTCTAGGGATTTACCCTAAAACCAGACTGGGATGTCAGTTAGATGCCTAATGGGATTTTCAAAAGTACCTTCATAGATTCAGCATCCAGTTGCACTGAGATTTAGGCATCTCATTTTCTTTTTCTCAGATTTTCCTTTGAAAATGTGATGTCTGAGTCCCAACTGCATTTCTAGGGACACAAGGATCTCTGGAAATTGGGCTTTAATTAATTTGCCAGGCAGAACATGGTATGTAAGAGAGCAAGTGCAAGAGCTCTCCAGGCTGCTAGCTGTGGTTCTGTTAGAGACTCATCCTTGGGCATTGAAGACATTTCAATCATGACAACCTCTGACTGACATGAACAAAAATACCTGTAAATAATGATATTGAAATATACCCTTATAGAGCTATATTATGAAATAAAATCTTATATAAAATATAGATATATAGAAAAATATATCCTAGGCCTCTCCATTCCAGATTAAGTGGAAGAAATAACATTTGTAATTCCACTCATAGAGGAAAAAAAGGAAAAATTTTAAATTAATTTAAACTTTGGCTCTAAAAGACTGAATTAAATTATTTTTACCTCCTCTCCAGATCTTATTTGTTTCCTATAGTGGCTGAACTCTTCCTGTGCATATTATCATATTATTTCCTATTTGTTTCTTTTTAAATCCCTCCTTTAGGGCTCTGCATCCTACACTCCCTCTTATTTTTCATGGAAATTTTTACCATGAAAAAAAGAGGAGCAGACAGAGTTAAGGTAAAGAATACTTTATTTAACTTGGCCTCTTCCTGGACCTACATATTTGTTTATGATTTGCAAGGTTCCTGCTTTCATCCAGGCAGAAAATAGTTGCTAAGAAGCAGCATTGCTTTATAAAAGGCAGAGGCAGGGCTTGATCCTGCACTGACTTGTGCTTGTGGCTACTCCCTCCCCAAGGGAGGGAACTTGGAGTTACCTCCCACCTATGCACTAATTTGTGTCTCTGTACAGCTCACAGTGTCCTGGTTTGGGCTTGGATAAAATTTGGACACATGGGTATATATGTGTAAATACACACACACACACACACACACATATATATATATATATATACACAGAGATAAAAAGAAATTATATTTTTGTTCTTGTGTGTATTTCAGGGTGCACTGGTACAAATCAACTTAAAACTTAGTGACTGCCTTCTTAAATGCATGAATTTACCTAAACTATGCTGGTAAATAAAGCTGGTCCCTGATTTTTGCCTTGGAAAAATCATCTTTAAAATCTTGCATCAGATTTTTGAGTTTCTTGCCAGATTTCAAACACAAAAGTGAAAAGCAGAGAGCTTTGTAATATATACAAAAACTGTCAAATAATGTCTCAGTCTTTTTTGCCTTGTCATGCCTCTGCCATTATTTTTACTAAAAAGCATCTCTTTCACTGAAATTTATGCAAGTGTGTGAGGTGCAAAAAACTCTAGAAATGTTTGGAGATTTTGTTCACTAATTATCACTGTATTTTTATATTTGATCTTGGACACAGCAGCCAGTAGGTTGCTTGTTGCTTCTCAGCTCATTAAACAGACCAAAAGCCTTAGAGGAGATGAGTGCAAATATGTGGAGTTTATAAATTTATCATACAAATGTAATAGGATATGAAATGTTTATATTGTCTAATCAGTAATGAGACTTCATCTAAACTGCTGTAAACATCCCACACAGACCCAGAACTTAGACTCACAGAATCCTTCAGGCTGAAAAATTCTTTTAAGATAATCATTCCCCCAGCACAAGGCCACCACTAACCCGTGTCCCCAAGTGTCACATTCACACATGTTCTGAACTCCCAGGGACAGTGACTCCACCACTTCTCTGGGCAGCCTATTCCAACTTGATCAGCATTTCCATGAAGCAGTTTTTCCTAAACTGGGGTGCTCTTACTCTTCAGAGTGCTTACACAGGTTACCTGATTCCCACTATTGCTCCTGAGACAAGTCCAGTGCCTGGGTGCTGGGACCACATGTGGGAAGCCACCCAAAGCTTCCTTAAATCCATAAAAGTGAGCTGGATTGAGGAGAGGTGCCATAAATTCCTGACTTGATAAGCCTGACGGTAAATAGGCTGAACTTCAACTCCTAAACTTAACTCCTGAAATTGCCCAGGTGTGGCACAGGTTGCCAGGTGTCTTGGGGCAATTTTCAGGGATTCTCCACACTCTGTGTGTAATGCAGGGGTCTGGCTCAGCTGGGAGATGCTGTGGTCACAAATGGGACAATATACTTGTGCCCAACTGCTCCTGCTTGGGATCATGGCAGAGACCCAGGAGAGGAATGAGAGGATGGTGCTTCAGGAGAACACAGAGTTCCCTTTGGAGGCACAGCTGGCCTGCAGATCTTTTCTGTGCTAGATCCCTGGCACAGAAAGTCAGGGCAAAACAAAACAAGGTTCAAAAGCAAGTACATGGAGACCAGGTTGTCACAGTTCTGAAACACCAAGAAAAGCTGGATTTAGTCATCAGTGGTTGTTTTGCTAATCCAGCAGGGATTACACAAGGTACTCCAATGAGAATTTCAGTCGCACCCTCTACCTGTGTTTATTATTTTTTTGGCTTACCCACTTTCATAGGCCTTAATATTTAATCGGCTAGAAATGAACACAATTCCCAAAAATGAGAGTGTAGCCTGTGTTTCTCAATTTTTCCCACTGCTGCTAACATTAATTTGTTTCACTACTGATTAAATAAGACAACTCTAGTACCTTCAACATGAACTTTAGATGTATATAATCAGATGTACATCTCCCATATTCTGTAACATCAGGTCAATACCAGAGGTTAACACAACTTCTCAGCACAACTTTCTTAGCATATGAAAACTTAATGTTTTGCCCAAATCTCCAGCTCTCAGGAAAACTTACTGCTTTTTCTCTTTGGTGTTGAAAAGCAAAACTGATTGAAAGTGTATTTTTAAAAAGCCAGTGGGAAGCTAAAAAGAGAAGTCACACATGACTCGTGGTCCTGGAAACAGCTGTACTGCTTTTGGTGACAAAGGGCTGGCTTAGGCCTTATATAACTCCAGGAAAATCAATATGCAGCAAACGTACTGAGCCAGAAAGGAATCTGAGCCTAAATTTTAAAAATCACAGAGGCTGTCTCCTCTCATATCTTTAAATGGGGGTTCTTTGTCCCCCAAATACCTTATTTCCTGTGATGCATTGGCAGTAGATTGGGTCACTTGTAGGTGACAGGTTCAACATTAATCACTGCTGTATCTTAACAAAATGAGGAGTATGTTGATCCATTAAAAATTGCCAAAATCCAAGCTGCACTCTGCCTAACTGCAGGCATCTTCAGAAGAGATACAAAGGGCTGCATGGTACAGCCATACCATTCCCTGGGAAAGTCAGTCTCCAGAGATCTCTGCAAGTCCTCTCAAAACTGTTCCTTTCCACACCTCAAAAATATCCAAGAAACCAGAGCAAGAATGCTGGGTGTTTCTTTAAGGCACAAATTCTATTTGATACCAAAAATGCTGGGCCTTGAAAGAGTAAACTCCTCCTCAGCACGTACTTGAAATGGATATTGTTGTGCCTGGCTGTTTGTTTCCCAGTATTCCTGACAATGTTTTATCTGGTGTTTATGTTCACAGTAGTCTGTTCACAGATTTTTGGGTACTCACTACTCAAAGGTAAAGTAAATCCAAACATCTGGGATACATATTTAGCAACCTCAGGCCTATTTATATAGTGCCTTTAGGGCACTGGTCCATCTCAGACAACTGAGAACAGAAAATGCTGTCTCAGGCAAGCCATGAGCCACTTCCTGTGGCTCTCCTAACGTCCCCAGTGAGAGGATCCATCTCTGTATCACTGCACATAGCACTGCAATCCTCACCCCATGGCCCAGTGGCTGTAGTAGCAAAAGTAGGTGCAAGAACCACCAGTCCCTGCCCATTCCCATGGAAAATCATCCTGCTGAATGATTCAGGTTGAAAACAAGAAAAGCTCCTCAGAAAGCTGATTCCTAGGTTAGGTGATTTCATTGTGCATTAGAGTGTGTCCCAGCACATAACTGCAGTGCTGCAGAAGAGAAACACTGCCAACATGTAATGTTTGTCATATTTCTATTTTCATAGAAACAGATCTACATCCTTCTAAAAAAACTCTCTCCTTTCTTTGTTATGAACAGAATTACAGGTGACTGTAGAATACATCCACTTGACTCCCTTTTTACCCTAATCTGCAGAACCCTGTAAATCTGTGCCTAACTGAGATGTGTCTTGAAGTGCTTGTCCCATCAACCTTCTGAAGTTACTGCAGGTTTTGGACTTTTTTTTCTCTAGTTTGGCTTGGCTTTTTAATTCTGAAGTTCAAAATCCTAGAAAGCTTGAGAATGTTTCCTTCTTTCATTTGCTTCACCAAACTTTTCACTATGATCATGCCATTACCTATTCTTTCCCCAAATATACAGTTTCCCAGTCCTAACATTTAATTTTTCAGAGAGGTAGCCAGGAAATATAGGAAGATACCTGCACAGCAATATCTGCAGCCAGCCAGTTATTTTGGCCATCAGCCTCTATTGATGACTTTAAAAAGCTGAAGTTTTTAATCTTATCTAAATCATAATAATTTTTCTAGATATTTCCTCCCTAAGATCATATAGTAGATCATATGGTTACTCCTATTCATAAGGTGGTCCTCTTCTAAATGGTCATACAGAAAAGACATGTTACATGCATGACTCATATTGTTCTTTCCCTCACAACAGAACAGCTTTAGGGTGAAAGTATTAATACAGGACTTGGATGATCCCAATTTAATTCACAGTTTTGCTCCATTCTTCCTTTGTAACTCAAATCAATGATGTGGCCTTTTTGAGCCTCAGCTTCTTAAGCTGCAAAATGAGGCCTATAAATCTCTCCAAGTTGCTGTGAGACTACAACCATTCATCTTGGTGATGGGATCAGAGATTACACTGGGGAAAAATTAAAGAAAATAACTACAGTAGAATTCCAAATAACAACAGGGCATAATCCTGATTCACTCATAGAAAGGAAGTGATCACAAACCCAAGAGGGATTCAGGTTTCACTTACAGCTTTTGAACTGGAGTTTGTAAATGGTTCTGCCATTTCCCCATCAAACACATTCAGATACCCTTCATGTATATGCAGAAGGAAAGATAAGGCATCCCACGAAAGTGTCACAAGGTAAAGACACTGGAGATTGTTCTCTTTACTGAAGAGTTGGTAATTTATCACCTTGGGGTTTGCCAAGGTAAAAAGCGGGCAATGGAAATTACTGAAGAAAGGACATTGAGAAGACAAAGCCATAAATGAACAGAAGCAAAAATTCAAGAGATGAATTCTTCATCCCTTGAATTTTCTCTCTTCATCTTCAGGACAGGAAGAGAGATTATCAGTTTTGGGGAAAAGCAAGACAACATTCTCTGTTTCTTTTTAGAACTTTGGGCCTCAGCAATACAAAGTGGACTCATATAAAATGAACATCCATTTTGTTTACTCTAGTGCCTACCAGAATTGACAAAAGCTGAATACATTCTCTGTTTTTTGGAGTGGCTGTGTGACTTTTTGGTTTGTGTGTATTTTCTGAACATGGTAGAAAACCACTAATGCCTTTTTCTCTTTTCCCTAAATGTGTATCAGTCCTAATATAGGAGACCTGCATGGTAATTAAGATTGTAAAACTGTAAGTAAAATATGCTGCAATTACCTCAGTAATTTGGTTCAAATCAACTCAGAGATTAATGAAGTAAATGCTCCTGCAGTCAATTATTTCCCACAGCTCCACACCAGGCCAGTTCTTGCTCCAACCAAGTTCAAAGGAAGGCATGCCTTTAACTCTGACAAGAGCAGGAATTTGCTGTTGACTGGTAAGGATGGATGGCTGCAGAGCTTTCAAGCTGGAATAAAACACACAAGGCCATCACACACCAGCAGTTGTCTTGGCACCACAAACATTTACATATCAGCATGCTACACACTCTTCATTTTATGTGTGACAGTAAAATAACTGAGACTTTAATGTGAGGGGCAATGTAGAGTATTTCATCTTAATAAAAATGGAGTTTATTGTTTAACTTCCTCTCCTGACTATCCTGGTATGTACAAAATGTAAGAAGGGCACAATGAAATGCACAGATACAGGTGCTTGAGCGTGTCCAGAGGAGGGCAGCTAGGCTGGTGAGGGGCTGGGAACACAAACCCTGTGAGGAACGATTGAGGCAGCTGGGGGTGCTCAGCCTGGAGAAAAGGAGGCTCAAGGGTGACCTTATCACTCTCTACAGCATCCTGAAAGGTGGCTGTGCTCAGGTGGGGTTGGTCTCTTTCTCCAGGCAGCATTGACAGAACCAGAAGACACAGTCTCAAGCTGTGCCAGGGGAAATATAGGTTGGATAGTAGGAAAAAGTTTTTCACAGAAAGAGTCATAAAGTTCTGGAATGGTCTGCCTGGGGAGGTGGTGGAGTCAGCATCCCTGAATGTATTTAAAAAAAGCCTGCATGTGGCACTCAGTGCCATGGTTTAGTTGAGGTGTTGGAGCATGGGTTGGACTCAATGATCTTTAAGGTCTCTTCCAACCCAGTCATTCTGTGAATTCTGTGAATATATATTTAAAGAAATAAGCTGGGCATTTCCCCACAGTGTTTGGGCAGCCAACAGCACTATTAATACTCCAGTGTAACATGAATCAGCCTGTCGGGGTTCTCCCTCTCTGTGCTAAAAGGATGGGGCCAGAAAGTCAGATGCATGACCTTATAGTGGAATTTGCAGTCCTCAGGAGAGCAGATGACATTGCATGTGTGTCAAATACTCTTGTTGCATCTAGTCCATCCCCACTGACAGCCATCAGACTGAAATTTTAAATTTCTCCAGCCTTTTTGTCCCCTCTCAAGGCTGGACAGTAATTTAGATTCTGGAAGGGACACTGGTGCTGCAGGAAAAGTATTTCCCACTCCAAATGTGTTCCTTTTTACACTTTTCCCCTGTGCTGCTCTACCTTCCATAACCCTTCCAGTGCTCATCCTGTTTGCACTCGTGCATATCTTCAAAGTGCACTGCATTTTCATTATGAAGATGCTCTGTGCCTGCATTACAAGGTGTTGCAACTTGAGGTTACTTCTGTGCAATTAGTGATTCCTGATCCTACAAAAATATGCACTGACTAGCTCTAAAATAAGACCACTTTGTTCCTGTTTACTTAAATTGAATATTCTTGTTAAGGAGAAACTTGCAATTACTCGTGTCCTTTTATTTTAATGATGATGATTTCCTTAGTATAAACAGGTCATACTACAGATATTATACACGAACCTCTCCCCCTTGAATTGTCAGAGATTTGCTGGAATTAGCATTGCAACCAGAAGCTCCCAGCAGAATATGAAACAGGAGCTGGGAGCAGTGACGTGCTCTGTTTTCAAAGGCAGCGTGCACACAGAGTGACCTCAGCTGCCCCGGCTCTCCTTTCACCCAAAATGAAAGCAAATCCTGCTGCAGTAGGGAGTAAAATAAAGTTCTCACATTCCTTACCCAGCCCCTGTTCCCCATATCCCTTCTAGTGAGCCCTAGCCTCTTCCAAGCTCCAAGGAGAGCAGGCACAGGCAGTTACCTCCCTGCACTGAGGGGGAGAGGTAGGCACTGAAGATCCACCCCCACACAGATCTCATGAGGGAGCACTTGGGTTGAAGCAGTTCAGCTAAAAATCAGGTAATTCTGTAACCTGCCCTTAAATAGCATTCACATTATCTGCTTGCTGCTGCAGCTCCCTCTCTTTACTCCCTCCCAGGTATCGTGATCATCCCACACATCAGACACACACCATAAGCTGCACTTGCAGAAGTCCCCAAAAATTCTGATGAGTGCAGACTGCCCTCATCTTCCTTTCACCATATTCTCTCTAGATTCAAGAGCTGGAAAATTTCATTTCTGTCAGCAGTGCCAGAACTTGCACTTTGGTGGTGTCATCCAGGTCAGACATCTCCATGCAGTCCACTCAGCTGTGGAAACAAACACCACTGAAAAGTGAAACATAAATATTAAATAGTTATCATCTCCTATGCATTTCTATGCTGCAGAATTAATTTACATATAGCTCTGAGGTCTTCAAACAGAAAGTGTTACAGAAATGCAAGGTACTGTGAGTTATGTGAAAGAAGACCTCGTTTCCATGGAAGCTTTCCTCAGCCCTATCCAAACCTACACTATGACAGGCTGGGTGTGGCACTCACTGATGCTTCTGGAAACAAACCACACCAATAAAAGACACCTGCCCCAAGTGTTAAACATAACCTCCTCAGTGCTGAATGTCCTCCTGACATTGGTGAAATCAAAGAGGATCCATGTATCAGAAGGTTTATTTTTTCAGACACTGCAAGCTGCATCATAATAGAGAGTGAGCACACAGTTACAATAAATTTCTGTGTTCTTTGGAATAAATTATGAGGTTGAAGACTAATTCATTTCTGTTGATCAAGAAACAGCACAGTTCATCTCTGGCTTGCTCCTGTGCTCATTGGAAAACCAATCCTCAAGGCAGGGTTCTTATTAATCTGCCTTTGTGATAGCAGGGCTATACAGTGGGAACAGCTTTCCTTTCATGGGACATAAAGGTTCTTCTACTCTTTTTTCTTCTCTTTTTAAAATTAAATTACTCATAACATTACTATGGCTGGAACATATAAGCAGAGTTAAAGTGACATCAAATCTATTCTTCTGCTTGTGCAGAGATTACAAATGCACAGTCCAGCTCTTAAATAATTTTGTCCTCACAGCTTATGATGTTAGTATTAATTTAAAAAGCAAATTTGAAGGATGCTGGGTTCTTCTGTAAAAGCAGAAATAAGAGTTCTGTTGGGAAAAAAAAGCCTCACCAGAGGAGCTATGGACCTCTCAGTATAAATTTTCAGTTATTTTCTGGAACGCTTTCGGAGCTGCTGATAGAACAGGATACTTCATTCTCTTTTACTGTCCCACAGAGCAGCTAATTCCCCACGTGGTCACCCTTTATGTTATTTTAAAAGCTCACCTGTCTCGCAGCAGGGAGGACAGGAAGTGCATCCCTCACAGCCAGGGATGTGTGGGAGCAGGCCTGTCCCCCAGGCTGTTGGTGCCCTCAGGCTGCTGCTGACGCTGTGTTCTGGTGTTCCTGATTACAGCCATCCCTTAATGACCACGGCAGGGATGCAGAAGGCTGAAGAACACACTTCAGCCAAGGAGCAGCCTCTTCCAGCTGTGGTGGCCTAACAGCCATTCCTGATGCTTCATCTCAAGAGGATTTCCAGGCCTCCCTTTTCTCCTCTGGCATGACCTAGCACAGCTCTTCTTTGGGATGGAGGCAATGAAGTCTCTGTTCACTTGTCTTCCAGAGATTTCCCACTGTTACCACTCTTAATTAACATCCTGATTTTTCACTAGGACCATGAGTGAAAGTAATGATGCAGCTTCAGAGGGAGAAATCTCAAAAGAAGAAAAAGCAAACTGGGAGCTACCAGGCTCCAGTACAGCCAGCGAACACTCTGTAAATGCAGCCCCAAGGACAAATAGTACAAAGCTCTTACTTGCATGCACAGTCAGAAGCTGGCAGAAAGCTGAGGGGTCAGGAAGGCAAACAATTCAAGTGCAAAGTGTTTTATTGTAACCCTCTGAACAGGATGTTTCAGCCAAAGAAACTATTGTCCTTATGGAAGCAAGAGAGACATACAGGTGTATGAAATGAGTCAGCGTTTTTGTAATGTACAACTAGAATATATTTGCAAATATCACTGCCCAGCAACCATAAATTAATATAGCTGAGAAGCTTTTAATTTTAATTAGGCTTCAAGTCCTAAGGAATCAATAACAAAATTTCAAGTTCTGTAGGAAAGCTACAAACTAGAGAATTTTTTTAAAGGCTTATTCCTGATCAGGAGCTCTTGAGCATACATGCAAAGTCACGAGGATTACACTTTAGTCCACTCTCCTAAAAATCACAGAATCCCAGAATGGTTTGGGTTGGAAGGGAACCTTATCTTGTTCCAACCCCTTCTGCTATCCCAGGTTGCCCCAAGCCTTATCCAACTTGGCCTTGGACACTTCTAGGGATGGGGCATTCACAAATGTGCCACCACAAACAATTTGAATCAGATCTGAATATCAACTTTGGATTTGTTTGCTTCCAGAATGACGACAGGACAGGTGCAGGATGTGTGAACACATCCATACTTCTGAACTGATGTTACATCTGGGTTAAATACTGTCCCAGGCCAAGGAAAAATAACTTTTAATAAAAATAAAGGTAGTATCTCCATGCCCAAAATGGATCTGCTGACATTTGCCTGGGGAGAATTGTCCTGAAAGAGTTATAAAAGCTGTAGTTTTTCTAAAATTGTAACTGTTTTCTCTGTGCAAGATATATCTGAGAGTTCACATGAGGCTTCCTCCCAAAAGCTGTGTCTTTGAGATGGAAAGATTGATCCTTCAAGGACAGGAAGTCAGAAGAAGGGGTTTTTTATGACCTTAACTAGTGGCTCTATCAGAATCCTCTGAACATTTCCTATGGACTTCATCCAATGGAATTAATTAAGGAGACCTCTGTTTGCTTAATGGAAATAAGACATAATTTATAGCCTTGGTGTGGCAGACAGTCTCAGGCTTTCTGTCCAACACAAATCAAGGAAGATGACTGTGGTGGAAGAATGGTGTCTCCTGAAATGAAGGAGGGAAGTTGTTTGCATTGTTCAAGAAAGATGAACAGAGATTTGATAGAGAACCTCTCATTAAAATCCAAGGCCATGGCTATTAAACCTGTGTCTTTTAATACTCCTTCATAGTGCTTATAAATGTCCAACATTCTTTGCTCCTATGTAAAGAATTTATCCAAGACTATCACTGCTTTGCCACAGGGAAGGAAATGAGATGAACTGCCCTGCTCAGAGCAGCTCTTATCAGCCAGCCAGATGGCAAATGATGTGCCAGAATGTACAGAGAAGAGTCCAATATGGACCATTAATCCCAACCCATTCCAAACACCATTAAAATGTCACTGCGAAGGACTCTGAGAGCCAAGGCACTGACAAAACGTGTACTACACAACTACTTTTGCAACCAGAATGAATTATGAAAAAACCCTTCCGAAGTGCAGGCAGGAAAAGTTATGGAATGAGCAGATTGGTGGAAGTTATAATTACACAGAACACAAACTTCAGCTGCAATACATATCTGTCTATAGGTATATTTTAAATATATAAGTGATAAAGGAACTAAATTGTATTTGGTTTCACACAATATTCTGTTAATTCATAAAAACAATTTTCAATTTAAAATAAGAGCAGAGACTGGATTCTCTGGCTGGTGGTGCTGCACTGCACTGAGCTGTGCTAGTTTGTTCAGAGAAACACTACATGACCCTGAATTTAAAGACATTTTGTAGAGCAGCTTATGAAGAGAAAAAAAAAGACCTTATTCTCACTTCTAAGAGTGACATATTTTTTTCTATACTTCCTCCATTTTTAGTGCAGCAATCCAAACCACATATTTTGCTCTAACCAAATACAGTATTTTCCACTCTCGGGTGGTTTTAATGACAAAGCTCTATAGGAAGCAGAGTTTGATGTTATAACATTAAGCCTTTGCAATAGCCAGAGACATCAGATCTTTGGTAGAAACCAGCAGAAGAGCCACATCAGGGACACCTACAAACACCTGGCTCAGGGGGAACACCATTTGGATGACAAGCAAGAGGGCTTTCCAGGCATTAGGCTGTATTTTCCATGGCAGGAGGCAACAGGTATGCAGAAAACCCAGAACCTCCACACATATAACAATTAGTTCTGATTCAGCTCCGGGTAACTCAATCACTTGGTATCAACTCAATTCACTGGTCCTTTTCCATAATGTGTTCTTCTTCACAAATCAGTTAAGATTTAGCACAAGCTGCATTGGGAAGTTTTGCAAAGTTTCCAGCCATTTGAAATGAAGGTATTTGCATGTCACAGAAGTACCTTCCGCCAGCATAGGATTTCATAAGGGTGTTTTAATGATTTAAAACAATTTCATGTTGATTGCATAGCAAGGAGCAGAGGAAAAAAAAACTTCTTTTTCAGTGGGAGTGAGTTTGGGTGACCAGAACACAGCTGGGCCAAAGGAGAGCTGAGCTCCTGGCCTAGCCCTGTTCTGCATGGGGTCCATGGGAAAAGAACTGGGAACACTCATCTCCAAACTGTGCTGTAGGTAAGCTGCTGCTCCTGCTCTCTGACATCACACGTGGTGGCTGACAATGAAAATTGATGGTGATTCATAAAGGCATCTCCATCCCTAAGAAAACTGGAAGAGCAGCTTGCGTAATCTTGAGATTTACTTCATTAAGTAACATCCCAGCACCAGTCTATTTGATCATCATTCCTTTACCTCCTGCTCCCTCCCAGCTTTCCCTTTGATTAACACAGCCCTGATAAGAAACTTCATTCAAAAAGAAAGCAGAGAGTGGGAAGGCAGCCCTGAGGTGTGGCTGGTGATTTAAAAGCTGAAAAGAGGCAGTAAGAATGTCTCAGAGAGGTGGGAAGTTGGGATTGCCGTTTGCTGCAGGCAAGGTGAGAAACTGGAGAGGACTCAGCTGCAGCTGAGGTATCTGTGCCGGTGAGGAATATACCTACAGCTTAATGCCTCTGCCTGCTTCTGATGAGACAAGATTATTATTTTCAGTATTTTAAAGTACTTTATGCATGAAACCTCAGAATGGCTCAACTTCAGTGTTTTGAAACATGCTTCTCCACTGAGATTCTTGAAGAGCGTTAGAGAAATGTGTAAATTTTACAATATATGACAAAATATCACGTACATTGCACAGCTGAGACACTGAAGGTGTATCAAACATAATCTACAGGTTTCCTATTTCCTGACCAAGGCAGCCTCTGAATCTGGAGGAAGCACTCAGGGAAGTTGCACAGGGAAGTGTACGCTGCCTTCCAGGTGACCTTGGCACTTTAAATCAGGAAGCAAACATGGATCCTCAGACTCTACCCAGCCCATGGATTATTTATGATGATCTTGCAGCAGCTCTCAGGCCCAGCCATGAATCAGGAGCTTGCATGCAAACACATAACAAACAGACAGGGCTTCAAATACCCCTCGTTTATCAGCAGGAGGGATGTTTAAAAATTAATTTCCCTGGAAAGACAGAATTTATCCTGAAGAGTGTGTGGGGGAATTTCTCATCCAGCTGTTGAAAATGCTGTTCATCTGGAAAATGCCGTTCCCAGAGAGATTCCAGGGTGATAGGGTGAGGTGGGATGGGGCTGTCACGGCCCCACACAGAGAGCAAGCTCCCAGGGAGATCTCCCAACATTAAACACAGAATTTTTTTGGTCAAACAGATCTTATGCCTTGAACTACAGCACAGACTGATGAGGGAGTGTTGTGGCTGAGGGGGAGCCATGGCTGAGGGAGCAGCATGGCTGAGGGGGAGCCAAGGCTGAGGGGGTCAAACGGGTGAAGCAGAGTCGTGGCTGAGGAGGAGTAATGACCGAGGGAGACCTGTAGCTGAGGTGCTGACACGGCTATGGGAGAGTGACGGCTGAGGGAGTGTCACGGCAGGGAGGATCTCATGGCTGAGGAGGCGTCGTGGCTGAGGAGAACAGGCAGCGCCAGGTCCGAAAGGGAAAGCCTACTGAACCAGTTGTGCTCGTGGCTGAGTGCTGCGACCAACACTCACGGCAGCAGCCGGTACGGGCAGAAACGGGCACGCCGCTCCCAGCCCCACCGTTTCCTCCGCCTCAGGCCCGCCGGCCACGGCACCTCTTCCCGCCGGCCCGGAGGCGGAGGGGCGGCGGAGGGCGGGGCGGCCGGACTCGTTTCGCGGTCGGAGCGGAGCCGACCGTGGCCGCCCCAGCACCGCCTCCTCCCCTCCCCGCTCTCCTCCCGCCTCCCGGAGGAGGAGGGTCCGGGACGCAGCGCTCTGCGTGTGTCCGCCGCTCGCGTGGCCTCGCTTACCCACTCCGCTCCCGCCTTCCATCGGCAGCGCCGCGCCCTCCGCTCTCCGCTCCCTCTGTTCCTCCGCTGCTCCTTCCCGGCCAGCCGGGGTTGCACCTTCGAGTCTTCTTCCCCCGCATTCTGGAGGCTCCCAATATGTTCAGCGCCGTCCGCGCCCAGAGGCACCAGGTACGGCGGGCGGGGGCCGGGTAGGGGCCGTGCGGCCGCGCTTTGTTCGGCGCTGGGCGGCGGGCGGAGGCGGCGGCCCCGCGCTCGGGGAACTGCGGCCCCGCGGCGCTTTTGTTGCTTGCTCGGGGCCCGTTTTCTTGGGCCGCGAAGTTGCCCGCATGGCCTGAAGGGCGTGAGGCCGCTCTCTCCGTGCCGCGGGAACGGGCGGGCCCCGGCGGCCGGGGAATGCGGTGTAGCCCCCAGCCGGGAGTTCCCGGGTTCCCTGCGGGTGCGGGGCCAAGGTCAGGCGCTGCCTCTTCCAGCGCCACGCTGCAGCCGTGGAGAGGCATCTTCCTAAACCCGTACCGTGAATGGCGGGGGAGAAAAAAGAGAATCGCGGGAATCCTGGACTTTGGAGGAAATAGCCGCTCCGGGATGAGCAACCTGTGCTGATAGCTGTTTGCCAATGCCATGACCCTCCCTGTCATCTATACTAGTTCTAGGAAGTGGGAGATAATAAAGCAGTGGCTGTCCAGGAAGGAATGTCCAGTGGCTGTCAAGTCACATTAGTGCTTCTGGGGAAAGCTGATGAGGTGAATGACCAGAGCGGTTTGGTTTTGGATTTTTTAGGGTTTTTTGGGAGGTGTACAGTATTTTCTGCCTGCATGCACCAACTTCCAGAGCCTTTTAGAATTTTCAGAGGCGCTTCAAGGTAGAAAATACCTTTGCATTGGCACTTTTGCTGTTCCTTCACCCAGCATTCCCACAGATAATAAAACCTGAATTGGCTGTAATTTCATGCAGGGTAGAAAAATACTGGCAGTGAGAGGTGAAATATCCGAGTTATTTCCTAAGGATATGTGTGGTGATAGACTAATGGAAATACAGTGTCATGTCTCTCCTTGTTTGTGCGGTTTGTGAAGAGAGAACTTTTTTTTCTTGTTTGCAGTCATGGGTGTGTAGACACCACATCTCTTCTGTCAGAGAGCTAGAAAATAAGAAAGCAAGCAGGATGTGGTGCTTTGATGGTGAGATTGGTTTAATTTTCAAAAGCAGATTTTGTAGCCACAAGCCTAACTCCTGGAGCACAGGATGCAACAATCAGGGAATACTTTCCAGTTAGGAAGCTGTGTGTTAGCTGCTGTAATTAAGTCTGATTTTATTTCCATCAGCTTGAATTCTTAAGGAGCAGGAGATGGTAAGAAAGGCAAAAACTGCCCAGAATGGGGGTGGAAGACAAGAAGGACATAAAAACAAAACTCAGTGATTTGGTTGTGTGACAGATGTTTGGAGAACTGTGGGAAGTCTGTGTTAATAGAAAAAATAGACCCAGGGGGTGGGCAAAGGGCAGGAAAGAACTCAGATTTTAGTAGACTGAATGTGAGGCAGAAGGTTGAAAAAGAGATGTAGATAAGGACTGTGACAACAACAGCAAAAGTACGAAATGGGAAGGGAGAGGAAGGGCAGAACCAGCGTGAAAAGGGAAATAATGACTGGGGCTAGGGCTTAGAAGCGTGGGAGGCCACTGGAAGCCAGTGCTGGATGAGCAGCTGGAGTGTTGCAGCTGAGGGTTGTTGCTGGAACAGCAGTAACATTCAAGCATGAAGCCTGCTGCTTATAAATTTTTAAAGTCTGCATGCATAAATGTGTTTAGAAGAGCTCTCTGGGCTTCCTTTCTATAGAGGGCTGTCCAAGCATTGCACCTTCCTGGGCTGCATGTAAGAGATTTTGGAAAATTTCCACAGTACTCTGTCATTCCTCTTCAGTTCCTAACCAGTGATAGCAAATATTCCATCTTCCCTCTCCCTGTCCTCACTGTTGGCATGGGAGCATGACTAAGGTTGATGTGCAGTGAAATAGAAAAATTTTGTCTACAAGTCGTAGTTATCAGTGAGACTAAATCTTTAGTGGAAGGTAACTGAAAAATGAATAAGCATAACAAAATTGTTGTAAATTCTGAGTCTTACTGTAGATTACTGGTGTAAAGAGGTTGGGTCTCTTTAGTGATGTAAAGTATGTTAATAAATGTCTTCGGTGTTCTGCCCAAATGCAGACTCAGACATGAAAAGATGATGTGTTTTTACCATAAATAAATGCTAATGTATGAAATAAATGTTTTGAGGATGTTTGGTTTTCTATTCTGATACA
Organism: Camarhynchus parvulus; assembly: GCF_901933205.1. Classification (NCBI taxonomy): domain Eukaryota; kingdom Metazoa; phylum Chordata; class Aves; order Passeriformes; family Thraupidae; genus Camarhynchus; species Camarhynchus parvulus. The sequence continues at coordinate 23,869,487 of NC_044578.1, read as the reverse complement.
GATAATGGACTGTGAGCAGTTGTAGGTGTGACCTACATTTCTTGTGAGCTGGGCTGTCACAAGCCAGAAAGCTCCGGCTGGGTGTTAAATTCCATTTTTGTTTCACAGGTGTCAATCAAGTGTCTGTCATTACATCAGCAAGTATTGATGTTAAATCAAAAGATTATCAAGTATCTCCTCCAAAGTAGTGCTTTACCTGTGAGTTGAAGAAGTAGCACATTAATTTGACTAAAAGGTTTGTGCAGAATTGGCACAGCAAATACTGCACATGGAAGATGGGCTGTATTAAAGATGAGAGGTAAAATAGATAGTCCCTGTGTTGTTAGGTCGTGGGCAGGGTGACTCTGCCTCTGGGGCTTGTCTTGGTGGTCACCTGAGACCACAGCTCCTGCAGGAGGCTCTGCAGGGGAGACGCCTAGGGCAGCTCTGAGGATCACTGTGTCTCAGTATCATTGCTGTTTAGGTGGGTTTTCTTAAATGTACCTTTAAATACAGCAGTGAAATGGAGGAGTTTAAAAGGAGGGAATCTCCCTTCTGGAACGTGCAGCCAGTTTATCTCTGAGTGCATGATGCGCTGTGACTCGCTCACGGCCCAGTGGTACACGTACATGGCAAAGGAAAATCTCAGTCTGTGCACGACTTGAGGCATTCAGGAAACACAGTTACTACAACAAGGTTGTGTTTAAAATCCAGCAGCTGGGCAGACATTTGAGTCCTTGCATTCTTGTGCCTGGGAGCAGCTGGGGTGCCAGAACACACCATGTGGATATTCTGTGACTTCAGGCCTGCCTGAGCCCACTGTGATCGGCTCTTGATCCAAGGGCGTCTCCAGCCTCAGCACCAGTACCAGTCTTTACTGTTAAAAGTACAACAAAAATCCAGGGGTTATGGCATTACTCTTTAGTTTTTTGCATAATATTAAAAGTAAGGGAACAGCTGCTCTCAAGTAGGAGTTGTCTCCAGTGGAATGTGTTGTTCCCATTCTGGCATGATAATTCTGTAGCTTTAATGTTTATAGAAGTGCATTTGGATGCAGTCATGGTGTCAGAGGCACCAGGCTTTGCCTGACTGACAGTCATCTGGGAACATCTCACTTGTCTTAAAAAAATTTAAAATCCTGGATAATTATAAAAAAAAGCCACAGAGTTCTTCATGTGCTGAGTTAAAAGGGAGTATAAGCAAGGAGGGGGAGGTAATGACAAAGTGATTTTGATTTAAAGATTTAAAAAAATAATTTAAAGGAAAGAGTTTGTTTGCAGTACCTCTTTATGACCTTTAATGCAGAATAGGCAGCGTTCTTGACTTTGCAGTGAATTTTGGCTGATAGTTTGGGTTGTGTTCTAGCAGCAGTACTCCAAACCAAAATGTGAAAAGTTGTGAATTTGCTTGTGCTATTTAATGCTGTTTTGAGTAATAACATTAGCCATGACACACACAACAGCGTTGAAACTCTGTGGCAGTAATTAAGATGTTCAAATTCCAAAATGTTCATATTCCTCGATATTCAGATTGGACAATACCATTAGGGACATAAATGCATCCGCATGGGATTGGTGTCTTGCACAAAGGAGGGTTTTAACAGACAAATCTTCCATTTCAATCCAGAACTATTTTGGATGACCTTCTTAAGTCTTCAAGGTCCCAAGCAAGTGCATGTGGCAGAGTTAGAACATTGGAAATAAAACTGATGTGTTATAGCAGAATGTGACAATACACACCCAGAGATGTAAACAGAGCGAGGCTGATTGTGGGATTTAGTTAGAATAGTTTGACTTAGCTGTCCTGTGACTTGAAATGTTTTGCTTGAGGTGAATTTTTGGGGAAGGTGTGGACATCAGACTCTTGGGTTCTGTTTTGAGAAGTTTGCTTGCTTTAAAAATTGCAGTGATTATGCCAGTTGTACCAACAGGGAAGTGTTGACTGCCAAATGCCTAATTAAACAGTATTTGTTAAATAGAGCTTGGTGTCACCTTCTTAACTTGCCTGTAGGATTACAAGAAGAATATACCTTAATTTATTATTCTTTAATCTCACATATACATTTGATTTCCTAGTGAAGCACACTGGCATAGCAGTGTGTTGATGGAAGTTGTGTGCAGGGGTGCTGTTCCTGCAGTGCCCAGCATTCCGGGTGCTGTGTTCCCGTGATGTGGGACACTGCTGTGTGTGGGAGCAGCTGTTCCCTTCTCCAGGCTGTGTGGCTGTGCCTGCTCCAGAGCCAAGCTCTGAGAGTGTTTTCTCTGCCTGCACAGTTCTCTGCTGGCTGAGGCTGTGGGAATGAAGGCAGTGTCTGTGGAGCTGGTGCGTGGTGGGATAATGCCCTCTGCTGCTCCCAGGAATCAGCCTCCTGCTGGAGCTACTGGGCTGCACCAGGCAGGTACTGCTCCTGCCAGAGTCACCCTGGGCTGAGCACTGGCCATGCACCATGGTCACAAGGTTCTCTTGCAGGGCACTTTTTAGTTTTTGACAAGGAGAAATGAGCTGCACCTATTTTTAGGAAACCCAGTTCCGAATGTGGCATTTATTCTGTGGATACAAATATAGTGTTGGAACTGAAGTGATTGATGTTTTCCTGAGGTGGCACCAGGGTCATGGAAAGTTCCAGAATGAGTGTTTGTTGCCTGTTCCCTCCCTGCTGCTGCTCCTCCTCCTCTTCTCCCCTCCCCAAAAAGTCCTGGCATAAAGAGCCCACCAGCATGTGAATTCACACCAAAGCCAGCCCAGTCTGCACTGCCAGTGCCGAGCTGAACCAGAACCCAGCAGGGTCTGTTCCCAGCAGAGAGACCTTTTACCAAAGAAAGCTGTCATACAGATTCCTGACTTTTATAATTCTGGAAGTAGCGGGGACTGGAGACATGCCCAGTCATTTCAGACATGTCCTTAATCCATCTTCAGACAATTTTAGGCATTCAGTAGAAGAAGGCTATAAGTAGATGAGCACAAGAAGAGCCGAAGGTAGGAGGCTTGTGGATTGTGTTCTTTTATAAAATGGAGTCATTTCTGTTGTGTTACGTGTGAGTTACCTACTTGTGGAAGCAGTAATAGGATGTGCTGAAGGGCAGAGTTGGTGAGGGATTGGCTAAAAATGGGATTCAGCTGTTCTGACTTTTTCCCTAAGCACTAATTTAGCCCTTTTCTTGTCTGTGGGGGTATAACGATGATGTGGTTGATTTCTTATTAGGCATGAGGATGTATTGGTGTCAATATGGAATTTTTCAGGCTGCTTGTGTTTTGTGGGGAAAAAAACACCCCAAAACCCCCCAAAAAACAACAGCAACAATAAAACAACCCCAACTTGTTTGTGAAGAAAAACTTGTTTGTTTGGGTCAGGACCGTGAATCAAGTTTTATGTGAAATACATGGCAGCGCTAGTTGTTGTCCTTACTTGATACCTTCTCCTTTATTGCAGGTTATGATGCATGATTATCACAGAAGAAATTCATGTCTATAGCTCATAAGGACTATATTACATCATCTTCAAGCCTGATAGTTTTGGAATCCATATTGCAGCTGCAAACACACGTCTGCTTTTGCATTTCCACAAACATCTTCCCTGTCAGGAGATCCTGAAACTCAAGTGCTCTGTTCTAACACAGTGATACCATTGGGCTGTTTTAAATTTACAATCATATATTTGCTTGGTAAGTTGTACCATTAATTGTGTATACAGTAGTTAATACTTCTGCTGAAATTATGTAAATTTAAAATCTTGGTGTCTTTTCTTTACTAAAACACAACAGATGGATGTTTGTAAGATTATTGTTGCCAGTTTAGGGTTGAATACTCGCAGTAGTAAGTGAATTTAAAATAGATGGATTAACAGTGGAAGTATTTTGTGTGAGCTTTGGTATTTTCATTGCTGATTTTTGCAATCCACTACTTCTGGTTTGGAGTTTCCTTATTTAGTGTGATCTTCAGAATTTTCTTAAACTCGAGGTGGAAATAAAAATTGTTGCTGGTAACATTAATAGAATCCTACATTTACTCTAAGATTTTTAAGGTAACTGTACTTCTGTGTGTGTTAGCAGCTCAAACTTAGAAATCTGTTTTTTGTTTTAAATGACTATTTCAGATTTATTAGGTCGTGTAAGGGTGATAGTTAAGTGTTCTTAATTAGCTTCTTATTTGCAAAGTGCTTAACTAAATAAGAATCAATTAAAGGAGCTAAGAAATAGCTTCCAGATAAAAAAAATTAAAGTTTCCTGAAGTTATTTTTCCAGTCTTGGACTGATCTCCCTGAGGTGGTATCTTTGTATATGGCTGAGGTCTTCAAAGGAAGTTGTTCTGTCTTTGAGATGATTTAAAATACATGATTGTTGTTCAGAATTTATTAAATTATGTCTGTTTTGTTGGTCATAATGTTTTCATGACTTCCAGCTGCTCTAAAATACTGAGTCATTACTCATAAAATTAAACAGAAAATGTTTATCTATTCTACTTCACAAGCTATTTTAAATTCTCAGTTCTTATTTTTTCAGTGTGGCTGGGTTTTGTGTCTGCAAAAAATACAGCTGGACCAGAGTGGTAGGGAGCAGAAAGTGGTGATGAATAATGATAGCTGGGGATGGATCTACCAACAAAGATCTTTAAGGAAGGGAATCCATGTAATCCAGTGATTCCCAGCTTGCTCCCACAGAGCTGGCACAGATTCAGCCTGTGGTTTTGAACCCAGTACCTGCTGAAGGGATGTGGCCTCAATCTCTGAAAATCATTAATTCATTAATCCATTAATGCCCCCTGCGTGTTTGTTTGCAAACAGTGTTGCTAGTACTGCTGCACTGAGGCCAAATGCTGTGTGTGTAACCTTTGCCCATTGCATGTGCAGCCAGACCAACACCAAAATGATTCCCAACGGATATTTGATGTTTGAGGATGAGAACTTCATCGAGTCGTCTGTTGCCAAACTCAACGCCTTACGGAAGAGCGGTCAGTTCTGCGACGTCCGCCTCCAGGTACCTGTGCCCTGCCCCACTGGGGAGCCTGGGGGCATGTGGGGCTTACACCATGTGAAGCTGTTGCTTCACAGACTGGGGGATGTGAGATTTTAGAAGCTAATTTTTCTGAAAAATGCATACTAAAAAATATCCAAATGGGGTGCACTTGGAGAGAAGTGATGCTGACTTTCAGCTGGAGACTGTTGATTTGAAATATTGAATTGAACTGGGGCACTCACCTGAGTTGGCCTTCATGTTGTGAAAATACAAAGGTAATTACAAAAAATCCTCACCACCACATGGGCTTCTTGTTTTTGTTTGACATAAAGGTGTGTGGACACGAGATGCTGGCGCACCGAGCCGTGCTGGCATGCTGCAGCCCCTACCTGTTTGAAATCTTCAACACTGACAGCGACTGTCATGGAGTTTCCCATGTGAAATTTGATGATCTCAACCCAGAAGCTGTTGAAGTTCTGTTGAATTATGCCTATACTGCTCAGTAAGTAGTTCTCATGGTAACTAGAGAGAGGATAGACTTTGATTTGAAAAATCAGAATAATAAGAGGTAAATTTCTCTATTTAATAGGTTAAAAGCTGATAAAGAGCTGGTGAAAGATGTATACTCTGCAGCAAAGAAGTTGAAGATGGAGAGGGTTAAGCAGGTATGGTTCTCAGCTCTTCTGGAAGTCCTTTCTGCCTTCCCAGGCTGACAGCATTGCACCTTTTGGTGTTAGTGAGCCAAAACCTGATGCTTCTGTGGAAGAAGTGCCCAGCACAAAGGTGCTGTAGATGTTCCTTAGCACGGTACTGATTTGGTGCCAGCTGGAAGTGTTGCTTCCACTTGAACTGTCTAGGTGCCAGGGTGTTCCCTGAAGTTATGTTTTGTTACATGTGAGTTACCTACTTGTGGAAGCAGTAATGATAATAGGATGTGCTGAAGGGCACAGTTGGTAAGGGATTGGCTAAAAACTGGATTCAGCTGTTCTACCTTTTTTCCTAAGCACTATGTAAGAAAAACAGCTTTAAATCTTGGCTGATTCCTTACCTTCATGTCTGTGGCAGTGCTGCTGTGCTTGGTTGTGTTGGGAGCATGAACAAACCTGTAAATCTGTCAGAAAAAGAGTAATTCACACCCTCCTGAACATAAATTTGGCACTGCTTGACTTTGGAAATACCCTTAGCTGCAGATAGAGGTACCCTTAAAAAGGGAATTGGGATCAATAGCTCACCTGACTGAGAAGCAGTTTTGAGTAGGTGTTCAGTAGAAAAGCATGGGGTCAATGCAGATGTCAGTAGCTTCCAAATGTGTCTTGAGTTGTTCATTTAAGATGTGCATACTCCTGTGGAAGGCAACATTCCCTTTACCGCGCTGGCCTGGGGATGACAGCAGAGTCGCTACTCTGCAGTTAGAAAACAGCTGCTGTCTGTTGGGATAGATAATTTAAATGTATAAAACCTGTCTGCTTGCATTGCCAGGTTTGTGGTGACTATTTGCTGTCCAAGATGGACGTGCAGAGCTGCATCTCGTACCGGAACTTCGCCAGCTGCATGGGAGACTCCCGGTTGTTGAACAAGATCGATGGCTACATTCAAGAACACCTTGTAGAGATTTCAGAACAGGAGGAGTTTCTCAAGCTCCCACGGTTAAAGGTTAGCTTCAGTTTGTAGAATTCCTTCTGGTACAGGATTTCCAAAAAGCAACCTGAGGAGCAACTAGGATTTCCTTCCCTTTTGAGGGCAGGAAAGCTTGGTGTACTGACTGCTGCCAGTAATGTGACAATTTTGGATCTGTGTCCTATTCTTAGTGCTGTGAACCTTAACCGTAGAGAACATGTGCTGTCACCCTTTCCAGGTGTAAAAGGTGATTGTATTTAAATGTGCTTCTTAGTTCCTTAGGCTGAAAGCTCCTTGTGGTGTTTTCTGGCTCTGTGGTAAAGATAGAGTGGAGAGAGTAAATTCCTAGAGAATTCCTAGAGACTAAATAATCTTTTCTCTTCTCCCTCAAGCTTGAAATAATGCTGGAAGACAATGTTGGCCTACCCAGCAATGGCAAATTGTACACAAAGGTAATCAACTGGGTACAGCGCAGCATCTGGGAGAATGGAGGCAACCTGGAAGATCTAATGGAAGAGGTTAGTCTTTAAGAAAATGGGATTTTGGGATTAATAATTTAAAAAAAGCCAATATGAAGGATGATCCCTTTTTTTTTCTTTTTTTTTTCCCTTCACTTTTTTAACTGACCCTAAAGAATTTAAATTTTGCTGTAGGTACCCCTAAGCTGAGAAACTGGGGGGGTGTTCAGGTGAGCTGAATGCACTGTTCAGTCTGGTCTTCACTTTCCTTTTTGCTCCCCGTTGCTGTATAGTAGCCTGAGAGTGGCCTGTATCTGCTTTAGTTTGGGGAGGTGGTACTGAGACTTGCCATAGATTGGTGATGTTTTCCTTTGCAGGTTTTGCTTGTAAATGCACAGTAGGTAAAAGCTTCTAATGGTTGTTCCTCCCCGTTGGTTTATCTCCCCATAGGTTTATTAACAAAACTAGGATACCAAGGCTGAAGAACCAAGAAGAGCCTCAAGTGTATTGACACGTACAGAAGCAGCAGTCCTGCCCCAGTGCTCCTAAGAAAATCCGCTGTGGGCAGAGAACGATCATGATGATTTAATGGTGTTTACTTACTCCTTTACAGGATGCATTATTTTCAAACTTGTGTGTTGTTAAATGGCTTTTCTCATGAATACTAATAGTAGATGTAGCCTGGGCAGTGTTTAATGGCAAAATTAGCGGGGAGATAAAATTTTTAATTGGCTCCAGCAAATGGACTTACCAAATCTTGTGAAATTCCTCAAAATTTTCAAAATCTGCCATTACAAGGACAAAAGATCCCCAGAAACACTTGTCTAGGCAAAAAGTACATGTTGATGCTGTCGTATAATCTCAAGTGTATATTTCCTCTTGGAGAAACTAATTTAAAACATCATGTTGAAATTAAGATGCGTTTCGTTGAAACAGCTGCATCTGGTTTCAGTGGTGGACAACAGTTTCTTCCAGAACTTAGATTTGTGTTGTCTTCCCTCATTCCCATACCTTTCTTTTAGAGTCTGTTGGCTTCTCTTGGCCTTTTTTGATGGAGATAAATATGTGTATTTTTCATAGCAGAAAACTTGTGTGAAGGGATAAGGAAAATGCTTGCATGAGACTGTGAATTTGTGTAACTCTGCAAATTAATGTGCCTTTTGCTTGTCTAATGTTTCTGTGCTGGGAAAACAGCAGAAGCCTATGGAAAATGAAGATTTCTCTCAAGCTGAGAAAGTAAGGAACCTTCACTCCCTATTTGAAGATTGCCACCATGACATCTGCTTCCTTTTAGTTTTGCCACTGTGCGAGCTTGAGATGAGCTGACGAGCAGTGTGGTGCCTGGGGTAATGTGCCTGTAGCTGAGGAGCACAGAGACAGCAGCCACATGGGTGTTCTGTTGTTGTTTTTGCAGGTGCAAACGCTGTACTACTCAGCTGATCACAAGCTGCTTGATGGAAATCTGCTAGATGGACAGGCTGAGGTGTATGGCAGTGATGATGACCACATTCAGTTTGTGCAGGTACCAATTGCAGACAGTCTCAGGTAACCCCAGGTAGACTGGAGCAGTTTACAGCACACCTGAAGTCCTGTGTTCTGCTGGCAGAGAAGGTAGCAGCAGGTGCTGTAGTGGAGAAATGCAGCAGGAGAAGGTGTCTGGCTGGGAGCTGCTGCAGGCCATGGTGTGCTCTCAGCTTCTGTCTCTTTGGCAGGCTGGGCTCACTCTCAGCCTTTGCACAACAGAGTGCTCTAATTCTGACTTCAGAATCAATCCTGGCTGTTAGAAGAAAGAAGAGGCAGACAAGAAGTCAGCTGAGACCTTGTAGAGTTCCCAGAGACTGTAGAGAAACACGGACTGCTTGGCTTGCAGTGGGGAATGTGTCTGGTAAATTTGGGCCCAGAAAAAGATTCCAGATCCAAGTTCTAATCCTTCAGGTGCCAGCGTCCGCTTCTTTTGTTCAGCTGCACTGGTGATGTAGCTGCCAAATCTCTCTGATGCTTTGACTGAGTGCAAATCACTCCTGTGCTTTTTGAGAGGTCTTTTGTTATGGTTTTATTTTTTATTTCTCACCAGGTGTAATCCTTCTGAACTCCAGAAAACCACATGGCTTAGTACAAATGCAGGCTAAGATAGAAAGAATCAAAAAGGACTAACAGTTGTAAATTATCAGTTGCTTTATACAAGTGAACTTGGTTTAAATTTATGAATTTGAAGCAAATACATTGTAATATTTTATAACAGTGAAACATGTTCGTACAGAAAGTTTCCTTCATTAAATTCTTAGCTAATGTGTAAAACACTGTCCATCCCAGAATGTGGATTTTAGAAGTGAAATGAGAGGAAAAGGAAAAGCCAGCTAATTTTCCAGTTTGTTAATTGCTTTTAGAAAGCCTTCACAGGGTTCTCTACCTCTGGATACAATTTGTAATGCTTAGAAGCAGAGAGGTGAATGTTAGGAAAGTTCATTTTCAGAACTAAGACCAGGACTTCTCAACGTTTTTCCATAAATCCTTTCTAATAAGCAAAGTCACCAACTTCAGATGTCCTAAGCAGTTGAGGGAAGTAACACTAAAAATCCCCTACATGCCAGTCCTAGAAAAATTGTAACTTTTACATTTTTAAATTACAAAACTTTGTATTTTCTGTTGCTGTTGAGGCAATTTAAAGATAAGACCTTAAGTGGTTAATTGGATGAAGGTTCAGAAATAAAAAAAAGCTCTCTACAAGTGCACTGCGTGTCACGGTGAGCTGAGCTTAGCAATCCAGCTCCTCTGTGTGAGGTTATCTGAGTTAGGTGATGTGTTTCTGAAGTCTTGTGACAGTTTCCATGGAGATCAGGCTCCAGGGAACTGTGCAGGCATCGCAGACTTAGGACTGTGGTCATAAACTCTGCTGCTGAACAGTAACTTCCTATGCTTCAGGAAGAGCCTCAAGCAACCCAGCCAACTGTGCTGAAACTGGGAATTTTGAGGTTTTTCTTAATAGAGTAAAATAATGTGAGTTATAGTAGAAATTTAATTGGAGATGAAAAGAAAGCAGAAATCTCTTGTTAGCGGGAAGTATCAAGGGAGTAAAATCCAAGAAACAGCTAATCTGAGCACAGAGGGGAACTGAGGTGAAATTAGTTTTGTCTTCAGGGAATGAAGAGAATAGTATATTCATTTCCAAACAGCTTTATATAATTAACTCAGGTTCCAGAAGCAGAGCTTGGGAGTGAGGCTCCTGTGTGGTAGCTCAGTTCTTTACAGCTGCGTGTAGCTCTTTCCTTATATTTGTAAATCCTGCTAGAAATGCACACTCACTTCAGGGATTTGCTGTCCAGCACCAGCAGTATAAAGCTGCAGTCACAGGATAAAGTGAGTTCCAGGAGAAAAGTGTAGGGTGGTTTTTGGCCACTGTTGCTGGGCAGGCAAGATGTTCTGCTGAAAAATATAGGTGTGCTATAAATGCTGCTCTGCGGAGGTGGTAGACAAGTGTGCTCTGGAGTAGCTATGCAGTGTCTCAGAGAAGCAGAGGTAGAAGGAGCTGTAGTCTGTGGCTAGGTTTCTGTAGCTGCCTTTTGATTTTGCAGAAGAGGCCACCACGTGAGAATGATCACAAGCAGATCAGTAGCAGCTCCTCTGGAAGTCTTTCTCCAAATGCTACTGTTCAGAGTCCTAAACACGAGTGGAAAATCATTGCTTCAGAGAAGACTTCGAGTGAGTAACAGGGGCAGGGGTTGTCTAACAGATGTGTCTCCTCTTGGGTACCTGCCACCTACTGCTCCCTGGGGATTTCCTTCACATCTCTGAGGAATGCTGACGTGTTTCTTCTTACTGATGATACAAGTCAAGTAATACCTGAGCTAAACTGGGATGACATACATTTCAGTTCCTTATCAACTAAGTCCATGGTGTGTCATCATTTTCCCAGAAAATCCTAAGGAGACAGTCCATAGTTAATTAACAGAGCTGTTTGCTCGGTGTGTGCAAGGAGACTCCCAGCACATGTTTAAGTTGCTGTCGTATGTTGTTCAAGCACTCTTTTAATGTCTAAAGCATAGTTGTAAATAATTACTAACACTTTTGGAACCAGTAACCTGAAAAAACGAAGTTTCCGTGCTGCTGAGGGGAGTGGCACAACCAGCAGAGCCCATTTGGCATCCAGCTCAGTGCCCCTTCCCGTGGCACCGTGCTGAGGGTGGCGGTGTGCTGTCCCCACAGGTAACACGTACCTGTGCCTGGCTGTGCTGGACGGGGTGCTGTGTGTGATCTTCCTGCACGGCCGCAACAGCCCCCAGAGCTCCCCCTCGAGCACCCCGCGGCTGCTGAAGAGCCTGAGCTTCGAGCTGCAGCCCAGCGACCTCATCGAGAAGCCCATGTCCCCCATGCAGTACGCGCGTTCGGGGCTGGGCACGGCCGAGCTCAACGGCAAGCTCATTGCTGCGGGTGAGCCAGGGCAAAGGTGCCGGGCCAGGGCTGGGCTGGTGCGTCTGGATGCAGGGCCAGTAACCTCTCGCTTGCAGGGGGCTACAACAGGGAGGAGTGCCTGCGCACCGTGGAGTGCTACGACCCCGAGAAGGACACCTGGACGTTCATCGCACCCATGAGGACGCCGAGGGCCCGGTTCCAGATGGCTGTGCTGATGGTGTGTGGGGTGGGAAACAAGCCCGCACCTGGGCTGAGCTGAACAGGGCACACTGAATGGGATGGCTCTAGAAGTTGTTTCTCTGTATTTCCGTGGTTATCCAAGTGCTCACGAGCTGACTGGTGTGCTGAGAGGTGACGGGTGTTGGTTTGTTCTCTCAGGGGCAGCTGTACGTCGTGGGTGGGTCAAACGGCCACTCGGATGACTTGAGCTGCGGAGAGATGTACGAGCCCGAGATTGATGACTGGACCCCTGTTCCCGAGCTGCGGACCAACCGCTGCAACGCAGGTGAGGCTTCTGCGCTGCCTGGACTGCGGGGTGGAGACTCGGCCACTTCTTACTCACTTGCCATTCTGTCCTGTATCTACAGGAGTGTGTGCCCTGAACGGAAAGCTGTACATTGTGGGTGGTTCTGATCCCTATGGCCAGAAAGGACTGAAGAACTGTGATGTGTTTGATCCCGTAACAAAGGCTTGGACGAGCTGTGCTCCCCTTAACATCCGTAAGTTCGTTGGGGAGCTGGGCAGGGATGGGGGGAAAAGGGCAACTGCAGAACTGCACCAAACCAAAAACTACAAAAACCAAAACTGCCCCTTTGAGTTGCTGGTGCTGGTGGCTGACTGTGCTGGCTTTGGTTGCAGGGAGGCACCAGTCGGCCGTGTGTGAGCTGGGGGGGTACCTGTACATCATCGGCGGGGCCGAGTCGTGGAACTGCCTCAACAGCGTGGAGCGCTACAACCCCGAGAACAACACCTGGACCCTGATGGCGCCCATGAACGTGGCACGGCGCGGCGCCGGCGCGGCTGTCCGTGACGGTAGGGCTGGGGCTGCTGCCTCGGGGCCTTTCATGTCTGCTCTGATGCGAGGAGAATACAAAGCTGTGCTCCTTTCTGGGCAGGAAACAATACAGTAGGAGCCTGGTTAAATGCCCAGTTTCAATTAAAAAGAAAAACCTCTTGGTTTTGGGGCATTCACTGCACCTCTTTCTTCTGAAAGTGTCACTGTGCAGCTTCTAGAGCTGCACCTGTTTGAATTTGGACTTTGCTCTTACTCTGAATCAAATTCCTGGGCAGGAGACCCAAAGCAGATCGCTCCTGTAAGTGCAGACCTTGACCAGGCCAAGGTCTGTGACAACACCTGAGTCCCTTGAGGCTTTGTTGAGCCTCCTGCTGGGAGCACAGGGCCAGCTGGTGCTGAGCGGTGAGCGTGGCTCTCTTTCCTCACACAGGGAAGCTCTTTGTGGCTGGAGGATTTGACGGCACGCACGCGGTGAACTGCGTGGAGATGTACGACCCTGCCAGGAACGAGTGGAAGATGATGGGCAGCATGACCACGCCCAGGAGCAACGCTGGCATCACCACCGTGGCCAACACCATTTATGCAGTGGGGGGCTTTGATGGCAACGAGTTCTTGAACACACTTGAGGTCTACAATCCAGAGTCAAACGAGTGGAGCCCCTACACCAAAATTTACAAGTTTTAAGTGAATTAAATTCCCTTTTCAAACTAACAGGCTTAGTGATGTAATTGTGTTTCAGTTAGAGGTACACCTGTGAATAGGGGTGGGGAGGGCATAGATGTTGCCAACAGCAACACAGAGCTTTTGCATATTGCATATTAACGTGCTGTATATATTTGTTTTGGAAAAAATATTGAGATGAAGGGGTTTTTTGTGTATTTTAGAACTTTAAAGGTTTTGGTTTTAAGATTTTGACGATAATGCAAGAGAAACTAGACTGGGCATATCATTTCAAGAGCTTCCCCCAGTATTTGTCACTTTGCACACTGGATGACTTCTTGGAGGTGTGTTCTTGGGGCAGGAAGGGTAAAATTTCTGGGGGATAATGTTTTTTTCTTTCATCAGGCCTTGGTTTCCTTCAGTAACTGGAACAATCTGTAACAAGAAGCCTTATTTAAATAGATATAATGGCTATTTTTTTTATTAAAAAAAGCTGACATGCCTCTGCTAATACCTTATCTTTTACAATTGCCTTTTTATAACAGTTTTTATATACTCAGCAGAGTATTTTGTCTGTTGAAATGCAAATGGCAGATAAATGGTTATTGAAACAGAGAGAGCCTTGGAGTTTCTAGAGCCCGAGTGGGACAGTGGATTGCCCCCACAGGTGAGCTGCTGCCTCTGCTGCAATAGTGTGAGTTAGTCTGCACCACCTTCCTTAGAGCTGCATAGTGTTTCTGGATATGACACACCCAGACTTTCTAGGGTGGGAAAAGGATTCTGGCTCCAAGTGTTTTGAGGAGAATGCAGAGCATGCTTTCTGTACAGCAGTTTTGTTACTCTGGGTGAGCTGATCTTTGTACAACAATAACAGTTCGGGGAAGGGGGTTCTCATGGGTTTTAAACTCTTGCCAGCTGGCAAAGAAAATGTGTTGTAGTACCTGTCTTAAGTTTATTTTTCTAATATTACCAGCTGGAAGTGTGATAGAACACAAATAACTTGATTTTGTATGTGGTCATAGTCCTGTTTTAGTTCACTTTCTCTGTTCCTATGGATCAAACATTGGGGTGGGATGACTTGGTGTCTAATGTGTAGCGCTGCACATCTAACTCTGGGTGCCAAAACTAGCACTGACTGCTTGCTGCTGCTGCAAACACATTAAAGGTACCTTTTGGGAAACCCTTGCACCACAGGCGTGCCCTGCCCTGGCTGTGTGTCTTTTTCTTCAAGGAGGTGGTGTCCAAAGAGATACAGAAAGTGACATTTCTGATGGGTGTAGGCAGGGAGAGCTAGAAAGAGGAACAGAAGACTCATCTTCTACAACAGCCCTTCCCAGCCAGCATGTGCTGCAGCTGCCCCCATCAGCACCTTTGAGCCAACATCCCCACCCCACTCCCAGGGCTGGAAAAACCCCCATGGGAACAGCCCTGCACAGTCACTGTGCTCCAACAGGAATTCCACCCCGCTCCCTGGCAGGACTGTGCTGCACTTGAATCCACAGGGACTGGGCAGAGCCACTCAGAATTAACCACTGGTTTATGTAACAATAAATTACATTTTTACAATCAAGAATTTACAAATACATCCAAAAGTTAATATGAAAATAGACACTTCAGAACTTTGCCAGTCAGCTCATCTGTACAAATACATACAAGAAGAGGTAGCATTAAAGGCCTTAGAAAATGGCTTTTGGAAAGTTTCATGGACTTAAAGCAGTTCTGGAAAGCAACCAGCAGTGCAGCCACAGAGGGATGTCACCTGGAGAGCAGGGAGGACCCAGGCCCACCTTCCTGAAGGATGTGGCAGGAGCTGGATGAGGAGTTTCCCCGGGAGCACTGCTAGCAGCTTTCCACTGTATGAATATAAAATGCCTGCTTAAACAAAGGAACCCTCTGAAAAGGGGTATGGGACAAACACTTGTGTGAGGGTGGGGGGTCTGTTTTGTCTTTAAGGAAAAACAGGCATCAGTCTGCTCCTTTGCCCATTCTACATCCTCCCTGAAGCCTTCACTGCACAGGACACACACGGTGTGTGTCTGTGGGTCAGTCCTTCATTCCTGGCCTTGCACTCAGCTACTTCCTACCCTCGGGTCACACAACAGATTCCTTTCTCTCATTTGTGACTTGTAAACTACCAGCAAAACAAACAGAGAGGTTTTCCTATCCAACCATTAACAGCTCAGCTCCTGACAGGAATGCTGGATGCTCAGAGCAGCACAGCACAGCTGCTGCATCCCAAAGCAGCCCTGCTTCTCCTGGCTATCCATGCCTATCCAGCAGCACTCTCACTCAAGACAGAACATTCTAGTAGTGAATAGAATTCTCAGCAGAAATCCCAACATTTAATATCCACGTGAAACTGTGTTTTCCCTTCAACTCCAAGCCCAACCAGCACCTTCGAGAAGAAAAGCCGGCAGGGTTTTGGCTCCTCCAGCACTTCCCTTTTCCTCTCCTCTCCCTGAGGAGGCGGAGCTGAGCCCGGGTCAGAGCCAGCCCCGGCTCTCGGCCTCCCTGTGCACGGACGCCTGGCACTGCTCCAGCGTCTGCTCCAGCTGTGCCAGCTGGCAGCAGCCCACTTCCAGCCTCTCCCTGGGAGACAGGAGAGAAAGGTTAGCAGGACACAGCAGAACAGCAATCTTTACAAATACTCCTTAAATTTTCAAGGACGTTTCCATCAAGCTCAAGCAGCCGCAGTGACTTTTGCACTACAGCTGCTACATCGGAGGGTTTCAGGTGAGCTCCTTGCAACAGCCAACCCACAGCTGCCACAGGCAGAGCCCCTGTTCCCTTCTAGGGCAGGTAAAGGGGACCAATTGTCAGGAGAGGTCACTGACATCAACCTCCTGCAGAGATCTGGGATTCTGGAAGGTTCATAGCCTGTACTCACACTCAAAATAAGGATCTGGATACACCCCCTTACAACTTAGACCCTTTCAAAAGAGTAATCTCAACCTGATCACATATAAACATGCCCTAACTTAGGTTTCCAAAAGATTCTTTCTCAAAAGACCATTTAAAAGCTGCTCCTCAAAAAAGGAAGAAAACCCCAATCACCAAGTTCCCCAAGCACAGCCTGAGGGCTGCCAGGAAGTCTCCAAAGCACCTGCTTTACTCTGCTGAGCCCAAATTCCCACACACTGTTTTCTTTATGCCTGTATCAATACAGGTCTAGAGCCATCACCTTGTGGGAGTGAAGAATTTCCACACATTGTTTTCTTTATGCCTGTATCAATACAGGTCTAGAGCCATCACCTTGTGGGAGTGAAGAATTTCCACACATTGTTTTCTTTATGCCTGTATCAATACAGGTCTAGAGCCATCAACCTGTGGGAGTGAAGCTTTTAAACTGTTTTTTATTACTGATATAAATATTGAATGTCTCCCTCCCTGAATAACTTTGTCTCC
Organism: Camarhynchus parvulus; assembly: GCF_901933205.1. Lineage (NCBI taxonomy): Eukaryota > Metazoa > Chordata > Aves > Passeriformes > Thraupidae > Camarhynchus > Camarhynchus parvulus. Next base: position 23,852,991 of record NC_044578.1, on the reverse strand, counting down.
TGATCTTGCAATCTGCACATTGAACTTCACAGAAGATTCAGGGACCCAGAATGAATCCAGGCAAAGGGAAGCTTTTTAGAGTAATTCACCCTCCAGCCTTTCACTCAGCTGATCCTGGCCAGTGACAGCTCATTCATATCCCTACAACAGCAAAATCCAGTTACCTGCCCGTTATTAGCCAGCTCAGAATTATTAAAAATCCATGATGGCATTTTAGAAACCTCCCAGAGCCTGCATTCACAAGCTTTCAGTGACACAAATTCATAAAGAAATGAGCCAGAAATCACTGGCAGAGGAGAGAGGGCTCAACACCTCACCTCCAACAGCTGAAAATCTCCATGTAAGCACTGATGTCTCAAGTCCAATTTATTTTCTGTCCTCATCTGCTCTGTGTTAATCAGGCATTAACATTAAAAAGGGAATTTAAAAATCCCCCATTTATTTTCCCTACACTATTCCTACAAAGGGAGATTTTTATTGACCCAGATGATTCCTCTCATGGTACCTTGGTTAATACAGGTGAAAAAGCTGCCTCAACTCCCCCAATGGGGTCAGTAACTGGCTCACCTGTAGAGCTCCTGTGAAACACATTCATACAGCTCCTCAGCAGTGAATTTCAGACTGTTATTGATCTAAAACAAAGAAAAAAGAATTAATATAGTAATTTATCAAGTATCACATGTCTTCTACGATTATACAGTAGGAATAGCAGATACAGCCCATGTATTCCCTAACAGGCTCTCAGGTTCAGACAGGACATTAAAAAAGTCATCCTGTATCTTGTAATAAAATCAAATATTACTAATTTCAGCTTAATTTGCTAACCACTCCTGCACAAATCTAAAAGACCTTCAAGAATTCTTCCTCCCCTCTTAAGTTACCCTATAGTTTTATTTACATATACATATATAGATATATGTGTGTGTATCTCAAATGAAATAAGCCCTGACTTGCATCAATTCCAAAAAATTATGTGAAGGCCCAAACCCCAAATATATTTCCCTGCACAGCAGAGCTCTGCAAGCCTGAAATATGTAACATATTAAACAGAAATATTCTACTAAAAACATTCATTTTGAGGTTTTTTTACTCTCAACAGCAATTCATTCACACCAAGTGAGCACTCAGCAAATCATAGGAATAACTCAAATACCTGTTGAAATCCAACCAAAATCTATCTTTATGTTCAACTAATAAATAAGAGCAAAGAATCAAACTTCTTAATGGAAATACAGTGATGAGACATGACTGCAGAGCTTCCTAAAATAAAAGCTGTAAGTGAAGTGATCAAACACCAAAGAAAATGTCATACCTCATGTCTTCTGAGGAAGCTATAGAGGGTCCAAATATCTTGGAAACTGCTGGTCGGGGTTAAAATTCTGAAAAAGAAAAGTTTGGGGATGATTTACTGCAAGTAGAAAAGGAGTCTGTGAAAGAGTTAAAAAAATAAGTCAGAAACCTTCAAGGGGAAAAAAATGACTTGAACAAAAAAGAAATTATGAACTTTGAAGAATTCTCCCTTCCACGACTCCAACAGAATTAAAGAGCTTATTATTTCTGTGAGGACTTTCCTGGAGGCTTTTTCTAATTAAAAATTCTCTCCATGTTTTTGTGAGCCATTTCTGAATGAGGGAGGAGGGAGGAAACCCTTTAAGCACTAACTGAAAGCCCCTTGAAGCCCACCAGTGCAGCCCATGGGCTCACACACAACATTCCCATCCCAGCTTTAACTCATTCCCTCCAGATTCCCACATGCAGCGCAAATGCTGCAACTCACTTGCCATTTTTGTTACTTCTAATGAGCACCAATTCCCACCCAATACAGCTAAGAGCCAGTGGGATGTAGCAGCTGAAGAGGGGTGGCTTTAATGAAGCACCTTGATGGACACCCTTTTCCACAAGGCTCCAAAGGCAATCCAGTAAAGAAGTTGGTTTTTAACAAAATTAATTAACCTCATCTATTCAGTCAGATACAATTCAGTTCCACCTCAGTGTAACTTCATTTGCATTCACCAGGAAAAGCAGAACCCTCCTAAATGCTGCAAAATGTACCTTAAAATTAACACAAAATTAAAACACAACTAACACCTTATATATATTAAGAAATACTGAGAAAATTCTGGATTTTTAAGTCTTACATAGTTAAATCATGATTAAGATAATGACTGGACTTGGAAAAAGAAAATTGCTTGGGGAAAGCTCTATTTACTTTCCCATGGGAAAGTGCCCAAATTCTCTCCCTCCTCTTGCAAGCGGTAAGCTTCATTTATAAATGAATTAATTAGGAGTTGAAAAAAAAAAAGGAAAGTAACAAAGTTTAAAAATAACCGTTAAAGGAGCCTGTGTTTGAAGCAGGCTGGAATACTATGACACAGCACAGGATTTATTGTCGAGTCCCCTCTAAAAGCACAGTGTCCACTGCTTTTTCCCATCATTTTTCATAGGAATTATCACCAAAAATTAGTCATGCATTCTTCCCCCTGCTTCCTAAGAAGCAGTACCCAAAATCTTTGCCTTAATAGGAGTCAGGAAGGGAACCAACCGGCTGCTCTGCCTAAAAACACCTCAGAACCTTCCCCAGGCACCTCAGCGACAATCGGCTTTGACAGCGGAAAACCCCGGCAGGGAGAAGCTGCCGGCAACCCTCCATAGAAATGCTGGGAATCCTGGCAGCTGCAACTGCACAGCAGCTCCCACTGCCCCAGCAGCTCCCACTCCCACCCAACAAAGTGGGATTCTCCCACTCCTCCACCCAGCAGCTCCCACTCCCACCCCAGCAGCTCCAGGCTATCCAGCCCTGCCTACCACACCCAGCACCTGCAGGAGCAGGAGCAGAGCATCCTGAACCTGGGAGAGGCTGAATTATATGAATGATTCTTCATGGAATCATTCCCTCCAGCCCAGGCAGAACCTGCCCGACTGCTGCCATCAGCCTGGATGCACAACTGGACACAACATAAAAGCTAAGGTGTTATGAATAATCTCACCCCAAGGCTATCACAAAATGCTGGGGTAAAATCTGTACATCCCCATTCTTCCTGCTGTGCCAAGGACTGAGCTGCCATTGGAAAACCTGGCCATGGGAGCTCTCCAGAGGAAGGATGGAGGGAACACACTCAAGTGTATCCCTGCAGGACCTCAGGTGTATGAACAAACCCACTGTGCCTCCAGCTCCTTGGGGGAAAAAACCAAATAGTGTAATTAATCATCCAAGTAACCTAATGTTAAATCCTGTACCTCATTTTATGGCCTTTGCCTGGATGATGCCAATGGTTTCTGCTGTGGAATGAGAAGTCTGACATTTGGCTCCAAGTTTTACAGCATCTTCAAATGTAAGAGATTTGTTGTTTTGAGGGGGAGCCCTCACTCCATACAGAGCCCTGGGAAGCTGCTTAGGGAAGAGCCTGCACCATAACTCCCCCCACAGATTCCCAACAGGTCAGCACTCACAAAACAGCCTGGTTCTGTCTGCAGCTAAACAAGGGCTGCAATACCAGTTCCAGTCTGGGAATATATTCTTCTGTACAGAACTGACACACTCCTGTCTGCAAAGTGATGATTTCTCAGCACCACAGCTCCCTACTGCTTTCAATCACTTCATGTTCCTTTCATCACCTGTAGTCACCCCCTGTGCTATGGAAAATGGACATTTTAAGGGAATGGGAAGCACTGGGAAATTTGGACCTGTCTGTAGGAGCATTGACTCTGCCTCCATTACTTCATTAAATCAAGTTGCCTTTGTTTCCATGGAAGCTTCTCAGTGACAAAACATCTGCCTCAACTGCAGAACTACGTCTAGAGAACTGCCTGTAAATCAGTAACCCATGAATCAAAGGGCTTCTACATCCAACTCTTGTAAGCAGCCATGTGAACCTCAGCACAACAACACCAACCACTGCTGCTGCTCCTCTCTCCACACTGGTTCAGAAGCAGAGGGTGGAAATCCATGGAATCACTTGGCCTTTCCATCAGCACAGCCTTGCAGAGCCACACTACAACACCCCCCCTTCTGTACTTCAGCTTCAACCTAAGGACTCCAGGGTGGTTCCACACAGTTTTCTGGAAATATTGAGGTAAAGAAGGAAATGTCATAGGTAAAGAAAGGAATTTGAGGTAAAGAAGGGAATGTCACAGAAAGACCCAAGAAATTACTATGAATATCTGCCACCAATTGGAGGTTAAATGCTGTCTTGGGGGCAGGAGGGAGAAAGGAGACAGATGATGATTTTATCTCAAGTGCTTCCCAAACCACTCCCAATGTTTATCTCCTGTCCTGTCACTCATCTGATGCCAATACTGTATTTTACAAGGTGTAAAATGCAATAATAAACAGAAATGGATAAGAAATACTTCAAAATGTCTCAGCTGTCAGCCCCTGCTGGCACCCCTGGCTCTACAGGCTCCAAGCACCATGGCTTTAGAGCCCGGAGTTTGAAACCTTTCTGCTTTTCAGACTGCTCTAAAGGCACCATGGTGTGAGCAGCTGCACAGCACCACCTCTGCCCTGCCCCTTGGGGAGCACTGCCCACCTCCAGCTCTATTTGAGCTTTGTTTCTTACAGCTGTCATTAAAATTGGCACAACAGAACATTTCAGTTTGGGCCTGGCAGCAGAGAAGGCTGCAGGTAAGTTCAGTTTCAGGTTTCACCTAAATGCATAAAACCGTAAAGACCAAACAAGTAGTGATTGGAATGTCTGATACTTCTTGAACAGGGAGCTAATCTCCATTTTACTTCCAAAAAGAGACTGTGTGCAGAGAAGATTACAGGCAGAGCTCTTCATCTAGAGACTTTATGGGGACTTTATAGCAGAAATTATTAACTGACACCAGAGCCTAAGGCAATGAAGACAATTCGCTATTGAGACACCAAGGAGAAGAGACCTCAGTTCCTCCACTGACCAGCTGAAAAAATAGAGGACACAGTTTCTCTGCATCTGAGGAACTCTGTACTAAAGCTAGTAACACTGCAGAATTGTTTTTCAATTATTTCAATTCAGTGATCAGTTCTGTATGGTAACACTCTCCTGCACTACTGAAATCTTAAGAAATTACACTTTTAATTTACAAATGTTTATAGAGTCCTGGCCTAAACCACATTTTTCCAAACCATTGGGCGTGTGAGAGAAGTTCAATTTAGATAATATATTAGAAAAGCAGAAGTCAGGCTCCTTATGCAGTCAGTAACAGACAAATATTTTACAGGTGACAGCATATTAGTATAAATATTTAGAAGGCCTGTATCTAAGTGTATATGCTGTAAGATGTAAGTGATTTTCAAGTTGGCATATGAACAAAAAATTCTTTTTTAGCCAAGAGATGAAAGGAAAAAATCCAACTTGAAATAACTGCATCAATTCACCCAAGACTGAATTTTCTTTCTTTCCTATGAACAAGGATTTCTTATCTAAAAGAAACCTGGCAGGAAACATGAAGACAATGTCCAATTCCCTAGGGCTGCATACAGCAGCTTAGAATCACAAGTTCTATTCAGCTAAGGGCAAACATCAGCTAATCTAAACCCCTACTTTATTTTAAAGAGTTAATTTAAGAGACCTTAAATAAGGTGCCCCAATTAACTGGTTCCACATAATACCCAACCCAAACAGAAATATAAACCACCACTGAGAACACTCACAAATCCTCAATCCAAAATTATTTAAAATCACGTAATGTTTCACAATTTTACTGGATGCTTAAATTTCAGAGGTTTCATACCCTTTGCCCATTACCAATAGTAAAGGTACATAGTTAGAACATGCTAACTGTACTGATTATTCTTAATTTCAGAGCTGAAGGCTGTCATTGCTGGCAAGCAGAACTGTGCAATACAAACACACTCTGCTACCAAGGCTGTTAGAGGAAGAAATCCAGACAAAATAAAAAAAACTGCATGGTGTTACAGAAATTACCAGAACGGGGTAACATGCAAAAAGCTGTTACTGACACATCTTCAATGAAACAGCTTTTTTTCCCCCTTATCTGTATTTGTCGTTAACATGTTCTGGCCATCAAGCCTGAATAGCTGAGGTAGTGCAACTGATGTCATTTTTTTTAATCATTAAGGGTATCATTACATTTATCTCAAAAAGCATAATCATGTTTTTCTAATTGTTTTTAACAATCTGAAAATCTAATCTTTTTTAATGCAGTTGAACTTTCAACATAATTTACTGGTAAAGCTTCCAAACTTTCACAAGATATTTTCTCTGTTCTTTGTTCTGGACAGCAGGGATCAGAAGGTACCACAGAATCAGCTGTATTTGATCATTAAAAGCTGTGTTACCTCCAAATATTCAGGACAGAACTTACCCACTATTTTTTCTCCAGTGCCTCCTTTTCTGCAATCATGCCATTAGATTAAGTCACTGAGAGGAATTTCTTTTCAAAAATCAAGAAATATAAATATGCTGCAAGATCAGTTTTAGAGCAAAATGAAAATGAGGTGTCTCTGCCCATGGCAGGGGGTGGAAACAGAAGAGCTTTAAAGTCCCTTCCAACCCCAACCATTCTGGTTCTATGAAAGCTTCTGAATTTTTGCTTTAATACTCTGCAATATTCATAAAACTGCAATGAGATATTAACCTGGCTCTGGGCTCTTTAGAAAAGCTCCTCAGAACTCTCAAACTCCCTTAAACCCCTCCATTCAAGGCCAATGCAGCAAATGCTTGGAGCAAATTCTCCCTATTTCTTGCTCCACGATGCCACCTACTGCAAACCTGCACATCAGAGCAGGCATTTCCAAAGTGTCCAGCAAAACTACTCCATTCCAACAATCAGCCTGTGTATTTTTATTTATTATTAGGAGTTTTTATTTTTACAGAGCTCTCCCACAAAGAAAACCAACAGTTTTAAATGAAACACCTCTGCAACACAAAAATAACCATTCTGAATACTCCATATTCCCATTTAATCTCATCTACCATATTTATAAACTGGCACCACAGGATCTGTTGAAAAAACTTTAGCATCAGAATGAAGAGAGCAAAGTTTAGCAGTAACCTACTTTATTGAAACAATTTCCTTAGAGGGAAAAAACACACCAGCAATAAATTGAATCCATCAGCATTCACCTGCTCAAGCTCTCTTTTCTACCCATATTTTTCTGTTTCTGATTTTATAATATCTTGATCAGTTATATTTGAAAGAGAGACAGTAATTCTTTGAATAGATCTGTATTTCAGTGCCATGAAAAAAAGACTAAGCCAAGACAACACAGATTCCTTATTTTTCCTGTAACTTCCAATTTTTTTGTGCTGTAAAAAAACAGTGGAGGGATGGGGCTCTCCCTGCCAGAGGGCAGGGTTAGATGGGATACTGGGAAGGAATTGTTCCCTGGGAGGGTGGGCAGGCCCTGGCACAGGGTGCCCAGAGAAGCTGTGGCTGCCCCTGGATCCCTGGAAGTGTCCCAGGCCAGGTTGGACAGGGCTTGGAGCAACCTGGGATAGTGGAAGGTGTCCCTGCCCATGGCAGGGGTGGCACTGGATGGGCTTGGAGGTCTCTCCCAACTCAAACCACTCTGGGATTCTGTGATTCTATGAAGACAGAGGGAATATTACCCTGCCTACAGAGAGAATGCAGCTGATTGTTCATATGGCTGTCATGAAGAGCACTTGAACTGGAAACAGCAAAGGCCCAAAACTTTACATCTTTCGCTCTCTATTGGAACTTTGCCCCCATCTGAGTGGGCCTCACATTTGAAACACAAATGCCCTGAATTATTTCAAGTTCCTGCCATCAAAACTGATGTATTAATCATAATCATTAATAGCTCCAGTTACACCTGAGCAGAGGCAACTTGCTGGTCAAACACTGGAAAACAAATCCCAGGCATCAAAGGCAATTCCCTGCAAGAGATCTCCACATCTGCAACACTTCCATGATCTTTTGCTACCAATGGTTCAAGGCAGCCTTGACCTTGGCAGCAGGATTTTTACTGCAAATCATGTCACCAAGCACACAGAATAAAGAGTGGTTTGGTGCTGAAATATTTCAGACTTTTGTGGCTTCAGGTGCTTGTGACACATTCTGTGCCCAGCTGGAGTGCTCACCTGCCAATGCCCTCATGGATGTCCTTCACTGCTGCCAGCAGCTTCTGCAGGCCCAGAAAAGCCTCCTCAAATGAGGCCTTGCCAGCCATGGTCACTGCACTGGGGTCCAGCTTCTGGAATAGCTCAATACTGAAATTCAAAAGAAATAAAGAAGAGGTAGAAAAGCAGTTAATAAAAAAGCTCTGATTGACATAACAATTTGCATGCTCCCAACTTTTGTGTGATTTTTTTTTGGGAGGGGGTCAATTTAGATTAATTACAGGGTAAGAAAAGCACAGTTGCTAAAGTGTGCTTGTTTGAAAGTTATCTAAGGTTATGTGTTAGTTCTGAGCCCTTTTAGCAAGCTGTACCTGTACAAGTTCATGGTGTTCCAAACACCTTCCAGGACTGACCAGATTTCCTGGTGCCTGTTTTCCTGAGCCACATGAAAGCTGGGCTGTAGCTCCTTTTCCTCAGTGCTTTGCAGATTGGGCATCGTGGCTTCCATTTTTTCACACACAGCATTTTCTGAAAGAACCATGATGTCTTCTGATAAATCCTGCTCACTGTCTGCCCTCACCTTATAAAACAGTTCAGCAAACAAATAATCAATGTATTTGGTTCCTGACTTCAGAAAACCAGAACCTACACACTTCTACAGATTTTTTTTAAGCAATGCTAAAGAAATCAAGGCTGAACTCTTTGGGTCACCTTGGTTACAGTCTCTGCATCCAAAGCCTCTCTCAACAGTTTGGGCTGGAAGGGACACCAAAGCCCATCCAGTCCCATCCCTGTCATGGGCAGGGACACCTTCCACTATCCCAGCTTGCTCCAAGCCCCATCCAACCTGGCCTTGGACACTTCCAGGGATCCAGGGGCAGCCACAGCTGCTCTGGGCACCCTGTGCCAGGGCCTCATCACCCTCACAGGGAGGAATTTCCTTCCTGACAAGTTTTAAGAAAGAGCCTGATTCTCATGACACAGAACATCAGATTCAGGGCTGACTGCATTGCACAGAGGTCCCAGCACAGGTGACTCCTGACCTTTCTTTTCCCTTCATTCTTTTCCAAAGACACCAAGAACTCTTTACAGCTGTTCTGACCTATCTTCTTTCCCATAAATCCAAATATTTCATCCATGCTCATGACTCCAGTTTTTACATCATTACATACAGAACTGACAGTAACCATAAATCAAGATAGTTGGAATTTCCTCCTCAGAGCTGAGCTGGGAATAAAGACCAACTTCTAAGAACACAAAAGGGGCCAGCACAACCACCACAAACAAGGGAGTCCCTTCTTCAGCTACAAAGACAATGAAAGCTTAAGAACAGCAGTATGGAACCCATGTCAGAAGGAGAAACAAGTTTAACCTCTAAGGCCCATCAGATACAAATGCAATAGAAAACTAAGACAAAATAATGGTTTTCAGTCACCCTTCTGATACTAACACATTTATATTAGGGAAAAAAATGTATCAGCAGATATTCACTGCATGAAAATAAAAGTTAAAGTCAGGGTCTCTTCATTATGAAAACGCCCCAGCAACATTTCCTGGAGTAATCAGTGGAAATGATGGGAATAAGAAATCTAAGCCAGGTTTGGAACATGGAACAACTTGAGGATGGGGTGAGGTGGACAAACACCAAAGCTGCCCTTACCCCCCCAAGGGTCTCACAGAGTTTTGCAACTTCAGCATAAGCCTGGGGCAGGACACCGTTGTAGTCTGACCTGCAGCTGAAAGCATGGAGCAATTTTTTGGATTCCTGGAGTAAGACACGCACTGTTGAGGAGTCAAATGGTTTATCTGATGTTTAGACATTAATGTAAGAAGGAGGAAAAAAACAAGTTAGGATTTTACAGTCTTGGCAGGCAAATTTAATACTCAAATACCTAGATTAACAGAAGCATTTGAAAAACCTAGGAAAATGGTTCAGAAGCATCAGGTACAACAATCTCAGAGAAACAGGCATGAGACTGCTCACTCCTCAACCAAATTTATCCTGGGATCTTGCACAATGATCAACTGGCATATCTAAAATAATTCTGCAGAACAGCAGAATATCCCAAAGAGGCAGAACCAAGAAATCCCAGGATATCCTGAGTGGGAAGGGACCCACAGGGATCACAGAGTCCAACCCCTGGCCCTGCACAGACATCCCAACAATCCTGCCCTGGGAGCTTTGTCCAAACCCTCCTGGGGCTCTGGCAGCCTTGGGGCTGTGCCCATTCCCTGGGGAGCCTGGGCAGTGCCCAGCACCCTCTGGGGGAGTTCACCAGGTCTGTCTGTCAAAATCAAATGCTCAAAGACATCTTTAAACAAATGGAAGGTTTGTGGGGGTTTTATTTTAGTTGGCTTCTTTTTAAAACAAACCTCCCTGCCCTCACATACCACATTAAATATCCTTTGCTCCTCCATAATTTTTTTGGTAAATGCAGATCATTTGGTCACATGTAACATGGAGGCAAAGGAGGGAAAAGGAATTATTTGCTTTTTAAAAATAATTCAAACCTAGGAGTACACACAGTCAGTTCCATAACTCAAACCAGAGCATGGAGGCTTTTTACAAGTTTACAATTAACTTTCTCAGGGACTGTTACCTGCATAAAGGTGCTTAGAAAGACATTCAATGGTTGAAAGTAAACTCCTTGGCACCACATAACCAAAAACAGCCATCCAGTGTTTTTTATAACATTTCAGCAGGTTTGCCAAGGTCCATGGTGGCTTCAGATACAGGATCTGGAAGAGAGTATGATATAAATGCAAAGGCTGGTTTTCATTTAGACATGTTCCTATAAATCCCACAACTGCTCTGCTCTTCAAGAATGTGATGATTTGTGACTGCTGAAGGAGAAATTCAGTGATTCCTTAGAAATAAAGACCATGTCCAGATTTAAACAAGTTTATCAATTAATAAAGATTTGATTCAGCAGCACCCTGGATTAAACAGTGATGCTCATTCAGCAGCAATGCAAAATCAATCAGTCTCATGATTTGTGGTTCCCCATTCCTCAAAAAATCTTAGTACTTTTGACTTATGTCAAAACTGATCTAATGAGTTACTTGTGCACAAAAGCCAACAGTAACAAGAACAAAAAGAACAACAGTAAATATGCCTTTGATTTTCCAGTACTGTTACAAAGTAAAAATAAACACTATTTACACATGAAGTAAAATACATGTATTGCAAAAAACCTGAGAATTCACTACTATCAAGTGAAACCAGTGTTTGAAGATATGTTTAAAGAAATTAACTAAGTGAATAGAGAAGTGATTGAAAGTTTAGCAGCTAATCAGGGCAGCTTGGGAAACAACAGTCACCCCATGAGTTTGGGGGATTTTTAAAGCCACAGAGGCTTATACACAATAAATTTAAAATTTAACAACCCCCCCACCAGCTATAAAATGTAATTTAAGTAAAGCATGGATGATTTGAAAGTGCCTTGTATCTGGGTATTTATCTTTTGCAAACCATACTTCTGCAAGCATGTTTAGAGGTTCTCATTAGTACCCTTGTTATTCTGCATCTGCACTGGAATGAATTCAGCTGGGAACAGTTTTATCCACATCTGTTCTGGTAGGGAAGAAATGCCTGCAACAAATGCCCTGATATTATACAGAACATGATGGAATGATTTCTTGCAGGATGTATTTACAGCGCAGGGTTTTACTTGAGTAGAAAAACTGAAATAGAATTTTAATGCCACTAATAAAAAGAACTCTGAACTTTACACTGAGAAACCAGCAGCCCTGTTACTGTGTCATTAAAATTCTATTAAAATACTGCACGTGTTGCACACTAGTGATCAAACAGGATAATCTTGCTGTAAAATGAAATATTAGAAGTGAGCACTGAGCTGTTCCTGTCAATGATATCAGGGACCTGGATGACTGGAGTTTGGCTTGGCACAGGTATTAACAGCAATAAAACAACAAGGACATTCAAGCCTTTCAATAATCAAAATATCAAGCAAAATGATGTAAGAAACCACCTCCATCCACAGGTTTCCAAATGCAAGTTTCATTTCAGTCTCCAAAATACAAGACAAAGCTTCTCCTAAGTTCTTTTCAAGGTCTGGAAGCACATTTGGGAATTGTGCAGTAAAACCAGCATCACCTGTTGTTGTCTTCCCAAATTCTGTATCTGTAAAATCAATGACAAAAAAGGCATTTATTGAAAGTGGGTTTATATCTAATTCATGTTGATGGCACATGAAGAACTTGTCCCCATAAATGAAGATATACTGCACTTTGGTTTATAAAGTAGATGTGCTTCACCTAATTAAGTTTCAATTATTTCTAGTTATACCCACTTGTACTGTGTGTATTTTTAATTAACAGCTACTAACCAAGAAGGTTAATGTCCCCAGAGTACTATTCATTAGTGATCTTACTCCACATTTCTTTTCTCCTTAAATAACCTAGATCATATACAGCCAGCAGGGTTATCAGCGAGCACAAGAGGATCTCTGTGAGCTGTACCTGTATCCTTGGAAAAATTAAAAAACCTCCTTCAGTCCCAAAAAGTTTAGGACACCTTTTAAATTACTCTAAACACAGGAAATTAATGCAGTGTTTTTTCCCTATAAAATAAAAATATGTCATATTTGAATTTCCTAGAACTCTGAGATGGTTTAATTAATATCTCGAACTTTCAGAAAACCTTTGAAAAAACCTTCCCCAAACATAAAACATTCCTAAGGATTGAAAGCATAGGAAAACTGAAGGCATAGTAGCAACTGTTCTTCCTCTACCCCACTGATTTTTACAAACCACCATATTCCCCAGACTCACCCTGCTTTGGCTGCTGCAGCTCCTCAGAGTTCTGGGGCCTGTTTGCATTCACATTCTGCAGAGCAGTAACCAGATCAGCTTTGCAGAATGCCTTGACCTCACTCACAATGGCTTTATTACACAGATTTTTATCATCCCTAGAAAATAATTAACTGTTGTCAACAAAGGAATAAAAGCAGCACACTGTATTTGGAAAACTTATTTTGTGAACTTCATTATATAGACTAAGTTCTATTTCTCAAGCAATTAGAAGCAGTTCAAAAATTTAAAACAGAAAATTAGTTAAAAATGAGAAACATACTGAGAAGTGTTTCAGGATCTAGGTTTAAGAAAACAATAGCTATAATTACTACTTTAGTGATTACAGCAGTGGTGCTTAGTTGCTATGATCTCAGAAAGCAAACCAGGCAATAATTTTAAGACAGTACTATCTTATTTGATGGCTAGAGTTAATTCTCCTTGTTGAGACCCTTTGTAACTATTCTGCTGGCCAAATCTTTGTCCCAGATGCCACTCCGAGGTTCTGCTCCAGCAAAACTACTTTAAAAAGCCAGGACAAAGTTGCATCCCAGTACTTTCTCAAAAATTCCCATTGCTGATATTGGTAGAGGATAAAGAGATTTTTGGATGAAAACCAGTTCTGAAGGCATCTCCTGTTTTTTGATCAGTGAAACCAAAAATCACCATCATGACCCTATGAACACTGTGACTGAAATGGCATTTTGAACAGCCACCTGTGTCAACTTAAATAACCCAAATGGTGCCCAGAGCTTTAATCCCACTCACTGAACCGTGCAGGAACTGGTTCTAGCCAAGACCAAGTACAGCCAAGGAGTATTAGTCCTTTGAGCTGGCTTCACCTGCTCCTATCAAATTCAGAATCAATACCCAGAGGTCAGCTGTTATCCCCACAATCAGGAACAGCAGCAAATCCTTCTCCAGCTTCCCTCTTTCTAAGATTAACCCCTTCTTTGCTTCTGCTTGCCTGGCTGGGAACAGGGATGAAGTCTCTAACTGGATCTCAATCCTTAATTTAAGTATTTTTTCCATTTAGTAACTTCAGAAATATTTTTTATGAGAAACCAGAATAAAATCTGAGAAACCTATGTTTTAACAAGTTTTAAAACTGTGTATTGAGTAAGCTGAATTCTATTTCAGGCCTCAAGCTCAGGAAGGTGATTCCATCTCTAGGTGCAGTGGTTTATTATAGCCTTCTACTCTAGCTTTTAAGAGGGTGGTTGCCCTTCCAAGAGCTTACATCAGAAAGTGCTCTTTCTTTAAGCCCTGCTTTGAAAGCAGTGTGGCAGGAGAGCTAAAGGCAGCCAGGAACTCACGTGCAGAGGACAACAAGAGCTTGTGGGAAGAGCTTCTGGTACTGCAGGCAGCACTGCAGGACACGGTCATCGTTGTTCTCGTCACTCAGCCCATCTGCAAAGGCAGGGCAGACACAGCTGAGGGATGTGGGCACAGCTCAGCCTCACAAACACCTCAGTGCACTCATGGTGCTCTTTGTAGATTTAACACTCCCCATACAAGGACACAAGTGTAAGGTGAAAGTGAGAAGCAATTGGTAAAACAATAGATAGTAGAGACATTTGCATGCCACAGCCTTGGATACACTGTGAAGGCTGCTGCAAGAAATTAGCTCATGTTAATTAGCAAATAGCAGAGTGAAGAAGTCTCCATTAAACTCAGAATTCTAAGGTTGCCACTAGGTGAAGTGCAAGGATGAAGTACCCAGCACAAATGGATTGCACATGTATTACACATTTTTTGAGAAGCCAGCTGCATGGATTGCCCCCACAGTTTGGAATCCTGGTTCTTGAGACACTTGTAGATGAACTGCACTGCAGGTATAGCTTTGTCCCGAACATGCTGCAACATTTTCCCCTTCTTCAAGTTGTCCAGCTCTTGTAGGACGACCCAGGGAATGATTAATGCAAGTCTGTCAACTCCTGGAAGGAAGAAAACCACCACCACCAATAAACAAAGGTATTTGCAGGAGCGACACAATACAGAGAACTTTCAATTCAAGCATCATCTTCATGCAAGTGCACACTTTTTCGCCCATAGTTTTCATAGTCCTTGCTCGAGAGAATCTAGCATTTGAAAAAAAGCTGGAAAAGGCCGACTTCCCTCTTTCTAATCTAACCTCAATCTGGCACTACACTGATTACATAGAAAAGTGACAGTACCAGGCAAACAAAAGGGAGACACAATTTTAATCAGCAGAATACTTTGACAACATTAATAACACATATTTGCACCAATTATCTTGGCACACACTCGCTGTGAGATGCTGCAGCAAGGTGAAACAGCAGCTGGAATACCTGGCTGCACACACCCAAGTGACCACAGCAGTCACTGTGCCAAAACAAGCAGCAAAAAAAAGCAGCAAGGGCTGGTGTTCATTGCCAACCAGCACTCCTAAACCAGGAGCAGAAAGTGTGGATATTGGACCATGGCTTGATTTGTAAGTAAGTATGGGCTGAACTTTAAAGTTTTTATATGAAATACAGGGGTAAATGAGAAGTTTAATGACTGTTCTGTTGGTCTTCCCATGACAAATACTTCAACTGTTTTCTTTCACATTCACATTATGAGAACAGAATTTTAAAGAAAGGCATTAATAACCATCTGCTTTACAATAAATAGGCTGGGAATCAGCAGCCTTGTCAACATAGTGGGGCTGGTGCAGGACCAGACACTGGGAGTTGCAGTATTCTAAAAAGGCATCTCAATGTACATAAGACAGCAGCATTCCTAACCTAGGAAAAGAAATACAGTCTGACACACTCCTGAATATCACTTAGGCCCTATGGAAAGGTATTTTCCAGGTGGCTGGAATAAGTGTACTCATTAGCTGAAAGCATCAAAACACCCTAGGGATTCTGACAGACTCCAGATGTGCCTACCAAGAACTGACATGCACAATCCCAATCCTGCAAATATGAAATAACCAACAGCTTCCCAGAATATTAGAGGCAAATATTAAAGCCAGGATCTGCATTCTGAATTTCTGAGAAATTCCCCAGTTCTGCCACCTTTACCTTTACAATGTCTTACTCATCAGAACATATTTACATACCTGGTATATCCTCAGATTTCAGGGATCTCACAAACTCAAGGTGACTAATCATTATATTTGTGTCAATCACCACTAGGATGTTCAAACCAGAACTAAAGGCCCCTGGGGAAAAGAAGAGAAAAAAGAGAAAACAGCAGAAATAATCAGTTGTGTGCTCCTTACTCAGACCATCAATAACTGTAATTACTTGTTGCAACTAGAGAGCAAAGCAGATCCAATCATGACATACCAGCAGAAGTATTTAAATCCTGCTCTGGAAGATCTATCTCCATGCTTGTAAGCTCTCCACAGGTCTGTACTACAGACAGGGCCATCCTCTTCTCCACACGAGCAACGTGCAAGTCTTCAACTATCTGCATCTACAGTGAGAAAATGAGCATGTGTGCAATCCATTGGAAGGCATCACTCCATAATTATTTCCCAAAAAGACACTTTTGCATTAAAGCTGTTAAAATTGCCTCAAAATTATGTCTGAAAAATTTTAAGTCAGTACAAGAAATCAATGTAAATCTATGAGAACTTCTACATATTCTCCAGTAAAGACATCCAAAATATGGCCTAGAAAGATTTATGACCTTTCTACATGGTAGTCAAAAATTTTGCTGCATTTTTTTGCTACACAAACTGCAATTTTAGGAAACTTTAAGAAGTTTCCTAACAGGCACTTCTTAAAAAATATGTCTCTCTTCCAACTAAAAAGTTAGAGGATGAAACATGAGATAGCTGGAGCATGTGAGCAACTGTGAAGGCCTTTTTGTTGCACATGGTAACAGAAAGACACACTTTATCTCCAAAAGTTCCTAATTAGCAGTACTTCAGCAAGTTTGCTTAGTTTTTTAAATAAATGCTCCACATTTGAGTGTAGATCATGAGTCAACAATGTCAAATACTAGGAAAGGTCATGGAATTGTCCAGTTACACAACCTCGGTGCCCTTGGTCTTTAAGACAACACAGAAGTGCTAAATGAAAGCATTACCAACCTCTTGGTCTGTTTCTGTGTTCTGACTGTCTTGAAGGGGTGGAAAGTCTTCAGAGCTCTGTAGGGAGAATTAAAAACACCACAAACACACACCTGCCAACATCACAAAATATCAAGAAATACTGAGGTAAAAGGGATCCCCATGCCAGGAGTTTTGGAATACAGCCCTACATTGTTAAACAAGTCCCTCACTCACCTTTGGGACAGGTACACGCTTTCTGACCTCACCTCCCTGGTAGGAGTCAGATGTGCAGGGTTCCTCAACATTCTAGAAACAAGCAGGAACAGAAGAACAACACATGTCTTAGAGGGCTTTTTAGAGAACACTGGGTACTCACAAGTGAATAGGGAACACAAACTAAACTTATTAGCATCTACAGTATCATTTTAATATGGCTTAGATGCATGGCTTTCTTTTAAATAAATGACTGGACTACACAGCAAAATCCATCTGAACGTTAACCTCTCACCTTTTTTTACATTGAAGGTACCTGACCAGGCTGCCCAGAGAGGTTTTGGGGTCTCTGCCCTTTGTCCTGGGCAATGAGCTCTGGCTGACCCTGCTTGAGCAAGGGGGCTGGACAGGATTATCTCCAGAGGTGCCTTCCAACCTCAGTGACTCCCCAGCTTTGCATGTAATAACTCTTAGCATACACACAAAATGTTCACACTACTGTAACACAAACTGCAATCTCCAAAGTTGCTGGGCATTTTCACCAGAACAACAGCAAAAACACCCCATGCTCAAGATCCAGCTTGTGTTTGGCTCTGCACCACAACCTGAGCTTAGAAACAAACCTGTCACAGATAAAAGGGAAGTTCTGCAGCACACATACCAATGTAGTCCCACATCCACCCCAAGCTCTCCTGGCATCACTCTGCAAGCAATGCTCTGTCTGGCAGCAAGTTTTCATTGCTTCAGTTTATTAATTCAAAAAATGAAATAACCATATCAGCTCAAAACAAAAAATCAGCTGATTTATACATAAACTAAAGTACTCCACACCCCCAGCAGCAAAGCAAAGCCATGGAAGCACCTGTGCAGACACAGTCCCAACATCCAAGACCTTTACTCTTCTGGTCTGTTTAACATTTAGCTGAGGAACATGGAGACAAGGTTTGCATTAGGATCAGAAAAAAATCCACCTAGTTAGCTATGAAACCTGGCTGGATTCTGTAAGAAGACAGTCTGCTCATATAAATCTGCCATTAAGAAACCATCCTGAAACATCTACGTAATACAAAGAATGGGGTTCTAATTACCTGCTTAAAACACAATGCTGTGGCTTCCAAGTCTCCTCCTTTAGTTCCTGAGTGCTCAGGAGCTTTAGGAGAACCAGGGCTGTGTTTCTTGCGCTTCCAAGAGTCCCGTCGTGGCGGAGTTTCACATGGGGAGTGTGATGGTCTGTGTTTACTCGTGTGCCTCTTTTTCTCAGCAAAGTCCTTATATTCTTCTTCCTCCTCCTCCTCTTCTTCCCAGAAGCTAGATAATACACTTGGCTCCTTACTGGAAGGTCTGTCACCATGCCCAGTCCCTGCAGAGCTGTCAGGTGGCTTTTTGGGAATTCTGACATCTTCACTCCGCTTCTTTGAGCCCTCTGCCTTTTTATGTGGTACCTCATACACAGAGGACTTAAACTTTTCTATCATAGCTTGTTCTGCTTTTAGCTTGAGTTTACAGAGTTCAGCTTTCTCTCTCTTTTTCTTCAGTGCCTTGTCCCTCTGAAGCTCAAAGCTGTGCCAGAGCCTTTTCCCTTCTTTTCCATCAGAGCGACTTCTTTCCTTGCTGGCAGTCACCACATCAGGAATGCGGGTGGTTTTGCCATGTTTGATTTCTTTGGCTTTAAACTGGATCACTATTTTCTTCTGCCTTTCAGTATGAATTGAAGAACCATCTGGGGTTTTGCTTCTCTTTGGAGATTTTTCCTGGGATCTTCCATCTGCATCGTGAAAAGCACAAGAACTTCGATGTCGCTTCTTCTCATGCCCATCCTTCTCTGGTTTGGACCTACATGATCAAGAAAGTAATGTATTTTAGCTCAGTTAATGGAAAAGAGCAACAAAAAAGGCATCTGCATTTGATTGAGACAGAGCTAAACATTTATGAGCACCATATTCCTAAATATGAACTTGAAGCAACAGTTGTCCTTCAAAATAGTTTGATACGGCATTTTTTGGATTTATCTTTCTCCACTGTACAGCCATTTTAGCTTTCAGAAAAAGGAGAAAAAGCTTCTTCTGCATTCACTGCTGGTTTGAGAGACACCCTACACAGTCGAGTTTCTTCTTATCACACAGATCGGTTTTAACAGCAGTTCAGTGATAAGGGAGGTGTGTTACCTAAAAGGTCAGCTTGGCCACACAGTGCCAAAACACACACAGCTTCCAAACTGTTTATTCTGCACTGACTGGGGAACTTGGAAAGGGGACAATGGAGGGAATATAATACCATTCTAGAGAAATCATGAATTATATGAAAAATTATTAGGAAACTTTCTTATAAAAGCAGAGAAAATACGTGGTAATTATATTTACTGTACACTAGGTTTAAAATATCCAAAGAAAGACTGGTTAAAACACCATATTTTATTTGGTGAACTGGTTGAAAAAAAGTCTTCAGCATTAAACAGTCTGTGACTATTATATTTTTAAGTAGTTCTATTTAATGACAGATTGAGAATTTACCTCTGATGTTCTGTTTCTTCTTTTGCAGTGTGCTTGTAAGATCTTGTGTCTTCAGAGTTCTGAAAAAAAAAAATTCAGGGGCTTACAGAGAAAACTGCAGTTGAAAAAAAAGCCTTCATAAGATAATGTCAAAACTGGGTGGTTTGACTTTGCTTAGAGAAACACTAAGGTCAAAGGGTGCCAAGGATGTGCATGCAAAGATAAGGGCACAAAGGGTTTAGCAGCACTTCATTATTTAATCATGGAGCACTTTAACGCTTACAAAGTGATTCAAAGGGTCCACTACAGCAGTGACAAGTACAGACCTGAGACAGTAACATTCCCACCATGATCAATTCACAGGCACTCACTCAGGTAAAACCAAGTGTCCACATGTAGTTTTTACACACCTCTGGGTTATAGGACTCAGTTTTCCCCAAACTGCAGCAGGGTGCAGGAAGTTACAACAGAGAACAGTAACACATGGATTATTTTGGATAAGGAAGCTCCAGTCAGTTCATCCTTTCACAAATAATTCACTCCTTCAATGACTAGGGCCTGCTGACTCAGTGAGGCCATTAGGTCACTGCTGCAGTGATTTTTCCTACCTAGAGAGGCCTTAGCTGGTTTACTCCCACACTAGAGAGCACTTTATGCAAAAATCAAAGGCTTGCAGAAACCAGGGGAATCCTAAATTAAGGCAGTTCTGAGAACTTCTGCCTGTGGCTGGTTCTGAGCTGCAGGACCAATACCAGCAATGCAAAGAACAAACAGAATGAGAGACAATTCCAAAGGCTCCTCCTGGGGTCACATGCACCCCCCTGCTGTCCCAACAGCTGGAAAACACTGAAGGAGCTCCCTTGGGGTAGGTGGAGCTCATGGTGCTCCTGGGACAACTTGTGGTGACGACAAACCCATTTCCAGCTGCTCATTTCTCTCTTCAAGGCCTATTCCCCAACAACAATGAAAACTCATGACATTTTAAATATTTCTTTTCAACCCACCTCCTCCTTTTCTCAAACATTTTCATTTAATTTAATCATCATAAGCAAATTTTCTTACTGTTCCCCTCCTCCCAGCACGACCAGTTTGGGGTATAAGACACCTCCCACCCATGCTGGGATCACACTGCAGGGCACTTGCTCCTATTAGAGATTTCCTCATCTTTTTGCTGTTAAAGCTGTATTCTTCAAACTGGTGAGGCATTAGCAATGGCAATACGCTACAGTATGAGGTTTTAAGCCAAGTGTTTACCCTTTGTATTACACAAGTAAAAAAACCCAAAACAATAAGGCATTTTAGGATAAGCTATTTTTAAAAGACAAATTGAATAGTAGTAAGGAAATCAGGGCAAGAAATAATAGTTACAAACATTTGACTTTGAACAACATTTTCTCTATGATCAGAAAGCATCTAACAGGAATAATTCCGTTTATAAGGCCATAATCATGTTTATTTATTAACAGTTGCAAAAAATTTTAGAGAAGGCAGGTAAAACCTCTCTTACTTTATACATATTCCTTGCAAAATCCAACGGGAGAAAATGTATAAAATTTAAGTGTGAATTTATTAAACGACTGATTTATCAACTATGTATTGTACTTCTGAGAGGGTAACTTGTCAGAAGTGGACACAAACAATAAAAAACAATAGGAAGCGACACACAAGTAGGACCCAAAGGTGACAACTCCTGTAGCACCTGCATTTTACAAGTGATTCAGTGAAAGCTGACTCACTAGATACAAGTATGTACTAGAATATGCTGAGAATTTTGGTCATTAATTTATGTCTCAGTGGCTAGAAGGAAATATTTGAGAGTCACTCACCAAAATGCTGTGAAGTGTCACTTGTGGCTAATCAGAAAATTAGGATATATGATCCAAGTTACAGAACAGGGCAAGAAAACAGCACTGGTTTCAGCACCAGTATTAAATCCAACTTTCCTCAAACAGAAACATATACTAAAATGAAAAAGTTTCTTATTTTCTGATACCCATACTACTCACAGCTTCTGAAGAAAAACACATTTATCTGCCCAACTTAACTCTCCTGCTGTTCTTTATGATGCTGTCTTTAAATTGGATTCATCCTTCTATCACAAGGCAGCTAAACAATGTTCTCTTGAATGTAGGAGGTTGAATTAAGATATAAAAGTAATACTATTTCTGCTCCTACTTTGTCATCCTGGCCATCCAAAGAGACTTCCTTTCCAGATAGTTTCTTCAGCTTCTTTTTAGACATCTTCAAATCCTGCAAAAAAAAAACGTGTTGTCTTTATTACTTGTTTTACGTTTTTAGAGATAAAAATAAGTTTTAACTACACAGAGAAAAACACTTTATAATAGTCTTCTTTTGTTTCCTCATTACAGATCTACAGCAGATCTCAACCGGATTAACTAATTACTCATTACTCTGAGGGAACACCAGAGCAGAAAGGACAGCAATTACACCTCCCCAAAGACACCTATTTTGTACCAGCAAACAAACAAAAACTAGCATCCCTTAACACTGAGTCGTATAACCAAGTTTCAAGACCATCGGACATTGCAAGGTGCTGCCCAGGGCGGTGTTGGAGTCCCCATCCCCGCAGGTGTCCCAGGAAGGCCGGGACGTGGCACTCAGCGCTCTGGGCTGCTGTCACGGCGGGGATCGGGCACAGCTTGGGCTTGATGGGCTTGGAGAGCTTTTCCAACCCAGCCGAAGCTGTGACTGTCTAAGGCAGTCCCGGCGGTGTGACAGCCGCCTCCGGCCCCTCCCGAGGATGGGGAATTACAGTGACATCCTGCAGCAGCCCCTCCACACAGACAGCGCGCACCACCAGCAAGTTCAGGGAAGCTTCACCCGGAGCTCCCAGCGACGCGATCCCAGATCCCAAACCTGAGCGGCGCAGCCCGGGACCGGCTGCGCCCTGAGGCGCGGGCAGCACCGGGCTCTGAAGGAGCCTCTCACGGGGGGCTGAGGGGCGACAGCTCCTGCCTCACTCCCTCCGAGGGGACAGCCCGGGGGCCCGCAAGGTACCCGGGGCGCTGCCAACAAACACAGCTCCCTTTCCCTTCCGCCTATTTCCCTTCCCTTCCTCCCTCCTCACAGGACGCCGCGCGGCGCTGCCTCACCCCGCTCGGCCGCTCCCCGGCGGGCCCCGCGACAGCTGTCGGGGCCGTTCGGACGGCTCGGGCCGTGCCCGGCGCGGCTGCCCCGGCCCCGGCGCGGCTCCTCCTCCGCCGCGGTGCGCGCCGGGCCGACCCGGGCGCGGCTGGGAAGTGTAGGCGGAGCGGGCCGCCCTCAGCGTGAGGGCTCCGCCGCGACTCCGCGCCGGGAACATGGCAGCGCTGGAGGCGGCGGAGGCAGCACTAGAGGCGGTGGAGGCCGCGCTGGGGCAGCGGCAGGAGCAGCAGGAGGAGGAAAACCACAACCATGACCATGAAGGCGGCGGCGAGCCGGCGGCGCTCAGTGAGAGCGGGCAGGGATCGGGCGGGTGGGGGGAGCCGGGCCCTCCGTGCCGGAGCTGAGGGCGGGCGGGCGCCATGCGGAGCCGGGGCGGGTTTGAATTTACAGCCCGGGCCGGTTTGAATTTACACCCCGAGCTGGTTTGAATTTACACCCCGAGCTGGTTTGAATTTACACCCCGGGGCCGCTCGCCGTCCCCGTGTGCCCGCGCCGGGGAGCCCTGGGAGGCGCAGGCTCCCCGTTCTCCCGTTTTCCCAGCGCAGTGCGGGGCCACGCGTGTTCCCGCCGGGCCTCGCTACGCTTGAACCCGCGCTCCTGTCGCTTCTTTCTTCCCCAAACCTACCCATACTGTGTCTCTGGGGATCATTTATTGTTCTACGAGGTCCCTTAGGGAGCCCAAGGTGCGGCGTGGGCCGCGCGGGCTCAGCCGCGCATCTTTCCTGGCGGGTTTTTAAACCCAAACGTGTTTGCGCCATGTGCTCCAGGACGAGCCTGCTGGAGCAGGGGAGGTTGGACCACCGTGGTCCTTCCGACCTGGTCCGCTCTGGGATTCTGTAAATTGGTTTTGCTGGATTTCCAGCTCCTCGAGTGAGCCCTTGCTGCCAGCCCTTTGCTGCTGCAGCCTTATGGCTGGAGTGAACTGACTCTTCTAATTAATTTTTTTTTTCTCGTGTAAACGTACTTTAGGTTCTCTGAAGAAGCGTTATTCTGTTTGTGTGTGATCAGTGATTCCCGGTGGGCATTTAAAAAATCCTGACGTCTTGACTCGGTAGCAGTCTGCCTTTCTTCATCATTCAGTGTGAAAGTTTACCTCTCTCCTTGTACATTTACATCTTAACTAGCTGTTTTTCACATATATTCGTATAATCCTTTTCAACCATTTTAACCTCTCCACGTGCTCTGAAGATGCAGAAAGTCCAGCTCTGCTGGATTTTGCCACTGCTGTGCTCTCACTATGTATTTTTGTAACTGTTTCCTATTTTCCCCGCAACTAATCAATAGTCGTTAGGGATTTCTTACCAAACACGCTTTTACTTACTCGTTTTCTTTCTGTCTTTATATTAATAAAGACAGAAGAAACTATCACCAGGAATCCTGCAACTTTTTAATGGAGCAGTAGGCTCCATGCAAATCTTTCTTAGGTGAGTTGTCTTCTTAAAAGGCAGGTCTGTGAGAAGTACAGCAACAATTTCTTCCTAGCAATGCACCTCTTGATAGATTTTAAGATAGGTAGAATAATTTTACTCTGTGCTTTTGTTTTTTCAGGTTTTTGAGCCCCTGTCTTGAGGTATTCCTGCTATTTTCTCTTTCTGTCAGTCTTCATAATAACAGATATTTTTACCTAGCAGCAATGTTTAAAAGAAAACAAACAAATGTAGCCCAGGGGAATCCGAAGAACTGCTGTAAGATCCTTCCAGCCTGTCTTAAGCTGTGGTCAGGACTAGGGGGATAGGGAAGACCAGAGAAATCAGAGAATCATGGAATGGTTTGGGTTGGAAGGAACCTTAAAGCCCATCCTGTTCCAGCCCCTGGTCTGGGCAGGAAGACCTCCCGCTATCCCAAGTTGTTCCCTCCACATCCAGAGAACAACCATCCATTCCTGCATCCTCTGGAAGTAACTTCCAACACAAACCAGTTTGTAGGCCCGTGTTTTCTCCATGAGGTGCATCCCAGTTTCTGTGTTGGGACAGACAGCCCGTGGTTGCCTTTTGTGCCCTCTCTGCAACCTCCTGTCTGCCCCATCCGGGCTGAAAAGCCTTGGCCTGCTCTGTTGCTTTTCAGTAGTTGCTAAGTGATGCCCGAGCTTTGGTTCTTGTTACCCATGGTTGAAACTTCACTAGTCCCACCTGTCCCCTGGGAGCCCAACAGTATTTATAGATTAATGTGGCTTTCTGAATCCTTTCCTCGTGCTTCCTTACATCCCTTGGAGAGGGATTGGACCATGCCTTCCGGGAATTTCTACCTCTTCCTTCAGTTATTTTCCCCGCGTTTGACTATTCTCATCATTTTATCTCCCCATCTCTCAGGCTCTTTAAATGCTTGAAATTCTTCACCAGGCCCATCTGTACTGCCCCAGGACGTAATTCAGTTGCAAATACTGATGGCACGAGCACTTACCCTCATCACTGCCTCTGCTGATAGCAAATTCCTCCCTTAGTATCTTCTTTCATACTGTTCCATTCATGAACTAAACTGTTACCAAACTTCTTTAGCTGGTAGTAAATTGTCTGGGGAATTTGGAGCTCCTCCTTGCCTGCTTTGCCTTGCTTCACTGCATCCTGCCAGAAAACAACGTGTAAATGTTATTTTGTTCATCTTAAACATCTGATACTGATGTGTGAATAGTCATTTCAGCTGTCCAGGGTTACATTATTCCAACAGTGGTTTCCAAGGATAATTGGAGTGAAAATTCATCTCATACTATTTTCCTACATAATTTTGTTTCCCTCCTTCATGCTTGTAGTCAGCAACAGATTATTGGAAACAAATGAATGTGTTTGTATAGTTCAGTTACATCAATGACACTTTTACTGTGTTTTTGTTTGGTTTTAAGATGGTTTGGTGGTCTCTGAAAACGTGAAAAGCAAAAACATTGATGTGAAAATTCCCGAGTCAAAATTGGAAGCTGAAGACAAAGGAGCAGAGGAAGAATGCCCACGGGAATCTGATAGCAACATTTTGGATCTATCATCTGATTACCCACGAGGTTTGTTAATAAACTCTTAATATTTGTGCTATGTGCTGGAGGAAAGGTAGAAATACTAGGGAGCAAAGGTAAAGGGAGTGTGTGAAATCTCATTTTAAAACTCACCTCTGTATCCTGACCACATGGATCAGTTGCTTTGTCTGGCATAAGAAAACCTGAATATTTATCCTACAATGTAAAAACATTGTAAAGCTTGAAGTTGCTACAGAGTCTGGGTTACAGTGGACTGGGAAGTTCTGTGTGCTGGAATCAGTAAAGCAGATTTCAAACAAATTTTCTTGGTATTGGCAAATTCTGACTGATAAGTTGAAAAATCAGGTGGTAGATTTAAAGGTTAAATTGTTTACTAAGGGAAAGAAAAAAAATGGTAGAATTTAATATATCCTGGCTCCACAGTGAATAATTGTTCTTAAATTTGGTCCACTTATAGTTGATATTTAGTTTTGCTACTGAGTTCATATGATGTTTTTGTACTGCTTTTGTGCATGATTTCCATTCACCAACAATGCTGAGCAGTAAAATCAGGTGTAAAGGGTATGTGACTTGATCTTTTCAGCTGTTTTTTTTCAAATTAGGATCTTTCCATCTGAGAAAGTTTGTGTGTCAGTATTAAAAGGAAGTAGAAATATATAAAAATATATGGATCTTATTAAACAGCTATTCTGGGGATAATTTTTGCAGTAATTTGTGCTGCCATGGAAGTAAAAAGACAAAAACAATTATTTCAGTCCCTATTGCAGTCATTCTCTAACAGTGCTAGATTTTATATGTTGCACAGAAAAGTAGCAGTAAACTAAAAGCAGTTTTTAAACTAAGAATCTTTAATTTCTAAATATTTCTGGCATTTTTTTAGACAAACATATTTCAATTCAGAGACACCTTGCTGATCTAGAGAAACTGGCTGACCTGAGAGAAGGTGAGTTGTCCACAGCAGTGTCCCAGAGCACAGATCTTCGTGTTACAGATATTTACATTTTCCTTTAGATTTTTATCTTTATCACACTACATATATTTATGATATTTAAAGATGAGGGATTTTGTAAAAAAAGGCTTTATGATTTATTCTCTTGTTCTTCTCCTAAATTCTGCCTGAGAGGTTGTTTGACATTCAGCTAGTTTTTATTTAGGTTAGTACTTCAAAGGCTACCTTTGTACACAGCCTTGCCTTTGCTTTTTGTGTCTCACATGCAAGATTTTCAAGAATTATTTTATATTTTCCAAAATTATTTTATATAGGGTACATTGCCTTATTTTGCAGCTTAAATAGATATCAGCTGCTTGTTTTGTCCAAAAGATTCAGGAGTTGGAACTTTCAAGTCTTTGCATGTCATCTGTAAAGTTCTGTTGTTCCTCAGTACTTTTCAGAAGTTTCATTACCTTCATGTTACTGGAGTAAAAAATACCAGAAACCAAAACCCAAAGGTTGTAGAAGTTAATGATTTTAGAAGTTTGTAGTGATTTTGGTCTATATTTTATGGAGGAGAAAGAGGCAACCCATAAATTTGAAGTTTGTGCATGAAATAGAACGTTCCCTGAGGATTTCAACTTTAACTCGTGTTGATTTTCCCTTCAGCCTTTTTTCTCTTGGCCTGCATCTCAGCTAACACAAGTGGTAACTGCATTTCATGTTTCTCATCGTTTTTAATTGTGTTTTCAGATGAAAGGAAGCCTTGTCCACTGTGTCCTGAGGAGAAATTCAAAGCTTGCTATAGCCACAAACTCCATCGTCACTTGCAGAATTTGCACTGGAAGGTTTCTGTTGAATTTGAAGGTAATGGCAATTGGGTTTGAATAGTAAATACTAGAAGAAATTGTGGGTATTTTCTGTGTTTCATCTTTCAAAATTCCTCTTGACCTGAGCATTTTGTTATCAGCTCTGAATTAGAACCATATTTTGACAGAATGAATTTTGAGGTGGGATGTAAAATGTAAATGTGAAAGAACTCTATTCTTCTCCAGCCAGAATGGTGACAATTGTGCATTTTCTCTTTAGAAAAACACCAATAATTGCATGGCACGAAAATTACCATAAAATTTTTAAAAAGTGCACAATGAAAACTACTTCAATATAAGTTTTAATTATATATTGATAATAATCAGACACACATGGGTGATCGGTTTTGGTGGATCATAAAGATTCCATGGGTTCTGATAAACATTTGAAGTCTTTATGTAGTATCAGTACTTAGTAGCTTTAATTGTTTTTCAATAAACTCTGTGATCTGCTTGTAAGACACATTAAAATCCCTGCAAGAAGTTTAGGAAGGAAAACAAAGTGAGTAGTGTGTGTTTTTTAAAAATCCATGTGTATGGGTTTGTGGGAAATAAAGTGACTATTTAGAGGATGGGAAGATAAAGTTGAAATATAAATTTTCCAATTGGAGTATCAGGTATCTCATTTTGGTTTTCTTTAACTGTGCTACATATGTTTGTAGATAGAATCTACACGCCAGTCTTTTAGACAGGTAACAATATTTTTGTGAAAGACTCACAGGTACTTTTGAACTGGAGACTTGGAGTAGCTTTGTAAGGTGCTCAGAGACTTATTTTAATAAACTTTAAATTCTTTGCATTTTAAAGTTTAATGTATAATTAGCTGATAAATTTCCCTGTGCAGAGGGGGGATGTTCCAGATAATTGGTGATGTTCTCTTCTTGCTGTCTGGTGAAATCTGAAGTGAGAGCATGTGGTGCAGGCCACAGACATGCTGTTCATTTACTGTTTTGGGATGGCATTTGTTTTCCAGGGTACAGAATGTGCATCTGTCACTTACCCTGTCGGCCAGTAAAACCCAACCTTGCTGGAGACCAGGTAAAAATGCTGAATCCCAGAAATTCTTGTGACTGTACAAAGTAGGGGAATTGGGTGACTGAGGGGAGCTTTTGAGATCTGCTTAGTCTCCAAATACATCTTGCTGCTCTGTGAGTGATGCCAAAAGCTTTTTGGTCCAGGATGTGTGATAGAACCCTTGGGTAGCTGCATGGGGTTGTACCTCTCTCATT
Source organism: Camarhynchus parvulus (assembly GCF_901933205.1). NCBI lineage: Eukaryota > Metazoa > Chordata > Aves > Passeriformes > Thraupidae > Camarhynchus > Camarhynchus parvulus. The sequence goes on along the minus strand of NC_044578.1, from coordinate 23,824,282 downwards.
TTGGGGGGCAGCTGCCTAGCCCAGCTCTGGCTGTAGATTCCAGATATTTTGTGTGCTCTAGAGGTAACAGATGACTTCTCATATGCCTGTGTTCAGTTCTACTTGAAGCGTGTTTTATGTATTCTGGAACTACACAAAAGGCTCTATTTTACAGACATTGTCCAAGATGGGAGCTCATTACCACTGCATCATCTGCTCAGCAACAATAGTACGAAGAACTGACATGATTGGTCACATCAATCGTCACGTGAATAAAGGAGAGACTGAGTTCAGGTTTAGCACAGGTGAGCTCTGACTGACAGGAAACATTCAGTCTTTTTCTGTCATATACCACCTGCAGTAACACAGGAAAAATTCAGAAACAGAGTTAGCCTTTCTAATGAAAAATCTGCCCTTAAAATTTCAGAACTTTTGTTTCATCAGAGTTGTGGTTCAGTCTTGCATTGACCAGTTCCTGTGTTCTTATTGAGATAACTAGTACTCCCCTCACCCTTAATTTTGTAAGGACCAGCTTGTGTGTCTCCAAAAGAGTGAGGGACATGGCATCCACAGGGAAAAAAAAAAGTCTGGAGTAAATCTTTCTGCAATGAGAAATCCTTAGCTTTTTATCCAGACTGAACCAGCCTGGGTTCCCAAAATAAGGTGATGTTTTTTCAGTCTCAGAAAGTCATGATAGAGGTGTCAGTAGTTCTTTTAGTAAATTGCAATCCTACCTGACTTTGTTCAGAAAGAGACTTTGGTTTCTAAACTTAAATAAACTAGGTTAAAGACATTTGAAATAATTGGAATGCCAGTAGTTTGATGCCTGGACATCAGTTTTGCATGTCTGAAAAGCGATAGTAGTACCACATTCCATATCTCTATAGATTTTGTGCTGTGAAATACATTGATCTCTGTGTGCTTCCCTTCAGAGCTGTGAGTAAAGAATGGCCCATTTAGCATTTTTTAACAAAATGCATGAGGCAGTTTTTCCTCATAGAGGGAGGAGAAATCCAGAGGTTTTGTGATCTGTAGGCACTGGGCAGCTCTTGGGGCCCCTGAAGGTGGAACAGATCCACCATGTGTGTGTTTGAAATCCCTGAGAGGCAGGGTCATTTCCAGTTGGTACAAATTTTTCTTGCTTGTTCCTAGGTACATTTTAGACTGTGGATGAATTGCTCAGAGGAATGGCAGCCTGTGTTTACAGTTGTCAGATCTGAAAGCTTGTTTTGCCACAGGCTGTCTGCACAGAGCTCTGGTGCTGGAATTGTCCATGTGCCTGTGCTGTTTCTGCACATTTTGTGTGGCTGTTCAATAACTTAAAACAGATCAAGGATTTTTGCAGTTCATTGAGACATATTCAGGACTTTGTTAACAGGTTTTAATTAATTAGCAATGTATTATGTTTAAACATGCAAAACAAATGAGCTAAGTCTCAGGCTCAGGGGCTGGCTTTCTTAAACTGGAGTGGATACATAAGAGCCCAGCTGAGAAGTAAATCTGATGTTTTATTAGAAGAAAATTGTGGTAGAGCATGATCCTTATTTGCCACTTTTGAGATTAGAAGATAAATTGTTGCCTGCTTCTCCCCTCATCCTTGTGAAGTGGTCCGTGTGCTGGTTGGGTTGCAGCATAACCCAGAGTTCTTGCTTAACAGGAGCAGTTTGTAGTGTAATTTACCAACTGTGTTAATTTCAGTTCTCACCAATTCTTTCCTTCTGCCTCAATTCCTTGTTTCAGTTCATGCTCCTAAGTCATCTTACAAAGTGGTGAAGGAGTCAGCCACAGATGTGCAGGTTCTTCCCAACCACTCCACACCCCAGAAAACAGATTCCTATTTTAATCCTAAAATGAAACTCAACAGGTGAGAGAGCAGGGAGTGGGAGGATGCATCTGAGGGGGGGAGTTTGTAGTGAAAAATCTGTGTTTTGAAAAGCAACCTGTGAAACCTCGGTTCAGAGGGCAGGAGAAAGGAGTTTCTCATCAGAAAACTCTTCTTGACAAATAATATTTATACCCAAAACCACTATATGTGAAATAGTGTCATTTCTGAAGTAATTAAGCATTTTCCTGTAATTAGTAGATCTTACTTTAAGAATACTCTGCTGTAGAATTCAACTTTTCAGCATAGCTGAGGTTTTTATTTACAGTTCTTCCCTGTAAAAAGTGGAGTTTAGTTTAGATAGTCCACTGTTAGTTTAAAGGGAGATAAATAATGAGAAGGAAATAAAACTGTTCTGTCAATTTACAGACTGTGGCCATTTTTGTCTTCCAGGCAGTTGATATTCTGTGCACTGGCCGTGCTTGCTGGGGAGCGCAAACCCATTGAATGTTTGGATGCTTTTGGTGCCACTGGTAAAGTCCATTTCTTTAATATTTTGCTTAATATCCAAAAGGAGGAAGCAGCAGAAATTCGTAACTGACGTCACATGCTCAGAAATAATGTGAGATATGTAATAATTCTCTTCCTTAGGCAGAGTCCTGAGCTTCCATACAAAAAGACAGCTGTCAAAAGCTGTGTATTAAGGCTTTTAAAAAGGTTGTAAATAATATTAAAGTTCAGTGGTCTTGTTAAAATCAGTTGTTTTACTGTCCTTACATTCTGTTTTTCCACAGGAATCATGGGATTGCAGTGGGCAAAGCACCTCAGAAGTTCTGTGAAAGTTACAATTAATGATTGTAATGAAAATTCTGTGACAATGATTAAGGAAAATTGTCATTTAAACAAAATGAAGGTGAAACTGAACAGTAGGGAGGAAGACAATGGTGAAACTGTGGGAAATGGAGAAGAAAACAGTGACACCATTGAGGTGACCAAAATGGATGCCAATGTTGTCATGCATTTGAGATCATTTGATTTTATGTAAGTGTTGAATGTTTCTGTCAATTTTCTGGTTTGGTAATGACACACCCCACCCCACTTCCCAGTATGTCATTATTTGGAGAAATTGGAATGATAAAAGAATCAACCAGCAGTCACTTGAAATGTAGTTTTGTCCCAGAAATGGTGTGGGGACAGAACTTTAATCTTAAATGTTTTAGAAAGTGCTGGAAAAATATTAGTTTTTATGGCATTCAGAATGGGTTACAAATATGCATGAAAATTTTAACGCAGGCCGGGTTTTTTTATAACTTCATTGTCTGTTTGCTGAATGGAAATACCAAATAAGTTTGGGTTTTTTTAAAAACTTGTTTTTAGTTTAAAATGCTGTTTGTTGCCTCTCTTGTTTTTATCTATTTTGCAGCATATTAACTTTGAATTAAAGCAGGCTGATTCTTCCAGGTTGGGTGTATAGATGCATGCATTCAAACCCATTCAAACAGATATCAAAAATAAGTGGTGGGATTTTTTTGTGTTATTAATGACTTAACATTCAGATCTAAGCATTGCTGGAAGTTTTAGTCCTGTTCTTTCTGTTTTAAATGTGATCATAGGTGAAGGTTATAAAACAGTGTTTTCCTCAGTGTAAAGCCAGACTCTGGACCATTTATAGACACTGAGTGGTACATCCTTTCTTTTCAGCCATTTGGACCCCTTTGGAACTTCTGTGAATTACCTGGACTCTGCCTTTAGAAATGTGAGAAACCTTGGGATTGTGTCACTGACATCCACAGACATCAGCTCCCTCTATGCCAAGGCTCAGCACGTGGCCCTGCGTCACTACGGCTGCAATATTGTCAGAACAGAGTACTACAAGGAGCTGGCAGCCAGGGCTGTGATTGCTACTGTCACCAGGTACTGCTAAACCATTTCCAATTAGGCTAAAAAGTTATTAGGTAATTATTCAAAATAATTTGTGACTGGGCAAGGCGAAAATGCATCAGTAGGGTGGGGCGGTGGGATGGTAATGTGAAAAAAAAATACCCAGACTTGCAAACTCTTCTATTTCTCTATCAATTTTGCCATTCTAGAGCTCCATAGGACTTCCTAAATAAAAAATAAACTGCTGGAATGGCTTCTAGCTAAGCCTTTCAGTTGTACTTGCTTCAGTGGAACCTGGTGTTCACTGCAGACCCTCATACTTGAGGTTAAAAAGATGGATGTGGTTACTAACTTGTGAAATCAGTTATTTGCATATAGATACCCTAACTAAACTCAGTCTGTTAAATAAATGAAGACCTAAAACCTAATTGGAGAAAAAAGGTTACAGGCAAGAGGAGGGGACAGCTGCTTGGGAAAGATGAGGAGGAAGTGAAATCACCAGAGGTTTTGAGAATGCCAGAGCACAAATGCTGAGCTGAACGTGTTCAGATTTCCCTTGTCCTCTCCCTGCTCATGTGATGATGCAGGAAGCTGTGATAAAAGTAGTAAAATTAGATTTGCTTGGCCTGCCAGGAAGGCCACAAAATGAGGCACTTCAGAAAGAACACTTCCTCCTGCTCTCTCAACTCTCCAGTACCCCTCTCTAGGAAGTGGACGAGCTCAAGAAGCGTGCAGCAGGTTCAGGTGTCCATGGCAGTGTTTGCCTGCAGACTTCAGTACAATTTGGGTTTTGTGTGTGTTTCTGCCCCCAGAGCTGCAGCTCGCTGTAACAAAGGCATTGAAGTGCTGCTGGCAGTAGCTCTGGAACACTTTGTTCTGGTGGTGGTCAGAGTTTTACGGGGCCCAACCCCTGCAGATGATTCAGCAAAGAAGGTCCGATACCTCATCCACTGCCAGTGGTGTGAAGAGAGGGTTTTCCAGAAAGAGGGCAATATGGTGGAAGGTAAGTGGCTTTTCTTTTGCAGTTTGTATCTCTGTTCTGTGCCTTGTTTATATTTACATCCCATTAGTAGCAATTCCCTTGTATGTAACAATGTGTGAGGTGGAGAGGGCGCTGTGCTTCATGGCCATGGGCTGGATTGGTTGTCTGCATGGATTTTCCTGTAAATGGACTGGATTTGTGGCACAAATTGCTCAGGTTGTGGCTGCCCCATCCCTGGAGGTGTCCAAGGCCAGGTTGGACAGGGCTTGGAGCAGCCTGGGCTAGTGGAAGGTGTCCCTGCCCATGGCGAGGGGTGGCACTGGATGGGCTGTAAGGTTCCTTCCAGCCCAAACCATTCTGAGATTTGTTCTACACAGGACATCCTCCCAGCCTGCTCTAGCTGCTGGAGCTGCCAGGATTCCTGGTATGTCCATGGATCTGCCACTTCAGGAAAAGCCCTAGGCTAGGGATAGCCTTTGATACTATTGGGTTCCTTCAGATGGCAGCAGCTGGATAGCTTTTGGTGTCAGATTGCTTTTCTGCTGCATTTCAGTTCCTTAAAATGCAGTGGACCAAGCAGTGTGGTTTTCCCCTGCTGTTGTTAATGGACTGTCCCCACACACAGGTTAGCAAAGACAGGAGACAAAAATTGCACTTGATTACCGATCAAGTCATCAATCACTAAATCCCACCATGAGCTGCTTGGCAGAAGTGAAAATAGTGTCACAGTTCTGCTGCTGCCCTTCCAAATACCTCACTGAAGTGAGCTCCCACTGCATCTGTCTCTGCAGTAACACAGGCATGGCTGGCTATTGCCAAACAATTTACATGCTGTTTTTCTGCTGCAGAAAACCCTTACCAGCAGCTGCCCTGTGACTGCCATGGCAGCATGCCTGGGAAGACAGCAGTGCTTCTTGGTCCTCTCTGGTAAGTTCCCATCACAGGACACATTTGGAGAGTCACTCTGGTCCAGGAGCTCTGAAGCTCAGCTGTTCATGCCATAACAATTTTTATTTCAGCACTACAAAAGGAGGTACAGCAATCAGCAGGAGCTCAGGAAACAGAGTGTGGATTTGAATTTAGTGGGGTACTCAGTTTTTACTTTTGTTCAAACCAGTTAATAAATAGTAACACATTTTAAATTTCACATTCAGTGCACTTATGGAATACGTCCTGCACAAGAGAACCTGCCTATGTGTTCCTCTGTCTGTCTGCCAGAATAATTCCTGTTACTCTAAACTTGTGGAGAATTTATTAAATAAATCATTACATGTGCTGATGGTAATAAATACTATATTGCTTGTTAATTAATATTTGTAGAAACAAGAATAAATCTTTTAAAGTCTTTAGGCTATTTCAGATCAGTATTAAAAATGGTTTGCAACTGACAGTACCTTTCTTGTGGCGGTTGAATGACTTTCTCTACATCTTAGGGCAGAAATAAAATGACTGGGTTTGAGATCTTGATTTTTTTTTTTAAACAAGACCACTGTTGTTGTCATTGCAAAAAATTGAATTCAGTATAACATAATTGTTAATCAGTTTGGGCAGTGAATTTTGGAGCAGCTTCCATTAAGAAGCCTTAACTTTTGACTTCTCTTGTTTTTCATAGGTCAGGAGCTCTCTTTAACACTGGATTCCTCAGGAGGATGCTCCTGGAGGCTGTGCAGTATGGCTTGGATGAAGCTCAGCCACTTCTGAAAACATTAGTTTGTGAATCAGAGTGCACAACTCCCAAACATTTTTCTATCCACAGTCCTGGTGACGAGAACAAACAAGGTAGGAAAAGGGACAGCCTGTTCACAGAAAGGATTGGCTTTGTGGTGATTCTTAGAGATGCTGATCTGTGATAAGTTACTTAACAGCAATGTATCCGTAGAGTTGAATGCATTATTGAATAATTGAATTATTTCATCCTGTGTAATTAAAGTATTTTGCCACTTTACAGTAGAATTAATTTTGCCTTCTAATTGTATTTTAGAAGAGTGTGGCGTATACATTAGAACACCAAATACTTCTGCAGAACCCTACTTAGTACATGGTAAGTGGAGCATTTTGGTGTAGCTTTTATATTTAACAGTATTGCACTCTGGAGTTTTTTCCCCACCCAGTACTGATTTGATTTTATCTTTATCCAGAATCATATTTATTGGTAAAAGCAGAATGCCAGATACTCTATGAAGGACACTTTAATTTACATGTTACTACTGAAAATGGCCTGTTGATTAAATTCAGGCCCGATTTTACCTCTGCGCACACCAGCTTAGAAAAGCAGGCACACAGCTGAAGTTGCTGCATGGCTTTGTTTTTGTGTGTGCTGCCTGAGGCTTTGCTGGTGTTTCTGTGAGTGCTGAGTGGTTTCTGTGGCCTTGTTGTGGTGCAGGCAAGAGGAAAAGCGAGGAGGTGCTGCGCGGCACGGCGAAGCGGCAGCGGGCCGAGCACAGCGCCGAGCACCCCCCGTTCTACTACAACATCCACCGGCACAGCATCAAGGGCATGAACATGCCAAAGTAAGTGTGGCTTCACCTTCCAGCCCGGTCTGACACTGACACACAGCTTGTTCTGTGTCAGCCCTGGCAGCACCACATCCGTTCTAAATGCAGGGCTTTGGTTTTGCTGCCTTTCTTCCCAGGTTAAATAAGTTCCTGAACTATCTGTCAGAGGCCGGATACCGCGTGAGCCGAACCCACTTCGACCCCATGGGAGTCCGCACCAACGCGCCCCTGGCGCAGTTCAAGACTATTCTCATGAAGTACAGCACTCCCACCTATGTGGGGGCACAGGCAGAGGGCCCTGTGCATCTCCCTGGAGAGGTCCAGGTGGGAGAAGAGGTTCCAGCTGCTGCAGTGATCAAGGTGGAGGAGGCCAACTTCACGGAAGATGATAAATCTGGGGCCGCCGTGTTCACAGAGTCCTACCCCACTCACTGTGCTGCTGAATAATGCGGATGGCTTTGTTCATCAGGATGTTACAGATTTCTAGCACACCCTGTTCCAGTAAACCACTCCTTCCTCCCAAGCTGGAGTTTGACCGTTTTGAGCTGCCTGTTGTACTTGGGAGGGACAGTTTAGACTTAGATAACAGAACTTAGCCCTGATCCCAGCACGGCTGTGGTCACAGAGCCAGCACTGTGGGAAGGCTGTGGAGTTACCTGCTTTTATGCTCACCTCCTTTTCACACTGAGGCATGGAGGCTACTTCCCAGTCTGTCCAAGCCTTACTGCCAGCACAGCATCCAGGAGGTGGGACAGGACCAACAGTGTTCAGCATTTTGGAATATGACATTCTTGTGAAACAGCCCGTTCCTAAAATGCATCATTCCTAAAACCTGGCTAGCTATGATCCAGAGAGAGGGCATGTTAAGGTAACAAAATAGCACAGGATAAAATGCCCTTTGAGTTAAAGCCAGGCAGTCCTGCCTGGCTGCAGCTGTAGCTCCAGGCTGCACATGTAACTCTGCATTCAGGTCAGTTTCCAGGGTTCTGCCTCCAGGCAGGAGCTGATCCCAGGAGAACAGGAAGGAGCGGTGACATGGCTGCTAGCGAACTTCAGTTTGTACCCAAATCGTAGTGAATTGTGTAGTCACTCTAGGTAGTTGTCTGCTCAGAGCTTACAGTGGTTGTGTGCTGCAGAAAGGTACAGGGACAAGGGACCACAGTGGACCTTCAGGTGGTTTGTGGTGAGTTGTCAGTAGTAACTGAGCTAAGATCTCTTCTGTGAAGGAGCAAAGCTGCCAGGTGTTGGCAGTTCTGGTTTCCTTAAATACATGGCAGCATTCCAGCCAAACGAGCTTGCCTTTGTCCTTTCTTTCCCCCACACTTAGTTCTGGTATCTCTGTGTATTCCACTTGAACAGCTGTCAGCAGTAGTTGCCATTTCTCCGAGTCTGGTGTTCAGCCTGGCCCCCAGTGTTAGGCTTATCTAAGAGCAGAATATGAGGGGTTATTATCCTTACCCATCTCTGAAATTTTACAATAGAAGTAACAGGACTAATCTACTCCTGATGATGCAAAACATCCTATGCTCCTGTCAGGCCAAACAGAAGTTGCTGCCTCTTCTACTCTCTTCAATTCCAGATTGCTTTGGTGGAGTGTTATTCTCTTCTCTAATTTCAAAAAGGAAGAACCCACAGAAGGGTTCTTGAATCAGTGATATAGCAATGTTTTCTTCAAAAATGCAGTGCTTACAGTTCTTTTCCAAAGATCACCTGGAAGCTTAATGGAAGGAGAGAATTTTATGTTCCCTAGTGGCATTTTTGAGTTTTTAAGTGGATAGAGTGTTGGCAGATGTTGCTTGCAGGTAACAAACACATTTCAGTGTTAGTAGGATAAAAGCAGTCCTAAAGTCAGTTACCTGGGGCAAAGGATTGTTCTGATTACAGTAAATTAGGCTAAAAAGAAAGTTTAACTGAAGGCCCTTGTGGGAAATACTTTTTATTACTCTTGCAGCTCCTTTTAAGGAGCCAAAGGTATTGAATACCTTTTCCAAGCCAATGCAACTATTCCCAGGTGTTTGAAGGGCAGAAAAAGTGAAACTCAGACTTGTCTCTACAATCTAGGCTCTTTTCCTCTGCCAGACAGGCAGAAGCTGTTGTAATCTGTCAGGGACCACCAGCTGAATGAGTGTTTGTAGCTCAGGCCTCTGGGAATTACTTTTCCTATCCAGCAGTTGTCTCTGCTGTTTACCAGGTAGGGTCAGTCCTGCCCTAATCGGCTGCCAGAACATTACTGCAGGTTTGAGTCTGGAGCTTGGGACATCTTTTCCTCTTTGCATGGATCCACATGGCCAGGAAGCTTTCTGGGAGTTGAAGCTGTTCAGAGGCTTCAATTTGGGTAACCAGTGGTGGCCCAGGGAGCAGCAGGATTTCTTTAGTCAGGGACTGTTCATTTTCAATGCATCTCAAGAAACCCTACACTGGGCATACTCAAGCATTGCTTCTTAACTCAAGGTGCATCCTCTGGTTAAAAGTTGTGGTGAATGTAGAGAGAAAACAAGGAAAGGAACAAAATTTGATCTCTCTAAACAATGGACCTCAGCTGAAGACGTTCATTACAGTTGCTCTCTGCTGCCCTTGACTGAAGCTGCCTAATAGTTAAATGCACCCAAAGTTGCTGGGCTTAACCTAAGTGCTGTGAAAATCCTTCATCCCCTTCCTCAGGCTGCAGGATCTGGTTGGAACAGCATCACCTGTGACAGGTCAGTGGAAGAGCTGATACCTTCTGTGTGCCCCTTTTTCTCACTCGAGGCTCAGGAGCTGAGCTGCTCTCAGGGGACTGTAACAGCCACCACTGGTGGAGCTGAGCTGCACCTGCACAGCCCCAGGCGTGGCAGCATGAACAAAAACACTGCCCAAATGGGGTCCTTCATCAACCAGAAGAGGAAGCAGCACTGCAATTCCCAACAGGTTGTTGATAACATTTTTGCTTTTATTGTCAATTTGAGCATTTCAGTGGGACTTTAGTTGGATAGGAGATACTTTAGTTGGATATTAGGCTTACCCGTACGTAACACACATTATGTACTTACAAAAGAACATGGCTTTAAAAGGGGGAAGAATAATGGCATTTTGAAAATAAAATAGTTTATAGCACTAAAGAGTCACAGTGCAATCAATGGTTTAATCAAACAACTACATTATATATATAATATTTAAAGAACATAAATATTCAGGAAATTCACTACAACATGAAAATAAAAGCTTCACGTTCTCTCACGCTTTTTAAAAGAACTGGAGACAAAGTGACAGCTCCTAGACAGACTGCTCAGCTTCACAACACCTCTCTTGCTTAAGGGACTGTCCCTCCCCTCAGCTCCCCCCAGGAGGAATGCTGGCACTAATCTAGAAGTTCTCCCCAGTAACTTTAAAGCATTTAGCACAGCCACTCCCCCACCCCCCATTATATTCCGTGGACATGCACTACAGTCTATACAGCAACGCTTCACAAAGTCAGCAAAAACAGGTCCCTAATAGCTGCCCCTCTGTGCTCTGGGGCCTGAACTCTTCCATTTCATGTCACAAAAGCCCAAGGCTCTCCAGTCAGAGAAAATAATTAAGTTACTCAAAGAAGCCTGTGCAGTTTCCACAGCGGAATAAAGCCGATCTGAACAGCAGCCAGCAGGGACACTATTTACAAGTGCTAGGAAAGCCCAGAGCCAGGGAAGGGCAAGTCCTTCCCAGGAGAATCCCCGAGCAGCAGAATACTTTTGTATCACATGCCAAAGCCAATGGGAGTCCAGGCAGGACAGAGGAGTGTAAACCACACCATGTGGAGTAAAGCCTGGTGCTTCCCATCTACCACCAACTCTTTTTGCTTCGAGCCTCAGGCGCAAACAGGGGAGGGTTCATCAGCAAGTCTTAGAGCAAAGGGAGCCTCGTGGTGACAGCTTCCCTTCAGACAGGACATGAAACAGGTCAGGCTGCCCCCTGAGAGCCACAGCAAGGTCCAGAACCAGGGTACAGGGGCTGTACATGCAAATGACCAGCAGCTACCGGGCCTTACAGCACAGCCCCCTGCCATGTTGGGAAACTTGAGCCTAAAAGTAAGACACTAAATGGTAAACTTTGTCAAGTACTGAAATTGTCTTCCAAAGTGCTAAGCCATGTTTGTTAAAGCTATGGCAAAATAACAAAAGTAGAATCTTGGAGCAGCTTAAAATTGAAGTCTTCCCTACTCACAATGACACTGGGGAAGGTCCCTGCTGGGGTGGCACAATTCCCCAAAGCAAAGTATTTTGATGGCCATGTGCTGGAATTTGGGGAATTTGCTTCAACAAAAAAGTTTTCTGGACCGTTCTTTACAGCAAATTCACAACAGAGATCCTACTCTGGGGAACAGAGCAGGGCTATGAAACATCCAGATTTCATTCAGTTCAGCTGTGAAGACAGGGCAACATTGCAGGAGGGGCCAGGCAGGAATCAAGACTGGCATGTCCTGCATGGGGAAGAGTTATGGGTTTGGAAATAGCCATTAAAAACAAAACCAAATCAATTTGATGAACCACTTTGCACTGAAGTATTAAATTAAGCCCAGTAAACAGCAAGGATTTGAAGTGTCAGTTTTCACACTGCAGCTCTCTTTGGAATCCTAGGATGGTTGGACTTGAAAGGAAACTTAAAACACCATCTCAGTCAAAGCCCCTGCCAGGGGCAGCAATACCTCTCACAAGAGGCAAAATTCACCTTTGTTCACAAGAAAATGTCTTAATGAACCTTTCCTAGGGAATCAGATTACCTCTAGCTGCAAGACTATCCCAAACCCATTCTCTGCCAATCAATTCTTCAGATGGATAACAATCACCAAATTCCAACATTTAACACATTCCTTGGCATATGCTACTATTGAACAGACTTCCTTAGCCACCCAACACTCCACACTTCACAGAGGCTACTATAACTGTGTCTGATAGAGCAGAAATCCAGATTTACCTGGACAAAACGAAGCCATTCCAAACTGGAACACTGGATCAGATATCATGCATTAGGAACAAAAAAGCATCTCAAACACTGCAATGCACTGGAGGTCATTTCGTCTCCTAGGGAAAAATCAAAAACCCAACCCAAAGACTAAATTAAATACAGCCCAGAATACTGTCTAGTCATATTACTGAGTATAGTTAGAGTGCCTGAAGGCACCACGTGTGTTGTCCATGAAGATACTGGTGGTGCCTTATTTTAATATTAAAGAAGTTGTAGCTATAAAAAGAGTTAGTTCCATCCCAGTTTCCCAGCACTTATTTGTGCTCCTTGGTGGGGGCATAGTACAGTTCCATGGGTTTGTTCACTTTCCAGTACTTCTCACTGACCAGTTCCAGGGAAAAGGACCCATTTAGCACCTAGAAGAGAACAGCAAAACAAGAATAAATTAGGTAATCTGGTGTTGTGCTGTGAAACAGGCTACTTAAATCAATGCTTAAATGTATTGACTTGAAGGAGTCACCAGTAATGTGGCACAAGTTGTGGGGGGATAGAATGTAAGAAAATAAAGATAGTGCAGAAGGTAATCTCACCCCTGAGGAGTTGCAGCTGCACTAATTACCAAAGATTAGGAACAGGTCTGCCCTTCACAGGCTACAGCTGTGTCCAATAAGGATGGGTGCTATAAAAGAGTCAGTTAGCTGGGTGAGAAGGGAGTTGTTGGAGTTTGTTGGCTGTGCTGTGAGGAAGAAGGATTTAGTGCTGCAAGGAGCTGCCTGTGAAAAATCACTGAGAAGGTATGGGAGCTTCACAATAAGATGACAACAAGTTACAAGCTAAAAAACACAAAGATTCTCAAGTGCATAAGCCGTGGTTGGTGCCACTGCTGCATTTTCACCAATTAATTTCTATGTCTCCTTTTCTACCAACCAAGTTTTTCCCAAAAAGCAATTGCTGTGCTGCTCCATAAGCTGGTGCCATGAATTTCCCCTGAGCCCAGCAGTGTGTTTTGAGCAGGGGTGCAGCAGGGCTTGGTGCTTACAGTGAACTGGCCGGCGGCGGTGGCGATGTAGATGGTGTACTGCTTCTCACTGGCCGTGTCCAGGTTCATCTGGTTGGACTCTCCTTTGCTCCTCAGCTCCTCCAAGGCCAGCCTCACTGCCAGGTACTTGGACAGGTGATCAACCGTGGCATTGCCCGAGGTCTTGATGTACCTGTGACAGCAGCCAAGCAGAATTTCCACGGATCGTCAATAATGACTGAGCAGCAGCTGTGGGAAAAGCCATCTGGAACGCCCCAAATATTAAAGGTCAGCTGTGAAAAGGCCTTTAGAGACAATTCCCAGCTGAAGATTTGCATAGATTTACACACATCACAGAGAGATGTCTCATCAGCAGTCAAAGCCAAGAAAAGACCTGAGGAAACACCATAAAACTACTCTCTGCTGTGAGCCAAAACTTGCAATCTGTACTTGGACTGGATTATGAACAAAAAAAGTCAGGAAAAGCTGCCAGCCTGCAAATCCTGCTGACACAAAGCTGCTCTGGAAACTGCTGACACTTATACAAGGTTTGTTTATTCCCAAAGAATCTTAGAGCAAATAGAAAGAGGCTGATATAACACAATCATCCCACTACTGAACTGCAATGCTAGAAAACCTTAAAAACATCTTTATTTGTGATCAAAGGCTTAAAACAGCTTGTGACTGTATTTTTTATAAAAGTTGAGCAGTACCATCTAGCTGACTTGGAACAGAAAGAAGGGGAGAGTGCTTATTTGCATCTGGTCCTGGCACAGGGTGCCCAGAGAAGCTGTGGGTGCCTCTGGATCTCTGGAAGTATCCAAGGATGGGGCTTGGAGGAAGCTGGGATAGTGGAAGGTGTCCCTGCCCGTGGCAGGGGGTGGCACTGGATGGGCTTTAAGGTCCCTGCCACTTCATCCTGTGATACAGTTAAACAGGATGTGATATGACTGAAGTAAATTGATGTTCAGAAGCCCCAAGAAGTGATGGAAAACCAAATCACTAGGAAATTGCAGCAGAATTCCTGGAGATGGCAAGGGGCCACTGACCTTGTCTGTGCACTGTCATCGTTCTCCATGAGGGTGGGGTGAGGCCTGAACACCAGCTCGATCTCACTGGCCCCGTCCATCACGGGATCTATGGCCACAGTGGTGTTGTTGTTGTCCAGCTCCAGCCCAGAGTCATCTGAGGTTTTGGTTCTCTTGTTGCTGGGCCCAGCCTCCTGGTTGCTGTGTGTGGAGGCGTTGCTGCAGTGGGAGCTGTCGCCGTTGTCCTCGGCCCCGCTGCCATTCTCAATCTGCTGCTTCTTGCCCCGCTGCAACCTGGCCACAAACAGGCAGAGATACAGCCTGACCCATCCAGAATCCAGCCGGGTCACAACACACCTCCTGCCCAAGTGAGGCATGTGCACAGGCAAGCACTGAACATTTCAGAGCCATTTAAAGTTTAAAAACTTACTAATATTAATTCTTTAGTAGAGAAAGATACTCACAGACAGAACTATTCATTTTTTTATGTCCCTTAAACACCTTTTAGCTATGTTTTAAGACTGTTTTAACTTCACACAGTTGTTTTTCAGGCAGTTGCAGACCATTATTTTCATGCAAGCATGGATTAGAGTTATTACACATTATTAGAATTAACACATCCACATGTGATTAGAATTATTAAATCACACCATGCTTTATCATGCAAACTTTGGGGCCTCTCTCCCAGCTGGCTCTCTTAGGTTTAAATGCACATCTGGAATTTCACCATGGTGTAAACACCACATATTCCAGCCTGTGAATTAAGTCACAACTAAGCCCCAAGTCCTGGTATTCTGTGCATTTACTGGCATGTAAGGGCAGCGTTTTGGTACAGGATTCATGGTGTTATGATTTCTTATCTAAGACATGACAGCCATAATTGGGTAAAGCTAAGCTGAAGTTTCTGTCAGGCTGCCACAGAAGTCACAGGGAGTGATACAGAGATTTCTGATAGTAGACAAAAGGTTAAAAATCCTTTTGCCAAAGGTTAAAAACTCTTTTGGCAGATATCAGAGGAGAAGAGAAAATTCTCAAGCTCCACAGGGCATGAGGACAGGCATTGTATTTTTAGCCTAAAGACAAACAAGGTGATTATATACCTGTTCATAGCCTGAATCTTTAATCCCTCCTCGATGCTGTGACTCAGGGCTTGCTGGTTGTTGTGCTTGCTGATCCTGGCCAGCACCCTCTCCTGGTGAGCCTCGTACTCATCCCGGCTCGGGTAAATCTTACTGATGAGAGCGTCAAAATTGGGGTCTGGCCGCAGGGATCTTTTGGAAACGAGCTTTTTGCGACATGTGGGACATTCTTTATTCCTGGACATGTGCAGGAAGGAAGCAAACAATGCTTAACTCTCCAGCAGTAACAAAACTCTGCCCTGTTGCTTCCATTCTTGGTCAAGGTGCTCGCTAAGATTCAGTATTTACAGTAAATCTGGAAAGGGGCTTCTGTCTCTTGACACATTAGGTAGTTACAGATATTTAAACAAAGATCCCAAACAGATCTCTCCCTGCTGCTCTTTTATTTTAAAGTATGTTTGAGCAAACTATTTAGACTGAAGAGATCAGAAGTCCCAAGTTCCCTTCTCTTCATTTTCTGGATGAATTTTTACCTAGAAAAAATGGATGTCTAATGGAAATTATACAGAGGCATAGTCTTAGGAGGAAATCCTTCCCTGTGAGGGTGGGCAGGCCCTGGCACAGGGTGCCCAGAGAAGCTGTGGCTGCTCCTGGATCCCTGGCAGTGTCCAAGGCCCAGCTGGATAGGGCTTGGAGCAACCTGGGACAGTGGAAGGTGTCCCTGACCATGGCAGGGGTGGCACTGGATGGGTTTTAAGGTTCCTTCCAAGACAAACTATCCTGGGATTCTATGATTCCATGATTTCTAACATTCACAGGATGTGTAATTTGAAACAGCTGAAGGCCACATAATTTGAAATGTATTATTAGGAAAAGAAAGAATAAGGGAAATGAACCCCATTTTTGTCAGTAATGTGTATTTTTGTTTCACTGTTACTGGATCTAAGGGACAAAAAGAATATAAAAAAGGACTTCAACTCCTTGCAAGACACAGAATTATGAAATGATTTTTCATGAGGAAGCAATTTGACCCGTCTTCCAGAGATGGCTGAACATGGAAAAACAGGATTTGAAAAGTGTGCTGCACATTCAGAAACTCCCAGTGCACAGTGACTGTCCCACATCAACCTCACCAAGGACACTTCCACCTCAAGTGCAATGGACTGTCCGAGCCTTCTTTCCTCCACAGTGTTCATCTCTGCTCCTGGCAGCATCCCCTTCTTGTCCTCTGGCAGTGTCCCATCCCTCTTCCCAGCAGTGTCCCATCCTTGGCAGTGTCCCCTCCCTGTGCCTTGGCAGTGTCCCATTCCCATGCCCTGGCAGCGTCATCCCCACCGCATCCTGGCAGTGACCCCTCCCTGGCACTGTCCTCTCCCTGTTCATTGGCAGTGTCCCATTCCCATGGCCTGGCAGTGTCCCTGGCAGTGTCCCTCCCCCATGGCCTGGCAGTGCCCCTGGCAGCGCTCACGTACCCGCTCCTGAGGGCAGTGATGATGCAGTCGGCGCAGAAGCGATGCAGACACTCCTTGGTGGTCATGGTGTTCTTGAGCATGTCCAGGCAGATGGGACACATGAGCTCACTGTGCAGGCTCCTGGGGGACACCACGATCTCCAGGCCATCTGTGATGGCTTCCTGGCAGCAAAGAAGGGAAAGGTTCTTTCCTGGGATTGAGTCCCTTCCTCATGGAGACAGCGTGTTTTACCCAAGGGAACACAGCAAAGAGACACGATACACAAACATATCAAGCACACAAAACCCCAGTGCTGCCAGCCCTGCAACACACAATAAACGTAAGGAGCTGCTGGAGAGGGTCCAGGGCAGGCCAGGAAGCTGATGAGGAGTCTGGAGCATCTCTGTGATGAGGAGAGACTGTGGGAGTTGGGCCTGGTCAGTCTGGAGGAGAGAGGACTGAGAGGGGAATCTCATCTATCTTATATATATATATATATATATGTCTCCAAGGGGTGCCAGAGAACAGTGCCAGACTGTTCAGGGCTGCCAGTGGGTCAAGCTCTGATGTTTGTGAGGATGTAAAGGATGAGGAGCAATGACCATTAACCAAAACACAACAAGCTCCACCTGAACACAAGAAAGAACTTCTTTCCTTGGAAGGTGCAGAGCCCTGGAACAGCTGCCCGGGGAGTGGAGTCCCCCTCTCTGGAGACATCCCAAACCCCCCTGGATGTGCCCCTGTGTCACCTGCTCTGGTGACCCTGCCTGGGCAGGGGGCTGGGCTGGGTGATCTCCAGAGGTGCCTCCCAAGCCCAGCAGTGCCACAGCTCTGTGATTACCTGGGGTGTTCTCTGCAGCTCGTACAGACTGAGCTCCCAGGTCTTGCTCAGAGGCTGCGTCCCGTTGGTCTGCACGGCCTGAGACATGGCTGGGGAAAGAAGGGACAGGGGCTGAGCACTCAGGGAACCAGTCCCCCCACGTACCAGGCTCTGCTGTGTCACACAAGGATAATCCCCTGCTTGTACCACTCAGGAGAACTGGGGGAGCTGCTCAGCCGTGAACACTTGGCAAAAACCAATTCAGTTGTTA
Organism: Camarhynchus parvulus; assembly: GCF_901933205.1. Classification (NCBI taxonomy): domain Eukaryota; kingdom Metazoa; phylum Chordata; class Aves; order Passeriformes; family Thraupidae; genus Camarhynchus; species Camarhynchus parvulus. The sequence goes on along the minus strand of NC_044578.1, from coordinate 23,806,536 downwards.
AACAAAAGTGACACAGAACTGAAGGCCAGAGAACATGGGCCAGAAATGCCACCTGATGCAGAAAATATTCCTCAAACATCCACTTCCAAACATGCACATGGGTCAAGCAGGGTCTGCTTCCTACACTGAGGGGAGGGACATAGTGAGACAGGACACAGCACACCAGCCAAATGTGCTCACTGGAGCACACCATGAGGGCTTTTCCTTCTACAAAACACATCCCATGGGCTTTCCCAGCAAAAGTTTGAAGGATACTTTCTCTTGAAAGATCAAGAGAAACCCAGTCACTGCATAATTTAAATAATAATAATAATAATAATTTTAAAAACCCACAGAAATTGCACAGCTCCTCCATCAAAATTTTACTATTATTGCCTGAGATGAGGCAGTATTACCACACAGAGTCACTGCAGATGTGGAAAAAGTCTGGTCAAAGTGATAGAAGAAAATTATGTTCCTAAACAGAAAATACTATTATGCTGGGAGAGAGGAGGCATTGCTTCCCATGACTCCAAAAATGCCTGCCTTGAGCAGGAAAACTTATCCCAGACAGTGGTATGTTTAAAAAAATAATTTTAACTATGTAAGTGGCAAGACTGCAGTTGCAGACCTTTTTTCTAGGTGGAAGAAGTAGAAGTGCTTTTATTCCTTCTTTAAATCTGGGTCTCCAGATCCTTCAATTCAGCAGCCAAATGTATTTTCTATTGGCATCTACCACATACATTATAATCTATTTTCCAACTCATAAAGTTCTCTATGAAAAGTCCCAAACTCTCTGGAGAACAAGGTTACTATATAAGCTTTAATTAATTGTAAAGGGAAAAGCAAGATAAGCTATGCAGAGTATTAGATCTACTTTCATCCAGGCATGGAAATCAGAGTTTTCTCACTTGGTATTTTCCTTCTTTTTGAGGAAGGAGGGGAAAAGAAGCCTGACATAAAATAGCCACATGCACTAGTATGTCTATTAATTAGAATCACAGAATCCTGGAATACTTTGGGTTTGAAGGAAGCTTTAAGACCATCCAGTTCCAACCCCTGCTATGGGCAGGGACACCTCCCACTATCCCAGGCTGCTCCAAGCCCTGTCCAACCTGGCCTCGGACATGCCCAGGGATGGGGCAGCCACAGCTTCTCTGGGTAATCTGTGCCACGGCCTCCCCACCCTCACAGGCAGAAATTTCTTCCCAATATCCCATCTAGCCCTGCCCTGTGGCAGACCAAACCTCTCTCTCTCAGAGGCACCAACAAGCAGTAGTTGTTTGGATTAAAACTGTGGCCAGAGGGCCATTCTTGTCAATCATTCAGAAAACCACCCTAATCAATATTATATGGACCCCTGCAACCCTTCAGACTGACTCAGTCTTCAGGCACAGCAAAAACCCTGAGCACAAACTCCATAATTACAGGGTACACACATCTGTCACTGTCAAAGCCAGAGATGATTGATAAATCAACGTATTACGCTTCAACAAACGTGAAGAAAACCAGTTGGGATTTAAAAATTTAAGAATATAAGCCTCGTTCCTGAAGCACTGGAAAAGAGGCAGTTACAGGAAAATATGAGTAAGGAACACCCTGTCTGGAAGGCCCTTGGATCTCCTGTCTGCTCACTGGCTGGGAATTCATGCTGGGATGTCCTTCTTCCAAATGTGCTTGCACAAAAAACTCCAGCAGACTCATATCCACACTTGTTACACACCATATCCACTTCACAACCTCTTACACTGAAATATACCTCATTATTTACTCCAACGTAGTCATGACTGAAGTAGTGTGGGCATTTGGATATCCCACTCCTGAAGCTGTCCAGTAAAAATAAAATCCAGCTGACAGCACTTAGAGCAGACCAGTCAGATCTGTGGGCAGCCAAAGGAGGAGCTCAGCACCACCATTTCTCTGCTCCTGCCCTTCCCAGGTTATTTTTCACAGGTTTCCACCCTCAGATCCACCAGTAACAGCTCCTTAGTCCTATTGCTGAAAATGTGTCAGGTCTGAATATGTAACATTTGTTGAGCTCTATACCAGCACTAACCTTGATGGTGGTCCTGCTTCAAACAGGGAGCAGGGGATGCCATCAGGGATCCCTCACAACCCTGGATTATGCTCCAAAATGCTTTGCAGGGCCTGTTTTAGCCCAGAGAAAGGCTAGAGAGCATCTGCAGTGTGGCTGTGTCAGCACACCTTGAGATCAGAGAAAGGCTGGAATGGTACCAAGCAGCTGGAGAGAGAACCCATAAACCCAGCTCAGGTGTGACCATAACCACACCACCCCCATTCAACTTTCTGTGATACTTTCATGAAAAAGAAAACACTTATGAGGGAAAAAAATTGCATCAGGCTCTTTAAAAAAAAAGATTACATATATTTTTAGAGAGTATTAAAATCTTAGAAATAACCGATTTCTGTTCCAAGTTGTAAAATGTAAATATTTGGACTTAAAACAGTAAGACAGTTAGACCTCTATTCGGTGTGCCAAATTCAACAGCACCTTCAACCATTTCTGGTTTTTCTTCCTCAGGATTAATTCCTTTAAAAACAGGTATTCATAGTGCAGTTATTTGGAAGTTTAACAGGTTTAGAGCTTTAGGTTTTACTCTCTCTCACACTAAGACTAGTATTGGGAACAGACTGCACATTTTCACACAGTGCTCAACTCAATCACTCATTTCAAATTATTCAATTAAAGCATTCTGAAATGTAAGGTTTTTTCTGGTTTTACTTGTTGGCTTAGAGCTTGATTTGAAAAAAAAATCCACACAATCTGGAAGACACTATTTGAAGGAATTAACCTTCCCTGCACTTCCCTGGCAGTTCAGATAGCTTTACATCCAGCTGTAATCCAGGACAAGGGGTACTAGATTATAATCTTGTATGTTTAGTATTCACTCTGAAGTTATGTGATGACATCTGACTGAAGGAAAAAATAATACTGGCATTTCTGAAACCTTGGAAGCACATGGTCTTTTACAGCTTCTTGGCTGTTATTTACTCTCCTAAGAAAGTTTTGCCTTTGAGGTATGGAATCTTCCAGCTCACAGCCACTCACAATTCCCTGGCCCCAAGAGGGATCAATCCATGGAGTTGGGCAGCATTTCCAATCTGGCTGTCAAGCTGCTGCTCCTGGCCTGGAGACACTGGAGTGTGACCTCACACAAACCATCTGCTGTGCATCTGGACACCTCTGGAAGGGCTCCACGAATCCCATGCTGACAGAAGCGTCCAAAGGGAGATAATCCTCCTGGTTTAGATGTCAAGGGCAACAGGGGAAAATAAAGTACCAAATTAAACTGTTGATCAAACTCCAGGCAGTTTTATGAGTGGTGGGAATAGCCATGTACTTCTGGACATGACACAAAGATGTGACTGATTTTACATTGGTGCTTCTCTGTATATTAGTAGCAGCATTGAAGCACCCTGAGCCCAGGTACATCCCTCCTGTGGAGCTGAGCTCAAATTTCAGTTTATTCTAACAAGGTCTGTACTCTGTATGCATCTGGCCTCTTCACACCACCTCCCAGATCACTCCATTCCTGTCAATAACCTTCAGTCCTCAGTGTCAGCTCCTCATTCCCAGTTCTGTACCCTCCTCTCTGAGACATCTCCTCAGCTAGAAAAACCAGAATACATAAAAATACCATGACATTTCCAGGGAACTATCTATATCATCAGTTGCCTCCAAGGTGTCCAGAATTCACCTGCTCAAACTCATCACATGTCAAACCCAAGCTATTCCTAAATTATGAAGCTTAGATCTTTTTTTTTAATCTTGAAGGATTAATTTGAAAACTTTTCAGGTTTCACACACACACACGCACAAAAGCAAACACTGCCCACTGTTCTAATGCATCAGGCAGTAAGATTATTTTAATGATTAGAGCTCAAATCCTGGAACTCAGCCTTTCACATCACCTATATCTTGTCCAAAGTAGTATGAAAATATGTTACAACATTCATGCCTTCTGCCAGGAGTAGAAACAAGCCCCAAAACTGTTACAGGAACAGCAGCTTTTCACTGTTCATGTGGGTCAACAGATCAGGCAAACACTTGACCTCAAATGTGCCAAAGACCTTAGCCAAGAATTCATTAAAAAAAAAAGGAAAACAGCCAATACCAAGTTATAATTTAGCCCTGTGAAGCAACAATCCAACAATATTCAGCAGAACTCTGGGGGAGTGAGTAGAATTGTGATTTTATCTGCTGCTTGTTAAATTTTACGCCAAGTTTTTCATATTATCAAGCATGGTACTGTATAGTACATGTGTGACTACCCAGGTGAGTTTCAAAAAATGAAGCTCTTTATCTCTTAAATTAACTTTGGACTTCAGAATTAATCACCAGCTGGGAAGGAAAAAAAAGCCAAAGTTCCTCTCTAAAATTCATTTCAGTGCTGTATCAGATCAGAACAGGAGGGTAAAGGACTGAAAACTTTTGGGAGCAAACAAAAGTAAAGCTTCAAACTCCAGAAAGTTGAATCCGTCACAGCAACTAAACTGTACAAACAATTCATGATATGTGTTGCCTTAGGATATTTTTAATGAGATTTAGTTTTTAATTTTTCCTTGCCCTGCTCTGCTGGCACATTTTTTGAGGCTAACCACTCTCTTGTTGTGTCCTTGAAGTAACAGCTGCCAAAAGCAAGATCTGAGCACTTCAATCAGTAAGGTGAAGTTTAATTATTTCAGTACCTCTGTCGTGGCCTTTAAATTTTCTGTACACTTTAACAAAAATTCTACGAACATCCATGCACTACAATTCAGAATCTTTTGGATCTTCACAAATGCTGTGACTGGTTCTGCCAGAGGTATGTGCAGGATTCCAGGTTCCTTCCAAGAGCTATGTTAGAAAGCCACAAGGACTGCTCTCCCACTTGGCAGTGAAGCCACAACCAACAGCGACAGAATTTTCTTGATGAGAACAAAAAGACAGCTTGGTTATTAATAAACAGAAAATAAACTCCCCCACAACACTTGAGAGACAAAAAGACTCAAGCAATTTTATGTCTGATTGACTTAATAGCTGCAATAAATATAATAAAAGCAAAACAGTGAATCTGGCAAGCAGGCAGCTCTCACCTAAAGCTGGGCAACAGCAAAGAACAATTTGTGTTTCAAGGACTCCCCCACAAGTAAGACTGTCCATTTTGTGAACAGCACTACAGGAGCAACACTTAATAGAGTTTAAACCAATACTTACACAAAACAGTGCAATGTTATCCCCAAGAGGCAAAGAGTAAAGAATGATTAGGTTTTAATTAGTTAGCAGAACACTACTGCTAACTCCCCGCTGTCTGCAAGAGAGCTCCGGGATCCACAAGTGGGGGGAAAGCAGACAGGAGTAATTCCTAAAATATTTCTCCACTGCAACAAGTCTAAACAGCTCCACAATATCAAATACTGCTCATTCCTTCAAAAATTAAGAATTTTAGGTCAGCTCTGACAGCCAGTTATTCGAATCATCAGAAAACCAAGCAGAAGCAAGCTGAGGCTCAACAGCATCTCTTCACCAATCTCTTTACTCTCTGTCTGCATCATTATTAAACTGCTGACCTATTCAGAAAAAAAATAGGTAAAAGGTATTTGAGGAAAAAAAAAAGTGGAAGGAATTCCTTTACTCCAATGCTTCTTTCTTGCATGTTCCTAGAGCTGGTGCTTTAGTAAGAGGAGATCCAGTGCTCCTAAGAAAAATACAGCTGAGCAGTCACAGACTGGAGTCTCATTTTTAAAGCTCCTTTCCCTTCCTCCATTACATTTTTTTTGTAAGCAAGGGAAAGAGTTAAAAGAAAGATGAAGAAATTCACTTAGCCCAACGTCTACTTCATATATAAGACTGATGGCTTTCCTGCAGCCTGTATTTCTATTCAATGACAGCAGAGCACTGAAAATGCCAGAATTCTGCTCCAATCACCCAAGATACCCAACCAAGTCTTTGTACTCAACCCATTACCACTCATCACTCCTAAAACACAAAGCATCATTGACCAAGGGAAACTCATGCAATTTATTTTGTTGGCACCTGCAAATTATTTCACCTCTAAGACGTGACAGAAAGTGCTTTTCTTGGCAGCTGCAGCAAGGCTGGTGCTTCAAAGCTTTGAAGCCAAAGACCAACAATTCTAGCCACCAAAGAAGTCAGAGAATACCTCCAATGTCTGTGTCCCTCTATTATCATAAATTTGAATGCAGACCACAATGTTATTAAACACTGTGAGTGACAATTCATGGGGGCAGTGAGGTTTAAAGATGCTCTCGATTTGTCCGTCATTGCTGAAAGGCACTGTCACAGAGTCACACCCAGCCACAAATTTGTACCTGACACTGCAGCTCGTGCTGGCCAGCGAAAATTCCTCCCATCTCCAATAAAGCTAATCCTTCCAACAAATATTTTTAATTCAAAATACACTGCTTATCCATATCCGCTGCTGTCACAGCCAGTGCCTCTGTCTTCGCTGACAGCTGAATGTCAGCTCTGAGCTTGACATGATGTATAAGAAAGTCAAATTATCTCATTACACAAGTTTTTAATGGAAACACAGATGAATACAAATCAGAGCACCTCTGCAGGGAACTCCTATGACAAATCGAGTCTTTGTCACTGAATGAATGACACTCGACGAAAGAATTCTCCCCAAGCAATAATAATTTCACCTGCACACCAGTCACAGTTTTTCAAACGCAAGCAATTCCCTTTAATCCTTAAAAGCCCATGTGCAGCGCACAGTTATCACAGAGAGTTACAACCACTTCCAAACAGGGCTGGATTATGAATTATCATACTGGAAATCATCTTTCTCTACTAGCTGTCCTCTGGATTTCTGTAGAATTAGGCACTTGATCCAATTATTTTCCATAGAAAAGGGTCTGAAAAACAAACAGCTTACAAAAATCCCGAGAAGAATATTGCTCAGTGCTCGTTTTATAGACACACGGTGCCATAGGGTTGGTGCAAGGAAGGCGAGCGATCCAGAAGAGCTCCTGCAGAATGCAAAACTTGGCAAGAAGCAAGTGCTAAATTCGTACGGGAAGCAGCGGGAGCGATGTGGAGGGAGGAGACACATCCTCAGCTCCCGGCACAGCGTCCTTCTGCACCTGCTGCCCTGCGGGAAGCGACATTTTCCCGGGAGCAGCCGGGTGGCTCCCAGCCCCAGTTTGCGAGCATCACGCCCCGCCAGCACCGCTCGGCACGGGCTCCGGGACAGACAAAAGACCGGGAAGGCCGAGCTATAAATCACACCCAGGCTCGCGTTGCTCAGGGGGGCGATGCGCAGAGCCACGGGAGCGGCTCGGGGCCGTGTCCGTGAGCTGTCCCCGGCCGGGGATGGCAGCGGCGGTGCCGCGCTCGCCGGCTGCTGCTGCTGCGCTATGCGGCTGCGATGGAGCCGCGCTCTACCTCTGCCTGCAGCTCCCAGGCTGCACACATGCACCTCATATGCATCCCTACGTGCACGCACAGGGAGATAGCTGCGTGCATATAGGTATGTGTGTACAGATAGATACCCGGCGGCTCCGCGCTCGGCAGCTCCACACCGGCCCGGGGGGCGGCTCGGTGCCCCGCGGCCCTGCAGCACGGCCGGGCTGGGAGCAACGGGGGCTCCAGGCTGCCACGGGGCCGCTGGCCACGGCTCCTCCCGGACACCTCGATCCCCGCCCCGCCGGAATAGCCCCGGCAGCCGCCCCGCCGCCTCCCCGCCCGGGGTCAGCCCCCCTCGGACACCGCGCCCAGGCACCTTCGGCTCCGCACCCGTCCCGGTCCCGCAGGGACAGAGAGCCCCGGCCCCGCGCTCACCGCCCGCCGGTGCCGCCTCAGTCCGCGGCCGCCGGTGCCGCCGCAGCCCCCGCAGCACAATATGGCGAGCGGCGGCTCCGCAATGGAGCTCGGGAAATAGAGGGGAGTTACATATTCATGGCCGGGGCTGGGCAGGGGGAGCGCGGACGGGGCCGCCGCGCCCGGGCCGCCCCGCGCCCTCCTCCGCCTCCTTCACGGCCGGGGCGCGGCGGCCGCCGGGGCTGCTCGCTGCTTCCCCCGCCCTGCCCACACCTCCGGCCCCGCCGCCGCCAGCGCTCCATATCCTTTTCCCTTCCCTTCCCTTCCCTTTCCTTTCCCCTTTCCCGGGATGCGGCACCGCGTCCTGCGGGGTTCCCTCCGCACCACTGCCCCTCTCCTTTGACCGCCCTCCCCGGCTGGGGGCGGGCTGAGCTGCGCCCGGAGAGGCTCAGGTCGCACATCTGGAGGAATTCCATCCCGGAAACGGGAATTAGGCATTAGAGAGGGCTGGCTGCCCGGGGGGCGGTGGAGTCACTGTCCCTGGAGGTGTTTAGGGACAGGCTGGCGGTGGCACTTGTCCCACGGCCTGGTTGACAGGGTGTGTTGGGCACAGGTTGCCCTTGACGGTGCCGGAGGTGTTTTCCAGCCCCGGTGACTCTGTGGTTCCCGCAGCCAGCCCTGGGGCCGGAGTGCGGGCGGCTGGTGGTGCCGGCCGGAGCGGGGCCGGCCCGAGCAGCCCCCGCTGTCCCCGGGGAGCCGGGTGAGCCTGCGGGCCGCAGAATTGGGCGATTGCCGCCTCATTGCCGGCTCCGTCACCGCGCTGCCCCGGGGATGAATGCGCGGCCTCTGCTGGCTCTGCTCCCGGAGCTCCGGGGCGCTCGGACACCGCTCCCCGAGGGACTTGCCCGAAGGCTGAGGGAAGCGCTGAGCCCGGACAGGGAGGGCAGGGCGGCACCGAGCCCAGCGCCATCCCCGCCCCCTCAGACCAGGGACAGAAGCTGAAGCGGGACTTTGCGGTGTTTCTCTTCACGACACACCTTCAGGTGTTCTCCAGCATCTCCAGCCCGCTCTGCGGTCCTGACCTGAAATAAACGTTTGTCTTCCCGTGTCTGCGTTTTAACGTCTGGTAAATTAAAATTGGTTTTATGAGCTTTGGGTCTTCAGAGGTGCCTTTACTGGTCTTGGCATTAACTGTTTTATAGCGACAGCAAGGCAGCGTACTTAGTGTAATTAAATCTGGTGCGAGTAAAAAGTGAACAGAGATCAGACGTGAGTTTGAATTAATACTTCAGTCTTTAATCATGCAGCAACATAATTAAGATTATTCGATATGCACTATTTAAAGCAATTCAATACGGAGTATTTAAGGCAATTCAGTATGAAGCATGGTAAGTTTTCCTAGAGTGTTTTACTTAGTGTTCTCATAATTAGAATATTTTATAAGTCCTGGTTTGGACCTTCACCTCTTCTTGCAAAACGTCACATATTTTTGAGAAATTCTAGCCTAAGTCAGATTATTCCTAAGTAACTATTTTTATGGAGTAGTTACTTTTTATGGAGTAGTTATGGAGTAGTTTTTTATGGGGTGCACTCCCTCGCACCCCTTATGAGCTATACTGCAGCTTCTATAATTGATCCTTACAAGACATTGATAAGTTAGTCAGGGATAACATCTCTGTTTTATAAGAGTGATCAAATGTCTCAGATAAATCCCAGAGGGAGTCAGCTGTGGACAGAATTTAACAGTTCTTGCTCTTGATTTGGTTTCTTAAAGAATTCTTAAAGAATTTCTTAAAGAATTCTTAAGGTTTCTGAAGTGGGTTGTGTTGAGCTCTTTCAGTGTTAAAATTCAAAGCTGGTACAGAGTAGAATAAGAGATTCTGATACATTCCTCTCTTTAGAATGACACTAGTCAGAACTAATGACTGAAATTTTCCTGAAGTTTCAGCTATTCATCGGTGCCAAGGAAAGGAAAATGTTGTCTGGCAAGTTATTGTGGTACCAGAAGTGCCCTTTGGTAAAAATTGCTTCTCTTGTTAATTGCCTGCAGCACTGAGGTGAGTGAAGAAGTTCTGATACTAATGTATCACTGTTAGTAAAATTTGTTCTATGTGAGAAAAGCTCAATGCTGCAAAAAAAGAGATATGCATGCAGTTGTCAGGAAGGCAGATCTCCAAAGGCAGATGGAGTGCAAGTGTTGGAATCACAGAATCCCAGAATGGTTTAGGTTGGAAGGGACCTTAAATTCATCTTGTTCCAACCCCCTGCCATGGGCAGGGACACCTTCCACTATCCCAGGTTGCTCCAAGCCCCATCCAGCCTGGCCTTGGACACTTCCAGGGACAGGAAGGACTTTTTCAGGGACAGCCACAGCTTCTCTGGGCACCCTGTGCCAGGGCCTGCCCACCCTTACAGGAAGAAATCTGGTAAAGTGCAAAACTACACACTGGCATGTAAATTAACAAACTGTCAACATTTCTAGGAACCTTTTGCTGAAAGAGATGCAAAAAGAAATTGAACACATTTCAGCTGTGCTAATGGTGTCCAGCTCACTGTATTTCTAGGAATATTTGCTTGATTCTGTTTTATATTTCCTGTATGATTTAATAGTGGCACCATGGATCTCCTGTGCAATGTGGTGCTCTTGCTGCTTTTAAGGATGTGAGAAAAGGCTGCCAAGTGCTTTCCAAGTGCAGGCTGTCCTCCTGCCAAGCCGTCAGCACGAGGGTTTGTGCTCAGGGCAGCTGTGGTGCAGATGCAGAGCTGTGCTCCCCAGCAGGAGCCCTGCTGGCACAGGGACACTGCTGCCATGCCCAGGGGATTGGGGACCATGTCCCTCATGCTCAGCACTCCCTAGGTCATGTCCAGATACTGTGCCCAGTTTGGGGCTCTCCCTGCAGGAAAGGCATTGACAGACTGGAGGAAGGGAAGGCAAGGGAGGCCCCCAGGATGGCTGGGGCTGGAGGAGTAACCCTGGGAGAAAAGGCCATGGGAGCAGGGCTTGCTCAGCCTGGGGCAGGCAGGGCTTTGGGGACCCTACACATCCAGCCCTTCCTGTGAGGTTACTGAGCCAAGGTGAGGGGTGACAAGAAGCCAAAACAAGAAGTTCTAGATGAATACAGGGAAAACCTATTCCCCATGAGGACACTCAACAGCAACAGCTGCCTAGCCAAGTTGTGCCATCTCGCTCCTTGGAAGTTTTCCAAATGCAGGCAGTTCAAGCCCTGAGTGACCCCAGAGCTGACCTGCTCTGAGCTGCAGCTGGGACAGGGACCTCTGAGGGCCCCTCCAGCCCAAGTTATCCCATCATCCTGTGATTCTGCACTTGGGTGCAAGTCAAGAAAGCCTGGGAGATGGATAATATTGTATTTCAATACAATACAATGCTCTGTGTTGGGACCATTTTTGTTCTCTGCAGCAGGTAGCAAAACCATGCAGCATGAGAGCTGAGAGAGCTTTCATCAGCTCCTGCTTTCCACTGCTCCTGCTGTAATGGAAACAATTCTTCTGCTCCTTGCAGCAGCAAAATAATAGTAAAGAAAATTACTCCAGTCAACTGAGACATGTTGTTTCCATGTTGTCCTTTCAGGTAAAATATTTATTACCTGTTAAAGTGATTGAAGGTCACCTGTTCATTTCCTTTCAGAAACCAGCATAGAGAGGGAAGGAAGAGAAAATACTCATGTTTTAAAAATCTGGAGGCAGAGAACTCTAAATAGGAGGCAAAAGATGGGGAAAATCAGGAGAAAATGTCCATGTTGGTGCATTACTCCACTGAAACATTACAGTACATTACAGTAAAGCAAGATAAGAGTATAAATAAATGATAGCAAATGAAAACTAAATGGGCATTGGTAGGATGAGGTGAGGTCTGCCCTAGCAGTAGTAAAATAATCCTTTTCCCATGGCAGACAGAGCAGGAGGGATTTCTGAGGCATTTACCCTTTGTGTAGGGTACAAACTGTGTGCAGAGCAGCTTTGCTCAGGATCAACTCAGGTACCGTGGGGCAGGAGGAAAAGGCACTGAGGTTGTTCTGAACCAACTCTGGCTCAGGACCAATGGCTTTGCTACAGTTTAAGATTTCGGTTCCTTAAAAATAAAGCAGAGCAAGCAAGCTGCCTGATCTTTAATGAAAAATGTTTGATGTTATGAATGGGAAAGAAGGGAAATTAACCAAGATTGCTCGGCACAGATTGGCATTGTGGTGGTAACTGTGATGTGCCTCTTCCTCCTGCCAGAGCTGTAGCAGTCTGGTCAGAATGTCCAGTGGCAATCAAGAGGAAAAACCCTTTTCTAAATCATAAGAGACCTGCAAGATAATACCCCAGTGATATATCTGCAGATCTTTGCAGATTGTGGCTTTATTTTGAGGCTTGTAGACAAAATAAGTGAGAGGGAGAGAGTTGGGGCAGATTAACTACTCACAGAGGTAACATGAATAAAGGCAAATTGGAACAGAATCCATGTTGCTCAAGGATCAAGATGTACAAATTAGGGATTCTATTCACTGGATTCCTCTGGAAAAGAAGCTTGGCATGAGACATTACAGGCTCTTCAGCATTCAGGCCCTGCCATTATTAAGTATTTGCTTTCAAAAAAGTAATTTAAAATCAGTCTGTTGTAGCCAGCATTTGGACAGTCAGTGGTGACCCTAGAGGGAAAGCTACTGCTAAAAACAGCAGCTGGTAAATCCAGAATGAGCTGGGAGTGGAACAGATAGGAGCAGGTAGTAAAAGAGTGGATCTCATTTAGGAAGGGTCAAAGACTTATTTTTACCCCTACAGCGTATCCCAAAAATTTCAATGTACTTGATCCCAACAGAGCTTTAGTGGAGAAATGCACTGCCCAGGCAGTGAGCATGCAGGGACATAAAATCTTCCACCTTTGATGGGAACAGTGCCAGGCAAAGTTCTTTGATGTAAATTGCCTATAAAAAGGCAGGGGAAAATATATCTCAAATAACTCTAAACTTGCACTATAACAGTATAATAATAATAATAATAATAATAATAATAATAATAATAATAATAATAATAATAATGATGATGATGATGATGATGTTGGCAGCTTCAGGGGCAGGAAGCATTCCAGTGTAGGCACAAACAGAACAGTCCCACAATCACAGCTGGGGAACAACAGCAGGACACTGCTATCAGTGACTGGTAGTAATTCAGAAGTGTTTTCATAGCAGCATTCAACTGCAGGGTTCAGAAAGTGATTGTATCAGCAAAGTAAAAACAGAGGTCAAAACTGGCCAAGAATTGGAGAAGTAGCTGCAAGATACTATTTATTATCTGCTTCATGAAGTGAAGTTTCAGACAGTGATCAAAGGGTTTTGCCAGTTTAATAAATGAAGGATAGTTCCAAGTTGTACATCCCCAAATCACAGAAATGGCTATGCAACTGAAAAAGTATCTGAAATGCACATTCTTCAACAGTCATGAGGCAAAACCCCAAACTCACTTAGACTGAAAAAAACCCGTGTTTACAAAATCAATAGCCTTAGGGCTTACCTCAGAAATTCACTATGTTTTCAGAGTATGGTTCTTTGAGAAGACATTTTATATCTCCTTAGCTTTGAAATGTCTCCAAGGCACATTAAGACATTGGACTGAAATAGAAGAGGTGGATAATTAGTGGCATCATTTGTAAACACGTGCTTAATTGGGCTTTTGGAGAGGGGTAGCATGCACTTAATGCCTGGTATTAATTCTGCATTTGATATTTACAATAGTGTATTTAACAGGTGTAGGATGACAGAGCATGTAATCATTTAATCAGCTAATTAGCTTATTACAAATATTTTCATTTGTTGAGATTTTTATTTTAGGCTGTACCTATATCCCTTTAATGCAGCAAGACAATTAATTCCACTCATCTAAAACTTGTTGTTCAGCCACTACAAAACACAGGTGGGACTTCCCAGCCATGAAATGTGGGCAGCTTGTTCCACAGGGTGGGAGTAGCACACTGAGCACGTGGCTGCCTTCTCCCTGAGGGGTGCTGTGTGCATGGTCTGTCCCCTGCAGCCAGTGCATATTCCCAAATCAGGCTGCAAAAGATAAGCTAATTCCTTCCATTCCCAGAAATCCAGGGCCCAGAGATAAAGGCCAAAGAGTGGGATCTCATTATAAGTAACTTGGGGAAAGCAAGTTGCTTGTGTGCTCTGCAAAGGGGACAGTGAGTAAGACAGAACCCAGCTTTGGTATCAAACTGTTTTTCTTGTAACTCCTTGTTTACTACTTTTATTGCAGTAAGTGGATTGAAGATAAAGAAATATTGTGTTTTACCTTGCTTCCTCAGAAGATTTTGCACATCCTTTCAGAAGGGTCTAAGTAGTGTCAGGGCAAAGAAAGCAGAATGCTCCAGCTCTGGTGCCTAGCAGGGGTGGTTTGAACTGAAACAGGGACATGATTAAACCCTGTTTACAGCTTTTTAATCTGTCATTCAGCAAACAACATCCTGCCCTCTGCAGTAAGGAAACAAGGGTATTTAAAGCCTGCCAAATGAAGGGAAGTTCTGTGTACAGTGTTTGGAAATAGTTTTTAAAGGAATAACTACATAGAAAGTGTTGGAAAGATGAAGTCAAAGATTTATGAGGCGTATAAGGTGTTTGTGGGATGAACTACAGGCTGAGACTAACCCACAGCAAAGCTGTTTCTTGCACTGATGAACTTTTCATTTGTGGTGAAAAGAATGTGCTGTGCCCTGCAAAACAAATTTAGCACTGTTCGGCTGTTCTCATCCTAGGGCTGTGGGCAATATTTTAAATATGTGCAATATTTTCAGTGTGTGACACAAGACAGCACAGCAGCAGGGTTAGAAACAGGAGACTATTGGGAGGGAGAAGCAATACCTGCACACAACTCCTTGGGACCCAAATAGGAGCTGGAGGCCGATTGTAGATGGAAACCGAGTGTTTCTGTATTGAGGCCTGACTTGTAGTTGATTAATAAATCGACTGATCGCTAATTAGGTGCAATTAACAGCCCGCACACAACAGCCGCCTGGGTGATATTTAAGATAATTATCTGGTGCCCTCTAGTGGAGCACGAGACAGATAAAATCAGATTTTTTTTTTTTCTTGAAAAGACAGATTTATTTTTCTTCCAGTGAATGGCCCAACCAAGAACCTTTCCTGGAATCATTGAAGGCTTGTGCTTGCATTGAAAATCGTGGAAAAGGTAAATAAATGAGGATGACTTGGTCTGTTGTGCTGATCTTTACAAGTAGTGTAAAGATCAAAATTTAAAAACCAGTGACCAAAAGCATATTTTTAAAGAGACAAGGATAAGGAAAAGGCAAAAAGACAAGAGGGCAGGAGGATTTTTAAAAACTGGGGGAATACTGAGAAAAAAATCAGGATATGTTTTAATGGTTTTTGGCTTAAGCATCTGTTACAGGAAGTTAATGACTATTCCTTCTCTATTTGATATCTTATTTTGGAAGTTTTCCTGTAGCACAGACTTACCTTGTTTTGTAGCTGGGCAAAGCCTGCAATCCTCAACCCGACTGTTTCCCCGAGTGGAGAAGCTCAGGGGATGATTGTGCCACACTTTCCAGAGGCTGCTTAAATTGTGCAAGGCTATCCCTGAGCTGGGTGTTTCAAATATAGCTTAGGGAGGTTTGCTTTTAACTCATCTGGTTTTTGCATTACTTGAACTTCAGCGGTGACCTCAAGAAAGGATGGAAAATAGGTGTTTGCCAGCTGGGTCCCTGCTCCAAACCCACATGTGACTCACCAGAGCAGCTGTGCCCATTTCTTCAGAACCCAGCTCTGCTCTCCAAATGCTGGGAGTTCCCTGACTGTGCTGCTCCAGCCTGGACAGCCCTTGGCTTCTGCAGATCTGAGCTCTGATTTATCTGGGGGTGCTGGAGCATATTGATCACATATTTCAGCCCAGCATATTAGGTAGGACTTTGCATTTGGAGTCTCTTTCCAAGATCACAGGTGCCAGCCTTATGAATTAAGGATCTGCAGTGGACTTTGGTAGGTGCTGGGGACAGGCATTATATTAGGGTAGAGGTCTAAAAAAATAAATAATTTCTCTTTTTGGGTTCTATTTTCACTCTTCTTTGATTATTTTCAGGCCAAGGGATGGAAAAGTGAGATTGTGGCTGTATGTTGCTACTTGCTGCTAAAGTCTCTGGTTCTGCTATTTGGCAAATTGCTGCCTTCTAAACAGCAGCAAGAACACAGTTTGGAGAAATCCAGCTTACACCTATTTTCTGCAGCCTCACACATCTGCTTCAGATTTGCAGCAGGAGGAGAAATGGGATGTGCAATGCTGATTTATGGACACAGCAGATGTCCATACATCAGCACACACACACACACTGAATAAAGAAGATTTAACCTTTTGGGATTCACTGCAATGAGGCACAGGGCTAGTGAGAAGTACAGAACCATCTGCAATAATGGTTTCCACAGCACTTGTACAGAACCTGGATTTGTGAAGTCCTAATTGTCCACAGGTTCTATAATGAGGAGAGCTTTGTTGCTGAGTGTCTCTGTACAGTAAGACAAGAAAAGCAGTTCAGGCCTTATTTCTACACTGTTCTTTGTTCCTCAAAAGAAATCAGTCAGAATATGGATTTAGGAGTTAATGGTCTGGAAGCAAAATCCCACAGAACTGAGTGTCTATGTAAAAAGCTGTCAGAATTTACTGCTATCTTTAAAACCATTACTGGAAAGGGTAGAACCTACTTCAGGCAAAGAGGGAAAGATGGAATAAGGCAATTTTTTTTCCAGACAAAGAAAATTATGAGTATTAATGTGTGGTCATTTTAGGTTTCTGGCAAGACCCCCCACCCCACAATATTTGTCTTGAGTAGTTAAAAATGGCAGCATTAATACATTCTGCTTCCATGAGCCCCTTCATGGTGGCTGATTGGAAAGATCAATAATGTGCCTCAGGTTGTGAGTCATTAGCAGCTTATTTTTCAGTGTTGATTATTACAATGTATGTGAGCAAGTGTGATCAAAGCTGATTATTTACAATACACAGCAGTGTGGTCTGTTGGAGCAGCACGTTTCCTAAGCTGTGGAAAGTGGTTTCAGAGAGAGCTGACAGATTACTACAATGTTTATCATTGTTACAGCCTCAGTGGGAGTCTGGTTTAATCTAATTACCATAACAGTGGGAGCACAATGACAATAAAAATTAGAAGCACTGAAGAACTCTATTATGTGGCTGGTGTGACTGGGAATGACAGACATTACAATGAGTGCACAACAGGAGGATGTTAAAGGGTGACTACTGCTCAAAGAAACCTTTTTTTGTACTGATGCCATTAAGCTGAGGTTTATTTTTTTTCCTACACTGCTGTGAGCACCCACTCCAGGTGTTCTGCATTGCCTGCTCTGCTCTCTGAACTGGCTGGCAAGATAGCTCTGGTCAGAGAACCCAGACTGGTTTGGGGTGGAAGAGACCTTAAAGCTATCCCAGTCCCACCCCCTGCCATGGGCAGGGACACCTCCCACTATCCTGGGCTGCTCCAAGCCCCATCCAGCCTGGCCTTGGACCCTTCCAGAGAGATCCAGGGGCAGCCACAGCTGCTCTGGGCACCCTGTGCCAGGGCCTCACCACCCCCATTGAAAAAAAACTTTTAAAATTCAATCTAAATGTCTTCGTTTTTCCAGGAGCTAAAAAATAATCCGTTTTTTTTTTTGTGATAATTTAGCAACAATAGGAAACACTACCTTGAAAAAACAAGTTAAACAAGCCTACTTCAAAGTTTGGAAGCAATTTAAGTAGTACTGTTTGAAAGGGGTTCCAGGCATCTCCAGTGATAAGGTAAGGGGCAGTGGGATGAAACTGTCAATAGATACCAAAGCTTTGACTACCATAAAAATGTGGGCATTTTTGGGAGCTTTGTTCCACACTTCTGTGTTCTTTAGAGAACTCCCTGCTGTGTTCCAGGAACAGGTATGCTGAAGTAAATCTCACAGGAGGCAGTTTCAATTCATGAAACATGAGGGCTTCCTTTTCCCACTGCTTTCAGTGGCTGATTTTGCAGAAGTCTGGTGGGTTGGTGTGCATGGGGAGGGGGCACCTAAATCCACAAGGTCCACAAGTGGAGGAACAACTTTCGCAAACTTCAGGCCGGGCACGTATCCTGGTCCTGAACACCTCCAGCAGGAACAGAGGAAAAAAAATAATCTGTGTCTGAACAGTCAGGGATACAGAGCTGTTGCACAATGGACTGTAGAGCACACACTTGATTTCACAAAGCAACCAAACCCAGCTTTTTAATGTCCTTTCTTGTGGAATAAATGGCAGCAGTACTGTGTAGCCGTTGATCAGAGAAGACTCACACAGGCCACCCTGCAGGAGGATTTGTCAAAGGCACCTACACACCATGAACAGAGAGTATCTATGAAATTTTACAGAAAACAGGCACCTACTCCTCATCCCCAACCTACAATAAAAAGTTTTCTAAAACATGTGCATCAAATCGCATAAATGTTGCAGCAGAGCATTGGCCAAAAGTCAAAGCCCTGTCTGGTGTTCTCTAGGACATAATTTCTCTTCATTTCTGGCAGTTTTTTGGTGATGAACTAGGAAAATATGATAAAGAGAAGTCTTGGAACAGAGAGTGGGGATGAGGAAGCCGTGTGAACAACTTGACAGAGTGTAGAAAAGACAAGAAGAAGGCAGGAAGCAGGAGAGAAAGTGGTTTGGTAATCAGCCCGTGAGCGGAGGAAGTGTTTGAGTATTGGAGCAACCTGACTTTAGCAGAAGGTGTCCCTGCCCGTGGTGGAGGGTGGAATAAGACGATCCTTAAGGTCCCTCCCAACCCAAACCAGCCTGGGAGTCTATGATTTTAAGTTGTGGGCGCTTGGAATTAATTTGCTTTGTAAAGAAAACGAATTTCCTGGTAACTCTTTATTAGCAAAGCCGAGATTGCCTGGGAGCTTTCTGGAGTGTAGTGAGCGGCCGCGAGTTGGGTATCTGAAAACCAGGGAGGTGTGCGGGGTCAGAGGGACTTTTGTGTGGAAGGATTTTCCAGGAGGAGGAGGAAGGATACTCTGTCACCAGAACAGCTACAGAGGTGAACATGCAGGAGAGGGCGCCCGACAGCAAGGAGTAACTTCTGGTGTGAAAACATCTCATTAAAACAGGGGCAGAAGAGCTGGTTTAAAGTTTTGGTCGATGTTATGTTTTGCATAACCTCCGAGAGTCAGAGTGGCCACCTGAGCATCCGTGGTTTTGGTAGCTAGTGCGTTCAACAGGAGTGAAAATCTGAGTGCTGTCACTCGTGTCAGCAACTCCAGCCTTCAGTCAGTGAGGAGTACAATCTTTACAGTCCTCTCTAATTCGATGTGTGAGAATACAGGGTAGGAAGTGTAGAGCTTCCTTTATTTCTCGTGTCACAGCACTACCTCAATCCTAGCCATGGATACCAGCCTCCACAGTGAGCCAGTTCCTTGTTAAACCAGAAAATCCCCTTACAAAGCCTCCACATGGCTGCACTTAGTGTGGGTTGCCTGCGCTCCCAGAATGCTGGATGAGGTTTCAGCTTGGGCTGTGTTTGTTTTCAGGGCTGTAGCCATGCAAGGCTTCTGCAGATAGCACAAACATCCAGAAGCCTGGACACTGGAGCACTGTCAGGATCTACCAAGTCATTTTTCCACGGCAAATCCAGCACTTAGGGGAGCTGCACTGAGTGGCAGCTACTTCTGCCCATGCTCTCCTCAAACACAGTGTTCTTCCTAAGCACCTTCCACATGCTGGTGCAGGTGCTCACTTGAGGCCAAGCTGCCACTGGGCTCTCTTTAAACTGAAAATTCACACTCCAACCCTGCTTCACTGCTGTGAGAGCTCTCTGGCAAGCAGAGCCCTGTGCACCACCAGTGAGAAGGTCCATAACCCCTCTTGGTGCCTCTCCTGCACTGCTGCCTCACCCACAGCTGCACCCACAGCCCTGCCAGGTTGCTTCTCCTCACCCTCCTTTGCAGATACACCTAATACAGACACAGCTGTGGTTGGGGCAGCTCATTCTAGTGACACTTGTCATCTGTGGTGGCCACACGTGGGGCTGGTGCTTCGTGGGCTCCACCTGGAGAGCTGCATCCAGCTCTGGGAGCACAGCTCAGGGACGATGTGGCCCTCTTGGAGCCTGAGGAGGCCTCAGAGATGCTCCCAGGGCTGGAGCCCCTCAGGCTGGGGGAGCTGGGGAGTTCACCTGAAGAAAAAGAGGCTCTGGGGACACCTCAGAGCACCTTGCAGTGCCTAAAGGGACTCCAAGAAAGCTGGAGAGGGACTTGGAACAAGGGAGGAAGGGAGGGGCAGAACACAGGGAATGGCTTCCCACTGCCAGAGGGCAGGGGCAAATGGGATATTGGGCAGAAATTCCCTCCATCCCTGGAAGTGTCCAAGGCCAGGCTGGACAGGGCTTGGAGTGACCTGGGATAGTGGAAGGTGTCCATGGCACAGGTGGCACTGGATGGGCTCACTGCCCAAACCATCCCATGATTCTATGATTCCACACGAATTTCAGTTTATTTCTCCTTCTTTTCAGAGGATTTTCGCTTTGCACAAGGCAGAACGCTGGAAGGGCTCAAGTGAGCTCCCCCAGCCTTTGTTGTGGTGCATTGTTCTGGTCCATGGGCTAACAATGCAGGCAGTGCCTTCAGCTGGGAGCCAGGAGCCAAGTGGAGAGCAGCGATAAAGAGAAGGAAGGAGGAGCAAGGGAGAGTTTGACCTCACAGCTTTTGTTTAAATTGCTGGTTCTTTTTAGTATTTCCTCTTGTTATTCTTTAGGCATTTGGGGAAAGAGAAGGGGACCAAAGCCAGACCATTATGTGTGCTTAGTCCATAATCTGCACATTTTTATAATCTCTTTTTTTGCTTTTTCCCCCTTTATTTTATTGGTTGTTTAAACAGCTACAGAAATATACCAGAGAAATGGAGACTAAAATTTTGCAAGGTTTTAATTCTGGGCAGTGTGCCAAGTGAAAGGTAATTGTTGGCAAGACTCCGAGGTTTGCTTTGCGTGCTGCTTTCAGTCCACAGCAGGGATCCTTACAGCTCAATTATTCTGCACAGACAGAATGCTCAAAAAGCTTCATTTTCAAATGGGCTGAGCGGCTGTTAGAGAACCTAACACCCCTGATTTCAGCCTCCTGCCCACTTCTGTGTTTCTGGGCTCTCTGGTCCTTGACAGAGGAATCAAAGACCCCCCAGTTCCATCCAGCAGTTACTGCAAGATGTGGCAAAAGCCAGCCTCAAGGTAACTCAACTGCTGAACATCCAGTGTGCCATCAGAAATGGAGCAAGGCCACTGCTGCTTCTTCTGCTGGTTATTTTGACAGGCAAGAGCTCATTTGTGCATCTGAACACATCAAGGGAAAACACATTAAGGCTAATACAAACAACTTGCCCCAAGGAGAAATTCTGTCTGGGTTTAAGTGGAAGAAAATCACTGTGAGAACAATTAAACATTGCCAGGGAAGTGGTAAAAATTCCCTCACTGGAAATATTCAAGGTTTGGCTTGACAGAGCCCTGGACAGCCTGACACAAGGGTCCTGCTTCCAGCAGAAGTTTGGAGCAGATGGGCTCCAGAAGTCCCTTCCAAACTGGATTTTTCTGTGATCTATGATAATACTTTTAATCATCATGTTTCAAAGTTGGGATAACAGAAGAATGCTGTTATTTTCTCTTATGTAAGGAAAATGAGGATTCCAGTGTCTACGGAAATACTGACTTTATTATGAAATAGAAAAGGAAGGAAAAGCAATAGTTGCGTTTCACGTACAAACATTAGTGCAACTGACTGTGGTCAAAACCAGTCTGGTAAAGCTGAACAGAGTAGGTAACCAGGAGAACATAGGTTTCTGCTAAACATCATCAAAAAAAGGAATAAAATAATCTCTTTTGATCTGCAGAGAGCGGTTTTAATGCAGTAGATATGACAGTGTGTTCAGTACTGCACAGCAAAACAGCCGGGACTGTGATGGTGGATGTGTCTGAATGCAAGCAAGTTTTTAAACCAGTATTATGCTTTCTTATAACAGCCAAATAAGCACTGGCATTTAGAATGCTTTGAAAAAAACCCACAGAATTACTAGAGTAATTTGATAGAGTTTATAAATTCTATCAATTCTCAATAGTACTAGAGATTTGATAGAGTTTATAAATTCTAAGTAGATCATTACTACATAATCAAGGCCACTGCTGTTTCTTCTGTTGCTTATTTAGAGAGGCAAGAGTGAACCCAAGAGAACCAAGAGAGAACCAAAAGAGAACCAAGGCAGGTACCGCGCTAGAAAAGCAGATTAATTGTTACCCAGGTTAACAACTGGAGAAGCAACAGAGTGTAAGAAAATTACTAGTACACTAATTAACTACATCTGCACTCCTAATGGACACTGAAAGGCCTTGTGCCCAGGTTTTATCACACAAATAAATTATGATGATAATTAATTTGAAAGATTTTTGCTCCACCACGAGGATGTGCTGGTGCTGCTGAGGAGGTGATGTCCTCCTGCCCAGGCACACTTGGGGTGAGTGCAGGTGAGCTGGAGAGGAGCAGGGGCTGACAGGATCCCAGGGATGGGGGTTCCTCACCCACTGGTGGGCTCAGTGTGGGATTGCTGTCAGGCTGCTCGCTGGGTGGCTTTCCCAGCCCAGCAGCCAGCCTTGTGCTCTCAGCATCTACACTAAGTGAACAGAAAAACTTGTAAACACTTTGTGATCCATCCACTGCAAGTTCAAAACCTCGGAGGGATAAGTTTTTTATAAAATCATCTGGAACGAAGATGAAGCAGACAAGACAATCACTTCAGAGAGGGGAAAATACATCAAAAATCCAAACTATTCTGCTTTCCTTTGTGTGTCTCCTTTTGAACTTTTGCAGCCCCTTCAGTGTGCAGGATGGTTTAGCAAAGCCCACTTTATTTGTTACACATGCCTCCCTGGACAGGGTCCTGAGGAGAAGCTCCTCCATGGAAAATGGAGACTTGGAACAGGAAAGCTGTGTTTAAACCCCATGCTTGGTCCCAACGAATATCCTTGGAATAAAAAGCAACCAAAACCATCTGTGGCCAGAAGAAGCAAATCCAGATGTCGTGGGGATTTAGCCCTCTCCTTCATTAATCATGTCTGCAGGATCATTCAGCTGCTGCAGCCCACGCCTGCTGGACTTTTGAGGGGTTGTTAATAATACAGGAACAGCAGCTCACTTGGGAGGAGAGTTTCAGTCACATCTTTGATAATCAAATGGAAGTCGAATTTCTTACTCCTCTAAGCAGAGTCACCATGATTTCCTTAGTTAAGATGGGAAAATGACAAGTTTAATTTCTGGATTTGGCATCTTGCCTCACTAAACTCTTCAGAGGCAGTGAGATGCCTCAGCTTTCCCTTCTTACCAGGCTGCCTCCTACAAAAACCTCCCTATAAACTTATTTCTACCACTCAGGAAGGTTTTGGTCTTCCCAGGCAGGTGTGGCTGCCCACTTGAAGCAGTAAAGAACCCACTGGACCTCCACCAGATGGCTTTTTAATCTGGATTTTCTGCTGAGATCAGCAGAATGGGCAGTGTTTGCTGCTCTGCGCCCGTGGGAGCAGCGGGCAGTGGGCAGGGCACTGAGCTGTGCTTTATTCCCTGTTTCCTGAGCACCACCTCTGTTTTCACGTGAGGGAACAACCCCATGGGTCTTGTTTGACAACGAGGGAACTCCAACAATGGATCTGTGAGGGCCTGTGCATTAGTTGTTTTGACATGAATGTCCCAACTAATTAAATTACAGCCTCTAATGGCAGCTGAGCAGGAATGATCACCTCATTTGTCATTTAACAGATTTCATAACTAGTGACTAAGCAGAGAAGGAAGTGGTGTTTGAATTTACCAAATACGTTTTGTGTATTTAAAAACCAGGAAAGTTCAATGCATGTATTTTATTTTAATTTACACATACACAAAACCATGCCATTTCTTGGCCAGTGGGGCAGGCAAATGGAGTGTGCCACAGCTGGAGGTGATTCTTAACTCTAGGATTCCTTACTTTATAGGAAATAAAATCCAGAACTGTATCTTCAAGTTTCTGAGTTTTGCATCCCTGTTCAGGGTTTTTATTCCTGTCCCAGATGTTTATTCCTGTCCCTCAGCCCCGTGGCATGTCCTCACACTCCATTTCACTCCCTTACCCATTCCCAGGGGGGCTGGGTTTGCTGCACCTCCTTCCTTTCCTGTTCTTCTAGATCCAGCATTGCCCCCCCAGCCTTCCAGAAGGAGACTCCAACTTCAAAGAGCCACAGGGCTGACATCAAAAGAACAAACAAGCTTGAAACTGTGCTCCCATCAGGTTCCTGACATGGCAATGACAGGACCAGCAGCACTGCCCCAGGAAAGCTGGGGAGGGGAGGAGACCAATCCAGGGGAAATTTTCACAGGGCTGAAAAAGAAATTACTTCACATTAAGGTAAGGCAGAGTCTCTTGTTCTTGTGGGGTTACTGATTTGAGAGGATTTTTTCACTCCAGGTGTGCAGTGCTTTCCCCTCTCCACAGCTGCTGCCTGGAGCTGTACTTGGGACAATCTGTTTATTTGTAATAAATCAATTTTAGACTCTGTTTTAAAAAGCAGTCTTGACATGCCAGTTGGTAATGTGCCCTAAGTACTAACAGATTGTGTGTTTGGTTGTGAGGAGTTTCACTTGCTCAGGATGGATTGGCAAGGGTTTGGTTGCACTCCATGAGAACTGGGAACCTGAGAGCCACTGAAGGGCCCTTGTGGACAGAAACCAAAAGAGCAGAGCTCTCTGCAGTGAGCACCCCGAGCACTGTGCTGCTCCCTTCAGCTCTGAGAAGGAATTCTAGGGGAGCAGCATTCTTTTGTTGGGCTGACCTGGTGTCTAAAAGGCCCAGCTGCTCAAATCCTCCCGCTCCAGAACCTCAGGGGTCAGAAGAGAGAGCAGCTTCTCGTTGTCATTACTGGGAAGTTTTCATCACCCCACCACACTCTTGGACAACAAAGGAAAAAGAGTTTTTTAACCTCAAGTTTTCTACCTTTCCACTCAGCAGTATTTAGTGTTTGAGGAACAAGATGTGTGTTGTTTGGATATTGAGGGTGGAAATGCTCAATTTGTAGCAATACTGGTATCTAGCTGAGCCCTGCTATGGGCTAGGGCTATGTTTGTGTGCATATATTTACTAAATGCAAGTAGAGAACTACAGAACTCTGCCATATCACCATCAATGCATTATCAGAACATTCTACTGCAGGAGTTTCAAAAACCTCTCAGATTATGTGTCCCGTTCAATTCTGTGGGCAAAATCGACAGACCTAAACAATTTGCGACCAAGCAGGTTGATACTGTCATAAAATAATGAGTGTCATTTGTAATTTGGTTTTTTATGAGCACTGTTTTTCAAAGAGTTTTCCAATGAATGTTGTTCACGTGTTGAATGTGAACATAAAACATAATTGGGAAGAAAATAAGGAGTGAGAAAGGCAACCAGCAAAGCCTCCTCCTGCTTTGAACTGTGCACTCAGCAGCTTGATTATATCTTGATCTACATAACCTTTGAAAGGTAGAACTACAGATATAATTATATCATTTTACCACCATTTGCTACTGAAATATTCCTTTGCCTTGCCTTCCCTCCTTCATGAGTGGTTCAGACTGTCATCCATACTTTTCAGTTACAAAAGTAAAAGGTTTTATCTGATTCTTTCATTTGAATAATGACCATAAACACCTTTTTTACCTCTCTCCTGGAACATTCAGTTCATAAATGAAGCAGTACATCATATACTGTCAGTACATCATCTCCAGACCATGCTGTTCCATTTTACCTTGGTGTAAGAAAGAGACTTTCTCTAGCAAGAACAGCAATTCACTGGCACAGCCTCCTCAGGGTCTCTGTGGCTGAAGTTCTCAAGGTGCAGTGGCACAGGGTGTTAGATAATCTCCTTAGACTCCCTTCCCAGGGGAGGTTTGAGGACATTTTGAGGTCCCTTCCAAACCTGGGCTGCTCCATGATTCTGGGATTAGGAACTTGTCCAAATCCACTCTCCTGTGTGTGGGTTTTCAGTGCTGGTTGCTCTCTCAGAGTTAGGGCAGTAGCTAAAGCACGACCAACTCTTAACTTTTTTTTAAGGCTATTTTATCAAAATGTTATTTTTGCTTTTCCAGACAGAACAGCTGTCATTCTCTTAGAGTATCTTCTGTAGCTATATTTTAAGACTTCCTTCTAACCTTTTGAAAATAACTCATAAGAATAACATTTTTTGTTTTACTTACAGGGAAAGGATTCAGAATATACTTCAGCCAACAATCTGTCCTGAGAAAAGGGCTGGTTTTATTTTGTCACACATCCCTCACACTGTCTGCAACCTGATTTTGACTTTCAGACAATAATGATTAAGAGTTTCCTCTAGCAATAGATGATTATTATTTATTCATTACAGTTTTATTGCATTTGCAGCTGGCTGTGTCAACAGCACATTGTTATCCTGCCTACAAAGCCAGCGGCCTTAAAATGGCTCCTTTCCCTTGGAGAAATCCTAGAAGGTACTTTTGGATAATGAATCATCTCTCCCAATGGATTTCACACACCTTTCACTTCAGTGCTTCTGTTTGATAACAAACCATGTCTCTGAGGCAACCAGGAGGGCTGTGGGGGAGCACACACAGGGTGAACCTGCCCTCCCTCTGGAGCGAAGGGCACAGCCAAGTGCTCTTGTGCAGCCTGGCAAACAAACAAGCTGGTTCCTTGGCATGGCCCCTTTACATCACACAAGGAGCAGCAGCCAGCAAGGTGGCCAAGATGTTATCAGTGCCTCTGAGGACGCCTCTGCAGGCTGTCAGCCCTGTGGTTGTGTTAGGGACTGTGTGTTTGACTGACAGCCCCTGGAAGCTCATTCCATGGTGAGCCCGTGGGGCTGGGAATGGATCTTGTCATGTCTGGGGCACACCAGGGTTCCACTGCAGCGGGAGATCAAATAGATGAGATTGTGGAGACAAGACTCCTCCTCCCTCCCTCTCTCCCTGCCTTCTTTCCCTTCCTCCCTTCCTCTCACCCCTCTCACCCTCCCAAAGCAGAATTTGGCGGTGACAGTGCACTGCACTTTTTGGGTACTAGAGCTCCTTGTACTTCCACTGGCTGCCTCATGGGTTCAGAGCATGAGGAAGACTGTGGTGATGTAAGAAACGTCACTGTGCCACAAGTGAACTCACAGAGGCAGCAGAGGTAGATCTTCACCCCTTTGTTTGGAAAGAAGGATTTCTCCTGATCCTCTTCATTCAGGAATTCACTTTCATTTTGCCCTTTAGGATATAATACAGCCTTTAGGATATAGTACAAAATAGGTGTTTAGAGAAGGAATTTTGGGGTGTGTAAAGATAAACACAACCCTTAAAGATCAAGATTTCATAGGAGAAAAAGTGGGAAAATACTTGTTTTGATTGTATTACTTTATCATGGATAGCTGCAGTGCAGGTGTGTCATATCAGCTTAAAATTTAATGTGGCAAATTTCTTATCTTAAGGATGGTTTTTGTTTTAAGCAGAACATAAATAGGATCCTTTATCTTTGTTCCTGATTTGGCTCATGTTTCTCACGGTGTCTTTTTAAGATGATAAAGACACAAGCTTTGCCATTAAAACACAGCATTTCCCTATCTTAAAAAGGAAATCACAGTCTTTAATTAGCAAGCATTTATGAGATGCCTGGGGATCTTGGGGATCAGGTAGTACCAAAGTATAGAATGTTATAACTAGATAAACTCCTCAGCTCTCCTTTTGTTTTTACCCTAGCTGTAATTAGACAGGGGGGGTTTCCCACTCAGTGCACGTTCTGTCATCTGTTGTGGGGTATGAGGCTTCTGGGATTTGGCACATTTTCATCTGCTTAATGATGGGACAGAACTGCAATCCACTTCATGGCTCATGAATTCTCCAAGGTTTATCTCTCCAGACTCCTGGAGCTGACTTGCCCATTTCACGCGATGAAAAGCTCCTCAGCTACATTTGATAAAAGATACACTGCACTGAGCAGAGCCTGAATTCTCCTCTGAGTTAGTGCCTTCAAAAGGCACACTAGCAACCAGTAATTCCTCACTGGTGTCTGCTCACACAGCTCACAGAGATGCAGTGAGAAAACCACAGCAGCCACCTTGCTGAGAGCTCTCAAATGTATTTAAAGCAGAGCCTGGTTCACAACTGACCTCTGGAAGTGCTGTTGATTTAATGTTTTAGCTCAGCTGAGGTCTCCATAGATTTGTGACTGGCTCAGTGATGCTCCGGATGAGCCTGCTCTCCTCAAGGTAGTGAAGCAATTGCTCCATCACACTTAGATACAACCAGTGTGTGCCCAGAGAACATGAATTTTGGAAGGAGGAAGGTTGTTTAGCACAATACTGACCTTGATGTCACATATCATCTGCAATATTTCAAATCTGATCAAGTTCAGTGTTGGTTTAAAAACCTCATTAAAAACCCCAAAATGATTGGTTTATTCAACCCCAAAATGATTGATTTATTCAACCCCAAAATGGTTGGTTTATTGAACACCAAAATGGTTGGTTTATTCAGCCCAACCTGTTTCACCATTCTGTGATCAGCTCAGTGGCATAGGATAAACCTCCCCACCCCACAGCCCAGGTCAGCAAAGCTGGAATATGTGAAAGCAATTTCACAGTGAGTGGCAGATGTGTACAAGCTGAATGAGAAGTATTTAATGGTAAAATGAGTAACTTCCAGTCACTGTGAACCTCCAGCGTGTCAGCAAAATCCACATTCATTGCAACTCATCAGCTCCATACAAAACATATGAGGCCCAATAAGGGATGGCACCCTGCCCATGGCCAGTCAGCTGGATTAATGTTATAAAAACAGCAAAAAAGAAGGAAGTACTTTAGAAAGTCACATCTGGGTATGATGTGAAATTATTGTTCAGGGGCAGGAGAATTCAGATATCTGTTCCATACTGTCTTACTTTGCTGTGTTGAGGATCTGCAGACTGGTGTGCTTGCCTGTTTTAGAAAGTTGTTTCAATGCCTGGACAATATTTACTGAAGTGATGTGTATTTTAGTGCCTGCTTGTGTAGATTTGTGTAGGTTTGTTCATCCTGGAATGAAATATACAATAGCAATTGGCAATATTCCTGGGAAGAGTGGGACAATATGGCCCTGAAGACTGAGCCATAAATCACAGAATCACAGAAGGATGGAGTGGGATGGGTTGGAAGGGACCTTAAAATCATCTCATCCCACTCCCTGCCATGGACATGGACACCTTCCAGTCTCCCAGGTTGCTCCAAGCCCTGTCCAACCTGGCCTTGGACTCCTCCAGGGATGGGGCCACAGCTTCTCTGGGCCACTGCCTTTATCACAGAACCATCAAGGTTGGAACAGACCTCTAAAATCAGGGAGTTCAACGTCACCTCAGCCCTGCCACTGTCACCCCTAAACCACCGCACACATCACCCAGCGCCAGAGCCCGCTGTCTCCTGGACACCTCCAGGAGAGGCATTTTGGTCCTGTTTAACCGTGCTTTTACTGCGGCACGGTCTTGAACGTGACCCCTGGAGAAACTCCGGCTAGAAACTCCGGGGAGAAACTCCGGACAGAAACTCCAGCCGTGTCTCGGTGGGGATGTGGATTTTGCGGTGATGAGTGACAGCGGGGCAGGGCGGAGTGGGGGCACAACGAGCGGCCGGGGACGGGCGTGCCTGGAGCCCAGAGCTGCCGCGGGTCCCTGTTGGGTCCCTGTTGGGTCCGTGCCGTGCCGTGCCGTGCCGTGCCGGGCGGGGCGGGGCGGGGCAGGGCCGGGCCGGGGGCGGTGCCTGCGGAGGAAGCGGCGGGAGCGCTCCGGGCTCGGCGGGAGCGCGGTGCTGCCGCAGCTCCGCACCGAGCCATGGGCGCCTCTGCCTCCGCGCCGCTGGACGACAGCAAGTGCGCCTACATCCGAGGTACGGGCTGGGGCAGCAGACCGGGTAGCCCCGGGCTCCGGAAAGCCTCCGGGAGCGCCCCGGGTATCCCCGGGCTCGGGAAAGCCGCTGGCAGCGCTCGGGGTGTCCCCGGGGATCGGGAAAAGACTCCCGGAGCGCTCCGGGTACCCCGGGCTCGGGAAAGCCTCTGGGAGTGCCCCGCGCATCCCGGGCAGCGCTGGCAGCCGGCGGGACAGCGCGGGTTGAGCTGGTTCGCAGCGTCCCATGGAGTTTGGAGCAGTTTCTCAAGGGCGATGCTTTCAGAGTTTCCACTGCGGGAGTTAGTTGTAAGTAGAATGTGAAACTTGAGAGAGTGTGGAGCGCTGCGGCTGAGCCTGCCCGTGTGACAGAGCCCGGCTCTCCGCACCCGGCAGACGCCGGGCTTTGCCAGGGTGAACCCAACCAGCACCATATGTGCTGATGCTTTGCCAAGCCCGTTGGAGGCAGTGGCAACGCTGCTGGTGGGTGCCGAGGTAAAAAAGGTGGGTACCTTACACAATCTGACTGTGTAAGTGCAGCTCTTTATCCATTAAAATGTTAGGAGAGAGAGCAAACAAAAAAAATTAGGCTTTGAGTTATGTATATGGCTGTTAAACTACGGAGGAAAAGTGTAATTCTGGGGTTTGGGGTGTTTTTTTGTTACTTGAGCGGTTTGGTATGAAGCACAGCTCACTCTTACCTGTGCTGCTTATCGCTCAGCCGGCAGGTAGAGTATTTGCAAAGCAAATTTTAAGGCCGAAGATTTACAAGTGGGATAAAAGTTTGCATGAGAAAAGGAAGCCCAGTTCTAGCGCTTGATGTGTGATGCATGCAGAGCCTGCGAGAGCCCTCTATTGGAGATCAAACTGTGCTGAGGATTTGGGCTCGAGGGGGACTCCTGGGTGATGCCCACAGCCCAGCCTGTCCTTGGATTTCTGTGCTTTGGGATGTTTGTGTGGTGCAGAGGGAGTGCAAACATTGAGCTGCTGCTCTGTTAGGACTCCTTTGAAATCACAGTGGGTCTTTCAAGAGATTCCCATATTGGGAAGGATGTTCAGTTAGTAAATGGTTTTTACCCAAAAAGCGGTCAGCAGAGCTACTGGCCTCACACACCGAGATTTTCCAACAGAGTCCTCCTGTCAGTACTGTCAGTTTTTCCTGCCCCATTGAGGGTGGTTTCAACTCCCATCCGAGCCGTGGGGGCGCAGTCCCCGTGGATTTCTGTTTTTCTTTACATTCATCCCCACACTGCAGCCAAAATTGCATTTTCACAGTTCAGCATTCAGTGCCTGCTGCTCACAGGGAGGGTGCCTTGGTCGTGCTGAGAGCTCTGCAGCACTCCAGACACAGTTCTTGTTTGCCCGTCTCATCTTTGCACAGGCGAGAGCCAGAGGGAAGTCACTGTGGAAGAAGGAATTAAATCTGTGCTCATCCCCTGGCTCAATCTGCTCTTGGTGCTGTGAGGATCCCCCACTCAAAGCTCCTGGATGGAAAAATAATTAATGAGGCACTTCATACTGAGGCTGCCTGTGAATCAGCACTTCCAAGGAGGAAAAAGAATTGTGAAGAGCATCTTAAATGGGAACAGGGCGAGATGGAGCCAGCTCACCAAACCTACTGCTGATGTTAGGCTGGAGTCTGTGAGAGCCAGGCCTGGCTGGCTGTCTTACACACCTGGGTGTGATTTATTTGCAGGGGAGCTCCGTGGTGAGGAAGAACCATGTGCAAGCACTGAGTCTGTAGCTTGATTAAGCAGTCTGTTTTTCAGCTGGCTTTGCGAATTTTGGGTGGATTTTTCTAGTGGGATGGCAGCTTTTGGGGTTCCTTTCCTCCACAGGTGATGCAGGGGTGTCCTCAGTAAAAAGGAAAGGGAAAGACTTGCTTTTTGTCAGAGGAATTGTCAGTCCAGAGGTGCTGGAATGGGACAGCACTGGTGGGGGGGGAGATGGGGAGACAGCAAGCCAGCAACACTCTCCAAACTTTGTGCATTTTGGGATGCTCCCTCACACTGGCCCAAATAACAGTAGCCTCAAGACAGGAAATCCTGAGTATTGCTTCAAGTGAGAGCTTGGTGTAGATCATAGTTGTTTTCATGATGGTGTAATTTAATTTCTTGTTGCCGTAATGATAATTTAATTTGTCTGGCATTAAATGGATTGTAAAGCCTTGTACTTTACTCAGACAACATGTAAGCTGAAGCACAATGTAATGAATGGAAATGAGGGGCTGAGCATTAAAGGCAGTGGATGTCCTGTGCAGGGCAGGAGTTGGACTTGATGGTTCTTGTGGGTCTGCTCCACAATTCCATGTTACAGCTTCTGCATCAACACAGGTACAGTTCTGCAGGTTTTCTGCCTTCTGAAAGTCTGCTCACGTTGATGTGGGATGAGAGGAGAACCAAATGAGGACAGGAATTACGTGAGATGTAAAATTCTGTTGGAAATATGCAAACCCAGCCAGCCAGGTGGCTCTGTAACCCCTCAGGAGCCTGCCCTCAGCACAGGCACCCCCAGGTAGAGCCTGGGAGCTGCTTTGCTCTCTGCTTTCCCCTGGTGAATGGGGTGAGCCTTGTCACACCAGCTGGAGAAATGAATCCCAGAGAAAACCAGGAAGGCATCCCACGCAGAGTCTCAGTTACTGAATGCAAAGCCTGGGATTTCCACCTAAAAATGCTTCCAGCTTCCATCCTCTTAGAGAAAATGGGGTAGCACTGAACACACACAGCTGTGTGTTGCTGTACATGGGGCAAATACTTTGGCAATATCATGACCTGAAAGGCAGAAAATGTAATTATTGACCTGGTAATGTCCATCCCCTGCCTCAAACAATGCCTAAGAAGAGAACAGACAATGCCAATGTGTGATTTTCCAGGCGGTCTTCACAGGGAAGTTGAGGCTGTGTTCGAAACTGCAAGGACAGGGATCTTCCTTGTGAAGTTTGAATCAACTGCCTAAACACTTAGTTAGGGGTGAAAATGCTTTGCAAAACAATTTTTACACTCAGAAAATCTCTGTATATGTTTATGTCTTGTGAAGTTACATTTTGCAAGCCATTGCAACATCTTTTGTCTTTGTTGAGTAGAAATTAAGGAAAATTGGTCACTGTTGGGGGATGAACTCGTGAATAAAATGTCAGGACTTGACATTCCTTGCTCCTACCTGAAGGAAATGAATGAAATACTGGAAAAATGAGTCAGCAGAGACTCCTGTGAGCAGTGGGGACAGTTTGTGTCCTCTGGGAGAAGGTGTGTGGAGGATATTTAGGGGGAAGTGGGAGAAAGCCAGACCACATGCACTGCAGCATTACTAGTCTGGAAACCTTAGCAGTTTCAAAGGTGTTTTTCTGTGTTGTGCAGCACAGGTCTGTTTTTCTAACCAGACCTATGGAAAAATACATTTTTCCACCTCTTTAAATCCATAAGATATTTTAAATGCACACACATTGTAAGCAGTAAAATGATTTAAAGCCCTCCAAAATGAAAAGAAAATTTTATAGCAATTCCTCTAGGTTTTGGACTGGGGCCTTGAAAAAGATGACTTGTGGCAGAGATAATCCTGCTTTGTGGGATTTTGGTGGGACTACATGGGGATTATTCAGGATGTGAGTAAAGCAGAGTTTAAAACATGGCAGTAATAATTAGGGGACTGGGAATCGGTCATGTGAAAGGAGTTTATTAAAAAAATTTGTGCTCTCAGTTTGCTGAGGCATGGGCTAACCTTCTGATGGGAGTTGTTTGTTGGGTGAATTGTCTAATGATGCTTGAGCAGTGCTACACCCAAGAGGGAGCGGCCCAGGGCGGTGCTGGGGAGTTCTGGGCTCGGGGTGCAGTCATGAGACTCAGGAATCAGCTCAAAGTGCCTCTAAAGCAGCCCAGTGCTGTGTCCTGAGAGATGCCACTGAGAGAGTGTGCCAGAGGTGTCATCACTGCTGGGGGAAAAGTGCTGCTTAGTGTCCCTGCTAGCAGACGGGAAGCAATCGAGGATGAGGATCTTACAGCTGGCACAGATGGAAATGCCCTTAAAGTCTTGGTGATTTTCCATTTCTGCAATCCCAGCAGCAGAAATGTTAGGTGACCAAGCTCTGCTCTGCCATGAGTCGTGTGTCAGGACTGATATTTTTTAAATTTGCAGAAGTGGGAAGATTTCAAGCACCTAACACCACAGGTGCATCTCCAAAACAGTTCAGCATATGAACTTCTCTGAAGGTTGTTTTTTCATAAAGATACTTGGTATGCTTGACTGTATCCTGGCTACCCATTTCTATAAACAGACATCTGTCTAGAGGATGAGGCTTTGTAGTCATTTGCTTTGGATTTGTTTGTTTAAATGCAGGTTCTTCCTTCCCTTCTCTTCCATCTCTTTCCTCCCCCAGGCAGGTGGGACAGTGAACATTTGATTATTTGACCCTGTGGCACCCAGGAATTCATTCACCCTGTGGATTTCCTCATTGTTTAGGAAGGTTTTCCAGGCAGACCTTTGTTGTTCTTTCGAGGTGACAGTGAAAGCTATTACTTAATGTCAGTAAGACACTTATTTCTAGCCATTTGTTTTACTTGGGACTTTCAGTGTGCTGGTAATTAGGTCAGGATTTTGCACAGCAATCACACACTGTAGGTGTGATCCTACAAGATGCAGCATACTTGAAAAAGCAGAGACTCCTATTCTGTCCCATTGTAGAGGCTGAAGAGGAGCCTGCTTTACCCTTCACTTGAAAGACAAGATAGGAAATGGGCTGTCAGCTTTCCAGGAAACCTGCTGAATAAAATTCCAGTGGTGGTACAGAGATGAGTGCCACCAGCTCAGAGGGACAGAGCCCTGATGCAGCTCTGGAGTGAAAGCCTCAGCCAGCGTGCACAGAGCTGCAGGAGGAGTGCTGCAGGATGGAGGAATGACTTGGAATTAATTGTGGAAAAGCTGGCCTTTTTTTGGACAGGCACTCAGGCTGGATGTTTCTGCTTTAAACTGTCCCTCATCCTCCTGGTTTTAATTTGGTGTGTGACTGCGAGTACAGCAGGGCTCTGTACAAGTCTTGCTGCGCTCCCTGCCTTTGCTTCCAGCCTGTTCCAAGCTGGGTTGTTCTGAGTTCCAGAAATTCTCCCTTCCATTTTCTGTAGGTGAGCATGGCTGGGACATCATGCAGAGCAGGAGTGCCCCATCCCTGGAAGGGGATGGAATGAGATGGGCTTTAAAATCATTCCAACCAAATTGTACAAGTGTGGGGTCTCTCTGGACTTAACAGCATCTTAGAGGCTGCTTTTCCTTTTCACCTGGTGAGGTTTATGGTAAAAGCTGGTTGGATCTGTCTGCAACTCCCAAAATCTAAGGAAGAGGCAGAATAATATTTCCATTCAGAAGCATGTATTAAATCCAGAATTCCTGATAGTACCATCTAATCCAAGCCAAACAGGGATAAATACCCACGGAAGGAAGAAGTGAGGTAAAGCACACAGGAAATTCAGATTTCAATAAGCATGTAAGATTCTATTATATGCACCTTGCAAAGTTTCCAAGTTCTTGAAGACTGTAAAAAATGAGATTTTTATAGGAAAATCCTTCTGGCTTTCCTTGTTTTAGTGCTCAGAGAGATTGTTGCTTTTGGAGCCAGTAGCAGATTTTCATCCCATAGTTTTAATAAATGGTGCCTGCCTTGCTGGAAAGGAGAGGAAGCTTCTCTTTGGGTTTTATGGCCTTTAATTCAAGGGGCCAAGTGCTTTTTCTTACCTTTTGAGTGAATGCAAGCAAAAGGCATCCAGGGATGTGATTGGATGGGGAAGGTACTTGCCACCCACATGGACAGAATTTGCTGTCCTTGGTAACTTTCAGATTCAGCTTTGGGAGACTAAGGAAGGATATAATACCTTCTCTGTTCCATTTCCATTGCTCAAATAGTCCCTTATTAACTTCTCTCAAAAGCTCCACGAGCAATTTTGGAAGTTTCCAACCATGTTGTCTTGCAGCAGGTACGGTCAAAATTTCCCTAATCAAAGCAGGAGGTGAAATTTTTCAGTTTTCCTTAGTTAGTTTGTCAGTAGAAGTATTGTCTGTGGTCACAGCCCATTTGCCTTCTGTATGTGGCTTGAGGTTTTCCTAAACCCAGAAATCCCAGTTGCCCAATTTGTGTCTCAGAGGTGCATTAGGCTCTGTGCCTGTTCAGCAGGATCATCTCAAGGCCCTGCACCACAGCAACCCACATACAGGAACTACCCCTGAAGATGATGTGCAGCATCACTGGGTCTGGAAAAGGAAAGGTGGCTTTTCTCTGGTCTTTTTTTGGGTAGTGTGAGGGGAGGGAAACCACAGGGTTGTAGGGGAAGCATGTGGTATTTTTCATGCTTTTCTTGTCACTGTAGAAGAAACTACGTACAGTGTTGAATTAGGGGTCAGTGGAAAGAATATCTCAATAGAAAAAGTGAGAAACAGGCTCATCCTTGCCCCAAATCTGTAATTGAGAGACACACTGTAGGTGTGCTGTACTTGATGTTTTCCAAAATCTTGAATACTGAAAGTTCTTAAATTAGTGCAGCTTGGCCACAAATTCTAAGACAATCTTTGCATCTGATAGACATTTTATTGGTATGAAAGGGAGAAAAAGCTCTGAGATGATGAAAGCATCTTTGTTGGTGGTGCCTTTGGGCAGTGGCAGCTGCAGAGCCAGTGTCTAGGTGGGGAAGGGTGATATTCATAAGGAATGTGCTTTTAAAGTACAGCTTTCTCCTTTGCATGGAACAACCACGCTGTTCTCTTCACACGTGGAGAACAACTGAAAGTTGTTTCAAGGTTTTGATCATACTTGCAAGCATTTGACTTGCCTTTGCAGTTAAAGGACAGTAATGAAACAAGGCCAACTCTTACATCAAAGCAAGATTAAAGCTTGTGCAAATGGCTCAAACTTCTGTGAGGAAAGGGTTCTCCTGCCTGGGTCTCCTAAAATCATTGTCCTGTGTCTTTGTAGTAGTCTTGTATATATAA
Source organism: Camarhynchus parvulus (assembly GCF_901933205.1). NCBI lineage: Eukaryota > Metazoa > Chordata > Aves > Passeriformes > Thraupidae > Camarhynchus > Camarhynchus parvulus. The sequence goes on along the minus strand of NC_044578.1, from coordinate 23,769,884 downwards.
AAAAAATGTTTGCTGCTGATTCTGCACTGAAGCTTATTTTGGTATGGATAACCTAAGATTTTTAGTGACTTTGTTTCTCTGCATATTTAATTAAGTGTTATATCTTGAATTCATAAGCCTTTAATTTTCATGCTTCTGTGATATTTGTTAATAGGTCTGACCAAGTAGTTGCTGTTACACTTTGGCTAGCACTGAAGCTTTAAGCCAAAATATTTAGGTCATTGTAGTACTACCAAAGTTGTTTTGTAGTTATTGCATCTTTTTTATTGCATGTTTTTAAAAGCTAGGGAGTTGTCTTAGCTGCAGTGCAGGAAGCAGAAAACAAAAGCAAGGCTGACTCTTGGGCTTTTCTGAATACATGAGTAAGAGGTTAAAAGCAGTACACTTTGCAAAAGCATGTGGATAGTTTTTGTATGGTTGAAATTCTTCTAGGAAACGAGTGAGATCAGGAGTAGAGTAGTTCTTTTCTAAGTAAACATTTTAAGCCAAAACCAGCGATTCAAGTGACCTTTTGGGCGCTGTTTGTGATGAGATTGGTTCCAAGCCTGTAGCTGTGCCATGCCCTGCACCCTGTGGCTCCTGAGGAGTGCCAGGGGTGACACCCAGGTTGTTGTGTGGCACCATCAGTGCTGTTGTGCGCTCCTGGCTGGGAGCCCACCAGCCCAGGGTCTCCCAGGTGGTTTTTGGGGTGTCAATGGGGGAGGCACCCCTACAGCCACCAGAGAGAGGTGGGTGCTGCTGCAGGTGCCTGGTCACCCTCAGAGGGACCTGGGCTGTGCCTCCCTTGGGTGTAGGACACCTCAAGCCAAGCTGCTCCAGGGCTGTCACAGCAGCAGCCACTCCACTCCTTGGTGGAAAAGAGCAGCAGGGTTTTGGCTTGCTGCCCACTTTCTGTACCTTGCCAGGAGCAAGCCACGATCTGTCCTCCAGAAGGAATTCTGCTTTGGAGCTTTTGGCAAAGTGAACGTGCCAGCTGATCTCCAGGCTGGGCTTTTTTACACATCACTGCTGAAGGACCTGTGAAGCACCCTCCTGTTAGTGGTTTCTGCTGAGAAAAGCCACCCACAGCAGTGCCTGGCAGGCTGTGGGCTCTCCCCAACACCTCAGCGCCAGTGATGCCTTTTCAAACCACAGAGAGCTTGTAAGGAGATCTTTGGTAATGCTGTAAGACAGTCAGTCTTGTTCATAGTTCCCCAAAATGCTGGTGTTTTTCCAGGTTCATTCCATGTTCATAGCTCCCCAAAATGCTGGTGTTTTTCCAGGTTCATTCCATGTTCATAGCTCCCCAAAATGCTGGTGTTTTACCAGGGTCATTCCATGGGAAGGCGCCTTAAAGCCCATCCAGTTCCACCCCCTGCATGGGCAGGGGCACCTTCCACTGCCCAGGTTGTTCCAAGCCCTGTCCAACCTGGCCAGGGACACTTCCAAGGATGGGGCAGCCACAGCTTCTCTGGGTAATCTGTGCCAGGGCCTCCCCACCCTCACAAGGAAGAATTTCTTCCAGACATCCCATCTATCCCTGCTCTCTGGCAGTTCAAAATCACTCTTCCTTGTTCTGTCACTATCTGCCCTGTCCTTCATTTTTTTATAAGCCCCCCATAAGTTCTGAAAGGCTTCAACAAGGTCTCCCTGAAGCCTCCTCTTCTCCAGAGTGAACAATCCCAGCTCTCTCAGCCTGTCACTAAGTGCTTTCACATCCAACCTTAGAAAGAAATACCCACAGCTTCTGTGTGTTATAAATCCATCTGGGGTTTCCCCTGGAGGTTTATGTTCCCTGTGGAGGGAGCTGCAGGTTTTGCAGGGCTCAGAGGCCACCTCTGGCCATGCATACCAGATCCCTTTCCTGGGATAGCCCATTCACTACTGATTTTTGGTTCATTGTGCTTGGGACCTCAGCTAAAAAAAATACCCTCGTGTGCTGTATCTGGAAATTTCGCTGTCTGCCAAGGAGGTACATGGGTGTTGCTGCTTCAGATTTACAGAAGATACCAGCTCCATCCCACTCAGTATCCAACTCACTCAGCCCCTCTCATCTCCTGTCTCAGGAAGGCATTTCTAAAGCTTTACATGGTATTTCCCTTCCTCTGCATGAAACCACAGCTGCTGTTTGTGCTGTGGCTCTCTGCAGGGCGTTGTTGTGATGTTGGAGACACCACTTCTGGAGCAGGATTTGGGATGTTAAATACCTTGGGTGAACCTTGTCTAAAGACCAGCTTGCTTTTACTGAGCATGATTCAGAGGATCTTTATGTGTTTTCACTTGATATTCCAATATTGCAGTGGTCACACAAGAGGAAAGGCAAGTTCTCATCATCCCCAGGCAAAGATGTAATGGCTGGGTCTGTGCAAAAGAAAGGACAAAAAGGCTTTTTTTGCTTTTTAAGGTTATTCTGTAAAATAGTATCACTGTAATTTAGTCTGCCAGACACTTTCCAGTGTTTGCTGTTGCAGATGAGGCTTTGCCAGCCTTCAGCTGTCCAACTGAAGTTTCCATGCTGAGCATCTGCCCCAGATTGCCATTTTGAGAAAACTGCAGCTAAAATGGATGAGGGTTTTTTTTTTTTCATTTGGGTTTTTTGTTTGGTTGGTTTTGGTTTGTGTTTTTTGGGGTTTTGGGGGAAGTTTTGGGGTTTTTTTTTTGTGAATTAAGCTAAAGAAACCATGCTTTTGTCTTCTTTTGAGCAGGTCAGGCGTGGCCTGCAGGCAAGGGAAGGGTTTGGGGGCCATAGAGGTAGAATGAGGGAAACTGGAGGTGAGTGAGAGAGGTTTCCAGGCACTGCCCATGTTCTCCTGCTGGACTAAACCCTGCTGTTTCCATGTTTGCCCTCGGTGCAGGCCAGAAAAAGCTGCCACAGCTCCCAGCAGCTGTTCACAGCCATGGGCAAAGCAAGCACAGCTTTGTACCTCACAGGCTTCAGGGCGAGTGGAAAAGCTCCATGGCTCTGAAGCCCTGAACTCATTGCTGATACTTGAAGGAGACCAGGGTGCAAAGGCTTATCTTCGGTGTGTTTTTCTGCTGCTTCATTCAGTAGGAAACCCCAGATTCATTGCTTGGGTTTTTTTCTTTCCTTCTGGGATTTCCTGTGCACCTGCCAAGCTGCAAAGTGCTGTGCAGCCTTTGCTTAGCTGATCTTGGTGCTGTTTGATTTCATGCACGAGGAGTTATGGCTGTTAATTTGGGGCTGGACAACCCTGGTGCCTAATTTTTTTGGGAACTGACGATTTTGATGCTCTCCCAAGTTTCCAGCCAGGTTCTTACTGTGCTCAGGCACTCAACCCTTCTCTAAATCAGGAAAAGAAGGTGGCAGGAGCCATGTGTGAACTTCTGCTGTAAGTGCCACGTGTTTTGTCCAGATCTACATTCTGCAGTAGAGACAAATCTGTTTCTCTGGGGTGGTGTTTACCTGCTTTTAAATATAAATGAAGTTCTTGCTATTTCCAGCTCACTGTGCCACAAACTTTCAGAGCTCTGCAATGAATGGGACAGGTACATATGAGGTAGAAGATGGTATTTTTAGGTGTGATTGTGAAGGAAAGTAACTTTAATTACTGCTGCTTGTGTCTGGGCATGGCACTCAGTGCTCTGGGCTAGTAACACAGTGGGCATGGGCAGAGGTTGGATTTGATGGTCTGGGAGGGTTTTCCAACCTGAATTATTCTAGTATTCTGTGTTTCCATCATGTCCTACCAAACCCAAGGGAAGCAGTGGGGAGGAGGAGTGCCCAGAACAAAATTGAGGCTGTATTTGGTGTGACACACACCCAAGAGCTGTGACAAAAGAAGCTTCAGGGGGAGACTTTGGAGCCTGGGCTTGGTGTGTTCATGGTGATCCCTTAGGAGCTGTGGCCATGTAGTGGTGACATCAAAAACTGAGGCAGCACTGGGTTTGTTCAAGGAGGAAGCTGAGTTCTGAGTGAATGAAGGAGGAAGGCCCCATCTGAACTGAGCACCAGCTTCCCTTACAACTGGAAAAAACATGAAGCAGCCCAGCACATCCCATACCAGAATGGGGGCGACTAAAGCTGATACCACACTGGGAGACAGAGGAGTTACCAGAGTAAACAAACGTCCCACACCGCTGTGTTGCTCATGTAAAATACTACGTGGTAATTTTGAGCAAGAGTTTGTGGTTTGTTAGTTACTCATCTCTTGCTACACGGCTTTTTCTTCGCGTGCCTTAAATATGCAGGCAGCAGGAAGTGTGGTCAACTGAAAAGTTGCTCTTCCTGTAGCACTTGGCATTGGCAGGTGTTACTTTTGTGACCATAAACCAAATTCATGCTTGCCTTGGGGGGTGCTCCTAAACCTGGATCTCACAGGGCGTTGGGGCTGAGTGCTGGAGGGAAGCACTGGCTGGGTTTGATTGTTCCCATCTGCAAAAGAGCTGCTTTTAAATAAAGCCCAGCCTCTCTGACAGCTGAGTGTCTGGAGTTCTGCTGTTGAGGGGCTGCCCCAAAACTCAGGCTGACTTTGAGTGACAACTGCACAGGGCTGAGTTTCTGGGGTTGTTGTGTTCGGTGCCTTGGCTGAATCGGTGCCAGGCGTGTGTGTGCACAGCCTTGGAGGATGTGAGAGCTGCATTTCAGATGGGGCCCATCTCTCTATTCAGAGGTTTAACTCTGTTTGGATGATGAGAATGCAGACATCTGTAAAAAGTAACAGGCCCCCTTCCTTCCAGAATTAGGCTATGAGCTTTCCAGCTGTTGGCTAAGACAGGTTTTCCTGTTGAAATAGCTTTTGTCTGAAGTAAGTCTAAAACAATATGGTTCTAGTAACTGAAAATATTTCTTTGTCAATTCTAGTTGTAAATCCAAGTGTTTTGATTCATTGCTACTTCTTGTAGCAGCTGTTTGATTCAGAAAACCTTATGGAATCTTACAGTGAAGTGCCCGCTGCTGGTAAAATGCAGTTTTGCTTATTTTGTGTATTTTCTTTACCATCTTGTGTGTGACTAATTTTCTTTTATCTTCACAGTCTCACAATTCCAGAACACACTTTTGCTTTCCTTCAGAAGTCCTATCATCCTGAATAATGCAAAGACAAGCCCCATAACATTCATTCATGTGGTTCTTGTTTGCAACCACAATAAAATGGATTGTGCCATATATTTGTCAGCTGATGCCATCCTATATTCATAAAATATGCTTAGGATCTTTTCTTAGTTCTGCAGAGTTTAAAGATGAGCTTATTAGGCATCTCTCTGATGTGTAATTATTCTGGGCTGAATAATGCTCATCAGAATATATGCAATTTATATACAGTAGGTAAGCAAAGAGTAGAGTGTATGTTTAAAAAATTAGTTTGCCAGAGCAGATTTGCAATAAAAGTGGATCTAATCCACTTAAGAGATTTCTATTTTCTTTTGAATATCTTTTTTAAAAAAACAAATCATGTTTGCTGCCTCAGGAAAGTTTTACTTCTCTATGGTGGGTGTCTTGACTACATTTCTGTGTTTTATTTCAATTTCAAGACATGATGTTTTACAAATCAGAGGAACCCTCAGAGATCAGGAGTTTAAAGAGCATGTCAGGGTATCTGCTCAGTCTGGAAGCCAGGGCTGCATGATCTCCTCTGACTTTGTTGGTGTTGCTCTGTACTAGGCATTCTTGAATAAGACCTGATGCTTTTGTGTTTCTCTCAGCAGCTTCTTCTTAAGCACATTAAGCAGATATTTTTAATACATCCAAACAAAAATTGTAATTTTTAGAACTGCAGCTGGCATTTAGAGCTTCAGCTTGGCTTCAGAGGCGCTGAGCACCCACCTGGCAACTGGTGGTTGGTACCAGCTGTTCTGGAAACAGGAGGAGCTGCCTCACACCAGTGGCAGCAAAGTAACTTTGAAAAAAATGCCTTTGAATTTTCAGTGTCCGTGTCTTCTTAGTGCCAGGGGTGCTTCTAAAGGGGAAGTAATTACAACAGAAGGACCTGACCTCATTTCTTGTTCAGAAGGGGTTGTAAGAAGACTGTCATCTCCTGAACGATGGATTTGTGGCTGTTGGCTAAGGCACGTGTCCCTCAGAGGGAACAGAATTGGAAACCAGGATGTTAAATCTGTGTTCTGTTGTCCTGACCTCAGCATTTCTGGGACTGGCAAAGAAAAGGTCCTGACTCCATTTAAGCCCAAACCTTTGGAGCCAGAAGGTTCAGCCTGCCTGACTTGTTTATGAAGGTTTGGTGCACTTCTGCTAGTAAAGCTCAGAGAAGGGCAGAGACCACAAGATCCATTTATTCAACACTGTCTATATGTTTTTTCACTGGAAAAAAAACCCAAAAACTCCATGAATCTTATTGGTGGGTTTTTTGAATACACTTTTCCAGAATTCTTGTTCTATTACACTTTTCACTGCTCTGCTTTTTCCTTAATCAAGAGCCTGCCTGTTTGTGTGAAGCTGCTGGGTTTATGCAAAAGCTGTGGTGAAACAGTTGGTGAAACGGTTGGCTCAGAGATGCTTGAAAGGGCAAATAGCAGAGAAACAGTGTCTCAGGGCAGCAAAAAGTTCTGCTGCTGCAGGAGTAGCATCTGGTTGGCAGGGATGATTGATTGTTTAGCAAAGGTCCTTGGGAGTATTAATAAGGGGCGGAAAAGTCTCAGAAATGTTGTGCTGGATTCAGGAGTTCTTCAGGGTGTTTTGAAGCCACACTGGATGCTGTTAAGTGAGAAAATATTTCGTATAAATTCAGGGCTCATCTCTCAACTCATCAGGCTGGTGAAGTCCCATCGACCCAAATGAAGATAGAAAATGGGTTTATGTGGTTTCCCCTGCATTTGTTTCTCAGAAAGCCACAGGCTGCCTTTAAGGCACCCTTGAAGAATGCAAACATGGCTTGAAATATAGCTCCAGTGAGGAAATGCAGGCGGCTTTTGGAGGAATTCAGGTTTGGATGAGACTCAGAATGAGCATTGTTAGACAGGGGCTAAATATGTTTAAAGTCACATTACTAGTGATTACTTCTGCATTCACAAAGTGAAAATATGATCTGATTTACATAAATTTGCCAAATAAAACCCTTATGGCACAGCTCTTGCCTATTGCATTCTTAGGGCTGCTCTTTTCTTGGTGCCATAAATAAAGCATTTTGCAAAACACAGAAAGATGAAGAATTTAAGTTTTGATACAGACAAGTGAAACATGCTCTTCTTCAGAAAGAGGGAATGTATCAGCATCCACAGTGCAGGAGCTCAGATTGGATTGATGGGGAGAACTTCAGAGACCTTTGATGGAAGAGCTGAGACTTAGAAAACTGGAGCTGCATAACCAGTCATACAAAGGTGTGAGAGATGAAAGGAAACTGCTAAATGCACTGGCTGAAGCATTGCCACCATGGATATAAACCCAAGCCTTGAACACCTTCTGGGTGGTTCTGTGTAGCCGCAGGTCCTGGTGTGCAGGCAGGAGAGTTTGTACATGGAGGGCCATGAAGGCCTCCAGAGGCACAGGGTCACTGTGAACAGCAGCAGAGCTCTCACTAACCCACTTCCCAATAAATGCTCAGGAACAAAATGCCTTTTCTTAATAATGACCTGCACAGCTGCCTTTCTGAGCCCAGACCTCACGTGGCCCCGCTGTACAAACACAGCACAGGGAGAAGGTGGTTTGGATTTGGTTTTTTCCTTTCATGTCATGTTGTCACAAGTCCTTTTGAACCTGAAGGATAAATGGAGAGGAAATGAGGCAGCTTATCTCCCTTTTTTTTTTTTCCAAGAAGGAAGGAGCCTTGAAACATAGGGGTGGAAAAGCCAAGGAGCCTCAAGCACAGTGAGAGGGGCTATGGCTGAATGGAGCTTCTTCCTGGGAAGTCCTCTTAGAAATGGAGAAAACAAGCACCAGTGGTAGCTATTGTCCTCCCAGCGATGCTTTCATGAGTGTTTGAGGATCTGAAAGTGATCTAGGAGGAAGAAGAATAATGCACAGCACTTGGCATGCCAGGTGGCTGGATGGAACCCCTCTGAGCTGATTTCACTGAACAAAAGGGAGCTTTGGTGAAACCAGCCCCGTGGAGGAAACAAGGCAACTGGGACCTGCAGAGCTGTGTGTCACCACCTTCCTGTCACAGCAAGTGACACTGTGGCTGTGCCTGTCTGGGAGTGCAGTCAGACACTCTGTGCTTTGGCCTGTCTCTGAGTTATGGTTAAAAATAGCAGCCTGAAAAAGAAAATAAATACTTTTGAACAGTGTGCCGGAACAGAGAGGCCTCAAACCCCCACGTCTGCACAGGAGAGACTGTGAGAGGAGTGTTCCTTTGTGTGTGTCCTCTGTGGCATTTACAACAAATTCTTTCTGAGCACAGTTCTTTCGTTTCCCTTTTTCCTTAAATTCCCCTGACCTGTGCCCTTGTCACCTGGGAGTATTTCTGCCTCTGGTGATATGGACTATAGGAACAGCAAACCTGGGGAATATAAAGGTGATCCTTCATCTTTGATACAGCTGCAGAAAGTTAGGGGTTGTTTGGATTTTTACTTGACCTCTTTTCAGGATAAAATTTCGGGAATTATTCTCGATTTGGTGGCAGAAGGTGTATTTTTATTAGCAGCTTTAATTTAGAAGGAATCAAAGGCATGAATTCCGCCAAGTAAGGAATGATTATTGAAGTTTAATAGGTCCTTTTAGTTTTGCCAGAGAAAAACCCCAAAATTATTAGATCACTTTGTTTTATTCTTTTACAGTGCTTTGGAAATACTGGGATCTTGATTATGGCCTTGTTCAACTTTGAATGGGAGAAAAGAGGGGAAAGGAGGCCACTGGGAGGTCTCCCATGTTGAGAACCCCCAGGCAGTCAGAGGGCCATCTCCCATCTTCTGATTGTCGTTTCCCATTCATTTTGTTTTCATTTGCCTCATTTTCTCTGCTTCTTCCCTTGAATTGTCCCTGGGCCAGATTTAGTAGGGGCTTTTGGAGTGGTTTCATTGGTTTCACAAGGGAAGAGGCCCATTCTGTTTCCTTTGCACCCATTTCACAGCTGGAAGAGAGCAAAAGGCTGTGACCTATCCTGAAGTGGGACTTTGGGGCAGCCACAGCTGCTATGGGAGTGTCAGAGTAAAGTGTGAGAGAGAGAACCAAACCAAGGCTGAGGAGTGAGAGGAGATGTGGTCAAGGTCTCCCCTTCCAGCAGCCTCAGTGCATCTTGCTCCATTCCTGCTGCCCTTTCTTGAAGGAGCTGGATCAGGGGCTGATGCTCTGGTGCCACTTCTGCACTAATTTGAATTATAAATCTGATCTGTTGCATCACAGAGCTGTAGTTTCCCTTCCCCATCTGTAATAAGCACAGAAAAAGCTGTCTTACACAGGGTTGGGTGAGCAGCTCCATGTAATAATTATACACTTGTCTTTTAAACTCTACCCTAATTGATGCTTTTTAGCAGTTGTGTGGAGAAACCTTTCCCACAGGATGAGGCACCAGCGCTTCCTCCTGTCTCTCGTGCAGAGTGAAAAGTGAACAGTGTGGATTTCCTGAGGGACACTACCATCCACGGAGGGGTAGAGAAGGGTTTGTTTGTGAAAGGGGAGACCTTCAGTTGCATGAGTACAGACCCTTTTAATGCCTGGCAGTATCCCTTGCAAAGGAATGAATGCAATCCAATCCTCTTTTTAAATCAATTTATTTCTGAAGATTTAGCGAACGTTTTTAGAGCTATTATGTTATTTTTCTGAACATGAGGACAGACTACCAGCGAGGAGAGTTTGTCTAGTTTGTCTTAGCTAAGGCTTTGAAGGATTGACCACAGTGTAGAGCTGTGGAACATTTTTGTCTTGTAGGTTGTGTCAGCCTTGAACAATTCCTTGAACAATTATTTGAACAATTCCAATGCTGTAGCATCTGCATGGCCAACAAAGTCCACGCGACGTCAGAAAGGGATCCCATTGTATCGCCCTGCTGTGTAACAACAAAATACATAACAGATCAAAGAGATTTTATAAGCTTTGTAACAACAAAATACATGACACATTAAAGAGATTTTATAAGCTTCACTCGAACTACTAAGTTTCATAAAATTCTCCCATCCTCTGCCCAAGGTTTTGCTCTGACAAGTTACATTTTCCTGCAGTCATATTCCAGTATTATAACCTGAAACTAGTGAGAGCCTGGACAAATGACTAAATATGCACTGCAAAGGAAAAATGTTTCCATTTTTATTGTTCAAGCTGAACAATAAAAGTGGGAAGTCAGGTAAAAAGAAAATTTAAAATTATTTGGAATGTGAATTGCATTTTACGTACTCCTTGTATTATAAAGTTTTATTGGAAGCTTAATATTATATACATACATATATGTATGTATAAATTTTTGCCCTTTTAAAAAGAGGGGGAAGAGGAATAAAACCAATTATTGATTTTCACCAGAAGTTGGCTGTTTGTGCCCCTCAAAATGCCCTTTCACAGTTGCTGCCCTACAGAGAACCAAGGTGAGGAGGTGTTGGCACAAGCAAAGCAAACCAGGTGAAAATGGAAAATCGTCCCAACTGGCACAAATGTGACACGGGTACGGCCTTGGGCTTCAAAAATCTGAATGGTGCATGTTTGGGTTAAAATCTGTGTATTCACCCAGGTGTTCTTGTGGAGTTCAGAATGGCGAGAAGGGGCTCTGAGGCTGAAATTATTTCCTGTGGTAAAATCAAGTGATGTGATTGTATTGGAGATCATTAAAGTAAATGTCCTTGCTTTGAGACTTCTGTTTAGTTTAGAGATTAGTCTTGGTTTTACCCTTCTTGCACATAGGGTGAAAGAAAATCCTTTGCAAATCACGGTATTTACTCATTTTCAGTGTACACAGGAGCCAAAAGAGAAGCAAACGCCTTAGAAATGATGAGGAAAATTGTAAGAAAAGAGGCTCCAGTGTTACCATTATTTTCATTTTGTTACTCTGTTTTGTGCAGTTTGTGTGTTTGTTGGAGAGAAGTGGAATAAAATCCTGCCATGGAATAATGGCCTTCTGGTACAGTGCTTAAAAAGTGATTACTTGGTGGGAAATGTGGTACTCTGAGGAGTCCATCTGGGCTGATGCTGACAGGAGTTGGAATGGTGAGGGAATAAAGGGAATTTAGGTAAGGAAACCTCAGCATAAATGAAGCTCCTCATGGAAAGATGTGTGTGTACTCATAGCTTTGGCTAATGTCCTGTACTCCCTGGAGTAATTTTGTGATAGGGCCATGTAGAGTGGTATAATCTGGCAAAGCAATTAAGAAAAAAAGAAATTAGTAAAAACATCTCCCAGATTTGTATGAGCAAATGCCAAGCATTGCATGGAAATAATCTTTTGAAGGTGTGTGTCTGTATAAGTATAAATATGATTATATTCAGAAAAAAGCTTCAACTAATGTAATGAAGATGGTTATTTCTGTTATCTATGTCTCTGTGTCTTTTTGTCATTTTGTCTTGGGCATTTTGTCATTTGTGGATGGCTGGGCAGTGAGGTAACTGTCACCCAAAAGGGAGGGAAGGGGGAATACATCATCCTGATTTAAAGGGTGATGCATCACCGGCTTACATTTTTGGAATGCTGTTTAAATGTTCCCAAGAAACATTTTTGTGTGACCTCCAGTGACGTGTAACGTGGTGCTGAGATCTGGATTGGAGAAAGCTGCTCAAGGCATGCCTGGTGTCTGTGTCCCCAGGAGTGGCTCAACTTGTGGCTCAGGGAGTTGAAAAAACCCCCAAAACTTGAAAATCATTGACCTTCACCAAATTTATTTATCACAGATCATAGTTTAGTTTCATGTGACCCCCCCAGGAATTAGATTGGGTTCATTTGGTTTTTAAATCCCAAATCCTTCTGGTGCTGTGAAAGAAGCTTATAAATAAAGTCTTGTCAGAACTTACTCTAGTTGAATCTGACCATGAGTAATTGTTTCTAGACAGGGTTGCTGCTTCTCACCCCATTACCAAGAAAGGGTGGATTTTAGCAGCCTTTGAGATAAGCTTATCTGACACAGTGTTAATCAAACCCTTGGCTTGTTCCAGCCTGATCAACCACAAGCACTGGCCTTTATGTAATTCATTATTATTAGGATTTTTTAGCCTGACAGAAGTGCAAAGGCAATTTGTGAAATCTTCTTTCTCCCATAAATAAGGATTGGGCAGTGGGAGCAGGGGAATGAGCTGCAGGAATGAGTCTGTGGGTTTGACCCAAGAGCCACTCTGTGTTTGTGCAGGATCTGTGCTGTTTGTTCTTCAATTTCAATAATCATTCATCATTCAGAATTAACTTAAACCAGCAAGCTCCATAGTTAGATCACAAGCTTCTCTTCACGAAACAAACATTTTTTATAGAGTGCATGAGGTCTCGCTCAGCTCAATCTGCTCCCTCTGAATTGAGAGATGCTCCTGAAGCTGCCTGGGAACAACATAACTATTGAAACTTTTGGAAATCTATGGGATAATTGTCCATCTCAGTACAAAATTCAGCGTCGTGTAGCAGGGCACTTGAGGAAGAGCAGAGTATAGGAGCCAGATTGTAGAAGGGAAGATCTACAAGGCTGGAATGGAGCCTGTTACTTTTGGCACCTCTTTTGCCAGGGCTCACGTCTGGATGACCTTACAAACGTGTTTGTTTAGCTTGCTGTGAAACAAAAGCTTCGCTTCTGATGGTGCACAAATATCACACCCACGGTCTCAGCTGCCAAACTTGTGAAAAAATCTGATTTTTTCACCAGACAGCATCAGTTTTTTCCTTATAGAGAAGATGGAGAAAGCACCTGAGGAGTGCTATACGCTGAGATGTGAGGAGGGGTTGATCCGAGGTGTGATGGGTGTTACCCACTGCTCTGCACTGAGTTTTGGGTGACTAACAGGGATTTTGCCAGCATGGCAAACAGGTGATTTGAAGGTGTGTGCACACCACTGGAGTCACAGAATTGTAAGGTTTTATTGAGAGCAGTCTCCATTAATATAAACCAAGGCTGGGATAAATAATTGGTTTCAGTATTTTACCAGGTGCAAACCACATGTTCCTGCATGGGAAAGAGGGGTGGCTCCACCAACCAGAGCTGCTGGGTTTGGCTGAGTGCAAACAAAACCTGTGAGAGGTGATCCAGCCAGATCAGAGCCTTTGTGTCTGCCATCCCTTTTTGTCATAACAGGTATTAAGTCATGACTCAGATTAATTGAAATACTATTTCTACAAATAAAGATCAAAATGAGTTCTGCTTTCAGCAACAATGAGAGTAGTTTACATTGCCTTCCTAGATGAAGTCTGGGAGCAGTTGAACTTAAACACCTCCTGGGTGGTATTGTAAGTACTGCACAGGGAAGAAGACTGTAGGAAAGAGGGAATCACTTGTAATCCCTCTGTTCTATACCCCAGAGCACTGGAAGGTGGTGGGCACTGTCAGGATGTGCCAAACAGAATCACTTTCACAGGTTTTCTGGCTATCAGATGCATTTAACAACTGATAATGATGTTTGCAGTGAAGGGGTGATCTGAGGAAAAGCAGTTTTTATGGGGAGTTTCTGCTTCCTTCTCTTCCTGTTGAGCGTCCAGCCCATTTCAGAGGTGCCAGTAGTGACATCCAGCTTTCAGGGCTTACATAGAGCATCTGCAGTTTCAGACATTTACCTCAATCAGAGCTGTGCTTTTTTTGCACTTGGGATGAAGTTGGCCCAGGAGCAGAACAATGGAATTATTTTGTTAACTCATTTTGCTGCTACCATGATGGGCTATGAGAATAAGACTGTGTTTATGGATAGAAAAGTGGATGGATGGACGGATGGACAGACAGTAGTGATTTTAAAGCTCAATTTACATTTAGGCATACAGCACATCTAGATTAACTGGTTTCTGGTTTATAATGGAAAAGTTTGCTCCCAGCTGTGGGTTCCATCCTGGTTTGTGGAGCACTGTGTGGGTATGATCAGCTGAGCATTTTAGATTGTTTTCTGACAGCTTTTCTCATGGTCTGGTGGAGGAAATAAGACAAAGTGATTTGTTCCTGTTCTGTCTCACTGCTTTATTTGTTTGAAGTGCTGGGTGTACTGACATTAAGCACACACAGTGCCTATTTCTTTTAGGTTTTATTTTGTCCAGGATTTGTTTTATGCAGCAAATAATCGACTTCCTTTACATTTATGTCCCCTGGGGCTTATATGGTGTAAGAATATACATCAGCCCCCAGACCTCCAAAGAGATTTATATCGCTGCTCGTGGTATATTTGGAAAACCCTTTCCAAAAGGTGCTGAGTGTAGGCAGTTGTGCTGTGAGGGGGATTGTGAACATTTTCCTGCTCTTGGAAGGGTCTTCTTACTGCCAAACACCAATATTTAAGTGAAATAGCTTTTATGGCAAATCCTTCCCTCTTTCCATTCTTCACTTCCAAATGGCTGAAGTTCTGGGAGTGTGAGCAATCACTCTCTTGTATGACAGCCAAGAAGTTATTGTTTTCTGACCTTTTTTTCCTGAGTTTTCCTGACCTGCACCTGGACTGCTCACGTGGCAGTGTTGTTGAGAGCAGGGAGATGTGGCAGGGTGAGCTGGATAGGCTGCAATGGGAGCCAGACCAGCAGGAATTCATTCCTGGGAGAACTTGCTGAAGAGTGCCCTTGTTTGGAAAAGCTGAATGTCAGTTATTTCAATAAAAGCAGTGAAACTGCCACTCTAAAATTGGGTTTTTGAGGCCATTCTGTGGGCCTGATGATTTGGAGTTACATACAAGTGTCCAACATGGGCGACACAATTAAGAAAGTCAAAGACAGGGGAGAAGCATGGAAAAAAAATCTGGGGGTGATTACTGAATTCCAGGGGAGCAGCAGGTAGATGTTTCTTGTTTCTCAGTGCAGCAACATTTGTTTTAATTCTTAAAAGAGGTATCATAGCTCATGCTAAAGTTTTGTGCTCATGTGCAGGGGCCGTTCTGCAGAGCAGGAGGTGCATCATGAAGTATTAGCAAAGTTTATTCTGGAGCAAGATCTAAACCCTCAGCAAAGGAGGAACAGACCCTTGCCATGTTAATTTGATGGAAATCCTTCCACCTCCATCACAGTTGTTTTTTCCTGTTGGTAATTTTGGAATCACAGAATATCCCAAGCTAGAAGGAACCCACAGGGATCAGTCATTGAGTCCATCTCCAGCACAGGAGCAGGAGGTTGCATGCAGGCTCCTCCTGGAGCTGATCAGACTCCTCATTCTCCCAGGATAAACATCCCAGCTGCTGGGCTCCACGTCCCATTTCTATGGGCTGGAGCTGTGCCACTGCCAGACCAGCCAAGTGGGAGCATTGGCTGTGCTCCATACAAACAGCTCTGACGAAGCCAGCCACACTAAATTTGGAAAAGAATTAGGGGAACTCATTTTTCAACTGCCCTGGAGTATTTTATCTCCAGTTGCCCCATGTTATCATTTCATGGGAAGAGTTTCTGTTACTCAGGACTGTTTCCATCATGTTTATTTTCAGATAGCACATTTTTATTTTCTGTAAACCAAAAGAGTTTAAATATCCATTGAGGAACAATGGGTCAAGGGTCTGTCTGCTTCTCTTCTCACCTTCAGGTAGGAAATTCCTGTTCAGCTGAACCCTGCAAGGCCAGGTCCTCATATGGGGCCACTCACACTCTCCTTAAATAAACTTTTCTTCTCATTTTAAGAGGGGGGAGTATTTTTAATGCTCCTTTGCAACAAGTAGTGTGAAGATTGGAAGAAACAGCCAGAAACATTTGCCTCTTGATTCTTGGTTTGGGTTGTCATAAATACAGCCTGCACATAAGAATTACATCATCAATGTCCTATTTCTGACGTGTATGTTGTGAACTGCAGAGTTTCTTTCTCTTCAGTCATTGTGCTTTAAGCTGATCTAAGCAGTGCTGACAGTGAAGAATGACACTTCTGAGGCCATTTAGCCTTAATTGAGAGACTTTGCCAAAATTACAGGTATTTCCTGTGATTGTTGCAATTTTTTTCCCAACATCAGAATTTTATTCTTTGTCCCACTTCCTCTACAAACTTTTACTGCAGGATGCAGGCAGTAGCCAAGTGAGGTGCAGTCTCCCAGAGCCGTCTCTAACAAATTGAGAGGATGATGCGAGCTGGAAAAGAAAAAGTCACAGTGTAAAACAGGGGCAAACCCTGAGCAGGAAACTCTGCTGGGGCTGGGGCCAACAACATCCTACTGCTGGCTGGGTCCAGGAGGAAAAAAAATGCTGTGAGGAAGGTTTTGGGAAACTTTGTCCTTATTTGGAGAATAAATCTATGCCTCTGCCCAAAGCAGGCTAAGTTTTATAGGGCTGGGATATTCTGCTTTAGCAGCACCATATCCTGCTATTATACCCAAGCACATCCTATAATCAGTATGTCTCTAAAAATCCATCTTAAAGCTGAAGATTTGGAGTCCAGATTGTCACAGGGTGCTGTCCCACAATAACTCTGTGAAAGCCTTACATGAGTGGTGAACTGGCTCTGCTTCCAGTGACATCCCTCCAGCTGAGTGGGATGGCTGCGCCAGTGCTGAGCCAGCTCCTCCATGTGCCTGGAGAGGGCTCCAGGGTGTCAGGGCTGCCTCCCAGTGCTGGTGTGGGATTGGAATGGGGCAGCAGTGGGGCAAGAGGGGCTGCCAGTTCAGTGGAGGGCAGCACATTGGTGCTTATGGAGGAGAAGGCTGCAGCTCACCCCTCTGAGCTGTTCTGGTGACACAGGAGTGGCTGGAATGAAAGGTGGTGTCATGGAACAGCATCATTGGCATTGCCCCTGAACTTGGGGGGTGCATCTTATTTTGCACCACACTGCAAATTCACCTGCAGAAGCAGAGGAGGTGGTATGTAGGTTTGTCTTCTCATGCATGTC
Source organism: Camarhynchus parvulus (assembly GCF_901933205.1). Classification (NCBI taxonomy): domain Eukaryota; kingdom Metazoa; phylum Chordata; class Aves; order Passeriformes; family Thraupidae; genus Camarhynchus; species Camarhynchus parvulus. Next base: position 23,753,120 of record NC_044578.1, on the reverse strand, counting down.
TTGTGTTAGGAAATTAGGGAATAATTCCTAGAAATCCACAATGGTTTGGATTGGGAGGGATCTTCAAACCCATCCAGTCCCACGCCCTGCCATGGGCAGTGACACCTTCCACTAAACCAGATTGCTCCTCACCCCTGGCCTTGAACACTTCCATGAATTCCATTTCAGGAATGCTGTGTGCCAGTCCTGGTCTAGGAGTCCTGAGAAGTCTTAGTTTGGGAATCACCATTTTTTTCTCATACTGAAAATATGATGTTTTTTCTCCAGCAAGCAGAACAAAATGAAATTTTGAAAGCATCAAAGTTGCTTGAGATGTGAAATTGCATTTCTCTGTTGTATGCTCAGAAATGCCCTTTGGCATGGAGCTCCCTAATACCAAGAAGAAAGGGATCTCTCCAGTATCCAGGGTGTTTGGGATGCTCTCTAGATCATAGGCCAGGCTGTGGTTTTTGCATTGCTACAGATTCTTTCAGTCACATAAATGCACATGCCTTTAATTTCAGCTTCACCTCCCTGTCTGCAAAGCACCATTATTTCTGTGGTAGGGTTAATGAGTTAATTGCTTGTAAATTGTTTTAAGATTCTCAGAAGTGAGACCTCAGTGTGTTTATTGCCATTACCCATGAGATCTTGATCACAGCGAGACAATAACAGATTAGTGTTTATTGCAGCATGACTGAGGATATGTTTACATTAAAACAAAGATGAGACTGTAGTGCCCAAGCCCAGAAAAAAATTTTGTAGAGCTTTGAGTCATCTTTCAAATCTCAGTAAGTGATCAAATTGGCTCCTATGGCTGAACATTAGCCAGTATCACTGGTTGTCTTTGAAAACCCTTTCACCCCTTGACCATCCCTGGCTCTGGGGCAGCATGCCCCAGGGAGAGGCAGAGAGCATCTTTCCTTAGAGAAATGGATTTGGGGAATTCTTTGCTTGATCTTAGAAGAAAAAACGAAGTCCCAAACCCAATATTTTCCTGGACAAATTCCGTCTGAATGCATCTCCAAGGGTTTCCTGATCTGTGCAGCAAGTGGCCCTTGGTACACTCAGGAGGTCTTCTCATGGAATCATGGAATGGTTTGGGTTAGATGGACCTTAAAGCCCATCCAGTTCTATACCCTGCTCTGAGCAGGGACATCTTCCACCATCCCAGGTGGCTCCAAGCCCTGTCCAGCCTGGCTTGGACACAGCCAGGGATCCAGGGGCAGCCACAGCTTCTCTGGGCACCCTGTGCCAGGGCCTGCCCACCCTCACAGGGAACAATTCCTTCCCAATATCCAATCTAAGCCTACTGTCAATGGGCAGCCATTCCTCCTCGTCCTGTCACTCCATCCCTTGTCCTGACTCTCTCTCCATCTTTCCTGTGGGCTCCCTTCAGGTACTGGAAGGTCACTATTGGGTGACCCTGGAACTGCCTCTTCTCCAAAGAGAAGAATTCGGGTCACTGGTGAGAACTGCCTTGGTTCTGTGTTTCAGGCTGTGAAGCCATGTGCATTAAATACCTTTAAATCTCTGTTCCACCTCAGGGAAAACAGAGGCCACCATCAAGAACTTCAGCCCCCACTACCGCCGCCAGTACGCCGTGGCTTTCTGCAGGCACGTGCAGGAGGAGCTGGAGCAGCACCGCCACTCCCAGTCCCGCTTCCTGAAAACCAGGGTAGGAGGACACTCATTCTCCTGTCCATGACCCATGTTGGATTTGGGTCATTTTGGTTTGGGATGGAAAAGGTGCAGCTGAGTGCAGGTTTGAAGTTTAATTTTTGAAAATTCATCTTTATTTTGGTCTGGTTTAGTTGTTTATCATGGCATGAGGAGAACCATGACCTGAGTTTCTGGTACAAGGAGTTGGACATTTGGACCAAACTGGTTCCTTCTTGCTGGTTGCAAGGTTCTGCAAAATCTGGGGATAGATATCATGCTTCTAGGGAAGAGATTATGTAGGAAATGTAATTAATCCTGTCATCCATGGGTCAGGGTGACTTAAAGAAGATGGCAATAATTCCCTTTGTGGAGTGAACCATGGAAAGCTGGTTTTTATTAGAGGGGGGACAAAAAGAGAGACAAAAGTCTCTTTATTAGAGGAAAATGCAGAGAACCAGCCTTCAAGATTAAGAAGATAAAAAATTAAATGTTCGAAGCATACTGGAAATTATGGATTTCCAATCTCTTGAAATGAGTAAGTAAAGCAGTGAGGTGGGACAACAGAAGATCTGTGTCTTTCAGAAGGGGGATATCAGTTACTACAGTGCAGATGCAAAAGCATTACAAAGAAATGGGAAACAATTTACTATATCATAACAAACCCCTGTTTTTCATATCAATGAAATATTTATAATCTGTAGTGGAAAATGGGAGTTGGTGAACTCCAAGTCATCCTGCAGGGGTTGGAACTAAATGATCTTTAAGCTCCCTTCCAACCCAAGCCACTGTAGGATTCTCTGATGTTGCATTCAGCCTGTCAGCTGAAAAGTGAATAAATCTGTGTCTCAGAAATCTGGCAGTGTTTTGGAAGGCGGAGCTCTTCTTCTGCTTCCTCACCTCAGCTACAAGAATTTGCTTGTGTCTGTAGAGCCTTCTGAAATCAGAGATGTTTATGACTCCAAATTGCATTTGAAGGCTCAAAAGCCCTCAGAGCAGCATTATGGAAATGTAGAAATAAAGCTTCAAGGTGGTCAGTGGTGCAGAGGGGTCTCAAATGTCACCAATTGTCCTGTAGCCTGCAAGGGAAGCCGGGACAGTTCTGTACGAAGCAGAGCTGCTGCACTTTGCTGAGGACCTGAAGAAGTGGAAGGACAGATATGTTGTGATCAAAAATGACTACACTGTGAATTGCTTTGAGACCAAAGAGGTGAGTGCTGCTTCTGTGGATCTGCTTGTACACTCCAAACAAACCAATAGTAAATGGATTTGCTGCTGCTGCTTTGCCTTCAGCAATAGGAAGTGAAACCTTGTCCTTGTTAGGGTGGCTCCAGTGGGGTGGGATGGCTGAGGGTACAGTCAAGTGCCCTGCCTTGGTCAGATTTGTGGCCAGAACTAACAAATGAGACATTCCTTGGCCAGATACGTCAGCAAGAACTAACAAATCCTTTTAACAGCACTTGAGCCTTCCTGTGCCTGTCCCAGAGCACTTCTCACCTCTACATCCCTGTAATACATCCCTGTGCTCCGGCAGGTTTGGGCGGCTCCAGGCTGGCTACAGTGGAGGTTTTTGCTGGGAAGCTGGCATAGTCAAGCTAGTCCTGGCTGACAAATCCAACAAATTGGGCTCAAGAGGAAATCCCATCCTTTTTCACTCCCTTCCATGTCTGACTCCCCACCACAGCAGATAAGCACTGAGAGATTAGATTTGTTTTAGATTTGACATGCCTAGGGAACATTTCCAAAATTCAGCCTGGCAAAAAGATTCTCCCTTTGTGCAATATTCCCATGCATTAGAATAATAGAATATCCTGAGTTCTATTAGAATAATAGAATATCCAAGGGACCCACAAGGATCATGAAGTCAGCTCCTGGCTTTGTCAGTGAATTGTGTATTTTATTTTTTCTCTCTCCTTAAATCTCTATTTGACAATGCTTCCTCTCTTGTTGATTTTCCAGGCCTACCAGAAGGGAGCTAGCCCTAAATATCACGTTCTTCCTGCAGGAGGCAAAGTCCTGACTTCAGAAGAAGATTACAATTTGCTTTCTGATAAACATTTTCCAGACCCTGTTGGTAAGTCCTGTTCAAAGCTGAACTGCCAAAGCCCAGGCTCTGTTCCTTACTCTGCCCTGGGAAGGCTTTTAGGCTCCAGTTTAAAATGGGGTACAGAAGATGCCCACAGCCCTTTTCCCAAGTTCAAGCACAGCTCCAGAATGGATGAACAAAGCAGGTGCTGTAAGCCAACATTCAGAGAAATGCTGGCTCCCTTTCTTCCCATCACACCAGCACAAAGCTGCTGGAAGCTGTGCAGAAGCAGGGCAGGAACCACAGCACCATTGTTCCCGGGCTTTGTTAATATTCCTGGTTTATTTGTTTCCATTTTTAGATGCCAGCTGTCTGTGTTGACTCACAGCTGATAATAAGTCCCACAGAGAGGACAGGAAGGTGGCTGCTTCTGAGTTTGTTGTTTCTGGGTCAGGAACTGCTGTGGTCCTGCCTGCCCCCACTCCACCAAGATGGAGAAAATTCAGGCTTTGTGGAAGCGGGTCTCACATTGCACTGTCAGATTTGGAGAATGGGATGCCACATAACAAAAGGGATAAGGGGAATTTGAAGACAAGGATTTGTTTTTTGAGTCCTTTAAATCCCTAGGATTTAAAAGTTAGGTGCCCTCTCACACCCTTTCCCAAGGCCCAGGGTGGTCAGAGGGGCTTGGAGGTGTCCTGTGTGTGTCAGCACAGCTCTGCAGCAGGTGGGGTTGAGTGATGTGCAACACCCCAAGGGTGCTCATGGACTTCCCATGGCTCTCCCTTCAAAAACATCATCACTTCATCTTTATGGCACTACTCTCCATCTGTGTGGTGCTGAAGACCCTCCAAGGTGAACCTCACATGTCTGGGCTCTCAGTTCATGTCGGTGACTCCAGATTGGGTTTGGTCATCCCTAAACGTGCTGTCCAGCATCCCCTGTGTGCAGGGACCCGGGGCAGGTGGGAGCTGGAGGTACTTGGTGCTTTCTTCACATCACCTGCAAGGGCTTGAAGTGACAGTTTTTAAGGGCAGTTGTGTGTGGAAGTCCTGGAACCAGTGAAAGCTGTTCCAACACAGTTTGTTTAATGCAGCTGGTTTCTATAAGAAAGTCAATATGCTCCTAAATGGTCTTTATGTGGAACAGACCAGAGCTCCCCAGTAATTTACTTATCTGTCATGAAAACCATTTCCCTACCGGCTGCGATCCAATGAAATAGTTTCTTTGAAATTTTACCAAAATTAGATTTTTGCCATCTTGACGACAAAGCAAGAGGCCATCAAGTTGCTGGGGTCTAACACAGAGAGGTGGTTGATGCCAGCTGAGTGTGCCCATCCCAGCTGTGTCCCCCTGCCCTCTGTGCCCAATCTCCTGGACTGGGAAGGAGATTACCCTGCTGGCAAAGGTGTGGCACAGAGCCGGCCCTGAGGAAATGTGCAGCTCTCAAACAGAGGTGTTTCTGTGCAGGCTCAAGCGAGGAGGCGGCTGCAGCCTTCGTGCCGCTCCCAAAGGAGTTCCCGGTGTACCTGTGGCAGCCCTTCTCCCGGCACAGCTACTACTGCTTCCCGGAGCCGGGGGCACAGCGCCGCTTCAGCGCCGTGCTGGGCGACTGCGTGCGCCATTCCAACCACGGTGAGTGAGGGATGGGACCTGAGGGAAGGGACTGCGTGCGCCATTCCAACCACGGTGAGTGAGGGATGGGACCTGAGGGACATTCCAACCACGGTGAGTGAGGGATGGGATCGTGTGGGACATTCCAACCATGGTGAGTGAGAGATGGGGATGTGTGGGACATTCCAACCACAGTGAGTGCTGGAAGGGCTCAGCCTGGGACGGTGTCACCCACCCACCCACCCAGCTATGGGAAAATGCAAGTCACTCATGAAAGATGCTTGGCTTCAGCACCCCGAGGAATGAATCAACACAGCCCTGCTGCTTGCTGTGCTGGGAGCGCAGTTAGGTAGGGTTTGGGATGCAGTGGGTGTGAGCTTGGGGAGAAAACATGGGAATTGTTTTGGAAGTTGTGCAGTGATCCAAAATCCCTAAGAGGTGTTTATTACTAAGGCACAGCAAACCCTCACCTGCATTTGCAAGCTGGCTAATGCATCACAGCCATAGAGGCAGGAATCATGGAATATCCTGAATTGGAAGGGACCCACAAAGATCACGGAGTCCAACTCACAGCCCTGCACAGACAATCCCAAGAATCCCACCCTGTGTCATACAGGAGACGAGGTGTGTGCAACATGGAGGGAGTATATTCCCCCAGTACATTCCCATGTTGTTACACACACACCACTCCTGATCAAACATTTGGCCTTTCTGCAGATGTTTCAATGGCAGCTCAAGCCCCAGCCATGGTTAAGCCTTGTAGCTGGTCCATGAATGGTGTGTAGGACACAGTATTGATTGTCTGCACAACGATAAATTATAAACGTCACTTTCTGAGCAGGTTAGACTAGAAAACTTTAAAGAAAACCCTAATGTGTGACTTGCTAGGGTTGTAAAAACAGCTTTGCTCCCATGAAATTGGAAGATCGTTCATGAGTTGGATCCTTCAGAAAAATAAATGCTTTCCTGATTTTCAGATGACTTTTTTTCTACCAAGATGCCCTCAGTTCCCCACTGGTCTCCAGGGTCTTGCATGCCTATACTGTCACTTTGGAGTCCCATCTGCTCCTGCTGCCCTTGGTGGGAGATGGGAAAACTCAGCAACTTCTCCACTAAACTCAGCTGCTTGGGTCTGAAGCCCAGGCTTGTGGGTCAATGAATGTCAGTGCAGGGTGTGAACAGTCCCTTTTATTTACAGAAGTGGCTCCTGGTGAATGTTTTTTAGCTGCCACTTTAGTCTCCTGGTCATCAGCTTCATCCCATTGCCCTCAGACAGCTTTCTCCTGCTGTCCTCCCTGGATCATTCTAGGCTACCATCTTTTTTCCCTGGTCTCCACTGCCAAAGACATTCCTTTAGGTTTCCTTTAGGACTCCATTCCCATGAGGAAAACGCATGACTGCATTTCTAGGCAGTTTCCCAAGATGTGCAGTTACTTGTGTGGTGCTCAGGGCTGGCTGGTCTCAGGGGCCTTCTTCGCAGGAAATATGAGATTCCCAATCTTGATGCTATCCCAGGTGGTGCACACTCCCCATTGCTGGTCCCAATGCTGTCCAGGTGCTGTACAATCCCTAACTGCATTTCCAGTGCTATCCAGGTGGTGTACAGTCCCCCTTCCCAGCTATCCAGGTGGTGTACAGTGCCCTGACACTCTGGACTTGGCTCCTCACTTAGATTTGGTAGGGAAATGGGGACACAATCAAGTTTTCCTGGCACTCCATGACTTGAAACCTGTTCACGATGTTTGGGGATTTTCATTTCTCTTCTGGAACAAGTGTAATGGGTTTGACAAAGCTTTTGGCAGCCTGTTTTTTTCTTAAAGTTCATCACATCACTCTAGGGGCCAATCCTGAACTGGCAGAAGCTGTGTTAGGATGACCTAAGAGGTCTTTTCCATCTCCAAAGCCTGTGAGTCTGCACTTCATTATATTTCATATGGCTTAGCTGTTGCTCATTTAGGCATCTGTTCCAGGATTTATCCCTCTCAGCTTTTCCTGTGGTCCAGTTTTTATCTGACAGACACTGCCTCAAGGCTCATCCTTACTTCTGCCCAGCGGGGTGAGAAGCAGATAAAGACAGTCTGGATTAGGATCTACTGTTGAACCAGGAAATGAGTTTCAACAACTGTCAAGGAAGCAGGAGCCCCTTTTGTGTGCATTTCTTGGAGTTCTCCCCTGGAGCTCTGGGTGCTGCAAGTGGAAAAATGATCACTGACAAGCACCTCAGTAACCTGAACTCTGCCCTTGGAGAGAATTTTTTTCCCAAGGGCTTCGTCTTGATTCCTATTCATTTGCACATCACTGAAAAATATTAGTTTATTAATACTTCTTAAAGTCTTTCTTGCAGACACTTCTGCTGACAAAAACAGGTGTCTGAGCAATCTTACAAAGCTACAGCTATGAGCTATGTGCAGCAAAACAATGTGTAGTAAGGATTGTGGTAGAAAATTTGACTGCGCTCTTTTATTAAAAAATAGTTGAAAAGAGAAAAGAACTGGCAAAAATCCTTCATGTTTGATTGTGAAATATAATTTAGTGGGATAAGGAGCATGGACCAGGGCAATACTCACTCCACCTCTTCCCAAAGTGCTGAGCTCCTATTTACAAGGGCAGGACAAAGACAAATGTCATGTCTGATCAGAGGTAGCCTTTCTGTCCCTGCTGTGATCTGCCACTCCTGAAAAGGAATGTATTGCACTGGGCTTTAGCCAAGGACTTGGAAGAGTTCGTGGCTCCAATGTGTTTTCTTTCTCCCAAGAAGCGGAGTTAAACAGGGAAAGCTGGAGTGAATCAGCGCTGGGAGCCGCCCTGGCATTCAGCTGCTTCCTGTCCCCCTGTGGTATAAATACCCAGCCCAGCCTGTGTTTCTGGGATTTCTGGGCACAGCAAAAGCATTGGGATTTAGTGAGCACCACTGGGAAATGGCATTCAGATGTTTGGAGTGTGGGTTGTTGTGTCGTTCCCATCTTGACTGTCCTCTTGTCTTAGCCCTTTATACTCATTGATGAGGGCTTGGTGGTTTGAGGAGACAATGATCTCCTGCCTTCAGCAGCAATGGAACATGAAGATCAAATGCTTTTTGGGTTTTAATTTGTGAGGTGGTGTGATTAGGGCTAATCAGTGAGAAGACAAGTACCCAGGGAGCAGCAGAGGAACCCCAACAGCCTGGTGGGTGCAGGGCGTCCCTGGTGGGCACTGCTGGCTGTTCTCTGCTGCTTCTGGGCAGCCTGTGCTTCCCAAGTGGCAGACCTCCAGCAGTGTAGGATTTTTAACACTCCTCAGCTTTCTAAAGAAGCTGTGCTTGAGTTTAGGCGGAGGGTGGAGGAAGTGGTTTAGCATTTTCCTCTGATTTTCCAAGCTGCTCCTGCCAGGTTAGATGGGGGTGGCAGCATGGGATTCTTTGGTTTGCCTTAGCTCCATGATCCACTTGGATCCACAACCTGGACTTACCACATTCCATCTTGCTCCCTGTTTCCTTAGTGAAATGCTGAGAAGGGCACACCTCAAATCTGGGGGGAATCTGGTGCTGAAATGGCCACCTAGCCCCCAGTGGGGATGTTCTATCAGTCCCGCAATGGCAACAGTGAGGGAAAGGCTCAAAATATTCACAGGGCTCTAATGTAAGTTATTTTCCAGGTTTGAATCCTTTATGTTTGCATGCCTTGAAAATCAGACTGAAGTTTCTTCTGAGTACTTCTTAAATTACTTCATTTTTTATATCTTCTTGCTTCCTATTTGAGTTTCATTCAGTATTTGCTGTTGGAAGTGGAGAACCCTGACCACTTGGTGCTGGGATAGAGGGAAGTCTGCATGATGGGAAGGAAATGACAACTAGCTCATTCTGGGAGACACGGAGTTTCACTTCGTGATTTTAGTTTTTTTCGTCTGGTTTGATTTCACATCCACATCTTGACAATCACCCTCCTGACACGGGAAGCTGAGGGACTTTCAGAACCATATCCTGTCATCTCCAGTTTCAACAGAAACAACAACAGAAATTATTTTGAGCAATAAATATATTAAAGAAGTATAAAAAGGCATTAGGCAAGAGAGAAAGACAAAAGCTTGTGGAGGGCAGATTTTTTTCCTCCATCTCTGACTTTCAGGATTGCCATTATTGGTGTCTGCATTTCCTTTTTCAGCTCTGAATTTATCTGACAGATGTTTTCCTCATAGTTATTTCTAAATTTCCTATGTTACACGTCTATAGTACCTGTATAGGACTTGCCAACTCTTGGACCAGAATTCAGAATAATTCTGGGAGCACTGATAAAGGTTGAGAAGCTGACATGAAATCCTTGAGCTGAGGGATGAATGTGTCCATATATCTCTATGTACACAGCAGAGCAGCTGTCAGGAGTCCAGATACCACTTTGGAAGGGTTTCTGAGACTTCATGCCACAAACAGGGTGGCCTTTCTTCCCCAGAGAGGGAGATGAAGGGAAGGATTTTCTTGTTGCCTGTTTCCAATGGATGTGGAGGGAGCAATTAGAGGAGAACTGAGGAGGAAATTGCTTTTTATGACATTAAAGAAAAATGTCTTTGTGCACTGGGATGAAAGTGAAGCCTTTTGGAAAGTTTGTGTGGTAATTTGGGGTGGGAGAAAGTACAAATGGAGATAATATTTATCCCTTCATCTACCAAGACTTGTGTCTTGGCTCCTCTCAAGCAGCTGCTGTACTTGGGTTAATTAAACCCCTTTTTGGTTAATAAGATAAGACCACCTGTGATCCACATGAGTGGCTGAGACTGTGGCTGTTCTTTCACCAGTCCATTTCACTAGAAATACCGTTGATGAGGTTTATAGGGTGTTAAAAAAAACTCACTAAAACTTTCAGGACATGATATAGAGGGTTTTTTGGTATAATTTAGGGTATTTTGCTTGAAATAAGACTATTTATCCTCTTTCTAGGATGTTTTTACTCTACAGCATGAGTTCATTCAGTCAGCATGGCTTTTGCCTTTCCTGCCAGACTGATTTCTTACACTGTGGTGAGGATTTTCAGTCTGTAGGTGTGACATTCATTCTGAAACAGCAAGATGATGAATGTGCTAAATTCATAATTGCCATTATGTTCTTCCTATCCCTCCCATCTCAGGCTGATTATCTTCTTCTTACAGACTACCAGGTGTGGGGTGGTGCAGGGGAGCCACTGCCCTGAGCCCACCACCCCAGCCCAGCCTGTTTTCGGAGCTGTGAAGACTCATTTAGGAGCTATGCAGAGTAAGGTGGTGTTCAGGCTCCAGCTTCGAAGTTCTGCAGCAGAGAAATCACAGAATCATGAAATGGTTTGGGTGGAACATCTTCCACTGTCCCAGGTTGCTCCAACCCCTGTCCAACCTGGCCTTGGATGCTTCCAGGGATCCAGGGGCAGCCACAGCTTCTCTGGGCACCCTGTGCCAGGGCCTGCCCACCCTCACAGGAAAGGATTCCTTCCCAGTATCCCATCTGTCCCTGCCCTCTGGCAGTGGGAAGCCATTCCCTGTGTCCTGTCACTCCATCCTTTGTCCAGAGTCCCTCTCCAGCTCTCTTGGAGCCCCTGTAGGTACTGAAAGGCCACAATGAAGTCACCCTAGAGCCATTTCTTCTCCAAATTCCCACCTGTTCCAGGAATACAGTAGCTGGTTTGGAAAGCACTTGGAAAATGTCAGAAATAAGTGATACTGTGATCCTCTGTGTGTGTTTATGCAGTGCTCATTAATTTTTTTGGATTATAAAACCCACACCTGCTGGGCTTCCCACTGGAGGTTGATTGTGTCCTGTCTGGTGCTGCTTTGAACAGCTTCAGTCTGGGTGCTGTGTGCTGATAAGCAAACAGTTAACCCTGCTCAGTGTTGGTTTGGCGGCCACGGAAGGAACTTGTGCTGCAAAGCTTTATTTGCTATAAGTACAGAGTATTTTTTCAGGGCTGTATCATGTTTGGAAGTGACCTCATCTCACTTCTGTTGGTGGTTAGCAGCTTCACGCCACATGCTCTGTGGATAATGTGACAGCACACTGCTCACAGGAAATCCCCAGAGCTGGGAGGTTGATGCCTCTCAGCCCCAGAGCACCATATATATCTCACTTTGTTCTCAGTTTGGATGCTTACAACACAGGACAGCATTTTGTGAGGGTAACTGAGAGGGTCATCTCAAGCAATGTCCCAGGCCCCAGGTAACCTCCCTTTTCCTGAGGTGCAGTTCCTGAGCTTTCCTCATCTCCCCAGGTTCAAAGCATGTTCCTTCTCTTACCTGCCATCCCGGTGGGCTGGGACCATTGCTTATTTTTTTGGAGACAGAATTTCCGCAGTTTAATTTTGTTGGGGTTGATGGCCATGGCTTTTTCACCAGCTGTCTGTGGTATCTAAATGCAGCAGCTCTTAAAACATGCTGGAGCTCACATGAGCTCTTAGAAAGGGAAATAATTTTTATTGTGCTCATTTATTTTTATTTGAAGGGCGTTCCCTAATTGTGGTGCTAGATGGCTGGCAGAGTGATTCCTTCCCTGCAGGAATGTCTCTTGTTCCCTCATGGTCTCCAGCTGCCTCCACCCCAAATCCTTGGGGGCTGGAGGAGTGGGAGTACTGTCTTTGAGGTGTCAGGAGCACTGTCCTGTCTCTTTAGTTGGTTTGGGATTGTGTATTTTCCTTTTTTTTACCAGCTTTTGTTTTAAAAGAACTAAATTTTTAAGAACTTAAAAAAATTTTAAATTACAGTGTGTGTATAGTGAAAAGCAGGGGAAAAGCAAGTCTAATTATATATACAAAAGAAACCGATGACAAGGTGTGAGGGGAATGACTTGGAAGGATGAGAAAATTGGGAAAATGTAATTTGCATTTCTTAGCATGAAATCTATTCTCTTGAGGGCAGCAGTGTCTAGTGGAAATAAGAAGGGGTGGAAGCACCAGCTTTTGAGACTGCACTTAAAATTCCAAATATTTCTTTATCTGCCTCTTATTATCTATTTGTAACATCACAAGAAGGAAGGCCCTGCACCAATACCTGTACTGAGATTTCTTGTGTCCCAGGAAAAGGCTCTGTAAAGTGCCCAACAAGGAGTTACGAGAGATGCTTTGGCACTGCCTTCACCAGAGCCAGCACTCCGTCAAATAGATGAGGAAGCAAGGAAATAATATTGTGAGATCACCTAAAATCAAATGCAGTTTTTTACTCATTTATCATATTCCAAAAATTAATAGTAAGTGACATTCTCCTCCTCAGTGAAAGGCCACCAGACTCCTTGGTCATCTTCATCTCCTTCCAGTGATTGTTCTCCTGCCTTCTCCAGTCTTTGTCCAAAGCCTGTTGCTTTGAATTATTTGAGAGGATATTCGTGGGCCCTGCTGTCTTTTATGAGGGAACTAAAAAGTCATGAATTTTTGTATTGGTTGTGAATGTCTTGTGTTGGGAAGAGAGAGCTGCAGTTCCTGAGCCTGGCAAGGTCTGTGGGCTCTGACATGATCATCTCCTGCACAAACTGCCATCACTGGGTGCCACATTGCTAATATCAATTAATTACCTGCAGGAAGAATTCCAGGATCATATAAATTTTGTTCCCTGCATGCAGAATCTGGCTGGGATGCTGCAGGAAACAGATGAAGCCAGGGTGGATTGCTCCTGAGTTTTGGTGGTCAGATGAAGGGCGTTATGTCAGAGTCAGCATTTCTTTAATTAAAACTTGTGCTCCGTGAGCTCAGACTTCTGGATTCTGGCTTAACACTTGTTCAGCTGTGTCTTTGGGCCTCAGCCTTGTGTGAAATGTCAGCCAAAAGGCTGAGGTTATTCTTCATGGTGGAGCTCCCTTCAGGGAAGCACTTTATCCACAGTCAACAGACCCCTTCACTGTTAGTGGACTGCAGCTGAGTTCCACCATTAAACTGTGTCCCCAAGTGCCATTAGTGACAGTTACTGTTCAGAGGGACAGTTTAAATGGGATGTGGAAATAATCACTTTTTAACAGCTATGCTAGTGTTATGAAGGCATCTTCCTTTGCTTGTAATTAAGAAAAATCATCATCTGAGTGATTAAGCCTCCTCAGCAGCAGCCCCAAGGCAGCGGTGTGCAGCACAGACAGATACACAGTTTGAACTGGAATGTTCAAATGCAGATTTCATGTTGTCTGGGTTTGCTGGAAATCCGGTTTGAGCCAGAGGCAGCTGGAACACTCACCCTCTCTGGTAACGAGGCCCATCTGCAGAAGTTCTTGCACAGAGCTCTCCAGTGTAAGACCAGTTGATCTGTGGCTGAGACCAAATCCATGAGGGCAGTTAATTCCTGCTGCTGTCATCGGACACATGGGAAGTGTTGGTGAGTCACAAATGGACAGCCTGTCCTGAGGGGCTGGAGCCATGTCCATCTCCAAGGGTGCAGCTGTCCTGCCATGGACAGGGCTGGGAGGGCCCACAGGACCTTGGCAATGAAGATTTGCTCATCACTCCCCAAACATTCACCTGCCAAGGGACAGAAGGAGCAGCTCATAGTCCCGGGCACCCTGTTAGAAGGCTGCCATTCCCAGGGCAGCCCAAGCATGGGAGACAGCTGAGACTGGGAACAGGACCCTCTAAGTTAACCCTTCTGCACACGTGCAGGTGCTCTCAGAGGGTGTCCAGTAGCCTGGTCCTCTGGGTGTCATTTTGGTGAGTTAAGGTTTGACATAATTATGTTTTTTAAAAGAGGAATTCTCTGCATGAAAGCTCCTTCGCTTTCTGCAGTCCTGAACTAACTGAGCCATACCATTGAGACGTGCACGTTTGGGAAGATTTATAAAGGTATAGTGCTTCCAGTTGTCCTTCCATCTCCCAAAGTCAAAGGGAGCTTTATAGCAGTTACTCTTGCATTTATGAAAGGAATCTGTGGTTAGCAATATCTGGGCTCTGTGCTTGGATATGTAGGGTCTCTAGGTAGGTTTTCTATTTTAAAAAAATAAACAGAACAAACAGAATTTTGTTGTAATCTCCACACATCAGGGATGTTTTGTTCATTAGCAGCTTGGGTGATTTTCCAAGTGCAAGGCATCCTGCATTAAGCACACAGTATCAGTCTGGGTGCCTGTAAAGCCTCGCTGGCCTTTTGCTGGAGAACACTCAGCAACCTTCCTGGCTTTGTGTGAGATTTGGGTGAGGAATAATGCAGCCAGCACTGCACCAAGCTGCCCTAAGCTGCTCCCCTCTGTACAAGCAGCAGGACACGTGGATCACTCAGGACAGGATGGCTGAGGGGAAGCCCCTGTGAGGGCTTCAGGAGAGGGGAGCACTGATCACGCTTTCCCCTGGTGAACACTCGTCCCTGGCACCACTGGGCTTTGCCACCTGCCCCGTTTGCAGCTGCAGCTCTGCTGCCATGGCCCACAGCCCAGCTGCTCCCTCGCACGCCAGCGGGGCTCCCCCAACAGCCCAGCCCTTGTTTCCCTGGCCTTGGTGTGGCTGCCAAGCCACCCCCTCCTCCAGCCCTTCCATGGATTGCTGCATGGGATGGGCAGAACTCTGGCAGAATGTGCATGGCAGCTCCTTTCAGCTGGGTACAATTGCCTTTTCTTGAGCCCTGTGCATGAATGTGCTTCTGTCTCGAGTGCCTCGCCAGCAGCTTCTGCACAGCCCGGCACTGGATGGATCTGCTTGTTCAAAGCCTTATCACTGAGGCAATCTTTTCCTCCTATGGAAAGTGAGGATGGAATTGCCTAAATTAAGCAGTTGCAGCAGCCTTGAAGGATAAAGCTTTCTTTCTGCTTGGAGTTGTTTTTGTAGCAAGACTGCCATGATTGTGTTTGTGTCCTGTGTTTACTGGCATAGGAAAGAATGTGGGATTGGGATTTTATGGCACTTGCAGTTTAATGTTTTTCCCATGAGCTATTCAGATGAATCACTCTTGGATTTTTAGCACCTTCTTCCCACTGCAGTACGGGCTTGGGGACAGTCAGAATAGAGAGAGAATGCTCCCTTGAGCATGGATTTAAAACTTGGTGATCTTAGAGGGCAGACTCCTGTCAGCACTGGTGCATCACCATCTCAGCAGCTCCAAGATCCAGCCTCTTGGATGGTCTGTTGTCCCTTTGGGTTAGGAGGGAGCACAGCTGTGAAGGAGGAAAACATGTGAGTCATGATTGGAGGGCTGTGGGAGCTGCAGTTTTCCTTCCCTGCAGCCAAACCAGGCCCTCTTCTCATCAAAATCTTTTCAGTTTTATTTTGGGAGGACAAAAGTTTTTGAATGCAATGCTCCACCTCAGTTGCTCAGGTGGAACACTCCCTTATTTCATTAAAACTGTGGTCAGAGGATGTTCTCTCAACACTGAACAGCCTAATTTACAACTAATACTGGTTTGTGACTTGCCATGACAAATGCTATAAATCCTGGAGGCAGCAGTGAAGGTAGGGTTGGGATTTTACCCGGCTGATTTTTTTTGTTGTTGTTGTTTGATCATTGTATGAGCTTGGAGAATTTGTGTTATGTCTTTGGATCTCCAAATATCTGCAGATGAAGAACAGTATCAAGAGAGTGTTTTTTGCCCCTTAGTGTGTTTAACAAACCTTCCTGCAGTCATTGCAGCCAGGTGAAACTCTGAAAGGGCAAATTTTGATATTTGGGCTCTGAGCAGATCTGAAACCATGCCGTTTTCAAGCAGTTTTCAAGCTTCAGGGATAAAGGCCTGATGAAGTTAATTGTAGGTTTCTGTAGCTTTTGTTTTTGTTAAAGTGCATGGAGGAGATATTTCAGACATTACTGTGGTGTTAATCCTCCATGTTTCCCATAATTTCTCTAATCCCTGCGTTGCCCTTGGCATTTATGCGAGGCTCCTGTAAAGCTTCTCTCTTGAGCAGTCTCATGAACAAGCCCAAAGAAGTATTGCTTGACAAGCAAGGCTTGAGGACTTCCTCCTGACTCTTCTCATCACAATTATTTGTATGTATCAGTACCTTCTAAAGCAGCATAATTCCCTTTGAGAGAATCAGCATTCTTGTTCTTCCCTCCTTTGTTCTCAGAGTGCACAACAGGACTTCAGCTGCTCAAGGCTGCAGCAGATAGTCTTGGAGAGGGGACAATAAACCTTTGTGGCTTTGCTTTCCCACAAGAAAGTAATCCTGACTCTCTGATAGTGCAGACACAGCACTTCAGTCACTGAAGTGTTTGGGGATGGTTTTCTCAGGTTTGCCAAGCAGCCACTCTGCTTCATGTCTTGAGGCCAAGGTGTCCCCAGGCCACCACACTGTTCTCAAGAAGAGCTCCCATCAGGCAGAAGTGGCCTTGCACAATAACCAGATATTCCAGAGCTCTGGTTGAACATTCCTGAAATATTTAGGGAAATCAGCATGATCTTGTCAGGAGTTTTTGTTCTTAACTGGTACAAGCATGGTGCTTTGTTTGTTGAGATCTGTTTTGTTGTATATCCATGAAAAACCATCTTGACCCTCAGTTTCTTAACAAAACAAAAGAAGTAAAACAGTGTTAACTCGGGGTTTAGCAATTTATCCAATGAGCTGCCTGTCATTTTTGTAAACTAAAGAGGAATTCCCATCTGTTGGCCCTACCACATGCTGTCAGTCTCTCTGTGTGCCACCTTACATGGCTCACAGGTGTAAAGGCAAGGAATGAGCTTTCCTATGTTAATGCACTTCTAAATCTTAGTGAACACCCAGGGTCTCCAGGCATCCAGGCTTAATAAATTATTTAAAAATATTACTGCTAGGTGCATGTGGAGTGGGAAATGGCTCAGAAAAGGATGGTTATTTTTAAAGATGATTTCTGGGTAAATCCTTTATGTTACTTTTTGTTTTCTCCAGACTTTCTCAAACAGACCACGTATGAAGTGGAGGCGTTCTTAGAGGCCATCCAGTTCTTCCGGCAGGAGAAAGGCCACTATGGCACGTGGGAGATGATAACTGGCAATGAAAAAGAGGTAAAAGAATATATTCCTGATGGGGTTTTGGCTTTGGGTATTGCAGCTCTGAGGACAGTGAAGATTATAAATTCTCTTAGCAAAAAGGGCATCTTAAAAAAGAAAATTTTGTAGATAGAAATACCTGAGATTTTAAGACATCTCCTACTCATATGTAAGTGATAATTCTTTCTCAATAAAAACTTCTAAAACAGAGTCTTGTAGAGTAGCAGTTACACGTAAACCCCAAAAATCTGTGTACTTCAGTTCTGCAGAAAAGAAATGCTAAGGCCAGAGTCTGGGTCCATCCTTAGGCACCTGGCTTTGGAGCACTCATGGTAGCTGAGATTACCCCACAACCCCACTGGCATCACTCCACATGGCTTTTAGGGCATTATTTACACCCTGATTTCTAGGGTTTTTTTCCAAACACTGAGCACTCAGCAGCACATGTTTACTTATTTACTTTAGTGCCAACTCCTGGCTGTTTTCCTTGATGAAATCTGGCTTCCCTTTGGAAAAACGGAAAAAACCTTAAGGAGAGTGGTTTGTTTTAAGGAAGCAGATTATTGTTTTAGAAGAAGCCTACCTTTGAAATGCTGAGAAATGTGGAATCTGGAGAAAAATCTATAAACAGTGTCTTTCCCACTGCCATCATGTCAGTGATTGAAGTTCCCTGCTAACATCTGATAATAAATTCTTACTTTAAGGAGTTACATGAGGGGTTTTCTATTCTCCCTTCCTCCTTCATGTTATGGGGCTATTTTAGTGCTAGTTTCATTTCATGTTTTATTTTTCCTATTGCTTGCCAACATCTTACTCATAGCCCATATGTCTCAAGAGAGCTGTAATCAGAAGACATCCAGCCTAGTTCCACTATTATCTTCTTAGCAATAATTCATTCTGTAAGTATAGTGTGTTCTCATGGCCTGCTTGGACCAAACATAATAATTATTTTAGGCAAATATCCAAGCTAAGTGAGTGGTTTGGAGCAAGCAGGCTGAAATTTGTTGCTGTAAAAGTCCCTGAAGAATGCCAAGAAATGTATTTGCTGACACTTATTTGTGGTGGCTGAGTCCCCACCAGGTCAGTGCACACTGGGGCTGCAGCATGGCTGGAGTGGGAGCATGAGCCCAGGCACCTGAAGGAAGATCCACCAATGCCTTAAAAATGTTCCCAGAGAACTCAAGATTCTTCACAATATAAAATCATGGAATCACAGAATATCCTGAGCTGGAAGGGACTCACAGGGACCATTCAGTCCAGCCCCTGGCCCTGCCCAGACACCCCAACAATCCCACCCTGTGCATCCCTGGGAGCTTTGTCCAAACCCTCCTGGAGCTCTGGCAGCCTTGGGGCTGTGCCCATTCCCTGGGGAGCCTGGGCAGTGCCCCAGGACCTTTGAGGGAAGAACCTTTCCCTGACAGCCAACCTAACCCTCCCCTGACACAGCTTCATGCCTTTCCCTTGGCTCTTAATCTATCTGATCCGTTCTCACGTTTATTATTTGTGATAGTTTGGGTTATTCATGAGATCTTTTTTAAGGGAGCCATTAGTTTAGGACCTGAATTAGTGAATTGCTTTTGACAGGCATTTGAGTCAGCAGTGCTGAATATGAAGTGCTGCTGTGGCATTATCTTTAAGTACTTAAATGAAACTCCAATAAAAGTGTATTGCATATTTGAGTATATTAGAGGTATATTATGGCAGTGTTATTGAGGTACATTATTGAGTGTTGTATTTCCATAGGGGCTGTTTATGCCCTGTTTTGCACTGGCATGCAGTCAGAGTCCTTCTTTACTTGTGCTGCTCTAGTTCATGCCAGTTCCCTTGGCTGGTGTTGGTGCATGTCTCAGATCCCTCTGGCTGCTTTAATACATGAGGTGCAGGGTCTGGGAGCACGGACATGAGTGAAACAAGCCCTGGCATGATGAAAATGGAAAGTTGAGGGGTCTTTTTGCACTCTGTATTGCCTCAGCCAGCAGCTGGGTACAGCAGGGATGTGATCCTGAATGTAGATTGTGCTTGGGCTATTGGTGCAGCTTTCTCAGGCCAGAGACAGTGTCCATAAATAAAAACGTGGAGAGGGAGGCCTAGACTCCCCAAATCAGATGTTTATTAAGTCTTGCATATTCATTTGGTGCATTTGAGTGGGATGGGATGGGTAAAGAAGGAGTTGCAGTTCAAATCTAGGCAGAGAGAGTGCAAAGCCTCTGTGGGTAAGTCCTGGCAGCTGGGAGGGAGGGACAGCTGAGCCACTGCCTGCACACATCACTCTGTGCTGCAGTGCTCAGCCTTCAGGTAAAGAACAGGGTGAGAACTTGGCATTTTCATCTCCTGACCATACAGATCCTGAGCAACCTGGTGATGGAGGAACTGCTGCCTAACCTGCAGACAATGATCCTGCCTAAAATGAAGGGAAAGAGAAATGACAGGAAACGGGCCTGGTTTGGGGTAAGGACTGACACTTGCAGAGTAGCTGTTGCTCATGGTAGCTCTCTGTGGGTGCAGATTCTGATCTCTGCTTTTCAATTTTATTTGGTTCCAGATTGTAGAGGAAACCTATGGCTTAGTCCAGCAGCAGGTGGCAGAAGGATTAAGCACCTTGAAAGAAGAATGCAGAGAATTTGCAAAAACTCTTGAAGGGACCATTCGTTCAGACATGGATCAGATTCTGAACTCCAAGAACTTCTTAGCTGGAAAAATCAAAGGTTGGTAGAGGAGCAGCTGTGCTTTGGAGCAATTCTCCAATGTCTCCCATTGTTGCTCAAATTACCAGATGTGCTTGTTTTGAAATCCTTGTGTGTTTTGAGAAACGCAACTGGAGACACCAATTTTAAGAACACAAACGAGCCTCTGCTGCCTTTGGTGGGAACTGATACCTGTAGCCACTGTCTGTGCAAATACCAGGTCTTCTCAAATTGGAGCTGACAGGTTTTGAGTACCCTGATCAGAGTTGTTCCTTCTGCTTTCATTTTCACTTACACAGTCTTAGGTAGTGAAGATACAGGTCACGTGAGCATAATTGAAAGACCTGATCTCTAGGAATGCACCACAAAACCAGGTTCTGGTAATGTGACAAGTCCGTGGGCTTTCAAAGAATATTTAAGCCAAAGGGCTTCTTAGGTGTTTTTTATTTAATGTGAAGTAATCATAATTTTGTTATGAATATAAAAAGGAATGTAAAGAGCAGGAAAAATGTTGTTGTGTTGCTTAAGCTGGCAAATAAATAAATAAATAAATAGCTGGTAATGATACTCAGAGCTGCCCTTTTCTCCACCCTCACAGTGCCCCCATTTGCAGTGTTTGCTTAGGTGAGGCTTGGCACAAGAGTTTTCATTGTCACTCATACAACTGTGAACTCCTTTCACACCCTCATCAGCTCTGTGGAGGTGTGACTCCAGGGAAAAATACAAAAACCATTGAATTAACTGTAAAGAGGTAAGTTCCAATTAATTGTTTCACTGTCTCTAAATGCAACTGTTGTCCTGTGTTACTCTCCAGCCAGTGTTTCTGAGCCTGCCCAGAAGTGCTGCACAGAGAATATCCAGCCATTCCTCACCTCCATCCTGGAGGAGCTCATGGGCCCTGTCAGTTCCGGATTCACGGAAGTGCGCGCGCTTTTTGACAAGGAAGTGACTGAAATCATCCAGGACTTCCAGAAGACCAATGACATGACCAGGCTAAAAGAGGTAAGACAAAACAGAGCTGGAGCCTTTATATCAGCACAAGGATGTTCTGGGCTAGGCCTTAGCTGGCTGCAGGATTTGCTTTCCCAGGTGCAAGCACGTGAGCACCTGGTTTTGTAATTTAGAAAGTCTTGTGGTATTTGTGTAACTGGAGTGCAGATACCAGGATTTGGGTTAAAGCCAAATTGTTACATTCTCTATTAAAAATTCACTTCTGGTTGCTTTCTTTCAACCTGCATGGGAATGCAGAATGTGGATCAGCTCATGACCCTGCCCTTCAACTCTTTGAAAATGGAGCCCTGCTATCTGAAAGTGAACCTGCTCCAGGAACTCCTGCAGGACCTCAAGAGTCGCTTCAAGGTCTATCACATCGATTTTGTGATTCAGAGGACACAGAACTTCATGCAAGAGGTACTGTAAGATCCAGTTTTTCCTCCTGGGAGAACAGGTTAGGTTTGTCCTGCTAATCTGCTTCAAAGTAATCTTGATAAGAGCTGTGAAAGAGCCTCAGAGTGTCTCTCAGGCAAGGTACAAGTAACAAAACCTGAGAAAACCAGCTAGAAGCTGCTTGACACTTATATTCGTGAGACTCTGTGTATGTGAGTTGTTCAGCAAGGCATGAAAATTTTGCATGGATCATCTGTTCCCCTGAACTTTCAGATTCTGAATTCCCAGTGTCTCAGCACCCAAGAAAGTTGTGTAACTAGTGGAGTGGCTAAATTCACCTGATTCCCTTTCTCAAGGCTTGATTTTTCAGGAAGGGTGAACACTATTAAATGTGTTCCAATTCCAGACATTCCAATTTTACCAAAATGGAATGTCTGCTCCTTGGTAGTTGATTTTCTCACTAATATAAAGTAAAGCAATTAATGTTAGAACTCAGAGACAGATGTTTCAGGGTGTAGGTGCTTCATCCAGCCTCACTTTTCAGGGGACTGGTGGAGGTGACAATATCATTCCAGATACTGAACTCCACCTCTTTGTCCCTCTCTTGTGTGTGCTGGTACAGGCTCTGCTTTGCCTGGATTCCTCCTGGATGCCTGGCCAGAAGTGTCTGAGGAGCTGGCCAGCAGACTGATTTCAGTTGCCAGATCACAAGGCAGATTTGGCCTTGGAGCTCTAAATTGAACCCTGTGATTTTAATGTGTATTTGGGAAATTTACTAATCTGCTCAGTAATCTTGTGAAATGGAGCTGGTCCAGATCTATGAAGTAGAAGTTATGAATATGGAAAACAAGTGTCTAGGACAGTGCTGGGATAGGGTTTTCCTAAAAGCAGCTCTTCTGAGTACAGCCAGGACCAGCAGCCAAGGAATTACTCAGAAATAAAATTCTGATTTCATGTCTGGGTCTTTCAGGGGGGACCATTCCAAAATGCTGCCAAATAAAGTGTCTTTCACTGAGTGAAGACCATGAGTCAAGACAAAGAAGTAGACAGAAAATAAATCCCATATAAACCAGGAGGTCGCTTTTTTTCTGAACAGAACATGAGTCAAAATTAACAATAAATAAGTTAAATTATAATAGTAGTTGTTCTAAACATGCTGTTATTGCATCTTCCTCTTTAAGAGGCTGGTATTTTCCTCATAAAAATATTGTGTAGTTTCCCTTTTTTGTCCATGGACGTTTATTTCATAAATAAGTGAAATCAGACATGTCTGTGTTAGTGAAGTATTTGGCTAAAATGTACCTCGGGTGGAGGGTGGAGCAGGGTTCCTTGCCTTGGGAGCCTGGCATCCTCTAGTGGCCAATTTCAGGAAATCTGGGAGCACGGTGCTCAACTGGCTGAAGGAATGCCCCCCCTGCATATCTCCCGGTACTTCTCCAATAAGAAAACGTTAAAATTTGAATGGAAACAGCAAAAGATGGCAAAGCCTCATTAAATAGATTCAATTACCGCTTGCAGAACTGTTTGTCTGAAATATCTTCAGAGTAGAAGCATAATATTCTTAATGATAAGCTGAAAATATGGTAAATGCCAGCTTAGCATAATTCTGTGAGAAATGATTGCACTCTGTGTGATTTTTGCTGATTATTTATTTGTATTATAATGACAACTACTAAAAATGATGTGCAGTATGATTAAATACTGTTTATTAATGATTAATGATAGAAGTCAATGGGAGTCTTCTTATTAGGGATAATAAGTTTTGACTGTGGTCTGTATACACAGATAATCAATTCTACATTTTGGCTCTACCACCATCAGTTTGGGTGGGGACATGAGATCAAATCTGTACAAGAAAGCTGGGACAGCATGATAATGATACCACAGCTTTTAATTTTATTTATTTATTGCAGCATTTCAGTGGTCTTTAGAGCACCTTCTCAGAAACACAATTTAAATTAACAGTTGCACGTATCATGTTTGCAGGAATTTGATGTTACTGGTCTTTAACAGTTTTTTTTTTAATTACTATTTTTAGCTGATGGAAAATGCAGTTTATACATTTGAGCACTTGTTCTCTCCAAGCCACCAGGCAGACTCAGCCAAAGTTGCAACAACCATTGAAAAAGTCAAGCTGAGAGTGCTGAAGGTAAATGTCATGTAGCACATTTGCAGGCTGCCTTTCTGGAAACAGAATATATTTTATATGAACGTATGTCAGTATTTGAAAGAGGATGAGCTGAAAATACTGATTTGGTGGCACTAGCAAATCTGCCCATTTGGGATATAAAACCTAGTTCTGGGCAGACACTTATAGAAGTATTTGCATTTGCAGTCCCTTTAATTGTAGGTAAATCAGATTATTAATATGCTGTGTATCTGGATAAATAATTTTTAATTAACTTTATAATTAGCCTGCCACTGGAATTCATTACTCTCAGAATGGGCAGTGCTGAAACACCCGGGGAGGGCAATCAGGGGCTGTTTCTAGCCTAAGAGTTAAAAGAAGCAAAAGAGATCCTAGAACAGTAGATTTTAGAGTGACTTTATAGAAGCTGGATTAACCTGCATGGCCATCCCAACCCTGTGCACCTGTGATGCAGCAGCTACAGGCTGGCAGGAAGCAGTTCCCTGTGGGAGTGGTGAATAACCCCAGGCACGTGTGGGCTTGTTTCTGTCTGGTGTGTTTTGGCAGCAATATGACTACGACAGCAGCACCATCCGCAAGAAGATATTCCAAGAGGCACTGGTGCAGATTACCTTGCCCACAATGCAGAAGACACTGGCTTCAACATGCAAACCAGTAGGTGTCTGGGACTAAAAACCTCAAAAACCAATAATGGAAGGCAGGAGAGGAACAGCACCTTGGCAGTAATTCCTTAACACTGTCAGGCTGTTTTCTCTCAAAGGACTGTGCAGATTTCCTGCCTGCTCGGTGCTTAGATGTGCCACTTCATGGGTTGGGTAGGTGTGGAGCACAGGGACAAGCATTTTATCACCTGGTATATGTGTGCAGACACCTCATGTCTCTGTCACAGAGGAAGCAGTGGTGGAACAAACCTCCACAAGCCCTTTCTGTTTAGTTTCCCACCAGCCTTTTGTATTTGTGCCTCTGCAGAGATGAGCAGCCAGCTCGAGAAGCCAAAGTGTGGCACAGCTGACAGGCCCCGCCAAGTCCTGATCTTTTACTTGAAAACCTCCAGGTGATTTATGTAGGTGCCTCTTCTAGAAATGAGCAGAGGTCACTTAATTTACTTTTTTATAGACCACCAAGCAGCTGCTTGATGATAGTGATTCATTTAGACAGATGGGTATAAATCAGGGAGCTCAACGTGTTACACACCTATTAGAAAAACAAAACCAAACCCCGCATCTCCCATGTACCGTGGACTTGCCTCCTTGGACAAACAAGTTGTGAGGCATTTCCTCAGCAGCTGTTTGTTTCAGCAGGCAGTGATCTGCAGTGCTTTTAACTGTGGTTGTACTGCAGGAACACTGTGTGGTAAATACATAATTGATTGTGGACACACGTAGCTCATGGAGTCATAGTTCAAACAGGGCACCCCAGGAGCTGTCACGGGGTGTGGCAAGACCTGCTCCATGGCATCTCTGAGCTGTTTGGCTGCAGTAGGACTCAGAAGTCCTCAGTTTTCTCCATCTGTTCTTTTCTTCCCTACCTGCACAGGAGCTGCAGAGATATGAGCAGTACATTTTTGCTGATTACACAAGTGTGATCCAAGTAGAGAACGTGTATGAAGAGATTTTACATCAGATGCTGCTTGAAGAGGCCCTGAAAGGTGAGAACATTTCTGAGGTGACAGGAATAACATTGCAGCCTGTGGCCCATGAGCTGTTCCTTCAGAGCTTCCCAGAGCCCTCACCTGGCTGCTCCTGTCCCGCTTTCTCCAACACTGATGGTTACATCCCTACAGTGTTTTTTCATTTGGCTCACTGAAGATATGTTGCAAGCCCTAAAATCTGATTTATGGGGCAGCTTTACTAAATCCATGGAACTCAAGAGTGATGGCTTGGCACAAGCCTTTTTCTAACAAAATATAATTATGGCAACTTCACTTGATCTCGATTCCCTATCCTTACTTGTGCAGATTTGGTGATGACTAAATGGCAAGAGTATGCCAATTGCAAGACTAAGAGAATTGCAAAGACTAATGGTAACAGAGATTAATTTCCTCAAATGAAATGAATAGCTGGATTCAGTTTCCAGTACTCACTGATGCCAGTGCAGTACTCCTTGCAGATCTCTTTGCTTCTGTGTCAGAAAACGAGACCATTCTTAATAAATACTACATATATACCTATATAAATGTATATATAAATCAATACTTTACTTGTATTTCTGTATATGTGCCTGTCTGTCTATACCCTGGATAAAAGACAGGCAGATGTACTGCACAGGATGTTTTCACAGACCATAGGCACTCCTGTTCCAAAACAGCAGTATAATAATTGTAACCAGCATACTTCTATTGGCATATTCAATGTAAATCCTTCTGCACTCAAGCATTACCCTTGTGCATTGTGGGTCCTCTGCTTCAGAAATGCTTGGGTCAATACTAAAGTGCCATTATTCAAAAAATAAAATCCCCATCCCCAGAAAAGAAATGTGAAGTAAAAGGAAGCTGAAAATTAACATTAGTGTTGTCTTTAATATCAAAATGTACAACATAAACTTGGGAAAGCACTGTATGTTCTTCCCTGTGCCTCTGTCAGCCTTCCCAAAGCAGTTTGGTGTTTCTGTTTTATTCAGTGATCAACGAAGCTGCCGTTCTGAGGAAGCACAACCTGTTTGAGGATAACCTGAATGTGCCCTGCGAGAGCGTGTCCAGCCTGACGGAGCTGAGGACCCCCGTGGGATCAGCACAGGGCACCCCCGCCAAGGCACCCCCAGCTCCCCGGGCCGAGGGCTCGGACACCGAGAGCCACGGGGACGAAACGCTCGTCGTGACAGGGAAAATCGTCTGGGAGAAGGATGCTGAGGAGGGAAAGTCACCAGACAAAGAGGCAAGCGCCTTTGCTGGTGCAGCTGGTGATCAGGCCAGCAGGAGGGAAGCAGTGGCTGTTACAGACATTGGTGACAAACAGGAGTCCCCTTTGGCTGGCCACACTAAACAAGGAGCTGGAGAGGGAAAAAGTGCATTGGAGAATGTATCAGAGTGTGTAGTGAGCACTGAGGGAGAACTCAAGGCACAACAAAAAACTGTGGAGGAAAAAGTGGCTTCTGGGACTGACACTGCAGTAAAAAATTTTGAAGCCAGCCCTAAAAAAGAACTGAAGGTACCTGAAGGAGCCGTGGAGGAAGACGTGACTTCAGGGAGTCAAACAGTAACTGCTGTGTCTGCCAGCAGCACTGAGAAAGCAAGCACCGCACAGGAAAAAGTTTCTGAGATAAAGCTCACTTTCCCACCTGAGAGTGTAACAGATACAGAGATTTTAGGGAGTGCAGAAAAGAAAAGTAAGGTAGAAAATGAAACTATGGGAAAATTATCTCAGAGTGAAAATGCAGTAGGAACAGGGTTTGAAGGGGATAGTAAAAAAGGAAGCGGTGTAAGTACTGAGACGAAGATTGTTTCCCAGGATGAAAAGACAGGGAAAGCAGAGTTTGGGGATGGTCCTAAAAAAGAAAGCCAGTCAGAAGAAAAGAGTTGTAAATCCCCCGATGATGTGAATGAGATAAGGAGTTTGCTGACGCTGACAGTTGAGATCCCAGCAGATACTCCAGCTGAGAACATAAAGGAGGTCTGTGAGGGTGAGCTGCTGAAGTTGCAGGAGCACCATAATGGGATCTACGAGTTGAGCGAAGTGGCTGTGGCAGAAATTCAGGTGAGCCAGAAGATGAAAAGTGAAGATGCAGCGGAATGTGTGGAGTTCAAGGAGGAGCGACCGTCCTCAGCCAGCCTGGGGACCGATGGTACGAGGGTAGAGAGTGTGCCCAGGGGGGCACAAGCACCGTGGCTGGTGGAGAGCTGGGCTCCCCCTCAGGAGGCAAAGGCAGAGGTGGAGAGCAAACCAGGTGTGCGGTACGCAGGGGCGGGAGGTGAGAGGTTGCAGCCAGAGGAACAGACGGGAATTGCGATGTATGGGGAGGAAGGAACAAGGAACAGCCCCGCTGTCCCGGAGGACGGTGGGACACAGAGCCCCTTTCCGAGCCCTGCTGCAGATGCAGCCACGGGGGACGTGCCCATCCTGGATAGAGCCAACCCAGGACTGCTGGAGCCGGTGTCCCTGGAGCCGCAGCAGCGCCGGGAGCAGCCCAGGGCAGACACAGAGCCTGGGCGGCCAGAGGGGGAGCCGGGAGATCAATCTTTACACGCAGGAATTCAGAGCAGCAGAGGAAAAGCGATTCTCCCAGAAGAGCATCGAGAAGATGGTCCTGCACAGCAAAACTCTGAGGAGTAAAGAGCAGCTTTCAGCCCAGCCCTGCAGGACCTATTCGCTCCAGTAATCCCTGTTCAGTTTTGAATATTTGTTCAGGTCGGGGCTGGAGGAAATGCGCTTTGTTGTGGCTCCTGCAGGTTTCCCACAAATCCCTTCCTGAAGCATGGGTGATGGGTTTCGTTCTGGTTAAAACCAGATTACTGCTGAGGAATCTCATCTGTCACTTCAAATCTGCTCCCTTTTAAAGCTAGAGAAAAAGTTTGGAAATGTGACCACTGAATGCTTCAAATGCCCAACTATCATCAACCTATTTTAACAACTTAGCTGTTCTTAGGGATCCTCTTGATTTTTAAATGCATGGTTTTGACAAGTACCGCTCTGATTCTGGTGGTTGGTACATACATACTCGAGGATGCTTTTAGTATTTGCATGCAGTATACAGGAAACAAAAACATTTTTTAGTAGTAAACAGAACCAAATAGTTGATTTAGTAGATTGCTGAAAAGCCACACTGTGCAAAATCTGCAAACTCATTACTTAATTATTTTCAAGTTTTGGCAGATATCAAAGACAAGCAAATATTCTGATTTTTTTTTTCTCTTATTGCTGTATTTAAAAAGGGGAAAGTATGGGAGCAGGTTTCTCAGTCCCACTCTGCACTTCGGGGTTATTTAGCCTTCCAGAGCACTTTATGGCTATTTTGTTTTGTTTTGTTTTATGGAAGGGAGAGAAGAGAATGTTTACAATAACTATAACCATTGGGCAGCATTTCTCTGGTTTAAATCCCACCATAAAATAGATTCACTTACAGCTGTTTCATAGAGAATATTGAGTCCTGCCATTCCCATTCCCACTGAGTTACTCAGGTCTGTAGACCTTTTTAGGTGTGGAAGTCATGTAATAAGTGGCAACAATTGTGAAATACTAGAATCATTGCATCTAATTTCTAATGCAGATGTTAACTGAAGTGACCAGGCAGCCAGAGGTTGTTTTTCATGTGCTTAGATTTTGGAGGGCAGAATCACATTACAAAAGCAGTTATTAAAATGAGACAGTTGCTTTCATACACACGATCTGTATCAAGCCATGATCTTGGCACAGAGTTGCTTAAATGTGTTTTTTGCATCTCAGTTTGCACAGCAAAGCTTGGAGATGAAACCCAGTATTTTAGTAAATTGGCCTTTCAAATGCAAGACCTCACTTTAGAGGTCAGTTTAAAGCACCTTGAAAATCTGGGCCGGTATTTTGAGCCTGTTTCTGAATGTCATACAGTGCAGGACAGCAAAGATTAATTATAATTGCAGCAAGGACTGTAGGATTTATGCCCATAAAGACATGGGAAGAAATAACAAAGTCCTAGTAATATAATATGTGTTAGCATTTAACTTCAGCAAACTGTGCAAAGTCTTTTAATGCTATCAAAATATTCTTTATTACTAAGAGAAAATTGACACTAGAGGAACAGGCAAATATTACTGTGTGAGGAAGGAACCTTGCTGAGTAACTGGATTAACTACTCTGTCACTACAGTAAAATAAATGCAGTTCCTATTTATTCTAGAAGCTGTACTGTGGTATGGAAACGTGAAGGTCACAGACATTTTTCTTGCAGAAGTACTTTGACTCGTTTCCTCCTTATATTTCATGCAGAAATACGAATTTGGAAACATACAAACCACTGCCAGCATATTTTTTTTTACGAATCATTGGTTATTTCACTGTCAGCTGCTTCACTTTTACAAATCATTAACTATCTTAAATTGGTACTGAGTGTTAAGTGATTTCAAATTTATAAAGTGCTCTAGAGTTAAGCAGCAGCAAGCAGCCCTTTTATGCTAAAATTAAGGGACATTATGTGGTTTTAATACTTTTTTTGTATGAAAGACAGCATGGCAGCAAAAAAGACTGCAGCCTCCTGCAAAAGGAAACTAATTCATTCTAATATGAATTAGATACATCTGTACAGAGAGCATTTTGCATAAGTATTTCCATAATGGTAATATTGGAGTTATTTCTGTGGCAGGCCTAGATCTGGTTAATATTTTCCTGTGATACGTGTTGCATTGCTGAATGCAGATGCTCAGATGTTTTTCACCAGTGAGATGGGTAAGGATGGGGGAAATTCAGCCTATATAATTTAAATTGCAGTTCCTTGTGGCCATGGGACTTTTTTCCTGGTTTGGGGTATTTTCTGTCCATTTGCAAATGGATAAAGTAGTGCTTTCCTAGTCTTTACCACAATTGGTTAGCAGCGACAGCTTGGTTAGCAGAGCTCAGCAATCAGCAAGGTTATGTGGGACCACTGATCAGAAATTATAATAATGGAGCCATTCCGTTGTTTTTGTTGCTTTCTTAGTTTCCTTCACAAACCGGGAACTGTAATAAATAAATCGCTTTTCACGGCCCACGGCCGAGAGTCGGGTGCCCTGAGGGGAGCGGGCTGGGGTGTGGAGCTCCCTGGCGTTCCTTCCCCCTGTTAAGGGCCAGGACATGAAACACATTTATTTGTATTTGCTTGGAACTTTGTACAAACGCTTGTCACGGAAATAAAGACGCTCTTCCCTTCCACTGCTGGCTGTTTTTATGAGGGTGTGATAACTTGGGGGATTTTATTAAAGAAACGTTCCTCAGGCAGCTGGCCGTGACGGCGGTGTTCCCAGCACGGAGAGTGGAGTTTTTAGGGGAGCAGGGAGTGACAGCGTGAGGGGGACCGGCTTCTCACTGAGCGTTGGATTGGGTATTTAGGAGGAAGTCCTTCGCCGTGAGGGTGGTGAGGCCCCGTCACAGAGTGCCCACAGAAGCCGTGGCTGCCCCATCCGTGGGAGTGTGCAGGGCCAGGCTGGACGGGGCTCTGATTACGTCCCTGCCCACCATGAGCTGCTCTGCTCGGCCCCTTCCGTCCGGAGCCGCGGCGCGCGGGGCACGCCGGGAGCTGTGTGCTGTCGGAGCGCGGGGCACGCTGGGAGCTGTGGTTCCCCACCCTTTGTCCACGTCGACCCTCTCGTTACGCGTTCCCTGCCCGCGGCTCACGTGACCCGCGCTCCGCGCTCCCCCATTGGCCCGGAGGCGCGCGCTGGAGGGGGGGCGGTGCCGGAAGCGGCGGCGGCGCGAGGCCGTTTCCTTGGCTACGCCCCCGCGGGCGCGCGCGGAGGGGCCGGGCCGGGCCCTTCCTGCCCCGGGAGCCGCGGGAGCGGCGATGGGCCCGCAGCGGGACTAGCGGGCACCCGGCCGGCCGCCATGGCCCTCAGCGCAGCTCCGGGCTGCCGCGCCGGGGAGCGGGGGCCCCGCTGGAGGAGGCCCTGGAAGCTCCTGGCCCTTGGCCTGCTCTCCGCCTCCTCCGTGCTGGCGGCCGCCCCGGGCGCCGGGGCCATGAGCAGGGAGGAGAAGCGCCGGCTGGGGTGAGCGCAGGGACGGACGGAGGGAGGGACGGACGGCGGGCCAGGCCGGCGTGTGCGCTGCCCCCGGGGCGGGGATGGGCTGGGTGACTGCAGAGCTTCGGGACGGCGTCCCCTGTCTGTCCGTCCGTCTGCCCCCGAACGCTCCGGGGGCCGCGCGGTGTCGGTGCCCGGCCGTGCTGGGGCTGCGTGTGCCGGAGCGTGGCGGTGTCCGGGCCAGCCCCGCCGGCTGCGGGGCACACGCGGCCCCTGCTCCGCTCAGGGATCGAGCCGTGTGCTCTGGGAACTTGGAGCTCGCCTTGGAGGCTTCAGCCAGGGCTTGCTGAAAAGGGGCTGGGGGTGAAAGTGAGCAAAGGTGAGTGTAAATCCCCGCTCGGTTGGTGTAATTATGGCCGTGCCTCTGGGAGAGTGCGGGAGTCGTAAAAAAGGTAAATGTTTACGTGTGTTCTGCCCAGTTCCTGTATGTAAGCTAAACTGCTCCGGTCCCCGTGCACGTACGTGTAAGAGGCTGATTACTTTATTGTAGTTTTTAGTTGAAGAGTAAATATACAACATATGTGGAAATACATTTTCCTGCATGGAGTGGGAATTTTTAAAACAAATTTGCAATCAAGGGTATTTTGTGTTAGTATTTCTGGGGGCAGTTTCATCGTCGTCTTCCCATCCAGTGATCAGTTGTACAGAACAATAATACAAAAAGTCTGCTGGAGAAGCGGTGTGGATACTCACACAGTTGTTAAGGTTGGAAAAGGCCTCCAAGATCATCAAGTCCAGCTGTCAGGTATAAGTTGATATTTAACTCCAGTGTTTACAATTACTGGGGTTTTCCATCATAGATTCTCTGGGTAATTTGTGTGTGCAATCTTTTATATGTTTTCTTCATGAGGGCTACACAAGGAGTTGAAATTTCATTCCCCAATTTGTTTTAAAATTTTTGCATTGCACTTAAAATATCATCTGATGCCCCAGGCATGTGCAGACCATGTCCTGCTGTGGTTTGTGTTTGCCTGTAAGTGTAAGTTTTAAGCAGTTGTCTGTGTGCTGCACCACCCAGCAGCTCTGTGTGTTTATCTGGGGTTTTTTGCCTGCTGCAACCTGAGAGGCACCTGGGAAAAGCACCATCCTCTGCTCTTGTCATGCCTTAATGCACTTGATGAGTTAAAACTACTTCTTGAATTTCCAAGTCATTGAACTAAATTGGATATTTACAATATAATTGTGGTGTTCCTGGCTCCTTTATGTTCTGTCTTATCAGCAGAGATTGTGAATTATGTTGATGGTAGAAATTAGCATCCTTTTTTCCTTGCAAGGCTCCTTAGTGAAACTGTTAGGAATGATCAGAAGTAGTGCCATGTCTTAAAAAAACAATGTGGGTTTTTTTGGGAGTTTCTATGTGTAGAAGCATTTCTGCCCTTTCAAACATATGAAACAAACGTAAGGGTTTTCTTAAGTGTTTGCTTGCCAAGAGATCCCCAAATAATTTCGTGTTAGGTGAAGAAAGAGTCTTTCCTTTCTGGAGTGGACAAGAGTAGCTGAATCAAGAAAAATTATTATTCTGTATTTCATTTACTTGAGTGGACTATGTTAGCAGAGGACCTGTGCCTGACATTCAGATATTAAAGTGTGATGCATGTAAGGTGGTATATTAAAGGCCACTGGGAGACAGACCACTAATGCTTTTTCTTTTTTCCTTTTTAGAAATCAAGTGCTTGAGATGTTTGATCATGCATATAGCAATTATATGGTAAGTCAAGTACTTGCTTAGTTTTTTTCAGAGGAGTTGTTGCTGACCTAGGGAGAAAGCAACCTACAGTACATGATATTCTATAGAAATATCTGGGAAGGAGGGGTGAAAACAGAGCTAAAATTAATTACAGCACCTGTAAAGCCTTTAAAAAGACCACAAGTGTTACTTTCAGGAAGGTTGTGATGGCTTTTAGAGTGGTAACTAAGAATTGCTTGTGGTAACTCCTAACCCATGCCTGACTTTTCCCAAACCAGTTCATCTCATGTCAGGCTATCAACAGTAAAGCATTTGGTTTGAAACTCCAGGAAAAGGAAGTTTGGGAGAGCTGTCTATGGGTGTTAGACTCTGGAGACCACAAGCTGATCTTTCTTATTTTGTAGGTAAAAATGACATTTAATATTTCTTCAGTGGTAAGCCATGTCAGATGCAGTTTGGGCGTTCTTCTACAAACTGTTTGTAGAAGAGAAAGGGAATCTGGTGCCATATCCGGGCATGCATTCCAGGCTGTGCCCAGGGTGTAACTGTCACATGACCATGGGCCATGCTGGCTGTGGTTTCTTTTGCTCTGACTTGTGATTCCTGTGCGGGTATCCTCCTGTTCTGCATCTCTGAGCCATCCCACACACCCTGGTCTGGCTCTGATTACAAAAGCTTAACAATAAATGGTTACTTGGAGTGCACTTCCTCAAGTAAAAATTACTTTCAAATATTCTATAAGTAATACACTTCTGAGGAGAAAGTGTTGGATGTGGCTAAGATAAATATAAAAGATTAATTCTTACTGGCTTCATGTGAACATTCTTGCACATTCTTTGTGGCTGTTACAGAAACCCCTCTTGAAGTTGCATCAGTTCCTGCAGCCCAAACTGCTGTTTCCTTGCAGAACTTGCCACATGTCCCAGGTTCTGTGTTATGGGTTAAACTTTAATATGTAATTAAAACTTAAACTCTCAGGAGTTAAAACTTTATACAGCATGGGAGAGATACAGGACTGTAGAGTGGACAGTCAAGCCAAGAGGATTTTCAAAGGGGTGCAGTTTCTCCTTTTAACTTAAGCTCTGTACTTTTGAAACCTTTAGCAGGTAAACATCAAGGCTTTTTACTCGTAATTTTTGTAATCTGGTTCCATGAAAAACACTTGGCTTGGATTTTCTCAATGGAAAACTTACATGTTTGGCAAAATTGGACAAAATATTACAAGGATCTGTGCTTCTACTGTTCATTGTGTGATAAATTGGCAACTGGTAGGGGTCTTGCCACATCTGAAGCAACAAAATTCTGTTTGAAGGAGAGAGAAAACTTCAGCTATCCTGGAAACTTTGAAGCCAAAAGGATATTTATTTGCCACGTATGCTGGAGCACTAAACAAACAGAGAAATGTGACTTGCTTGTTTAAAGCTGAAGAAAAGATTAGAGTATCAGACTTGATTCTGGTAACAGGAGAATGAAGTGTTTTTGCAGGTGTTTTTGAAACAGCCAGCTGAAAAGTTTTGATTTTCTGTTTCTATTAATACATATTTTAGACATATGTATTTAGAAGACTGAAAATTCACGTTTGATTGCGAGGGAAATTCCCTTGCCTTTTTTTTTTTTTTAAGTTGTTAACAGAAGCTTAGAAAAAGCTGCTGGATTTTTTCAGTCCTTGGACTACATTTGTAATAATGGGGATATTTTTCTTCTTGGCTGTCAGAACATGTGAAAATGACATGTCAGTCACTTGAGGCCAGTGACAAGCTGGGAAATAACTCAATGCAATAGCTTCTTATTCTCTGCTGCAGGCAGAGAATAAGTGAACTTTTATTTTTCAAAATGCTTCAAGTTCTTTATTTGTAAAGCTAAAAGTTTATTTTTCCAGACTTTTATCACTTCTCTTATCCAAAATTTAAGCCAGAGATCTCAGTTTTGACATTGTTTTTGTTGTGTACTTCTTTAATCTGTTTTTCTGAATACTTTGCAGAGGTATTCAGAAACATCTAAGCTGTATTAAAATGATCTAGATTCTGCCTTTTGTAGTTAAACTTGAGGAGAACAAAGACTTGAGCAAGGACCAAAACACTCAGGAGGATGGTATACAGAGAAACAAACCATCAGTTTCAAAAGAAGTTGCTGTAAGAGCTGTTTATTTATAGAGGAATGTTCCTTTTTTATTTTTATTTCATGCTTGAATACAGATTATTTTTGTACCATATATTTGGAAAGATTTTGCATGTGTTTACTTGCAGTTTCAGTGCAGCAATTGAAGTTTTTTCTCCTGCCACATGTTAGTTCTCCACTAGAAGTCAAACTGGAGACCTCAGTACAGCAGCCAGTTTCCTGCTGAAATCAAGAGAAAAGCTCTATCCCAAACCACTTGTTTTAAGCTTCTAAAGGAGGCAATTTCATCTTCATTTGAATTAGATCTATTTAAGATTCATTGTCTGATGTCAGTCTTATATTTTTTATATTTGTAAAAGGCTCAGTCTTGTTAGTTTTTTTTTTTTGGTGAATGTCATCTTTTATGTCTTGTGTAGTAATTCATCAATGTTTTGTTTGAATTTCTGAGTTCTCTTACCTGTCACTGTCACCCTCAGCCAGGTGAGTTCATTGTGCAGAGTCCAGTGAAGGCCATCAAGGTGATGGAGAGGCTGGAGCATCTTCCCTGTAAAGAAAGGCTGAGGGAGCTGGGGCTGTTCAGCCTGGAGAAGGGAAAGCTCCAGGGAATTTACAGGGAAGAGAACTGGTGCTGTTCAACCTGGAGAAGTGAAAGCTCCAGGGAGTTTAACAAGGGAGAGAGCTGGAGCTGTTCAGCCTGGAGAATGGAAAACTCCAGGGAGTTTAACAGGGGAGGCTGTCAAGAAGACAGAGCCAGGCTCTTCTCAGGAGTGCTCAGAGGAAATGGGCATAAACTGAACCATGGGAGGTTCTCTCTGAACAGGAGGAAACACTTTTTCTCTGTGGAGTTGACCAGGTACTGGCACAGGGTGCCCAGAGAGGCCAGGGAGTCTCCTCCTTGCAGATGCTCAGGAGTTACCTGGACATGGTACAGGGCAGCTGGGTCTGGGTGGCCCTGCTCCAGCAGAGGGCTTGGACAAGATGAACTTTGGAGGTCCCTTCCCACCTGCAGGGCTCTGTGATGGCCATGCAGGTTTTCTGAAGAGCAGCATGATGAGGATTCCTTTTACAGGCTCCCAAGGGTGGCAGTGAGCACTGTAACTGATTCCCCTGTTTTGTTCCCAACAGGAGCATGCGTATCCAGCTGATGAACTCATGCCTTTAACTTGTCGTGGACGAGTGCGGGGTCAGGAGCCAAGTCGAGGGGATGTGGATGATGCCTTGGGAAAGTTAGTGTCTGAAATGGTCACTGTAAACATCTAGGAATAGAAGTACAATTGGCAGCCCATAAAACTTGTTTGTTCAGTTGATTTGGCCAGAAACTTACACTTGGAAGAAGAGTTTTTATTATTACGAGGTTACCTTACACTTGAAAGAAGTGTTTTTATTATTATTAACTTAACTTACACTTGTGTTGTTATTATTATGAAGTTAACTCCTGTGAAATTGTACCTTAATTAGAAGAAAATAATTGACCAGTGAATGAGATCCAAAAATAATTTTTTTAAATCATTCTCCAAGTATTTTCCATAGGAAAACCTTCCAAATGTGGTCTGACATTTTTGGTGTTAGTAGTACAGGTTATAAGGGTTAATGTTGTGCTGAACAGAACAATAAACTCTTATCCATGATGCTGCCCTAATAAGTGATATTTAAAGTGCTTTTTTTAAGTAGAAAGTTTTCTGAAAACAAGCAGTCAAATGATTATCATGTGTATGATAGCCTGAGGCCTTTGCTGAAGTATAAAACATTATTTTAGACATGGAAATGTTTTCTACTCTTTCTTTCAAGGGAGCTGGTAGTACAAAATACTGATCCTTTGGCTAGCAAAATGTAGATTTAAGGACTGTTTTTTTCCATGTTAAATGGAATAATCAAAGGCAAAATTGACCTACTCTAAATGCAGTTGTAATTGATACCTTTGAATATGTGCAGTTTATAGATCAAATTCTTTAATAACAAATAGCTGATTTTTTTTAATAGCACTGTTTAATGTCTCTGAACACAATAGTGTTAATCAAAGCTGAAATCCTTCTCTTAAATATTGCTACTAATTGTCTGTAGGATATTGAGCATGTTATTTTGGCTATGTTTTATTATGTACAAATATTTTTTAGTCTAGAGATTTCCATATAATCCTGCTGCCTTGGAAGTATCCAGAGACACAGCATATGAAAAGTGTAATGAAAATGTATTTTCAATCCATTCTTTTTAATGACCTTTTTTAAAAGTAACATACTAGCATATGAGTAAAAATACCTTCTAGCCCATTTGAGTAAAAATACCTTCCCAGCTACCATGTACCCTTAGATGCATTAAATTATTTTATGTATTTATTCTTTTTCTATATACAGGCTTTATTCTGTACCTTACAATTAGTTACATTATTATGTAGCAGATTTCTTATCTAATCCTTTTTCTTGCCAGCTGCCTTATCAGTTGTGTTCTCTGCCAGTCTGTGCAATCACAGAATGACAGGGTGAGGCAGCTGGGTCAGTTCTGTTTCCCTGGAGAACTTGGGAGCCTTCCATATAGATGTGAAATGCATCATTTCCCTCCTCTTGTACAGAAAAAGTTGTGAATTTGTTAGGCAGTTGTGCACAGTCATTAATTAACCTCTGTCTCCTGTAAGGGCATTTTGTGAATGCTTTTTTATACCTTTACAAATTCAAGAGAATTATAATATAAGAACACTCAATTGGAATTTTGGTTGTCACATGTTGCCTACAAGGTTTCAAACATTGGGCTCTTATTGAAATTCTTGGTGTGTGCTCCTCAGTAGGCAATTTTAACTGTTCCAAAGTGTTCAGTTTTAACACCATCATGTTCTGTAAATTCTATTCTGTGTTGTGGGTGTGTCTTAGCATAGGAGCAGTTGTTGGAATTAGATATATTTAAGATACAATTATAGATATAATTCCTGGGATGGGGAAAGGCTTCCTCAGCTTGGGATGCACTGGAACAGCCCTGGAGAAAACCTCTGATCCTCATTAGGATCTTCTTGTTTCAAACACTGTGGAGCTGACTTGATGTTCTCTCTTCATGGAATAATCACAGAATCCCAGCCTGGTTTGGGTTGGAAGAGCCCTTAAAGCCATCCAATGCCATGGGCAGGGACACCTTCCACTAGCCCAGGTTGATCCAAGCCTTGTCCAGCCTGGCCTTGGACACTGCTAAAATAGTTCTTTATTTTAGAATAAATAAAGTAGTTCTTTATTTTAAGCCTGCCACTTGCTAGTGTTGGAACAGTTTCTGGTATGAGAAATTTCGCTTGGAATGGCTTTTGATCTCAACGTTTTTCCCTTTTTTTAAAAAAAAACAAAACAAGTGAAACAGATGTTGGAAAACGACTTAAACTTTTATGCTGGGTTTCTTAATAGATTTGACTGGAGACAAGAAATAAAAATTAAATTTGCTTACCAGAAGTTAGAAAGCTTTGCAGTAAATAAATGTATCTGTAATCATAACTTCTTTGTCAGCTCCTATTCTGGTTGCTAGCAAAGGG
This sequence comes from Camarhynchus parvulus, assembly GCF_901933205.1. NCBI lineage: Eukaryota > Metazoa > Chordata > Aves > Passeriformes > Thraupidae > Camarhynchus > Camarhynchus parvulus. The sequence goes on along the minus strand of NC_044578.1, from coordinate 23,714,785 downwards.
GGAAAACTTAGAAAGAGGTTTTGATATTAAACATGTTGAGTACAGCTGATTGTTTTGCAGCTGGTGGTCTGTGAGAATTTAGTTTCTTCCCTGGTATCAGTTACTATTAAAAATCACTTAATTCCTACACATACAGACCTATAGTAAATCTGCTTTAAATTTTCTTTCATAGGTTTTCACTGACCTTAATTGATACCTTGGACACTCTTGTGGTAAGCTTAATCTGTTGATAAGATTTGATAAAACAAAAGAGATTGTCTTCTGATGTTCAGACTTATTTTTAGATTTCTTTTTCATGACTGGAGGTGACTGTTGCTTGTGGGAACTCTGAAGTGCTGTGAGAATGGAGTTTGGAGTTGGCTGTAATGACTACAGCAGTTCCTTCACATTTCATTGATATTTTTTATATTGCTTTTTTTTGGCCCTAACTTAACACAAAAGAGTTTGCTGTCACTTACAGTCTAGAGCAAGAGGTTCAGTTAGTGGTGGGCACCTCTTAATAACTGCTGATGTATTTCTGGTTTAAACTGTATGTTCATGTTTCTTGGGTAACTTTGTGTGCACTGAAATATCCTGTATGCAAATACACTGTGACTGCATTAGCTATACTGGTACTGAACACCTGCTCACTGTTGTATTCCAGGTGTTAAATAAAACCAAAGAGTTTGAAGAGGCTGTAAAAAAAGTAATAAAGGATGTTAATTTAGATAATGACATAGTTGTGTCTGTCTTTGAAACCAACATAAGAGTCCTTGGGTGAGTAACTTTTGTTTTCAAAGCTCCTAAAATGTGGATTTTAGGCAGTGTGTCTTTAAGACACCTTTCTGTGCTATCCCATCTGTTTGAAATAGTTGTGCCTTTGTCAGAGAGTGGTTTTAAAATGCAAGGCAGGACTTGCTGCAGTGGTACTGGATCAAGCTGCCCCATCTCACTGCTGCAGGCACAGCTTTGCTGATTTAGAGCCCCATGAGCATGCTGAGGGAGCAGGGGGCTTGCTTTAGAGAAACAGGCTTGCAAATGTTCAATACTTGATTTACCACATTTTGATACCTGGGGTCATAGATTATTTCAGCTTTGAAGGGACCTCTGGGGCTCAATACTGGATCAGAGTATGTAATTTTAAGTTATTATATGCCATTTTGGAGGTCTTGGTTGCTATTCCTGTCTAATATTGATGAATTTTTGAATCCAATGATAAACAAGAAGAATTGCTTCCAAAATCCTGGTAGCTAACCTTGATTATAATGGGAATTAGATCAGCAGTCTAAAAACTTGGGTCACAGTTATGTACATGTCAGCTAATTGTAGAGAGTTGTCCTTGCTGTTCAGATGAACATACCTTTTGAGATGTGGATGATTTCTCTTGTGTTTAGAGGTCTCCTAGGTGGGCACTCAGTGGCAATTATGCTGAAGGAAAAAGGTGAATATATGCAGTGGTACAATGGTGAACTCCTGCACATGGCCAAGGAACTGGGCTACAAGCTTTTACCTGCTTTTAACACCACTAGTGGTCTCCCTTACCCAAGAGTAAGTTCTGTTTCTGTAATGCTGGATTATACTGTAATCATGACTTCTGTTGTTTTGATTTTATATCTGTTTCCAGACTCATTTCTGTATTTATTAAGTGGCCAGAAAATCAAAAGCTGATAAATTCCAGGTACTCTAAGAGCCAGGAGTAGTGAGATATTTACAAAACTAAATTTCCAGGAGCACTTGTGATGTTCTGAGTTCCTGATTTGTTGCTAAAAAAATTGCTCAGATTAGATTTTTAGAGTGTATTCTCTTATTCAAATGTCTAGTGAACCAGGCAACAGGTTCTTGTTTGGGAGGGTTGAGATTTTGGATATTTGTGGATAGTTCTCTGTGCATGTCTAAGTTGGCAGAGCAAAACCAAAGAGATCTGTTTTTTCTTGTCTTTAGAAAGAGCATAGATTATATACTTGCTGTACAATCATAGGAATGTAAACTCTTTCAGCTAGGAAAAATAAATATGTTAATCTCTGTTTTTCTCTAGGTTAACTTAAAATTTGGTGTAAGACATCCAGAAGCACGAACAGGAACAGAAACTGATACGTGTACAGCTTGTGCTGGTACCTTGATCCTTGAGTTTGCAGCTTTAAGCAGATTCACAGGAACATCTATATTTGAGGTTTGCTTTCCATGATAACTTATTTTTTGTCTTAGTGTTTACAGTTTGTAATTTTGGAAAAGCAATTCTGAGTTCATGATATGGATGTCTTAGTTGTGCTGCACAAAAACATTTCTATATGTTGAGATTGTGGTGTTTGTGGGCTTTCTTTTAAGGTTTGATTTTTTAAAATAATTTTTTTAATCACAGGAAATAAATTTGGTTGAAAGTAGTTAGAGCAATACAGAAGTAAACAAAATAAATATTCTGAAGATCAGAAGGAGTTCTGAAATTGTTAGACATGAAACATCCTATTCCTTTCCTAGCATCTTAATTGAAATAGCCAGAAGAATCAGAGAGTTGAGTGTCTGTGTTTCCCTAATTCCCTGTTGTTGTTGCTGTTGTTGCAGGAGTATGCCCGGAAGGCGCTGGATTTTATCTGGGAGAAGAGGCAGCGCAGCAGCAACTTAGTGGGGGTCACCATCAACATCCACACTGGGGACTGGGTCCGCAAAGGTGGGGCTGAGCCACAGCCAGGGGGGATCTCACCAACCCCCAGCTTACCTGGACTCTTGAAAGTTATTAGTGGGATAGGTAGTGGAGGTACATGATGCCCCAAAGCCTGGCTCTGATCTGAGACAGCAAAGCCCTCTCTGGTAGAGAAAGTGGTTTTGTTCATGGCAAAGTGTTCCCTTTATCTGGGAGAAGAGGCAGCGCAGCAGCAACTTAGTGGGGGTCACCATTAACATCCACACTGGAGACTGGGTCTGCAAAGGTGGGGCTGAGCCACAGCCAGGGGGGCCTCACCAGCCCCCAGCTTACCTGGACTACTGAAAGATGTCAGTGGGATAGGCAGTGGAGGAACGTGCTGCCCCAAAGCCCTCTCTGGTAGAGAAAGTGGTTTTATTCACGGCAAAGTGTTCCCTGATCCTCTTCAACACCAAGAGGGAAGTGCCTTGGGATGAATTTTCAGAGACTTTGCTATAAATACATGGGAAAAATATAAATAGGATGGGAGAAGTGATGTCGTGTGAAATAAGTGTCTTCAATGCATGTCTGTCCGTGTTATTATGTGCATTGATAGTGCAAAGCCTTTGGCACAGACACACAGTATTGTGTCTCTGCTTCCATCTGTGCCTTAATCCCAGTGAAAGGAGGCTTTTCCTTTCACTGGAAGAGCCTTTAAAATCAGAGTGGGAAAATGTGGAAAATACCCATATTGCTACATAAAGTAAACCCTCCTTTTTATTTTCACCTGTTCCTAGATAGTGGAGTTGGAGCAGGAATAGATTCATACTATGAATATTTATTAAAAGCCTATGTCTTGCTGGGAGATGACAGTTTCCTGGAAAGATTTAACACGGTAAGTTAACACCTTGCTCAGGTTTGTGCCTTCTGCAATACAAATTTCAGAGTAATTGTGTTGTCAGCTGTTAGCCTGAGAAGGGATCTTTAGTAGAATTTCTGTGACTTCTGCTGTGTTTAGTGCCAGCTCTTTTTACTGGGGGTTTTTGCTAATCTTGGGTGATTAGCTGTCACCTGAGCAGTTATTTTAACCCCATCCAGTAAAAATCAGGACCTACTAGGCCTTTATCCATGTTCCCAGCATGGGAGAAGCTGTATTTCCAAGCCAATACAGCAAATGCTTCTGTAAAAGAACACAAGGGCCTCTTCTTCTCTTCTTCCAAACCATTGTACAATTTCATTCTGTCCTGGAGCAACAAAAAATCAAAGCGTGGATCTTGCTTTGCACTGCAGATCTTCATGTCCAGGATACATTTAAGTATACAAGCTGAAAACCACACTTAGGTTTTTTATAAAATTCATAAATTACTGAGCAACTTGGTTAGCATCATAATTCTTTCATAAAAGCATTATTTATTTTGAAAATAGCAATATCCATGAAAAACATCTTAAATCATAAAATGATTTTATATCATATAGCATGATTTTTTTATTAGAAGTGAATAATTCTGTAGTTAAAGTTGTAATACTTTAGGTGTAATGATGATTTCATGGTCCTAAGTGTTACATTTTCCTTGAGCTACATCTGTTAAGTGTTTACTGTCAGTTTGGCTCATGTGCTCAGTATTGCACCTTCTGAAAACAAAGTTTAGGATTGGAAGTCAGCAACATGGCAAGTGACCTAAGTGGGTTTAGAAGTTCTTCTGAGCCATGCAGTCTAGCTGCTTTGTGTGGGTTTTTTAACCTTCTTTTCCTCCTGAGATCCATATGCTTTGGAATTCTGTTGTTCAGAGAAAGCCATTTCAGCTTTCTTTAGAGTGTGCTTTAAAATTCAGCCAAAACAAATGTGCCTTAACTGTGATATTCCTGGTTAATCACGTGGCTGCTGGGTGTACTTTTGTGTATGTGTATTCCTTGGAAATGTGGTAAGCTTTGCAAGTGTAATACTGTGGAGCTTTTCAGTATTTACTACACTTGGTTTTTGTTTGCAAAACTAAAGATTAGAGGCACTGCCAAATGTAGTAGTGATTGGGGATGTAGTACTGGCTTTTCCGTTCAAATACAATGCCAGTCTGGTGATCTGTCTCTCTTTTGGGGAATGAATTGATACAAACTCCTGCTTTTCCTGGTGTTTGGCAGCACTATGATGCCATAATGAGATACATCAGCCAGCCACCTCTTCTCCTTGATGTTCATATTCACAAACCAATGCTAAATGCTCGGACGTGGATGGATTCTCTGCTTGCTTTCTTCCCTGGATTGCAGGTAAGGTGTAAAACCCAGGTAGAGTTGGTTTTAATAACAAAGAAATTATTAACTGGCTTGGATATATGATTTTCAAGTCAAGTGTAGTAATTTGATTTTCAGAAATACTGAGGGAACATCCCTGGGAGTGTCCAAGGCCAGGCTGGACAGGGCTTGGATCAACCTGGGACAGTGGAAGGTGTCCCTGCCAATGGCAGGGGTGGCACTGGATGGGCTTTAAGGTCCCTTCCAACCTAAACCTTTCTGATTCCATGATTTCTGTATTTAGTCTTCCAGTCACTTCAGTGCCATGATGCAAGTTAATGTTCTTTTCTGGCTGTGTTGAGTATCAGGACAAGTATGTTCCTGTAATTTGCTTCCTTCACTCCTAGTCATGAAAATACTCCAATTAAGCTGCCTTTGTGCTAGTAACTGGTTTTCTACTTTGTGTGCCATTGACATCTTTGAGATCAACTAAATGACACTTTCACCCCAGTTCTCTGTAAATGTCAGAAGTCCTTGTTCTACATGGGCAATAATTTTAATGAGTTCAATGATTTTGCTTAAAAAACTCTTAAGGAGTAGCTGTGACTTACACTGATAGGGATTAATAATTGCAATATGTAGTGACTGCTCTGTAGCTTTACATGAACACACCATGAGTGTTTTTAACCTTGAGTATTAGTCCTATGCTTGGTGAATCAGTGATGTTTTTATTATTTAATTTTAGGTGTTGAAGGGTGATATTAGACCTGCTATTGAAACACATGAGATGCTGTACCAGGTTATAAAAAAGCATAACTTCCTTCCAGAGGTAAAGTAGTAGTTTTTTGATTTTGTAAATCAAAAATTTGTATTTTTGATTGTGTAAACTGATTCTTACCTCAGTTTGAGCAGTTGCAGATGCCCATTTGAAAAGCCAGCAGGTATATATGTTATTAAAATCAGAGCTTCATTTCCACAGCATTCTTATGTGATTTGCAGTTCTGCAGGTCTGACAGCTGAGAGGATGTTGTGAAATTTTGTATAATGACTTTGAAAGTCAGCGCACAAACTTACTGCAGATGCTGCAAGTCTTTGAGCCAGTCCATTGTGCACAGAAAAGCTTGTTTACCTGCTGAAGTGTGTGTCTTTAATCTGTGATGACTCAGATTATATTTGAAATGTTCTGACTCTGGGTTTAATTCTGACTTTCCTCCAGTGTAAGCTTATTTCTGTTAGAGAACATTTTAATTAACATCACATTCACCTAGTGTGGTTATTGAGAGCAAAGAATGCTAAGCACTGGAATTAATTTTTTGTGGGCTTTTAAAATGGTGCAATTTGGCTCTTTATGGGTTTTTGGTTGATTTTTTTGTGTTTTGTACTTATGAAGGAAACTTTAAAAGGGCAGGTAGCTGTATTTAAGCCAACAGACCATCCCCTAAGCAAAGACTTGGTTTAAATCTTAGTGTGAAATAGTAGTGAATATATGACAGAAATGGCTTTTCCCAGTGCACGTTAAGAGTGAATAGATAGAGTAGGAAATTTTTAGATATCTGACTTCTAGCCTGTGGTATTAATTTAGAAACAGCTGCTTAACCATCTGTCAGTGTGCAGTGACACTTGACTGCACTGGAGGTGTCAGGTGGTAGGTATGTTTGCAAAATGGTGTTTAGCAAAGCTAGGCTGGTTATACAGTTAACACAGAGTTCAAGTAAACCTGTGTTTGGTTTGTATTCCTGCATTTATTTTATTTTTGTCTGTTCTTTTTCATCCTCAGGCATTCACAACAGACTTCAGAGTTCACTGGGCTCAGCATCCTCTGAGGCCTGAATTTGCTGAAAGCACCTACTTCTTGTATAAGGTACAGTCACATGCACTCCTCTGACCTTTGAGCACTTTTTCTTGCACCTAGAGTTTTGTTGCTGTTTTATTTCAATACAGAATTGAGTAGCATATCTCCAGCTTAACTTATCCTCTGGAGCCAGTTTAAGATATAAACAAGATGTAGTGGTTCTAAAATTTTTTTTTTGTTTTATTTCATAGGCTACAGGAGACCCTTACTACCTAGAAGTAGGAAAAACCCTCATTGAAAACTTGAACAAGTATGCCAGAGTTCCCTGTGGGTTTGCTGCAATGAAGGATGTTCGTACAGGAAGTCATGAAGACAGGTAAAGTTTGTACAATTACTTTTTAAAATATAAAAATACAGAAAAAATCAAATTTCCCTGTGTAATTGAATTAAGATTTGAGAAGGTGTCTGTCATCAGTCTGATAACCAAGCCTTAAATTACTTGTTTGTAATTGCATTGAACTGTTAACGCATTGAAATAATCTGTGCAGTGTTTCAGTAGAGTTATAGGGTGCTCTAGAAGAATATTTTCAGTTTAATAACCTTTCATTTGTCTGAGAGCAATAGATGAGTTACTTTCAAGCTAAATATACTTCAAATCTATACGTTTGTCAGGATGTTTATTTGGTTTTTTTCTCTAATGCTGTTTTGTACTGAATGTGCTGAATCATTTCCCTCCAAACACAGCTTCTTCCAAGCAGAAGGAATGCTAATGGAATTATGTCCAGCACTAATAGTCATGAAGTCTTCAGAGATGGAGAACTAGGAATATTTATTCTACTGATGTTCTAGAAATGAGCTCTCCCTAAAGGACATACCTTTTTTCTCCATAGGATGGACTCATTCTTTCTGGCTGAGATGTTTAAATATCTGTACCTGCTGTTTGCTGATAAGGAGGACATGATTTTTGACATTGAAGACTATATCTTCACCACAGAAGCTCATCTGTTGCCACTCTGGCTCTCCACTACAAACCAAACCATCTCTAAAAAAAATACAGTATGTAACAGCTCCAGTCTAAATCAGTTTCAGTGATACACTTCCTTTTTTTGAGGGGAAATGGAAATAAAATCAGGAAAGATCATAGTTTCAGGAAGTGCAGCAGTTTGAACACGTTGTTTAATAGGCACTATTTCATATTAACAGTGCAGCCACAAGAGTGGGTTCTGCACTGCTGAACCTTGAGATAAAAGATAGGAATTATTAGCAGGATTTTTAAAAAATCATTCCCCACTTCTGTATAAATTGGAAGATAAAACAGTAGGATATTTTTGTCCCCATCTTTATTTTTTATTATTTTTTTCTAAAACCTAAGATTTTCTTGTTTGTTCTTGTGAACAAATTTTGAAAGGTTTTTTGAGACAGCTGTGGAATTAATTTGACAAGATACAGAGCTACAGACAGATTAGGGATGTTTAATCACTTTAGTCCATGCAGTAGGCACCTATTGCATAAATATGAGAACAGTTGTGGGTTTATAAATTACTTAACCTTCCAAAATAACCTGGAGTGATACAGCTGTGCCATGAAGCATCATAAGTCCTCATTTTTTTTGATTTTGTGGTCAACAAGGTGACATAATTTGTCTGTGGGCAATAAGAAAAAGGAAGAAGAGAAAGAGAAAATGATCCCTGAGACATCAAGGATACCAATTCCCTTATTTGTGCTTCTATTTTTAACATTTTCTAAGAGTTTTAGAATAATGCCTGGATCAGAGGAAAAGGCTTATATTGTGTGTCAAGCCATATATCCTGGAAAAATCACTGTTTGATGGACTTTAGCATTAAGCAGTGACAAATTTTCAGTTATTTCATCTTAATGTCAGACACTGGTTATGTTTTAATGGGTCATAGGTTTGGTGTTAAATGTTCCTTCAGGGTGGAAATTCCACATCCTCTCTGAAGTGTTCCTTCCCTGAGAACTTATATTTCCTCTTTGGGTTTTGGAAACAGGCTGGTTTCTGAACTAAGCAAGAAGTTTTCTGAAGGGTCTGATGGAGCATTTTAAGTAACTTTTGTTCCCAATATAAGAATTTAATACCTTAGAGACAGGCAGGGTTCCCACAGCTGGTGCTGTTCTAAGTGCTGGCCTAACTTGGTTTGTTCTTTTGAGAACTGCAAATGTTAATGAAAAGCCACTAGAGAGGATAGAATAAATTGCTCAAATGCAGTTTTTTAAGCTCTTTGAGTCAAAGCTGCAAATGGGCATAATCCAAGTAAGCAAAACCCATTGAAAATGGTGTCAGGTGGCTGAAAGGCTGTGACATTGGGTGTTCCTCTTTTATGGAATTTTATCTGAACAGATGGAATGTGTAAATGATTTTTAACATAAATACAGTGCTATTTAAACAAACTGTGAGAGAGATACTTGGTACTATCAACCCAACATCCTGTTTGTATTTGCTCTCATAAACAAGGAAGGTCATGTCTTAGGAACAGCCCTTTAGGTCTTGGGTTTTAGGGAGCCTTTAAATACTTGATTTTTCCTTGGCCAATATGTTACAAACAGGAGGGGTGAGTCTTTTTAGGTAGATAAATACTACATTAATTTTTATGGGTTATGCAATGAGCTTGCCAGTTATCTATAGCCAGTTATTTGCTAAGTTAAGGACATGCTAAATGTGGCTCCAGACCACCAGACATGTTCCACATGGTTTCACATGTTACAAACCTGCAATTTGTGCAGATGTTCACTCTGCCATCTTTCCTGAAAATAGAAATTGTTTGAATTATATAGAGATTCATCCTTGCTCATCCAGACTTGCAAGTCTGTGTGGCTCCTGAGGAGGAGAATCTTTTGTTCACATGAAAAGATGTGACATTTTTAGTAAGAATGACCTAAAACCTGCAGCTGGTTACTCACTGTAAAGCCAATATTAGGTGAAACCAGAACTACTCCCTTTACTTGTCCAGCACATAAAATACAGGGCACTGGTTTTGTCATGAGCAGACTTGACAAGTACTGTCTACCAGCAGAGGATTAGCTGTTTTTAAAAAAAAAAAAAAATCTAGAAACTATATATAAATTTAGTAAATTACAAATTAGCATGAGTGTTGTATTCATGTGTCCAAGGGGTTGCAGTGCACTGGCTCCCCCCCATTGCACTCAGCTGCTACATGTCCCCAGAGCACAGATGACTTAAGTTAGGACTATCTTTTGATGTTCTTTATGTAAAAACATAACCTGCATTTTGTTTATTATATTATTATTATTAATAATATATTATTATTATTATTATTTATTATAACCTGCAAATTGCTTTTAGAGCACAGAGTACACAGAGCTGGACGACAGCAACTTTGACTGGACCTGTCCAAACACCCAGATCCTCTTCCCAAATGACCCCATGTTTGCCCAGAGCATCCGCGAGCCTCTGAAGAACGTGGTGGATAAGAGCTGTCCCCGGGGCATTTCCAGGGCGTAAGATGGATCTTTCCTCTCTTTGTTAGCTCAGGACTAAGTGGAACAGGCTCTGCTCTGCAGGGAAGGAGAGCCATGAGGTGTGCTGGAGCTGGCATTCCTTTTGGGATGGGCCAAAGGGATGATTCCTGGCCGCAGGAAAAATCGCTTTGGATTTCTCTCAGCAAAACTTAGTTTGTTTCCAGGTGGAATTAGCAAGTCTTTCAAAGCAAAAGGAGGTGAATGGGCTGCATACCTTGGCTGCAGCTAACACTTGGAGTATTGCAGGAAGTGTGTCTCTCTGATTTGTAAAATGATTTCTGCAGTTTCCTGAACAATTCTGAAAGTCTTCTTTGTAGTAAGGAAATGATGCTGCCACACATAACTGCACCCATTTGGAGGAATTCAGGGCAGTGTTAAGGCTGAGGAAGTTTGTCCTCCTCACCACCTCTTCTATATTTGTATTTCATAAATAAAACTGAGTTGGAACTGTATGGGGCAAACTGGGTTTGGTCAGTGTTTCAATAATGCAGACTATTTACAAATGAGAGAAAGTATATGGCAGTTTTGTTATCAATACTTGGGAGGGAGGTTTTGCACTATAAAATTATTGCTTATATAAAGACAACTTGATAAAAAAGATAACTTGATTGAGAAGTTGCATTCCACTGAAGCTTGCACTCAGTGTACCAAGAATTCCAATCTTGTGATGGCAGAGAACTCTAGAACACTAGAGTTCTGTTTCAAGGATAATCTGATTTTTAAAGCTTTGATCTCTGATGTCTTTTGGCAGAGAGGAGAGTTTGGGAAGTGGACCAAAACCACCGTTGAGAGCCAGAGACTTCATGGCCAGTAATCCTGAGCACCTGGAGATCCTGAAGAAGATGGGAGTCAGTTTGATCCATCTGAAAGATGGACGAGTACAACTAGTGCAGCACGCAGTGCAAGTAAGATGACCCAGCAGGGTTTTATTTTCTAGAGCTCTCAGCAAAGTCCTCCCAGCAATGATACTTCACACCTGGAGCTTCAGGAGGGACAGCCACCCTGGGGAAGGAGGCGCATGAGCTGGATATTGTAGCTAGATTTAGCAGGCTGATGCTTGTTAATATTTTGCCTCAGCAACACTTTTAACTAATCTTCCACTAAATTAAGTAGAGGCTGCTCAGGTTGAAGTGATGTAGCCAACAGCATCTTGGCTGAAAACACTGCTTTCAGTGTGAGATACTTCCAGCTCTTTATGAGGTCTATATATTTGTATATTTTCAATTTCCTGGGTGGTGCAGGTGCTAAACCTTTTGTGAAATGATGCTTGAGTGGAAGTGAGCAACTACCCTGTGTGTTAAAGCCTTTGTAGCAGTGGTCCAGGCAAACACAACTTGAGTTTCTTTTCCCCCAAATTCCTCAAACGTTTAAGATAAAATTGTTTATTGATTCTTTTCTCTGCAGGCAGCAAGCTCCCTGGATGCTGAGGATGGCTTACGGTTCATGCAGGAAATGATTGAGCTCTCCAGCCAGCAGCAGAAGGAGCAGCAGCTCCCTCCTCGTGCTGTCCAGATTGTTTCCCATCCCTTCTTTGGCAGGGTAGTCTTGACTGCTGGGCCAGCACAGTTTGGGATGGACTTGTCCAAACACAAAGCAGGGGTATGTGAGATGTGGGTGTGTCTGTTCCTTTCTCTGTTGCACAAGCTTCAGCTTTACAGTACTGCTGTTGTTTGAGGGCATCCAGCTGATCCTCCAGGTGATCAGTTAATTACAGGGCTTAAAATGACAGGCCCAGTGGTGACAAAGACAGGGGTTACAGTTGTGGGGTGAGTGGCTTATCTGTCTGTGCTCTGCTCCTGAGTCATCAGCCATGCTTTAGGATTTAAAACACATGCACAGCATGAGTTGCAAATCAAGCTCATCCAGTCTGCAGTGCACAGCTAAGGAGATGGTGATTTAGGAGAAGTTTTCCTCCCATGTCAGCCAGGAGCTGGCAGAAGCTTTTTAGAGTTAGAGCAAGTTGTTCTAAGGAGAGCTTTTCTAGAAGGCTCTGTGTAGAGGAAGAGAGCAATCCACAGAGGCAGGGGTCCCCATGGGAAGCAGTAGGAAAACCCATGTTGCAGCCCCAAAGAGGAGTTCCAGACTAGCAGTTCACAGGAGAAAAATTTCCAGAGACAGCACTTCCCAGGTGTAGACAAACCACAGTGATGATGAGAATTAGGCTTTCATTCAATCACTCTTTGCTTCTAGAGCTCCAGTTTCAGGGCACAGGTTGTCTGCACTGACACAAGACAACACTAAATGCAGTAGAATGACTGAAGGAACAAAAATACACGGGAATCTTTCACAAGCATGACCACAGTGCTCTAATTCTCTCTTTATTTTTGTTTTCTCCAAACAGACAAGAGGATTTGTTGCAACCATTAAGCCATATAATGGATGCTCAGAGATCACTAATCCTGAGGCAGTGAAAGAGAAAATTGCTTTGATGCAGAGAGGCCAGTGCATGTTTGCTGAAAAGGCACGAAACATTCAGAAAGCTGGAGCAATAGGAGGCATTGTCATTGGTAAATATAATTCCAAGTTCTTAATTTGTGTAATTGTAACCTAATTTTACAGATTTGAAGATACAGGGAAGCTGACAAGCTTTAAGCTGAGAAAGCACAGCAATTGTGCTTTCAGAAGATGAAGAGATATTTGGGGTTTGTCAGGTTCTGTGCAGACACAAATTGGGATGAGGGGTTGTCAGTGTTTTTGCAGACTAAAAGTTGTTACTTAAAGGATTGCAGGGTGTTGTCAGTACCAACTGCTGAGGTAGAATGGGGATAGAAATGAAAAGTGGAGGCAAACACGCCAGGTTGGGGTTTGCTGTGAAGTGACTGGGCAGGGGAGGCTGTTCCAAGTTCAGCTGATCTAACAGGAAATTTGCCCTTCCCTTGGTACTCTGCCTAGATGACAACGAGGGCAGCAGCAGTGACACAGCCCCTCTCTTCCAAATGGCTGGGGATGGCAAGAACACAGATGACATCACCATTCCCATGCTCTTCCTCTTCAACAAGGAAGGGAACATCATCCTGGATGCCATCCGGGAGTATGAGGCTGTGGAGGTGCTCCTTTCTGATAAAGCAAAAGACAGAGGTAAGGTTTGAGGTGATTTATGTAAATCTAGCTCCCCTCTGTGCTGTGGCACAGTGCAAAATGGACAGGAATGATTTGCACTGCAGCCCAGAGGTGCTGTGGTTTTCTGTTTGACACTGGAATTAGTTTTTTATTTAAAAAAAAAAAAATTCTGAGAGATATCATTGATATCCACTCCCCCCACAAGGTAACATCCAGAAATGCTGTTCCTAAATGTCACTTTGGCTTATGAGAAACTCCAGCCTTTTGGATTCCTTTTGAACCCTTTTTGTCATCAGCTGCTTTGAAGCAGCATCAGGAACAGCATGTTTCCAGTGTCCTACATTGTGAGCATCCCTCCCTCCGCAAGATCCCCAGTGACATTCCTGGGACCCAAAAGGAGAGAGACAAGTGCTGGAACTATTTTGCCTATCTAAGGAGAAGTGGTAAACATGAGAAATAAGGCTGCTGACCTCAGATGTTCCGTGGGTGTTCTTGTATAATGCAAGAAAATTGCAAGCTAATACATTCCCAGTTGAAATGTTTGAATGCAGCGGAAAATTCCAGATTTTCCTCTTGTAAGCCTTCCTTGTAGCACTGCTGTGTCCAGGCAGAGTAGGTAAGAACAAGTATCTAGAAAATCAGCCTGTTTGCAAAGGGGATATGCCAAAATCTTGTCGTGTTTCTTCCTAATGTACAAATCCCTCCTGTTTATAACTGTGCTAAGTGCTCTGACAAAATGCTGAATACAGGATAGCTCTGCCTTTGAGAGTTTGTAATCCATATCTGCTTCTTCCCCCTCCTCGTGCTTCCGTTTGGAATCCCAGCAACAATCTTTAAAGGTAAAATGATTCCAAACTACATTATTGATAGCAGTAAGTATCCCATGTCAGCAGTGGCATGTGCAGTTAAATTCCCTAAAAATCCTGAAATATCAGTGTCCTACTTATAGCCATAAACATCAGACCCAGGGAAATGTGCATGACTAAATTGGGCAGTTGTTGGGAGCTGAGCTGGGACGTGGGAGACGTGTGTTCCTTGCTTTGATTGGGGAGGCTCTGGCTTTGGCTCTCTCAAATGCACAGTTCAGCAAACTCAGGAAACTCTGTCCAGCTCCCAAGTGCTCAGATGTGGGATCCTGGTGGATCTGGGAGTGCTTTAAAATCCAGCATTAAAGTTCAGTGCACGCAGTGGATATTTGCTTAAGGCTGAAGGAGGGTAACTGGCACTGACCCACAAGTCACTCCTGAAGTTTGAGGAACCATAATGAGCCTCAATGTATTGTTTGCCCTCCTTTAAAACGTGTTTAAAAGGCTTCCCTCCTGTCCCTCTGTAAATTATATTCTTCAGTACCATTAAAGTTTCATATCACTGGAAAGTCTGCTCTTCCTTCAAGAAATAAGGCCAAGGGAAGTGACCTTGATTTTGAAATACGTACTAAAACGTTGCATTCCTACGGTTGTTTTAACTTTCTTTTTTTCTTTTTTCCTTCCCTTTCAAAGACTTGGAAATGGAGAATATGGACCAGAAATCATCTGAAAGTGATGCACACAAACCAAATTCCGAGGAAGCTCCTTCAGACTCTCAGGATGCTGGAGCAGTCAGTGAGGAGCCCGAAGGAGGAGGAGAGAGCTCTGCTGTTGGTGACCCTGATCCTTTGTCTCCTGCCAGCACAGCCAGTGCCAGTGTTTCCATGGCAGAGGAGGATCCCCACACCTCTGGACCTGCAGAGGCCAGTGCTCCAGAGCCAGCATGCACACCAGGGGACAGCCAGCCTCAGGAACAAAACACCCAGACAGAGGCCACTTCCAAAGCTCACTGGGATAGTAAAGTCCAGCCTATGGAATCCATATTAGCAGACTGGAATGAAGATATAGAAGCATTTGAAATGATGGAAAAGGATGAGCTATGACTTGTAATAATAACTTATTTGTTAATAAACAAATGGAGACCTCTTTGGGTAGAAGTGAGGCCCTGATATCCAAGAAAACATATTCAGTATTGGGATGAGCAACCAGGTGTCACCTGGAAAACAACACAGAATTCCAGCACAGGCTCTTTGTATGTTTTAATTTTTCCTGTTTAAAAATGGGAACGTGCAATCAAAGCATTTGGGTGGCCCCGTGGCTGGTGCTGTGCCCCAGGTAGGGACGAGCCTGACTCCTGCCTTCCAGGCTCTGAGGGGACTCCTGGGGCTCTGGGAAGCAGTTGAGCAGGGTGGGGTGACACACCATGGAATGGTTCTTGATGGGGCACCCACCCCTCCCCAGCTGAAAGCCTTCCTTACAGCAGCAGGGGAATTGTTTCCAGGTGTTTGCACAGCTGGAAGCAGTCTGGTTTTGTCTGACATATCACAGTGCTGCTCATCACTCCTTGCACCCCTTGCCGCGAGGAACCACAAGGGGAGCTGGGAGTTCCCCTCCTGCTCTGCTTGCAGCTGCAGGAATTGTACAAACCAAAGGCAGAGTGTGAGCAGGTCCTGCCAGGGAGGCTGGGCCAGCCATGGGGCCACTGGGGAAAGGTGTGGGACGGTCCTGCTGGAGGCTGAGGGAAGCACACAAGGCAGGTGTTGAGTCCCAGGTGTTTCCCTTGGCCTCCCAGGTGGAAGAACTCCAGTCAGCCCCAAAATCTGGAACAGTCTCTAAAAGGACACAGCTCCATCAGCTGTAGCAAAACCTTTTTCTACAAGTTTGACTTCCAACAGCTTGACTCCATGTTCTTTTTATATCCAACTTGTGTGTGTGGTGTTTCAGGCAGGGAGGCCAGGGCCAGTGAGGAAGAGCAACAATTCTGGCTGATGGGTTGATAGTTCAGAGTCCAGGGGTGTTATCCCAGGCTCTGGAGTTTGTTTCAGGTAAGTGGGAGTCCAAATTTGTTATCCACATTATATTTAAGTAGAAATGGGGAAGTTTAAACAAACATAGAGGCATTTTGACTGTGTCCAAAGAAACTGCCAAAAACTAATTAACTTGATTTATATAAACTGCTTTTAGTGACTTGTGGTTCAAAAAATGGTTTTATATTAAAGACAAAATGAACACTGCCTATATGCTGCACCAGGCTAAAAAATGCAGGTTTATGTTCATCATTGCAATGGAGTAAATAAACAGGAAGCCCCACTCTGGACTGCACCTTTGATTTAGCTGGTGAAATGACACGTGCTGAATATGCAACTGTTAATTAGCACAGCCATACTCTGTATTTATACTCTGTACAGTGAGCAGGGCAATCCCAGGCATGTTGGGTCCATGTACTCAGCCACACTTGCTTTCAAAAGTCTCAGAATGCACAGGCACCTTTTGAGAGCATGGCAGTCCATCTAAATATCATCCAGAACTTTAAATCACCAGGGTAGGAGGGAATTTGAGGAGAAATAGTGAATAAGTGTCCTTTGAAAGAAATTAGCTCTTAAATGGAGTTGTCATTCCTTTGCACAAGTAACTGTCTGGAGGCTTGGACTTGAAGCAGCTGGGGTTTTCAGTTGGGAATGTTTTTATTTATGGGTTTTGTTACATGAGTTCATAGAAGGCATTTGACCATGGGAGCCTTGTAAGTGTCCTTGGTTCCTTGGAGCCCTGGGAGTGCCAGGACATGGCCAAGTGCAGGATCAAACCATGAGGTGCAGATCAAACGTTTTCACTCAGAGAATTCCATTGATCTGTCAGTGCTCAGTGCCACAAAAGGAGCATCTTTGTTCCCATGCTTTTTGACATGGACATCATCTTCCTTCTTGGTAGCTCTTTTGGTGGAAATAGAGTTATTTTTATATCCTAGAGGCCTCTGGTCATTACTATCTCAAAATAGCAGCTAAAGGTTTTCTTTTTTTTTTACTTGCAAATTTAGGTGTAGATGTCAAATTTTATTAAAAGGTTAACTTTCCTTGCCATCACCAGCTCATTTTTAGTAACTGCTTTCTCCACCTGTTACTAGAGCAGCAGGCATTACCTTTCAGGGATCCCAGAACTCCATATGGATTTAGGGGCAGCATTTTGGTGGTGGCCTACCTCAGATTACTGTTGCCTCCTTAATTTTGAAGTGGTTTTTGTTTCATTTAGTTCTGCTTCACCTTTGAAACCATCACAAGAGCCATAGCTTTGTTTACAGAACTGAATCAGGCAAGGTTGACCTTTTGGGAAAGAGGATTAAATTGGGGGGACAGTTTTATTCAGGTTATTTTCACTTTGTTTCTCCTTATGAGGACATAGGCTTTGGTTTAACCTGTTCATATCATTCTAAAAAGAATTCAGTTTTCTGTTACTATCATCTTAAAAAGCAAAAAGAATGTATTCATCAAAAAGAAGAACCCTTTTGGAAAGGGGAGAGAGTGTTCTTCCCAAATGTTTGGAAGTCTGCTCCCTGCATATGGAATATTGCTCATCATTAATCAGGAATCACCCTTAGTGTATAGCATTGTGAATTTCTTTGTATGGTATTGAAAACTGAAGAATTCAGGAATCACAGCTGCAACTAGCACTTATTCCATGCCATGCAATTCAGATCAGCCAATTAATTTCTCATTTGATCTTAGAGGAATCTTCTTAATTGTTTACATTTATTGTTTCTTAATGAACTTTGAGAATGAGCCCAGCTCTGGTTCTCCTCCTCCTGCCAGTGTCCCTGAGTAGGCACCAATGAGTGTGTGTTGAGAGGTGAAAAACAGGACATCTTATGCAACAGGCATCAGTCAGAACATAGAAAACAAACCATTCTGTGAATGAAAATTGTATGTTCAGATTTTATAAAATTTTTGGTTTGTTTTTTTTTTTTTAGCCAGACCAATTTACAGCCGTATATTTTCTTATGGAAGATGTCTAATAACAGGTGCTGTAACACTATTGTTGGGTTTTACTCTCTGGTGATAAATGTACCCAATATTTCTAAGGGCAACTATGTACTGTGATGTAAAAGTCTGGGCTAAAATGTACATAATCCGTGTACATAATTGTGTACTTGATTATAACTGCTGATTGTAAAGATTTAATAAAATGTAAATATTCTGGTCAAGCTGTGCTGAACTGATGCTCATTTCTGCATTGCTGTTGGCTGTCACTTTCAGCAAGGCAGTCACACCAGTCCTTCACTGGCAGCCTCAGTGCTGGAAAAGCCTGGAATTTTTGCCTGGGAAGTTGGCTGAACCCAAAGGTATTGTAATAACCAAACACCACCTTTTCAGTCTAGAACTGAAACTGGACAGGCTCTCAGCAACCAGATCTAATGGGACTATTTCAACCTCTTTTCTTTATGACTTGGGCATTATTGTTTTATGTTTAAGATCCAGATCCTCAAAAGTTCTTTTTGGCTGCTGCATCTGTTATATTTAGAATGAAAAAAACAGGTCTCACTTGGGCCTGACAAGGTGAGTCTTTGAGGGGTGTATCCCTCATTCTTCCTCTGTTATGAACTCTCCTCCAGCACCTCTATTCCTGTAAATTTTTGCTCTCTGGAAGTCAGGATTAAGAAAATTATGATTAAAATCCAGGAGTCCTAAATTCAAGTCTTTGTTCAAGTGCAGAGCAGTGTTTATGATATGAAGTAGAAACCACTGCCAGCCTTGCTAGGAAAGTGTTAAATTCCTTCAGCCTACTGTTTCCCATTTTCTGGGAACATCAGGGCTTAGGGACTGGAGTATTTTGGAGCAAAGGCCCTTTGTGCCTCCTTCAGGAAACAGGGGACACCAAGTCCTCATGCTTCCTATTAAAACTATATTTATTAATTTATGCCAGTGGTTGTATTGAGGGCCTGTACCTCAACTGTCACATTTCCATTTTCCCAAAGGTGTGACACCCCTCACCCAAAGCACTTGAGCTGCTCTGACCAAAATTCAGCCACAGCTGCTGCTCATCCCATCAGTCACACTGGCTCAAAGCTGCTGTGGCAGGAGTTCCATTTGCTCCCCAGGTGCTCCATGAAAAGGTAAAGTTAATAAACATTTCCAGCTGGAATGGAGCCTGTTAAAACACTGTTCGATCTGCAAAAGTTCACCCAGGCTATTAATGCCCAGCGTTGGCAAATTCATCTCGCCTAATGCTTTGATGGAGAGCACACAGTGATGGGCTGGGGCTCCTGCAGAGGGATTTTAGCCAGAATTGTGCCAAAAAGCCTGTGTGGTACCCAGAGGTGTTTCTGGGGAGCAGTGGGGCCACCCCAGGATGTCTTGGATGCCCCACTGGCTGCCACTCCAGGACAGACCTGATGGCAGCAGTGCAGGGCAGAGAATGAGAAGCAATCCAGAAAATCAGATTGATCCTTTAGAAATCCAGCCCAAACCCTGCCCCAGCGTTTCTCTGCCTTTTGCCTGGGGCTGCCATCACTCAGGAACACGGGGCTGGGAAGGGACTGGCAGATTTTGGGCCCAGGGGACACTCAGGGGTTCAGGAAGGGACACAGAGCAGCAACATGGGTGAGAAAAAGGATGAGCTGGTGATGCTGAATTTGATGCATTTCGAGATTTCCCTATGGACTTCCTGGCAGGCAGGTTGATGGTTTGAGATGTGCTTGAGGCTCCCCTCTGCAGCAAAAGCCATTTCCTCATCATCCTCTGGCCCAGTGCTCCTCATGATTGAAGAAAATGAGCAAAAAAGGCTTAGAAAGGCCTAAAATAGATGAAAAATCTGGGGAAGAGATGCTCAGGTGAGGACAGAAAAGACATCTCCGCCCCGTGCTGGCTCTCCGGTGCTTTTATGTAATGGAGCACGTGGCTCCCCACGTTCCTTGTGGGGCTGGACACGGGTTCTCTGGCTGCCAGGCTGGAGCATCTCCCTCAAATGATGTCAATCTTCACTGCACTGGCATTACAGCATCATAAAAAATTACAGAGCTGCTATTTTGGGTAGCAGCTCTCTCCGAGTCAGTGAATAAATGCAGCTCCATATGACTCACTCCGGGGGATTATTAATAGACACAAAAGCAGAATGCCAAAACCCCAGGAATATGCTCTGTTCCCACATGGAGCTTTCTAGCTTCTTGCAGCAACTGCTCTTGAGAACTTTTTGTCTCAAAATTTAATTCAATATACAGATACATTAAAAGAATTAAATGTATAAATGTTCTGTTGAGCTCGCACCTCGGAGGCTCTGGCAGGGGCTGCTCTGCAGGGATGAAGGATGGGTGCTCCAGGGTGCCAGCCTCCATCTGGGATGGCAGCGTGGAGAAAGGGAGTCATTTGAAGAGGGAAGATTCACAGACTTCTCCTTTTGCTGCCCTGGGTGTCCATGGGGCTGGTGCTGGAGTTGGCTTCTGTGAAGGAGGTCCCACAGTCCCACATGTGTTGATGATGATGATGATGATCCTGAGGATGATGATGGTGACCCTCCCATCTTCAAACTCAGAGTGAGCACTTCCCTGGATGTCATGAGTAGATGTGTGCAGCTAAATTGAAAGAAAATTACATGAATTTTTAAAAAGCAAAGACATGAACATCTTTGAATTCTATCAACATTCCCATCTTGAAGTACCCTGAGCTGGGGCTTCTTTCCCTTTGCCACCACAGCACAGTAACAATAATAGGAATTTCACTCAGGGCTTACCCAACTTTTTGGATGTCTCATCTCCCCAACAGCAAAGCAAATAAGGTGCCCTTCCAAAGCCATCCCTGCATTTCTCGTCTCCTCTTCCCCGAACTCCTACAGAATTAAACTGAACAGAGGGAGATTTCAGCCTGAAAAAAGAGAGTTGCCCAGCAGTACCAGGACCCAAAAGCATCTTCCATAAAGCCACACTGGCAGAAATGCCATAAATCTCTGCTTTCTCAGTGAACACCCTAAAAATTGCCAGTACCACACAGTGACCTTGGCTGAGATCAAAGCTTTTGATTTTCCACAGTGCAATGCCATTACTTCCCCCCTGGGCTGGGGTTGCCCCAGACAGGTAAAAGCTTCTCTAGCACAGGGGATGTTGCTCAGATTCCCCAACAGCTCACAAAGGAACTGAGTCAGGGCACTGGTTCTATAGTCATGGAATCCCAGAATGGTTCGGATTGGAAGGGACCTTAAAAATCATCTTGTTCCATGGGCAACCTGGAACAAGGCATGGGCAGGGACACCTTCCACTGTCCCAGGTTGCTCCAAGCCCCATCCAGCCTGGCCTGGGACACTGCCAGGGATCCAGGGGCAGCCACAGCTTCTCTGGGCACCCTGTGCCAGTGTCCCACCACCATGGTGGAACTGGAAACCACCTTTTTGTGCAAAGCCCATCTGACATCTGCTCTTTGACAGACACATACCTCACCCAGCCTCTCCTATCCTGAAGGTCTGGTGTGTCAGCCAGGCTGATCTGGAGTTGAGTCATTGCTGACTCCAAATGGAAGTGACAGGAAATTACTGTTTTACAGACCTGGTAAAACCAAAATAGCTGGGAACAGAATATTTCTCTCCAGGCCCATTCTCATGCGATGACAGTGATGTCTTCAGAGTTCAAACACGACTCCCTGGTGCTTCATGGATCCCTGTGCTCCCATCTCATCATCCAGAGTTTTAAATCCTGCTGTACTCTGGGGCAGTCACCAGCCTGGGTGTTGTTACACCAAGAAAGACGCACTCTGCAAAAAATCCTGGGATTGTTGAAGCCCTGCTGCTCCTGCTGTTTACAGGGCATGGAGAGGGGCAGTGAGCCAGCCTGGAGCTGGTGGCCCATCCATGGCCACAAAGGGCTTGTGACAGGGGAGGATACAGGTGGCTCTGCTGGATCCTGGCAGGGAGACCTAATTCAAAAGAACCAAACCTGTGATTGAATGCACGGGAAGAAATCAGTGTCAATTGGGGGCTGGAAGGGGCTGGGAGCGGGCACAGGTGAGGTGGAACTGCCAGTAATTAAACAAGAGATACAACAGGGCCCAAGGCTGGGCCTGAGGTGGGCAGCAGCTCCTCAGTTCCCCTCCCAATGCTTGGGGCAGGCTCCAAGGAGGAAAACCAGCACCACTCAAAAGGCTCTGGACAAAGGAAAATGCACTCCAAGGGACAAGGTTGATTGCAAAACTCCTCCACCACCATTTTCTCCAAGATCCCAGAATATGACATGGAGCTCAGGAAATACTGCATCAGCCTCCTGAAGAGAAGCTTGGGCCTCAAATCACTTCCCTGGCATTTTGAGAGGAACCTTGAAATCCCATTTACAGCCCAGCATAGCATACCAGACAGGAGCAAGTTCTCCTTCTCTTCCCAGCCTCCTCTTTTCCACACTGCTGAATGTATTTGAGCAGAGCAAAGCAATGGGGAGGTAGAGCTCCAAGGAGAGATACATTTTCAGCCAGAGTAATCTGCTTGTATTATTACAGACCTTCAGCTGCCACATATATTTAGACTTCTAACAAAATCTGCCAGGGTTTTGCAAAGGTAGAAGAATCCCAGAATTCCAGCAGATTTTGCAAGGGTGGAAGAATTCCAAACCTCCTGCCCACCCCAGAGCCTCCCAGCCAGCAGCACCACAGCCCACCCAGGCCTTCCCAAATATTGCCATCCACAGGTCCAGCAGGGATGCTCTAACTCATCCAGAAGTCTAAAGCACCTGCTGCTGGCTGGAATACGAGCACAGGTAAGATGGGAATTGCTTCTCCTCTCTCACAAAACGTCCAGCGAAGCGCAGGTCTCCAGTGCCAGCAGCAGCAAGGAAAATGTTAAATAAAAGAATTATTAAAACAAAGAGGTGGCTGAAAGAAAGACCACAATGTGTCTAACACAGTGTTTGTGTGGGACATTTACACACAACATGTTCAGCCCTTGGGCAAGGAAACGTTCCAAAACAACAGACCCAAGCCCATCACTCCTGCGCTACTGCGGAAGCTTTTCCAAAGTGCTTTGCACAGAAGGGTTTGTGGGACCAAGCCCCAGGACTCTTTATTAATTAAAGTGTTTTAAATAATCGAAATGCACAGTCTCTCAACTCTCCCAAGTGTAGTCACCTGCTCAAGAGCTGGCATAAATTATGGAAAAAAAATCATATCCAGGAAGAGAGAGACATCACCTTGAAGAATTCATCCCAAAATCCAATGGCTCCGTAGCACTGAGAGATGCCACAGCCCCAGGAACAGCCATGGGATGGGAGGGAGGCAGAGAAACTTGGTCTCCAGGGAGGTCAGGATACTTGGGAGGGGCTGCCTGGCCAATGCAGCTGCTCAAATGAGCAAGGATTTAGGGAAATCAGAGCTGGCTGGTGGTTTTTGACCATTAATGGGATACAGATGAATACACCATAGAGAGCCCTGGCACTGAGCTTTTGTAGGGGAAGCTGCTGGAGCTCTTGGGTTGTCTGAATCCTGGGACACAGCAACCACTGGGCATAGACTGAGGCAGCCTGCAGAGCTCAGAAAGAGCTTCTGCCTTTAGAAACAGGTTGGTTTGCAGCCTCACAAACCTTTAGGAACAGGTTGGTTTGCAGCCTCACAGCTGCTGCTGCTGGATGGGCTCACACCCAGCCCTTCAGGAGCAGCTGCCAGGCCTGTCCCCACTGCTCCTCCCCAAAATCCAAAGGTAAATCCAGGGCAGGGATGGCAGCAGAGGGAGCTGGGGGTTTCTGGAGACATTCCAGGTACAGCACAGTACTGGTGGGGAATGAAATCTTCTGATGTGGACCGTCCAGCCCCACTCAGAGCCCACATTCAGGGAAACCTCGTTAGTCAGGAAATTCAGCAGTAACTTAGAGATTTGCAGAGGTCACAAGTGATCTTTGAGGGACTTAGATCCTTTAGAGGGATCTGATTTTCAGAAAGCCCAGTGAAAAATGGCCAATATTTGGGCTGAGTGCCCCACTCCAGTGTCAGCCACATCCTAGGAGATGCTGTTAATGCACCCTCAGTCTGGTCCACACCCACTCCACAAATGAAATCAACACAGTGACTGCAAACTACCCTGACAAAGCTTCTCCACTGACTGCAGGGCAAACCCTGCCCCCATATGGCATCAAAGCTGGAAGAAATATCAGCACAGGTAACAATCTTCTTTGAAATAATAAATACAAAAGCTGTATTTTTTTCCTTTTTTTTTTTAACTCATGACAGCATTAGTTAAAAATATTACATCTGCTTTTGAGAAGGTAATATCCTCTCCATTTAATATGGAAAAATAAACTCTACAGGACACACAACACATCCCCCCAGTTGGCACAGAGCTGGTTTAAGAGATCAGATCCATGGGACACATCAAGGCAGAGGAGAGGCTTGGTCTTCCTTGTCCCCAGACTCTTAAAACATCGTGTTGTAGGAATGGTAAAAGACAAGAATACATAAAAACAGTAAAATGTTTATTTTCTTAGAAAAAAAGAGATTCAAAATGATTGTGATCACACTCCCATTCGTGCTCAGCAAAGCCAATACTGCAAGCTTAGTCCTTGATTAAGATACCTTTTAAATGAAACTTTTTTTCCTCTTAAAATACAAGTTCCTGCTCCTGTATCACTTCCAGTATTTCAGTGATAACATGCTTTTAATGGATAATAGTTTCTCAGCTTCTTCCCAGCTGAGAAACAAGGCCTGCCATGGCAAAAAAACATCCCATCTCCAAAGCTTGGAATCACCAGCACTAACAAGCACTCTGGCCCCAACACGGACGGACACACAGCTCAGGGGTGTTTCTTAGATGCTTGGATGGTCACTTATGGAAGCTTGGTAATAACACTACCTCATCTGATAGAAAACGGGCCAGAAGCCTCAATAAAATCAACAACGTCTTTTGGATTAACTTTTAAGGATTTGCTGCGTATCTGGACACAGAAAAAAGTGAGAAGTTGCAACAAGTTTTAACTAGCAGCAACAAAAACAGTTCCTTACGACTTCTTAGCAATATTCCTCATGTGTTCATTAGGAAACACTGTAACTGAATGGAGCATATAATGTGGAAATGGTCTTCTTCTGTTTATGGAGTGCTGTTCACTCGAGCAGACGTCCCAAAGGTTGTATCCAGAAGGCTGGGTTGGATCTATTTACACTGGAGGTGCTCCCGGGGCGAGGGCAGAGCTGGCACTATGTGACATCCTCCTCCTCTGAACAGTAGTCACGACCCTGCAGGGACAAAGGCCAGGCAGTTGGTACTTAGAGAAGCACACAGGAATAAATCCAGGCAACACTTTCTGAGAGTTGTTCAGTTCTCTGAACCTGGGGGCTTTAAATTCAGAGCTGGGTAGAAACCTCAGACAGGGGGAATTGGCAGGAAAACCAGGATAGGAGACACTTCCCTTTCTGTCACTATTAATCTCATAAACATCATCCCCCATACAGTGAATTCCAGGGGGGGCTCCAACAAACTGATTTACAAACCAGCTTTATGCAAAGATCCACCTTGATGGACACAGCCCCGAGATCTGTTGTGAAAGGATAATCTCCGAGGCAAAAGCAACAAAGCACATAATCCTATGAGCAGCACAAGGCAGCTGCTGTGAGCAAGAATCCCTCATCTGATAACCCCAGCAGAAGTTTAACCCCAGAGCAAAAGATGCCATTGGTACTGAAATGAAGCTTGTACTACAGGGGATTCAGCCTAAGCTTCACCAAACATGGATTTCTTATCAGGCCAGCCATGTAATGCCTTCCATCCCATCCCAAACACAGGTGTGCAGCAGCATCTCTCTGGATGTTTATTCCCTTTGGGACGGCCTGGAGCAGGCACATCCCATCCCTCCCTACCCAGCTCCTGCAGAGAGCAGGGAAGGACCAGAGGGAGCCACTGTCCCTGCTGCCCTGCACAAAACCAGCTGGAGCTGAGCTGCTCAGCACAAGCCACACAGGGCATCCTGCCTCAAACAAGGGCCTCAAGTGCAGGACCCAACATCTGCACCTCTGGACTATTTCCCATTGCTCCTGAGGGCTGGGGGCATCACCTGGGCACCTGGAGGAGGAGAGCCAGGAAGACACAAAAAAAGGGGGAGATGTTTTGTAGGAGTGATCAGTTGATTTGGGACACACATCTGGAACAAAGGCTCCAAAACATCTCTGCAGTCCCAGTGCTGATGGTGGGACAGCAGAGCTGGCTTTGCTGGAGCCCAGACCCAGGAATGTACAGGGCTCTGACAACTCCCAGTGGCCCAGCACTGAGACCAGAAGGGTTTTCTAAGTACAGTAAAATAACCCCCAAGAGACTCATCAGCCCAAATTCCAACTCAGCTATCACTGACCCAGAAAGAAGGGAAAAAAAATTACATTTTTTGAACTAAAAGCTGTAACTCAAAAAGAAGGAACACCGAAATTCTTTGCAGTGAAGCTCAAATCTTGGTTTTCTCCAAGCCAGGGACCACATGTGGATAAATCCAGGAGACTGAGCTGGTGGTGATGAAGGCTTTGTCCAAAATGCTTCAGAGCTGTGAAAGGCAGCAGCAGTGGCTGAGGGCTGAGCTCAGAGCATCTCCAGGACATCCCTTTACTCAAGAGGGAGCCCCATGGCCCAGCACTCCCCACTGGAGGCCATCACTGCTATTAAAGCCTGGAGCAGACCCAAATCTGACAGAGGAAAAGCCATCCTGCACTTTCCCCTCCTACTCCTCCTGCTTCTGGGTGTGCTCCCTGGCTGCCAAGTGCACCAGTTCTCAAATGGACACCAAGAACTGCTCCAAACCAAGGTGCTGAGCCAGTCCTGGCCATGGCACACACACACACCAGCTCACAGCAAGGCCTGAAGGCCACCAGGAGCTGGGCTGGTCTTTCCAGACACATCACCTCCAGCTGCACTCTGCTGGGCATGGGGACACATCACACACACCTTCTGGTGGCCCAGCAGCTCAGGTGATGCCCAGACTCTGGTGAGTCCCAGTGGTGCCCGACAGAGCTTTGGTATAAATGTCACACCCCAAATGCATTTCTGTCAGTAACAACAAGGTCGGCACTGCTCAGGAAGATCACAGAAGGAATGAAGGGCCCTGTTGTCACAGCATTCCCTGCTACACCAGAAATGCAACAGAAGGGTGCTTGGTGCTCCTTGGAAGGGGCTGCCACTCCCTGCTGGCAGAGGAAAGGCAGCCTCAGCCACAATCCAGTGAAATACTCTAAAATGTCCATTTTGGGCCTGTGGGTTGTTTCACAGGATGCCTCCCAGATGCTGGAGGAGATGATCCCTTGATCAGTGAGAGGCTGCAGTGCCTGAGATGGGCCTGGGAACCCCTGATGGGAAATGGTCAGCTCAGAGCTGGCAGAAACCACGCTGCTCCAGTGGAAAGGTCCCTGCTCGTTGCAGGGGCTGGACCAGGTGGCCTTTAAAGGTCCCTTCCAGCCCAAACCTCTCTCTGATTCTACAATTCCATGGCTGGCAGTCAAATTCTGTCTGGGGGAGCAGGCTCCTGCATCCAGAGGGGCCAGAGGCAGGGAGCAGGTGGCTGCTAAAGGAATGTATGGGCCACCCATGGACTAAGCAAGTTGTGGGTTCAATCTGCATGGGCCATTCACTTCAAAGTTGGACTCAATGATTCTTGTGGGTCCCTTCCAATTCTGTGATTTCTGAGAAGTTTTAATGATTGAAAGTGTAAATGAACTATGCTGAGGAAGATGAGAACTGTAATATGTGCCTCCAAGTCCAGCTAATCCCTGAGGAATCCCATCTCCCACCTCTGCAGTTTCAAAATACAACTGTCAGCTTCTGTAGATGCCCACAGAACACCACTGGTGTTTCTAAATGAGTGAGTGAATTTAAGGTGAATTAAAGAGCAGCCTGATTGTTCCCTTCCTGCTGCCTGCACCCAAACCAGAAGGGCTTCATCCCCCATCTCTCCTCTTGCTGTACCTCCAAAGCTCTCCCCTCCTGATGCCCCTCCAGGGGATGCTCATGGTATCCTTTTAGGGAATAAAAATTCGCAGGAAAAAAGCCTTTTCCCCATTGTGTCGGTGACAGGCCAACAAACAACCTGGCTCAATGGCCCCTTGTGCCTGAGGACTGGGCAGGCAGGGGAGGGACAGGAGGATGAGGATGGAGGGGATGCAGGGGAAGCAGAGAAGGAAGGGGAGAGGTGGGAGGGGAGGAAAAGGAGGCAGGAGAGGCAGAGGATGGAGAGGAGGCAGAGATGGAGAGGGCCAGCATCAGCCCTTTCTCCGGTGGGCTGAGGGGCTGGGGACACAGTGGCCCCTTTGAGGGGCCAGGCTGGGAACCCTTTTCACCAGGCTGGTTTTGTTTACAGCTGGCAGAGAGGACGGGAACAAAGTGCCGGGAGGCGGCACTAAATCACTGCGGACTGTGCTAATTTCTGTCCCTTTCTCATTTGGTTAGGGAAAAATCAATGGAGTCATTAAGAGCAATCCACTTCGCTAATGAGTTTCAGCCTAATCGCCGTGGCCTGGGTACGTGGGGCTGGCAGCCCTCTCCCAAGGGCACTCCCTTCCCTCCATGCCACACAGGGAGCTGCTCTGTGCCCCCTCCCTGCTGCCATGGCCAGCATCACTAACCAGGGATGCAGGAGCTGCTGCCAGCCATCCTTCCCACGGGCTGGCTGCTCTCCCACCAGCTCCAGGTGAGTGGATTGGTGCAGCAATCCCTGCACACCCACCCCAACACAACTGCTGGTGCTCAGCACCAAGCTGACCCAGGAGAGAACCCAGGTCATTCCTTTACTTGTCCGAATACCAACACAAATGGCTGATACCAAGACATGTTTCTATCTTCTTGATCAGAGCTGACAGTTCAAAAGCAGATTTATCCCACCACAGGAGTGCAGTGATTGTCCCAGTCCCAGCTGCAGCCAGTGGAGCCCACTTCTCCTCTGCTGGGCACAGCAGATCTCAGATTTATCCAGCAGAGTTCTCTTTAGGAGGACTGTTCAGTCACTCTCTGCCTCCTCTGTTCTCCAAAGCCACATTTCTGTGTATTTCTGCCTTCATCTCTCAGGTCAAGCAAATCACTTGTACTCCTGACCCACATCTTTCTAATTTACTCTGGGGAATGCTCTCCTCGAGCTTAATTGCTGCTATTACCTGTTGCTCATCCTCCACTGGAACATATTTCTGTGATTTCAGGCTAATTTTCAATAAATGATGATAATGCTGACAGCAGATGAGCTGCCTCCTTCGCACTGCCTGTGTCTGTTCCATTTCCCCCTGAACTCTGGAACACAGGTGCTTTTTGTCTCCCAAAGCAAAGCCTGTGACTCTATTCCCAATAACCTCAGTGAGTGGGAAGCCCCAGGAGGACTCTCTGCAGCTGCTGCCAGATGTTGGGAACATTTCTGAGCCTGCTCTGCCACCACTCAGGGCCTTGTGCTGCACACAGCTCCTTGGTGTTCCCCTCTGCTCTCCTCTCCAGGCTCTGCCACAGGTCAGAAAGTGTTTGGACAAGGTTTTCAGGCACGTGGTGGGATTCCTGGGCTTGTCCTGTGAGCTGGACTCCACGGTCCCTGTGGGTCTCTGCCAGCTCAGGATATTCGAACTACACAGTGCAGTAACTACAGCTTCTTGTGCTGTCCTCTGCTCAGCTCTCTCCAGCTGCTCCCATCTAACCTCTAACCCTGGCTTCTCATCAGAATTCTGGTGAGAATTTGGGAATATTTTTACCTCAAATTCTCCCATTACTGAAAGGACTGGGCTGACTCCAGCAGAACCAATACCCAAGCCTACACTGGAGGCTGACTTCCACATTCTCAGCCAGCCCTCATCCCAGTATTTCTTCATTCCAGCAAACCCTTTGAATGGCATCACCACCACCACAGGCAGCTCTGTACGTGCCAGTTCAGCCCCAGCTCCTGAAGCAGGGACAGACTCACTCAGAGACAGAGCAGATGTCCCCCTCTGAACGACTCACAGTGTTTTGACACTGAATTTTGGTAGACAGAAGCTCCATGCTTCCTGACATTCTGTTTTTTACCTTCGGGTGACATTTGCAGGAGGCAGTGGAGCTTTGTAGGGGCAGCCAGGAATGCACTGCTGGGGGCAGAAGCTCTCCAGACTGTTTCAAAAAGGCTTTTTTGATCTCCAGGACTCACAAACACTTCCTGCGTGCAGCTGACAGAACACCAGCCCGTGTTCTCTCCATTTCCCACCCTGGCTGCAGAGTTTTATTCACAGAATGGCTGTGCCAGCTCCAAGCCCCCATGTCATGCTGCTGCCCAATGCTCACAGGTCAGAGCTGCTGCTGGGCACTTGGATTTGGTGACCCAGCAGCCCTGGGGATCTCAGTGGAGCTGAGGGTGTTTTGCTCCTGACTGGAGTCTCCATCACACATCCAAGAGCCCTGGTAACCATGGGAACATCACAAGGTTTGGGACCTCACCAGCCACAGGCAACACCCCCCACACCTCCACGGGCCTCTCCAGCTGCCGCTGATACAATCCTGCTCAATGTCTCACTGCTGTCCTCCATGTCCCTGCAGAAGGCACTAAAAATGCCATTTAAGGATCAGACAAAAGCCCCTCAAATTTTCCAATTTTTTTTGGCATTTGTGACAACACTTAGAAAAAAATGCATTCTGAGCAAAGATGAATTAAAAACCCCAAAAGTTCTCCAATGAAGATTATTTCCTCAGGCACAGGAGGTCCCCAGGGAACACAAATCCCACATTCAGCTGCACATTAACTCCTGCCAATCCCATCAGCTGTCAGCAACTTGGTCTCTTTGACAGACAAACTGTGGATTTCCTCAGAACAGACAATCTCCTGATCCCCAGGATAAATTATCCCCAAGATAAATTAGCCCTGGAGATCACCTGGGAACAGCTCAAAGAGGATCCAAACAGCTCCAAACACAGGAGACAGGGTCAGCTGCACCTCAGTGTGGCAGCTGGGGAATGAGGGTGTTAGTGCCCTGCCACTGACCTCAGGAACAAAAATTAACCAAAATACATGATTAGATACAGCCTGATGGCATTGTCTGGTGAGCAGATAAGATACTTTGGAAAATCCATTTTATTGGAGATTCTGTGCTCAACATTCTGGAAGGTGATGACGTCCAGGAAAAGCAATCTGAATATTCATAGGGTGAATGCATTTATTCAAACAAGACATAGCTGTATTATGGATATGTAGAAATTCTCATTTTAAATGCATTAGGTTACATAAAATCTTACCCCTGTGAAACACTGGGTACAGAAATATTCTTCTCAGGAATCTATGAACTCCTCACTTTTACTCTTCCCCTTTATGTCTTCTTTTGTTTTCATAATTTTTATTTTTTAAGAGGAAAGTAACAAATGTGTGTTCCTTGGGACAAATACGAGATGCACTCACTGGAGCACTCTGACTCCTGGGACCAGGAGTGCTGGCAGAAGTTCAGAGCCATGCAAGTAAAAAATTCCCTTCCACTCCACAACCCAACATGACAACTTAATAGAACAGAACAGAAAAGAACAGAAGAGTAGACTAGACTAGACTAGAACTATTTCACTTGGAGGGGACCTACAATCATCAACTGCCTGAGCACTCCAGGGCTGACCAGAAATTACAGTATGTTGTTAAGGGCATTGTGCAAATGTCTCAAACACTGACAGGCCTGGGGCATCCAGCAGCTCTCTGGGAAGCCTGTTCCAGTGTCTCACTTCCCTCTCCATAAAGGAATCCAGACTGAAATATCCAGTCTGAAACTGGGAGTACAAATTAGTACTCAGTGTACTGTACTCAGAACAAATCAGTTCCTCAGTGTACTGCTACTGAGGAAGCAAATATTTAATATAAAGTACTTAAACAAGATGCACAACTCCCAAACAGGCAGAGTAAAGAGTAAATTGGTGTGTGAACATCAGCTCCCCCATTTCCCTCCCTCAGACTCCCAGGATGAGCTGTGCTCCAGCTCCTTCACTGCTGTCTCACAAAGAAGCCAAGCATGCCATTTAAAAGCTTTCTGAAACACACAAAAGCTGCTCTCAGGACAGCTGAGATATGCAAAGAATTATTCATCCTCTTCTTCCAAACATCTCCAGCACCATTATTTCAGTGGCACAGCCCTGGGGCAGGGTTACCCACACTCACAGCCACACCATCCCTTGCAGCCAGTGGCTGTTTCGAGGAGATTCAGCAAGAATTCCTGGGCTATCCCAGCTACTACAGCATTAACACTCCAGCTGTCTCCCAGTTAAATGAAAGATCAAATCAGCAATGATGTAAAATCCCACTTTTACCCAGTACGTATGTCCTGAACATCTGAGTTAGCCTGCCATGAACCCCAGACTGGTGACATTCCCCCAAAACAAAGGATTCTCTCAGTACCTCCTGCAAACTCTTCACCTTCCTGGCCTTCTTTGCACCTTGAGCTACCTAACCAAGGAGCTGGAAGGGAAATCTTGGGCCAGACCCCACCAAAGCATGGAGGACACAGAGAGCTGCAGCAGGCAGGGCACTGTCCTCCCCATGCAGCTGTGCCACCCCTGAGGGACACTGGAGGCTCACATTACTGTGCCTTACCTTTTCAATTTTTTCATCAAGCATTCTGAAGAATTCTTGTTGGCTTTCAGAGATGTGCATGCTGGAAGGCAAAGGAACAGTGTCAATACCAACAGGATTTATTCCATTATAGAACAGCCCAGGGTTGTTGGGGGCCCAGCTGTCAGCTTCCACCACTGTGAAAAATAAATCACTCTACGCTTTCATCTACAATGCCAATTTTTAATCTTTTTTCCCCCCGGTTTTTTGTCTGCCCACGAAAAATTACTGCATTTATTTCTGTGTACATGTGCAACACTTGGGGTGGTATCTGGGATCCTCATGCATCCAGAGGAGACTGTTCCCTTGTCCAGGCTGACTGCAGGGAAGTTGATAGCACAGTACCTCTCCTCTGAGAGGGAGAGTGACCCCTCTCCTTCAGGACAGGAGGTTTTCCAGGACTGCCAACCTCACCACCACAGAATGAGACACCCACAACATGTCTGTCCTCTCGTCCTGCCACTTGTAATGGGGGAGAAGATACTGACAACTGCTGTCCCCTCCTGTCAGGAGCTGTGCAGAGCCAGGAGGTCCCCCCTGAGCCTCCTTTGCTCCAGGCTGAGCCCCTTTCCCAGCTCCCTCAGCCCCTCCTGGTGCTCCAGACCCTTCACTTTAACCAATTCTCCAGCACCAAGAGGCTCAGTGACATGATTTTGCATTAGTAAAGAGGTGCTGGAAAACAGTCTTTTTTCATTGTCTATAAAATGCTGATGGTCACACAAGACCACAGGTCCTTCCCCATGGGGAACGTGCAAGCAAAGAATGCAGAAAGGTTGAGGAGCCAAGGGTGAGGATGGATGGCAGGTGTTTATTTATGGGGCAGGTGTTTATGTTTTTTTGGGGTGTTTATTTATGCTAGGGGATGGTGAGAGCCTCCCTCCTGCAGGAGCAAAACCCCTCCAGGAAAGTGAGGCTGGAGCATCCTCTGGACCAGCAGCAGGGAGGAGCACTGGGCTCCCAGGGAAATGTGCCAGGGACTCCATGTGCAGCACAAAAAGATGCAGAAAGGGGAGGATGGGGACCGGAGCCAGCGGTGACAATGATGCCAAACGGTCAGAAGGACACACAGCTCTTGGAGCTGTTCCCCAGCACACAAAGCTGGTTTGGCTTGCTGAATTCCCACCCATCCCCTCTTCCTCAGAGTGATCCTTTCAGCTGAAATGAGTTAATGCTCTCCCCAAGTGCCCAACAACGGGCTGCACTTCCCCACAAAGCTCAGCATTGAGCCCTCCCTGCTATGGGCTGAACGTATACAAAGATCTGCTTATGTGGGACATAAATGGAGCTCAGTTCACACCAGGAGGGCTCAGAAATGGCATTAAAACCTAAAGCTGGTGATTCAGGAGCAGGAACAATTCACCTTTCAGTGGTTGAGGGAGTTCCTGTCCCCAGCTGTCTGCCTGTTCCTCAGGTTCCCACCTCCTCCTCAGATGGGGAAGAGATGCTTTTTTTGGGACAGCTGACCCCATCACCTGCACATTCAGGTGCCTTGCAGAGGGATTTTAGGGCAGTGCAGCTCTTTCTGAGCAGGAAAGTGCTTGAAAAATAGTCTTGCCTTTACAACATCATAAATCCAGTTTCTAATAAAATGAGATAATACTGTAGTGACTCACCCCAGCCATAATTTGTATGAGAACTAAAAGAAGGCAGGGGAAAAAAAGGAGTATTGTGTAGTCATATCCCTGAAAATTCCTACAGGATAATCCTCCAGATCTGGTCCAGTGGAAGGTGTCCCTGCCCATGGCAGAGAGGCTGGGTTAGCTGATTTTTCATGAGCCAACCCTAACCATTCTGAGAGTTTGTGATCTGGCAGGGTAAAACTGGTCTGAAATAACCACTTTCATTTGATGCTTCAGGCTGCTATCACTCCCTGAGTTATGAACCTGTCCCAGGGTACTTGGTGGCTGTTTGATCATTCAAGGTGTCAGGGGGGTGAGTTTGGTGATGAACAGACAGACCAAGTGCTTGTGAGGTCAGAGCAGAGTGCAGGGGAAGCCCTGAAGGTGTGGCAGGTACCAGGACTGGGTGTGAAGAGGAAGGACCAACCCTTCTCCCTCTGCCAAAGACCCCCATAAAGCTACTGCTCGCTCCCTACATCCCCTGGTTTTACAGTCCAGGGCTCTGGATGGAAAACTCTAAATCCTCCTGCAGGGGGAAGAGCCCTCACAATCTTACTTTTCAGCTGACATCCAAATATTGTAAAGGAATTTATAATTTGGCACTTAGTCCATGTTTTGTTTAGAAGTAACATCCATTGTACCAGAACAGTAGTGTAAGATGCATCTAATGATCTGTCTATTAATTTTTGCTCTTCCAGCTGAGTGCACCTTTTCCACCCAATGCCACTCCACCCTGCAGTCAGAATTGTCATGGCTTTTAGATGATAAACCTTAAAATAGAAGTTGTACATTATAACAGCTGTTTGCTGACTTGGCAATTAGCAACTCAAACACATGTGGCCACTTTACAAACAGAAATGCAGGGGTAGGTTGGGCAAACAGCAGAGCCTTGGGCAAACACTGGAGGATGTACCCAACAACCTTATGTTACATTCTGCACCTCTCTGGGAAGTCTCCTTATTTTTGCAGGTCTGTGACAGAAATATTTATCTCTCTCAATGCAATGTAAAAACAGGCTTTTTGGTCAGTTCTGATTTCTGTGGGGACTTTTCAAATTAGAGTTTTATGAAGGAATGGAAGCCATGGCCCCATGCAATTCCTCTGCTGTGGATGTACCAAAAAACGACCCAATGAAAGAACAGCCCTTTTTTATCCCAGAGTAATTAACCTCATGTTAGAGCATCTTAAATACATCTCTGACCCTGCTGGCAAGGACTGAGCCACAATAATGAAGCAGAGCTTTGCTGAAGAGTGCTTCTACCTCCACCTCCCTACCATGAATTTCTTTGCAACTACATCCAAAGCACTTCGCTTTTCCCTTTGAAAAGAGGCTGAATTACACTGTCAGTTGATTAGGAAATAACTGAAGTTTCCAGACTTTAAACTGTGTTCAAGACATTTGAGAGGCAGCAAGTTTAGGTTAGTAAGTGCCCTGAGGGCAGGGCACAAGGAACAGCATTTCCACTGGTGTTCAAAACCCAGGGCACAAGGAACAGCATTTCCACTGGTGTCCAAAACCCAAATCACAAACCTTTATCACGAGTTCTTCACGAACCCAATATGTGGCTCTGTGTAACCAGTTATTCCTCAGCCAATTAGTGATTAAAATGTAACACTGAGTTAGAAAAGAAAAGAGTTACTACCATCAATAACCAGCTCTGCCACAAGAGGCAAATATTTCATGTAACACTGACTGACCCCAGGCAGAGCATGGGCACAGAACTGCCAACCAAGCAGCTACAGAACAAGTTCATTTTAACAACCTGACCATTCCCAGTCCCAAGCAGATCAGCTGCTAATCTAAACCAGGGGCTAGCAAAAACCTCCCTGGGACTGACCCAGCTGTATTTAGGAACATCAGTGGATATGAGAAGTCTGTTCTGTGTAAGTTGTATAGAAAGCTGAGAAATAGCACAGGGTCTTCTCTTGGGCACAATAGGATGCATCTCACCTTTTTTCAAGTCCTGCATCTTTGCTGTGCAAAGGAGAGGATGCTTTCCCAACCTTGAGACACAGGTGATCTTACCTCTAGTACTCAGCATGACTTTAGGGCTGCTGGGTCATTTGGTCTTTGCCTAGGCAGTAATTGTGAACCTCACAAACACTGCTTGTGTTATTTGTATTTTAATTTAAACAACAGAAATTGAACTTACTTTGCTCTGGGTTGATGTACTAATCCTGGGATCTCTTTATTAGATTTAAGTCTTGAATTTGAACTGGCACTTTTTTCCTGAAACACACAAAGAGCACACAACAGCATCAGTATTTATGAAGCACACAAAGGTGACAGGCATTTGTCATCAGGGGGTCACACTCGGCTGGGTCCAGGCTCAGCTGAATGAGAAAAGCTCAGCAAAAATGAAATTAAAGGTAACACAAGAGATGAAATGACCCCAGGTGGGCAATTTTTAAACACCCTGGGCTCGGTGGCATGTGGAATTGCCTCTGGGTCACTGGATGAAATCCAAGGATCAAACTCCAGGCTGGCCGGTAACTCTCCAGCGGTCCATGGAAAATAGGGGGTGCTCATATAAATCAATAACAACAGCAGGCTCCACCTCCCCCAGAGCAAGGCAGAGCACTGGGAAGGCAGTCCCAGAGTCAGCCAGCACCCCAGGCTGCCTCAGAGCAGAGGGGGGAAACATCAGCATCAAGGAATGTCTGCAGGAGGAAGCACGTGTCAGATGTGCTGGGCAAGAGCAGCAACTGCTCAGCCATAAAACTGGGCACAGGGGGCCCAAAGAAGCAAATCAGCTCTGAAGATCCCAAAAATAAGGATGTGGGGCTGCTGGAGAGAGTCTAGAGAAGGCCACAGAGATGTGTCAAGGGCTGGAGCCCTTCTGCTCTGGAGCCAGGCTGGGAGAGTTGGGGGTGCTCACCTGGAGAAGGCTCCAGGAGACCTCAGAGCCCCTTCCAGTGCCTAAAGGGGCTCCTGCAGAGCTGGAGAGGGATTTGGGACAAGAGATGGAGGGAAAAGACAAGGGGAAATGGCTTCCCACTGCCAGAGGGCAGGGTTAGATGGGATATTGGGAAGGAATTCTTTCCTGTGAGGGTGGGCAGGCCCTGGCACAGGGTGCCCAGAGAAGCTGTGGCTGCCCTGGATCCGTGGAATTGCCCAAGGCCAGGCTGGATGGGGCTTGGAGCACCCTGGGACAGTGGAAGGTGTCCCTGCCCATGGCAGGGGTGGCACTGGATGGGCTTTAAGGTTCCATCCAAGACAAACCAGTCTGTGTTTACAGACAAGAACACAACCCTGTCCTCTGCAGAGGACCAGAACCATTAAAAACATCTTTAAAAAGGCCTGGGAGGGGAGAGTTGAGAGCCAGCACTGCTTGGTAAGACCTCATCACATCACGAGCTTCTGTAACCCAAAACTTAGTGCAAACATGTATCTATTATCTCCAAAATCCTTCAGAGGAATGCAGCCCCTTCCAGATCTTCCCAGTGCCATGTGTTAGGGAAAGCTGCTGGTGCAGATGGGAGAGGTCTGAGTCAAATCTCAGAGCTCACCCTCCCCAAAAATCCCTCTGTATTCCTTAGGCACATCACACCCATGGCAGTTTAAGAAACATAAACCCAAGAATCAGTGTTTTTGTGGGTAATTTTGGTGGTTTTATTTAGCCTTATTTAGTCTTTGAATGTCTGAATCACACAAGATTTTGGAAAGGGCTACTAAATCACTGAATTAAAAAAAAAAGGAGGCTGTCTAGCAGTTAATATTTTAATGAATAATTCTACAAGGGCTGTAAACATCAACTGCCTCAGCATATTTAACACTGTTTAATGCATATCTTCTAATCCTCCTAACCAGGGAACAGTGCCTTGCATGAAAATAGCAGTGAGAGAGAAACAAGCCCTTCTTCCAAGCCTTAACAAGGGTGTCTGTGTTTGCTGCACCCCACCAGCCACTGCCTGCTGTGATATCATGCCAGAGCAGCAGAACAAAACACAAAATCACTTTTTTCAAAGCATCTTCCATTCTCAACAGTGCTAGGAGGGGGTGACATGTACATGTTGTGTGTGATGAACACATGTGTACACAGACACACAACCCATGAGCTCATGTCTGACTCACATGGCTGTCAGAGCAGAACAAAAAGAGAGGGATGGGTCTTGTGGAGAAGAGAACAAAGCCATAAATCAGCTGAACCCCAGCCTCCTGAGCCTTCATCCTCAGATCTACTCCATGGGACGGGAAGGGGAAGGGAAGACTCTGATCTACAGCTCCTGTGTTGGAAGCTGTGATAAATCAAGGCAGCACAAACTCAGCTTCCCACATGTCTGCTCGTGGTTTGGTGTCAGTGCAGCTCTATCAGGAGCTGGAGTCAGTCCAAATCCCAGCCTAAAGAAACTTCTGGCACTTAGCAACAAATAGAAAGACACAAGAAAAGTGTATGTTGCTTTCTCACTGTGGGTCCCAGAGCAATATTCAGAATATTAACTGGCACACATGGGAAAAGAGAAAGAAAATTCCTGTTTAGTTGACTTCCAGATTCCAGAGTTTACTCTTTCCCTCCTATTGCTTATGTTAATTACCACACCTCAATTATCTATTACAATTCTCCTATTTAAGCAAAGAGTATGTTACCTTCTCCATCTGTTGCTCAGCAGGAACAGACAGAAAAGGAAGAGTTAAGAGAAAAATAAAACCCAAGCAGGTCTCAAATTGGCTCACTGCTTTGTTTGTAACTCTTATTTACAGCAGTGATATTTCATTACAGCACTGATCGAAATATTGGCTTGGATAAAAATAGATATTCAAAAATAATTCTTCCAAATGCAAACAAATACAATATTTTTTCCTCATAGCTCTGAAGACAAACTGACTCATCAGAAATTAATGGCTTGGCTTCTAATACTGAGCTAACAAAAACACCTTGAAATGCTTTAATGCAGTCAGATTGTTCTTCCAGACTGACTTGACTTGGGCTGAAGGGTCACTTCTGGCAGTCCAACCTCATTTTCTCCCTTATTTAACATTAAGTAAGTTACCATGCACCAAAAGAACTGGTTTTAGAGATCTAATCTGTTGCAAATTGAAATGAATATGCAGAAGTTTGGTTTTAATCTAGCTCTGCTTCTAAGGATTATTTACAATAAATGCAGTAAATGCTGCCTCACCCCACAGGCTTGAAAGGAAATCCCCCAGCATGCTGCATTTGCAGAGCAGCAGTAGCAAAAAAGGAGAAGAGTGGACATTTTATTCCACATTTTTTTTGCAATTAATCATTATCAAGGTAGGGCTGTCATCCAATCAAGGTGATTTCATGTGATAGATTTGTTAATTATTGTTAATTCCTCCATAAAAGATGCACCATCTCCAGGATTTCAGGGCACTAACAGATGGCAGTGACTCTGCTGCCAGATGCTATTAACACAGCAACAGCCACTACTGCCATTATAATTAAATATCTGTCAACATTTCCCTTGATGCCTCCCCTCTGACGAGCCCATTTCTGGAGACATGTGAACTTCATTTGAAGTATTTTGCTTTTCTTCATAAGGCTGCCACAGATTGACTCAGGTAAGCTGCTAACAGTCCTTGTAAAATAATATTCCTGATTTATATCAAGATGGCACTTTTCTTCAAAGGAGCCAACAGCACCTTTAGCTGCTTTCTAGACCTGAGCAAATCATCATTAAAGTCAGTTAGAGGAAAAATGAAGTATTTGTTTCCTTTTTATGCCATAAAATATTCTTAAAAATAATTGTATTTGAAAAGGAGGAAGCAAATGCATCAGTTAGAAATGGACTGAATGATGAGATGTTACATTTCAATGTGCCAGCCCAGCACTTTTTAACCTCACTCAGTCATGAGCACCAGGCTCAGGTAGTAATATCTCACATGGGTTGTCTGCATCCATCAGGATGAACAAGGGAGAAGCAGTGACCCATGAGATTTACTCAGGTTTCCTTGCTTTATATGTACCTAAGGGCTCATTTTTCGTGCTATCCTTTGGCAGGAAGAGAGCTTCTCTTCTTTCCTCTACCGACCTGGAAGCAAAACCACCTGAAAACATTATTTAGGGTAACTTTATAACGAAGGGGCAAATCAAATATGGAAAAATCTCAGATACTAGTCAAAGGAGATTATTCTTGGATGCAATTTCATCAGAGGAATCACATTAGCCCTGCCAGAATGTGTACAGGCATCGAGCCCAGGAGGGTGTCTGAAACAGAATATTCTATTAAATACTCTTGCTGTGGCAGGTCAGTATCTCCTCAGCCCAGCGTGAAGGAGCTGCCCACGATGCCCCACCCCTGCCAGTATCCCCATCCTTGGAGATGTCTAAAAGCTGCCTGCACTTGACCCTGGGCAGGAGGTTCTAGATAGCCCTGCTTGAGTCATGGGGCTGGACCATGGACATCCAGAGGTTGCTTCCAACCTCATCCAGCCTTTAGTTCCGTGATAAGGTATAAACAGAGCCTGGATAAAACCCAGTTTTGAGTAGGTTTGTTGAGTATTATCCCCAAGCAGCAGTGGGAGAGACTGAGGCCATTCAGGCATGCAAAGGGAAGGCAGCAGCAGACACAGTGCCTGGCATTCATTTTAAGAAAAAACCCTGATTCTGCAAACCCAGCCAGCACCACGCAGTGAGTCTGCACTGACACAGGGAGTGTAACCCAGGCTTGGCAGGGGAAATTCCTGTGCTTTCATCAGGGATCCAAAACGTGTTCCAGAGGGCAGACCTCATCCTGAAACCAGCCACTCAATGGAGCTCCTCCTTCCCAGGGAAACTGCTGGGAAATTCTGCTGTAGGAACTCCAGCTCCTGGAATGCAATATGGAAAAGCAGGATTCATAAAGCCTATAAAAACCCAAATCATTACTCAAAATGGGATAAAAACAGGTTAAAAAAAAAAGAGAAATGTGTAAATCCTGAGCAGCTTTCTGCAGCCCACCAAAAGGCTTCCATTGCTGAGAAGACAGGGAATGCTGCTTTCAGTGTTTATTTACCAGTCATGCAGAGAGGCACACACAGTGGTGCAGTAAGACTTTGATAATTATTTTTAAATGCTTTTGAGATGTTAAAAACTATGAAGGGATTATTTCCAGAAGAACATCTAACACGCTCTTTACACTCAACTCAAGCTGCAAGACCTCAAAAATCAGAAAAATCCAGCCAAAAATATAGAGTGAGGGGAAAAATAAAGAAGAAAACAAAGGAAGATGAAGGGAAAAGCTCCCTCTGGAGTGAGTTGCAGGGCTTCTCCTGCAGTACCTAAATATAGCTCACCCTCAGCCCAAGTCAGTGGCCTTTGAGCTTTGATGGAGGACATCACTGAAGAGCAGGGGATAAAACAAAGAGGGCAATTCCCAGCACAGAAGGGTTCTCACAGAGCATGTATTTACTAAGTCTAATGGCTACAACTTTCTAAGCATCCTCATCATCTTTTCTCCCAGGCAATATGAGAAAGTCTGGGCTAATTAGTTACAGTAATTCCAGTTAATTCTGTAGAGTAGCAGCCAAACACTGGGGGGCTTTGTGTGAAAAGCAGACATGGGAGCAGCAGCTGGCCTGATGACAGGGAATTAGGCCAGGTAAACAGATGAAATTACAAATAAGGCACATAAATGATAAATAAGTCCTACCAATAAATTCTGCAGGGAAACTCTTCCCTGCACCTTGCCATCCTGCTCCCTCTCAGAGCTCTGAGCTTTTATCAATCCACATGGGTGAATCCTTGGGGTTCTTTATAGCTTGGGACACTAAGGTCCAGAAAAACAAAATCTGGATTTCTATCTCAAAGTTCCTTTCTGCAGCCGGACTGACAGACCTCAAGGTGCCCCCCTGGAGAAAACAAGAGGAGTAATCACTGGTGAAATGCCTCTGTTGTGAAATATGAGGATTATGCTGCCCTGACAATCAGGGTTTTCTGGTTCCTTCAGCCTCTGCAGCACTCTGAAAGGTCAACCAGGATAAGAAAATGAGCATAGCAGAGACAAATAAAGCCAGAACACTTGTCTCCAAAGGTGCATGAAGTTTCAGGTCACATGGGAAATTGCCTGGCTCCTGCAAGGAGCCCTGCCCATCCATGTAATAATAACCCCAGAGA
The DNA here is from genome assembly GCF_901933205.1 of Camarhynchus parvulus. Taxonomy (NCBI): domain Eukaryota; kingdom Metazoa; phylum Chordata; class Aves; order Passeriformes; family Thraupidae; genus Camarhynchus; species Camarhynchus parvulus. The sequence continues at coordinate 23,672,635 of NC_044578.1, read as the reverse complement.
GCACGGGCAGGAAGCAGAGGAACGGACACATCTGCAGGACTGCCAGGAGGAGGGGATTTGCAAAATGAAGATGGGGAACACCCCCTCTCCTTGGCAGGAGGCTGAAAACTGACTGCTGTATGCCCCAGAAATCCAGGCGGCAAGGTGCCTTAGGGCACAAAGAACAGTGGCACCAGAAGACATCCAAAATACTGCAAACGAAATGCAGGAAGGGCAGGAAAGCAACCTGCTCTCCAGCTCTCATTAATACACCTGGTCTTCAATGGCTTGGGTACATCAGACTGGTTGAAACTTTTATCTAGCAAATAAAAAACAGATAGAAAAACGTTTAAAACTCCATTGCTGATGACTTGCAAGACTAGGCTGACTCTTGAGGAAACCTCAGGGAACATTTGGCAACAAAAAGCACTTGGCAACCTTGCACTTCTGCAGGTATGTTGCTCTTCTGGATTGTAGAGCCACCCTAGATAACAAAACCTGGCTCAAAAATTAATTTTCTGCTTAATAATTTTTTGTGCCATCATCTATTCTGTCCCTCTCACTGAACCAGCTCTTACAGAAATACACTTATTTATAGTAAATGTAGATATTACTCATGCTCCCAGTTCCTCATGCGTGTCTCCTGAAGGCCTTTTTCCACCAAGTGCAGCAGCACAGAAAGAGCTGGCAATGAGCATGAAACAACAGCACTGGGTAAAGTCTGTGAAACATTGACAGCCAGGGACAGATGGTGTGAGAGGGAGTCGGGGTGTCAGGGCCACGTGGTCCAGGTGTCATGGAGCCTCCTGCTCCATGAAGGCTCCTTGCTGGAATGGCAGGAGGGTCATAGCACCACAGTTTTGCAGAACCTTTTGCTGGAATGGTTTTGAAGAGTTTTATGCCCTTCAAACACATATGAGAGAACCTAGCTAGAGAAAGGGGTGTGCCCTGGTTAAATAGCTGGGTCTACATTTTCAGCAGCCGTAGCAAATTCTTAAGCTGCTTTCCTAGAGCCAAAACTGGTCTTTTTCAGCGTGTTTTTGGAACATGCTCTACTTCAACCCTCTGTAAAATCAGTTTCCTGAGAGATGCCTTCTCATGCAAGCAAAGCCTCCTGAGATATTCCTGTGCTGTCAAAACCAAACACGACTGACGCAGATGCACACAGCTCCTCCCTCACTGCCTTAATACAACATTTGGGGTTACACTGTAGGGTGGGCTCATGGAAATGATGGTGACCACCAAACAGCCACACTGAGGAGGTGGTAAAAATAGCAGTTGGTTCTCCCCACCTGCAAACAACAGCATGGTGATGGTGCTTCCTCTGGAGTTAGGGTGGTCACTGGCTTTGATCTGTCAACTGAAGGTTTGGGCTGACTATGCTTATTGCATTTTTCTTATTACATCCAAGCAGTTCCATAAAGTGCACTGACATTAACCAAGTCTTAACAGGGAATTTAGCAGGATACATGTGAGATGGAACAGCTTGGCCATGAGGAAAGGCTGAGAGACTTGGGATTGTTCAGCCTGGAGAAGAGAAGCTTCAGGGTGACCTAATTGTGGCCTTCCAGTGTCTGAAGGAGCCAAAGGAAAACACAGAGAGAGAGTGTTTACAAGAAATGGAGTGCCAGGACAAGGTGAAATGGCTTCCCACTGCCAGAGGGCAGGGTTAGATGGGATATTGGGAAGGAATTGTTCCCTGTGAGGGTGGACAGGCCCTGGCACAGGGTGCCCAGAGAAGCTGTGGCTGTTCCTGGATCCCTGGCAGTGTCCAAGGCCAGGTTGGACAGGAGTTGGAGCAAGCTGGGACAGTGGAAGGTGTCCCTGCCCATGGCAGGAGTGGGATGAGATGAGCTTAAAGGCTCCTTCAACCCAAACCACTCTATGATCCTATGAAGATACTTTTCCCCATCTTGTTCTAACCTGGGATTTACAAAGGATGGAACAAGGGAAAACAAAGACCAACTCCTTCTGGGTTTGTTGCTTATGATTAAGACAAAAACTAATTAAAGATGTGGTGCAAATGAAAAGATACTGTTACAACATAGGTAAGCAGAATCAAATGGTAGCAAGAAATTAGGAATGATGTAACCCTGAGAAGTGAGATAACAGAAAACCAAGAGTGGTGCTACTCAGCAATACACATACATTAACTTCAGGAAGGGTTTGTGTGTTCCAAACCAGCGAGAGTTCCCTACAATAAGCTCTCATTCTCCCAGTACTGTCCAAGGCCCTAATTTTGAGATTTTCAGTAATTGCAATTATGTAAATGCCATTGCTGGAACATATTTTCAATGTCTGTATTTTGCTCCTTGCAACGTCTGTTTTATTTGCATTAATTCTCAAATTTGCACCAGGCGTAAGATTTAAGACCCAAGAGAATGAATAACAGCTCTTGCTACATGGCAAATTCCAGCATGCTTGGGTAAAATGTGCATTTTAAAGGACGTAATAGTTGGAATATTATTAAGTATCACATATGTACTATGACTCACATGAGAAACATCAGAACTGCAGGAGAAGCCTTACATCTGATCTCTGTATTTTGTACCACCTCCTCCTTGTTTTAGTTAGCAGTTACTTTTGAACAGCAGAAAGAACCATTATGGTTTCACAGAGTACAGTGGCCTGCTCACTTACTGCATTTCCAATCCTCAGCTGTATAAGCATGGATTTTGCCTGGATTCTCCCAACACATTTATCTGAGAGTAATACTGAGAAGGGAAACCATATACGTCAGAATGGAAGACAATCATAAACGGCTTAAAAATTTTATAAGCCATTTAAATCAGTAATGGAGGCTGGGTTTTAAGTGTTTATCTCCTCTAAGTTTCCTTGGAAGAAGAGCAGATAAATAAATGTAACTTTTAAGTGCTGGCAAAATGAGGCACCAGTATATTCCAATGAGGATACAGAAATATATCTCTGATGCTTAGGGTGGTGCAGGTTAGATGATATCCAAACCAATACTGGGAGAACTACTAGCCTAAAATTCAATTATAGGCCTTGAAATACTCAAGTCCATCATTTAGGACATTAATGGTTAGATTCAATTATCTTAGAGGCCTTTTCCAACCTTAGCAATTCTATGATTCTATCAACCTAAGATGACCAGTATTTCAGAGTCCCAAAATGACTGTATGCCTGTTATAGCCTTTAATGTCCACTCCGCTTTTCCATCCTCTCACCTCATCCCCTCTTCCCCAAACCACTCCTCGTAGGTGGGAGAGGACATGGAGGAGACTCAAAATGAGCTCTGCCCTCCTCTTCCAGAAGGCAGCAAATCTTTCCTCCAGGAAAGGCTCAGAATGAGGTGTCAGCTCCCTTGGGAGCGACCAGCCATGGAAAAGAAGACACCATGCTGTGCAAGATCAGGCAAGCAGGGAGGGATCCATCGTTCACCCACAGAATTTCAATGTCTCTCTTGATCAGAACATGAAATAGCACAGTGAAACCCTACAAGATCAGTCTCCTCAGATCTTCACCTGGTATCAACCATCACAAAAGTAAGATATTTCAAAATACCACCCAATTGCACCACCCCAGGGCATGGACCCAAACCACTTCAACAGATTTCTGTCTAACCTGTTCTCCAAACTCCCATCCCACAGGTTTTCCCAAGAGTCTGTCTTTCATTTCACCACTTCCCTGAAAGTTCAAACGTTTAACCTACTACCCAGCTTTAATCCTTGCCTGGTGCCTTCCTGCCTCTCTCATGGAGAAAATACGATTGTGGTGCTTTTTAAAGCAACCTTTCCTATACTGGATGACTCGTTTCCTTCTGTATTTTTAGGCTAAACAAATCAATTCCTTCCATCTTCCATTACAGCTTACATTTACTAAGTGTCCTATTCTTGTCACTCCCCTCTGGCTCTTCCCCATTTGCCCACATCTTTTCTACTGTGCGCATTTCCAATTTCAGCCACAGTATTTAAAGCCCCTCTGAAGTCAGGATGGATCGCATGCATTGCCATATGTATTTTTTTAATTCCTGTTTTTAATTCATTACCTCAAACAAGCAAGGTTGACCTACAACAGATACAGAGTGCACCTGTAAACTATGCATTCGTACTAAAAAAAACCTAAGGTAAAAGAATGTTGAGGGAGAAATTAGCTAAGCTCACCTTCTCTAATGGCTACAAAATGTTTGTGGTACAGTGCTCAAGATGTCTCTCACACCAAAAAAGTTGGTGGGGATGGTCTGTCTTCCTGCCTCAATGCTTGACATATTAAACAAAACAATTTGGTGCTAACATAAATATCAGGAAGTAAAAAATCCACATGTTCTATGACTCACAGTTCATCAGGTCTCCTTAAAATTAACCAAAATCACGTGCAACATGCAAAACAGGTGTTCTTAAATCATTTCAATTTTCCTATCTAAGCAAAACTGGCTTCCAAGTCTATAGTTGATTTCCAGCCATTTGCAGACATCAAGTTTTAACAAAAGCTCTATTTTCTTTTCAAGTGAGGTGAGTGAAAAGATAAGCACCTCTAAAATTTAAAGGGTTGTCCCATCACAGGAATGTTGAAAAGGGATGGACCAGCATGTCCCAAACAAGAAAGCTCTCTGCCTGAGTCAGAAATTAATTCCAATGCATGGTCATAGGCATACTACTTAAAATGAGGAAAAAACTAGAGTTTAGTATGGAGATGTGGCCTCATTTTTCACTGCAATGTTGTACTATTAGCATTCAATTACTTCCCTACACTTAATTAACTCCTTGTTGAATCTTAATGTGATAATGAGAACTTTAATTCAAACCATATACCATGTCAATGCTATGATCCTAACAGCAAAAATAGATTTTATTTAAGTCACCCAAGCCCCATAATTCCTCTTCCTTTTTATAACACTGTGATTCATATAAAAACACAGCAGATGCATCAGGACAAGAATCTTCCACGATTGCCACTAAAAAGATTAACAAAATCTATTTTGAAATCAAAATCAGTTGGCTGTGATTAATAGTTCTCACTTGTTCATCTATCTGCAAACTGAAGAGCAGCAGAGATGGTGATCGAGGCTCTCTGGAGATCATGTATGTATGTTCAAGTACCTGGTTAGATCATTCATTCTGGCAGAACTTTCACCTTTTGAACAACCCACAGCAGAGATCCCATGATATGAATCCCTCTCTTGGCCCTTCCATGCCTCACGCTTCATAAACACTCAAAACCAGACCAGAGACCTACCAAACCCAGAACATCCAGACCCAGCAAGGAGCTCACTTGACCTTCCAGCAGGCTCTTCAACTCCATAAGAAACACCAACAACAAACAGATCACGTAACTTTACAAAGATAACTGGAAACATCATGCTTGGCTCATAGCAGCCAAATCTATCTGACAAACCCTAATCTTCCCAAACTGAAGGACTGCAAAAGCACTTTTGAAACAAACAAAAAAAGAGGCACGAAATGTGTGTGAGGATCGTGTGTCTCCCCCACCAGTGAAATGCAGAACTGCTCTAATTCCCTCACTCTTCACGAAGAGCAAAGCCTTCCACATCACCAAGGCTTTGGGATACAGTGGAGTATGTCCTTAACAAAACAGGCCTAAACTCACTGCTCACAGTTTTCCTGATGTGAACTTCAACACTTTGCTCCTGGATCTGCAAAGCACCAGAAGGACCAGAGGTCCTTAAACGTCCCTAAACATGGAGGTGCCTAAATCCCCTGTAGGTCAATGGCGCACAGGCCCACTCGCTGCTCTCCTGAATCATGCCCTGCACCAGTCCTCCAGCATGTGCTGAAGAGTTATCTGGCAGTCATTAAACAGGATGATGACAGGAATGACTCCATGCTGGAAGGACTCTGTTTAGAACAGCTGGGTAAGGCCTGCAGGGAGGGAAGGCTGAGGGGGAAGATGGGTGAACAACCCGCCCCAGGAACAGCATCCTGTGCCACTGGCAAAATTGCTGAAATAACCTTCAGCAGAGAAAAAAAGGGCGAGCAGCAGATGGGGATCACAAGATGAGGGCACATTTTATGATGTTTAAACTTCGCTTAAACAACAGTGATCATCTGAGTGTAATGAGCAGAAGGAAATTCGTTCCTTTCAGCCAAGGCTCCTGTACTCATTTTTTCTAAATGAAGAGTCACACATGGCCTAAACTTACAGCTATAAATAAGCAGGTGGTAATATTGCACTGTCCTAATTAAGTTCTAGGGTCATTACATCCTTTCTGTTCCCATGCACAGGGCTTGCTGCTGTGCCTCAGCCATTGCAAGGCCTTGCCATGCGCTGCTCACCCGAGTTCCTGCCTCAAACCTGAGCTCCTGCACCTGTGGACTCTCTTCTCCAGCCTTCCCATGGACTTTCCTGCTGCTTGGCAGCACCAAGTGAGCAATCTGTGACCATGCAGCCTCAGACTGGGATGGTCCTCAGCTCTCTTCCCCATCCCCTCACTTCTGAAAGGCCACATCAAGCAGCTCACTCAGCAGCTGGGGTGCAGGGAATGCTCAGGATGTTGTCAAGGCTTATCTGGGAAGACAAGTGCTTAGATGATTAGCTAGTCTTTCCATAATCCTCAAATTCAGAGTTTAGTTTAAGCCTCAAATTCCTGGGGCTTAAAATTGCTTTCAATTAATTTTATATGAGGCATGTTGGGCCCTACAGCCACCCCCACGGACACTCAGCACATGCTCTCCTGAACTGACCAGAAACTCTGGCCAGCATTAACACCACAATATGTGTTCTGAGAATATTTTTCAATATCTAAAGGTATTTATTTTCCTCTCAGCAGGTCCCTCTCTCATTAAGAGTGCAACTTCACAGTCAGTTTGGAATCATGGAGTGGTTTGGGTCGGAAGGGACCTAAAACTCATTCTGTTCCAACCCTTGCCATGGGCAGGGACACCTTCCACTGTCCCAGCGTGCTCCAAGCCCATCCAACCTGGCCTTGGACACTTTTCCAGGGGTGGGGCAGCCACAATTCATGGCCATTTGACTGAGGTCTGACACTAAACAAAGAAGACTGCAGAGGAGAAGCCACAGATATATCAGGACTAAGTCCTTCATTCCAGACATTCAATAAGCTGGACTTCCCAAATGAATTTGGAAAGAAAATTCTGCAGCATAATTATCTTGCTGAAAGACAAAAGGATCTCTCAAAGTGTTGTTTAAAATTCTTTAACATCAAAGTATAGCTTTAAACACTGTAGAGTTACTATTTATCACAAAAAACAGAGAACAGTGAATAATTTCAAGACAAGAAAACGAATAAAATACCTAGTAATACGATTTAATTCTACATGCAGTACTCTGCTTCTTGTTATATCTGGTCCCAGCTATCAGCCTAGTGTAAAAGCCAGCCAAGAATTCTTCAAGCCCTGCCAGAGCTACAAATACTAGCCAGAAATATTTGTCGTATCACAGCTCAGTTTCCAAAAAGTAAGATGCTGGACTTTTACAGCCAGAAAAAGACAAGGCGCAAAGGACAATAAAAAATGGACTTACTTAATATTGTTGGAATGCATCAGATCAAACAAATCCAAGTACTCTTAATCCTGTAGGACTGCAGCATGACAAATACACTTCATTTAGATACTCAGCCCCCGTGAGTCAAACCAGTCTGGAAGATTCAGCCTCACAATTGCTGGATGTTACTCAATTAGCGTGAGGCAAAGATTTCCAGCCCTCAGCAACCGAGGCAGCCTCCTCCTCTGGAGAGCCAGACAGCTTTACCTTGGATTAAAGTGATCGATTTTTCCACTGTGTGCACAGAACAGCATCGTCAGGCAATTTCAGTTCACTGGCCACGTTATTAATGGACTTTGCTAATTTTTTCAAAGCACTCATAAAATACAAAAAACATGGTGTCTCACAATGAGGTGTAATTGCAGCAGCAGCTTCTGCAACACGTGTGTCTCCAAGGAGAATGTGTTGACATAGACATGCCCTTGAGAAGTTTGGGCTTTGTATTTCCTTACTGTCAGGTACAATATCTTCAGCCACAGGCAGTCCTTCTCATTTCAGCCTGCCCACCTGCTGCAGTGAGCCCTGCTCCCGGGAGAAAGACACCAGCAGGAATGAGTGTCTCCCAAAGAAACTTCTTTGCTGTGTAACTCAGAACCCAGACATTCAGTAACACTAGTCAAGGTAAATCCCATGTATGAACCTAACAAACTAGGAAAACATTAGGAACCCTATTTCTTCATCTTGGATCAGGAAAAAATGAGGACCAAACTGGAATTCTGCACCTTGGCTCAGTCACAGGTGTGCAGATGCCCAGCCTCCAAGCCAGGAAAGCTGCTCTAAGATCCTGTTTTCACCCTCCCTGTGGGTAAAAGCATACTGTAAAGCATCAGCAATGCTCAGCTGTCCAACTAGAATATTTATCTACTTAAAGTGAAAAAAATGCCCTGAAAACTATCAATGACTGGAATCAGGAAAGTTCTTCAGATGAGTCCATGTGTAAATATATTGAAGGTACTGACTCTGGAAGAAATGTAAAGCAGGATATGTGCACCATTTTAAAGAGGGTGAGAAAACCCTTCTCCAAGCTCATTTTGACATAATATAATGATGTCAAAAGTTCACTACTTACACGTCTGTGCTAATTGATCAGAGTGGCTGAATCTAAGCTGTGACCAATACCAAAGCACAAAGCTGGCTGAGAAGAAGGTACTTTACAATGGAACATTGTTTAAATGGAGGAATACATCAAGGAGGATTTTGCTGGTATCTGTCCTGGAGATGGATTTTCACTAGGGACTGGAATAATAATGAACTGGAGACTACAACTGCTTTCCAAAACCCCAGAGAGCACCAAGCCAGGAAAGGCTCGGTTTTGCAGGATTCAAAGTTATCCTGACAACTTGGAGAGATGTCCTGAAAACGTCAGGAGATCATTCCAACAAGGGCTGAGTCCTAGGTAGTACACCAGGAGAAATAACCAACAGGGTACAATAACACATTGATATATCAATAATAAAATTGCCAACACGGAAGCAGTAGCTTATGCAGTAGCTCTGCTGGACAGGATCTAGAAGCTTGCTGGACACTAGCCATCAGCATCCTGCTCTTGCAAACAAGCCAGGCCTCATCCTGATGCATCTAGAAGCTGGGATGGCTGCAGAATGAGTGACTTGGCTACAGGCACCAGGAAGGTGTCAAAGAAGAATGACAATGGCTCCACATGAAGGGGAGAAAACACTCCATGAAGTAGAGCTCCTCAGCCTCCAAGGTGACAGCAGCGAGACACAATGTTCTCCTGCTATCCATAGCTACCACCACCCCAAGGACCAACAAATGGTCAGCAACTCAGGGATCTGGATGGCAAAGTGTTTAACTAATACTGTGGTGGCAGAGCTCCAGCCCTTGCACTGTATTCTTCACAATCCCAACATGCCTTCCCTCCTCTATCAATCCTATTCCTAGCTATCAATCCTATTTCATGCACTTTCGATCCTTTTCCTAGTCCACTCCCACAACTTTGTTCCTGACAACTTCTTTATTCATGTAAGGCAATGAGCTTGAAGCAAGAGCAGAATAATTATTTGGTATCTCCCACCCCAGAGTTAAGTTCCTCTAAACTCAATTAATCACGAAGAACCGCTGGCAGCTCCCTATTTGCCAGCAAGATACACCAAAGTAATAAGTGATTTCACATTCTGCTTTTGAAGGCAAGCTATTAAATTCACATACTGTATTACTTTAATCAAGAATAGTTAATTAAGCTGTTCCCCTGATATGAATTTTTATCATTCTGCACCAGCCATACATTACATTTTTATGACTCAGGCCGGGCCCATGATGCATGTTTGCAATCTGTCTTTCCAAATTAATCTGTCACCACTTGTAAACTCAAAGTGGATCCAATACATTTGGTCTCAAAGGTAACTGGGCTGAGTTTGGGGACACTAGGAACTGGAGGGTGAGTGATGCTGAAGCACCACTTCACAAAAGGGTTTCAAGCCACCCACCATGACACAAAACACACTGTTAATATTTTAGTCTGTTTGCCTTGTTTTATTTCCTCAAGCGAACTCAGCTTCATGCTCTATGCTACCATTCATAAAATCAATTCAATAACTTATACGCTCATAGTAATCATCAGCATCCATAATGCAGGAGTCATAAGTGCAGGCCATAAAGCAAGGGAGATCTGGAGTGTCAGGTTATTAAAAACATTAACATATGATATGAATCTAAGTCTAAATTTATTACAAGCAAAAACCCCTCAACAACTTTCTGTTCCTGGAGCTGAAGGACAGGCTAATAACACAGTGTTTTTCTAGAAAAACAGACTTCAAACACAGCAGCCAAGGAGCCAGATATGGATCTCTTATCTTTTAAAAGTACTCACAGAAGTAGAATAGCAAAAAGGAAAAAAATGACATCACTATTTGGCTATGTGACTGAATCAAAAGAAAATAGGTTTATGAGTAAAAAAAGTGAACAAAATGAAAACTTGGACAAGTTTTTCAAATATTAACTGGGAATACTCTGTTATTATGCTGTGAGAATCGGCTGGAATTTACCCCCAGGAAAATAAGGAGCATAGAAAAGATGTGTCATAGCATCTAGCCTTTTGTGAATGCCATCAAGTCAAGCCAAGCCTTCCATAATCCCATCCAACCACTTTTATTTAGGTTTTCTAAAAGGCAGACTGACGAGGTTGATGTGAACTGGCTCTTCTCACACCTGACAATTTTACATATTTTTTTTAAGGCAATACAACCAAAGGAGGTGGTTTGACATTGGACTACTGGATCCCCAACTCCATCAAGAAGCCACTGAGCTGGGCCTGGCAAAGCCCCTATCTATGGAGACAAAAGGAGAAGCACATCAGGGTATTCAGGTCACTTATCTTTCAATGAAGATAGAAAAAACTACTGTATTTTGTATATTTTAGTGAGAAATCCAGAAAGAAAAACAGTTACCAAAACCCAAGCAGGCCCACAGGAATATGCAAGTCTACTCCACGAGCCCTTGAACTGGCTCTTGGCCCTTCTATGTATTTTTCCCATTTAAGAGATTTGTTTAGATAAACTCACAAATATGGGTATTTACATAGCATGACAGAATGGTGCATTTAGAGATTTTAAGTAGAGGAACATTCTTTCAGGCCCATCACAAAACGAAAGCATGCCAAACTTTAACTAAAGAAACATGTTCTAACACCGAGAAACTTTTATAATTAATCCTCGCCTTAAATCATCTCAGAGAGAGTTATGAGTGTAATTACCGTCAGTTGAGACACTGCTCATGTTACTGAAACGGCTGAAAGCAGACCCTGGCTAACAGACAATCTGAATCCCTCCCATCCCATGACCAATTTACAGCTAAGCCCTGACTCACTGCATTAAGTCTGAAAATATTTCTCGGCATTAGCGACAGCTCATTGCGGGAGGAACAACGGACACGGGCGTGGGGGAAAAAATCCCCTCCAAACTCCACTGCTTCACAGAAGGGATGAAGATAATACATTGCTAAAATAGCCCTTTTTTTGATGTTGTGATTTTTTTTTTTTTAAGATCACCAGGGCTATTCTTAGAGGAGTTACATGGTGTGCAGGTTGCAGCGAGCGAAGGCTTGGCCGGTGGCCAGCCCTGGCTGGGTTTGCTGCGAGGCTGAGCGATGCCTTAGCTCGGGAAGAGATTTCTGCTTGCTTTCCTAATGAAGAAAAGGAAAAGAGGATGCAGAGAACTCCATACAGAAGCAGTAAGAACGAGTTGTACTCTGGAAAGATGTGCCACTGTCTCCTCGCTGTCACCCAAGGCCTGTTTCAGGGCTGAATGTTTTCCCCAGGAAGGAAATGAGTGTAAACACTTCAGAGGCAGCGTTCCCATACGGATGTTATTCTTTGGAAAAGCTGGGCAGGATGCAGTGACTTAGAGAGCCAGGAGATCTCCAGCAGCAACAAATCCCACAAATATACAAGCTGCTAAACTTGTGAACGCAGCCAAGCTCTAACGAAAAAAGCAAGGCACGTTTTGACCTTGACTCACTCTCAGACACTGTGAAGCAACTTGAAGCTGGTTATTGCAGAGCCCCACCAGTCAGCTGAGATGGCTGAGATTTCCTATGCCTAGCTCAGGTGACTGCTTGTCTAAGGAAACGAGCTCTCCAACTCTACAAGGAAGTTGCTGATGCCAGAGAAGTTGCTGACACCTCTGGATCCCTGGAAGTGCCCAAGGCCAGGTTAGAGAGGGCTTGGAGCAAACTGGGATAGCAGAAGGTGTCCCTGCCCATGGCAGGGGGTGGGACTATACAATGTTTAAGGTCCCTTCCCACCCAAACCAGTCTGTGATTCCACGATCCCATGAAAAGGAAAGGGCAATGTGGCAAACCCACAGCATTTCAGCAGAAGTGCCACACCACCAGCATTGCTCCAACCACAACACCCTCTGTGTTCCACCACACTTGAAAGCCAAATCTGCCCCTCCTCTCTCCCACAGCAGCTTTGTTTCTTTTAAAGGCTAAAGGAAAGGAGAAAACCAAGGGAAGAGGGCAGCCTGATGGCACTCCCTCCCAAACTGCCCCTCCGCACCATGGAGCCCAACATCCCAATGTCCATAGAATCACAGAGTTTGGGTTGGAAGGCACTTTAAAATCTATCTGATTCCACCCCCCTCCATGGGCAGGGACACTTCCCACTATCCCAGGGTGCTCCAGTTCCCATCCAGCCTGGCCTTGGACACTGCCAGGGATCCAGGGGCAGCCAAAGCTTCTCTGGGCAACCTGTGCCAGGAAGAATTTCTTCCAACTATCCAATCCAACTCTGCCCTCTGGCAGTTTAAGGCTATTCCCCTTCAGTTCTGTCACCAGACCCTAGTGCCAGGTCCCTCTCTCTTGTAGGCCCATACTGGGGGAAGAGAACAGCACAACACCCCTGTGGCACAGAACTTTCCCCTCACCAAGTGCTTTTTTCTTAACACCCTGGGCTCTGGAAACTCCCCCCAGCACACTGTCCTGGAAGTACAAGGATTTTGGAATAAAAGTACTCGTTTGGATGAAATTCTGGGGAAGAACTGGTAATATGCAGGCTCATTCTTGCTGTGTTTGCAGGCACAGCAGTTGCTTCTGGTTCCCAACACTTGCCTTCAGGTGCTGCTGCAATACAAACTACATTTAAATACATACATACACACACACACAATTATAATATGATTATCTTATTAAGAAGCACTGGCTTTGTGTTCCCATGCAGAGATTATCTGTTGGCTTAGTTTTTTTTTCTACAGCTGCCTGTCTTTGATGGTATCTCATGGAAAGATTACATATTAGATAGAGCAGCACGTGGTCCACACAGACCAAATGTGGGAGATGAAAGCAGAGCACCCAGAGCTCTGTTTGAGCTCCAACACTGCTTCTTCCAGTGCAAGGAACAAACAATTTAAAGGGGAAAAAAAAAAGGATTTTCTTCTCAGTGAGAACAAACATGAAGCTGCATATTAACTTAGGCCAGTATTACTTTGGTATCTGTATAAACCACTGCTTTCTATCAGAAATTATTCATGAATTATTCAGGAGATTTTTTAACATACCTATGTGTAATTCAAAACTCTGTACACACAAGAGTCTGAATTATCTGCCCAGCTTTTTCAGAATATTTAAGTACTTGCTTTTACTGGCATCAACTTATTTCCATAGAGATTTTCTTTCCATCCCTGACTTTTTCTTACTTAAAAAAAATCCTGAACTCTTGAATATTATATTCTTACATTGTTTCCTGTCCTCCCAGTCCAATTTCTTACTCTTGTTTCCACCAGCTGAAATGCAGAAATCCCTTCCAACACTCATTTGAGTCTCCCAGCTGCCTGCAGAGCAGCTGGTCTTGGCTATCCACAAAATCAAAGGGAAACAACCAAAGTCCAAAAGCTCAATTATAGTGAAAAACAGACAAAGCTGAGCTCCTTCCAGCCCTGCTGCAGGAATACACAGTGCAGAAGGATGGACACACTCACTGTTTTATTCCTGGAGGTGGCTGAAGCAGCTCCTTTTTCCTCGGGGGGGTTGCACACCCATCCTGCTTTAATCCACCACCAGGGATAAATTCCCCCTCCTGGGTCACCCACCAGCTCCCTGAGGGCCATGCCATGGCTGCAGCCCTGGGCTGGCTGTGGTGAGGCTGCTGTGCCCTTCCCAGAGCTCCAAGAACACACCAGAGTTCACACCAGCTCCTGGGGAAACCTGGATCTGCCAACCCTGTCACCCTGAGCACACAGCAATTAAGGCTAAAGAGCTAAAGGACCTGTTAATGCAGCTAATGAGCTTCCCCAGCAGGTCTCTTTTCCTTTCTCTAGAGAAGACACCATTAAATCAAGACCTTTCCTGCTGATGTGTGCCCTCACATCCCAAAAAGCCTCAGCCTGGGTAGCCCAGCCACTGCATTTCCCTGGGAGAATTAAGAAGAAAAGAAGTCCACTCAAAAATGTTCACCACAGTTTCAAGTAATTTTGAGCAAAACACCATTTTCTCCACAACAAATGTGAAACATTTCCCACCTTTGCTCACATCTAGTGGTGAAGCACCACCAAAACATGGAACAAGCAAACACAAAACTCCAGCTTGCAGTGGTGGGAATGCTCCTGCTCAAGCATGATGTGAGCATAAAATTGCCTAATAGATGAAAAGTTAACCAAAGCAGTGACTACTGAAACTGAGAGATCACAAAGGCTGGAGGGGTAAACATCTAATGAAGCACCTAGGGATGAATTTGTTGTTATCTCCATGCTCTACAACAGTCTGAAATTAGCACCTCACCAGACATGGAAATCCCAGACCCTACATTTCCACCACAACCACTTTGACTCAAGGAGTCCCTGAAAAGAAAGTGTGAGCAGACCACATGATATCTGTAATTATAGGTGAAGAGATGAAAGGCTGAATTACTTTGCCACTGTCACAAGGAGGTCAGGAGATCCCAGCTCACCACTGGCCAGGAGTGCTCCAAACTCAGACTCTCAGGCCATAGCAGCTGCCTGGATTTACAGCTTTAGTCTCTATCAGTGACTTCTCATGATTTTAGGTATTTCTGCACGATCCATTCTGCCTCATCCTCTGTTCCAAAACAGCAGAGTTAATAATTAACACCTACTAGGCAATTGCTACTAGGCAATTGCTGAATAGCAAGCACCAAAACAGAGGATACAGAGAGCTTCTGTATCCTCTTCTCTTGCTGACAGCTTGCAAAATCCTACAGCTCATCTTTCTTAAAGCTTCAATTTTGCAAGTGTGGAGATGCTCATGTTCTTTAAAAAAAATAATAAGAATAAAAAAGAAGCTGAAGGTTCCTGGAACTCACAATCATGGAAGAAACTCTTAAATCAAAAGAACTTGACACCTTGCCATGACTGCTGACTCTGTTTCACCAACAGCCCTGTGTCCATCCTACTCAACAGCATCAGCTTTCCTGGAGAGGAGGGGGGGAAATCCCAGGTAGAAACTCACCTGTTAAATTGATACAGGCATGGAAACAACTGAAGCTGTATGGAAAACTACCTGCTTCCACAAGTGACAGTGGGAATGTCTCTGCAGGTTTTGCAAGAATCCTTTCCACCAGCAATATGGGCTGGTCCTGAACCATGTTCCTGAGAGCTGCCCATCAGTGATAGATTTTCTCCACCATCAAGCCCACAACTACATGTTGCTCCTGGACACTGTTATTTTAACACACTTTGAAAGAAATAGAATTACATATTTTTAAGCTTCCTACTTTAAAATCACATTCATCAAGAACTTGAAAAATCGTATCATTCCACCTCTCCACAGGGCACTGTGCAGATTTATTCAACAAAGGGGGAAGAAGGAAACAAGGTCTGGTCTGAAGCAGTGCACCTGGAGCTCAACAACTTTTGTATGATTTTCTGACTTGCTAAAAATATTTATTAATGATGTTCATTTATCTTCTAAATTTTCAAAATTAAATACTGGAGGAAAAATGAATACTTCCTCACCAGAACCATTTTAATGGAATCCAGAAGAAGAATATTAATACCCAGTGCAATCGTTTACTTTGATGTCTATATAATATGTAGTGACCCGTAAGTGGAATGAGCTAAAACTGTCATAAATTCATTATGAGAAACCATTCTTTGAAGAATATCAATGCAAATTTGAAATGAAATGAGCAATATGGAAATGAGCTAATTGCACAGCGTTTAAAATAACTGGCTCCAGTAGCAATGTCCTTTCTGTGCACTTCTATTTCAGCTGCAAAAAACACTGGAGAGGCTGGGTTATGAAAATTGAAATGCTGTAATTACTTAGTACTGATAGTGATAGGGCAGCATTCATTTAGGATCTCAGGCTCTGGGGAAAAAAAGAAATCAGAAGGATGATTCTACAATTCTCATTTCTCTGAGAAAGGGAACTTCAGATGGCATGGAGTGTGAAATGTGCCAACCCAGGCCCTGTCAACAAAGACTAGAGGAAAATACTGTATATTCCCAGGGAGTTTTCTGGGTATCAGCTTATAAAAGTAGAATGCCAAATTTCACTTAGTATCTTACAAAGGTTTGGCTTGGAAGGGACCTTAAAGCTCATCCCAGTCCCACCCCCTGCCATGGGCAGGGACACCTTCCACTATCACCAACTGCCCCAAGCCCAGTCCAACCCAGCCTTGGACAATTCCAGGGATGGGGTACCAGGCATCCAGAACAGAGGTGTTTTCCTCCCTGGGTCTGGAATACACCTGCCCCCAGTGGGGCCCAGCCCTGCTTTGCCCTCTGTGTCCCAGCACTGCTCAGAGTGGCTCTGCCTGGAGGAATCCCCACCTTTGCCCCTGCAGGTGCCCGGGGCAGGGGTGCCCACCCACCCACCTCCTTTATCCCAGGGTGAACCCTGCCACCTCGGGCAGAAGGAGCTTGGTGTCACACCCCTCCCTCCTGCACCTCCTTACTTTTGAATTTTAATCCCTAGTTTCCCTTTGCTCACTGATTTTGGAGCTGCGCTTTTGCAGCGGCGGCTTTTGTTTTGTGGTTTGTTTCTTTGGGTGGAGGGAGGAGAGTCCAGATGCGGAGCAGCTCCATGCTGGGCTGTGAGGAACCTGTGGGACCTGTTCCCACAGAGCTGCCCCAGGCCCTGGGCTTTGGCTGACACAGCACCTGGGTAAAGTGGATGCCTGTCCCTGTGGAAAACGTGCTGGGGAGCAGGCTGGCTTCGGAGCCCTCCATTCCTGCTCTCTCCAACTCTCAGCAGCACAGGAGCTGGATGGATGAACACCACAGGAACCTCTGCACATGATCCCACCTCCAGGGATCTGGTGATGCTCACTTTGTCCTTTTAGCACTCCTATGCCCCAGGACCCAAAGAAAAAGGGTGTCTCAATTTCTTTTTCCCCTCCCACAATGACTCAAGCTGCATTTTTTTGTGGGTTTCACCCTGCCTGGACTCCGATGCAAGAGCCAACAACATCTCCAAGTATTTCATTAAGCTGAGTGTATGCAGAGACTCCTCTCTGTGAGGGTGGGGAGGCCCTGGCACAGTTGCCCTATCCCTGGAAGAGCCCAAGGCCTGCTTGGATGGGGCCTGGAGCAACCTGGGCTAGTGGAAGGTGTCCCTGCCCACGGCAGGGGGTGGCACTGGATGGGCTTTAAGTTCCTTCCAAACTAAACCAACCTGGGAGTCTGTGATCTGAAAGCAGACAGGAAAATAAGGGGGGCAAGATGCAGAGAAATTAATAGCCTCTCCTTTATATATAGAAAAAATATTTCTAGATATCCATCCTTTAGAGTGGATAATGAACCAACAGGATGAAGTTTTCCCAACACTTGAACTGGAGCTGACCCTGCGCTGGTGGAACAGGGCTCCTGGAGAATGTCACAAGCAGCAAGGAAAGCAAACACACTCCAACTCTTCAGGATGGACAAAACCCAGGAAAACCTCTTCTTTCTCAGGGCTTGAAGGCTCTCAGGCATTTTTGGTTTCTCTCCCCTTATAAGCAGAGCATGAGCAAGTTCTATCCTGAAATTGTGTGTTCTGAAACACTGCCACGGCACAATGGTTTGAAATAAATAATTAGGACATTAGGAAGAGAAATCCTCACACTGGAATATGCATTAATATGTGCTAACGTCAGTTTTTAAAAAGCTCTTCACCGATGTACTGCACCAGTGCTGAAATAAAAATGCAGTTATGCATTTAAAACACTGTAATTCAAAGCTTACCTAGCAGTAATAAGCAGCACTGGCTTTAAGTATTTTAAAGTATCAAATTTATTATATTTCCATGCTTAAATTTGCCCTTGTGGTATTTTACATCTGTAGAAAGGAAAACACCACAAATATCCCTGATAAACTCAGTGGTGGCTACTCCATTTCTTTTAGCTGGCTTATTTCTTTTTTATTTAGCTTTTTTAGCACCTAGATTTGGCAGGTTGGTAATAGAATTAAAATGTATTTTCCTAAATTGATGTGGAATTCAACATATACCAATCTTGGCACTGCACATCAAAAATATTTATGATTGATGTATCCATAAGATGCATTTTACATCTTGTGTGTAATATATATATTAATATAGGGGTCTTCCCTTTCACATATTACATTTTATATGGTTATTAAGGTGTTTCATTCTGCATTTTCTGCAGGGCTTTTAATTTCACACACTTCATCTATCAGATATTACTGCCTACTTTATACAAATCACGACAGAAAATGATAACTGGTGTTGAATACAGAGTCAGGGAGGCAGGGGGTTTGCAATTCCAAGTAATGTGGAGCTGGGTGATAAATGGGAGAACAGCAGCTGGGCTGAGAAGCTCAAGAGAGACAAAAATCACATTTGCAGGTAAGTGGAGTGGAAATTTGTGGAAATTGGGTAAAACAAAAAGCAAAACATTGTTATTAAAGGTGGAGTGAGAGGTAGCAAGAGCAACAGAGAGGCAATTTTCTCCCAGCTCCAGCAGGAATTCATCTCAAGCTCTAACATGCAATTTCACCACGGAGCTCCAGGATGAAACACAGGATTATATCTAATTGTTTTAGGGGTTTGGATAACAAAGCATAAAAATCCCAGTAAGTGGCCTTTTGTGCCAGTACAGCCCAGAAAAGGATGAATAAAAGTTATAAAAACATCCAAAACCTGAACTGCAATAAATATCAAGATAACTACCCAACAGAAAAGAAAAGCAGCTTTAGGCATTTGGTATTCTCAGGGATATCTGTACTATGACAGCCCAGTTCAGAGGAAAATTGATCCAGCTCCTGAAGTTTGCCAAAGCAATGCTAAGCTGCAGGAATACCACACACCTTTTCATTTTACCTCTTCTGGCAGTAATATTTTACAATGGAAAGCCAGGAGCGCTGTGAGAGTATGGAAATGAGGACAATTAAATCTGCCCTATTATGAGTATTAATAAGGCTGTTATGTAATTGTACTCTGTATATTTAACATGATGGTATAAGAGCTAAACAGTCCCCTCCAAACAAAAAGTGAACAGTTCTTTATGAATATGTTATTTATTTTGGTCATACCTGCTTGTAAAATATTAATATTGCCTGAGTTTTGGCATTTTAGCTTTCACAGTGACAAATCCACCCTAAGATCTGGCTAATCCTTAGGCCCAAAAAAACCCATCCAGATCTGCTGAGTGGCAAAACTCCCTTTGTTTTGGGGAAGGCTTAGCATAAAACCTTCCTCCAAGAAGATGGGGAAATGCAGGAGAGGTTTTGTAGAGCCCCTGTGGAGTCCTGGGGAGCTGAAGTTTGGTTTTAACACAAGGTGGAGTTCAGCACCACATGTGGGACCCTGGCACCAAGCTGGGCATGGAGACAAAGCCCAGCATCCCAACAAACCATCCCAGGCAGGCCTTCTGCTTCTGAACTCACAAATAACCATCCCAGCAGCTCATTTACCTCCAGGAATAATAGCACAGCACACACATTACCTTCCATGCATCATCTCACATGAAAATTAGCACAGCTCCCATGTTTTCTTACACGTGGGTAAAAAAATAAATAAAAAATTATATATGCACAAAGCAACACTTGTGATTTCAAAATACATACAATATGTAGTACTAATTACTTCTGTCTTCAACCTATCTGCTAGATCTTCACTCTTCTGACTCCAAACATTCCTGGTTTATCTGAGCAGCACCAAAGCACGTGGTACAGTGACAGCATCCAGTGTAGCCCCAGCTCTGCAGTGGCTGATCCTGCTACATCCCATTCCCACCCTGCAGGCTGGGATTTGGATGGGATGTGGGACTGCCAGCTCAGGTGCAATGACTCTGGCTTTGTTTTAAAGGTGGAGATGCTCTGGAAGGTGTCAGAGGTACCTGGAATGAAACCAGGAGCAGAGAGATCCCAGTGGCAGGTGGAGAACTGGAGAAACAACCCGACTAAAGAAGTGAGTCAGGCCTACAGATACAAAGGAACAGCAGGAAAACAAGCTTCGTTTATATTTTCTTATTTTTTCCCCCTTGTCAAAAGTCTACATTTTAATCCAAAGGGGCCTTTGATTCCAGCAGAAAATGTCTTCCCATGGAGCATCTTGTGTTTCCCCTGGCAGGCAGCCCCAGCACAGCCATTCCTGCTGGCACTGTGTCTTGGGAGCATTTCTGCTTCACCGTGCCAGAGCTGCCCAAGTGTGGAGCCCTGCTTAAGGCTCAGTCTGAAGCTGAGAAGGTGGTGATTCGCTGACAGAGCCTCATCTCTCCTACAGATACCCACATTGTACCAGCCCTTCTCTGGCTCTCCCTCAAGCAGAATCAAAGCCTGGGAGTCTGGCCTCAGCACCCAGGGTGAAATGACAGCTTCCCTGATGACTGCCATGCCCTCCCATTCTCTTCATCGCCCTGACTCAGAAACACTGCAGCACCAAAGGCAGAGATGGCAGCACATCAAAGAGCCTAAGATACAAGGGAAGCAGGTTTATTTTCACTTGAGCCGATTTTTTTTTTTTAAGCAAGACTTCAAAATACCTTAAAAAAGTAACAGAGATGATCATGGGATTGAAAAATTCAATGGCATCTGAATAACACAATTCAAGCAGCAGAATCAGGGGATAAGATAACCCACCCAGACACTGAGGTTACACATCTCATCTGGGCTGTGTTCCTGAAGGGAATGTGAATTTGCAGCCCCGTGACAATAAAGAAATGTGGGGTTAAGAAACAAGAGAGGAGGAAAAAGGGCCAGTCGATTCTCCCACCGCCTTTTCTTGTTCCTAAAATTTCAGTTGCCTGGAAATGGCTGATGAGAAGATGGGATTATGTAAGTGCTTGCCAACTTCTCACACACTGAGGAAATTAAAGCCTCAGTGATGGGCAGCTTAACCCATCCTCTAAGCAGTGAGCTAAAACATGTTTACTAAGGAGAACTCAAATAGTGAAACCCCTTTAAAAAAACCAGAAGTGATGAGGACTTGACAATTCCCAGGATTAAAAAGCTGCATATATTACAGACAAGGTAATCTCCTTACAGAAAGATGAGGAAAAGGAAAATAAAGCCTTTTTGGTGGGCAAGACAGTTTTTGTTTTAAGGCATATCCATCCTGTCTGGCTGAAGACTTTCTTGTGTTATTGCCTTTTTTTTCTCCTGATAAACACGACAGAAGAGCTACACTAGCCTCCAAATCCTTACTGATACATTTTCCAACAAACTCACTGCTCCACATGACCCACCAATAATAAAATGAGAAACACTGCGCTGTTCCTACATTTAATCAGGTGAACACTTGGGTGCTACAAGACACCTAGCACCAAAGTGCAAAACAGCTCGAGCTAGTTTTGAATAGACATTCAGCAAGTGTGTCATCCCAGCAGATCTGAGCTTTCCCTGCTGTCACTGCAGTGACATGGGATCTTCTCCAAATACTCTCATTTAACTACAGCTGAAGCTCAATTGAAAATCTAACACAAAATCACAGTATAACCAGGGCTGGAAGGGACTCACAGGGATCACTGACTCCAACTCCCAGCCCTGCAAAGGGCTCCCCAACAATCTGTTAAAAACCTCTAAATCCTGCTCCAAGCTGAAGTTGCACCACCCACTGGAGCACCAGCAATGCAAAATTGCAGGTAGCAAATGGCTGATCTGGAGGTTGAAGAAGAAATCATATTGCCTGCTGCTCAGCCACAGGATAGGGCAGCAAAATAAACTTCATTTGCTACAGGAATGCACCTGTAGTTGTGTAATGTGTGTCTAGGAGAGGAAATATAAAGTAGCCAAGTTGCTGGAGCTCACATCTTCATCAAAAGTAAAAAATCCCAAACAGCAGCTTTTTCTACAGCTGCCCAATAATGGCAAAAGGCAAATCCTCAGGTAGTGATAATTGTTATGGTTCCACTGGAATCTGCTGCTGCTGTTTCCCCTCTGGACCTACAGTTGGAGGGGAGGAAACCCAACCATTCCATGTGAAGAAAAACTGCACTGAATGAGTGGAACCAGATGTGAAAACTTGCACCCAGCTACAAGAACTGTGGGATGTCTTTGAAAACTTCGACTGGTCAAAGCCCCAGCCAGCCAATAACAAAACCTACAGTCCCTTCAGCTTTGGAAGAGAAGAAACAACTTCTCAGAAATGCCAGAAGTGACTCAACCATGATTTTTAAGTTGCTTCAACAGCATCTTAGTTATTTCAAGTAGTCCTAAGAGTTTGCCTGTGATTGCCTTCCCTTAATGGAACTACGAGCTGGCAAAGCGCTCAAATCAGGGCAAAAGAAACACACACCATTTTTGTGACTGCTGTGTTATGAATATATTGTTTTTTTCTGTTCCAAATTGCCTTCCCTGGGAATTTTAAAATACAGAAAACCAGCAAGTATCTACATAAGTAGGTCATTTTCTTAATGGCAGAGAAGTGCTGTTTTACTCCAGCTCGTTTGTAACACAGACACATGTATTTCCAAAAAAAGAGTATTTTCGGATCTGCAAGAAAGAGGAGTGACTTAAAATCATGGAGGCACTCACTCCAAGATCATGTAGAGTCTAATTCAGAAAAACCAGCAGGAAAAAGTTGCATTTTGCACCTTCCATGAGAGCTTTGCAGGGAGTTGTGACATTTTGGAGAAAATCCTCTTGCCGCGCACAAGCCAGAGCTGGAGGGTGCTGCATATTCCATTACAAAAGCAGAGCCACGTTAGTTCATTAGAGAAGTGATAAGTTCAATCCTTACCAAGTTTTCTTGGTTCCTGGCTGCTATTTTCTGATCATCTTCTCCCCCATTTTTCATGTATTTGACCTCTTCCACTGGTTTGATCCTATACTCATCTGAGCACCAAGAAAAAAAAAAGGAAAAAAAATTGAACCAGTGTAGTTCAGCAGCTGGGATAAAAACCAAACTAAAACCAAAACAGCTGACTAGAATAGACCCTAGTTAAGCAAAGCAACTAAAAATTACATGTATATCTTGTCAAAAGCTTACATGTGACTAATGCAAAGGAAGTTTCTCCTGCCTAAAGCTTCAGTAAGAATTTCAGTAACTCTCTGGTCTAGTATAGCCATGGCACAAGGAAACAGGGATGTTTGGTGTGTCGTCTCTCCCAAATCCATAGTTTTCTCTTTATTATGTTCAATACAAACAAGTTCTTTGCTCCTGCACCATCCCTGGATATTCACTCACAGTGGCTACTCAAGAGAAGGCTGCTCATGGGTGTTCCCTGCACAGCAAAGCTGATAGAGCATACTGAAAATGTAGGTTAAAAGCTGGAAAAAAGCCAACCCACACCATAATCGCTTTGTCCTTTTTTAAATTTTGTTTTTCCTACTGACACAATGCACAGTCATAGAATGATTTCTGGAGAAAAGGCCCCATGCTGACCATCTTCCTCTTCCCACCTCCCCCACCAACCACCATTTTTCCTGCACACAAATGTTACCCAGACAGAAATTCAGCCTGAAAATAAGTAGGAAAAGTAGGATTCTTGGTTTGTCCTCAATATTTATCAGCTCTTCAAGTACTAGAATTCCCAGCTCTAATGCCAGTATGGAAATGTTACCTAACATACAGGTGCTATACCACAGTAAACCCAAAGCTCCAACAAGGGATTTTTTTCCCTTGGTAGGACAAGATTGGATTTCACAAAGAATGATTCTTCCCTGCAGCCTGTGAATCCAGTTCTTGCAGGACCAACACTGCCCTTGCTCAGTCACTTTTTGCTCTGCTTATCTTTGCAGCATGTGAGTCTATTGGAAAAAACCAGCCAGAGTTGTGCATCCACCCTCCTCCATCCAGGGTAAACAATGCAGAAGAGAAACTCCATCCCACAAAGGTGGAAAATATTAATACAAAGTGAAATTAGACACAGTACACTTGGAATAAAGGGCAAAACCATGGCAAATTAGAAGATACTGCACCAACTTTGCTCTTTTTCTTTGGGTTTTCAAGCAATTTCTCTCAGTTATACTAAGGGAAAAACAAAGCACAAACAGATTTTTCTGGGTTACCGTGTTGTTAAAAAAAGAATCAATATTGTCTGGACAAAGCTGTTTTCAGGGAACTGTTAACCACAGAGTCTAGAAGTTAAATAAGCCTTGCTTTGAAAAGTAAGGCTTATTTTAAAAATAAACTTGTTTCAAAAAACAATCTTATTTTTTAAAATACATCATGGTTTTGCATTTGGACTAGTCCACATCTATACATTTTCTTTATTATAGAATCTATCAAATAGAAGCATCTGAGACACAGAACCTCAAATCAGATGGAAGAATTTAAGACAATATTATCAGATTGGTAAATGTGAACAACTCTGAGGTTTTTTTATTTTTATTCTTTTTTCCCAGTGTAATTCAGCTAGTCTGGAGATGACAATTCATAAGCCCAAAAGGGTTGAACACAATAAAGCCTGAGAATTAGAAATAGTTGATTGACTGCAATTATCTAACTTACATTTTCCTCTCTGCCTCAGTGCTCTGTGTTGTGATTAGCAATAAAACCCACACGCAGAAAAAGCATCAAACTCCCACAGAGGCACGCAGGGATCTGAATGGGGAAACAGATGAGCAAGAGAAAGCAGCACAAAGGACATTTCCCAACCCACAGCCAGTCCAGGGGCACTGGAGGAGAGAGGAAGTTCAGCCCAGCCTTGTGGAAAATGAGGAAGGCATGGAGAGGCTGATGTTCCATGGCAAAAATAACCCTGAAATGTGTCTGCTGCTTATTCCAAGAGATTAATTGTGATTAAACACATATCCAGGCAGCAGCTGATCCTGTGGGGATGGTGCTTCCTTGGACACATCATCCCTTGGAGCAATTCAACCAGGGCACCAAGGAGTCCCTGACTGATAGGCAGGATAATCAGGCTGACATGTGAAATTCTGATACACCTGGACAGGACAGAGTCTCTCTCGAGATCAAAAAGTTTAAATTCACAATGGACATGGGCACAGATCCTTCAAATGCTGCATCACTTGCCAGATGCATTAAGTAGCTCTGAACTGGTGGCAGAAAACCTTGCACAGATTTCTTATGATATTTCCACAGCTATTTCCAACAGTGTTAGTAAACGTCAATACTTTCCTGATGACACAAGAAGTATTCGATTATCTCTGGCACAGCTGGTGTTACTGTCCCCTCCATCCTACCAACAGCAGGAGTGCAGACAACTGAATAATTTACACCCAAGATATGCAGCAGCAAGGTGGTTTTGAAAAATAAACCAGTAATTTGTCATAACATTTTCTGGACAAGTTGAATCCACCACAGCAAGTCTTACTCTGGAGAAATCCAACTTCTCCTTAGGAGAATGGCTTCCCACTGCCACAGGGCAGGGTTAGATGGGAAATTGGGAAGGAATTGTTCCCTGTGAGGGTGGGCAGGCCCTGGCACAGGGTGCCCAGAGAAGCTGTGGCTGCCCCTGGATCCCTGGCAGTGTCCAAGGCCAGGCTGGACAGGGCTTGGAGGAACCTGGGACAGTGGAAGGTGTCCCTGTCCATGGCAGGGGGTGGCACTGGATGGGCTTTAAGATCCCTTCCAATCCAAACCATTCTGTGATTTTGTGGATAAAGATAAAAACAAAAATCAGGAAGCCCCTGCAGATGTTGGCAGAATCAGCCTAGTAATAGAAAATGTCTTAGCAAATTAATATAAATGTCCTGGCTCTAATAGATGGTCTGTCTTTGAGCAGAAGAAATCTCTGCTTGTATCTCAAAAAGCAATAAAGCTTTGACACAATCTGAAGCTGAGGATCTGCCCTAAAGGCCAAGAGATTATCTCTTGGGGTGAGACCCACTGGGGAAGGGTTTGAGGGGCTGGCACTCAGCTCCCAGTGGCTCAAGGGGTGATGAACAGCCCAGAGCTCCAGGCAGCTCCAGCTCCAGCAATCCAGGGGCTCTCTGCACACACCACAGTGAGACCAAATGGCAAATGCAGCACTGGCCTGTGGAAAGGCAGGGATCAACTTCATTTTGGTTAATAAGTGAGCCATAACAACTGTTTTATCAGCTACACACAGAAGTGAAGGGAGCAGATCAGAGATTTGTTATGTTTGAAGCAACATCATTACTCATAAGCTCTCCTAGTTCTGTATCACAGGCAAAATCCCTTCCTTAAAACAAGGAGCAGTGGTATAATACATTGGAAATATTTGTTAGCATTGAGTAGTCTCTGGCTAGAGGGAGGTATGAATAGATATGATTTCACTTTGCAAGGGAAAAGAACAGCTAAGTAATTATACAGAATTATACAGCTAGGGAGGACACTGCTTGCTGGTGTAACAGAGAACCTTATTCACAGGTAAGACAACATCCTTTATTTCAAATATATTAAATAGAGGAATTAAAATAAAATAATTATTTTCAGAAGATGGGTCTTGCACTGCATTGTTATTTTTGGGAGGACACAATGATACACAGACTTCTTTTGACTAGGTGAAGACAAAATTTGTCTTCTATAGATACTTTACACATAAGGCAAAGTGTTCAGAAACTACAGATTCTGAGCTATTTATGAGCTTGTGCTTGTTCTAAACCTACTGTCAGGATGAAAGCTCTGCAATTGCAAAAGGGATGTCTACACAACACACAGACCTTGAAGCAGATCATGAGGTGTATGGTCATTAATAGTTTGAAGTGAATATGAAAATTGGATTAAAGACGGGTTGGATGAAGGGGCCCTTAATGCCTTTCCTGTAGGTATGTGCAAAAAACTGCTAACTTGGTTTTGCTCACTAAGTTAAGAGTAGCCTGGAGTCGAAGAAGTAAAGGATGATAAAAAACATATTTTAAGTTTTACCTTCTAATTCCTACTGAAGCAAACACAGCATTTTCAGGTATTTTGATGTGAGTGATCAGAAACAAATCCAGAGAAATCCTGAAATGTTGACTGAGATCCAGCAGGACCTAATTAAGTCTGGCAGCCAACAAGACCTTTAAAACTGTAAGACATTCAGGATCAAGGAAATCTGTACTCTATGTGTGTTTACCTTGGTCTTTCCCCTAAATACAGTTTTATATCAAAAAGAAAAGTGAAACATGTTCATGCTTCTTTCTTGTATAGAACTAAAAATCAAATAGTGAATATGATTAAAAAAATAAGGACACTATCACTCAGAATGTGATATATCATGCATCCTTATGCTCCTTTTCAGGAGTAAAAACAAAATCAAGTCCTCTCTTCCACTGTGTGGTGTATTACATAAAATGAGAAAATTTTCAATAACTCATATGGGGGAGGAATGGCTTTACAGGACTGTCACAGCAAATCCTGAGTTGAAGAGAAGCAACTCAATTAAATCAAAAGAAAAACAACATAAATGAACCACAAAAGACAGAAATATTGCAAGCATAACACCCACCACAAAATCACAGGATATAAACCAGAAAGCAGAAATGCTTCTAGCTCCAAACTGTGGAAAGGCACAGGGAGGAAGAATTTTGAAGTTGAATATGCTGCAAAAATTCTCAGCAGGCAAATCTTATGAATGAAGATCTCCATCTGGAAACAGATAATTCCACTCAAACATGTCACCCAGTTGCCATGGCAATGTGACAAAGAAAAACAGCACTCATTAATAACAATTTCAGTGATAAATGAGCATATCAACTTAGAATATTGAAACAATTACTGGGTGGGGGGCACAAAACCGTGGTGGTTCCCATGAGAAAAATGTCTTCAGCACTTCCAGACATGGCTGTGCCTTTACCACAGGAATATGGGCAATGACATCAATTCCAGCTCAGTTTAAAGGAAAGAGCAACACCAGAAAAGCATAACTTTGTCAAATATATCTAGAGTCACTGTGACTTTCAGAGAAATACTTGGTTAAACAGCAAGCCTTTAAATAAGTAAATGAATAGAAAGCTGATTTACACTGATTCCCATTTCAGACATCTAAGGACAAACAGATTTGGTTCCGCTGTCATCAAGAGGGACGATGGGTGAGCCTCTTCTCTATTTTTAGCACAATATCAAGTATCAGGCAGGAGGTGAGTGGTACTTCAGCGATACCACCAAGAGGGAAGTTTCTAAACACACCTTCATCTATCTCCCTGTGCCACATATTTTTCTGCAGTCTCTCTTGCCTTTCTATCACACGACATGCCAGGATTTATCCTCCATCCCTGCTAAACCACAGGTCTGTTCTGTAAAATAGGAGCTTTCTGTCTAACAAATTCATCTGCACTGCACTTGGTTCTGCCAGGTGCAGAAAGTGCTCCTACTGCTGTGAATGCCACAGATCAAAGCTCCACGTGCTCCCCTCTCCCAAAGGCTTGAAAGCTCAAAGCTATATTTAGATAAAGGACTGAATTGCTTTCTCTAAAAATATTTGTTAAGAACCGTAAGAGATTTTGATGCAATTTAACTGAAACATAAAGCAGCAGGTGAGCCACTTAGATGCTGAGCACAGAACATGCCAAACATCCCAGAATGGTTTGGGTGGGAAGGGACCTTAAAAATCATCTAATTCCACCCCCTGCCATGGGCAGGGACATTTTCTAGGAGCACCCACAGCTTCTCTGGGCACCCTGTGCCAGGGCCTCACCACCCTCACAGGCAACAATTCCCAATATCCCATCTATCCCTGCCCTCTGGCAGTGGGAAGCCATTCCCCCTTGTCCTGTCACTCCATCCTTTGTAAACAGTCACTCCATCTTTTTTGTCATCTCCCTACAGGCACTGAAGGCCTGAAGCTTCTCCAGGCTGATCAATCCTAATTCTCCCAGCCCTCCCTCACAGCAAAGCTGCTCCATCCCTCTGATCATCTTGATGGCCTCCTCTGGACTGGCTCCAACAGCTCCCTGTCCTGGGATGCTGGAGCTGGACGAGCTCTCCTGGAGCCCATCCCCAGTGCCACGGGGAAGGAGGAACACTCCAAGATCCACAGCTGCACTGGGAGGACACGAGCAGTGGTGGGCCCAGCTCTAGAGAGAGCCAGGCTACACACCAGGGGAAAAAACACAATCACAGAGCACCAGGAGAGTCAAGGAGCAGAATTAGATTGCCTGGGTGGCTGCAGCTTCCAGCACCTGAGTCATCAGCCTGGAGTGCCACGGGCTCATGTGCATCTGGTCTGGAGGACTGGAAGGGTGAGATGAGCTACTCAGGTTATTCCAACCCTGTTATGTATGTGGGTATCAACTGCCCAGATACCAGAGAAGTTACGCCAAAAATCCCCCAAAAAAGTCAACAGTCAGAGAAAGTAGTTGCAAAAATCCTGCAAATTAATATTTCTTGAACTAAATATTAGGAAATGGAGGATATCTAAGTTATCTTCTTAGGTCCTGCTTCAAGCACTCACAGAAAGCAGCAGCTCTGTGGTTCATTTGAGTCTAAAGGGTTAAAGCATTTGCTCAGCTGTGGGGGTGGGTTTCTGATCCACTTGGATGTGGGCTGGGAGTGAAATTTCATTGGAGATCAACCAGTATTGGGTGAGCAGCCTGTTGTTTTCCTTGTTGCCAACCCTCAAAGCTATCAATTCACAGGCAATTCCTGATCCAAGTGATCATGGTTTTACTAACATGAATAGAATAATAAAAATAGCTTAGGAAATAAGCCAACCCATTTTTCTCAAAGGATTATCTGAAAATGCTCATTCAGATTTCCCAAATTAATTTACCTTACCCTAATCCAATCTAAAAATACAGCCACTGCTCTGAGTTGAGGCAGTGGACACCAGAAGATACTAAACAGAGAACAGGTGCATGAGCAACACACCAATTCTGCCAACAAAATCCAAATCCTCTGACAGAACAGCTCTTTAAAAATCAACACACCACACAGATCACAGCACATCTGCAAAGACCACCCTCAAGCACTTTCCCTTCTTCCTACACAACCCTGACATATACCCAAGGAATGCCAACAACTGCTTCTGCAGATGTGGCCACTAGGGCTGGGTTTTTGGAGGAAAAAAGGGATTGAGACACTCAGTGCAACAAAAGCCAGTCCCTAAGTGGAGGATTCCTGCAGAACTGGAAGGGCATTCAGCAAGACAGAGGAACTCTTTCCTAAGCTATCCAGCAGCCCCATGGCATACCCAGTGCTTCATGAAACATTAACTCCCTCAAGGGTGATGCCTACCTGAAGAAATTTAGCAACTTCCCTTCTACTTCACCAAACCTCCCTCCTGCAGGCCCAAGCCATGGCATCTTTCAGCAGCAATCCCTAAGGCCGAAAGGTCTGACAGAACACAGCTCCATTAACTGTCCTGGACATGATCTTGGTCTTTGCTGCTGGAGAAGCACAACCCCTCATGTTTCTGTATTAGCCCCCCATCCCTCCCCAGTGCTGTCAGCAGCTTCCAGAGCTGCTCACAGCTCTCCATCCCTTGGTAGCTCTGTCCTCTCCCAGCCTGATGCCTGCCTGTGGCAGAAGGTGCTGTACCAACCCCTGCACTGCTGCTGCTCCTCGGGTGCCTCAGTTTGTCTATCTTGCATTTTCTGATTACTTTCCCCCCAGTTTAAAGGTGGCAGGTGATGATGAAGCCATAATTCAGCTCCCTTGTTTAAATCTATAGGTTTAATTCTCAAATTTGGCACGTGACTCGCACAAACAAATCACTGTACATCAGCTGTCACAGCAGGAGATGTGCAGCCAAATCAAGCAGGGGGTTACTTGCTTCCCACCTTCACTTGGTTCCTTCTTAGCTCCCTCTACTTGTTTTTTCTTCTTGGTTCCTTCCACCACTTGGTTTCTTCTTGGTCAAAAAGTCCCCAGTGTGGGAACTCTGCACATCACTTCGGATGTGAGGAGTCCCCCGAGACCATGTCGAGAGCCGAAACCCCGTCAGGGGGCTCGGAGATCTTGGCATGATGCCCGGAACACTTGGTGGCTGGATTTCGATCCTGCAAATGAATTGCCAGTTTGGTATGAGGGCTGGAAGGTGTCACAGGTTTAAAGGGTGTTTTTATAAAGTGTACACAGGGTGAAAATATAAGTTTTAAAAATTTTTGTATAAAGGTAATGGGGACAAGATGGAGGGAACAGGGCGTGTCTCATCCTTCTTCCTTCTTCTTCTTGTTCTCCATCTTCTGCTGTGGTGATGGCACTCAGGGATTGGTTTGGGGAAGGGGTGCACTGTCCAACATGGGTGATAGGTATTGGAAGGTAAAGGTAAATATGATATACGTAATTTGTGGTATAAGAGACGGAGCAGCCTTGGGGGCGGTCGGAGAGCGTCGTGGCTGCCTTGCTGGTCAGACCTCTGTCTGCCAGGAAGAAAATTTTGTAGATAAGACTTAATAAACAACCTGAAGACCGAACAGCAAAGAGTCCAGTCTCATTCTTCAGAGCCTGGGGTCGCTCCCTGGACCACCCAACTCACCTCGGGGGCAGAGAAC
Source organism: Camarhynchus parvulus (assembly GCF_901933205.1). Taxonomy (NCBI): domain Eukaryota; kingdom Metazoa; phylum Chordata; class Aves; order Passeriformes; family Thraupidae; genus Camarhynchus; species Camarhynchus parvulus. Next base: position 23,640,980 of record NC_044578.1, on the reverse strand, counting down.
AAGCAGCCGACCCCGAGACCCAGGGCTACTCTATGTTTTGAGCTGTCATCTAGTCCAAGCCCTGTGAAACCTGGAGTTGTACATACAATTTTCCATCACATTATGAGTTAAGGATTGTTTTAACTAACCTCACACCAGGGCACAGCCCCACTGCTCTGTATCTGCCAGGTCTACCTTAGCTGTAGGTAGGTCAGAGGAACCACAGCCTCAGAGGCCATTTCATTATCTCAGGGAAGATTTGAAAATACAACCTCAACATCCCCAAATCCAGTTAATGCTAAACACACAATCTCTGCCTTGCTTCCACTGTCTTTGTGTTCAGGATCTGAGGAAACACCGTATGTGAGATGGTATTGAAAAAACCTGCCATGTGATCATATAATTAAAGACTTTTGTGCACTCCTCTGTAATTACAAAGCCAAAGAAGAGTGCTGGTGGTGTGCACTCATAACTATCTTTCAGCTACCCAGATTTCTGCTTGCTGAAGCTATATAATTCATATATACATATATATATATAAATATATATATACACACACAGACACTTTTTTTCTACCTTTTTGTTTTCATTTAATTAACACAACTTCGAGGCAGACACTAGGTTTTTTTAAAGGAAACCATTTCTCAGGTAGAGGAGATTACAGCCACAGTGTTTGGCAGGAAGGATACCCAGTAAATGCAATTATCTAGCCCACTAAAAAGATGAAATTGAGAAATGAAAGCGGGGAGGGAACAAGCAGCAGGGAGATTAACTAAAGGAATGGACAGGAGGAAAACAAGGGGTCTGTGCCTTGAAAATACGACTGTTCATATGAAGTACCCAGGTGGGTGTCTGGATCCAGGCTGCCTTGAACACAGCACAGCATGGCCAGCTTGGAAAGGCTCCTTCAACTCCATTTCACTGCTCTGGTTTGAAATTCTCCCTCAGTAAGTTTAAAAAAAACCACCAAGCACAAAACACTTAATTCTTTTCAGGTTTTTCAATGTCATTAATGAAACTCCCAGTCTCTGCTGACCCTCCCTTCACCCCCATCAGTCTACGTACTCCACTGAACATTCCTCACTTTGGCACAGAACCTGTCAGGGACTATCCAGTTCCAGGAAAAACACCTAACTGACCATTTCTGTGAGCATCCCTCGTGCAGCACTGCAGGCTGTGCCTTTTACAGCCCCTCTAAGCTATCCACCCACCCAAAAGCAACTCCTGAACGGAGCTGCCCCAAGCATTCCCTGGAAATAAGTCATTACCACTCCACACCCTCGAAATCACACATCTCCTATTACTGCAAACACAGGATGAGGCGCCTTCAGTTTCCTTGTCAATAAAAAAGCCAATTCCTCTTTCCTTAACAAGCAATGCCATTCTCAATCAGTCAGCTATTAAATGAGATTGTTGCCCCGCAACGTATGACTTGAAATGGATTTTCATACCCTTTCTGGGATAGTAACTTTTTCCTATTAATATTGGGCTATCAAATTTTCCATGCTCATGGGCCTCCAAGAGTGTTTGTAAATCAGCAGCTATTTAATTTTTATTAATTCCAATATGGAAGGGACTGAATAAATACCTTGAACCAGCAACATCTCCTCACTGTCAGTATTTCTTTAAACCAAGAGGGGAGATCTAATGAAAACTTGATTTACAAAATACAGCACACATTTGCAGATGCAAAAGATACAGAAGTTAATTACATTATTTTACTTACAGACCATCTAGCAGCTCCAAAAGTAACCTATTGGAAAGATTAATATTTTACTCTGGTTACAGATTTTCCATGCCTTCTTCCCTTCCCTTTGGGCAACGCTTTTTAAAAGAAAGTTTTTAAAATACTGATGTCTGAAAGAAAAGAGTTTAGTAATAGCTAAAAAAAACACAAAACAAACCAACAATCCCACCCTGTGCATGCCTGGGAGCATTGTCCAAATGCTCCTGGAGCTCTGGCAGCCTTGGGGGCTGTGACCACTTGACAACAAAATACAGGGGATAACATGCATGCAATATAACAACTACAAGCATTACACAATTCAGGTGACTTCAGTGGGAAAAAACCCAACCCACTACACCCCCTTTTTTCCTCTGAATAGCTCGAGATCATTCATGGAGCCATAACTCCTGGAACAAAGGTGACTGCATGCTCCTTCCAGCACCACAGAACACAAAGTGCTCTGCACCCGAGCTGCCTGAACAGCCCCTGCAGTGCTCCTGTGGCAAGAGCAGAAAGGAAAAACAGAATTTAAAAGCACCCTAACCCTGATCCTTCCTGCCAGAGCCCCCACTCATACAGGTAAGAAGAAAAAGTGCATGGCAGGGCATAATAATGACAGCCCTCAGTAGAAGCCAGGCTTTTTTTTTCACAAGCACATGAAGAAAAAGTCTTAACATTTTCCATTTTGCTCCCATTTTTCTCTGGTGCTAGCTCAAGGCAGAGCACTGTCAGTCTTGGGCCTCTCCACAAGGAGAACATGAGACCACTTGGTTGTAATATTTATTGAAAATATCCATGATGGCACAGTGGTTTTGAGAATTACCTACTGGAAAAACGCCTTCTATGTTCAATTCCTCTATCCTATAAAGGCACCTCTGGCTGTGTGTGCCAAAGATACACAAATACTTATTGGTTACATACCTTTTCTTTGTATTTAACAGCTATTTCTACCAGTAGATATTTCCTACTATAACATTACAGCCTTAAAAATTTCAGTTTTGTGTTGCTGAAATGAATACACACCCATACAGCTACACAAGGCTTACCTGGGGAATTGGGAATTATTCCCTAGAGTGAGTCTTTTCTGCCCAAATTCCAGGCTTTGGGGTTTTCTCTTGGTTTTTTAGTTCTCCAAATTTGTGGCCCAGTAATAAAACACTTGGAAAATGGCTAAAGGAACACTGCAGTAACTGAAAGTAAATGGCATTTTTACCAGGATTTTTCCTTGTTTGCATGTCCAGGTAGGCAATGAACGCCAGAGATCGTCTTGAAAAGATTAAGTGAAAAACTAAGCGTGTCTGTACCATAAACAAAACGGATTTCCTTTAGCACCAAGGCTGCCAGAAAACACATCCCGGCTCCTTCCTAGCCAGCTCCAAAGGCGGATGTATGGCCCTATTTATAGCCCACTAATGCAATTGTGAAATCCACACCCCTTGCACTCCATTTCTGTGGGCTGGGAATGGACTCTCCATGGGGTAAGCAGCTTGGAGGAAAGGTCACTCCTAGAATAACACCACGTTCTCTCTGCCCTCCCTCCAGGGACTGCAGAGACTCGGGGTCCCTCAGAGCCCTCTGGGGTGCTCTGATGCTGATGGAGAGCTTGCAAAAGGGGAAAGCTCACATGAAAATAAGCAGCAAGGAAGTGATGACCTGCCTTGTCGGAATTCAGGACATCCCTCTGGCTGTCCTGGACTGCCAGGACCCCTGCCAGGGGGCTCAGAGACCCTGGCACAGAGCCCAAAACACCTGTGGTTTTGATTATGACCCATGGAGCAAATTAGCAACCTTATATGAAGATCTGCAAGCCACAACAGTTTAAGTGGAATGATAGTGAAGTTATCACGGGGTGAAAAATAGATTTATGGGTTTTTTAGAATGGGGGTTCAGGGGGCAAGATGGAGGAATCTGGGCATGTCCAGCCTTTCTCCTTCTTGGCCTCCATCTTCTGCTGTGATGGTGGCACTTACAGATTGGTTTAGAGTAGAAGCTCACTGTCTAACATAGGTGATAGGTATTGGAAAGTTATTGTAAATATTGTATACGTAGTTTTTTGTATAAAAAGACAGCACCACCCCAGGGCAGGCAGAGTGCCTCTGACTGTCCTGTTGAGCGGACCTCAGCTGGACAGGAGAAAGAATTTTATAGATAAGGAACAATAAACAACCTTGAGACCAAGAAATGAAGAGCTCTGGCTCCTTCTTCAAGCACTGGGCTGGGAAAAGAGACTTTCTAATGTATCTTGTGGTCACTCAGACAAGCTTGAGACCCCCAAGACTGCCTGTGATTAATTTCTGCTCCTAAAACAGGGATATCAACTGTTTGTCCACCTTGGCTCACCTTCTGTCTCTGCACTGTAAATCCCCACTGGAAGTGGCGAGTCCAACTGTGTGTGCATCGTTCCAAACCCAGCACTGCAAAGATCTGGGTAAAAACAGTTCCCTTCCACTGAGGAGAATGACTGTGCAGAATAATTCCCTCATCTAACACCATGACAAGGGGTTGTAAAAACAGTCCAAGAAGATTAACCACCAGAAGAAGGTCACTATAGAGTGTGAGGGCTGTCTAATTTATGGATACCTGTTCCAAGCCCAGGTCTCTTTCAGGTAGGAAAACCTCAGCAACCTTTCCATGGCAAAGATCTTCTATCCATTCAGGAAAGACATCTCTTTTTGGGTCTTTCTAATTACTTTTTTCAAATAGGCACCGAGAAATATCTTCAAACACTGTTGCTCTACTGCCTGGACCATTTACAGCTAAGTAATTTTCCAGCACCCAGGTATATAAAAAGCTACTCTCCCATCACTTCAGAACTGGTTTTCTTCTCTGCTGGATCAATGAAAATAGACACTGAAAACCAATCTTGCCAAAAGAGGCAAGGTACATTCTTGGAGCCGGTAGGAACCTTTCCACAGACGTGGATGTCACCCCAAAGGAACACCAGATCAGTGTTTCTGCACTTCCAAGGGGGAAAAAATGGGGAAAAGAGTAGGAGAAGGGAGAACTATTTCAACCACCATCATTACACACAGACCACAATTAATGGACAGCTGCTGTCAGTCCCTGTCAGTCCTGAGTGCACTAAGAGGCCACAACCAGCCCCTTGAGAGCCCACCTGCATCTCCTGCCCATGGTCCAGGAGCTCTGCTTCTGCTGAGACTTGGGCCTCCAGTCCCTGCCAGAGCAGGTCTGCCTGCCTCTGGTCCCATCTCCTGGAAGGACCTCAGCCCCACATTGTAGATATCTTCTCTCCCATCTCTCCTGTCTCCAGCCTTATCTCCTGGTGCTCCTCACTGCATTTCCTGGATCTGGTCCCATCTCCTGGAAGGACCTCAGCCCCACATTGTAGATATCTTCTCTCCCATCTCTCCTGTCTCCAGCCTTATCTCCTGGTGCTCCTCACTGCATTTCCTGGATCTGGTTCATTGCCATGCCTAGGACTGCTCTTTTTGTAATCTTTATATATCTATATTTCTGTGCTGGAGAGGGAGGAAGAGCTTGTTTTGTTACTACTCAGAGCCAACCCATAGTCCAGAGCAGCCTCTTCCCTCTTCTGCAAATGCAGCACTTTTCCCAAGAGCTATAAAGATGAGCCACTTCTGTACATGAAAATACAGTTTTAATTCACGTGGAAAATGCTTTTTTTGCACATATTGATCATGAAAACATAACCAGACAAAACCTGGGGGTGCGGTTTAGTTTTGTTTTGATTTTCTTTAAACTCTGTTGCTTCCTTATGGTAATAAAATAGTAAATTATTGACTTACCAAGGGTGTTCTCAGAGTTACACAAATACATCATAAATACATCATAAACCCAGATAACACATGCAATTTTGTTACATTTCCCACAAGAATATAACCTTGGTGGGTAGGGTTTTGTTCTATTCCTTTCTCTCATTTCCTGAAGCACTTGTTTAGAGCTGCCCCGTTTACTTAGATAAGAAGCAGACTATCAACAAATTGCTAAACAAGGCAAGGAAAGAGAATCACAGAACAACAGAATGGTTTGGGTTGGAAGGGACCTTAAAGACTATCCCACTCCTGCCATGGGCACAAACACCTTCCACTAGCCCAGGTGGCTCCAAGCCCCATCCAGCCTGGCCTTGTGCATGAATCAATTTTTCAATCTCATTATAATACTTTACTGCTGAAGATTTCCTTTCCTAGCCTTCTCAGCTGTTCTGAGATAAACTGCTTTATAAACGATTGTGCTTTGGGTTCAGCTTTATTTAGACAGGTTTAGCAATTGAGCTGCTCCTAATAACAGAAATCCCACCACGATATTCCCATTTTGTCAGGAAATTCTGACCTGACATGTTCACTCCCCCTTTTGCAAAGCACCAAGGAGCTCCATGGAAACATCTGGATTAAGCCTCTCAGACTAATGAACACATTCTAGAATTTATTTTTTTCCCAAATCACATTACCACTTATTTTCTTACAGAAAGAATTACTTCAATGACCTCCTCCTCAACGGAACATCCCATAATTTTTTATAAAGGCACAAATAAAATTAATCTACAGGAGATGTTATATTATTAAAACATATGCTGAAATCAACAATGCTTAAGGCTCTATCATGGCATTTTGTTCTTCATTGGTATTTACATATTACAGTTCTTATGTATTGCCCTGGAAATCAGCTTTGAAGTGGAATGATGAATAAATGAAGATTTATTATTACTATCCTTATTAGAGGGATTTTAAAGTCATTAGAGACCAACAGACATAATAATCATATTATATTCAATCTTCTCTAGAACATCTCCTTTGATAGGCCTGCTAACTCAATTATTTAAATATATATTACAGCAAAATGCAGCATGACTTCTACAGCTTGGGATAGGGTGGAAATTTTTATGTTTTGGTTTCATTTACCAGGATTTGTCCTTACAGAAATTCATGGGTTTCACAATGGGTTTCTTGGTTTTGAACACCAGGATTTCAAATTCACAGCAAGCACCTGGCTCAATGTGTCTGCTCAGCTAAAATAAAAGGTTAAAAGCTGGGGAAGAAATAGGGTACTAGAGATCAATCTTAACCTGCAGTGACTTCTAAAAGTTCAAAAAAAGAAATCTCTCAGAAGCCATGATCTCCCAATAGTCAATACACTTGACTGCAACCAATCCCACCATGAAAGAAGAGAAAGATCCAGAGGTTCTGAGGAAGAGCCAAAGCAGAACTGCACCACTCTGAGAAGCTCAGAAAATTCTCTCTGGATTCAATGTCAGTCAAGTAGAAACTACTCATGGGGAAAAAAAATCCAAACACTGCTTAACTGGAAAGTACAATCCTTACTATTGACTCCTTCTGCCTGCAGCTTGTCTGGGGCAGGTGCTAGAGGAAGGAAGGTGAGCTGCTTCCAGTGGGGTGTAGTCACACAGTGAGGGGCAATTTCCTGTCAGCCACATCCCTCAGAGCCCACTGCCTGCCCAGGGAAGGCAGCACCAGCACTCTGCTCTTTTCCTTTAATCCTCTCACTGCTGTGCAAATCCCTCAGGACTTCCTCCCCTAGTGAAACATCTGAGGCAATGTGGCCATCACAGCCATGAGGCTCATCCCTGCTGCTTCTGCACAGGCACCTGATGTCCCCTTGGTCCCCAGGTGCCAACCCTGCCTGTGCTCCTGCCCATACCCAGCATGGCTCATGCTCACTGATATTCTCAGGGTGTTACTGACACATCAGCCACCTTCCAACCCCATCTGACTTCTGCTTCCTTTACTTTGCAGCCTCCTTGCCAAGAACTAACCTCTAATTCCCTCTCCATCACCTCCTGGCTCCTTGTTTCCCTACCACTCACCTTGGTTTAGCTCTGCCTATTCATACTGCAGGGGATTTTCAATGCCCAGAGGCAGCACAGATACTCTGCTCATGGCCACTGGCTGGGTGAGACACTTCTGTCCCTTCCTAAAAATAAGAATGGAAGCATCGGGTGGGGATGCCCTGGCACAGGGTGCCCAGAGAAGCTGTGGCTGCCCCTGGATCTCTGGAAGTGCCCAAGCCCAGGATGGATGGGGCTTAGAGCACCCTGGGGCAGTGGGAGGTGTCCCTGCCCATGGCAGGGGTGGCACTGGAGGATCTGTAAAAACTCCAGCTCAACCTCCTCCTGCACCCAGCTCCTGACCTAGAAGCTGTCTTTCAACAGCAAGGGGAAAATGTGACTTCTATGGTTACCAATCAATGAGTTAAGTCAGACTCCAACTCTGCTAAGAAGGAATCAGTCATGGACTCAGATCCTTAGGAATGACAAATCCAACACCTAAACTAAAGCATGGGCCAGGAAATGGTTAAGAGCAGGAAGCACTCCTCACAGTACAATACAGAAGGATTTACAGCCCTCAAATGGATCCCAGAATACCTAAATGATACTGCTGACACCAGTCCAGCTCTATAAATGGGAGCTTTTTAAAATCCCTTCAATCTTCTTGATCCTCTGACTCCAGAAGCTACTTTAAGTTTCCTGTGTTGAAGTTATGATCTTTGGCCCACAGCATGTGGTTAAACCACCACCAAAAAAAAAGAAAAAGACTGAGACTCACATTTGGCCAAAAATTGCTCCCTAAGTATAAGCTAAAATCTAAACTCAAATTCCTCTGAGCAACTGATAGAATTTTCTGTTTATGACAGCACTTAAAGCCTATTTAAACAAAAGTAATGTACTGAGCTGACAATTCCAAACCCAGCATCTCCCAGGGATGAGAAAGAGGGCTGAACAGTCCTGAAATTTGTTCAACAACTGCTTTCTCTTCAGGTAACACCTCTGGGAATTCTTACTCTGGGATCCAGTGGGAGACCAAGCCAGCCCTCAGAAAGGCTGGAAAAAGCACCAGGGAGGTTTGGTGTACTCATTACCAAGGTACCAGTTTTGAGAATAACAGCACCAAAGAACTTAGTCACAGCTGACTTAACTTTCAGGCAGACATCTGCACAGATCTAGAAATATCATTTCTGAACAGTCTTTCAGATAATTCCTGACATTTTAAAATCTGTATTGAAAGATTTACATCTTTATCGAAGAAAAACTTTGTGTATACTGACAGAACCTGGGGCAAAAAAAAAAAAACAGACAAAAAACCATGAAGCTGACTATGATTTTATCTCCTATCATTTTACCTCTCCTGATGCACAAGACCTGGATCACAGACCAGTCTTCACAGTGAACCAGATGTTTTCATCCAACATTCCCAGCTTCCCAGCACCACTAAATCCCTCAGTTTCTAGTTTCACTGTCCCTTCAAACCCTGTTTGCTACAGGACTTCAGAACTAATGTTTTATTGCTTTACAGAAGTGAGGAATTACTTTTCCTCCCAAACGGATTTTCAATTTTTAGGAAATGAGTAAACTATGTTATTACCCAATGGCATATAAACGTATAACAGAGACACACACATATAAATACATATATAAATATATATGTAAAAATACATATATAAATATATATGTAAAAATATATATATAAATATATATACAAACACATATTAAAATATATATAAATACATATATAAAGATATATATAAATACATATATAAAGATATATATAAATACATATATAAAGATATATATAAATACATGAGAGAGTTGTGCAACTTGTTGTCTTTGAGCTATTCCAGGACTTGTGGAGGTAAAGACAGTACATCACTTAAAATGTTATTTTTTCACTAAGGATTTCACCTGTTTCAAGTGTCATGATATCGTCCCCCAGATGGGCCAACTGCTCTGCCATTGTGGCATATTTTAACAGGCATTTTGCTTTGTGTTTGGTGAAAGGTTAAGACTCCCTCGTACACCTTCCAGGACACTTGTGGTACTGGGACAAAGACAATCCTGCGACACTCACCCCCAAACACATCTCCGTTCTGGTAGTTCTTGCCCTTCTGAGTTTCCTCTTCGTTTTGAACAGTGGACACATGCTTGGCGGAGGCACAGCCCATAGCTTCATTCAGACAGCTCCAGCTGCACCGAACCACAGATCATCTCTAGCGACACCCGCTCATCCTGGCAGGAGGAATCCACCTCCCCGCTCGGCTCCCGCGTGCCTTCCACCTAAACACGGCCAGAGAGAGAGGAAAATGTTCACACAGGGAACCCTTCACATGATGAGCTTCAAGGAGATAAAAAGTGGAGTTTGTGAGGAGGAGCACAAGGGCACAGCTTTAGGCTGCTAAAACCATATTCCATTACAGCTTGTCATGATAAAGGTGCCTCCAGCCTGCCCTGGGACAGAGCAGTTGAACTCAAAGCCTCCTCCAGCCTGATTCTTTAATCCATGGCTTGAAGAAAGCAGCATGCAGATCTGTTTCCCACCCAGCCAGCTATTCTCACAGAATACAGAGGGTTTTGGGAGAGGAGATAAAAAACATCAATATCTGCTACTCCTGCTCCTTTTACCTATCTACCCATCGAGCCAGATTTCTTAAAAGCATTTTACTGATTAAGAGCTGCTAATTGCAAGTGTTGGGACAAAATAACCTCTCTAAATCAATTAAAGATCTTATGTTCCCAGATGTGAAAGGCGATAGTCAGCTGTATTATCTTTTCTCTACGTGTTCATTATTTTACTCAATCCATAAAACCTCCATCGCTCAAAAAGACAACCACCCCCATTTTAAGATGGAATAACACTCCCTGAACAGTCCAGATGTCACATAAAACAAAAGGGAAAAGAAAAATGGAATCCAGAACTGTAATATTTTACGTTAAAAAGAAATTTAAATTAATGAACTGTTTATTGCTAAATGGTTCTGCACTGGAACAAAAGCTACCTCAAAGTTTGGTGAGATAACCTGGTTTGCCTTTCCACCAGCCAAACTTTTCAGAAGGAAGAAAAGTCAGAAACTCTCTCTTTTGCCAAGTTTTTTAGCTCAGCTGTAGCATAAGATCATACACACCATTTCTTAATTCATTACTTCTGAGCATGTACTTTACAAGGCTGTGGCTCATTTTGCTCCATGCTGACCACAAGTTCATGTGTAACATCAGACAAGTACTCTTACCTAAGGAGAGCTGGGTGAGATGATCTTTAAGGTCCCTTCCAACCCAAAGCATTCTGTGACACAGCAGTACCCATTCCAGCAGAAATGGATAATCCCAAGGGAAATGGTGGCTTTGCTTTCCCTGAGCACTCAGCACTGGGCAGCTCAGTGACACACCAGCACACGGTCTAGGAGGGTTCTGCTCCTGCCTCTGCAGGGATTTTCCTGCCCATCCCCAAAGCCACAGACATGAGGATGTGGCAGCCAGGCTCAGAGTGATTCCATTCAGCAGACCATGGCTTTCAGCAAGCAAGGGGAAGGAGTCTGGATGCAGAACCACCTCTAACTCCTACTCACAGGCAGCTTCCCCCTTCTCTCCACAGAGCAGTGTTTCTCCTCCACTTGGCAAGGGCATTCCAGAACACACAATGTGTATCTGCTGACCCCTGCTCCCAGCAGTCACCCTTGCCTAGTTTTATCTCAGTACATCCCCCTACATGCTATGTTCCTTTTTTCCTTTTCTTATAAATGCACACCTGAGCCTGAATTTCTCATTCCCCCATCCTTCTCTTCCCCCTTGGACAAAGGTAATTACTCACTCCAAAGCACAGGATTTTATAGGATCACAGAAAAGTTGGGGTTGGGAGGGCCTCTAAGCTCATCTCACTGCAACCTCTGCCATGGGCAGGGACTCCATCCTCTAGCCCAGGCTGCTCCAAGCCTCATCCAGCCTGGTCTTGGACACTTCCAGAGACCCAGGGGCAGCCAATGTTTTGGGCAACTAACACCAGGTATTGCTGCTGTTAGTGGAAGGGAGTGAGCATACCCCTCCGCAGCTATTTTTTAACCCTATATGGTTACATAATTTCCCCCATCCCAGAAAATGCAGATTTTACAGGAAAAGTCACTATAAAGCCAGGGAAGTCCCTCAGTTTTTGCAGTTCAGGGAGGGTCACAGCTGACAGTTCATCCTCTCCTGTGTCCAAGTGGCAGCCTGCACTAAGGTCTTCATCTCACTGTGGGGGGGAAACAAGGATCCAAAAGGATTTAAAGCATCAGCCAGGCTGTGCTTGGAGATAGGTAAACACACAGAGGTGTGGGAGATGGAGGAGAAACAGCAAACTGGGAGAGGGAACTGCTACCTGGATTGGAAATGAAACAGGGACTTATCTTCCCAGAGGACATAAATCTGGTTAAAGACAAGAGCTTTTAATGGACCAGCTGGAACAAATGAGGGGGTAAACATGACCAACAGAGCCTGGCTGTCTGACTGACCAACTGACTTCTGGTTTAAAATACAACCAGTAGTATTATTCCAGGGAAAAGGGTGTGGCCAACTATAGGAAAAGGAGCAAGGGAATGCTTGATGTAACCATGGAAAGGATGTGGAGGTGTTTGGGTGACACCTGGGTAGGAGGCTGTCCTGGGGGAGTCACTGCCCACCACAGCCCAGCCTCTCTGAGCAGAACTGCAGGCACAGAAGAACCTGTTGAATGAATTATGCTCCTGCCATATTCAATTATTTTTCCTGTTTCCTTTTCTGCCTCTCAGCAGGGACTGTTTACAAAAGGGAAAACAGCTGCTTAGTAATAAAACCCAAATGTATTTCACAAAGGAGCAGTGGGATGGGTTTAGGAAGGAGATTTTTTATGAGGCTTTATACAGCCAGCATGCAGCACAACAAATTGCAAAATACTTAATTATTGATCAGTGCCCAGGATGGTGATGGTCCCAGGATCACTGAGCTGCATGAACAATCAGGAACAAGGGGATACAGAACAGGAATGCAGAAGGATAAAGCTCTTTGGGGAAGAAAGGGAAAAATATCCACTGTCAAATCTCTCCTGCAGCATTTTGGTAGCACACATGAACCTCTAAAATATGGTCACGTTTGAAGGCACACTGTGATTAAAGGAAACAGATGGGGATACAAGAACTGGAAGTTTTACCTTTTACATTAAAGAACAGCAATCACAGCAGCACCTGAAAAAGCCATACAATTAACAGTTGGGTTATGGAGGGAAACTTCTCCTGGTGCCAATAAACTGAGCTGAGAAAGCTACTGAAAAATGACCGCCAAGGTGAGTCTAACACACACTTCCAGGCATGTTCCTTGGACTGCTGTTAACATAGTGCTGTGAGACACAGGTAACTATACACAACCCAGGGACAGCAGAGGATTTAATACCAAGAACAGAGTGGGAGGAAAGCAGCATTAATTTCACAGGGGATGAAATCCATGGAACAGGACAGCAGGATGCTCCCCAGCCTTGGGAAACCTCCCTTGCCTGAGGACCAGAGCCCTCAGGAATGAGGTCTGGGAATCACTCAGAAGAGAAGTGCTGGTCCTCACTCAGTGGGATGCCTGGCAAAGCTTTGGGGATGTGAAACACAGCACTTCACAGGGCACCAGAACAACACATCCGCTCCTCCTCCTCCTCCCCCACTTCTGCACAAATGTAATCTTCCCTTTTGTCTTCCAGAGCATTTTGGGGGCACACAAATTTTCAGAAGCCAAAAATAAAAAGAAGAAGAAAACCTCAAACCATTTGCAGTTCATGTTCACCACCCACCATCACTAATTATCAAGATTTGAGAGGCAATTTGCAGGCTCCAATCTGCAAAACACTGGTGAGAAAAATCTCTCAGGCAGATCAAAAGTGTCTACACCACCCCCAAATGAAATGCAGCAGGTTGAGGATTAACATCTTACACGTGGGTCAGAAGAAGACTAGAGGCACTCTCAGATGCTGTGCTTTGTACCCCACGTTTCTTCTGAGCTAAAAATGGGGGAGCTCAACTCTTGGAATAGAGAATACCTTTGGAAACCCTCAGCAATTCCTTTCTTCTTTCTTCTGAGCAATGTCTATGATGTGTTTTTTCTTTTACCAACTCTGTCAACACTTCATTAATCCACTCATTACGCCCTCACCTATTATTTCTGATGGTCAAAGGCTGCATCCTTGACAAAACACGTTTTGCTTCCACAAACACTTCATACAAATGCAGGACTTCCAGTATTTTACAACAAATGCATGTTAATTCTTCCATTACAACAGGTGTATTTGTTTTCACCTTTATTGCATTGAGATAACTGATCTTGCATCATCTTCAGGCTGCAGATACATCCACAAGTTTCTTTCCGTGCTGACCACATAGGAAATCAGGTTAAAATTTCACAGTGCTCAAGAGATCAAAGCAACAAGTTTCATGCAACCATGAAAAACCCCCAAGCTACAAAAGCCATCCTTGGCTTTTCCTATGAAACAACCTGTTCCAGGCAGAAATTGAGGATTTCACTTACTGCTACTAACTACATTTATTTCCTATAAGAAATAGGCCTGTTTGATTTCCATTTCATTTTTTTTCCCAAGAAGAAGAAAGCAGAAAATAATCTGGAATTTGTCCTGCACAAGGGGTGCTCACAGTTAGCACCTGGGACTTCTCCACTGCAACATCTCTCTACCTCAGCTACCCTCCACCACAAAAGATGGCTTTTCTTGGGTTTTATTCAACAGCCAAAAGGCATTTTTGGACCCAAAAAGATATCACTTTTGCCTTTGAAGTGCACCAATGGCCTAAGGAGGGAAGGAAAAAATATTAAAAATAAAAAAAGTTCAGTAAGGTCTCTTTCTCCTTCTTCAAATTATTCAAATTGCCATGAATAGTGCAGTTATATTGACTGACTAACCCACTGACTTGCTAAACAAGCAGGGCTATATGAACAGCAGAATGAGTGGTGCAAACACTCTGGAGCAACATCTTCCAGTGGCACGAGGGGGAAAAGAAAAGTCAAAGTGAGTGGTGACTTCTGTTCCTTGGGAGCCATGGACAGAACGTGCTGCCCTCAGCCACTGGTACAAACAGCCAGGAAATGAAGCATTTTCTGCCCCTCTATGAAAGGTTTGCCCCTGTGATGCTCAAGTCCTGTGTTTATCGCAATTTCAGCCAAATTTGCTGATCTCATTTTCTTTTGCTTGCAAGCAGGATTTCTGCTGATCCAGTACATGGGGTTTGATATATTAAAGCAACAAGTGATTTCCAAATAGAAAAGCTCTCAACAGCATCATGATACTTCCTGGAAGCATCTTCTCCTTGCTCAGACTCTTGAGGACAAATACCACCAGTAAATCCATGGAAAAAGGTTTCAAACATCACAGAGTAAAATACAAATATGGAAGGGAAAGGGAATTGCATTGCAATCATCCTCTTCATTCACACAGGGTGGAGTTAAAGTAAAATCAGTGTGAAAAGACCAACAGCACATGAGATGTCAGTCATACAACTTACCATTTTTCCAAAGACAATTAATTACGTTTCATTCTGAATTTCTTTTACCCTCAAATACTTTAGGAGTAGTGATACAAAGATTACCACCACCATTACAGAATGCAGTTCTAATATTTAATAACTTTCCCCTCTCTGTGAGAATTAATAGACAAAATTCTGAAGATAGATGAGATTTAACTGGCTGGGAAGTTTTAGTTTGCACACAGAGATGGCCTGTTTCAGGTGAGAACCCAAACTTTGCAAACATATTTCATCTGCACAACCTCTTCCAAACCTGCAGCAGTACCAAAGGCTGCCTGAAGCAGGTACTACTCAATCAGGTTTCCAAAGATTCAGGACATTTATCCTCAATATTTTCAGAAAAAACCAAGATGTTTTCATAAAAAATAAGATTATATGACAATATGCAGAGAACACCTAAATACTTCCTGCTTCTACAGCAGAGATTGCTGTGGTTGTTAGAAGGACATGGCAGAGAGATGTCCACAGAACCATGGAATGGTTTGGGTGAGAAGGGACTTTAAAGCCCATTCCATCCCACCTCTCCCATGACAGACACCTTCCACTGTCCCAGGCTGCTCCAAGCCCTGTCCAACCTGGCCTTGGGCACTGCCAGGGATCCAGGGGCAGCCACAGCTTCTCTGGGCACCCTGTGCCAGGGCCTGCCCACCCTCACAGGGAACAATTCCTTCCCAATAGCCCATCTGACCCTCACTAAAAAAGACTACAGTCAACACCAGATAACTAAAAACCCACCAGCAACCACCGTGAGGGATCTGATTAAAAGCAACAAGACCTTTCCACTGATGTTAGGTGGCCTGAGGTCACTTCCTGAACCTCCAGTGTCATGAAACAAAGATTGTTTTGTGATTTATTTCCAAAGGGATCTTGAAAATGCAGTGCTGGTGGTGGCACCTCAGGCTGATGTGAAGTGACACACTAGGCAGGACTACAGAAAAGCCAGTTCCATTTTCAGTATATGACTTTCTTGTGTATCTAAGAATAATCTCCAGCATTTACCGTAATGGGAAGGTAGCTCAAGCACCTCTAAAGTTTAAAAAAAGCAAGCAATAAGCTCTCCCATTTAATTTTATTTCTGTCTTCATGGTTTAAGAGTAAGATGTGCTTTACTGAGCAGGACACAGTAAAAGGCCCTGAGGTACAGGAACAGAGATTTATACAATATTTAATACGCTCCAAGCACAGGTCTGAGCATCATCTCCCTTTTGAAGAGTCACTCCCCTTGCTCTGCCTTAATAAAATAATTTAAAGATGCAACCATTACATCTAGGCAGTCACCACAATCATGTCAAACCACACTAAAATAATTGATGTA
Source organism: Camarhynchus parvulus (assembly GCF_901933205.1). NCBI lineage: Eukaryota > Metazoa > Chordata > Aves > Passeriformes > Thraupidae > Camarhynchus > Camarhynchus parvulus. The sequence continues at coordinate 23,624,673 of NC_044578.1, read as the reverse complement.
GAAGCTGCAGCTGCTTCATCAACAAGACCCTGCTGCTTTGGAGGAAAACCTTGAGGGATAATTACCACACTGAAAAAACAGCCTTGTTCTCCTGAATTCCTCTCATCCTCCCACCAGGGCTGAGGGATCAATCTCCAAATGTCAACACTGACTCTGGCCTGGAGCTGAGCTCTTTTAAAGACTGCCCCTCTCCCACAAAAAGCAGTGGTTTAACAGGTCTCTCCTAAAAATGTGAAGCACATACTTCTTTATTTCAACAGGAAAAGCATCAAGGACCTAATACCACCCACTAAGTGTGGTAGTGAAGACCTGGAACTTTAAATGTCTGATTTTCATTTCTTGTTCTTTCACACTTTGATTTCCTTCCCCAACTACTTCTTAATCTTTCCTGTGCGCCACCATGAAGGTAGAAATAACCACTCTGAGATGGGTCCAATGCAATTATCTGTAATTGCACATTTGCAGGGTCTCACCTCCCTTCAGACCCACTGATTTATCATAACAGCTCTACAACAAGAAGCCCCACAGTCAGCTGACTGGTTATTCCCTAGAAAATTCTTTAAAATATTCACAAATGTGATGAGAGACCCTGGCATCTCCAGCTCCATCAATGAATGATGAATTCATACACAGCAGCAAGTCACCTCTCTGCTCTAAAATCCAGCACAGAATTACCCCACCTCACAAAACTGCTTTGACTCTGCCTTGAATATACACTCTCCAGTTATGCTGTGAGCTTCCAGCTTCCACATGGACACCTTTCCTTGCATGCTGGTAAGCTTGGCCAAACAATATATCTGGGCCAAATTCCTGCCCACAGAGGAAGAGGAAAGCAGCTGCAGCTGGAGAGGGGTGGCTGGATGTCCCTGGATGTGTCTGCACCCACACAGAGCCCACAACCCACCCCCAGCTCACTTCCAAGGCATTTTCATCCAAAGAGCTACAGCAGGAGCTACTTTATGTGCCACTGAGGATAAACACAACACAGAGCAACTGAAGGGGCTGAGATGCTGGGGACCTGCTGCCAATGTGTCAGCAAGGAAACATTTGCCATATGCACGTCTGCTGCTGCTGTGCAATTAGGGGATGGAGCGGCTTCAAGGGGCCTCCTCTTCTGGCAGATGAGCTAGAGAAATAAGAAATCTTTCTTCACTAACCTGATAACACTTAAATGACAGAATAAGTGCAGAGATGCTGCTCAAAACCACAGGAGGTGACTCATCCAGGCTGCTGAGGAGCAATCCCAGCACAGGCACCCATTCCATGCACGTCTGCCTCCTCCGTGGCTCAACCAGCAGCTGCAATCTTGCTAAAAATCAGCAGGTAAAATTCAGGATAAGAGCTAACAAAGCAGCTCACTTCACTCTTAGCTCTTCTGAACAACTGCATAGTATTTCTCCTGTTTTTTGGGGTTTTTTTTATGATTTCCTAACTGTAGTCCCGTGGAAATGGCACAAGCAGGAATGAAAAGGATGAACACTGCAATCTGCATTCCCAGAATGACACTTACTGACTGCTCCCTCCTGCTTGGCAGGATAACTCCTCAGCATCAAGGAGAACACAGGATTTTTGGTGCTGAAGGCCACAGTGCCTGAATGTTTGTGCTGGCATGGTTTGATCCAAGAGCCCTATGCCATATTCTATTCAATCTTACACCCTACCCCAGAGGTTATCCCTGAGATTCCCCAGCTGGGAGGGGAGCTGAGAAAGCTGCTCTGAGAGCAGCAGGGCTTCAGAAACCTCCAGCCCAAAACAGGGAGATGGAAAAACACAGGTGAGAGAGGAACCAGGCTCTGCTCCTGTAAAACCTGTTGTGATACATTCCCTATTTTTATCCCATCTTCCCATGCAGTACTCAGGCACAGATGCTTCTGGACACCCCTGATGGAGGAAAAACAGTTCCTTAACACAGATTTAGGAGTTTACTCCAGTCCCAGCATTTCTCCTTTTTTTCTTTTATTTTAAAAAAAGTCTTAGAACATCATCAGTTACAGCTCCATGGCGAGATGCTGAATGGATACATCCATAACCAAGTCTAGATATTCACAAAATAACATCTAAACCATGTTTCAGCCTATGACACAAATAAATGAGCAGCAGACTAGCCACAACCAATTGCAGTATTTTCAGTTCATGTTAACAGAGTTAGAACTCAAACACAACCAGGCAGGGCAGAACTGGATTAGTGGCACAGGAGCAGGGAGGGCTGCAGATCTCTCCTCCCACTGATGACAAGGAGCAGCCAAGACAGCAACAGCCCTCACAAGGATTTAAAACACAGAAACCAGCTTCTGTCTTTTTTTAACTACCTACATCTTATTCCAGCTGGTAGCATCCTGTCTCTGTATTTTGACTTAATGCTGCATTTCCCAAAAGTGAAAATTTTCTGTGTATAGGGAGCTGGGCCCTTTTCTGCATTTCATACACCTGCATAGTGCTCTTCAGCTTTGAGCCACAGTTTAAGCATCTGTTTGAACTCAAAAACCACCATTTAGAACCAACTGTGTATAAAGCACAACTTTCTGTTTGATGGTGTAAACTTTTCCTGGATACCACTTGAATTTATTCAAACCAAACACCATGCAAAATAGTAATGATGAAGCAATTTTTGGTACATAAAGAGGTTTAAGAACCACCCTGAGTGCATTTACACCTCACCCATGAGTCCCAGCTTAGCAAAACCCATGCAGCAAAGGCACACAGCATCCTTTTGGAAAGGTCTGTTAGATATTGGTTAGATATTGAGTTAGATTCAGCCCCATTGCATGCAAACACCATGCCAGGGTTTCCAGCATGCATAGCATGGATGCAGGAACTGCAGAAGGCATTAAATAATGTAAGCCATCCTTGCAAAGTGTGTGTGTGCCTTCACATCTCTGCATGAGGGGTATAAACTTATCTGGGCTGCTCATCACCAGAAACTGAAACTGGAGCTGACCTGGCAAGCAGGAACCACCCAAAACTATTTTGGGTCCTGCTTCCAACTCCCTTTAGGCAGCACACAGAGAGTAACCCACTGAGGAAGGAGCAGGGGGTCCCACGTCAGTCCAGCTTCTGGCTGCAGGGAGATGAAGCGCTGGCTGCCTGTGAAAGGTCCATCCCTGAGCAGGGGCAGGCTGCAGGAAACAATCCTGAAAGCACAGGACAAACGGAGCGTTCTCCCACGCCCCCTCACAGCCACACTGTGGCCAGACCACAGTGGCATTTTCCTGCCAAATCAACACATGAATAGAAGGGGGGGAAGAGTCCAGCTGGAAAGAGCCTCAGAGCAGTCAAAGCAAGGAGAAAACTCATACAGAGCAGGGAAAAAATACAAATTCTGCTCAGCTGTAAGAGCGGAGAAAAAAAACGTATTATAAATAATTGAAAAGGCTTCCATAGACCATTGAATACAATCAGTAGGAATTGAAATGCAATAGGATTTTTTTAAAGAATTGTAGTGTCAGAACAATACAGATGGCTACAGGATCATAATTCATGCGGAAAACCCAGGTCAAAATAGGCCAGAGCAGGCATCCAAACACGCCACAGCTCTGCAGATGCTCCTGCAGTTTCCTCATGAAGAGAAAACTGATGGGGAGAAGAGTCAATGCCACACTGCTCAATTTGTGACAGTGGGACAAAATTATACAAGGCCCCTGAAGAAATCAGGAATATGGATTGCAAAAGACTGAGGCAACTTTGAAAAGCAAGGACAATGTGAGCGCACAGTCTGTTTGGCTTGAGGAGGGACAGAGCAGGGACTGGCTCTGAGAGTGTCAATGCATCCCCCAGGCTGGCCACCCTGGGACCCTCACTCATACCTGAGAACAGAGGACAACATCCACAGGCCAGTGAAAATTTCACCCACCATACTGCTTTCACCATCTTGAGGACAACACTGTCTCAAAAGTATTTCCCAAGTTCTTCCAGTGTACTCCAAGCAGATCTCCATTTTCATGGGGATCAACCGAGCTGACCCTCTAGGAGTTGAGTCCTTCTGCCCACAAGGATTCTCCTCACAATTACTTTATTATTCAAATGTTCAAATACTGCTGCTTTTCCAATTCAATTAGTTATTCTATAGTGCCAGTTATTACATAATGTCACTGGGGAAGGGGCCAAGGAACATGTACCTCTGTGAACTACCCACACAGCCATAAAGAATTCACCTTCAACAGCCTTCAAACCTTGTGTACTTTGGCCTGCTGATAATTTGGGCAGAAAACCATCACATTTCAAAGGTGCTTATACTCAAGTGTGCAAGGCCAGGCTGGATGGGGTTCTTAACAACCTGGTCTAGTGGAGGATGTCCCTGCCCATGGCAGGGGCATGGAATGAGATGAGCTTTAAGGTCCTTTCCAATACAAACTGTTCTGGGATTTTGTGATTCAGGAGCACAGAATCAGCTCAGTATTTTTGAAAGCCTCTCAAAAAGGTTGTCAAGGTTTCATAACCTTCCCCAGGGACTTGTCTCTAAAGCTTTTTTTAACCCTGTCACGTTTATGAATTTGGGAAGTGACGCACTGTTGTTTAAATTCCATTTATATTTTGTTCACTGTCTTGTTGTTATTTCCCTCCCTGTGTCCAGCAAGGACTAACAGCAGTAACCTGAGGTCTCCAAGTCCAGCTCTGCAGGTCCAGCAGGACCATTCCACTGTCCAGGGTCTGTGATTCCCCATGACAGAGACACTTGGACACAGCTGCATCCCCTGTTAAAAGGCAGCCAGCCATCCAGCAGCTGGAAACTGTCGAGCTCAAAGGCCCCTTCACTCCCACATTTAGCTTTCTGCACATGAAAATAGCAGCTGCTTTCCTGAGAGTCAATTCTGCAATCCCTTTATGGGCTTTCTCTCCCTCTTTTAGGGTCAAGTGTGAGGAGGATTCCTTTTTAAAATTAGAAAAAGAGATAAGTTTATGCAGGCTGAGTCAGGCTGGCTCTCTTAGATACACTTTTATTATGTTAGGAAAGCAATACTGAGACTAAATTCAAAAAACGTTGAATTGGATATTAAAAAGAAGAAGGAGGGGGAAAAAAGGAAAATGGGAGAGCCAATAGTGCAATGTGCAAGGTCCTGCAGACTGAGCACCTCCCTCCCAAACCCATGCTGGGATGGTCATGACTGTACAAGGAGCACAATCAGCTGGAAGCTGATTCAATATTATTTGCAAGAAAAACCATTTAACTGAGTCCAGTTCCTGGAACAGCCTTTAACTCAAAACAACACAACTGTAAATGCTGGTGTCATTTATAGCACCTGTAAATCATCCACTGCCAGACAGCTGATAAAGCCAGGCTCAGGAAAATCAGCGTCCAGACCAATATGCACCAAAACACCATAAATCCTTCTCACTATTACTGTATTTTTCCATCCCCATGTCATAAGCAAATTCTGTGCAACTGAATTATAATACTGTAGCTGAGCACTTCCCAGTGATATTTTAAACAGACTATTTAAAGGTGCCTTTATCCCACTGCAAAACACATCCTCAAGACAGCAGAGGAGCATCCGCCCCAGAAATATTAACTGGATTCTTCTCTCCTGACTTTGTTCCTCTTCAGTTGCATGTTTTATAATTAAAAATCACGTGACAGAGAGCCACTACTTTCTCATCTCCAGTGAATCATTTAATACATATGTCAGTGCTCATAAAAACCCCTTACTGCATCCAGGTGAAGCTGACATCCTCAAAACTCCAAAGGCTAAATCCAGAATGTCATTGTGAGAGCTTGAAGCTAAAAAACAGCAAGGACAGAAACACTGTCTCTGGTTCATCAAGAACAACCAGTTTCTGTTCAAAGCCAGGCTGGACAGGGCTTGGAACAACTTGGGCTAGTGAAAGATGTCCCTCCCATGGCAGTGGGTAGAATGAGATGTGATCCCTCCCAACTCAAACTATTCTAGGACTCTATGACAGGTTTTAAAAGATGTTGAAATTAAAACTAAAAATTTTATGGTTTTTTTTTTCCTTACTTCCCCATGGCTAAAAGAGAAACAAAGTCCAAGTGCTCTGGTTTACAAAAAATGCTGTTTAAAACCAAAACTAAAAAAAAACCTCAGGATATTCTGCCCAGAAATCATTTCCCTTTGCTTTCTGATAGGCAGCTTTCTGTAATTCACCACTCCCTCATGTCCTTTGCTGTGTGGTAACACCTGAGCCCTCCCTATTTATGACAGCACCACCAGCACCCCTGGAAGGGCTTTTTCAACACAGCCAGACCCAGGGCTTGGCTGGAACCTGCCACAGGAGCTCACAGGGAATCCAAGCAGCACAAGAAGCAGTTCTGATAAGAAATCAGGTGAAATCAGCTTTGTGTTGCAGCAGTATCATCCTGCCCCCTCAAAGTGGGATGATGGCAAGTGACTGCTTACTGAGATGGAAGAGACCCTCTAAAGTCCACCAAAACACCAGGGAAGGAGAGAAATGCCATGGGAAGATGGGAAGAAGTTGCTTAGCAACTCTCTTATTCTGACAGCCAGTTGGATGAAAGAAGTTGAAAAGAAAGGAATTAAACATAGAAATTTTGTTTCCTCCAAAGGTCCTCAGCTGACCTGAGTCACATTACTCAGATGGGCTAAATCAGCCTGTGCCAGTTGTGGATGTAGGGCAAAAATAACAGGAATCAGCAGCTACCCAGTGAAGAAATAAAGCAGCAGAAACCTGGGGAATGCAGACTTGATCAGCATCAGGATCTACACAAAGCAGCCACTTGGATTTCCATACCCAAATGCCAACAACTTCCTCCCAAGCAGCCCAAAAAGTGAGTTTCTGAGCAAGCACCAGAGATCAAACTTTAAATACAGCCAAGATGCCAAATCAGGATGGGGCATTTGCCAGCCAGCACCACCTGGAACAGAGGCTGTAACCCCAACAGCTCAGTTAATCCTCTCTTTTTAGGCCATAAAAAGGTCTTGTAGAGGCCTCTGAATTCCAAGAACAAATGATAATTTAAGTTAAAACGTGGCAGGAGGAATGATGTGGGTGCCCAGAGATCCCAGGGCTCAAAGCTGGGCTTTCCAGCAGCTTCAGCCTGGGCAACACACAGATCCCCCAGCTGAGATCCAACAGAACTTGATGCAAATGAGTGTTTGTGTAGCTACAGTGGTTTAAAATGAAAAATAAAAGCATTGATTTTTGCTATTATTTGACACAGAGGATCAATCTGCATGTGACTAGTGCATTTCAGTCTATAACATAACTGATAAAATGTAACGGAACATTAATCTTAATTTAGGGTTGTTTAAGTGCCTTATGAGGGGGGAGGAGGGAAGGATCTGATTTTATATGAGCCAAAGTACAGCCTCAGAGAGGGACATAAACAGATTTTTTTTATCAGTGTATAAAAACCAAGACAGGTATTTCAGAGCACAGCAGACTTATTCATAAGGAGAGGAGTAGGTAATCCAATTTGACATGATAAAATCCCAAACTTTTGTATTTTCACCATGGCACTTAGCTTCCCTTAATGGTTTGAGAGTGAAAAGCCAGCCCAGGCTGGCAATTTCCCCCTGAGCCCCCAGCACTTCTTTCTCTCCCTGCAAGCTGCCACACACCCTCACAGAATACCAATGACATGGGATGGGACAACTGGGAACCACACCAGGGGCTCCAGAACAGGCCAGCACAGTACAGCAATAAAATCTGTTTATTTTAGCAAATCAAACTAAAGACATGAGGTAAATACACTGCCCTGGTCCCTTCTCACCCAGTGCACAAGGAGGAGTAATGGGTGCACTAAGGCAGAGCTCGAGGTGCAGGCTGTGCCCCTGACACTTCCCTGCTCCCCACTTAGCAAGAACATGGTTGATTGCTTGATATAAAGCCATAAATTATTGGTTTTACTCACAATTTACCTGGGAAAAGTATTCCATTTCCCATCCAAGCCAGCTAGAGTGGAAAACACTCTGGAAAGATCTTGAAAATATAGATTGATCAGCCTTACAATTTGCTTGAAATCAGAATTAATTAATGATAGTGTTTGAAAGCAATTAGAGGAAGATGTTAAACCAAGAAATTCTAAGCTTCAGTCAGAGAAGTCAGTGTGCTTAGTTTTTTGGAATAAAGAAAATGTCATGTTACTTGCACATTCAAAAGCCAGGGACAGTGACTTCAAGGAGCTTTACTGGAGACATCTGGGAAGTGGCTTGGAAGGAACCCCAGAATGTTACCTGGCCTGCTAGAGGGAAGAGGGAGCTTTTTACAAGAGCAAGTTCACCCTCAAAAGGCTTCACTGAATGTCAGTGTAAGTGAGGAACTCCTTTGGGAACACTCCAGAGCCTGACCTGGGCCTGGTGAGTGGCCCTATGACCTCCCTAGTCCTCATTAATCCCACTCCAATCCCACAGCAATCAACTTCAGTGACAAAAAACCACCCCAAAACCCCAGAGCAGCATTCATCCTTGAATACAGATATGGGCTAGAACACATTTCCTGCAAGGAGTGGCCAAGGAAGAGCTGAATATCATGGGTGGTGCTAAACTGCAAATTCATCCGGACTAGAGAAACTGGCAAAATCCCAAGGGGCCAGAGAGCAGCCAGACAATTAAGCTGCCTGAACTTGAAATAAACTTATCTTGACAAGCACAAGGTAACACAGATTAGAAGGAATAATGTACAACTGTGATGAGGGTGTTACTGTAGACAACTAATAACAATGTTTCACTGGGATTCAGAAAACGCAGTGAAAACCTGATAAAAAACAACACAAAGCTAGATCAGCACTGTGGTATTTTGGGTTTTTGCCTTCATTTCATTATTTACCATAGGATATTCTGAATACTGAGTTTAAATACTTTTTAAAAGCTACAGCAAAACATGTGTACTGATTTGTATAACAAGATGAGCAGTAACAGACACTCACATTTTATTTTGGTGATCAGAATTATATCTCACAGTCATCCCCACACAGACTTTGTTTATGCACATCAACAGTCAACTGGTTCCACCAGCAGAAGGCTTCACCCTGATAGACTGTAATTCAGTAGATCTCTCACAAATTCTAAAAAGCCCTCTTGAATGCACAGCCCCATTTCACAGCAAGTTCTAGTCAGGAAAACACTCTGGAGAGGTGTCATGATGTGGCATCAGAAAACACCAGGCAGTTCTTGCAGATTATGCCTGTCTCAAACAATCTCTGGTGAAAGCCCCATGAGCCCCTCACTGCTGGGACACTTTTACCATGAGCTGCAGCTCCTCTCCCCTAATTTCCACCAGCCAGGGGATGTTGTTTACCCAGATTAAATTTTCATGCTCAGCATGAGAGACTCCACATGCAGCCCCCGATGCCTTCCCTAAGAGGGAGGCATTTGTATTCCAGAGCAGCATCACAGGCAGCTCATGCTCCCAGACAGCTCCTTGCCAACAGCCCTTCACTGAGTCTTCAGCTCAACCCTGAGCATCCCATTCCATCAGCTGCCCTGTCAATGGATGTTTCCCTCCCTGTAAAGAAGCATAGTATTTTGTACGAGGAGGCTCAGTCAAAACAGCAGAGAAGGAGAGCTGAAAAACAATCCTGGCTGGCACATTTCCTCCCACTTCCCCAGACTGAGGGCAATGCACTCTTCCCACTTGGATCATTTCCTGTTGGTCCCACACACCGAGTCCGTACATTTTCACTCGTCTCACACTAAGAGTTACTTGAATTTCCTTTTTTCAAGGAGTATTTCTGTCACAGTGCAGCTGGGGCTGCCATAATATATTTTGGACTGCTTTTTTACCTCTGGAGTAAAACCCTACATGAGCTTTTCTTTTTTTTTCCTCTCTCCTTAGACATTTTATGAAACTTCATTAGATGTTTCAAACAAATTACTGCTGGCTACAGGGGAAAGCCCAGCCACCTTCAGCTCCTCTAGATACCCTCCTGGGTTCAGAGAGCAGAATTTGTACCTTCCAACTCCCCAAGGTAAATGAGGCAAATGTAGGACAAGTCATGAATGAGCAAGTGAGCACAAGCTGAGGGCACCTCTGAATATGTGTTCCTGTTCTCCCCTACATCTTCCCCTCTGGCATGAAAACGTCACAAAGGTGTATCTGCCCATACAGATATATATAAAAAGTATATGTACATACATACATATATATATATATATAAATATGTGTGTATATCCCATAAAGGCAAACAAAGCATCTAGAAGGCACCAATACACACATCTTTGCATTTCAAAACCAGGTTTCCTAAAAATGCCAGTCCTTACCTCCTCCTCCCCCATGGTGCCAGGCTCTCTCAGCTCACACAGATTTAAGAGCACTTTGTGCCAGAGCTTCTGCCAACTGGTTTCCAGGACAGAAAACATCTCTCATCCTCTTAAACATCAAAACTGCTTTCCAGAGGGGCTGCAAGGCAAGCTTTAAAACTACTTTCCAGTTAATTATCCCAACACTGGGTTTTTAAACATTTTCCAAAACCATTGCAAATACTTCCCCCGATTATAAAAGCTGCATTTATTTATTGCCTTTAACCTAAACCTCAAGTGGTGCTGATTAATATTAATCCAAATGAGACCTCCTCCTCTAAATAACAACACTGTATGGAAGTTCTACATTAAAAGCAGTGTATTCTGGGACTGTGCAGCTCTCCTCCAAGAAGCTGGGAAGAACTGCCTGCAGGAGAGGAAGGATGGGGTGGGGAGGAAGGGCCCATCACCCCTGTGACACATGCATGTCAAGCTCCCCAAGCCAAGGCACTCCCAAGGACTCCAGATGAATTTCCAGTAATGCTGGGAGCCTTCACTCCTGACAGAAACAGCCCCAGCCTCCAGATTTATGTAATTTCTCCTTGATGCCAAGCAACAGCCAGCAGCCTCTGCTGAGCTGTGCTCTGATGGCTCAGGTTTAGAATAAGCCAGGAAATCACAGCACAATTCCAGATGCCAAGCAAAGAAATGGCTCTGCTCTCCATGGCTTCCCAAACATAGGATGACAAATATAAAGATGTTCAGACTTTCAGTGTCTGGCTGAGCAGCAGATTCACAGGACAAAGTAAAGTGTCTTGGAACAGAGCAAACATCTCTGGTTGCAACAAATAATAATAATAATACAGGTTTTAATTAAAATACAGCTCCAGGAGTGTCAGTTTGGTAGCTGCTATGAAAGTACATCACTTGGAAATTGTTTTGTTCAGGGTGGGTTTGGGGCTTTTCACTAAAAACAATGCAGTTGTTATGCACTGACAATATTCTTATTATGCAAAACAAAGCTTTTCATGCTGTACACTACTAAAAACTTGAAAGCAGGAGACAAGGACGAAGTAGAAATGTTGACAAACCTACAATAAAGAACAGTGTCAGAAGCCTTCAGATACTAATAAAATCCTTTCATAATTGTAGGCTTCTATTGTTAGAGCTTCACACTATGGTGACGGGAAACAACACACATGAAAAATAAAATAAATTTTTTAAATTGCTCATGCCATTCATAAACATGATCTATCCTATCCCCTGCAGAAGATAAACCAAGAAACAGATAATTCTATCAAAACAACAAGAGAATGGTACAACTTTAAATCATAAAAAGGTATTAAAAGTCTCCTGCTTGCTTGGTTTTACACCTGCTTTAAATTTTACTCTCATCTGCTGAGCAGAATCTTGTTTTCTTGCTTCAGATAACAAAAACACAGTTGGGAGTTTGATAGGATGCTGTCACATGACCTCTCTCTACACCCAAAACCATTTGTCTCTGAGTGCACATATTTTACAACCTTGAATTCCTTTGCTTTAGTTCCAGCCAAAAACAGCCCTTCCAAAAAATGATGAAATATTCACCAAGGGCCTCCTCGATTCGTACCTGCAGCTGCTCAGGCTGCAAGGCCCTGCTAGAAGTGAATTATTTACAAAACTGGATCTGAACAACCACAGCTGCCAAAGGAACTTGTCTCATTTCACCTGGTACTGCACCAGTGAGAGTCTGACCAAGGGTGCTGAGCTGGGGGTGAGCAGTAAAGATAAGAGTGACTGTACCACTGAGTGAGCCCAAATTAAAACTCCTGTGTAGCCAAACCCACCTGGCTCATCCCTCACACAGTCACCCCAGGAGGAAGGAGTCAGCCTGGCATGGCAGCCCTGTCACAGCCGACCACAGCCACGCTGCTCCTGAAGCTCTTGAAGGACTCAGGACAACACCACATGATGGTTTTGATAATCCTTTGAGACAGCTCCCATTCTTTATTTGAGCATTTCTTTAGCCTGATGCTATGTCATTGATAAGGTTTAAATTTATAACATTCTGGCCTGAGAGAAGTCACAGTTCACCCAGACAGCTGAACCCTGGCTCCACTCAACAGGATTCCTGCATTGCTCAGGACTGTCACCACAAGAGGTGCTACAAGCACATTTCAGTATTTATACTGTAAATACTAATTTTAGACTGCAAATGGATGATACAAATCAGTCCTTCTTTTACATAGAGATGTTGCTGGCCTACAGAACATCAATAATCTTCTAAATATCATGAATATCTGTTATTATATCACCTTAGAGCTTTCTCCTTGCACCTGAAAATCCCCTCCTGGTTCTCTGCAACCTTTGCTCATCAGCAGCCTGTTCTAGAAACATCCTCACAGGTGAGACCAACCACACCTACCCAAGCATGAGTTTTATTATTATTATTATTATTATTATTATTATTGTATTATTGCATGGGCTAGAGAATCATTCCACCAGAACTTAAACATTCCCTATGTATTCTCTTATATTACCCAAAAAGACTGCAAGTGTTTGACCCAAGGTCAAAGAAGAACTTTGTCTTTCTCAGAAAGCCTCTGCTCCAAGCCTGTGACATGGGGCCGGTGTGGCAATGCCACCTGAATGTGTCTGACTGTCCCTGACCCCATCAACAGCTGCATCATAAATCCCTGGCTTTAACAAAGCACAGGTGGAATATTCAAACCCATCTGGAGCTGCTCTACCAAGCACTGGAGGAGGACTGGGAGCAATATTGATCCTCCCTGACTCATCTCCCTGGAAAACACAGCTCCTCTGGGCATCTCTAACAGCCCAAAAAATTGCCATGCAAAAGCAGAAACCTCCACTAATCCCTGGGATCAAAGAGAAGCTTAAAGCTTTAGGGATTTGGCTATCCTTGGAATGGTGTTCTGACAGAACTGTGTCTGTTAGACACCTTCACTTCTGGCTTTTTTTAATGGCATTTGGAAAAAACAGTACCTGAGGTTTATCCTTCAAAATGGAGATATGCTGCATTTGAAGTCTGAGGGTTTTACACAAATCATATAATTAGTACTTGGACAAAAAGATCAAGAAAAATTTGTTGCTTTTTTCACTGTTTAAGTGCAGGTATAATTTTTAAGAAAAAGCTGGCTGTCTGCCAAGAAAAAAAGCTTGTAGCAGAAATTTTTCAGGGGAAAAGCATCATGTCCTATTCAGTTTGCAAAATCCTGACTATTCCTGAAGGCAAGCAAAGAGTCAAGGAGCATTAAAGGTTTTAATGCTATTGCCATGCAAACACTAAACCCTTCCAAAGAGAAATTTTAGCAGACTCACTAAAATGCATCTTAACACTGCATCTTAAAAAAATTATACTTGCCAGGCATCATGATAGCTTCATGAATAACCTCTCATAAACCAAAAGGTATGAGATTATGCAGCCAACAATTGCCAGGAGTGCAGTGACCTAAAGGGTGATCACTGCTGACACGTAAGGGGCACAACCTCTTAATGGAATAAAAAAGCACTTTTACAGGAAATGACAATGATTTCAGAGCTGTTATTCTGCAAACATTACTAACCTGCCCTATATACAGATAAAATTGTACATGAGGCATACAAGCACTTTTCAGCACATTATCCACTTTTTAAAATCATTTGTATTTCAGGAGAAAAGCCTAAACAAAACCAACTCCCCCCTCCTCTACCAAACAGCCTTAACTTCAACTGCAGAGCCAGAGGTGTTCAAATTGTAAAAAATAAGCATTTAACAGCTAGATAGACTAGAGAATAAAAGCTCTGTGCAGACAATGATAATTGAAATAGCAAATTTAACATCTTCTCAGATTCCTGAAGCCACCTTCAAATCTGGGGTAGGAGCTGGCAGAATTTGGATTCCAGGCACAAGCCAGAGGTGCCCACTGCCAGCAGGAACGGGGTTTGGGGAACAAAGCACAGGGGCAAAATGTTAAGAACTTTCTAACTTGCTTTAAAAAAAGAAAAAAACATTTTGGTCTTATTTCCTGTATCCCAATTGCTCAGAGAAGCAAAAGCAAGAAAAGAAAAAGTTCTGCGGAAAAGATGCTTCCCAGTGCCTAAAGGGGCTGCAGGAGAGCTGGAGAGGGGCTTTGGGCCTGAACCAAGGATTACCTTCATTTTCTGCCTCATCCAAAACTTTACTGTGACAGCGAATCCATATCCAAAAAATTCAAATACTCACCCTGTTCAACATCCCCTCTCAACACGACATCCCACAGGGCTTCCCTTCTGATGCAAGTGGTTTAGTACTTACAAGCCAACCAGCACGCTCACTGAAGTGGCATTCCCTCAGGAAAACATTCAAATGAGCTCCTCTATTAAATTACAAAATAGATCAGCCTACAGTTGTTTAACATGCACTCGAGTTTCTCTTACAACAGGGCATCCTTCAGCATTTAGCAGGAGCATGTTCCTCTACTATTCAATTATCTTCTTGCTGAAGAAACATCAGACCACTGAAGTGAAGGTTAACCATTTTTAACATGCAAACACCACGTATGAGGATATTTAGGACGCTACTCATATCACTAATGACAATATTGCACTTATAGGTAGTCCACCTGCATGAAATTCAATGAAAAAAATTGGCTGCAGGCTGCAAGAACAGGTTTAAAAATGGATACCATTATCATTCAGCAACATTAAAATCCAAGGGAGGAGAAAACCCTAACCCACCAGCCTTAACTCTGTGCTCTGCCTTTTTTTAACTTAAAATCTACAGAAGGATTTTATTGCAGGGTAGTCCTGTCGATAAATACCAATAACAACCCAGAATCCTGTTGATTTGAATTAGAAGAAGTTTCTGCATCCTCAGCAGGAATTTTTCTCTAGAAACACAAGACAGCTTTGACCAAGACTTTTCCACAACTGTGAAGATACCTTCCCTGCAGAGAGGAGGGGAAACAGCTTATTGTATCCCTTATCAACTCCTCACTCCACTTTTTTTTTAAATTTTTTTTTTTTAACAATTGAGTTCAGTTTCATGAGCTGTGACTCCAGGTGAAGATGCAGAGATGCAGGTCACAATGACACATTTATCACTCTGCACTTGGAAGTCTCAATTCCAGACTAGCTGGGAACATGGATTCATGCTCCAAGCATCCTGACCCTGGCACAAACAGGAATAGTTACCACAAACCACCGGTACTGCACAGCTGGAACCAGGACCCTGAAAGGCACCAAGGACCAGGAAAACTGCACCAAGGCTGGGACACAGCAAGGCAGGACAGACCAGGGAAAACATCCAGCAACAGAGATATCTGCTCTACCATGGGTCAGGAAGAAAAAGGTCATGTAATGTTCACAGAGCACAGTGTGAACATATCAGGGGGGGAAAAAAATTGTGTTGTTTCCAATCAATTGAAAAGAAGTCAATAAAGGAAATTATCACTGCTTTGGTAGCATTCCAGCCCCCAAAAAGCCAATGAAATCTTCCCCTTCCATGTGCATGTGTTTTCTTTATACATAAAGGAAGGAAGACAACTCCATTAAATGAAAAAATGATCTGATTTAGTTCTCAGTATTAGGCTTCGTTTTCAGCCACTCACCAAACCCAAATTCTGGTATATTGTACAACAGGAATGCACTGGCAATCTGGCAATAAGGGATTTCATTTCAATCCTACAGACAAGAAGCTCTGCCAGGCAGGTGAGTGAGACCTGAAATGGGAGGAGCTCTTTGCCAAGGCTCTGCGCAGATGTGCAGGACAAGATGCTCTGTCCTGCAGCACCAGGAGGACCAGCACCCACACTCACAATTATTGACAAGGAACTCTGTGCACTTTTTCTGCCCTTAATGTTCTCAAGGCTGCATCCACACACCTCAGCAGAATCAGGAGCTCCAGCATTCCCTTGATTCTTGTACTTGAAAGAACTGATTCAGATGACAGCAGAAGGGAAGAGACTGATAATGGGAAGCAAAAATTTGGTGGGGAGTAATTCAAATGTGAAACTGTTAATTAAATATGCAAAATTCTTGCAGAAGCACCAAGGGATAGGAAAAAAACCTACAAAACAAAACCAAATGCTGCATCTACTGTAAACAAGTGTGAACACAGAGAATAAATATATCTACCTTCCAAACTGGGATTTGACTTTCTAATCTCCTGTCTACGAATTTCAGATTTGCTTCTTTTTTGAACACATGTTCTGTGAAGGATGTCACTGCAAGATTAAGACAAGAAGTAAATATTTCAGCATTTAGAAAAGAAACAGGAAAAACTGTTTGTTGCTCAAGATTTCTTGAATTCCTCAGAACATAGCAAACAGCTTCTGCTCCTGTTTAACAGAAAGGGTTTACCACCATGCAAGTAAAGAGTGTCCCTTGTTACCAAACAGGCAGCAGGGAGTTGTGACAAGCTCAGAACAATTCTAGGCACAATTCACAGGCCTGCAGATAAGAAAGGAGGAGTTGAACAATTTAAAGCAGTTTGTGGAGGAGAGGAAAGAGAGCTGCATGCAATTTCATTATTACTTCAACTTCTGTGGTATGTGGGAGCAGCATGAGAAAGAATCCCTCCGTGCTGGACACTGTAAAATGGAGCAAGAGCAGGCTCCCCCAGAAAGCCTGCGATTAAAGCATAAAACAGAAGATAAACAAACACTAACACAAGGTCACACAGAAGACAATTTGCAAGTCCTACTCAAACTAATTTTACTTCTGTATACACAAAAAACTCAAACTGGGTTTAACAATAAACAACAATGAACAAATAAACACTATAACTACTATCACCCAGCCCCTATAAAATGCTGCTCATTCCAGCCACCAGGCCAAGTTTTCAGAATATGGTGGGTACCACACAGAAGATGGAGGGTACCACAATTCCCATCTTACATAGGTGCAAAGAGACACCTAAACATAATTGCATAAAAATAGATCAGCCCTCAGCCTGTGAGCACAATGAATCACCCTCAGCTTAGAAGACGGTGTCCTGGCTGAGGCTGGGGGAGAGTTAATTTCTCCCTAGTAGCTGGTACAGTGCTGAGGTTTGGATTCCATGCTCATAGACTGAACCAAAGCTCAGGACACTGCTGGGCTCTTGACAGGAGCAGTTTTATGGGAGAAGGGGAATAAAGCCTTTTGGGGAGAGTTTTATGGGGAAAAGGGAGATGGAGAGAGACAATAATGAATCTCATATACACAAACTGACAAGGAGAGACACGCAGTGATTGATGCTGTACATAACAAACACAACTGGGAAGAGTCTAGACAAGCTTTCAGTGTGTAAATATCAAATTATCTGAAACACGCTGGAGGGACTTGTAGCAACCTCTAATTTTAAGGTTCTACCTGAAATTTAAAAGAAAGGCAGCAATACCCTCCCTAGCTCCTTGCCTAAGCAGATTCTGCTGATTTGCTTAACCAGAAAAATCACATAAACCATGTGGTTTATAAACACCTTTAAAAGTTTATTCTCAATCAGCAAATTGAGAAAATCTATGGTCTGGGTTTTTTCCCTGAAGAAAAAGTAGGTGAGGGAGGAAAATCGCCTTTCCCTTCATCCTTCTTCATTTTCATAGTGAGCTACAAAACTGCACTGTGCCCAGCACTGTCACTGTCCTGCCCAGCACTCACAGGATGGACTCTATTTTCCCTTTGAGAACAACATAAAAATAGTTTCCCACTGCTTTCTTCCCAAACACTTGGCCTAAATTATTAAAAGGCAATGTTAACTGCTCCTGCCACAACCCTTGTGCTCTGTAAACACTTCCCACAAAGCACATCTGAACCACCAATCCTTTATCACCTCTCCAATTTCAGAAATGCATCAGTCCTGCAGTTAAAACTCCTCACATGCTTCTGTGATGGGCAGCAAAACCAGAAGTCAGTGGTACAACTACTCAACCTAAGTTAAATGAAAGATTTGGGGGGTCTGAAAGGGGGGTTTGATCTTTCACTCAATAAATAAACAAATAAATAAGTGATCCACAAGATGAATGCAGCTCACTCTGAACACAGGTAAGAGAACTGCAGAGGGATGACCAGGATTGTATCAAAAAGCCTCAAGTTCTAAGAGGAACAGATGTTTCCTCTAAATCCTTCCTTTTGGGACCAAAGACAAATCCCTGGGTTTCTGCTGAATGCAAAGCCACCAGGTGTAACTCACCTGTCTCACACCAGCTACACATCAGTGCCTGCACATCTGGGAATCTCTACCATGGAGCATCACATAATGTGGAAGAAATTGGATTCTCCCCAAACAGCCTGCTCTTTATGTTGATTCCCTCTAAAAATTCACTTTTTTCTCTCTTCTCTTTACTTTCTGTCCTTCTTAAAAGAAAAGCTGGACAAGGAAGGTTTTAGCAGATCCATCTCAAAATGCTGAAATTGCTTCAAAGGTTCCCTGATGGAAAAATACCAGCACAATAGTGAGTTTTTAACAGAAAACCTGAATCCCATGAGAAAAGCTAGTATTTTCAGCAATTTAATATTTCCCATCTCCTTATCAGAATAGTACTGATTTTCTTTTCAGCCAAAGCACTTCAAACATACACATACTTCAATCACAAGAAGCTTGAGGGCTCAAAGTTACACATGTGCCAAGAGGGTCTGGTGAAAGACAACCAAAACCACCAGCCAAGACTTTTGCTCCAGTAGTGAAGTGCCCAGCTTGCCACAAGTACTTCCATGGCCCATAGTGGGCCAAAAGCAGCATTGTGTGTTTATTTTATTAACAGCAAGTTCACTTATCTTAAATATGCCTGACATCACCATTGCTCCACATCAGATGCCATTCTCCAGCTCTGTCTCCTCCTCTCCTCCAGGCTTCCAGTAAAATTAGATCTTGCATTAAACTTCCAGTAAAATAATTACAGTTGGCAGGTATTTTTCAACACTGATTTGGAAGCCAAGAAACCAAAGCAAAACAAAACAACACCAAGTCAAGCATTACTCAACTTCCCTCAGAAATAGCTTGTTCTGTAGATCAAATACTGTCACTGGCAGATGGTTTTGCTCTCCACTATTTCATGTGCTCTATGAACTTCACAAAAGCACTGGCTGTATACCTTCCAAAATTTCCCTATGATAAAATAGGAGAAAATGTCTCAAGGCCTTCAAAACAACAACAAAAAATGATGACAGAGAGAAAAAGTCCTCCTCAAATGCAGCAGACATTTTTATCATGGAGAAAACAATGAAAAGAAAAAGGAAAGCAAGACGGAGCTAGAATCCTTCACAAGATTTCTAAGCAGCATGCATCACCACCATCACTTTCTTCTGCATGCAGATGATATGCTAACAAGCCCTTTAGATAATTTAGTCCATATACATGCTGTGTAGGTGTTTGCTAAAACACTAATGCCAGCATCCAGTCACTACAACAGGTTTGCTTTCTACTTTATTGTGTTAAAAATTGTTAGAAGAAGTCACAGAAAAATGTGACAAGAAAGAAAACTCCATTTTCAGAAGTATTTTAAGTCAGTTCACCTCCACTTATTTTTCACTAGCAGCAAGGCTGTGGTTAGGGCTGTTTCCTCCTGGCACTGCTAACTCAGCATTCCCTTGATTCCCACATTTTATCATTCCCCTTTCCTGTTTTTGTGCTCACTGTTGCCTTTTGAGGATGCTGAGCAGGGGCAGGATGAAAAATCGAGAGGAGAGCCCTCAGCTTTCTGAACAGCAACCTCAGGAAGCAAAGCATTTAACAAACACACTGGAATGCTGATCTTTAATTTTCAGGTCATTTAGCTAAAAACATGATGTACAGAAAGGAAAAAGTGATGTTCTAACAATCCTTCAGGTTTCAAAAACAACAATTCTGTCCATTCAGAGAATCACATCTAGCACTTTCTCCTCTGTCTATACCTATCACTTCTGCCTCATTCCACATTCTTAAGAAAATTCAGGATGTTTAACAAAAAGTGAACCAGCTTTGACTGCAAACATCTTTTGCCAGGATAACTCTCAAAATTGCCTAAGGGCTTGAGACACCCAGATGTTTTAACTAATAATTGAACAGGACACTGCATTTTGTAAAGCTCTGAGATGGCTCTGAGACTTTTGTCAGTGTTTTTTTTACCCCCACATATACACAGCAAAAAGGATGGATCATTCTGGAGATGAGTCACTACTCAAACAACAGAATAAACTCCTGTGAAATGCTGTGGGGTTTCTGCTTAACATTCTCTAGCTGCTTTCTGGGATAATTTGGCAAGGTTCTGGCAAATGCTCCTCCCACAGAAATCAAGCAGAGATTTTGTCAGTGAAATTAATCTAGAAGTGCTTAATATTAATTTCAGTCTCTGCTTACCTTCTCCTCCCGCTTCAAGTTTGCTTCCTCCCAAAGCTGACAAAGGAGAATGGAAAGCCACCAGGAGCAGGGTGACTGCTGACACCAAACCCACAGGCAGGACAGATTTCCACACCTCCAGACAAAGCTCCAGCACATTTGCCACTGCCTGAATATGTACAATGCCACAACGTGGTCTAGATTGGCTTCCACTTGTAACAAGTTCAGCAGGAACATCTTTTGGCTAAAGCCAATTAACACATGTAAAATGGGGGGGAGTGAAAGGTAGGGGTTAGTAAGGCTTTGGTGCCAAGCAGTCAGCAGAAAACCCGACCTAAACCCAGAGCTTCCTGCTGCCATGGTCTGTCTGCACAATATCCACCCTCCCAAAATCCTGACAGACCTGTACACTCTCCTTGGGCACAGGCACCACAGTAATTACTGCCACCCAATCCAATCTGCACACAGATCACTAATTAACTCAGAACACGCAGAAGGTACCCAACCCAGAATCACAGATAATGTCCCTGTCCGTCACCAACCCTAATCTCAGGGTCATCAGGGGACACTGGGTGCTTACCTGGACAGCTGTCCTATGCTGCAATCTGCCCCATTGTCTCTGCATGTCTCCTGCTACTCATTTATCCCTATTACCTTCTTATTTATCCCTATTACTTTCTTATTTATCCCTATTACCTTCTGGCTCTGCACAGCTCCCTGACAGGTCAGGCTCTGATCCCAGGGAACAGGGATGGGACAAGAGGGAACGGCCTCAGGCTGTGCCAGGGAAGGTTTAGATTGGGGATACTGGATTGACTATCAGGGAAAATGTCTTCATTCAAAGGGCTGCCAGGCCCTGGAACAGGCTGCCCAGGGCAGGGATGGAGTCACCATCCCTGGGGGCATTCACAAGACATGTAGATGTGGCACTTGGGGCCATGGGTTAGTGATGGGCTTGGCAGTGCTCGGGGAACAGCAGGACTCAATCTTAAAGTTCTTTTCAAATTTCAGTGACTCTAAAACTGTACTTAAGAGCTTAGTTACATAATAATATAGATTATTATTATCAGTGTTACAAATATACCTTCAGTTAGGGATGCTTGCACCTTTTATTAGAGTTCCTTTAGAAGAACAGGTGCATTCCTACCATCCCTGCTCCCACATCTGCACAGAGGCACTTCAGGAGACTGGACATGGCAAACCCTTTGTTCTTAGGGTCACTGCCCAATCACTTCAGCCATTTTATACTGGAATCTGATGCAGAATAGCATAAACTGCTTATTTACCATACAAATTATAGTAGGATTGAAAACATTCTGATTGGCTGTGCATAGTTGAGCAGGCAGAAAACATGAGGAAAAATGCAATCTTAAAAAAAGTGACCAACTCTGAAAGTAAATGAATTTTTCTACTGGCTTCAAAGAGACTAAATTAAGGGAGTTTCACTAAAACAAATCATTAAGTCTATAAACATGAAAGTGAGTTTTGTCACTAGCAAACATTTGTACCCCACAGACACTGAGTAACAACACACAAGAAACAAGTGCACTCACAGTGTGCTCAAAATTCACCACTTGGATTGGACTGTCAGTCCCTTAACAGATGATAATCCATCATTCCTCAGAGACTGCAGGAATACCAGCACTTCCTTCAGCACTCATCGGAGAGGAAGATGAGAAAACAATGTAAAAGAAATTAAAGACAGGCAACCCCCCCTGTTGCTCCAAACCCAACAGAACAGTTGCTCCTTTTCATCAATGGGGAATGCACTTTACACCTTCATTCCCCTGTGCTGAGCAGAGCTGGTTGGCATTTTGACACCATTTCACAGACAGAAAAGCAAAGGGCAAGTAGCACAGCAGAGGCAAAAGAAAGTTCCACCTTTCCATCCCTCTGCTCTTAGGAACAGGCCTTTTTCATTTTCAAATTTGATGGCAAACTTTGATTATATTCCTTTGCTTTCCCAAACTGTTGTTATCCCAAAAGCTCAGATGAGGATGTAGAGAAACAAAGAAGCAATTCCTTCCTTAGGAAGCCTTCAGAGGAATCCCCCAATGCCTCCAGCCATCCTACACAGACCCCACAAGTTCACCCAAGACTTTGAAGGTGAGTTGACAATACAGTTATTCCCAACGACTACACCCAGTCTGTGAAGTCCATTTCATCTTGCACTCAAGGGAAACCAAAAGCAGATACATGGGAAATGGTGTAGAATACAGAAACCATCAGGTAGCAACACTCCCTCCTACCCCAGCTCAAGTACAGGGGCAACTCTTCTCTCCTCAAAGAGTAGCTAAAGCTGTAGGAAGAGCAAAGCAGCAAGTCAGCATGGACTGACCATCACAGCTGTTGGCCTGTCCTGTCCATTTCCTCGTTCCTTCCCTCTTCCCCACCTTGTGAGCTTTGGAAAACCAAACTCCTTGCTGAAAGGCATGACTGCACTTCCCAGAACAACACCTGACCTCATCTGGGGTTTCCTTGCACCAATGTAACACACCTGGTAATGTGGTGAGGGGAAATTTAAGAAGAGGAAATGGGAAATGGTGCCAGTGCTGGAGAGAGGAAACTCCAGACTTGGAAGCAAAATTAACCAAGGAATTTCTTAAGCGCGTTTTAGAAACACCTTAAAATTTTAAGCCAATAAAAAAGACCCCCATGGAACAACCTTATGCTGCCTAAGACTTTGCAGACAGCACACACATGAGGTTCCCTGCCCAAAACCAGCACTGGCGCTCTTTGTCCTGGACACCAGGCCCTGCTGCAGCTCCCTTACCTCTGTGCCTTCCCTCCATTACCTCTGCTGACAAGCCAGCTCTTGTTCCTTGGTGTCCTGCCAGGACCTCTCCTGTCAAACATCCCGTGGGCCAGCACAAGTGGCAACATGAAACTGCACGAGAATTGGTGCTGCTCTGGCTTTTGCAGGTCACTGCAACACCACACAGCACGGGTGGGGACAAAAACCAGAAATTCCAACGAGCCTCCATCTACAGAGCCGGGCCTTTAACCAGGCAAAGCTACTGGAATCACAAATCTCTGTATTCCCACAGCCAGCTAGTGCTCCCTCTTTCCCAACAGTGCGCCCACAATGAGACTGATTTCTTCCATCAACCCCATCCCAAGTTTAACAAGTGAAGGTTTATCCATTAAATTTCACCTATATCCTCATTTCTCCCCCAAAAACACACGCTCGATTAGCTACAGTTAAGGTACCACAGTAAAATTCATTTTAATGAAATGCAGTTCCTTTTTCTTCTTGCTGCTGTTGCTTTGCCTTTTACTTACTTAGCTACTTGTCTGTCTTGCAATCAAATCCCAGAATACAAAGCAGCACCACTGAGAATCAGGGAACTAACACAAGTGGTGATTATTTTGCTGTAACACCAGTTATCTAAGTGGTTTGTGGTAGAAAGAGAGATGGGTTAGGGAACAAACAAGGGGTGCAGCCAGAGATCAAAAGAAATACTGCTCCTAAGTGGAATATTAACATTTCCCTATGGAAGAGATGACAGGAAGATCAGTAAAGCACATTAAGCAGAATCACTGCAGTTCACAACTGGAATATTTACAAGCTTTTTGGCTGATCTCTAGTATTTCAAAATTGAAGAAAAACCAAGTCTTTCCTCTTCTGCCTTGCCCATACCTAGTGGTGCTGTTCAGCATGATTCCAGTGACAAATTTGCTGTCTGGATCCAACCCAACTCTATGTCACCCATTAGAAGAGAAGGGTGCACAATGAAGAACAGCAACACAAAGCCATGGCAGCCGACAGAAATCAACTCTGGCCCTGAGCACTCACTCAGAAAGTTTTTATTCGTAACACACACCATATGAAGGATGGGAGAAAGAAGCATTTGATCATTTCTGCCCCTGACCACACACCTTGGGACAGCAATGCAAAGCACACATGTGCCCTTACACAATGTCCTTTCCAACACCAAGTACCTCCTTCTGGTTTTGCCAGGCCATGCCTCAGTTTCTCCTGCTCACGTTTCCAGCCTCATGCCATCAGCTGCTTAGCTCTTCACATTCCATCTCAGCACTCCACCTTGCCACCTCCTTGTTCATTACATTTATGAACATTATACTCCCACTCTCCCTGTCATTTTTCTGGTCACTGACACCAGCTCTGGATGGTGACAACCCAAACACAACATGCTCAGGCTCTGCCTTTACCCCAAAATGAAGAGTCAGTCAAAATGAAATACCCAAGGCCAGGCTGGATGAGGCTTGGAGCAATCTGGTCTAGCAGAAGGTGTCCCTGTCATTCCAGGGGTTGGAATGATATAATCTTCAAGGTGCCTTCCAACCCAGGCCATGCTATGAATATCTGTGAAATCTCCTTTGCTGGGCATCATGGTGGCCAACCATTACTCTGAACTTCTTCCTCAAAGTTAATTTTTAGTGCATGCTAAGCCCAAGGTACCTAAAGACTCCAGTCTGTATGAGGTAGGTAGGGAGTGCAGAAAGGTGGTGGGAGCTGAAGCTGGGGGACAACCAAACACCAGATGTGCAGGGGAGCCACACACCTTCTAAAAAGGGCAACCAGAAAGACATGTGCTAAACCTCATCTATACAAATTTTCCTATTTGTAAACAAATTAACATAGCCACAATATATGACTGTACTTCTGTCTTCCAGGACCAGTGAGTCAGAATTGCTGTTTACAGTTATTAGCAATGCAACCCTGCAGTCCATCAGCACTGCCTTCGCCCTGCGGAGGCAGGTGAAGCTTCAAAAAACATCAGGAAATGGGGACGCACACCCCAGCCCCAGGACTGCACTCTGAGCATTAGTACCTGTCATACACAGCAAGAGGAAACACTCTCTGTCGTAATTCTGACCTTAAAAATAGTATTTGACAAACAAATCTGTTATAAGAACAGAATTGAGATACTGAGGTTCAAGTTGATCAAAGGATTTTGAAAAATAATCCAGATTTTACTCTGGATCAAAAAAAAACCCCAACAAAAACACTTCAAAAGAGAGAAAAATAACCACTTTTATTTCTGTGATACAAAGCACAGAACAAGCTCAGAGCCTTACCACAAAGACACTGCTGTGGCTGCAGAGAGCCTGGCTGGGCAACTCCCATCACAGCAGCTCCACAGCCCCTGGGAAAGAGAGCTGTGGTCTCCCAACTCCCATCCCAGGGCACCATTCCCTACCCCATGTCATTTTTCTCCTATTCCAGCAACATCTGGAAGCACATCCATTTTCTCCTCCTTATCACAGCCTTTGAAGCTGTTTTACCAGTGCATGCTTGTTCTCTTTTTCCCCCAATATTCCCTAAAACAAAGCAGCAAACAGGAGAGAAACCAGGGGAACTGCCAAAGACAGATACACACAGCACTCCTACATTTCCAGGTAATCACAAACAACTGAAGGTCTAAGGCACTGCCCCTGAGCCACTGTAATTTCCATCAGTTTTAAACTTAGTCCAAGAGCACCTCAAATCCTTCAACCTACTCAGCCTGATGGCTAATGACCAGGTAGGGACTGGAGACAGCTTCCAACCCCCACCACCACCAGGCCCTTAAGGGCCAAAGTCATTCCCATCTTCTGCTTTCCATCACTTCTTTGCCATTTAAATCAAGGTCCCAAACCCGTCCTGCAGTCTGATGACACAGAAAGGTCCCTGCACTCCTCCAGTGCTGGAGTTCTTCTCCCTCAACATTGGTCAGCATTCCCACAGTCAGCACCACAGCTTAGTCTGCACTTGGAAAAAACCTTATGGATATGGATGCAAGCTCACAGAGTTTGATTTCACTGGCACTGAAGCAGCAGGCTGAAGCTCACATGCTACTTTCATTTTTACACCCAGTCACACTTAGTATTTTGAAAGCAATAAAACCATTTCAACACAAAAATTCTGGCATGTTCATGACATGTCAGGGGAGATGGCAGCAGGTAATGAATGAAAAACTATAGATGAGGAAAAGAATGGGAAATTGAACACTTAAGAAAGCAGAGAGGTCACCAATTTACCAATTAAAAGAATCCATCAGCAAACCAGACAGCACCATTCACCAGGTAGCAACCATGAAACAGAAATCCAGAAGTCCTCAGAGCTGCCTCCACTCTTACCTGCAGTTTTTATTCCTGAGAATATTCGATCACAACCAAGATCAAAAGCAGCGCTGACCCCACACTCTAGGAAAGCTCACAGATTTTGGGGGATAATTTCCTTATCCTTATGGCATGGTTCATTCACCTGGGATCTTCCCTCCCACGTCCGCCTCTGCCCAGGACTGCATCAAACTTGCCTTGGCCAGAGACACGTCGGGAAGCAGTTGATGCTGACTGTGGCCAACAACAGCCTGTTTGTGCCTTTTCAAAGCACAGGATGATGCAAAACCTCCCCAGAAAAGAGTTGTTTCTTCTGCATTTGGCTTAGGGCATAAAACATACAGGAACACAACAATTATCCTGGTTATTTACACTCCACTAAAGAGATAAGGGCTGTGACGACAAGAGCGAGCAAGTGGGTTCTTCATGTGCTTTCCCAGGATAGCAGCAGCTCTTGGGAGAGCAGGGTGGAAGAGAAGAGAGGAGGCATTGCCATCAGTCTTCATCACAGCCAGATCATTCCTGTACCTGAAATGTTTTATTTCAAAACTAGGTGTTTAGACTGGTGGGGGTTTGCACCTTGGGCTTTCTTTCGGAGGGCAGGTAGGAGGGAAAAGGCAGCAGTAAAACAACTACTTGCCTTACTCATCACAACAGGAGCAAAGAAATCTGTCCTCATGCACTGGAGGCATTGTAAACCCCAGAAAAACAGTAGCCCTCAGCATGATACACCTAATGACCATCTTCAGTGAACTCCCCCTTGTTTTGTGCAGCCTCCCTAGCCCTGTGCTGCTGCCCAACCTGTTCTGCCTACAAAGGAAAGCCAGGGCAGGGCCTGGAAGGGTTTGGACCAACTTTTCCCCAAGCAGCAACATCGCTATGTGCTGATGCTGCCACATTTGCTATTGCTTCAACCTCAGCACCTTCAGAAGCCCAAAGCCCTGAGGCTTTGCCCAGCCAATCTTCCCTGACTGGGCAGGAACACCATCCCAACGCCATGGCAGGAACGCCATCCCAATCCCATGTCTGCACCAGGACAGGAGACAGGGCCTGGTAGACCCTGATGGACACGGGGCAGGAGGGGCGATGGCCCCGTCCCCACCCCAGCAGCTGCTGGGTGAAAGGAGCCAGGAGGGAGCCACATTTGATATTGCTTCAACCTCAGCACCTTCAGAAGCCCAAAACCCCGAGGCTTTGCCCAGCCAATCTTACCTCAGCGGGCAGGAACACCATCCCAATCCCACATTTGCGCCAGGACAGGAGTCAGGGCCTGGCTGGCGCTCAGACACGGGGTAGGAAGGGCAATGGCCTTGTCCCTAGCCTGGCAGCTGCTGGGTGGGAAGGAGCTGGGAGGGAGCCACATTTTCTACTGCTTCAACCTCAGCACCTTCAGAAGCCCAAAACCCCGAGGCTTTGCCCAGCCAATCTTCCCTCAGTGGGCAGGAATGCCATCCCAATCCCGCATTTGCGCCAGGACAGGAGTCAGGGCCTGGCTGGCCCTACGGACACAGGGCAGGAAGGGCGATGGCCCCATCCCCACCCCGGCAGCTGCTGGGTGGGAAGGAGCCGGGGCACAGCCCTCACTCCCAGCTAAGTTGGGCGGCTGAATCAGCGCGGGTGGACAGCGATTTACTGCTGACACAGAGCTGCAATAAATCACCACCTTTCTGGAGCAAGCAGGAAGTTGCAGGGGTGACTTAGTCATCCTCCATCCTGACGCCATTCCAGAAGCAGAGCCACATACGTCCCCCGGCTTTGGGCTGTGCCCGTGGCCCAAAAATAGCTTTTAAGCCAAATCCTGCAGTCATCATTCAAAGCTGAAACCCTTTTATTTACACTCAGCAAGAACTCATGTATGTTTTTGACGATGCTGAGAGTAACCAGTGCTTAAATTATTTGCTTAGCAAAGGAGTCTAACTACAAGTTACACCAAGTATGCAATGTTTTCTGACCCACATAGAAGCTAATAATTTGCATTTTATGGAACCACTTTGCATAGACAACCCATCTTAATGGCCACAGCTTACTGTACAAGAATTAATAATTGAAAAGCAACTCGTCAGCACTGTTATTTGTGTTACAGGTAACTCACAAACCTCATTACACTGTAGCATTAAATTTCCAATGACCTTCTAGAAAGCTGCTCACTCTGAGAGTCTTTTTTAAGGCATGATCTCTCAGAATACCAAGCAATTGCAGAGAAAGTATGTGACAGCTACCCAGAGTCTGTGGGAAAGGCCAGGCAAAACACCCTGTCAGAAATATATCAGCCTGATCCCCCCTTTGGCTGAAGAAGTGACTTTGACTTCATGAATCCCCCCTCTCTCCAGCCAGTCACTTGACCACGCTTCTCTCACAAATTTCTGCCTTAATGCCAGATTAATCCTACTTCATCCACTCCCCAGACATCTAAGAAGCTCCAGCCCTTTTTCTCTCAAATCATTGGCTTTCAAACTATTTCTGTTGCAGCACCCAAGCGTTTGCTGTGGATGAAAGAAGGCTCAGAGACTAGCACAGAAGTGTAAAGGCAAACAAAAATTACATGGCAAAGCCTGGGATTTTCATAGTCTTAGGGAAATTAGGTCCCCTGAATCCCACGGCAACTCTGAGAAGAGTCGAGTGCATAATTTTCCATTATGCTTGTAAAAAATCCCCAAATAAATGTACAACTAAATGCGGCTTCACGAGGCTGAGCATTTCTTATTCTCCTAAACGTCATTACTAAGCCCAAGTAAAAGCCTTAAAACTTATTCCACGTTTTAAGGTCTGATTTTTCAGAAAACAGCTCAGAATGGTAGTTCCAGGAAAACCCAGCTCAGAGCCCTGTTGTTGGGGAAGAGCAGCAGAGCAGCCCCCCATTTGGAGCTGCCTGTCCCGCTGACAGAGGCTCTCTGTGCTGGCATCACAGTCACTCCTCGCTGTGATGTCTTTGCTCGGGGCTGTGCCCCTACGCAATCTGCTCCAGAACATGCTCACTGACTCCTGCCATCCCCAAAGCTCCTCTGGCATGTTTCTGCCGACTGAAGCAGGAAGATTTGGGGCAGCCAGGGGCTGATTTAGCTCTGTGTGAACGCCTGCCGGTGTAATTTGCGCAGCTCTCCCAAACAAAACATTTTCACTGCCATAGCAAAGGCAAACTTGCCCAAATCCAATTTGTTTGGTACTTAATTAGCATCTCTGCTGCAATGCTGGAGACAAAAGAAGGAAGCGCTCCCCTCCTCCCATGAGCATCAGGACTTTTTAATCTCAAAGATACACCTTATCCAACATGACCAAAGCAGAAAGAATACAGCTCCCTCTTACTATTAAACAGAGATCATCTCAGGAGCTTGTTCATCACGAGGTTTTGATTTTAATTTCAGCAGCCCTGGCTGATAGACTGCCACACCTGAAAACTAGGGAGTAATTTAAAAACATAAATCATAAGAAAAAACAATTATATCCATTAGAGCTTCGAGTGGTAAAAAAAATAGAGATGGGATTAGAAAACCCTGGCTGACTTTCCTTTCACCCACTAATCAAACAATTCCCTGAAGTACTCGCAGGAGTTTCTCCTCTACACATTTCTGTGGCAGACGAAGGGGAGAGCCAGATCTGCTCCCCTGGATTCAGTCTGGCTTATTCAGCAGCTTCAGCTCCGCTATTTCAGATTCCTGCAAAAAGAAAGGCTCAGAAGGGAAAGCTGAGCCCCTGGGCATCCACCAGACCACAACTACTGCACGCACATAGGCTGCACCGGGAGGAGAAGAGCAGCAGCCTGTCCTTCAGCATCACATGGCTGGCCATGCTCAGCAGCCCAAACCACAGCCTGAAACAGCCCGGCTCAGAGAACGCCCTGGAGCTGGGCACAGCCACTGCTAACAAAAGAGCAGCTCCTGCACACTGTCAGTGCATTCACTGCAGTCAGCCTGCCAGTGCATTTGCTGCACATCAGCTGTGCTCCCTTCAAGAGGCAGCTGGGGTAAGCAGGCCTGTAGATGAAATGAAGCAGCAGGATCCTAAGTGGATATTGCCAGAACACAGAAACATCTTAGTCATCCCTCCAAGTTGAAGCAGAATGGGCTTACAGCCCACTGCCAGCCCTTAGAAAGACAGCATTTGTTTTGGTTTACCAGTCAATTCTTCCCTCAGACTGTTTCCCACTGGAGAAGTGCAAATGTCTGCTACTCAGAGCTTTACTGAATAGCAATTTAAAAGGAATTCTTCAAACACAGAGGTGAACTTCAACAAGCCTGCTTCCCGAACAGCAGACCGACATCATGAACGTGCACAGGGCATGGAAAATGCTGCTGCCACGGTAAGAAAGGGAATACGAGCAACGCGTTCCTTCCTCTGTGTCTTCCTGCAAAAACAACCTCCCTGCCCAATGTCCAAAACTGCACAGGCTCCACAAATCTAATTAGCTACGACTCCAAAACGCAGAGCTCTGTCTGTCTAAATGCATAAACATTAAAGTTGTTTTGCTTTTATTAATAAAATCTTGGGACAGGATGAGATAAAAATCCCAAGGAGGAAAGTCTAAGAGGTAAGTACCTCCCTCTCCCCGAGTAAAGAGCTGTCTTTGTGTGAATAAACTGGGCAACCTAGATAAACTTTTCCTTGTTTATTATAAAAGCACAAGTTCACCAAGGTCCTTTTATGTCCTGATGTATGAAATTATTCCAGCTACATATAATTGCACAGAGCCAAGGGGGTGAGGCTATGGTATTTATAGGTACATTCAGGGCTAGAATTTTGGTTAGCAGCACCATTTTTATGGCCTCAACACCTAACATACTTTTGGGAAAATGCCCACCTGTATATATATATCCTGGGAAATTTTCCCTATGAAACACAGATTTCAAGTGAACTTTATCTTTTTCCAAACTTGACAGATAAAGCCTGTGCTTTTCTCTTAGAGATTCAGAGACAGAAGGAGAAGAAACTGAGGCCACTTTCATAGCAAGAGGAAGGCCTCTAAGCCCATCCTGATGCTTTCAGACATGCTCACTGTTTTTTTTTCATTCTTCAAAACAGGGCCTCCAGTTTCCTAAGCACATGCCCCACATTAAGACACGAATCTCTGTAAACAACTCAAAACACAAAGAGACAGACAGGGCTCCACAAAAAAAAAAGAGGAAGAATAATTTTCTCTCATTCAGGTAACAAATTAGGAGCTCACAATGGTTTAAAAACCTGTTTCTCCAAACTTCTAACCCAGAGCCCTGCCTGAAGTCTGCTCAGGACTGGATCAATACTGCAGTTAAATCACTTGGCACTGGCATCTCTTCACTCCAGAATTACCTTCCTTTGAGCAAGCAACAGCAGACATGTAGGCAAGGGATGCTGTTGGATTAACACTGCTCTAGAGATCTTATCCATATCCATATACCGTTGTTGTGTATAGCATCATTATGTAAGCCTCTCTATTTTTAAAACAAAACATTTGTCTGGTCAGTCTCTACTATTATCCCACCCCTAAACCATCAGGCTGAAATTCCACCCACTTTAATCATAAATTTACAGGCTTAAGGGTGGAAAAGTAGTAGAAATGACAAGATCAAGAATTTCTATTTGCTTTAGAAACACAAAAATTCTACCCTTTTTTATCAACAGGATTTCAGAAGCCACCACAATAAGGGCACTGCCCAGGCTCCCCAGGGAATGGGCACAGTCCCAAGGCTGCCAGAGCTCCAGGAGAGTTTGGATAATGCTCCCAGGGATGCACAGGGTGAGACTGGAGGGTATCTGTGCAGGGACAGGGTTGGACTCCATGCTCCTGATGGGTCCCTTCCAGCTCAGGATACCCTTTGTATGACCCTGAATAAATTACCAACCTTTGAAGAGCTTTTTTTAATAAACCAAACACAACTTTACCACCAGTATCCAGAAGTCTGGGACCCAGAGGGCTCCTGTAATCCAGACAGACTCCTGAACCACCAGCACAAAAATAAATACTGTAGGTCAATTGACAGCCAAAGGCTCCTGCTTCCCTGCCGCACAAAGAAAAAGTGGAATTTAAACCACAACTTTGTTACCACCCATCTATTCTTGAAATGGTCAAGGATGGTGTGGTGGAAGCCAACCTATAGAACAGCTCAGGGACTGAGCTACTGCTTTTTCTGCATCATGCAGCACTAACTGGATTCTGTATTACTAAACTTCAAGCTCTTTAATACAACTTTTAAATTCTGTTCTCTGCATTCTTACGCGTGCCCTAAAATGTTGCACCAGATCCCTCGCTAAGATTTACTTTGGTAAATCTTCCAACAATGTTGCTGAAGTTGCTCCTTGGCTTGCAGCAACTCTTTTGTCATCTGAGCATTTCTGAGTCGAGACTCACCCCAATCTATGTCAAGGATGCACAGCTGCAGAAATCACTTCTTGTATTTGAACATTTTTTGCATACAGTCACCTAAATATGACAGTCATAATGGTACCTATGCATGAAATGTGACTGCAAACAGGGCGGGGATTACACCTCACTGCAAATATAAAGCCTTTATCTTCATTTACCTTCTAAGATCACTTAGCATCCCCACATAGAGTTAATTTCTGTGTGAAAATCTAAAAAGAAATATATTCTTCTAGAATTCAGATCAAATTGTAAAATGAAAATTAAAAAATCCTTTTCAGACTGGACCAGAAGTTCACCAGCAGAGGAGGTTGTGAACACTAATGCCATGAAGTTTTTCAAAACTAATTAAGACCTTTTTTTAGAGAAGACAATCCATCAGCAGCTATTAAACACAGTTTAATTCCTCCCTGGAGCTTGCCAGCCCAAAGGTTTCCTAGGGTGGTGACTGCTACAAGGGTTTAGCAGGAGGAGAACTTCACTGTTCCAGTTTTTCTATGCACCTGGGAGTGGTCCCATCAGAAGAGCTACCAAGCCAGACAGACTTCTAGTCTGTCAGAGAGTAACTGCTCTTACTTCATTCACAAGATTGAAGATGACAAGAGAGCAACCTGTTCATAAATCAGAGCTGAAGTAAACTTGTACCAGTGAAAGAAATAGCCTTAACATGACTGACTGCATATCACATTCCACACTGCCTCCTCTGAACATCCTACAACACAGCCTTAATAGCATTACCTATTCCCTGAAGTACCTCCTTAGATTCCAGTGTACCCAAAATGTGCCTGGGTACATTTATCACAAATGTTATACAGCACACAGAGTAGCCAGCAGCACAGTGACAGACATTTGCAAGTGCCTGTGAAATCCCTTTGCAATTACATTCCTGGTTGTATAGAATTAAACACAGCCAGCAAGGAAATAAACAACAACAATAATAATAAACTCTTTCCAGAGCATTTTTGGGCATGTATTCAAAATGCAGCCCTGTTCCATCCCCTGCTAGAGGATGAAAAGCAGCATCCTTTAGGGTCCCTTACCTTTCCCTGAATGAGGGGAAGATTGGAAGGCTCAGGCTCCACATCAACACAAAGGCCTCTGGAAAACTGACTGCAGGAGTTGCTTGCTCCTCCTTTCCCCCAAACATTCAATGCCATCACACCCTGTATTTTCAGAAGTTGCCCTCTTGCTTGCTTCAAAGGAAGGTAATTCTGGAGTGAAGAGATGCCAGTGCCGAGGGATTTAAGTGGAGTATTGACCCAGCCCTGAGCAGACTTTAGCCAGGGCTCTGGGTTAGAAGTTGCCTCCTGGAGCAGCAGAGCCCAGGTGAGCCCATCACAGTGCAGCTGCAGATGGGGGTCCCAGCACACACCTATGGAGAGGTCCATGCTGACCAACACCTCCCTCTCCTCCCCACGCTCCAGACACTTCCCAGCCTGCCCCTTCCCCTCTCAGCTCCTGCCACCTCCAGCACGGTGGCAATGCTTGCATGTCATTGCCTGCTCGCTGAGCAGATTCAGGGAGACAAGCCCTGAGAACCTCTCCTGCAGCAATGCCACTGCCACAACAGCGAAAAGAAACAGCCAGCTAATAATGGACCAGTTGAGGGGCTGCCAGCTTCAGCAAACATGGCTGGAATTGTATTTTTTGTTTAATTCAGGAAGCTTCCAGTTGAGCATCAGTCATCTTGCTTGACCCAACCCCTGGACTGCAGTAACCCAGAGGCTGCACAGCAGCCCAGGCACCAGGGGCTGTGCACAAAGCCTTTCCATGAGGCCTTGGGTTGTCAATAAATGAAGCCCAAAGTAAGTTTGCCCATGCATGCAGGCAGCACCTAAGGCGCTGCAGAAGCTCCTGGAGCACTAACAATCAATAGCAAGTACATCATAATCCCAAAGAGATTGCTGAAAATTTGTTTAGTGCATTACTGTGTCCACTCATTGTGTTTCCACCCAGTATTTGCAATACACCAAGTGCGGCAGATCTGCCCGATGTAAACAGCTGCCCTAATCCACGCTGTTCTATAGATCGTGTTTACCCAAGGCTGAATGATCATTTCAGCCTTTGTTAATCTGATTGCATAACAAACCACAGCAGCCTGAAATAACCAAGCTGCTCTCTCCAGCACACATTAGTTGAAATCAGTCATTTCAGCACCCCGCTTCTTCTAAAACACGGAACAGACCAGATCATGGAGAAAGAAGAAAACAAACCAAGTACCTGGCCACTGCTTTCACAGCCAACCACCAGACACATCACAGCACACAGATGCCACGGGGCACATTCACACCTGGAGCGGGCTGGGAGCACAAGGCAAAGCAAAATGTTCTCAAGCCCTGAGCTCCACTGCGCAACTGAAGCACATTCTGCTGGAGCTCACTCACAGCTCGGGCGCAGGCTCGCGAGCAAACCATACAGCGTGGATTTCCAAAACATGAAATTGCACGTATATAAACAAAGGCTGTAATTTACACGGCAGATCCTATGAAAGCTTATCTAGCACATGACATCACACCCATAAATTACAACTTAAAGCACCTGTGCCAAAACTGCTCCCACCCCAAAATGAACGTGATTAATATCATCTGCTCGTCCATGCCCATGCCTCTTGGGAATAAACACACATGAAGTACCTCCCAAGACAGAGTAGTATTTAAAGATTCTTCAGACAATGAGAAGATTTATAATTATTATGGCATTGCATCATCACAAAGCCTTAAACAAATCAAGCTGCCTCATCATATGACACCTAAGATAATACAAGGTTAAACAGCATCAAGCAGTATCGGTTAACTTCACTTGTACGGAAGGACAAACACCCCCCAGCCCCTGGGCAAGGGGATCCTCAGCCTCACAGCTATTATTAAACAGCAAGTTAGACAAGCAAAATCAAAACACACGGACTTCTTTGAACAGGCCCAGAATCAGAATCTTTCCATTGAAATCCAACCAACCAGGACGTAGGGAAAGTGAAGGGCAGGCGAATGGGGAACTGAATAGGTGAGGGACGTGTTTCAGCATCTCTCAGCTTTAGTTCACTGGTCCATGATCAGCTTGGGAGAAATCAAGAGGCGGTATCAGGAGCTAACATTACAGTGCCTATTGATCACAGCCAGCTCTCCACAGCACACAGCAGAATTCCTCTTCTGGACCGACGATAGCCGAGGAGGCTGCCTTATGGCACAACTGGCAGACAAGACAGGCATCAGCCGACTCTCTAACCAAAATACGCCTGAATACCTTCATAAGGCAAAACCAGCCAAGTATCTCCGCTCCAGGCATAAATATCTGCTCCTCCGAGTCCGCAGCTACCCACAAATAATCGCCAATTATCGCCGTGCCCCCACGCTCCGCCCGCGCCGGGGCACTGCCCCCGCAGCAGGCCCTGCGCCGGGAGCGGAGCGGCTCCGCCGGCTCTGCCCGCGCCAGCTGGGTCCGTGCCGTCCCCATCACGCTCTGCCCGCACCGAATCCCCATTTCTGCGCGTTATTACCAATCTGACATCACCCCAGAGCAAGCACAGTCTGACATCTACAGTTAACTCGGCGATGGTGTAAGTGCCGCCCGGCGCACGGTGCGCTCGGTGTTGCAATACGCTGCTGCCGAACATCGAAAGAGAACGTAAATAGACACGGATACTGACACACAGCTATACGTACAAACCCGCCGAGAGCGGCTGGCAGGGCTCGCTCCCGCCCCGGCCGTGGAGCCGCAGCCGAGCCCCCGGTGGCGACGGCCCCGGCCCGGCAGCGCCGGGGGGGCTCCGAGCCGCCCACCCGCAGCCATTTCCCCGCCGCGGCCGCGGGTCCGGCGCTCCCGGCGAGCCCGCTCCGCACAAAGCCCGCCGGGCCATGAATAAAACATCGCCCGGAGGCGGCGGCGAGGGGGGTCGGGATACGAGAAATAAGGGGAATGGAAAGGGGAGCGGAGGATGGGGGGCTCCACCCGGCCCCTGACCCGCGGTGCCCCGGCCCCGGGCGCTCACCTCGGCAGCCGCGCTCGGAGCGGCTCCCCGGGCCGGAGCGGGCGGCGGGCGCGGACGGCTGCGGCTCCCGGGCGGTGTGCGGCGGCGGCGGCGGGGAGCGGAGCCGAGCCGAGCGGCCTCTCAGGGAGCGGGCGGGGCGGAGCGGGCGGGGCGGGGCGGAGCGGGGCCGTCACCGCGGGGAGGAGCCGCCCGCCCGCCCGCTGGGTCCCCGCGGGCTGCGGGGTACCGGGAGTGCTCATCCCGCACTCTGATTCCAGGGCACCGGGAATGCTCGTCCCGCGCACGGACCCCGGGGTACCGGGAGTGCTCATCCCGCACTCAAATTCCAGGGTACCGGGAGTGCTCGGACCCCGGGGTACCGGCACCGCTCATCCCGCACACGGATCCCGGGGTACCGGCCCCGCTCATCCCGCACACAGATCCCGGGGTACCGGCACCGCTCATTCCGCACACGGATCCCGGGGTACCGGCCCCGCTCATCCCGCACACAGATCCCGGGGGACCGCACCGCTCATTCCGCACACGGATCCCGGGTACCGGGAATGCTCATCCCGCAGCGGATCAGCGGTGTCGCAGGGCAGGGGCTCTGAGCGAGGAGGAAGCAGGCGCCCGGTGAGGTCACGATGCACAAATACAGCATCATGGAATCGGTGGGGGTAGGAGGAACCTCTGGAGATGATGCAGTCCAACCCCTGACCAAGGCAGGGTCACCCGGAGCAGGTGACACAGGTGGGTTTGGGATATTTCAGAGTTGGAGGCTCTGCACCTTCCCTGGACAGCTGTTCCAGGGTTCTGCCACCCTCCATGGAAAGAAGTTCTTCCCCATGGAAGTGGAGAGTAAGCTCCAATCTCTGTGCCCAGGGACAGGACCCAGAGAATGGCTGGAGCTGTGCCAGGGCAGGGTCAGGCTGGAGCTCAGGAAAAGGTTCTTCCCCAGAGAGTGCTGGGCACTGCCCAGGCTCCCCAGGGAATGGGCACAGCCCCAAGGCTGCCAGAGCTCCAGGACGGTTTGGACAACACTCCCAGGGATGGGATTGTTGGGGTGTCTGTCCAGGGCCAGGGGCTGAACTGGGGATCATGTGGATCCTTCCAACTCTGGATATTCCTTGGTTCCATGTTGCTAAACTTCTTGGGTTTTACTTTTTGTCCATTGCTCCTCGTCCTGCCACTGCGCACCACCAGAAAGAGTCTGGCACCATCCTCTTGGCACCTGCCTCTGAGATGTTTATGTGGCTCTCAAACACAGCCCCCTGTGCCTTTGGTGTCCATGCCCCACTCAGCAGGGGGACAGAAGAGTGCTTCTCTTCCTTAGCATGGAAGCTGTTTTCCCGGGAATGCAATGCCTATCAGCTCTATGGCACCATGCACCCAAAATTTCACTGGAAACCTGTGTTTTTCTGTTCACAGAGGCAGAGATTTTCATGAAAACAACTGAAAAACTGGAGATGGAGGTGAGGCCTCTTTGAAGATTGGGTTATAAAAGCTGTCTCAGACTGTTCCTGCCAGGAAGTGCTACCATGTGAACTAGAAAGCAAGCCTACAGCCTTTTCATCACTTACAGTTTTAGTATCATCCAATAAACCAGGCAGATCAGTTTTCATCTAAGGACATTCTTCCTTCACCATGATGAAAATGCTGAAATAAATAACAGTTTGTTTGCCAAATCCTTGGCAAGATCCCATTTGAAGTAATTTCTACCTTCAACTTTCTAGCAATTAATTATTTTTCCCTGCACTGGAAATCACTACCAGAAAGGTGCACATAAACAACATCAAGACATTCCAGAAGAGGGAATATTTTCAACTCTAGGTTGATAACTGTGAAGTTTGGCCAACTTTGTTTTTCTGCAGAGAGCCTGATACTGTTTCCAAAGAAACATGGTGCTTTTACAGTGAAACATATATGATTGCTATGCCTCTATAAACTTTGCTTCCAATAAAAATGCACATAAAAGAACAGCAGGAAGCAAACATATTTTGTTTAGCCTCCACAAACAAACTTCCCTGATGTTTTCCTGATGCTGTGTGCAGCTAGTTAACATTCATAATAATGATTTACACGAAAATCCATTTCCTTATGCAGAAATTTGTTGATGGAGTCTTTGTCTGCCACTCTCATGTAGTCAACAATATGTTTAAAAGCAGAAAATAGTTATTTCCCTGAGTTCTGCTGTTTGTTTTACTCATTTCTGAGATGAGACAGTGCATGCTGGAGAGTTATTTTTAGAAGCTGAAAAATGATAAACAGTGTAAACAATTTCTGATATCTAGGACAATTTTGATACTAAGAGTACCATTAGCTGGGCCTTGTGCTCTGTCCCTGCCTAGTGATGCTCAAACTAGGTATTTGTTGATTAACTCACAAATAAATTACAGGTTTAAT
Source organism: Camarhynchus parvulus (assembly GCF_901933205.1). Classification (NCBI taxonomy): domain Eukaryota; kingdom Metazoa; phylum Chordata; class Aves; order Passeriformes; family Thraupidae; genus Camarhynchus; species Camarhynchus parvulus. The sequence goes on along the minus strand of NC_044578.1, from coordinate 23,585,497 downwards.
ATCAAAACCAAGTGCTGGGGGTTGTTTCTGCAAGAGGAGGACAAATTTCATCCTGACTTTTTTGTACATGAAAACAGAAATTGGCTTTCCTTCTTCAGTTCTTCTGCTGCTGTGGGAATGAATTGACTCGGATCTGGGAGAGTCATGGACTAAAAGTAGCCAGAGACAAATATTTACAAAGATGAAATTATCATTATTTTTATAATAATAAGCCCCTCAAAACTCTTGGGAAGAGGAAAGATAAGGATATATTTGAGTATGGAGAGTCAATGCCTTGATTGGTTTTCTTCTTTTGAAAGCAGCTCCACCTCTGTGCCAAAAGAAAAGAACAAGCCTCTTAAGATAGCAGGTAGAACAGTGGTGTAGAAGCACCAATTTGGCCTATTTATGAGGGGAAAAAAGATTTGGCTTTCATCACAGTACTGCAGTGCAATCAGTGTGTGCATGCCTTGCATGTTGCCTCAGTTATATCAGTACAGCAATGCTAATGAGAGTCTGACTTCCCCTAAAAATGGGAATGCAGTTCATTGTTTATGCCAAAAGTATATGTATTGTACCTGTGTCCTACTTGTTATGGGTGAAAAATAGACCATTTCTTGGATCAGGTAGCTGCTATCAGCACAACTATGTTTCAATCTGAAAACTGTTTCAAATGCCTAAGTTACCCTGTTTTATTTTCTGAAAGGCACTGATGATTTCCTGATACTTCAGTGAAGCTCTTCCCTTCAGAAATGGGAGAAATGAGAGCAGTCATGGCTCACCTTATAGAAGAATAAGTGAAATTGCTGCAAATTTTTCCCAATTAACAGGATTTCAGAAGAAAAACTAAAATGCTGCACAAGCTGCTGCCAGAAACAGTTTAAGGATTTTTATTAATTGTTATCACCTCGACCCTGGCTATAGCAAAGCTCACAATGACAAATTCATTTTCCCTTCAAGTACTGTAGTCCCAAACCATTGAACAGTTTCCTAACTGCGTTGATATTCAAGGATTTTTGTAAATAAAGTCCCTGGTGTAGGACAGTATGGTCACTGTGCCTGGACTCTGACTGCCAGGGTGATGTGGCTATTCCTCCATCCCCCAGGACTGCTGGAGAAGCCCAGTCAAGCTCACATGGAGAAGCCAAGTCAGAGCTCACATTGCTGTTGCTGCTGGAGAAAGCATAAAGGGCGCAGAAAGGCATGAGCCCTGCAGATGCAGCTTCCTCCCATGGATTTTGCATGTCCTATAAAATCTGAAGATGTCAGGTGCCAAAATTTTTTATAGGATGCCAAAGTTGTTGAGGTGAGTTTGATGCTGCAAACCAACAAGCTGCTCTTTGAGCTGCTCTGCTGCTTGACAAGTGACACAGGAACAGACTTGTGAACTTCCCAGCTCCTTTTTAATGGTGTATTAACATCAAAGACCAGCTTTACATATTTAAAAGACTACAAATTAGCAGACATTTGTTTTGCACAGTCTGGCCCTGCTTGTTGCATTCACTGTCATTATTAAAATGGAAATGGATGTTAATCTGCAATACAGAGAAACATGGACTGCAAATTCTGGGCATATAAGAGAATGCATTTTAACCAATAAATAATTATCTCTGAATAAATAATGCCCTTGGAAGTAGGAACTGCTCTCATTCACCTCACCCAGCACTACACCTGTTCAGAGGGCAGAAAGGAGAATGAGATATTTTAAAAGAGTCAAAGATTATTCTGTGTCACTTAACGCTGCATAATTCTCCAGAGTTTTCTGTTTCACAACTTCATCATCACAGAACAGGACCTACATCAAAACCCTGGGACACAAAGCAAGCCCAGCTGTAGGAGAAACCTACAGATACATCTGGGAGTTTTCAGGCAATCTTTACTGATCCCAGTTCTGTGTGCAGTGCTTGTTTATTTACTCTGCAGATTCAATTACTCTGTTTATACCTGAACTTGCAATTAGGAAAGATAAGACAAAATAGGTAGATAAACCCTCCAGTAAACCACCCACATTTTGGAAGCTGTATAAACAAGAAGAAAATGTCTGTGGCAGAGCATCCAATCCTGAGGTTCTAATTCCAGATTAACAGTTTAGCAAAGCTGTCTGTTAGTTTCAGGCAAGGGCTGAGAGAGGAAAGACTAAGCAGGAACTTTAATTGTCAACTGTTCAACATTTGGATGCAGCACAGATACTGCCAAAGTCATACACTGGGGTTTTAGCCTGAAGAATGCTTCATGCTGGGACTGCAATCACCATGTGCCTGTGCTAAAATAAGATAAATCAGTGAAGATCACAGAACCACAGAATCATGCAGTACCCAGAAGGATCATCAAATCCAACTCCCAAGATCGACTTTTATTTGTGTGCCTGAAGGTCCAGTTCACCAGAACCCCTCCCCCTTTTATTATGGCACTTCTCTAAACAGACAATATATGGTCTGAAAACCCAGGGAAGGAGTAGCAGGTGAGCACTGGGTGCTGTGGTCCTGTTCAGGTCACCAGCAGAAGGTGCCTCTGCCTTTGAAGGTGCAGAATTGGATGCAAAGCACAGGCTGAGTTCTGCTCCTTCCTGGGTTAGCAGCAAAAAAGCCAAGAACGTTTTCTTCTAGGCTGCACATTTGTTTCTCAGTACCAGTTAGGCTTGCATGACTTTCTCTTTAAGCCTCTTATGCTTTAACACAGCTCATCCTGACACTAAATTATACAGAGAACACTTGTGTGAGCTGTTCTACCTCCTCCTGGGGAGAGGTGCACATCTCCTGTTGGGAGGGACGCTGCCCACTGGTGATTTCTCCTCTGGCACGGCCGTTTGCAAAGCACAGAACCACTCCCACTCCTCACCTCCCTCAGGAATAGACACAGCTTTAAGTTAAAGCACAGTTTTAAGTGACAAAAAGAAAACCTATAACAATAACAGCGATTTTATTCTTGTGATCTCAACTGTGTCTCCTACATTAGAAGACAAACACTGTTAAATTTTATGTAAATAAGTCTTTCAGAGGCCCATAAAGACACTGCTTGCAAGAACATAAAGCAAAAACAGGTGACTATAACAGTAATGAAGAATTTGGGGATTTTTAAAATGCATTGTATGCACAAAAACCACCCAAACAAACAAAAAAAACCCCCAACAAACAACATGCTAAGTTGATAACTAGTTGAAGGATGGCTTTGAGCAGGAGGACTGACACGGGTGGAGTCATCATTTGTGCTCTACCCAGGGCATTTATCAGCATCACAGCCAGGGACTGCGTGCCATGTGCAAACTTAAACCTGTACACAGCTTTTATCAGATCAAGTCTCAGGTCTCAACATCTCAGGCTGGCAAACAGGGATTCATTAAGTAGCCTAAAGCCCAGAGTGGGCTAAGAAAAGCTACAAGCCACGGCTGAGTCCATGTCCTAACTGCTGGCACAACTTCCTCCTTTTCATGAACAGGAAGTGGGCATTAAAAAGAAATATATAATTGGGTTTTCCTGCATCCCTTTCCATAGCAGAAAGGAGAACACACTGCCTTAAGAATACTGCTGTCTGCATGGAATTGAAGGTCTATTTCCTTGTGCACCAATGTGTGTTATTCCCTTTTAATTTCCAAGCTGAGGAAATAAAGAAAAAATATTCTTGTCATTATGCTGCTATTATGGCAGAGAATTTAATTGCATTCAAATCAAGGCAAAGTTATGATTCCCTTAGAAACTGTAACTTGGTCCAAAACACTGAGCTCTTCTGGAGCAATTGTTGCTGCACACCTTTAGAGAAAACATTAAGCTGACAGGAAGTGTGTGTTATGGTTCATAAGGGAACTATTGCATGGAAATCCCCAACTTGTAAGGATATGTGATTAATCACAAATGCACTTTCATCATAGCTTTTACATACAGGTGATGGTACAGAGCTGTGGGTTAGGAATTGCCTGCCTTCTCCTGACATCTCAGGGTGAGATACCTGTGCTGCAGCAACTCCTCCGTGGATCCCTTTAGAGTCAGTGAAGGGAAACAAGGACCTCCAAAGGCTGGTTGGTGTTGAAATGAAGTGAATGACCTTCCAGAGCCTTGTGTTTAGCTGGGATAACTGGCACAGACACAGACACCTACATCCTGATGTCTAAGCCATGTGAGGTGAATCCACCCTTGATCAATTTGATGGTGTTTAGGAAGACAGTAATTTCCTCATCATTTTTGGGAGCTTTCTCTCAATAAACATATCAAAAATCTCACCTTTCTTTCTCCCCTATATTTTTAGTGTCTATCTATCCTTCTTCCTCCTTGTCATTTTCAACTTGCATATCTGTAAAAATGCTCCCACTTCAGCAGTACCTACTGAAAAAAGGGGTTTCAATTCGTTATCAAAACAAACTCCCTTGCTCCCTAGGCTGCTCAAAAGGTTCTGTCTGTGAGGAAGAAGGAAAAAGTTAGTAGAGAAGCATGTTCCTTATAAAATGCAGGGACGGTATTGCCAGCAGTTTTGTCTTAATCATCTCTGTAGGTTAGACACAGAGAGGGGAACTGGGATGGCAATAGGAGACATTAAAAGGCAAGTCTTCCATAAAATCATAATAGAAACTCAAGCTGATTTAAAGTTGCAAATCACTTAAGAGTTCATTCCAGGTAAGTTTAGTTGGTTTGGGGACAAGTCAGAATAAGTGTTTAAATTGAAATGTGTCAATATATGACACATTGTTTGGGTGTTATTTATGCTTGTTTAAGCAGAATGAACAAATGTGCTTTCCATCATAATGTCTGGGCAATGCAGACCATTTTGGACGGAGAAATTCAGATTCAACGTCCATTTCAAAGATTTATACATCCTAGAGAGAGAGAGAGAGACTGTTTGGTTAAAAATGATATGAAAACATTCTGGCCACTATAAAACTAGTGAAGGGCAGTAGCAATATGCAGTTCTGTGTTATTTGTTTTCACAAAATTCAACTATATTTCTTTCTTTGAAGTCCAAAGACCTCTGTGAAGTGGGATCTTCTCACCAGCTTCTTCTGCAGCTGAACAATAAAGAGAGCTGAGGGGAAAGCCAGGACTGGTTCACAGGATGATGTGGAGAAGGCTGAACATCTTGCCCAGCCCTCCCTGAGCCTGCTTTGGTACAACCTGTCTCTGAAGAACTGCACAGAAAATCTACTGATGTCCCTTATCCCTGAGCAGGGTCCCAAATGCATTGAGTAGGATGCCAATCTCCTGTCCCCCCTTCAGAAAACATCTCTGCAAGTAGGAGAGATGCAAATCTGCCTGTGGGTCAAATGGTGCTTTTCATGGCAAAAAGACAATGGATACCCAGGAGAATGTCAGTCACCAGTGACCATGGGGACTGGAAGGGAATCTGACCTTAGGAATAAAAGAGAGAGACATTTCCTCCACAGTCTGAGCCTGTGACAGTCCATGTTAATTGTAGTTTTACAAAACCAGCTGAGGGTCACCAACAACTTCCCTAAATTGCTGAGCCACAGCAGAGGCAGGAGTTGGGTACATGACTGTGTTTTAGGTGATCCAGCTAAATATAGAGATAATGCAGCCTTTTCTGGCTGGGGATAAGAGATGAAAGTCTTACTGACAGAGATACTGGAGAAGAAAGGAAAGCTGCAACCCTTCTGCATCAGCTCCAATAGCATCTGCAGTCTGCTGCTCCTGGGATGGGGTGCTTCAGGCTCCAAAAATTATGGAGGCATCTCCCCTAAGGTTACTCTTGCCCTGGGAGTCTGAAGACACTGTAAGCTAAACTAAATATTAACCTGCCTCCAAGGACTGTGGCAGTGTCATTTTTTATGGGTATGCTACATCTGAGACCATGCAAACATCTGTTACTGGTTTGTTGTTTGTTTTGAGTCTGTGTGTGTGTGCTTTTTAGAGAAGGAAAGAACTGCCAGTCTCTGGAGCTCACTGTGACTCTGAGGCCCAGGTGCCATGCTAAAGAAAAGTGGGATTGAACCACAGTAAAAGAAAACACTTTAAAGATCCTTAAACAAGACTCTGCTAATGTTCAGAGGTGGACCACTTCATCTGGCTTCTAAAAACCCTTGATTTTCATCATCTGTGCAATGGTAAAGGGAGATTTCCCATCTTTGCACAACTATGGTAAGGAAATGCAAAGTGTTATTTCCTCCCTTGGTGGCCTTGGGGCTGTACTAGCCTCTGTGACCTGCTGTTGGCATTGCCCCAGTGTGGGGCAAACCTGAACCTACAGCTCATGCCATTTGTGACTTCTGCCCTCAGCCAAAAAGGGAAGGCAGTTCTCAGTACCCAGTGTCTGTCCAGCAAAGCCTTTCACAAATGGAAGAACGCTGTCCCATCAGCTTTGTTGGAAACCTTTCTCATAGCTCCTTGTGCATCTCCTTTCCCAGATATGTCTGAGTGGTGTGCAAAGCCTGATTGAATCTGAAGTGTAAAGGCCAGCTGAAAACACGGGTCTGAAGGCATCTGACAGCAGTGGCATCTGGTGTCATAGCAGGTGTCAGCCTGCCCTCAAACATCTTCCTTAGGCTGGCCTACTCCATGTCAGGCTTTGAGGAGTCTAGGTGAGCAGGGCCTTGTATTTCATTAGTTCATTAATGTGCAGAAGGTGGAGGAAGAAGCCACACCTATTTTACTCTTTTAGCAGATGCCCATGCTTGTGACTTTAGCTGGTGGTGGAGCAGTTAAATGAAGGAAAAAACAGAGTAACTAAGAGATTGAGCACATTCCAGTTATCAAAAAAGCAGAGGATGACTGTTTTTCTGTTTTTGTTTCAATGAGGATCAAATGAAGCTCCTAAATGTCCCAACACACATCCCAGTAGCTGGGGAATCTGACTACTCGATTCATCTCTGCAACCACCTGCACTCCTGTACTTCCTTTTGGAAAATAACTGCCCCATTAATCTTATTCCATTTAACTGGATTAAGTGTTATCTATATTTTGTGTACTGTGACCAGAGAGGAGCCTGCACACCATGCATAATCTCATTCTGTATTTGTGTTTACAACCAAAGAAACACTGGAGGAGGTTCAGCCTCGCCCAACTCTGTGGTGTTGGACAGGGAGGAAATCAGCCCAGTAACTTCTGAGACTGCATGGAAATACACCAAAGGTTGTGTTTCTATGGTCCAAAATAGCATTAGGTCTCCTTTGAGTGTGACTAACCATTTCCAAAATAAAAGGAGCCTGTTCTTCCCTCGGCGTGGTGGGGGCCAGCACTGGTGTCCCACCTGGGCACGTACTGGGTTTGTGGGGACATAGTGTCACTTTGGCTACTCAATTTCCATTAAAACAGCAATAAACTCTTCTTGGTTCCCTACCCCAGTGGTGCAAAGCTGTATTTGGCTGTATTTGAAGAGGACTTTAAGGATACAAATGCCAAGCATTACAATTTGTTCCAACATGCATGCCCTGCTTGTAAAGTGCTGTGTAAAACCCAGCGCTGCTCTCAGCCAAAAGGGTATGAGGAACAATGCAAATGATTCAGAAATGTGAGTGCTGCAGAGCCCATAAAACACAGCAGATGTAAATAAAGCCTGCAAAAGAAAGTCTGCATCCTACAAAGTTGTATTGCAAAAGACTCTCATAACAATAGTTGCAGAATATAATTTGTATTGTAGGACAAGCCCCTAGTATCCTCTCTGGCAAAAAAAAATCATATGTAAATCACAAGAATCTTTTCCAAGATGCTCTAAAAATACATAAATTTTGCAGGCAAGGTGATGAGTTGGAGACTGGTACACAATTTGCCCTGCAGCAGGCCAGGGAAGTCAATCTGCTGCTGAAAGAGAAACGATTTTCCTAGATTTATAGACTGTAAATATTTTATTTACTCTCCAAAGAGGGAGTCCAAAGAATGTATACAAAGGGTGTACAGGGCTGTGTCTTCTTTGGTTTGGTGTGGCTGTGAAAACAAATTGAAGCATTACTGGAAGCCAAGGGAGTTCAGGTGACCTCTGGTCCCACTCTCCATGGGGAGATTCCTCAGGCACATCCATCCTGCAGTGTCCTCACACACCTCTGACTGCAGGAGGAGTTGTTCAGGCCTTACTCTGAGCAGATAAAATACAGATGAAACATGAATACAGAGCACTCTGGAATAATTTCCAATGCACGAGCTCTTGTCCAGCATAAGCTGAGAGCTCTTTCTGCTTTTAGCTTTCCTCCAGCTGGGTCTAAGTGAGTTGTGAGAGAGCACAGCCTCTCCCTTGCTCTGTACCCTCCAGGCTGTGCCTAAGGGTAACGAGCAGGGGTTGCTGTGTGCGTTCTCCAAGTCTCATTAGAGGTAGCACTAATATTTACCTGTTTGCATTTCAAATGAGAGGGAGTCTGTTTAACATCATCAGCCATTTGGTCAATATTGACAGGTGGAGAGCTGGATGATGTTTTCATTAACTTCAGCACTCTACAGCTCTGTGGATTTCCCCAGGAGATTGTTTTCTGTCACCAGAGTGTGACCAAGGCTGTGGAGGAAGGACACTTATAGGGCTGTCTACTAAAATCTCAGGTTGTCTCCTGAATGATGCTAAAAGGCCCTCCAAGCTTTATTCTCCATCACTGTTGCTTCTGTCCCAGAAACCAGATGTCTGTGCTTGGTCCATTAAGCACCTTCTCTTCCTCCTCCTTCTCTGTGTGCTCAGGTTGAGCCCCACAAATCCTCAGCTGCACATGGAGAGCTCCATTTTTGTCCTTTTCCTGCCACACCACCCCTGTCTGTGGTACAGCTGATACTTGTCCTTCAGCATCTGTGTTATAATAATATAGTTGTGACTGTAATTCTCCATTCCTAGGGTGTGGTTAGCTGGGAAGAGGAGCACAGTGGATTTCTTTATTCATGGGTACCCTTGTGAAAGCACATTATAGATGATGCTGATTACGCTGCAGTTTTCAGGGGCAGTCATCACAGCACTCTATAGACAGAAGTGGATTTGTTCTCAGAATTGGTCCAGGGGAGGAAAGTGTCCTGATTCCCATGCTAGAGATGGAAAAACTAAGGCAGAAAAGCAAGATGACTTGCTCAAGGAGTCGTCTGTGGAGGAAGAGTGGGAGTGGAAATCCCATCTGCCAAAGAAGGGATTAATCCAGACTACAGGAAACGTGGGAGATGACTCAGCTGCAGATGATAGCAAGGTTGAAATGCAAGTGAAAGCTGGCCTGAAATCTGGATCAATGTGAGGGAGAGGAGCTGCCTTTTTGAAATGATGCACAAGAAAGCCCCTGTAGATGTGCAGCTGAAAGGGAAACCAGTGCCTGGGCTGGGCCTGGGTTTATCAGCCAGAAAACAGAGACTGTGAACTGCAAGGTCATCTCCACTTGGCTGGAGCCCTGCTGGGCAGCAGGCTGGGAGCAGAGCTGCCTGCACACAGAGAGGCTGAATTCCAGCCCCTGAGCAAAACACCCTCCCTGGATCAATAGTTCTGTTCACAGCAGAGGTTGCTAGACAGGGTCACAAGAAAGAACTTGTTCTTCTGCTACTGAAAATTCTCCATTTCTAGCCAGTAACCATTGCCAGTTTCTGTCTGTTGTATGTTACTGGGCTTAAGTTCATGTTACTTCACATATTTTGATATTTTCTATCTTTAAAAGTCATGGCAAAATAGTCCTCTGTCATGTTCCTAAGCATTTTTATCATTCAGGTTTTTTTGCATAGTGGCAGAGATTTAGGTGAAATCTAAAATTACAGACACAAATTATTCATATGAATTTCAGAAAGTTAATCTACACTGGACAAAGTCTATCAGTCATCTATGGTAGTTTTTCACTTTTCAAATATTTCCCAGGCAAACAATTCCCAGGAAGATTATTTCAACTCTTAACTCCAATCTTTGTATTCAACCACCAAAACACACTTTGACCTCTGCATCATCTGATGCTCCTACTCAGTTCCTGGATAATTCACAGAATTCACAGAATGACTGGGTTGGAAGAGACCTCAAAGATCATCGAGTCCAACCCATGCCCCAACACCTCAACTAAACCATGGCACTGAGTGCCACATGCAGGCTTTTTTAAATACATTCAGGGATGGGAACTCAAGCACCGCCCTGGACAGACCATTCCAGAACTTTATCACCCTTCTGTAAAAAACTTCTTCCTAATACCCAACCTATATTTCCCTTGGCACAGCTTGAAACAGTGTCCCCAGGTTCTGTAATCCACACTGATGTCATGAAAGACATCATAGTGAACAACACAGTAAAAAACTAGTGAAAAACACAATGTAGTGAAAAAACTTCATTCCTAAAATAAAGAAAAAACGTGTCTTAGGCACAGGATGAAAATTTCCTGTCATCAATGATCTAGTTCAGCAACTGTTTTCTCACTGGCTTCAGGATTTCACAGTGCTCTTAATGAAGAAATATTTCACAGTGCTCTTAATGAAGAAATATTGCACGGTGTGAGGAAAACTCCAGGCTTGGATCACCCAGCACTGGAAGAACATACTTGTGCCTTCCTTCCAGCTGCTGGCAGAGCAGACACCTTGGTGCAGAGCAGTGCCCAGAGGAGCAGGGACTCCACAGGAATGAGTAGAGCCCAGTGAAATGTGAGCAGGCGCGTTTTCCCTGCGGACAGCTCTGACAGCTCCTGTCCCCAAGTGGGCTACAGGCTGGGAGCAGAGATGCTTTCACAGCAGCTCTTCTGAGCTGCAGAGAGCAGAACACGAGGCAAATGTAAATCCTCAGGACAGGGCACCTCAGGCAGCTGAGTCTGGAGAGCAGCTCTGGCTCATTGCAGGGAAGGCTGGTGGCTTGGCTCAAGCAGTTCCCTTGGCAGCCTTGCAGTGGATGAGCTCTCGGTTGTGTCCGTGGTGTGAGGGGGCTGCCTGTGTTTGTTCACACTTTGGGGCTGCAACGTGCTGCTGCTTCTTGATCTTCAGCTGAAAGGGAAAACAAGGAAGTCTTGCCTCCCATGGCCCCAGGATGCTGCATCTCCTCTGAGCCACACCAGAAGTGTCCTGAGCTCTCCCTGTTATTGTCCACTGGCATCTCTTGTGACCACTGCCCAAGGGTTAAAATGTGCTGTCTAAGGAAACACAGTATTCCTGCTTGATGTGAATCAACTGTCCTTCCTGGAATCCACACCTTCCTGACAGAGGCATTTGCTGATTTCATTAGCAGAAATAATCCTTCCCTTCTGATAGTTGGTTTTAATTTACCTCATCCCTGCCACAAAATTTCCTCTGGATGCCAGTGAGGGGTGAAAGAAACTTCAAGAAATAAAGACCCAATAAAATAGAAATAAAATATACCTCTAAAGGATGTAGTATTTTAGAAGAAAAGCATCTTTCAAAGCAGTCCAGTGGGTAGTGAACATGATGCCTTCAAAGCTGGCAAGCGCCCAAACCAGCTTCAGTGTTTAGATAACTGAGCATCCTTCTTTGGAACCCAACTGTGGGAGAAACCGATGCAAAGATTAAAATTTCATTTGCAAAGAAGAGAAGAACTGGCAGAGACATACACATATTGAGACCTGAAGAGAGAATTTCTTCATAAAATTACACATTTAGCTGATTTTATTGCTGCAGCATTGGAAATTTGAATGATGTTGTAAATGCCCTGGTATCTTTGCAGTCCCTCACTGGGCAGGCACTGCCCAGGCTCCTCAGGGAATGGGCACGGCCCCAAGGCAAAGTCACATAGATAGAGAACCAGGGAAGTGATCAGATTCTATGATCAGCCCTGAAAAAAGGCAGAGAATAATAAAACAACTGTGGAAAGAGAAGGAACAGTTTGCACACTGGGCATAAGCAGAATCTTGTACCATGGAGGCAGGATGTTCATCTTTGGTCTGCTTTGTGTGTATTTTATTGTTCCATTTCCAAACTTCCTATCTGATAGCATGGGAAGAAATATGTATTCTAGGCAGATACCTCAATAAAGTACAGATTTGTTTAGTGGAAAGCCGGATGTTTTCAATGACATGTAGGAATGCTGAAGCTAAAAATCATCAAAATAGCTACAGCTTGTGGTGCATGTTAACACAGAGGGAGCCTGCTTGAGAGCTGCCCTTCTTCCACTGGGGTGGAAATTATTGCCTGGTTTTTCTTGTTAAATGAAAAATGTGCTGCATTAAAGGTTTGCTTTAGCATAGTATTTTATTCTCCCCATTTAAAAAAGTGAAGAATAAAACCTTTCATTTTCAATGATAATTTCAGATTTTTGAAATCTGAATCATCCTTGTTACTCCACATCACGTCTGGAAGATGTGATTGGGATTTAGAGTGGGGAAGGGATTGTTCAAAGCTCCTCCATAATGCCATGACTAACTAGAAAAAGTCTTTTAAAAATCTCATTGAAATAATATGTATTCCTGATTTAACTCTCAAATTTCTATGCATTTACCATGAGAAGGCAGCCCTGTATGTGCTCCTGCTGCAGTGTTTAGCTCCTGCCAAAGGAGCTTTCTGGAAGACAGCTGGAACTGTGTCATTTTCTGTAATTGATTATTTTAAATATACTGGACTTCCATACAATGGCAACTGGCCTTTGAGCAAGGCCATCAAGAAATTGAAATGAGACACAACCTTGGCAGTTTCCAGGACACAAATGGAGTATATGGACAATGGAGATGATTAGAGAAATGTTATTTTGTTAGCAGTGGGAAAGTGCTAAGGAGGAAGCAGAAATTTTGAATGGTTTACAAACCACACCAGAAATGAGTGTAGCTTCTAGTTGCAGCTAGAGATGATGTTTTTTCCTCTTGTACGTGTCAGCTTAAAATTCCAGCTCTATAGAAGAAAAGAATTTTCTACCATGAGGGTAAAAAAACTGACATCAGTTGCTCAGAGAGGCTGTAAAAGCTCCATCTTTGGAGATATCCAAAATTTAACTGGACATGGTTCTAAGCAGCTCTCTGTGCCTGCACTGATGAGGAAGGGGGAGTGAGTAGAGGTCCTCTGGAGGCCCTTCCCAACCTGTGTGGTTCTGTGCCAACAGCAATGTGGTCTCTTTCATCTCTACATCAAATACCACTAGAGGTGGATCTGTACAGCGTTCAGCGATATCACCTGTAATTATAAAAGTGCTCAGCAACATCCTTTCCCATATTGTGTTTCATTTAGATTTAAAACAAGAGAAATTGCCACCATTCCTGTTCAGTAGCAGCTTGGTGAGCAAGTACCTGAGCAGGTATGAGCCCAGCTGGAAATCCTGGAACACAGCTGCAGCCCAGGAGGATTAACTAGAATGGCAACAGCGACGGCAGCTCCAGCCCCCAGCTAAAACCTGGAGCACAGACCCGCCAGGAGATGACATTAATTTGCTCCAGGGGATGTCCTCGCATCACAGGGAGCAAACACATGGATGCAGTGTGTCACAGGGACCCTGAGGGCACCTGTGACACGTGGTGGCCTCACGCTGCAGGAGGGGAAGCTTTCAGCCCTGCTCAGCAGTGCCGTGCAGGACAGGATGTGAAGGAGGATGTGTCCCCCACTCAGAACAATGTGAGGCTTATTTTTTTAATCTAGTCAAAATACAGAGATTGAAATTTGGCTGCAAAACCTGGGCCAGCCTGTCTACGACAGCAGAGTGAACCAAGTTACCGAGCCTTGGTCCTTGGAGGTGTCTTTGGATTTTTACACCATGAGATTCTGAAGCTGCCTACTCCATTTTTTTAGGGATACCTTTATGGTTAAGCTGAAAAATTATATTAATTTCTTAAAGTTTTGTCTACTTATGCCTGCATTCCTGTTAAGCTCAAAGTCAGACTGCTTCCACAGGAGTGACAGCTCAGATGTGAGTGAAGGGCCAAATGAAAACTATGTGGAGATCTCATTTGACAAGGCCACTTCAGACAAAAGAAATGTTAAACAAATAGCCTTACACAATGGGAAATGGTGAACTTGGGCTGACCCTCGCCGGTGGCTGGGTGCCAAAGGAAAGTTTGAAGCTACCCACATGTTCCCTTTTGGAGAGCTCTCTGGGTTTAATGTCCGGCATTTGTATATCATTTAAAATGGAAAATTAAGAGTGTTTAATTATCTTCCCAGGGTATGACAGCTGATGGAAATTAAAATGTCTGCCCAGAACTCCTCTGCTTCACAGAGCAAATCCTGGTAATTACTCAGATATAAACTTGGGCCATGTTAAGCCCTAGACCACAAATAGACGAGACTGGATAATTTTGCAATGCAAAGATAGGACCAAAGAAAATGAAATTATTCAGGTGCATCTCCCTGGATGAGCACTGCTTTTGGGCTGCCATCTGCTGCCACAGGCAGTTACAAAGATCATGGTCTGAGTAACTTCAGATTTGTCTGCTTGGGCAGGGAACACAAAACATGGGGAGAATATCTTTTCTCAGGGTAGATGGAGTTAGAAGAAACTTTTCAGCTTTCAAGACCACAAATCCTCCAAATTTTAAATTAAATCTTCATTTTCCCTGCCTAATATAAACCAAATCATGGCCAGGAATATGAACTCTGCCTACCACAAAAATACCCTAATATCCAGTCACCTTGCCATCACCTTCTGGTATTCCAGATTTACTTTTTGTTGGCCACTACAGGAAAGCTGCAGTCCAATATTTTAAATATTCTGATCATTGCTGTCTGGAGTAATGGCAGAAAAACAAATTACTGAAGGGATTGATCTCATGAAGCAAAAGTAATTATTTGAAATGGAGAGCTGCCACCACGATCCAATGGCACCAGTCACAGCTGCAGGAAAATCCAGCTCAGGGTTTGAGGGAGGAGGAGCATAGACCTGGCCAAGCTGTTTTAAGCTTTGTGCTGGGCACTCTTCTTTTAACTCAAGATGAATCTGAGGTTCAAATGCAAGTGTCCTGAGAGGCTAGAAGGTGATTAGGGGTGGGTTTGGGGGTGTTGGTTTCTTTTCCCAAGTAACAAGAAATAGAACAAGAGAAAATAGATCATGTTGCACCAGGAACGTTGTAGGTTGGATATTGGAAAATTTTCTTTGTCCAAAAGGTTGTCAAGCACTGGTACAGTGTGCCCAGGGCAGTTTTTGAGGGAGCCCCCATCCCTGGAGAGATTTCAAGCCATGAGGACGTGGCACTTGTGGACATGTTTTAGTTGTGGCCGTGGTGGTGCTGGGGCAGCTGTTGGATTCCATGGGCTCAGAGGTCTTTTCCAACCCAAATGATTCTGAGATTTTGTGATTCTATGTACCCCACCCCAGCCCCCATTTTTAGCAAGAGCATTTCTTTCTCCTGGTAGAAGAAGGAGGGATACCTCCAGATGCTCATAGCTTTGAGTCAAAGATGCTCCAAAGGCAATGTATTTGACTGGAGAAGCTCATGGACTTGCAGGAATTACAGCCTGTTTCTCCCCATCCCTTTTCTGTGATGGCTGAAAAATGCTTGGCTGCAAGAGGAGCCACGGAGCCCTCAGACCAAGGCTCAGGGCACTGGTGAGATCAGACTGACACTGCCTGCATGTTCTCACTCCTCCCGGGATTTTGGATGGCTGGGTTTCAGAGTGAGCTGTCTTGTGGGGATCCTGAGAAGCTGCCACAAACCCAGCTGCTGGCAAACCTTTTCCTGGTCAACTTGCTGGGTTGGACATGTTTTTCTGGGAGAAATGTTTCTGCTCTCCTCTCCTGCCATAGGCTCCTGAGGCAGAGCAGAGTGGCTGATGGCCTGGTTGCACTGATGCCATGACATTGTGGGACAAGGCTGGCTAGTCAGGGGACACAAGTGCCAGGCAAATCCTGCTCCTTGAGAGGCCTTTGGAACCCCCATGGCCATCTCATGGGAATGCCCACTGTACAAACTGGGCCTGAGGAGTGGTTTGTCTTCTGAGGAGAAGACAGGCTGGGTAAAATGTCATTGTTGAATAGCAGGAGGAGCAAAACAGGTCAGTCCTTCTCATTAAATCCTTCCTTTGCAGAGATGATTTGACCCCAAGGAGCTGTAAAAATAGACTGCAAAGCAGCTGAGGCTTTCACATGGGCCAGACTGCAGCAGGGGTGGGTGCTTCAATACCTGAATCCACAGACTCCTTGCAAGATAATTGCCCGTCTCCCTTAATTCAGCTGACACCAGCTGAACACTTTCCAGCATAATGACATGCTCAGTGCAGTTTTCAGGGACAAATTATAAATATTAAAACAAATTATAAACATTTCTAGCTACAGGCTAAACACAACTTGGTCTGCCAAGTGGGGCTCAATGTGAGATGTATTTCTGCTGATGCAGGAGGGCCCATGAACAAGTCACCCAGCTTTCAGATCCTTTCCTCTGCAAAAGCATTAATCCATGGCACTAAAGTTACTGTGGAAGCTATCAAAATGATTAAAAAGAACTCTTGTAGCCTGGTTTCTTGCAGACTGCTGCACCTCTTGCACTGCTGTAGCCCCAGGTCCAGCAAACCTCCTACAATACACTATCATAGAGCTCTGCTCTCTTCAAAAACAGCTTCAGTTCTGCTCTGCTCTTCTCCTGGATCTTTTCTTTCATCAGTTCCTCTCTCATGTCACCCAAGACCAGCACAGAAAATGTTCTCTCTTCACATAGGCAGAGGACAGCACAAGCAGGTCCCTTCAGTTTCATTCCTGTGGATTAGTTGGTGAGTACATCCATGGCCAGCAGCATCTGCTGAAGGCAATCTCTGGGAGGAAAGTTCTCCCTGACATTCCCTCTGTGGCAGCACCAATAATATCACTTTTCTCTATGTGCTTCTCTATTCTTATGAAGTTTAGAAGACTTTATTTTTTTAAGCTCTTTACTGCAGCCTGGCTACTCCCTTGGATTAAGCTGATCACATTCTGATGGTAGCAGCCTCATTTCCACAGGAAACCAGGCTAAAAGCCTGCTTCTCACCTGCACTGGAAGCTGCCAGTTTGACAATCTGCCAGAGCCTGCTTGACAAAAGCAGACCTTCCCATTCTTCCTCCTGAAATTACTTTCCCATGGAACCTAAAGGTGAACTGCCAGGGCATTGATCTCACTGCAAACAAGGTGTTGGCAGGAGATCTCCATGGGGATGAAGTGTCTGGCAATGACACATGCTGGCTGCTCCTTACATTGATCTGTTAATAACTGCTCCCAAAATGAAGAGCAGTCACCAAAAGTGAGCCACAGGCCATTGGACTTATTGTCATTAGTAGCTCCAAAAAAAAGTCACCCACTCAAAAGTTAGACAAGGGTATGGCTTGTCACAACTTTATTTCAGCTTCAGTTCCCTTGCAAGTTGATCCAGTTTTTGAGTGGAACCCTTGCTTTAATCTTTAGAGGAGCACTTAATGCCAAGTCAACACAGGAGGCTGCTTCTTCCTCGTCACGCATTTTAAACCAGGCAATGTCCACAACTGATCTGATAGCCTGACCTCACAAACAGGTTTGCTGGCACAGCTTGGGGACAAGACTCTGTGGTCCAGAGGAAGTCCTTGAGTAGCTGGTGATAGCAGTTTTGGGGCCATTACCCACTTCTGCAGCAGAAGGCAGTGTCATGTCAAAGCCCACGTTAACCACACGCGCCTGAGCTCTGTCTGCTCCAGGGGAAAGTGTCTGTGAGCCAGGGAACAACAGCTGAGAGAACTGATTTAAGCTGGATATGAAACTTTAATGCTGGCACTTCTGAAGTGCTTGTACTTGCAAATCTAACAGCCCCTATTTAACAGCAAAGTTTGCAAGCGTTCAGGCTTTTTAAAAGGAAGATGAGCTCCTGATGTATCCAGAAATCCCACCCTGAGCCCATCAGAACCAACCTGGGCCACCAAGAAGGCTGAAATCCTTCCATGGGCTGCCCAGACCTCTGCCTTAATGCCCTGAGTGATGGTTGATGGGGCAGAGAGCACCCTCAGCAAGTTTGCAGGTGACACAAACCTGGGAGGAATGGCTGAGGGACCCAGATGGATGTGCCATCCACGGGCATCTCAGCAGCCTGGGTTGGCAGGAGCCACACAAATTTCAACAAGTACAAGGTCCTGCCCCTCTGGAGCAACATCTCCAGGCACAAGAAGGTGCTGGGGGCCAACCAGTTGGCAAAGAGCCTGGCAGAATCCTTCCCTGGCTTCCCCAGATCCTGGCTGGGGTGCCCTGCTTGAGTCCCAGTGATGGGAGCAGGTGGTACCTGCCTGCCCGCAGCTCTGGCTGCCTGGATTTGTGCAGATCACCGTGGAAAGATGTTAAAACAGTCATTTCAAGAGCTTGGCATGAGGTATTTTGTGCTGTGGAAGGGACTCAGGCTTCTGCTAAAGGAAATGGAAACCAGCAGAACTTTTGCATGATCTGATTCACAGCCTTCTGCTCCTACCTTGTACCTCCAAATCTATTTTAATGCAGTAAGAGATGGGACATACACCTATTTTTCCATGATGCCTGTCTGGGACAGTGAAATCACAAAGAAAGTTTTTAACATTAGAAAGAGAACAAATTAATTACAGTGCCCAGAACCCTGGGGAGATCGATTTCTCAATGACTAAAGAAGTCTGAAAAGAGCCAGGGTTTTGATATTTTCTTATTGGAAGCTGGGAGAGTGTGAGAGAGCAGGATGAAATGTCTGAAAAGCCTGACTGTTGTCACGCACCAGTACAAAACGTGACTGAGGATATTTCAGTATGTCCCAATATGCTCTTCCAACTCTGTTTGCAGAAAACCTCTTTGTCACAAGAGGTGCTCAAGGAGCAGCATGGAGCAGGAGAGTGTCCCACTATTGATTTGCATCTGTGGGAATGCACAGATTTTTGTAATTTGTCCTGTTAACCACAACCTCACTCGGTAGGAGAGATTTGCAGCAATGAATTTATTAAAGCTACACATGGCACTAACCAACAGTTTATTCCTAACACGATGAAGAGGAGCTGGATTTTCCCTTTTTCCTTTATCATGTGGAAGTGTCTAACAATGCAGCAGACAGAAATCTCATTTTTACACCCTGCCCAGGGTAGGCAGTGTCTGCCAAGGAGAGAAGAGCTCTCAGGGGCTGTGCACACTGAAGGGGCTGGAGGTGCTGTCTGCAGCAGTAATTGGCAGGAGAGAGAGACTTTCTCCTGAATTATTCAGAGCTGTTAACTAGAAGCCAGTCTAGGGTGAGATGAGGCCATGGCATTAATTTTGGTGTCGTTTAGACCAAGACAAAATGAGTGGCAAACCTCTTTTCACTGTCCATACACAAACACAGCTCCTCTGATGTGTCAAGGCTTTCAGCTTTATCATCCACTGATATTCTCTCATCAGAAAACCCCTTGGCAAATTTAATCACACCACAACACAGGTATCACTGGTCACCAAAGGCTGAGTGCACAAAGATGCTTTGCAATTCACATCCTATTCCCTCCTGCTTCACTGGGCTTTGGGTCTGTTCAGGGAGGATGAATTACATGGTCAAGAATTACACGTGGTGGGTTTCATGGCTACCAGCCAGGAGAGTCTGCACTCCAAACATGGCACTTAGTCCCTGTGGCTAAGCCTGGTAAGCAGCAATCATAAAAACAGCTCTGGGGGGAAGCAGCTGGCTTGACTTTTATCTTGGTTTTCTAAATTATGCATCTAAGTCGTGTTTCTAAGTTTACCCTCCATAGAAAAAGGCCAAAGTTTAACTGGCTTTTCCCCCTCTAACTTCTTCAGCCACAAAAGTTTCCAGTGGTGGAACAAATTCCTTCCAAATGCCAATCAGCAGCCTCAAACTCAGCATCCTCATCTGCAGCCCCTTGGGGGAATCTCACCCTACACTGGGGCCTTTGGATGATGCATTTTAGCCCAGTAGTGTCCAGGGGAAGGAATATTTATTTCCCATTCCCCTGGGTGCTTCAGGGCCATTTACAGGCTGAAAGAGCTCAGCATGACACGGATATGAACTTCTTGGGTTTTTCCACTGGAGCTGTGTGCCTGAGGCACTGCAGTGATGTTGTACATCTGCCCAGCACACCAAGCATTACTTGATGAGCAAGAGAGAGGGACAAAAAAAAGCAGTGTCCTTGAGTTTCTCAGTCCCTGGGACAGATCCAAGCAGTGCGGCTCTATCTTCAGCAATTTACATTGTGCCATGGGTGTTAACCATGCCAAAGGTGATCAAAGAATGCAGTTGATGCTCCTTGTTCATCAGACAATCCTCAGTGTTCTCAGCTTCCCCCTTGCTGTGGTGCTGCTGAGCTCAGCAGCTGAGAGGAACTGACCTGGGGCTCATGGCTGGGCTCTCATGGGCCTCACATGGCTGCAGGAGAGCAGGATGACCACAGGCTCCTGCAGGCACAGCAGGATGACACCAGGCTCCTGCAGGAGAGCAGGATGACCACAGGCTCCTGCAGGCACAGCAGGATGACCACAGGCTCCTGCAGGAGAGCAGGATGACCACAGGCTCCTGCAGGCACAGCAGGATGACCACAGGCTCCTGCAGGAGAGCAGGATGACCACAGGCTCCTGCAGGCAGGAAGACTAACCTGAGACGCTTCTGGAAAAATTCTGCCATGCAACTTTCCACCAATGGATGAGAGACTTGTGTTCAGGGTCCCTGCTGCTCCCTGGCTCCTCTCAGGAGTGAGATTGTCAAAGTCACTGTCTTCTATGTTTGCCTTCACTTGTGCTTGGAACTAGTGTCAAAGACCCCTCAGTCCACACCCATCCTCTCTTCCCCTGTTTTACCAGTGACCTGCTACCTTGGCTTTGCAGCTGAGGTTGAGTCAAAGTTTACGGGTGAAGAATGATTTAACACCAAAATCAGGTTTATCAAAACAGGATCCACTTTCTAATAATTCCTCTGTCAGTTGCTCTAGCATGTGGGACACTTCAGTGTCCAAATGTCATAAAATCATGAAATGGTTTGGGTTGGAAGAGACCTCAAAGCCCATCCTCCCCCTGCCATGGGCAGGGACACCTTCCACTATCCCAGGTTGCTCCAAGCCCTGTCCAGCCTGGCCTTGGACACTGCCAGGGATCCAGGGGCAGCCTGTGCCAGGGCCTCCCCACCCCATCAGAGAGACAAAAATAGCCATTTTTGGAGGCCTAGGTTCCTAGTTTAGAAATCCAAGATGAAGCATTGCCTTGGAATGGCATTTGAGCCACCACCAGCGCAGGGCAGGCCCAGCTCAGCATCCATGCCCACGTTCTGGCAGGTTCTGTGCCAGGTTTCATGTGGAGATGGTCCCTCAGCAGCCTGGCTGGAGCCAAGCAGGGCCACAGGAGGAGCAGGGACACCCGGAGAGCCTGAGGGTCTCTGTCCCCTCCAGCCCAGGACTGCTCCCACCAGGGCCAAGCCCGGCAGTGGTGCCTGCAGGGACAGGAGGGCACAGACCCCCCAACAGGGCTGAGGGGCCGCCTGTCCCCTCACCAGCAGCAGCTCCTGGGCTCTGTGCAATATCTGCCCGTGTGACAAGGGCTATTTCCTAGGAGGGCCCATGAGCCACTCCCAGGTTTCACATCTTCGTTCCCCAGGGCTTCTGGAAACAAATGGAAAGCATTTTTCCCCTGATGTTTTTAGCAAGCACATGCCAGGAACTGGCAGGAAAGACTGAGCATGCTATTTTATTTTTTTTTAGCATGTCGTGGGTGTAAAATCTCAGGGCAGTGACTCAGGACACGAGGGGAATACCATTTCCTGATGGATGCAGAGTGTTGAGCCCAGGCCATCCATGGTGACTCCCCCAGCCCTGCCCATGCCACTTGTCATCCTGACCTTATGTTCCAGTCCGAGGGCAAAGGGGCCTATTTTTTCCTTTCTGTTAATTTTAAAGAGATAAATATAGAATGAAGCGACCTCCAACCCCCTTGGAAGTCTTTGAGTTTAAAGCCAAACATGTGAAATTTAGCAGTAGCTGTTTTTTATTTATAGGCTGCTCATTGTTTAGCTTAGCATGAGGTTGTGCTGTGTGCCCACCAGCATGGTTAATTAGCACAGGGTCAGCAAGCTTTGCAGAACAATGCCATGGTTTTTGCTAAAAAATTATTTTCTAAGAAAAAATAGATGGTGTCCAATAGATATAAATAAAAATAAATATAAAAATAAATAGTGTCCAATGTTGAAACATGATGAATTGTATAAATAATAATACAATAAAAATAAATACAATATTGAATGAATAAAATTTCCCAAATACATATTTTGAATAGAATAAAATATTGAATAAAATTTCCCAAATATATACTTTTGTTTGAAGAGCCACCTAGGTAGCTCTGGCCCCACTGAATTCACCAGGGCTCAGGTCTGGATTTCACCCTGACTCTGATACAACTCCCTGCAGTTTTATCACCCAGAGCATGAGCCACACTCAACAAGAGATGGTCATCTCTAAGGAAGAAATTCTGTACCCATCACAGCCGCTCTGAGGAGGACCCAAGTGAGCAGCACTGACCAAAAATAGGCTGTGATTTAAAATTGGCTTAAAACTGAGACCCTTCCTGGAACTGTCCAAAGCTTTTTATTTTACCCAGGGTGACTGCAGGACTAATAGGACACATGTCCATTAGTCTGCAGGAGGTTACTGGAATGAATAATAATGGATTTGACAGCAACCCCGAGGTAACACAGTGGCTCTGACGCTACTTCCCAGCTCTCCCATGTTAGGCTTTCATTCTCCCTGATTTCTGCCTTCTGCCACATACAGGAAATTAAAAAAATTATTAGGATATTATTTTATGAGGAAAAAAAAGAAAATTAAACTATGACCTAGATTTCTGTTTAGAGAGGACTTTGCTTAAGGGTCAGGGCAAGGGGCACAGCTATGGTGTCTCCTTGGAGAGCCAGGCTTTTTCCCAAGAGGCTGGGGAAGCATGAAGTTACAACGATGGGTGACTGGATCACAAAACAGTCGAGGCTGGAGATCTCTCCAGGTGTTTCTGGAGGTGTCTAACCCAGCCCTCCACAAAGCTGGACCAGCTTGCCCAGGGCTGCATCCAGGCAGTGCTCCAGGGCTGGATAGTTCACAGCCTCTCCTGACAACCTGCTGCTTTGTCCATCCACCTGCACAACAAACAGGTTCTCATTATGTTTAGGTGGAATTTCATGCTTTTCACTTTGTGCCTGTTGCTTCTTGTCCTGGCACCACTGAGAAGACCCTAATTCACCTTTTCCCCTTTCCATCCATTTTTATGTAGGACAGAGAGACAAGCAAAGTTTCCTCGTGGAAGATGAACATGAAGGTTGGACCTGAGGAGGATTTATGTGGAGAACCATAGTTAAGTTTGCTAAAACAGGGGCTGTAACTGTATTAGGATCATCTGTGACTCCAGAAGAGCCCCAGCCATCATCTTTTATGTCAGAGGGAAGCACCAGAGCTTTGTCCTGGGAAAAGCAAGAGCACTTTTCCCAAGTTTGGATTCGCCCAAAGCTGCTGCAGATGGAGGAGATCCCAGGCTGTGGCTGGGGACAGGAGGCTACTGGCACCCTCCAAGGGCAGGAGGGTGCTCTTTTCAGCCAGGAAAAGGTGATTTGGTGGAGTGGGTTCTCTCAGGGCCATGTGGAGCCAGCATGGCCTCGGGGAGGTGCAGAGGAGGGAGAGCAAAAAGCAGAACTCCCAAGGACTCCTGCCAGAATAGAGGGAAGCTCTTCCCAGGCCGAGCCCATGGAGGGATGGCACAGCTTGATAAGTGCCTGCAGAGACACCATGAGTGTGACCAGAGGTATGAGAGGGGAACCAGGGTCTTTTTGAGGGTACCAGAGAGCTGCAAATATCTGGCCAGGCAGAGCTCAGAGCAAATGCCTGCTTGCAGAGTGTCCTGCTGCCTCCAGAGAGGGCCAGCATCTCCAGCCATCACTTTCAGAGCTCTGCAGGATGAAGGGATGTTCCTGGTGAAGGGGCTGGACCAGCTGGGTGCTGCTTACTGTGCTTTGATGCTTTTGTACAAGGTGCCTGAGTGAGAAGGAAGAAAAGGACCCAGGAAACCAAATTTGTATGAATTTTGCACAGAGCTCTGTGTTCAGGCTGGCAGTCCTAATCCTGCTGCATTTTCATTTCACTGAGAAGAAAACCATTTGGTTCTGAGATAGCTCTGAGTAGCACTTTATCTCCTGGGTGGCTGTTTTCTCTGTGGCATGGGGGGAAGTGCTGTGCTCTAGAGTGACATCTCTTGTTATAAACATAGATTGGAGCTCCATATGTTATGGGAAGCGTTTCCTCAGCTAGGACACACAGAGAGCAAGCACAGTGTGCAGCTCCTGCTAGACCACAGGCAGAAATGTTCATTTGAGCCACCACAACATCCAGCTTGGAGCAAAGGCTGGGCTGCTGGTGCCCAGCTGCAGCACAGGGACCCTGTGCTGGGGGTAACAAGGGACACCCTCTCATGTGCCTTGTGCCTCCAGACCCACCTTCTTAGCAGGCTTCCCTGTGAAGCACAGCTGGAGCTCAGGGCCCTGGGTCAGGCACCCAGCTTTGAACTGTGCTTCTGTGGGATCCCTGAGTGCCACAAGTGGCAGCAAACTGGCTACAGAACCCAGGAATTAACTGGATTTGAATCACTTTCACTTCCATGATGGGAAAGGATTTCAGAGCTGCACCCATTTTTGTGTAACTTACATAAATTCTAAGTGTGAATTTGGGTTTGTTCAGCTTCTTCATTGGAGTCAAATTCCTCATCAATTGTAGTCATGAAACATCTTTCCCCACCACCTCTATCAAAGCCTGAATGTACAAATAATTTCTAAAAACATTTGGCATTTTCACACAAATTGTTTCACTTCTGCATGAACAGTGGAGCAGCATCACTCTCTGGTACAACCACTCACCCCCTGCCATGGCAAGCTGTTCCCTGGAGATGGGTTCCACAGGCCCTTTGAAAACACCCAGCATGCTGCAACATCCTCAGAGCTCCCATAGGTTCAGGGTGGCTGTTCTTGTCCTCTGGAGACACAAACAAAGCACAGAATGTACCAGTTGGGATGTACCAGAGTAGAACTGTACCAGAAAATATGTTGCTTGCTTCTATGACAACACTGGAAACATGAGGGAAATAAGACACTGCACGTCCCACACATGAAAGAGCTGAAGCTGCCTGCAATCCTGCAGTGACCATAAAGCCCTCTCACCAATTAATATTTCTGTTTATTTGCATGACTCGGGTGTTTTGGTGCACAGCATCTGAGCCTGACATCTCCCTCCAAAGACCCTCCACAGCAAGTCTTGAGTTGGCTGTAGCTGTGGTGCCTCTGATCCCAATTTTAGGAGCCCTGAGGTGGAGCTGGTGTGAGGAATGAGCTGGTGGCAACCCTGTCTTCTGCTCTCCTGATTCTAAGCAGGAAGAACACAACCTCCCACTCTGCAAACAAGATTATCTGTCAATGGTCTGGTACTGCAGAGTTTAAGCACTATCTCTACCAAGGTGCTCCTAAAAGCAAGGTCCAAAAGCTGAACATCCCCACCCGAATGCAGGGTCAGAACTCCGGGGGTTTTTCTTTTTCCCCCCTCCACCAGGGTGCTTGGAAGATAAAATGTTTTCCTTGACCTTCATATGCTGTAGAAGCAGCATGAGAGTGAGGACAGCTCATGGAAAGCTCTCTGGGCCTGCCTTTGTGCAGGGCAGAGACTTGTGGGTCCCAGTGAAGGGTGCTCAGGGCAGTCACAGCCCATCCATGTCCCCAGACCCAAGCAGAGGAAGGAGGGAATGACAACTCCAGGAGTGACTCCAGGTGTAAGTGGAGCCCTAACCTGCACCCCACCCCCAGAATGTGTCAGTGGGGATTCAGCATGGATTCTCACAAGTAGGAAACACCATGCTCTCCTGACTAGGACCTGTCCTGTCAGTTCAAGGGAGCAGGAGCTGCCTGCAGCCCTGCAGGAGGCTGTGAGCGAGGGCTCACTCGGGCCGACTCCTCATCCTCTCCTCCAGGAGCTCCCAAGATGGGCAGGTTTGAAGGTGACATGGAGGGTTATTTGCTGTCACTGTGCACCTTTCCCTCTGTTCTCTGCTTCCAACTTCCCTTGAGGCAGCGGGAGCAGGGGGGGAATTTTCCTGAATAATGTCAGCTTGTAACTAAGAGCTTGGCATCTGGTGGCTCAGAGGCTGAAATCATTTGTGCTGCTGTCTGCACAAGGCTGGGAGCGATGCAGAGGAGGCAGCTTTAATTAAAACCAGCAGCCATAGATCATGAAGCAGCCTTATCAATTTGCAGGGCTCTGGAGAGGGCTGGGCAGTGGGGATGGCTCCCAGCAGGACCTGGAATAAAGGCTGGGCAGGGAGCAGAGATCCTGGGGCAAAGCAAAGCTATCAGCCCTGATTCTGGCCTTCTCTCCCCAGACAGGACCCCTAAACCCAGCCCACTGAGCCATGTGTGGCAGGGCTGAGCCAGTGCTGAGAGGCTGCTCTGTCCTGCTGGCCAGCCTGTGGGGTCAGCTTTGGGTAGGGGACATCCTGGGGACTCAGCCACCCCCACCCAGTGCCCATGGAAGTCAGAAACTCCTCTAGACTCCTGTTGCTAAACCACTGAATGGCCTCAGGTGTTTGATGTGGGGCAGCAGTGGAGATGAAAAATATTTTGTATATGTATAAAAAGAAATTTACATCCCATCCCTAGAAGTGCTCAAAGGCCAGGTTGGACAGGGCTTGGAGCAACCAGATAATGGAAGGTGTCCCTGTCCATGGTAGGGAATGGAACAAGATGATCTTTAAGGTCCCTTCCAACCCAAACCAGTCTGTGATCCTATAATTACATGCATAAAAAATGCATTTAAAAGATCTTGCTTACAAAATCTTTATGCAGCAGTGCATACAAAAAAAATCTCTGTGCTGATTGTGCTGGAGAGAACATCCAATTGTATAAGCCAATATCTATAAATCCCTGTTCTAAAAGGTGAAGCAGCACATTTAAACCCTGGCTTTGTGCTCAGGGTTAAGGCAGGCTGAAGCTCTGCATTCTGCCCCTGGCCGTGGATTTGCATCCAGGGTCTGATCCGGTGCTCAGCAGGGCTCAAACTGGGAATAGGCCTTTGCTTTTCATTAGAAGTTTGGATTTGCTGAAAGCAGCTAGATGTATTATTCATGAGCATCTTCTGTGGAAGTCACAGACCAGTTTTCTTGGACTGCATTCAATGGAACAGATTTCCATGGAGCAGGGCAATGGGGTTGAAAGTCTTGTGTGAATCTTCTGTCAGCTACGCACAGGGAAACTCATGAACGTCCCAATCCACAAGATACTACAGAATACTGAGTTTGCTGCCTCCAGGAATTTGAAAATTACAAGTCAGGCCTCAGTCATAGCTTCTTTTTTTTTTTTTTTTTTTTTTTTTTTTTTTTTTTTTTTTTTTGTCTTTAATACAATGAAACCTCAGGGTCTTTCTTTGCTTACTGCTGTGTAAACATTGAGTTCTTGTTCTCAAACACTCAGGCCCTCATAGTTGTGGAAATAAATCTATTTCCAAATGAAAAGCCAGATTTTCTGGCAATAGCAAGTCTAGAGAAGCTGACTGCATGTTTCATAACTCTCCTGGGGTGAACTGAACACCCGTGCAGGTTATTGCCACCACCTGAGGTGGATCTTCTCCATCTGGACTTGGGTGTAGTGCAGGTTATCACTCCTGAGCTTAGGAACTGGTAGCTGGTTTTAAAAATCTCCCAAACTGAGCCTTGCCAACCAAGCAAGGAACATCTGAGGGAAGAGCTTGAATCTGTGGGCTTGATGAAGTGTTCAAGGCCAGGCTGGACAGGGCTTGGAGCAACCTGGGATAGTGGAAGTTTGGATAGAACCCATGTTGGGGTGGAACTGAAGGAACTTTAAGGTTCCTTCAAACCCAAACCATTCTGGATCCTCTGATTCTATGCATATCTCCAAGTAATGGCTACGTAAAAGGAACTTTCTTGGCTCCTGCTCTTCCAGGGGGAGCTGGAGCCTGCACAGCCTGTGCTGGCAGCAGGGGCAGAGAAACTGGCAAAGCACAGAGGTGCCCTCTGCTCTTGCTTTAGGATGACACAAAGAGATTATTTTAATCTTAGGTCTGAACTGCTGCCAAGCTTTATTTTATATATATATATTTATATATAAAGGAAGGCAAGCACAGGAAACTTATGGGTACATTTTAGCCATGCGAATTATGCTGCATCTGTTCCCATTCACTCTTCCCTCCTCCAGCTCCCACATCTGACTCCTTGGACTGATCCTGCTGCTCTGCCAGGAGAGTGGTGGCAAGTACAGCAAGCACCCAGAGATGGTGTTCAGCTCAGATATTGAGGTGTTGGATCAGCTGCAGTGGGTAAAGCCAGCACACACAGAGGACTCAAACTCCAGATGTAGTAAAGTTTCATAATGGAAACCAACAGCTACCCAGCTTGTGTCCTTCCCCCTTGGAAGACAACACAGCAGAAGTAGTCTCTCAAAAGTCATCAATTTCTGTGAAATGCTGCCCTATATATCCTTAATTGTGGAAACTTTGGGGTTGCAAAGTGGCTTCTGAAGAAGGTATGCAGCACTTGTCTAGATGTGATGTTGGCTCAAGTTCATCAGCTGCATTTAACCATCCAACACTTCGCCTGTTCCAGCATGAATCTCACCTACTGTTGAGCATTTTATGTCAAAGCTGGTCTCTCAACACCGAGTCCCTGTTTGTGAGGAAATGGGGCATCTCCAAACCAAACTGGGCTGTGCTTCCTCCTGTGCTCACCTGGGCTGGTAGGGCAGTGTCTGCCCTGGAAACATTCAGCACAGCTCTGCTGACACCCTTTTCACCTCAGCACTTAATCCCTCCTGCTGGCAACCGTTGCTGTTTACCCATCCAAACTGAGTGTCCCTTCCTGGAGCGTGTCCCTGCCAGAGGGAAAGCTCCCCAGCACTCAGCTGTGGTGTTCCTCAGGGCTGGAACAGCTTCAGGAAGAGGATCAGGCTGAGGATCAGCTCCTTCAGAGCTGCCCTGAGTGTTGCCACCCAGGGCTTGTAAAGACTCCCAGCGGCAGCAGGTTCCTCCTCTGACAAATTCCTGAAGCTTTTGGGGAGGGCTGAGCCTTGCTGGGCCAAGGAGAGTGGAATTAGAGCCTGTGGGAAGCTTTCATCTCGAAAGCCAAGCTCTGACTCAAGCAGCTGTACTGGCTTTGTGCAGTGGCCTCCCATTGCTGCCGAGTGTGGGTGTTCCAAGGGGCTGGGAACGCTCCCTGGCATGGGAGGTGTTCCCATTCCGCCAGGGGAGACAGAGAAAGGGCATGGATGGGAGGTAAAATAATAGAAGCTCTGTTAGCCTGTCCTAAAGTGTGAAAAAGCTCAGAATAAAATTGCATGGGCTTTTTGGGAACTCAGGAGATTGTGGAGGGCACACCAGAGTGTACCATCTGGGATGAGAGAGCTCTCCCAGCTCTCATCTGCTGCTGGGGAGGTTGGGCTGCTGGATATCAGAGAATTTGGCTGCTGCCATGTCACAGCAGGCTGAGTCATTGACTGCTGGGTCCTAAAAGTGCTCTGCTTTTCCTCCTGCCCTCTGCTCCTCTGCTGCTTCACAGGTGCCCTCAGGTATCCATGTGAGCAGGGATGCGCAGACCCTTGGGATCCCTCCAGCACAGCGTTACAGGAGATTTCTGACTCAAGCTGGGTTTTGGCTTTTGTTCTCTGGGTTTTTATCTTAGCAAAGGAGTCAAACTTCTCATTTCTTCAGGAAAACAAACTCTTCAAGAAGATGGCAATCCTTTGGAAGCTTCAGAGGTGCTGAGGCTCCGTGCTCATTTCTGGTGGCCCATCTGGCCAAGGTTTGACTCTGGAGCCTGAGACTCCCTGCTCGAGCATCAACAGGATTGCCTCTTGTGCAACTTGACAAAAAGAATATTTTTGGTACTACTCAAGAGGAGGGTGGGATATTTTTACTCTCAGCACTCGTACAACACCAAGTCTTGTGGGGGCACCTAGAAGGGATCTGTGTTTCCTAAAACATGAGAGCTCTGAGCTCTGATGGTCAACAAATGAGAGTGCTTTTATTCAGGCTTTTGAAATATCTACAAACCTTTAGGTTTTGTGTGCAAAGTTTTCTGTGTACATGTATTTGTATTGTCTCCTTGCAATCTCCTTTTGGCTTTGACCTTTGAAGGACAGCAAAATGAATCTGTTTATAAGAGTGCTGAGCCAATGTGGAGACACCTGGGTTTTCTTGCTTCTTCTTATTTTTCTAGGGACCTTCAGCAAGTTGCTTAGTTTCTTTTGACCTTCCCTTCTTCCCTGGCTTAGACACTTGGAGGAACTTAAGAAAAATGCACTGTAAGAGACTCAGTAGTACTGTAACTTGTGAATGAAAAATGAGAACTACTTAGAGATAAAAGATTATTAACATAGTGGGAATGTCTCCTGGAAACTTAATGCAGGATATCAAATGTACAGTGTATTTAAAATGTTCATAAAATCAGATTTTTATTCTTGCAGAACTTTTAAATGGCTCCTAAGATTGATGAGTACTGGCTGGCTGTGTCTGTGGAGACTTGCCTGGAATTCATTTAAATTTCCTTGGAGATCATGTGACTTTCTTGAGGCTGAAAGTCCCAAATCAAATATTTCTTGTGACAATCAGCACGTTTGCTCGATGCACTTGTCCCAGATGCAAGCATGCTGTTCTCTTGCTGAAGAAGAATAGGGCAAAGCAGTGATATCACCCTCCAGTTAAGTGCTGTGGGTCAGAGGCTGGGAAGGGCAGAGGACAGCCTGTCCTGCTCTGGAACAGGGCTCACATAGCCTGGTGACACAATTATAAATGTCCCAACAGGTCTGCCGGGTTTGCTCACTGTAAACAAGTGCCCAGAGCCATGTCACATGAGCTGGGGTGTCCTGTAAGCAGATCCCTCACCCTGGGACATGGAACGTGTCCCAGGACCCTGCCGGGGCAGGGACATGAGGGGACAAGGACCCCAGTCTGGTGAGGCCTGTCTGAAGCCACATTTTAGGGAGAAGCAGCAGAGGGTTTCCAGGCACAGCTACAAGAAGAGTTGTTTCCCTGTTTGCTGTGCGTGGGGCAGGAGGACACCTCAGGTGTGAGCAATCATCGCTGGGGCTTTGCTGGGGCAGCAATTGGAGACACCCAGGAGCAAGCTCAGCCTGGTGGGCACAGAGCAGTGCAGGAGGAGCTCAGCCCATGATACAATGGGCCTTCCTGCCCCAGCTGGGTGTGAAACCACCCTGGGGTCTCACCTGCACAGCCCCAGGGGGATGCAAAATAGGGGGTGGCCACTCATCACTTCAGCTGCCAAAACTCAGGGGGAAGAGACAATTACAGGTGCTAAAGATGCCAATTAGACCTCCAAATAAATTGTCTTCTGTGGCTGGGAGAAGCACCACTACTTAGCAATACATGGGAAGCTGTGTGGGTGTCAACAGAGACTTCATTGAGGCTGATGTTTTATTCCTGGTGGAATTTGTTCATTTATTATTTCCCCAGTAGACATTTGTAGTAAGGTCCCAGCTTGCTCAGAAGCTCCCAGTGAGGTTTTCAATGTCAGTATTGATTAGGAACACGGATTTTATGATGAGGTGCTCTAATGTGATATCCTCTGAAGAATTATTTCCTACCTGTGGTCAAACAAAACATTAAAGCAACACAATACTAAAATCTTCATGTGAACTCAGTGCTTCATTACATTTTCTTCCAATGGATGCTAAATGACAAAGATATATTTTCATGGACCAGAACTCATCACTATTGCCTTATTTTATTCAAACTTATTGATACCTCTCTTGTGCTCTGTTACTTTCTGTGCAAAAATGATCTCCTCTGGTGCAAAATTCTCTCTTGCAAGGGCCATTAACAGCAAATCATCCTGTGGGTATTTAGTTAAAGAACATTTGAAATTTTCCACTGAAAAAAGGAAATTGATTGGAAAACCCTCTGAAAAACTGGAAGACTCTGCTGGCATCAGTCAGCTCTGGGGCTGATAAATCAAAGCTTTGCCAGCCTTGTGTCTCACCAGGAGTGCCAGTAAGGGACAAGGTGGTTCTTTCTCAGAGCCTTGGTGTATGTATGTGGCAGGAATGGAGCTCTGGACTGTTAAGCATCAGAAATCCCCTCTGGAGAGCAGGATCCATCTGTTTTCCCAATCTCTGCCTGGGTTCTGCACTTGGTTACGTGACTTCCCCTTGAGAACATTTCCTCTGAATATTGTTCATAAATATTTCCAAGAAACCAACAAACTATTGTTTGGCTTCTGTCTTTATTTTGTTCTTTTTTAAATTTTTTTTCTGGACTGCTTTTCAGCAGGGAACATTACTGCTGTGGGTCTTTTCAGCAGGTTGGGGAGGGAGGGGTTATTGTTCCTGGGTTTGGGCAGTTTGTTTGGATGGCTGTTGACTTTGTTGTTGTCTTTTCCCTCCATTTCTGACAGTCTGGGGAAGTAGGTGGTTCCCTGTTTTGTTTTCTTGACCCTTTGTGAATTATTTATACAGGCAGGCTTTTCTGGGAGTGAGGTTTTCTTTGGGTTTTGCTGTCTGCTTGTAGGGTTTGTTATATCTTGGGGCACTTTTTGTTGTTGTTCAGCTTTTGTTACCCTGAAGTTCAGCTTGCTCCTTGTAACTTCCAAGTGGCTCCTGTGGCTGGGAGCTTCTCTAACTGATTCTTGACAGCCTGACTTACAACCTAAAAGTCCTTTTCCCTTTAATCCCACTGCTCAGGGAGAGTGCAGGGCCAGGAGCTGGGCTTTGGTGATGCTTGTGGGTCCCTTCCCACTCTGGATATTCTGGGACTGAACCTGTCGATGAGGAAAGCAGTGGATGCCACTTGCCCTGTCTTTAGTCAGGCTTTGATGCAGTGTCCCTCAATTTTCTGGTCCAGTTTGGGGTGGGAAAACTGCCAGGAGCCCAGGGTCAGTGGTTTGTGCTCTGTCTGGAGGATCTCACAAGGGGATTTACTCAGGGATTCCCCCTGTCCTGCTCCTGCTTTGGGAACAAGGGTGACTGGAAGCATCTGCCTTTGAAGAAAGTGGTTTGGGAAGGATGAGCAGTGATCCCACTGTCAGGTCATCCAGGACTTCCAGTGGAGCTATTCCTGGATTTTCAGGCTTAGAAAAACTGTTTGCATTGCTCTACAGTACCCAAATAGCCCCTCTGAGGTTTATTTCCTCAAGTGCTGATCCTATAAGGCATTAACAAAACTCCAACACATACACAGAAACAAAACCCCAAAAAACACAGGCACAAAAGCCCCAAACACACAAAAACCACTCCAAATAATCCCAAACACATTCATTCATTTACTTTACCACTCTACAGGTTTCAGTGGGTATTTTATCCACCTGCCTTAGCCACTTCCCAAAAAATCCCACCCCCAGAATGTGCTTTATCCCCAAGGCTTCCCTTCAAATAGATTTCTTCCTTGTGTCTCTGCCTGCCCTCCTGAATTTATTTTGGCATCTCTAGTGTAACAGTTCAGCTTTAAAAGATTCAACAAAATTTACAACTCTTTTCACAAATGGCAAAAACTTGGATTTTCTGTATTTTTAGTTGAACAAATCAAAATTTGGAAGCTAAAATATTAGGTTGGGGTGTTTTTCCTCATTCCTTTTCATTACTCCTGCATGCACTAAGAGTTATGAGATGGAGGGAGCTTCCTCCTGCCCTGCTTTCTTCCCCTCACCTGATCCACGCTGAAGGTTGGTAGGTGAACATCTGGGGGGTGAACATCTGGAGCAGCCACAGAGGAGGAGGGGCAGCACCACCCCTCTTGCCATGCCTCCCTACTGGAACTTCCACCTACAGGAAAGCTGGTCCCAGCCTTCTCACCAACCCCCTGACCTGGGAGCACCAGGATGTTTTGTAAACCCAAGGTGCCCTGGAGCTGTTTCATCAGCTCTGTGAAAGGCCACAGCTCCCCACTGAACTCTCCTGCTTTTCCTGGGCTCCTTCTCTTACCCACACTGGAATCTCCCAGCTGGGAAGGAACTCTCTGATTCTTCATCCCTTTGGCAATTATCAATTCCCTTTTGCTGCAGCCCTAAAAAAGTAAAAATGAGCAGGCAGTTCCTTCAACACCTTCATGAAAAGACGTAGAAATATTGTAAGCTGATTTCACTCCTGTCTCGTTAAAGGGAAAGAAATAGCCAGTGGTATAAATATGCAATTAAAAATAGCAGCAATTAGAGTGTCTCAAGAATGAAACAGGAGCTTGCTGTGAGGTAGAGCTGCTTTCCCTTTTGCCTGTGCTTCTAATTCCAAACTCTTTGACGTTGGGATCTAATCTTAACAGCTGATGCTCAACTCCTGGTTTTGCCCACGCATGTTAAATGTCACTATGTAAACTCAGCTCTGCCTCAGACCTCTGCTGCCTGTCTGTGGGGCCAGGATAGCCACACCTGGAAACCCCTGCATGCTTTTGCATGGATCAGCTCCATTTTTTCATGGACAAAAGAAAAAGATGCCTTCTGGGGTGAGCCTGGGGCTCCTGCTCTCTCATGTGCTGCTTGGAAAAGCAATATTTGATGCAAGCTGAGACCTCAGCATCAGTAAAGATCAAACAGTCCCTGAGATGGCCCTATTTCATAGAGTCCTGCAATGGCTTGGCTTGGAAGAGACCTTAAAGATGATTAAATTCCAACCCCCTGCCATGGGCAGGGACACTTTCCACTAGACCAGATTGCTCAGAGCTGTTCCAGCAGAGCTAATTGGTCTAGGACAGACTGGGAGCCTCTGGAGCCCCAGCTGCAATGCTGCAGCATCCTGGAGGCTGTTTGGAACTCTGAGACACTTCAGTGAATGCAAATTCACTTTTCAAATTAATTCCCCTACCCAGATACCCACCTGCACCCAGGCTGCTCAAGGCTGGCTGACCCAGTGTTTGCCCACCACTCTGTCCATGTTGTGCTTTCCTAGCTGATATTTCAGAGCTTGCCAACACAGAGGTGACCACAAAGGATATATTTCCATTAATCCCTCTCATGCCATGCCTCTGGAGCCAGCTGCTCCTCCTGCACCAGTCCATGTCCCCAGGTGGAGACATTGGGATGGACAGAATTGATGGCAAATGGAGATTTCGAGCCTCTACATTGCTCAGCATCCAATCCCTTGTGCCCACAGCTGCCTTCAGTCAGAAAAACAGAATACTTAAAAACAAGCACATTTTCCCCTCCTCTCCATTCTTTTTGACATATCCTGGTTGTATTTCTAGTCTATTTTTGACATATTGTTAGTAAAACCTGGAAGGTTAGAGGCTGGACAGGGAGGCAGCAGCAGCAAGGCTCAGTTTCAAGGAGTGATTTCCATTTGGGGATCAAAGCTCTGTGCAAAGCATGGGGGTGCCCTGAATTCTTCAGGCACTGTCTCCCCCCTGCAGCAAGGAGTTACACAGGCACAAAGCAGCATCTTGTGCTCCTGACACATCCTGTCCCCTCCACAGCAGCCTTGAGCACAACAGAGAGCTGCTGTGACCAGACCTGTGTCTAGACACTATTGGCTTCTTGTCATTAGCTGTTGTACACGCAGACCCTTGCTAAGAATAACAGCATTCACTGGGTTCCTCAGGTTCTGGGCTGGACATGGGCATCACTCTGCACACAAGTGGGTGGATGGAGAGGATCCTCAGAGCCTGGATCCCTCTCCCTGCAGGGATGCACTCACCTGGGAGCAGTGCATTTGGAGCAGAGTTTTACAGGGATTAGGCACTGGAGGGCTCACAGAGAGCTATTTCAGCATTCCCATCCCCTGTGCTGCTGAGGGCAAATGGATGCTGACTCAACCCTCTGAGCAGCCCTTGTGTCCCTGCCTGTTATCATCATCCCTTAGTTCTTGCTGTAACATCTGTGTTTGTCCCTGATGAGATGGCAATTGCCTTGGGGCAGGGAGCACGACTCAAACAGAGCAGTTTAATTACCCCAAACACTCTTTCCATTGCTCTCAGTGACATTTTGGCTCCCATAGCTCCTGTTTGGATGAAGCCAAGGCTCAGGGAGATGGCTCTACCAACAGGGACCCTGTGTCTGGGCTGGAGGCAGGGCTTGCAGCAGTGCCAAGCTCTGAGGCTCTCCTCACTGCAGGGAGGAGAACTTCACTGCAGGGATGTCCTCGCTGCAGGCATGTCCTGCAGGAAGGAGGAGTGGGTGGTGGATGGGGAGCACACAGCAGGGTGAGCCAAACAGGTCACCACGGTGCTCCTGGCTGCCAGCAGAGCTGAGGTGGGCTCAGCACAACCTGGCCATCAGGTCTGGGTGGGTATTGGCAATGCCATGCTGCAGTTCCTTCTGGGCACATGGGGAACAAACACAGCCTTGGTGCTCCTGCTCTCCCTGGCTGTCCTTATTTCTGCTTGCAGGGTGGCTGCTCTTGGCAAACCAGCACAGGCTGCAGGCCCCAGGTCACACAGGGTGGCCACAAGCACAGGAGTGACCCTGCAAAGAGAAGAGAAGCCTGTCCTGGCTCTGCAGGCCCTGGAATGAGCTTGTTCCCAGCTGCATCCTGGGAGGGGGTGACCAGAGACAGCACAAAGCCCCAAGCAAACCCCAAGGCCCCACACTGACTGATCCTGCTGGCATCCCAGTCCAACCAGGACTTCTGGCACCTCAGTGCTTCCTTCAGTGCTACCTGAGCCCTGGCCCTTCTCTGGCCCTCCTGGTGGCTTTGCTCACAGCCTTGGTGCTATCACAAGATGCAGATTCTTGTCTAAGTGCTTGGATGAAGTGTTTGCTTCTTTTGTTGCTTTGTTCTCTAGAGAGTTGTGCTTAGCTGGCCATGCAGTGGGATGTTTTTCCTGCTGTAGGTCAAAAGGAAATTGGGAAGAACTGGATTTTTATTTAAAGCAGAGACCTGCCTCCTGCATGGCATCAGACCAGCAAGTATGGAAAAGCAGCATCTGTCTGAGATGTGAAAGAAACCCAGAAGCAGGGACCCAACCCTTGATGCCAACACCCATCTGCTTTTTACAAGATGCCTCTTTCATCTCCACTCCTGGGGAGTGCAGAACTGCCCCAGACACAGCTTTTACTAATCCTGTCCCAGTCCCCAGCTCCACTTGCTCCAAGAGCACTTAGAGTGTTTTCCCTGGCTCAGTGCAATCCTCATGCTCTGTTTGCTTCTCCTCCAGGCCTTTAGCTGAAAGCACAGCAACATCTCCTGGAGCAGGGTGGCTACTGCAAGCTCAGTGTCAAAGTGCCACCATGACTGAGTTCCCTCAATTCGAGACCCTCTGGATTTGTTCCCACGGTGCCAGGGATGCCTCAGGAGCAGGGTGTGTCCTGCACATTTCCTCACCTTTGGGAGGAGAAGGAAGGACCTGCTCTTGGAAACTGCCTGTTCTGTCACAGACATGTTTTATGGAAAATCCTTTCCTTAGGATTTTTCCTCCTGAGAAGCTGAGAGGCCTCAGGTACAAAATGTAAACAATGATTATCTGCTGCTGTGGAATGCAACAGGTGCATCTGTGATTGGTCTCATGTGGTTGTTTCTAATTAATGGCCAATCACAGTCAGCTGGCTCGGACTCTCTGAGTCATGAGCTTTTGTTGTCATTCCATATTCCAATTCTTCTTCCTTTCCTTGCAAGCCTTCTGATGGAATCCTTCCTTCTGTTCTTTTAGTATAGTTTTAATATAATACATATCATGAAATAATAAATGAGCCTTCTGAAACATGGAGTCAGATCCTCATGTCTTCCCTCATCCTGGGACCCCTGTGAACACCACCACCACACTGTTCATTGTTCAGATGTCCCTCAGGAGAGCTGATCAGACCTGGCCAGGCAAACACCTGGTTGTGTGAAGCATTTAGAGGGAAACCAGGAAAAAGGAACTGGATTGGTGCCACCATGCTAAAAGAGACAGGAGGGATTCACCCCATCAACAAGAGGTGCCAAATGCTGGATTTTACTACCAAATGGTTTCCTGTAAAGAAAGGCAACTGGGGATGTGCACTGTGGGTATCCCTGGCCCAAGGATATGGAAATTGGAAGAAGCAGACACCAAAGAGGGTCCTCTGCATAGAAATCAGGCAAAGTGCTGTCCTTGCTGACCTCCTCTGTGGAAATGAGGCAAATGCAGAGGGGCAGTGGTTGGCACCTCAGAGAAAACACAGCAGCAGTGGGGCCAGGTAGGATCTGTGCCTCAAGTGCATCTTCCCTGTTTGCAGTGACCCCACACGCTGCTGCCACCTCAGGGTACACAGCCTCTGGGGACAGAGCCCGGCTGGATGCCACCCCAAGCCCACCTGCAGCAACCCTTCTCCTTCTTGCATAAAAAGGTGGGAAATCCTGGAAGCAAACAGTTGTTCCCATGGCTTAGAGGGAGCTGGAAGCAGAGCGAGGGGGGACGTGAATGCAGATTCCTTGTCTGGTGCCATGAAAAGGCTCTGCTTGTACTACAACAAGCCCTGCAGCCTCAGCAGACAAATTATTTGTTTAATTAGAACTGCCGTCCTTGATGCATCTCGACTTGCTAATTAGGATTTTAAGTGCTTGTGAAGTAGTTTGGATGTATTCCTTCAGCTTCCAGACACGTCTCCATCGCCATTGCTATTCCTTCCTCCTGCCCTGTGCCATCACCTAAGTAACATCATTCCTGCTTCCAGACGGGCTGAATTCTCTAAAGCAGGAGGGAAACACAAACTTCTTTGCTTATTCATGCACAGGGAGCTCTTATTTGCATGAGAAGAGATGAGGCTGTGGAGCAGCACGCCCTAAAATCTGGGGAGAAGGGAATCTTTGCACTAGGCAGGGAATAATGAGGCACAAACATGGATAAACTGATTTTTTTGTTGCTGTTCTGCAGCATTTCTGGGTTTTTACACCCCGTTTTCATCACTCAAACCACTCCACTCAGCTGCTCCCCAGCAATGGGGGGCTGGGAGCACCCCTGGCAATCCCAGTGGTATTGCAGTGGGCAATTGCTTTGGCAGGGAATGCAGAGGGGATGTCCTACATGACTGGATTCCAAAACCAGAACAGGCACAGGTTTCTGAATGGGCACCACGGCTGCTGTGCCAGTCAGACTAAATTGGGTTCAGCTAAATTGGGTTCAGCAGGCATGGACAAAGGTGCAGCCATAGGGGCACTTGCTGGATCTGGACAGTAGCTGAGGAGTTTGTTAAATTGCCCCCACAAGCAGATGAACTTTGAATTACCCTTAGAGGGAACCTCAAATGATGATCTTTTTTTTTTCTTTGTTTCTTTTTTTTTTTTTTTTTTTTTGCACAGAGTATCTGGCAGCTGTACAAAGCACCAAAAAAAATCCCTTATTTCACAGATTTCCTCATAGTTTTTGGAATTTTTCTTTCTGTAAGTATGAAGATAGGAACTATTAAAAACCATTTTCAGCAGTTCTCAAAGCACACAGTCATGGCAGCTGCTATTTATGAATGATCTTTGGGAGGTTCTGTCAATGGAAGAACAATCAGATTTTTGTATGTGCACAATTCTGGATATTTAGCACACAGAGGCACTTCCCAAATGTTTTGTGAGAACAAAAAGCCCTTTCCCTGGCTGTTTACAGATGGCTTGCAAAGAATAAGTGAGAGGTTCAAGCGTGGCTGAACTGAGCAGCTGCTGAGAGTTCAGATAAATGATTTCCAGCCCTGCCCTTCCACAGCTCTGCTTTGGAGGCTGCAGGGAGGAGACATGCAGGGTAATGCTGTCCATCACATCAGGGGTTAGAAGGAGATCTTGCCTCATTTCCACTCTCCCCACCTGCTCTTTGGAAGTTTATTCTTTAAGCAGTATCATGCTGGAAGCTTTTTAGTGTTCAGGTTCCAGCCATGATCTCATGGGCTTTGGTGAGCTTTTTGGAGCTGAGAGAAGCTTGTGTGAGCAAGGAGGTGAAGACAAGCCCTTGCTCCTGGATGCCATGTGCCCTGGGATGTGTCCATCCCTGTGATGAAAAATGCACACATCATCGCTTTTGCTTTCCCCAGCATTGATTCTGAGCTTGCATGGCTTCAGCAAGGCAAACTCTGGGTGTCCAAATTTCCCAGGCTATCTTGTGTACCCTCTGTAGTGCTGAAGTGCTGAGATGAAGAACACAGCATTTCTTTCAAAGCCAAGTTGGCCTCCAATTCATGTGTTACCAACATCTGCGTCCAAAAAAAGCTGAGTCAAATAATAAAATAAAGTCACCTGTGAGGTATCCTCTGCATCCCCCATCACCAGAGCTAATAAAATAATCCCCCATTAGGCCATTCAAGGCCATAAAAATAGGTTTTAAGCCCCAGAAACGTTTTGCTTCAATATGAACAGTGGGTTTTGCTAAGTTTCTTTTACTTCTCCTTGTTTGCTCATGAATTGGGACTCTTTCACATCCTATACAGAAGCCTTTTAGGACATTTCTTTCTTTCTTTGTAGGTGGGGTTACTGAGCCTGCAGGAATACTTGGCTCAGCCTTTACAGGAGGCAAACTGAGGCCTCAAAGGCTATTTAAACCAAAACATAATCAAAGTAAAAATGCACTTCTCTTAGCAAGATGTTTCTGCGCAGCTGGTCTAGAGCAGGAGGAAGCCCTCAGTGGTGCAACAGAGCTTTTACAGGGCTTGTTAGACTGGACCTACCACTCTGTTGTGCTTGAAACTTGTGGAGAGGATGTCTTCCCACCTCTGAAACACAGGCTTCAGCCAGGGCATCCTGAGGGGAGGGTGAACCAGCAGGGTTTGTCTAACACATCGTTGTGCATCAGTCTAGAACATGGAATAAATATCTTCACTGTCAGATGTAAGACATCCCTTAGTTTTTCATGGTGGCTTGCTCTGGAGTGTCAGAGTTCCTACTGGAATATCCACTAGGAAAAAGAAAGGATCAGTGGTGCTTGTGCTCCACAGCCCTGACACAACAAGGGAATGGAATAACAAAAACCTTTCATTCACATCCTTTCTGCAAGGGCCAGTAAGATGGCTCGCTCTGCATCAGCTCCCACCTTCACCCATGGATTTCTCAGGCTACAGAAGTTGATTAAATCTGGTCCAAGCTGATGTCTCTTGGGTGGGAATGGGTGTCACATCAACCTCTGTCCTGCACAGAACAGGGATATCTTAGGGACACGTTCAAGGCAGATGTTGCTCTGGGTTTTGTGGTCAGCTTTGGGGATGTGCCTCTTTTTTTGGTCCCCAGACACAATATGTACCCAAGAATGGGGGTATCATGAAAGCCCTCAGAAACCTGAGTCAAGGTGAGCAACACTCCAGACTATGATTCATGGAATCCTAGAACATTTTAGGCTGAAAGACCTCTGAGATCAACTGTTCCCCAGCACTGCCAAGGCCACCACTGACCCATGTCCCCAAGTCCCACATCTACACAGCTTTTAGACCCATCCAGGGATGGAGACTCCACCACCACCCTGCACAGCCTGTGCCAGGGCTGGACAGCCCTTTCCATGAAGAAATTTTCCTGGTATCCAATCTGAACTTCACCTGCCACAGCCTGAGGCTGTTCCCTCTGCTCCTGTCCCTGTTCCTGGGAGTACAGCCTGTCCCCCCTGGCTGTCCCCTCCTGTCAGGAGCTGTGCAGAGCCACAAGGTCCCCCCTGAGCCTCCTTTTCTCCAGGCTGAGCCCCTTTCCCAGCTCCCTCAGCTGCTCCTCATTGGATTTGTGCTCCAGTGGTGATGAAAAAGCCCTGGGGACTGGTTAGGAACTTCAACTCCCCCGTGGGTAGAACCAGCTGGGCAGGTGGGTGCACAAAATCTTTATTGTTGGTTGAATTTGGTTTGTGGACTTTTCTGTAATTCAGAACCAGTAAAAGGAGGAGTTGTGACCTGGAAACTTGCTGCCAGGTTGGTGTGGACAGGTTCCTGTTCCATTTTGTTGGAGCAAACACCATTTTGTGTTTCCACCTTTGGGGAGCTGTGCCCCCACACACAGCAGCTCATGTGCCCCCACACACACAGCCAGGGCTGGGGGCAGACATCTGCAAGAGGATGCATATTCCATGAGGGATTGCTGAGCTGACAGAGAATGCCCAGGACAGACTTCACTCAAACCTGCTCACATGCTGGACACTCCAGTCACCCGCTCTTTAGACTGATGGCCCAAGTGCATGATAGAGAATTAACAGAGACCTAGGGGGACTGAGAAGTCAAGTGTTTGACAGCAGTGCTCTGCTCTCCCTGTTGTTCTGACAGCTTCCCTGTCAGGCCTTATCACACAGCCACTCCTGAGTCTGAGGGATGACAAAAGGAATTAGCTTAGCTGAGCTCGATGGCATTGGAAACAAACATCTCTCATCTGCTGAGCATTCCCTCTTGGAGCTGTTCCCATCCCGATGGCTGCGAGGGGCTGTGGGAACCACACACCTCCTGCTGCTCCCTTCTGCTGAAGGATGGGCACCCAGCCATGGCATCCCAGAGCTGAGACAGGCACCGGCCACTGGGAGGTCTCATCCTGGGACTGTCACCAGGGCTGGGCTCTGCTCAGCACCTTGGAGCTCACAATGGTGCAGCTGGAGATAAGCAGCTCCAGTGCAGTAATGCACCGCAGTGCATTGATCAGCAAGGCACAGGCTGTTGGAGTCAGAGGGAAAGTGCTCTGTGGACCTGAAACACTCTTGGATTGCATCCATGCTCCCTCTGAAGTCAGCAGGAGCTGGCTTGCTGTGATGCCTAAAGAGGCTGCCCTGGAACAGAGCTAAAGGAATAAAGGAGGAATTTGTTAAAAGGCCTTCAAAGGACACATCTTGGGCAGTACAAGAGCCTGGCCATGGTTCTGCCCAAGATGGATGACCAGTCACAAGTTTTCCCACTTTTGTAAGTTTTGGCCCATTTACATATTGGGGTGAACTGTCCAGTTACAGCTTCAGGTGAGGCAGTCCCATCCTCTCAGATTGCTCTCCTCAGTTTGCTGTTGTTTGCACTTCTTGAGCCTGAAGCTGCAACACTGTCCTTGGTTCTCAAGCTGGAAAAGGATTGTTTTGTCTAACTAAACTGTGAGGAGACCTTGCTAACACTTTATATGCTGTTCAGAGTCACACACTAAGGCAGTACAGAATCTAAAAAACATGAAAGTTAAAACTTAAAGCATCAGTTATACTTCAGTTACCTTCTCCTTCTATTTATCTTGGATGAACTCTAAAAAAATGGTTTTAGATATCCATGCTGAGAGCATTGACACTGGCATGTGAAAACCCCATCTTGGAAAACAGTCCTGCTCAAGGCAGTGGATTTATTTTAAAATCAGATCCACTGCATGTGTCAGAGGTGTCTACCAGACCTGTGGGGTAAAACCTTACAAGGCACCACAGAAACAGATTAATGGAGGACATTATTGAGGAGCAGATTTCTTCTGCTCTAACAGGGATTTGGGATTAGGACTTTAGTTGAGTACCTGAGAGGTGCATGTCAGTGGAAAGAGTCACCCTGCAATATTTGTGTTTACTGCCTGCAAAATATCAGCACAACAGAGCAGGAAATGACCCAGGGAAGGACCAGCACCACCCCACAACTGCCAAGGATTCACCCCACCCCAAGCTGGGGTACTGACTACATCAGCCATGCTGGACCTTCAGTCAGCTTGTTGCAAAGCAATCTCTGCTCATGAACATAACTTTAAATGCAAAATGAAGACCTGAATCCACCTACGGAGTCCAAAGATGAGCCCCCAGTTATAAGACAAGCCAGTCTAAAATGAAATCAATTGTCAGTTGAGATGCCACCTT
The DNA here is from genome assembly GCF_901933205.1 of Camarhynchus parvulus. NCBI lineage: Eukaryota > Metazoa > Chordata > Aves > Passeriformes > Thraupidae > Camarhynchus > Camarhynchus parvulus. The sequence continues at coordinate 23,542,174 of NC_044578.1, read as the reverse complement.
TGTGCCACCAAAGGACACAGGAGATGCATTTCAACCCACTTGAACAATCAGGCTTGTTCCAGCACCAGCAGTAATAGTCACTTTCCCAGACAGAATTGACATTATAAATGAGTTGTTGGTTAATTTGCTGCTATGTTAAGATCATTGATTCTACAGCTACGTCCTTAAGCAACAGTGCCTGAATATAAACTACCCAGCAGCAAAATTATAACTGCATTTGGATGCAGAACACAACCTTCTTATCACCAGACTTTCAATCCAGAGTTTCAGGGTTACTCATGCAAAAATAGCTTGTCTGCCTGAGTGAGTATGTGAGGGCTGCTCCTCAGCCTCTAACCAGCAGCAGCTGGGAAGCAGCTCAGCAATATCTGCCTTTCCAGAGATCCAAACCCACCTCCTTGTGGAGCTCAGAGCCATGTGAAGGAGCCCAGGTGTTGGCCCATCTCCCATCAGCAGGCCCCTCACCCTGCTCCAGACAGAGCACATCCAGATCTGCTGCTTTGCAGAGGGTCATCCACCAGATTTACAGCTGGCCTAGCTTTTTGAGGACATTAAAACAGCACGAGTTTTAGCACTCACAGGGGCAGGACCACACAGGTGAGCCATGAAGATGCTGATCCTCACCTCAGTGGTGGAATTCCAGCTCTTGTGGAAAAGCTCTGCACTGGAAGTCTAGTGGGATGTGTCCTTGTCCATGGCAGGGCAGGTAGAACTGGGTGACCTTTAAGGTCCCTTCCAGCCTAAACCCTCCTGGCATCCTGTGATTCTCTCTTTTCAAAGCTCCCCTCCAAAATTTGGCACTATATTTGATTATAACTTCGGCCTTTCCCATCCCAGCCTTACAGGAATGTGCTGTGCTCCTGGTGTTGTAGGGAAAGCTTCCAGGCAAAAAACCCAAAAAAAACCTAAGGAAAGGGGGTAAAAAGCACAGGAATCAACAGCCATGAAAAAAAACAGGGATCACAAGTAGTAAAACTAATGGTGAGGAACAAGCCAGGAGCCGGAGTCGTGCAGCTGCTGGAGCAGAAAGCAGAGCCCTAACAGAGCAATGGGATATTTTCCCTTAAAGTTTGCATTGCTCTCCACAGGAGTACAAAAAGACCTTTGCTCACCTTGCTCTGACAAGTTATAAATAGAGGTTAAAAGAAGATTATTAAACTTGACCGCTCGTGTCCACCAGAGGAATAAAAAAACCCTTAAACCCAAATTATTTGATGGAAGTAGGACAGTCCAACCTTTATTCTTTGCCAGGAGTTTGGTTGAATAAATGCTTTTCTCTGAGTGAATAAATGAACTTCTCAGTAAAATCTGTCAGAAAAAACTCCCAGTGGACAAGGCATTGAGAGGCCGATACGGACACATCCCCATACACTCAGAAATACTTTTTTTCCTTATCAAATCCACTTTTGAGATAAATAGCCCCCTCTCTCACCTACCCCTGTGTGTTTTTACACATGCCACACACACAGATATGTATATATGAATACATAACTATTTATTCCCAAAACTTAAAGCAGCTTTCAAATCATGTGATGAGATGTAAATACTCATCTCCCAGGCTCATACCCATGCTTGAAATATCAGGTGTGCTCCCACCTGGTTTGGAGCTGGCTCTGGACCCATCAGATGGCAAGCAAGGGCTATAGATCCTGATCCTATACAACCCCAAGTCACTCCAGCTAAACCATGTTTCCTTGGCAGCTGAGAAGTGGGATAATAGGATTTCCACTCCAAAGATACATGCCCAGAGCACCAGGCCTTTAATTATGCAAAGGACTGGAGCCAGCTTCCTCCTGCCTTTTCAGATAAGTGGTTTCACCGAGAGATTACAGCGAGCAGAATTGGGCACCTGGCTCTGCTGGCACCAAGGGGCTTTTGTTCTTTGCCCGTGCAGTCTCCTGCCACGGAAATTTGTGCTTATCCCAGGATCCACCCCAGTGGATCCAGTCGCCACGTCAGCAGATTAGTGCCTACAAAAGAGCAGCAGCAGCCCTGGGCAGACATTTAGCACCTCCCAAAACCTTGGAGCTGAGCGGTGCTGATGCTCATTTGTGCTCTTTGTCCCTCATGGGAAAAGCTGGCTCAAGCCCCATTCTGCTCCAGTCCCTCTGGCCTGGGAGCCAGAAAGGCAGTGAGCAAGCCCTGCTCCTGCTGAGCTGGGTGCTGCTGGGGGCTGTTTTGCTGCAGAACAAACTGGTTCTGTGTGTGCCCGTGGTACCTGGGCCATGGCAAATCACAGGAACCAGCAGAAATTCAGCAAATCCCTCTAATGCCAGCTTGGCAGCCTTGAAACATCTTTCACTGTCTGATAACTAGACACAAAACCAGCCTTGTTTTCCTCTTCTGCAGTCCCGTGGTGGCTGAGTGTAGCAGGACAGCTGGGCACCAAGGCAAGGGCACCTTACCCACGGAGAGGCAGGACAGGGCTGCCTCCTGACTGGGGCCACTGCTGCTCTCAGACAGTTTATTAAGCAGAAATTAGCTGGAATCAGATTCATTGTATACCTGTGGATACAATGAATTGCTGCACTAGCATGAAATGTGCAGAATATGTCTTGGGAGCTCTGGGAGAAGCAAACCCTGGTAGAAGAAGGTTGGGTGGAGGCTTTGGAAATTGCCTTGGTGTTGGGTTAATGCTTTTCATTGAAGCAAACACTAAAGCTGATGCAGACTTCAAGGGGAAGGAGTCCCCCAAGGGTAAATCTTGGAGATAATTGAGATACTTTCTCTATATTTTAATGTTTACACAGAGGAAAAACTTCACAGCTGCATATTTACGGTGACTGTACAGCGTGACAGTGACATCTGAAGAAACATATAGGCTTTCTTCTCTAAAGAAAAAGCTGGATTGAGACAAAACTGACCTAAATAAACATTGGAAGATCATAGGAAAGTATTCCTTGGAGGCAGAGAAAAGGAATATATACGTGCAGATAAGTGTTGGGTATCGTTCTTTGGAGAATTTCAGTGCATCAAAGGAGGCTGGTATCAGCCCTGGAACAACATCAGAAGAAATGTTGTCTGACGAGAAGCAGAAGGGCTAAAAGAAATTTATCTGGGCAGAGGAAGGTACAATGGACTCTCCTGTTTTAAATACCGAGGTGGTTTCTGGCTTTTCCATGTATTTCTCACTGGGGTTGAGAAGAACACCTTCTCCCAGCTGAGAGGCTTGTGAGTAATGGAGAGGTGGACAAGTGGAGTTTGTGGTGGGTCCAGGAAACAACAATAACTTATTGGGCAAGTTTATATAATAAATATTATAATTTCTGGGCTCAGATGTCTATTATAAGCACAGAACAAGGTAACTACACTTGTATCTGCTCTATCCCCATACTGGAACTGTTCAGCTCCCCATTGTGTCATAATCCCAGAGTATAATCTAGGAAGGAAAAAAGCAGCAAAGCAAATGAGAGATGGACTTCAGGAATACTTCAAGTGTGTGTACACCATGGAGCACTGACCTCAGAGTGCATTTGAAAAGGGTATCATAACACATCAGTCTGAAAGCAGAATGTACAGTTTATTGCAAAAAAGAAGGAAAAATCCAGGGCAGAACTTGCTCACTCCTCCCCACCTCCATTTTTCACTGCAGGTAAATCAGATTACAAGAACATGCAGCTTCTGAAATGACTGTAAACTCAACTAGCAAACTGCTGGGCCTCCTGAGCACCTCCCCATGTGAAAACAGCATAAAAACTAAACACAGCTTCAGGGAAGAGCTGGGTTAAGTGGCTCATCTTCAGTGTGCTGTGTGGATGAACTCACACTGCCAGGTACAAAGAATAAATGAGCTTTTGAGAACAGACCTGTGTGCTCTGATCCAGCTGGGTGGCTTCTGCCCTCTGCTTTGTCTGGGTTATAATGGCAGTCAGATGGTGGGTGGCTTGCCCTTGTGTGCTGTCCCCATCAGCCCAAGAGGGCTTGGAGTAGTCACTGAGGTGTATTTTCAGTGTTAGGCTCCTCCAGTTCTCAAGCCCGAGCTGAACATCCCCTCTGCAACCCAGACTCTGGGTGAGTTACTCATTGCAGGGCTGAATCACCCTACCCTGCTGAGACCCAGCACTGGCAAACTCAAGTCACCAACCCAAAGTCTCCTCCTCTTTCTTCAATTCCATGGCTTATGCTGACATATCTAATATTTAGGAATACAGCTGACTGCACAGAAAGCTGTGCCAGCCTAGAACAGCTTTAGCCTGAGGTGCTCTTTCAGGAAGCTGCTGCTTTTTGAGCACAGAGAAAGGGAAACCCAAGTTTTCCTTCAGCACTAATGAGAGGCTCTCCTGGGTACTCTGTAAATCTGGCCAGACCCATTTGACCACAAGTTCAAAGATTTATGAGGTTATTCTCAGGCCAAGGAGATGCTGCACTAGAGAGAAATCCCACAAGGACCCCACTGAACCCCAGAAAGACTGTTTGTGTTTTGAACATCAGTTTCCTCCCTTTCCTCTCTTGGCTTTGCAGGAGCCTCACAGGGTCTGGGTCCATCCTGATACCTCTCACAGCAAAGCCTTTGAAAAGCTTTGCATGAAAGACATGGAAAGAAATGGGAGATTTAGGTTCCCTTCCCAGCCTGAAGGACCAGCCAAGCGTGTTGTGATGCATTTCAGGGCTGTATTGGGCTGGCACATCACCTGGACATGAAAGGGCTCTTCACACTAAAGAAAACCCAGTAAATGTCTGCTGTTGGAGTCACTTCCTGGGGAGGAAGTTGAAAAACTACCAGCACAGAGAGCTGGGAAGGTACCCAGTGCTTCCCTGGGGAAATTATCCCAACTCCCCATCTCATGGATCTCATACCCATGGTCCCAGGACCACCATAAGCAGCCATGGCCTTTCCAGGGGACACTGCTGCCAGCACACGGTTTTTAAGGTGTCTGAGGAGTAACCCTGTACAGCCTAAAACTCTTTGTCCACCAAGAAGGGAACTCAAAGAGCTTTTTGTACAAATGCTCCCACACTGGATTTATTTGCTGTTATTTTCCTGTCACCTTGCTGTTCTTCTTCTATACCATATATCATGCCATTTATAGACTACATTTATGCATCTACCTCTGTGCAGCCCCATGTGGGCAGAAAGCAATGCAGTGTGACCCAAGCTCAAGCCCTAAAGTGCCCTGGCTGGAGCAGGGATGGCAGCAGGGAGGATGCCAAGGAGAAAGAAAATTGTTCCACAAGTGATAATAATGGTGAGATGCAGGCACAGATGGGGGGAAACCTCTGCAGGCACTGCAAGGGAAGGAGGAATGGCTGTGGGCTGTGCATCAGATCCCACTGGCAGAGCTGTAGGCACTGCCTGGACCAGCTCCAGCACTGGCACAGGTGCAGTCACACAGAAGAAACACATCTCCTGTCCCCTGGGGCTCAGCCTCTTTCCTGGGAAGTGAGGATTTACAAAAATAGGAAGCTGGAAATGCTACTACACAGCAGCTAAATATAGCCTGACCAATGGAGGAGCTGCAGCCCTCACTCCAAAACCAAAGGTAGGGAAAGAGAACTCCTCATTCCCTGCCAGGATGAGTTGGGATGGAGAGAGATGCTGGCCATGGTAGAAGCTCCCTGGGGAGCCTGGGCAGTGCCCCACCACCCTCTGGGGAAGAACCTTTTCCTGATAGCCAGCCTGACTCTCCCCTGGCACAGCTCCTGTCCCTGGGCACAGGGAGCAGAGATCAGAGCTCCAGAACACACAGTTGAGCTGCTCTTCCATAGGGCTCCTAATTTTGCCATCCTTGGAGGTGTTCAACCCATTCCCCCCCATGAAAAATGCCTTGGTTATAGCTGCATGTTTGCCAAATGCTGATTTTGGGGGCTGATTCCCCAAAGGCAAAGAAGCAGTGGAAGGTGGACAGGGTGTTACCACCACAGAGATGCCAGCAGTGGGGCTGGGGCTCAGCACATGAGATTAGTTGTCTCTGTTTTGCTTTTTAACAGCCAATAACCAACTTGGAAAAGTTGGTCTGGATCCAGCATGGAGGTAACCAACTCACTGACATCACAAGGGAAATTGCAAACTTACTTTGGGAAGGGGAAAAACAACAAGAGACTCAGAAACTGAACTTCGGCACCAACACGAATAATAAACCACAACAATTAATTACAGACCTGCTTGGGAAGGGGGCCAGCAGTGAGGACAAATGAACTAAAAGTGACATTGTTTGGTGAATGGAAAGGCTGAGGCAGCCTGATGAGGGCCCAAGCGTGGGAAGTTATCTAAAAATAAACAAAGCCCCAAAGATCTGAGCATTTCAGCACCATCTGGAGACTCTGCACAAAGAGGAGCAGCTTGCTGCTGTGGGATACATTGAAGAGCAGGGTTTGTGTGTCTAGATGTGCATCACAGCAGTGCACATCACAACAGGGGGGAGCCCAGGGCTCAGAACACAAATCCAATCTGCCATGTATGAGCTTACAGTGGAAGGTGCCTCTGCCCATGGCAGGGGTTGGGCTGGGTGACCTTTAAAGGTCCCTTCCCACCCAAACCATTCTGTGATCCTGTGATTCTAAAACTGCACACCAATCCCAGAGCAGCCACTCTTCTGGGAAGGGCACAGTAAACCCAACAGAAACGCAGTAAGATTTGAATATATTGGTAAAAAAACAAACCAAGGGGGAAAAAAATTGATGTTTTTGCCAGTTTGCTGGGCTGAGGGGCCAAGTGCTGAGAGAGGCAAAGCTCAGTCAGAGCCCAACTCTCCATCCCAGGAACACCAAGTGTCAGGAGCTGTGCTGAGCCCTGGCCAGGAGTCTGGGACTTGAAGGTGCCATAACATTGCTTAAAGCACAGGGTTTATCTCTGAGATGAAATTAAAACAAGTCAGGAGGTGCAGTGTCACAGCACATGCCACAGCTGAGACAGCCACACCACACAGAATATCATAATACAATTTCAGAGAGCTTCAGCCCATACACAGTAACACCTTACCTTGTGAGAAGGCTTCAAGCATCTGCTCACACAGAGTAACATCTCACCACTTCAGCAGGCTGCAGGCAACTGCCCCACTTGTTCTGCAGCCCAGCCTTTTATCCCCTCCTGTTGATGCACTGCACCTGTGTGCCCTCTGCTCCCTTTGGTGGTTGCTCAGTGCCCCTGGGCACTCCATGGCTCGTTACCCTCAATATCATTCACCTGTCCTGCACAGCTGTACCCATTGGGGATGAGGCTCCACAGCCCCACTCCCAATTACCAAACTGTGCACCTACAGTGCAGGGCTTTATTGTTGTGATGAGTTTATTTCCAGGTGGGCTTGAGGACCCTCTGGACCACTCTGCATCCCTGACAAGGTCTCTTCTCCTCCTTAGATGCTAGTTTAGCCCCCAAAAGTGAAGTTTTCTTCAAGGTGTGAAGACTTTATGGTTTAGTTATTGCTTCCACAGCAGGTTGAACTAGTGAAGGGCAGTAGAATTACTGGGCATGAGTAATTAAATTAAATTTAAAAATTAAGCTCTCCTTATCTGAAACTGAACACTGGAAATTAGTCAATATTTACAGTCTTAATCTCTGTTCCTCAGATCTCTGTCTGCAAAAGGAAGCAGCATCACCCCTAATTTCCTCATCTAATTACACAGGATTACAGAGCTGGCAGCTCACTAATATTTCTGCTTTGTTTGAGATTCCAGTGAAGCACCCCAAAGGCAGGACTTCTGTGTTCAGTGTCACGTCCAGACACCCTTTGATTAATAACTTATAAAGTAACATGCTAATGAGAAGGAGAAGAAAGACTTTTGAGTGACTCCACATTTACCAAATGGAAAAATGAGTACTGAAACCTACAACAAAGGAGTTTTCAGCACTTATCCACAAGAAGATCAAGTCCAGGATGACAAGACCAGGTTCAGGATGCAGAAGCAGTCTGAATTTTGGGATCTCCTAGTGCCAGGCTTTGCAGCCCTGAAACTCCCCATAACAGACCCAGATTCCCTCCTGTTGTTCTGTGGTACCAAACCCAAGGAGGACCTTGCTTGAGGAGACATCCCTGCTCTTTACAGCCTGGCAGGGGAGGTTTAGACTGCATATTAGGAAAAATTCCTTCATCCAAATGGCTGTCCAGCCTGGCACAGCTGCCCAGGGCAGGGGTGGAGTCCCCATCCCTGGAGGGATCTAAAAGCTGTGTAGATGTGGCACTGGGGGATGTGGGTTGGTGGTGGCCCTGCCAGTGCTGGGGGTGGTTGATTTCAGTGACCTTAGAGGGATTTTGCAATGCAAATTTTGCATGGCTCTGTTATGGGAAGTCTGTGTTTCTGGCAGGACTCCAAGGATGAAAACCATCACTTCAAAGCTGCCTGGCTGCTCAGGCCATACCAAACCCTGCCTGGGTGCTGCAGGTGGAAAGGGGCAGCAACAGAGGAGGACTCCACCCACTGCTCCACTCTGCTTTTCTGCTGGATTTGTTCAGTTTCAGGTCTTCTCAGATTTTTTCTTAGAATCACAGCATCCCAGAATGGTTTGGGTTGGAAGGGACCTTAAAGCTTATCTCATTCCAGCCCTGCCATGGGCAGGGACACCTTCCACTAGCCCAGGTGGCTCCAAGCCCCATCCAACCTGGCCTTGGACACTGCCAGGGATCCAGGGGCAGCCACAGCTTCTCTGGGCACCCTGTGCCAGGGCCTGCCCACCCTCACAGGGAACAATTCCTTCCCAATATCCCACCTAACCCTGCCGTCTGTCAGCTTAAAGCTATTCCACCTGTCCTGTCATGACATTCCCTTGCCCAAAGTCCCTCTCCAGGAAGGTTTAAGTGATACCATTTCCTTCAGGTAGGAAGAATTGCCATGGCAGGTGTTTCTGCTGACAGGCTTTCCCCCTCTCCTTTTGTTTAGGAGAAGCAGGCGAGGTGTGTAAGGAGAGCTCTGCAAAGCTCCAGCACTCCCAGGGGAGGAAGACTCCGGCTTGGCAGTCTCCAAGCGCCCTCTGGTGCAGACACAACCAGCAGCTCCAGCCGGCTCTGCCGGGGGATTTACCCAGAACATCCATGCCGGATGTTAATGGGGCTGTCTGGGGTTATGGAAAGGGGGGTGACAGGCAGCGCTCTCCAGGAGAGAGAGCCTTTGGATCTCTGCTCCCTGCGCCCAGGGACAGCACCCAGGGAATGGCTGGAGCTGTGCCAGGGGGGTTGGGATGGGTATCAGGGAAAGGTTCTTCCCCAGAGGGTGCTGGGCACTGCCCAGGCTCCCCAGGGAATGGGCACAGCCCCAAGGCTGCCAGAGCTCCAGAGGGTTTGGACAACGTTCCCAGGGATGCACAGGGTAGGATTGTTGGGGTGTCTGTTCAGAGACAGGGGCTGAACTGGATGATCCTGAGGGTCCCTTCCAGCTCAGGATATTCTGTGAATCTCTGTTGGCTGGACATTGGCACAGGGCTCACAAGACTTTGCTTCAGATTTTACCCAAATTTTTAGTGGTAAATGGAATCGGTCTGGTGGAATTGAGAGGATCAGCTGGTGCCTGGATTGCAGCAGAGAGAGGCATAGATGGCTCTTCATAGACCATCCAGGCATCCCAGCAGAGGACAGGAAGCTTGGAAAGAAAGAGGCATTTCCAGATAGCACAGAAAGATAAATTTGATGGTAACCAAGGGTATGAAATGTGGGTCAAGAGGGCAGTGAACAATAGTAAGAAATTTGCTGAGATAACTAGAGCAGTGAGAAAGAGGGGAAATAAAAAAAGCAAGAAAAAGATCAGCAGAGCCATTCTAGTTTGTCACTGAGAGCTCAATGGCCAGGCGAGATACATGAGGAGAAGCATGTAGCCAGGTGGGGGTGCAAAGAATGACTAATGAGGCATCAGACAATGGATTCTGTCTGTCAGGTGCTGCAAACACAACACCCAGCATGGAGCTAAGCAGGAGTCAGAGCATCATTAATTCAGTGAGGTCTGCTGCAGGCAGGGATCCGGGGTCTCAGGGGCAGCATCTAAGGAATGAGGGAATGAAACAGAAAAGCCATCAGCTCCCTGGATACTCTGAAATATGAGCTGCAGCTGCAGCTATTTTTAGAAGCATGAAATATCCTGAGTGGGAAGGGAGTCACAAGGATTAGTCATGCAGTCCAACTCCTGGCTCAGGACACCCCAACAATCCCAGCCTGTGCATCCCTGGGAGCGTTGTCCAAATCCTCCTGGAGCTCTGGCAGCCTTGGGGCTGTGCCCATTCCCTGGGGAGCCTGGGCAGTGCCCAGCACCCTCTGGGGAAGAACCTTTCCCTGAGCTCCAACCTTCCCTTGGATCCTGGTCCTGGAGGACTAGAGAAGGTTAACAAGTAGTCCATTTACACAGGACATGGCTTGCAGGCTAGTTGATAACATTTAGATTCTACTGAAAACTACTTGGGACAAGCTACCGAACATCTAATTCCTATAACTCTGCAACACTAGTAGGTCAGTTAGAAAATTCATATGGATTCTTTATTAGGAAAAAAAATGTTTTAAACAAAAAAGCTTTTGCTGACAGAAAAGAGGAAGATTAAGATGGCTTAGCTTTAGCAGTAGCAGTGTTATTATCTAACTGCTGGGTCCCAGCAGATCCTGTGGATAAATGCGCCAAGATCGAGGATGGGTTACAAGAGCCCATGTCTTCCTTCCAGTGATTTATGAGAAATTCAAGTGTTTTGTAGAGATGCTGAGGGGCACTTCATAGAGTGGGATTGTGCTTAGGATGTGGAAGCAACACTCCTTTACCTGGCCTCTCCTCGCTGCCATGCCAGCATGCCCAGGAAGCAGAGACAATGCTGAGCCTGAGATTCCTGTGCTGCCCCAGAGCACACACAGCCACAGAGCCCTGGGAGACTCCCAGGGGAGCAGCTGCTGCCCAAGCAGCCCCCCATGCTCAGAGTGGGCTCACAAAGGGCTGTGGGAGCTCTCCTGGCCACTGCTGGCAAGCCCAGCTCCTCCTCATGGACCTGACAAGGCTCTCGTGCCTCTCCACCAGCATTTCTTCGCATAAAATGTTCAGTGTGTGCTGCAAACAGTGAGGCTGCACTGGGAGAGGTGGGAGATGGTGCCAGCAGTGCCTCAAGGAGACACAGTGTGCATAAGCAAGGGTTCCCTTATGTAAGAGTCTGCTGTCAAAGCCAGGCCAAAACAGCCCTTTGCTTTTCTGTCATCCTTGACTCGGTGGGGATGCGTCAACGCAAACATCCCTCCACAGAGAGGAGAGGCTTGCAACAATAATCTACTGCAAAATGATACTCTCCAGATTTTAAACACCTGCTGTTGGTCAGGGGCATTCAGTGAAACGTATCAAGCTGTGCTTGGCAAATAAAACCTAAAAAAAACTCTAAAAGATAGCAGTATGGAGCCTGCAAAATCTTCTGGGCTGAAATAAGTGCTGGATTGGCAGCAGTGCCATGGCTCACACTTCCATGGATGTATCACAAACACTTAAAGCACAGTTATGCTTGAACACTTTGGGCACAGGACCAGGATGCAATGGATTCAGGAATGTTAATGAGCTACTGCTCTGAACTGATAGACTTCTATGGGAAGTCTCTTCCCATCTTTATTCAGTGCCTGGAAGACCAGAGGCTTCAGTCTGTGTGTTGTTGACTTGACAGAGAGAAATACTTCAGTGGAATGTAAAGGAGCAGCACAGCTGGCTCCAAGCTTATTTAACATCCCTGTGTTTACACTGTAATACCTATGGGACAAACAGTGCTGTGATATTATTAGTTCTTCTCTGGTTTTTTTTCCCTCAGAAATAAAGAATCACCACAATCTAAGGAGGCTGGAAAAAGGCCTATGTAATCATTTCTCAGTGGGACACAAGAAGAAACAGAAATCAAAGCCTTCAGACACAGTTTCCCCAATTTGACCTGTAAAGCCTGGGTCAGCAGTTTTCAGTGTATAGAAAAGGAGGCTCAAGTTATGAGGCTCCTCTTTCTGTGCACTGAAATAATAAAATGAAGGGTAAAGCCAAGCATCAGTCATGCAGCAAACTGCAAACTGGCAGTATTTCCCAGAAACTGAAGCAAATGCAAAGGAATTTGCTTTTAGGGTTAAGCATGTGTCACTTAAATAGCAAATCTGCCACATGCCACATCTGTTACAGCCTCCTTCACACAAACCAGCTTGGTTTTTTGGATTCTTTCCTATTCTTCTACTCATGCAAGAAGACAACCTCTTGTGCTTCACCTTCTGATGTGTGATCCTTGGCCACATAGCTGTCACACAGACAATCCTGTGCTCAAGAAGCTGCTCTGAGATGTTATTTGATTGCCAGGGAACTCTTAAGTTTAACCTGGAGAAGATCTTCATTCAAAAGACATGGAAAATTCCTGCAGAAGTAACTAAAAGCCAGCTATATTCCTCTTAACTCTGAGCTGAAGCACCTCCTGGGCAATCACTTTCAATATGCAGAAGCTGTGTCCAAAGACAAAAAAAATAAATCCTAGGACTGCCAATGGCTTTAGAAATCTAGTTGGTGCCTGAAGCAGGTAACTGGTGTGCTCTTACAGCATAGATGGTGACATACTTTGGTGTTTTAGCTGCCTCTGGTGCTGCTATAATCAGTTTTCCTCTGCAGGGAAAAAATTAAAATAAGGTATTTCTGTGGAAGAGCCTTTTCTCCAAAAGCAGAGGGAAGAAAGCAAAGTTCAGAAATGTAACCTGGGGGGCAGCATGAGTGCTTCTGACAGGGCTAAGACAAAGACACTCTGTAAACTACAAAACTTGAAGCCCTTCAGACTTACCTGTAACCAATATTTACAGTATGGGTAAGGATTTAAGGTGTTTATTCTGTTATGTGCCTGACCAGATAAAGAGGATACACAGCCTTTGTAACACTTCCCAACAGTATTTTATTAGTCAGGACTGATCTGTGTCAAAGCATGACTTACTTCATACCTCAAATGGCATTTCATCACAGTGCAGCTGCACAAGCCTCTGCTCCCCCTGAACACATCCTAGATATGCCAAGGCAGACTTTAGCTCACCACTTATTCACATACATCAGTTCCTGAATTTGTTTGAGTTTGAGGAGTTCAAGAAACGTTCTGTTTTCTCTGCCCCAGTCATTTGAAAAGTTTCTTTCTTTTCTTCCTCCACTGTTTATTATCCACATCTTCAGTATCACCAGGAGGATCTGGCATTACAAAGCCATCAGTCATTTTATAGTAGACTATTGTGGAGTCTGTCTCAACTATGGCCAAGGTAACTGACAGCAGGGTGTCAGGATCCTCTGGAGGCAGAGAGGCTTTCTTCAGTATTTCCCTTAACCTAGGAGAGGAAAAAATAAAACAGAAAGGAATCCACAACCATCTATGATGGCACAAAGGTAGAATAGCACCATTTTTATTCAGCCTGTTTACACTCTGCAAACTTGTCTTCACTAAAGTGAGAAAAATATCTGTTCTAATAAAAATCCAAAGTTGTGTAATCAAGCAACAAAAGAAAATAACAGAATCAGTAACACACATCTCTGCTGGAAATGGCTCATCACACGCTTTTAAGCTTTGTTTAGGTGTATTCACATGTACATCTCTCACCCATCCCTCATCCACCACAATCCCAGCACAGCAATCTCTACTGGCCGTTTTCAGCAGACTTTTATATAAGAAATCTAATTAAGTAACCCTGGCGTTCAATTGGAGAACTGAGTAATTAAGATGTGTTCCCTTTGCAGAGGTAAGCCTTCCAGTCCCTGTGCCACAGGTCTCTGCCAGACTGTGCAAGGCCCAGGAGCTCAAGCCAGGTTTCTCTACCTCTCTGTCTAGACTAGAAGCCACAAGACTAATGCTCTTCTTCAGAACAGTCAGCCCAAATAATGTCTTCCTTAAAAGCTCAAGACAAAGTTATGCAATTTTTCCTGTTTAGCTTATTTGAAGAGTAACATGCCAGTTACTTTACGGTTCAGAGCTCAGGACAACACTGATCCCTGGAGTCCCTGCATTCCTGGTCTGACTGGGGAGCAAGCTCTGAAGGAGTGTGGTGACCAGAGACAGACCCTGCCCCCACATGTCAGGTGCAAGAGGGCTCCTCTGAAATTGCTGGGACAGGTTACATTCCAGGGGGAGTTCAGCTGTGCACCAGGATAAACCAGTCCTGGCTTCGTGCACCCTGGAGAGCTCACCCAGCAGAGCACAGGCAGCTCTGAGGCCAGGGCTCTGTCTAAAGGCAGCAGCTTTCAGACTTCAATCACCATCTTCCCTCAGAACCCCTTTGATCCTCTAATAAAAGCCAAATGGAACATGGCAGAGAATGAGCAGCAGCCTGGAAAGGCTCCCTGTTAAGCCCATGACCTTCTTAAGGACCCATCTGTGTTCTGAGCTGTGCATAATCCAGCCTGGTAAATTCAGGAGGGCCTCTCCTCCTGCCTGCACCACTGGCCCAGACACACAGCAAGGCAACACAACACATTTACTCCATGCCACAGAGATACCAGGGCTGGGAAAAGCACTATCCTAGCCCTCCCACAACAGCACATTTCCTAACAACACAATAAAAAAAGTGAGAGAGACTGTGCTGGCCACTGGCAGAGGAGAGACGCTGCAAGAGACTCCTTCAGGTAATGGGGCATTACTCCTGTGCTCACTGCCACCTCAGCAGGCTCTGTCTGCAGGTTTATTTGGCAGGTAACTTATTTATTCTGTGCTCTGAACCTCTGGCTCCTGTCACTTCCAGTCCCTATGCAGGGGTACCCCCAGCACCAAAATGTCCTGCCAAAGCCCTGGCAGGGGACAAGAGCCTGGGAAAAGATTACAGACCTCCTTCTTGAGACATGCAGAGAGCAAGGATCTAACAGTCACATGCAGAATCATGAAATTATTTGGGTTGGAGGGAACCTTAAAGCTCATCCAGTTCCATCCATAGGCAAGGACATTTCCATTATCCCAGTTTGCACCAAGCCCTATCCAGCCTGGCCTTGGACACTTCCAGGGATGGGGCAGCCACAGCTCCTCTGGACAGCTGTGCCAGGGCCTCACCAGCCTCAGCAGCCAAGTGTCTGGAGAAAGCTCTAAGCTGGAGAAAGCTCTAAGCTGGCAGACTGCTGGCAGAGACCCCACAAGGAAAGAACTATCCATGAAGCAGTGGACATTGATTTCTCTTTCTCCTGTGAATGCAATACAGAATTAACGATAAAATGCCAAATTAAAGGGCACAGCTTTATGCCCAAATTAAAGGGCATAGCCCAAGAGAGATATTTTGGAAGCCAAAGAAAACAACTTGTGTTGAGTGTGGACAATGCTGTATCTGAGCAGACTCAGGCAGAGGCCTGGATTCACCTGTCAGCCAGGGCAGAAGCTCCTTCCTATTTTCTTGAATACCTGTCACTGGTTTTCTTGATAGTCTCTTAGGAGGAGGGATGGAACAGTGAGGCCTTAGATCTACATTTCTGATACTCATGATTTCTTCTTATACTGCCAAGCACGAACACCTGAGACTTTATTTCTCCCTATTTAGCAACTAGGACTTCAAAGATGCCCCATGATCCCAAAAGCAGCCAGGTCCTGACAACAGATTAATGCCATTTCTTCTTCCTTTTCAGGAGACAAGAGTTCCAGGATTTACATAAGGAGCACAAAGACACACATCCATTGCATCAGGATGATCTGCTAGCTGTGCTGTCCACAGATGAGGAATGACAAGTGCAAATGCACCCTTTTCCCCCTCCCCCCTCCCTGCACACAGGCAGCCCCAAGACAAGGGCTCTCATTCATGCATACCACAGCAGCCACAGGGCACTGCAGCACATCTGCAGAGCACTGAGAGGCTATCTTTTAGAGGGATAAGCTCTGGAATTCAGGAAGTCTGTGTCAGACATCATCCCTTGCCCTCCTCCCCTGAAGGCATCCCCAGCAGCCCCTGTGTCCAGCCTGCTCACAATGTTCCTCTGCACCAGCAGACACTGCAAAGGAGCCATGGGACCTCTGATTTCACTGTGCTTGCTGCCTGCCACGAGCAGGAAGATGAAATACTGCAGGACAGGTACAGCTTTTGTAATCCTTTTAATGCATCAAATACTGTCTATGGAAAAATAAAGAAAGCATGAAGCCTTTGGCCTTTTGAAATTCAAAGAATGCACGTTGGACATCCTAAATGAGGCAAGAACCCTTTATTTCAAGGCTGCCCACCTCACAAACTGCTGCAGTCAATGATGGAAATAAAGTCCCAGGCAGGAAGCCCATGTGGTAACACCCCCAGCAGAGCCAGCTGATTTGAATTCCCCAGCTAATGGCTACCAATAAGCTCCTCAGTGACCAGTACAATCTGCTACACCATACAGCTGAGGACAACCATAAAAGATGAACTTGCTTCAATAAAAGTGGATTTAACATTTCTGAAGGTGTCAAGCATCAGTGAGCAGAGGAATTCAGTGTATCCAACAGTCTGGCAGATGCCAACAGCCTTGACCACCTACATTCCCAGCACCCTTTCCCCAGGTCACAGCTGTGCCAGGACACACTCTGGAGTTACTGATAACTGATGGAACACTGACACCAAGGGGCCTATGACCACTCTGGACTTGGCTCCCCAGCTGTGCTCCAACAGTGTGAGCCCCACAGAAGCTGTGGGGTCAAGCCTTTGGTATGGCCTGGCTCCCTCTGGGTCCTCATTTTCCACAGGAATTCCAACTCACCCACTCCACTGTCTGCACAGCCAGTTTTCAGCAGAATGGAGAGACTTGACATGAGAAAAGGTGCAGCTCAGAAACAGCTCCTGCTGTTCTGCAGGGTCTCAGTAAAAGCTCAGCTGCATGCTCACTCAAATCCAGATCTGCTCCCACCAGGCCAGATCAAGCAGGACAAAGCCCTCATTTTCCACCCAGGAAGCAAACTCACATTGAACTCATGCTCCAGGAGATGCAAAGGACTTCACCTCACTCTGTTCTCCAAAGAGCTGGCATTTCTAAAACACTTTGCATTAGAAAATGGGCTCAGAAAAGGCCTCCTAGATACAGACTAGAGTCAGTAGGGATTGCCTTTTTCTACCAAAGAATTAGTTATAGGTTTAACTTAACATTGTGCAAGGAGCACTGCAGCTAAGGAAACAGCACTAGCAATGTCATCCTGCATCTGTCATTACTGCTGCATTCAAACTTAATGATGGCAGTGAGCTGACCCTATCTTCTATTACTGTGACAATTAACAGCTTTAAAATAAAACAAATTCCAAAAGAAAACAAGAAAATCCATACAAATTATCCAGAGAGCAGAGAGGAATGTTGCATCCTTCCTCTACCTTAATTTTGCACCATGTAGGCCCTCAACACCCATCACAAATCTGTGCTGTGTTTCCCAATACCTGCTCCTAACAAACTAACACTGCCCTTTTCTCTGGGAGGAAGAACCAGGTGTAGGCTGCTGACCCTGAGCTTTCAACTGACTCTGCAAAAACCAACCCAGGGCAGAATCATAAAGAACTCAAGCAGCAAGTTCTGTGATGAACAAAAGAGCATTTCAGAGACACATCCCATGCAATGCCTTTGAGAAGCAGCATCCCTCTGCAAGCTCAGGGCACTTTTATGGAGGTTGCATAGAGCTCCATTGAGCTGAAATGGAACTACTGCCTTCCATCCCATAAAAGCCAAAGGCTTTCAATCTGCCCTTTATACTTGGATGAATAATTCCTTGCAGGCTGGGCCAGCCTGACCAGCTCCCTCCCCTGCTGGCCAGGCAGGGCTGCAGAGTGCACACAAGCTGGTCTCTGTGCCACTGCAGAGATCATTACCCCAGGCACTGGAGCGTGCCATTGTCCCAGCCTGGGCCAGCACCATGGCACAGGAACCTCCCAGAGAGCACAATTCCTTGGATTTAGCCAGCACTGCAAACTTCAGCACAGCTCAGCACCAGGAATGCTGCTCCAGACCCTGCTGCAGGGCAGGCAGCATGAACCCAGTGCCTTGAAATATGTGGGAAGGAGCACAGGGGGCTGGGAGGGGGTGTAAATGCACAGCACTGTTCCTGGGGATTTGTTCCCAAAACACACAAACAGGGACTGCTAGAAGAATGCATGTAGTGTTTTATTTACATTTATTTTTTTCTTTCCATTACTCAGTTTTTTGTAATGGAAAGAAAAAAATAAATGTAAATAGAACACTACATGCCACACTGGTCAGGAGAAGCAATTGAAGCCCTGATGAATATTAAAGATCTTTTTCCATGGAAGTTCAAGAAGAAAACAAGAGAAACCACACAAAAAGGGAGGTATCAAAGCTCAGCAAAGTTCTACAGGACACACTTACTACTGGGTGTTCAACCACAGTACTGCATAACCCACTCTGCTGTGGGTTATGCAGTCTTATTTAAATATTTATCTTATTTAAAATATTAAATCTAAAAAATTAAATAAAAATACTAATAAAGAGCTTACATTTAGGAGCCACTAATTATATTTTCAATGTGTGATTTACTGCATGAGTAAATTATGCTTTTAGCAAGGGAGTTACTGACAAAACTATGAAGAGGATGCAAGATGCACGTCACACTTCCAGTGCTTTAAAATAACAGGATTTTTCAGTTTATAGCAAGATTTATTTCACAGTCTACAGACTTTGAAGACAGTAAATTCCAGTCCTCAGATTTCCTTCTCAGGATGCTTATCAGCTTTAAAACAAAACATTCATGTATCGCTTTCTTCTAAAGTAAGTTGGCATTTTAACAGAACAAGCTTTTCCCAAACTTCACAGGTCTCCATGACCTCAGGCAACTTCATCCTTCATTAGAGCACTTGTACCCAAAATACAAACAGAGCAGTGACGTGTCATCTAATCTGACAGTTTATCTGCAACATTCTGCTTAGACAGAGTTATTTGTCTAGGACAGACAGTGCCCAATTCCATTAGATCTGGGACCTAACTCCCTGGTCCCTGAAGGCTCAAGGCTTTCCAGGCTATCTGAAAATCCAGCTGCCAACACTGTGAGCTCTCCTAACTTGCTGAGCTGGGTTTATGCAAGTTGTTTCTGCACTCCCAGGATTCACTGCTTCCTCCACAGTGGGGAGCCACACTTGGGCAATGGACAACGAGGTACTTGGCATGCTCTCAGGTGTTGTAGTGAGCAGCAGACACACCCCAGCCTATGCACCTGCAAACTCCTCCCACAAGCTGGAGTCCTGCTGAATTCAGAGGCTCTCCAAGCCTCAGCCAGCTGAGTGTGGGTCACAGCAGGCCAAGACAGACAGAAATTGCATCATATTCCCCAGGGCTTTGCTCACAGAAGATTCAGCAGTCTTCATCTGAAGAACACACAGAGCACAAAGCCACTTCTCAAGACTCTGCTCTACAGCCCATAATTCTGTAATTTAGTGGGTTCCACAGCCCATAATTCTGTAATTTAGTGGGTTAGGGTGCTGCTATCCTGCCACAGCTGGATGAGCAGCTTCCACCCAGCCCTGCAGAAGTGGACAGTGAGCTTAGGAAGCAGAACAGCTTTTGTCTTCAGCACTTATCTGTCATGCTCAAACGGGACATGATGAAATTTTGTAATAGGCTAAAAAACATTGAATAGGCTTTAATTTTTGTAGGGCACTCATATTTGTCATTTGCCCAGGTGTCCTGCTGGTAATTTCCACAGCAACTTTCCTGTGGCCTTTTAAGGACACACTTCTCAGTGGCAGCCAAGTTGGGAACTTCATGAGACACCTGGGAAGGCAGAGCTTGACTGACAAGGATTTCAAACAGAGAACCACCACTGTATTTCTCTGGAGGACCAAGCCCACAAGAGTGACTGACTAATATTGGCAAAATGTGAGATCTTTTTTGGCACATATGTAGTTTTAAAATCCATTCTTTTAACAGAATGAAGATGGAAGTCTGCTTTCAAGGTGTCACTTCCAAACCCTACTGGTTAAACAAGGAAGTCCTGCCCATAAATGCTGCTGTCACTGGCTTCCTTTGCAGTTAGCACAATTGCAGGCCCAGAATAGAGACAGAACATTTTCACCTTCTCAAAGGAGAAAGGGGCTTATTCTCAAGGGCTGATTTTCAACACTAAGCAAGCTGCATTCACTTGTACTCATACCTCCTCCCCTGCTTTTAGCAGGTAACACAAAACCACAAAGTGCTGCTTTGAACAAAATGCAGATGCACATTCAACACCACAAACACAAGTGCTGTACGCAAACACAACCTCCCAGCCTCCGTGGCTATTGAACACATACAGGACACACCTGGCACTGCAGCCTGGGATTCAGCTCATTTCAGTGACAACACACCCCGTGTCACTGCTCTGCAGCAAAGCCTGGTTACAAACTGTACTTTTAATCAATGTGATGCATTCACTCTTTGCCTCTTCACCACACATCCTTCCAGTACTGGATTCCAGACACCCTGGTGCCAGAGGCAGAGCAAACAGTATCACCACAGAACAAACAAGTGCAGAGGCTCCCCATGAAAGGCTCCAATGACACAGAATAAGATAGGACATGCATGCAGTGGAATATCTGCCATTAAAAATCAATCAGAACATACTCCTAGCCTTCACCCAATGCCAGGAATCCAAGTTTTCAGCCCAGGTGGAAACACACTATACTAACCAAGCACAACAGCTCAGCATGTAGGTGGAATTCCTCAAAGATCCCACATGCTCACTGGCAGCCTTCTATTTCCCCTAAATCTTTGAGCTGAGAGCTGCAGCACGTCCCTTTCATTCACACACACACACACACACACACATCTCCTGCTTGCAGACAGGCTGAGTAACACCCATCATTTCACCCTGCAAGGCTTCTCAGCAGCTTTCCTCTCCTGTAGGGATCACATCTCCAAGCCCTCAGGAGTGATTGACCAATATTAGCAAATACATTATTTTTTTCAGCACAAAACCAGTACTAAACCCCATCAACATCTAGTAAATAATTTTCCTCCCCCTCACCCAACAAACAGTAAAATGATGATAAAAGTCTGTTAGCAAGACATAGATCTGTCACTTCTAAAACACAAAATGAAAAGCAAAAACATCACTCCTAGAGTGCACACACACATCTAATAAGTGCAATTAATTACCCACCTACCACTGTGTCAGGCTGCTGCCCACAGAGCAAGAGGAAGCAGCAAAAAACAGTTAAGATTTGTAAAGCCAGCCCTGAGCCAGCTCCTAGCAGGAGTGGGAACAGAAGAAATTGAAAAATGTACAACCTTGTGATGCCTTTGAAATAGTTCAGGTCTTCAGAGTCATCATGGCAGCTACCAGTCAGAGAAGGCAGCCTTTATCAGAGAGCAAATCATACCCTGTGTCTGAGGCTGCCCTAAGGGCCAGTTAAAAGAGACTGTAAAACTACTGAAGTGGAAGTTTTCTAGGCTGTAAATATCTGTAATGTAACAAATTCATGGCTGTGCTGTCTTCTGCTTGAAGAATTGCTCCTGCATGTGTGAGGAAATCAAGCCAAAAATCACAGGCACATGAGACTTTAGATGTAAAGTGAGAGGAGTTTCCTGTTCAAAGTAGACAAATTATAGTTTGAAAACAAAAGCAAAGCAAACCATACAAGGCTTATCAACAAATCTGACAATAAAAAAGCTGATTCTTAGGCAGCTCCAAGAGGATTTCTTTCCTCTTAGGTCCTTTCAAGCCCAGCAACTCAGAAACCATCGTACATTTCCAAGAGTACAAAATCAGCACAGGAATGTTCAAAACATAAGCTGTGAAGGCCTTGTGTTCTAACCTTGTCTCTCAAACACATACTTTGGTGTCCACTGTTATCTCCTAGCACATATGCAACTCCAGACAACAGGAAGTGTTTATCAGGGGGCATCAGTTTCTGCTTGACCTCCAAGAAGCACTTCCAGACAGGGAGAGGCAAAGCTGAGGTTTCCTTAACGTCCCAAGCTGCCTGTGTGTCTGCAGAACCCAAAATAACTCTGCTTACAGGCTAAGAGGCTGCTTTCCTCTGATATTCCTCCATTTTCTCCTCCTGCTCTCTTGACCAAGCCGTCCCCAGGCCGTCAGATGTCCCTGTGCCCCATTTTCTGTCAGGGGTAAGCCCAGCAGTGAGCACAGCCTCACCTCTCGTGGCTGATGAGGATGTGAGCAGGCACTGGCACCATCACCTGCAGCCCCTCCTGCTCCTTGGCTCGGGCATGCAAACACACCAGCTGCAGCTCTGCCACGCCCACTGGCTGCACCTCATGCCAGCTCCTCCCTAGAAAGGTTTGTTGGGGATGAGAGAACACAAAACACGAGTTTTAATCAGTCAAATAACAAATGCAGTGTCGAAGTTAACATCTGAGGTTCTTTTCCCTCCCCCTATTCTTCACAGGAAAATTCCATTCCTCAGCCAAACTCCCCTCCTGAGAAGCAATCCTGCTAAAGAAATCCAAGGAGCAGGAGCAGCCTGCTGGCTCCAGAGCTGCACTGAGGGGTGGTGAAGTGATCTGTCTGACAAAGCTGCTCTGCAAAAGGCACAAAGCAGCTAAAACCACACAGCTTTAGCCACCTGACTCAGCACCCTGATGCTAGAAGCATGGTTAGTGATCATACACAGTTCAAAATTCCTGCTGAAGGGGTAAGGATGAAGTTTTTGCTGCAGAACTACAGAAATCTTCTTCTGAAGACTATTAAGGCATTTTCTTCAGAGGTATAACAGCAACAGACACAGCAATTCCTGGACTGTAAAGTCCCTCCCTTCCCTGACCTTGAGAAGCACCAGGCTCCAAGCAAAACTGAAATATTTTTCTTAGGCTGGCTGGCTGCCTACTCACAGTCCCTTTTTAATAAAGCCAACTTGGAAGAAGCCAGGCAGAAGTTTATATATCACATGACTCTGCTCCACTCTGAGCAGACACCAGCAGACTACACTGGATTTCACAGGACCATTTGGGCCAGAAAAGCCCTCCAAGATCAGGGAGTACCACCAGTGACCTGACACTGCCAGGTCCTCCACAAGCCATGGCCCTAAGCACAACACCTACAATTTACTGTATAAATTACTATGTTGTTTCATTGTATTACTACAAGGGTTATAAATTACTGCTACCACACTTGCAAATGATCTTTTTGCTAGAGGAACCACTGCCCTTTGCAGAAAACATTCCAGCACACATCATTCAGCCATGTGCTGAATGGTGACTTTTGTGAAACACTGTGATTGAGTAATTTCACTTTAATCTGCAAGTGAGGACTATTACAAGCTCAACCACTGAACTTGTCACTTCACCTTCCCACATTCCTTTTCCTCCCCCTACTCCTCTTTTGCTTTTATTTCCCTGCTGACTGCCTTTCCCCTGAACACCTGCACCGGGAAGTGCTGGATGAAACGGTCTCTCATCTTTCACAGGCTCCAGGGAGGCAGAGCACAGAAACTTCCAGCACAAAAACTCTCAAAATGGGCACCAAGGACTATGGAAGGAAAGGTCCTGTCCCAGTGCAAACAAAGAATTTAACAGCTCCTAAGGGCAAAGGCATTGGCTGGGATGCAGCCACTCCCCCCATTTACCTTCCAGGAGGTCCAGGTACACCAAAAAGGCAGCGTAGACTTGAGTGCTGTCAGACACATCAAGTGACATCATTTCTGTGAACTGAGACCCAGAGAGGAACATTAATGAAGAAAGCACAGGTTAAACTAAGAATGCACCAACCAGCAGAGCCACTGGAGGTTCAGACCAGTTTAAAGGCAATCAAAAAGCATGACTTGTTTCCTGACAGTATCTCAAAGGCTCCTTTTTCCACATTCCCCATATTTTAGCACTTAAAAAAAGCAAGCAAAATAAACAAACACAAGAGGAGTCTCAACTATTTCTGGAACAGCCCTAGCTTTGTGGAATTTTACCTATGTTGGAGTAAATAATTGTACCTATTTTTGCTGCAACACAACGTAACATGATGGCCAAATTAAACACCTCCATGTTTTCGGGGTGCTAAAAATTAAGATGGAGTCGAAGTTTAAGGTATTTACGTTTCCCAGCTGGGATCCCATGATTTAAAACCTCCTCCCCTGCTGGCAGTGGCATTCCCCAACTCCGCCACGGGCCGGAGCCGCCCTCGATAAACCCAATATCATCGGTTAGATGGGAATTTCCCTGCAGAACCCTCGTGCACATCGAGGGGAAAATTCTGCAGGGTCCGGCCGGGAGAGCAGGGGCGCCGTGAGCCCGCGGGACCCCCGCCCCGGCCTACCGTGGGGTGAGCCGTGATCCAGTTGCCGCCGGCCGCCCCCGACCAGCTGCCCTGTGCCTTCTCCTCCCTCCCGGCCGCGGAGGAGCCCCGGCCCGGATCGGTGCCCCCCGGAGCCGGGCAAAGGCCCCTCCAGCCCGGCCCGGCCGCCGGCTCCATGCTCCCCTGCCTGTGTGCAACGCGGCTTCACTCCGGGCGGTGCACGCAGCACAGCGCTCCTGGAAACCGCCGCACCGCCACGACCGTTCCGCCGCCGCTCCGTTCCTACCTATATATAAATATAAAACATCTATATAAACATACATATAAATATATAAACATATAGAAATATATACATATAAACATGTACTCCTTTCACGATCCCTTCTCCTAAAGGCTCCAAAGCTCTATCATTCTGCAGTGTCCAGAGTTTTGCTGGACTGCATAAGGGACGTGCCTTCAAGGTATTGCCATTAAAAGCACCTTGGATTGCTTCATTAGAAATATCTCTGGCTTTGCCTAATGCCAAATGTCCCAGGTCTGGCTTATCAGCTCCATCTGCCTCGGTGACTCTTCTGATGAATTTCAAACAGTGGCTATTCTACAATAAAGCATCAGTGAAAATTGGTCTCTATGTATGCAACACAATAAATTGTGCGTGGTTTGTAGGCACAGGAAGTCATATTTGGGCCAATCTAATTCAAGGAATTTTGTGGTAAAATGAGCAGCCATTCTGGCTGTTTATAAAGTATTGTGTTAGCCAGCACTTCAGTTCCCTGGGCATGGAATAGATAGCCAGATGGGATAAAAAAATCCAGTCTCCAAGACTTTCATGGAAGAGTTGGCAACGAGGGTTCACTCAGCTGCTGGGAAAATAATTGGATGGATTTGAGTTCTTAGAAGCGAAGAAGCAAGTGAAAGGAGATGGATCCACATCAACCTCTAGATGAGTCAATTACATCAGCAGGATGGAACCTCTTTTCTCCTCAATGTGGGAAACAATTTAGAAGAAATCTGCCTCAGAGAGAATTTGTCACCTGCCAAACCGAGGGATTGTGCCTCTGCCAGAGACAGCTGTCATAGCTGGAAATTCTTATTGGGTGTAGATACTTAGAGGAGGCTGAAACAAATGGCTTAAATTGATTTCTGTGGGACTTACATCTGCAAAGAGCCGTTTCTTCCTCAAAGCTAAAATATTTCACCACAGAGTGGCTCATTGTCTTCTCACAGCGGGATGGAGTCTGGGCTTAAAAAACCCCACAGGACATAGTTTTGGCCACCAATGAAGAAGTCAGAATGAGTACAGATTTCTTTGTACATGGACATGAAGTCATACACATTTACAGGTGTTGGAATGACACAAATTGTCAGGTAACTCTTTACCTGAGCTCTCCAAACTTTGCCCCAGCTGTGTGTGACTGGGAGAGAGAGATGAAGCTGAGCTGACTCCTTTCTCTTCTGCATGGAAGAACAACATCTCATGTTTCAGGCTTCTGCTGCTCTCCCTCTTTTGTGCTCCACGGCAGCCAGCCAGCACAGGGATTTGTGTGAGCGAGGGAACATCACTTTGGAGAGCAAATTACTGGCTTTGGGATGCTGCTGGAGTCTTTTCATTTGCCCCCAGCAAATCGTTATGGCTCTGATGCTGCTCTCAAAATAGAGGAGTCTGGAAAGAGCTGAAGGTAGTTTAGATTTCACTGAGGACATCAAGAGCTGCACAGGGAAAAGGCACACTCAGAACTCTGGCAAAGGCAGGCAGAGAAGGGGCTTATTTCTGCTGAAACATCCTAAAATCGGGACTGTGTCTCAGCTTGAGTGTCCAGTGGATGGAAAATGCCAGCTTCCAGCCCTCCCCCTCCACATCAAGAACAGTTTGGCAGCGTTAGTCCCCACCCTCCAAACGCTCCCGGGGGCAGCGGGGGAATTCCGTGCGTGTGGATTGGGCTGGCTCCTGTGGAACTCTAATCACCTCCCACCCGCTGCAAGGCTGCTCCTTCTATTTGGATAATGAATCCAAGCATAAAAGCAACATGTGGCAAACTAACCATCACAGAAAAGCCTCATTAATGTATCATTCTAGATGGACAATTATAAAGGCATCTGAAGGGCAAACAGGAGCAACACGTTTGTGCTAATTGTTCAGGAAGATGAGTACAAACTGAGAGGGTTTCTCAAATTTTAGTGCAGATGATTCCATGAACCCTGGAGATTCTTTATTGAAGTTTCCTAGAATGATCCTTTTTGGGAAGTCATCTGCTCAGGAAACTGAGACAATATAATTTAGTGTGCGTGATAAATTAGGTTCTATAAGCAAAGAGGAGCAAACATTAACTCTCTCTCTCTATATATAATGTGTGTGTATATTTATATATATACTCCCTGGATGCAAGCAATTCACAATGAGATTATGGATAATTAAACAATTGTTTGCCTGCTAAAGGTTTCCTCCTTTTTAAGTGTTGCAAGCACACAGCCAACAGTGGCACCTGCTCAAAGTCCACCTTGGAGAAACTTCCCACAGTAAAACCCAAATATGCTGTGATGGGGCCCTTAGAGTTAATTAGAGATTTCATCTTGAAAAGAGTCTAGCATGTCCAAATCCTATTAACTTCTAAGAGAACTATGATTATTATGCCCCTTTTAAGATCATGACCCAATAATTTTAATTGCTGGAATATGCTTTATATATTTTTTATGCTAAATTGCCATCAGTCTATTCACAGGAACATTTCCATGGTAGGTAAGTCAATGAAGTACAGGAAAATCTTCCCTGTATTTCCTGTCTTCAAAGAAGAGGTGCTGAGAAAGCTGGGGTTGTTCAGCCAGGAGAGGAGAAGGCTCCAGGCAGACCTTCGAGCCCCTTCCAGTATGTGAGTGGCTTATAAAAAGAGGGGGAGTGACTTTTTAAATGGACAGATAGTGATAGCACATAAGGGGAACAGCCTTAAACTTACCAAGAGTACATTTAGATTGGATATTAGGAAGAATTTCTTCCCTGCAAAGGTGGGGAGGCCCTGGCTGCCCCATCCCTAAAGTGTCCAAGGCCAGCTTGGATGGGGCTTGGAGCAACGTGGGCAAGTGGAAGGTGTCCCTGCCATGGCAGGGGGCTGGAATGAGATCGTCCTTAGGGTCCCTTCCAACCCAAGCCTTTCTATGACTCTGTGATATTAGTCTTCAGCTGAGTATGAGCTGGAAGAGTGCATCCCTCCTGCAGCGTGGGATGGGTGTGAGGTGTGCGGCT
Organism: Camarhynchus parvulus; assembly: GCF_901933205.1. Lineage (NCBI taxonomy): Eukaryota > Metazoa > Chordata > Aves > Passeriformes > Thraupidae > Camarhynchus > Camarhynchus parvulus. The sequence goes on along the minus strand of NC_044578.1, from coordinate 23,514,921 downwards.
GATTCGTACGGACATCCCGTGGATGTTTGCCAAAAACTTCCTGATATGAAAGCTCAGTTACTTCAATTCCCTACCTGTGTGGGAAGGATGAGGGCGAGATCTTCACGTAAGCATCGAACAAAGGGACATCTCAGCGTTAGCAGCAACGCTCCGAAAGCCTCTTTAAAGCCCAAAACTAGGGTGGAGAAATGCGGGCTTGGCAGCTTTTACCGGGGGTGCTGCGCTGACCGGGCTGGGCACCGGCTCTCACCTGGGGTCGCGACGGCAGCGCGGGGTCCGGGCGGTGCCGGGGGCGCGGTAAGCGGGGCCGGCAGGCGGGCGGTGGCGCCGCTCGGCTCCTCCTTCCCCTTCTCCCTCCTCCGTCCCGTGCCTGCCCCTCCTCCTCCCGCGTTCCCTGCTCCGGAGCCCGCTCTGCTCTGCCTGCCGGCGGCTCCGCGGCTGCCCCTCGCCCGCCCATCATGGCTGCGAGCGCGCCGCGCTGCTGCTGCTGCTGCTGCCGCCGCTGCTGCGCGGCTGCGGGGCCGCCCCCGAGCCGCCCGAGCCGCCCGAGCCGCCGGGGCCCGAGCAGCCCGCGCTGCCCGAGTCGCCGCTCCTGCAGCCCACCGTGCTGCTCGCCATCCTCGCCCGCAACGCCGCGCACACGCTGCCGCACGTCCTGGGCTGCATCGAGAGGCTCAGCTACCCCAAGAGCCGCATCGCGCTCTGGTAAGGGCCGGGGGCGGCGCGGGAGGGGAGAGGAGAGGCGGCTCTGCGGGATCAGCGGGACCGGGCAGCGCGGAGGGGCGGCGGCTGCGCCCAGCCCAGGAGCCGGGGCTGGCCGGGGAAAGCGGAGAGCTCGGCCCCGTTCCGCGGTCCCGCCGCGTGTCGGGAGCGCCGTGTCTCTGCCGGGAGCCGCAGGGAGATGAGTTATCCCAGCAAAGCTGGCCTGGAGCCTGGGAACATTCAGCGCCGGAGCATGTGTCCAAATCCACAGGCACGGGGAGCGTGGGGCCGGCTCCCGGCTGGTAAATCCCGGGCTTTGTGGGAGCTGCTCGGGATGTTCCAGGGCTGGGTAGGTGCTGGTGGGCATTGAAAGGAGCATTGTTGCCAGGCTGGAGGCTGGAAGATGGATTAAAAGATGTATTCAGAAATCGCAGCATGGGGGCAGCTGCGGCGGTCAAACAGGGGTCGGGATGGAGGAATTGGAGCAGTTTGGGAACTGGTCAATCTGCCTTTGCAAGGAGACAAAGGAAAAAAATAATGTTTCAACCTGACATAAGTGTTGGGAGGAACAGGATCGCTTGGAAGAACCCCAAACAGAGTTTCTTTTTGCTCTGTAGAGCCTGATCCAAAGTTCGCTGAAGTCTGTGGTGAGACTCCTGTTAACTTAAAACGTCAATAGAGTTTCGTTTTACTTTGAAGGGGCGTGGGGAGGACCTGCCCCCCAGTCACATCACTGAAGTGTCATTAAACAGATGTTTCTGTGTGTGTTTCAGTAACATGGCTGTAATTTGTCTCCAAGTACGGGGCTCTGCAATACGTCAGTGCATAGATCTTCATCTTTTCTTTCTTTTCTTTTTTTTTTTTTTTTTTTCCACTTCTTTTTGTGTTGCAGGTGTACAAAGCAAGTTGTGCTATCAGGCCAAATTGGGGGTGCCACACAAGTGTGGTGTGGAACAAGCTGGTGTGTGGCAGTGGGTAAATTCACATTCCTCTCTGTGTAGATCTGTGACTCCTCATTCATTTGTAACAGTAGGAATTTTGCCAGTTGAGATTTCCTCATAGCAGATGTGTATAAAATCAGATATTATCAGGCCCCACATGGCCTGTGATTCAGCTGAGATTGGTGTTTATAAAAACTTGTGGGAGTTGTAAGTGCAGTCCTGATCACCAAAGCAGAGCACATCTCAAAATGCCTCTTGCTGTACAAGTGCAAAGTAAGTTTTGGGGGGGTTTTAAGTCCTGCAGATAATTGGTTGACTCTACAACTTTTTCAGTATATTACTTTTATTATCCTCACTAGACTTAAAGTATCTGTAATATTGTGTGAAAGTATTGTGGGGACTTACTTTTAACCTAGCTTAAAATACGCTAAGGTTCTTATAAGAAATCACTCCCTTTTTAAGAGGATTGCACACAGATACAAGGCATGGCTAAGCTAGAAAATCTGCTGATGAAAATGTCAAGATTTATAAAATGAGAATGACTGAAATTGTCACAGCCACTGGAAGAGAAGTTCTGAGGATGCTCTGAGTTGCCACAGAGAGGGAGAGGTACCTGTGGGGTGGCAGGGGTTCCTTGGAGAGGTTTAGCTCTGCTCCTCAATAAGACTTGAGCTTTTCCAGAGCTGGAAATGTTCAGGACACAAAGTACCCACTCAGAGCAAACTCACATAGGATACCTGTAAAGTCTCTTGAGAACAAGTGAAACCATTCAGTCCATTTCTGGAAGCATCTTGTGTTTCAGACAGAGTCCTTTCAACAGATGAATGCCAAGATTTACCTGTGTTACTGGGATAGCCTGGGGAGGAGGGCAGGGGAGTGGTGTTTATCATGGACTTGCATTCTTCCATTGCCACTTATATCCTACTTCAGCATTTTCTTGAGTAAGTCAGCATTTTAAAATGCCCAACCATAGATTTTGAGAATAAAAACTAAAACCATAAATCATCTCTCAAGCTCTCTCTGCGTAGCTGGAGGGCTGAAATTGAACAGTGGATTCCTCTGACAGATTTCTAGGGGGGAAGCTTTATGAGTGACAGTAAAGATGGGTTAAGAGATAATGAGTTTGAAGCAGACACTGAATTTCCTTTGTGTAGTCTGTATGAATTAATCCCAAGCTTTGTTACCCTGATACTGGGCAAAAGTCTTACCTTTGGTCTTAATTATGACTTAATTCTGAAAGTGATTGTGAGCAGCTTCGGAAGGACTTGCCGGCTCCTAATGAGCCTTGCAGGCCGTTTGGTCTGGGGCCAGCTGGCACAGTGAGCCATGGCCGTGCAGTTAAACCCTTCCTTCCCTCCGTGGCTGTGCAGTTAAACCCTTCCTTCCCTCCGTGGCTGTGCAGTTAAACCCTTCCTTCCCTCCTCGAGATTCCCTCCTGGGAATCAGGGAATGCATCCGAGCTGCTCCCTGGCCTGTGTTAACCCCGGCTGTCCTTGCTGGGGACAGGGTCATCCCAGGATTGTGCTGTGACTTCAGCTGGGAATTTCTGTGGGACAGCTCGGGTTTCTGTGCTGGCCCTGCTGACAGGCATGGCCATCGGTGGCCTGGGAGCCTTTGGAGCTGGTCAGCCCGGTGGGAATTGCAGTCTGCTGCCTCAGGGGGAATGGCAGTCTCCTGCTTTGGCCACAGAACCTGATCTGGTCCCATGTCACCATGGAGGTGCAATGCTGAAGGGAGCAGCTGTCCTTTCTTGTGGAGGGGCAAGGGTCACAGCTGTCCCCCCCGGGGCCCCGAGGAGGCCTAAAGAGGAAACGGGCTGGGGCCCAAACCGCGGGACGAGAGCCCAAAGAAAACTGTGGGACCAAGAGACCTGGCTGTGGGACCCAAGAGCCCAAAGAGAAAACCTGGCTGTGGGACCCAAGAGCCCAAAAGAAAACCCTGGGACCGAGCAAAGAAAAACCTGGCTGTGGGACCCAAGAGCCCAAAAAGAAAACCTGGCTGTGGGACCCAAGAGCCCAAAGAAAAACCTGGCTGTGGGACCCAAGAGCCCAAAGAGAAAACCGCTGTGCCCAAGAGCCAACCTGGCTGTGGGACCCAAGAGCCCGAAAGGGACAAAAAAAAAAAAAAAAAGACCCAAGAGCCCAAGAAAACCTGGCTGTGGGACCCAAGAGCCCGAAGAGAAAAACCTGGCTGTGGGACCCAAGAGCAAAAAAACTGTGGGACCCAAGAGCCCAAAGAAAAACCTGGCTGTGGGACCCAAGAGCCCGAAGAGAGAAAAAACCTGGCTGTGGGACCCAAGAGCCCAAAGAGAAAACCTGGCTGTGGGACCCAAGAGCGCCCCAAGAAAAACCTGGCTGTGGGACCCAAGAGCCCAAAGAGAAAACCTGGCTGTGGGACCCAAGAGCCCAAAGAGAAAACCTGGCTGTGGGACCCAAGAGCCCAAAGAGAAAACCTGGCTGTGGGACCCAAGAGCCCAAAGAGAAAACCTGGCTGTGGGACCCAAGAGCCCAAAGAGAAAACCTGGCTGTGGGACCCAAGAGCCCAAAGAGAAAACCTGGCTGTGGGACCCAAGAGCCCAAAGAGAAAACCTGGCTGTGGGACCCAAGAGCCCGAAGAGAAAACCTGGCTGTGGGACCCAAGAGCCCAAAGAGAAAACCTGGCTGTGGGACCCAAGAGCCCAAAGAGAAAACCTGGCTGTGGGACCCAAGAGCCCAAAGAGAAAACCCGGCTGTGGGACCCAAGTACAGCTTTTTTAGACCTACAAAGGTTCTTCTGATGTGCTGCTCGTGTGGCTGAGCTTCTCCCAGAGCTCCCTGTGCTCCCAGCCCAGCTGGGAAATTTGCGGGGAAAGTGTTCAGCATTGTTTGTGCTGGGCTTGGAGAACTGCAAAGGGAGGGGAAAAGATCTTTATCTTGGACAAAAATGACCCAGAAGTTACACAGTCAGAGTGCCCCAACCCTCTTTTTATTTAGTGGGCGAGGTTGTGGGGTTTTGTTTTGAACTTTATCAATGCTGAGTGTTTATTTCAGATTGGTCAGTTACAGGTACGGAGTGTTTGCTTATCGGGAAGGTTTGTCTTGGCTGCAATAGACAGCCTTTTAAAAGTGTGTGTACTCAGCAGTTTATCACATTGCCTTTCACTTTCCTTAGTCTCAGATTAAGTGATGGTATAGCAAAGAAAGTTGCCTGTAATTTCATCTTCTGCTTCATCCTAGTGGGTCATCTGCTCTCTCCTCTCTTAGTAACCTGGGGATGGAATGCCTGCTTAAATGAGTTGGTGCTTGGGAGCAGTAATTAGGTCTTTTGTGCTTGGAAATCTGCTTTGGGGATCACAGTATGCTTAGATTTCAGAAATGATAATGTGAACAATAGTGAGCCAGGTGGAAAGATGGGATAAATCCCAGCTGAGAGATGAGTGGATGTACTGTAACACAGCTCCAGTGAGGAAATAGTTTCAACTTAAAAGAACTGGTTGAAGCTAAAAGTAGAAGCTGATGAGATCAGTGTAATAATTGTATTTCATAATTATGTATTATTATACTGGCGCTAGATGATGATATCTGAGCATTTTCTTATTCTTTCGTGGTTTACTTTTCAAATGTGAAAAAATTCCACACAGAGGACAAACTGCAGTGAGATGCAGGGATCATTTAAAACTTTAATGGCTGTTACTACTCTCAGGGAAGTGTTGGCTTTCAAACACCCTGTGTTTTCTGTCCTTGTCTCCATTTGAGCAACGAGGTCACTTTAATCTTCATGGTCATTATTAGTCACTTAGGAATGCTGACATTCCACTCTGCTGGCTCTGCCTCTCCTGCTTCTGTCCACTGGTGTTTTGCATCCATTTCAGGTATGCTCACCTGTGCTGTGACTTCCATCTGGCAATATTTTAGAAATTAACTGACTTTTCACTTGAAAAAGTCAATTTCACTTGTACTTGGCTCATCATTTAAATTTTAGTGGGATTTAGTTTCCTGTTTGTATTTGTAGATACCTTAAATTTATTTATTATGTAGTTTTAATAACAGTAATAGACTAAGAAGGGGCAAGAGTGAGATGGGCTGTGCACAGCTTTGGAATTGCAATTAAGTTGACATTCCTGTTGTGCAAAATGTTGCAGAGAGCCTTGCTGCCAGAGAACTTGCATTTAGATGACTGCATCAAAAGAAAGAATAGGAGTGAATACTTCCAATTTCCACCTGGGGAAATTGGTGTAGAAGGGTAAAGTAACCTACATGAGATTGTTGAATTTCTCAAGACTGGAGATAGAAGAATCAACAAATGTCAGTTATAAATGCTTCCTTGCTAAGGTCATTTTTACACCAAGGTGCAGAAAAATGACATAAAAATGGAAAATCAGGGAAGATGAAAGAACTGTTCCCATCCCAATATTCATAATCACTTTTTTTTTTTTGGTCCTTTGATTTTCTCTCCCTCGTCTCAGTCTTGGCAAACTGAAGCAAATGGCATCATGAAATTACTCAGTAGAAACATTTGAAGGGAAGTCAAAAATTGCTGCTGTGCCTTGCTGATGTCTGCATGGCAAGACACAAACCACTCTTCAGCTGAAAACTCTGCAGTTCTGCAGAGAAGCCATAAAAGAGGCGTGAGCTGTGTGATGGCAATGTGCAGGGTAGCAGGAGTTTGTTTTTCCCTGCTGTGGTCACAAATTGACAGATTCTGATGCTTTTTTGATGACATTTAAAAACCATTTTGTCCCACACTTTCTATTGGGGTCTAGTAGACAGCAGTGTGAATACTGGGATAAAAGAAAAAAGGCAAAAATAATTTGTTATCATCATAAAATGAATAAATAGCCCTCCAGAGGTACCGGGATAATACCATAAAACTGATGTCTTGAAATGAGTAGGAGTTCTCTGACACTAGTGAGCATAGTACATTGTGTGTGTTTGTTTAATCATTTTTTATACCTGAATTCTGCATGGTCTGTATCTCTGAAAATGGAACCATTTATTTTGGCTGCTGTCTTTTGGCATCCACCTTTTGAGACAGGGGTCTACCCTGTTATCTGTGTGTCTGTCCCTTGTGTCATGGGCTGCCTGGTGCCTCGTAGTGCAGGCTGTGGGTTTAGAGGCTGGAATCCAATATATAAAATAATCTGTTGCCCAAAAGAAACTGCAGGACAGAGTTCAGCAGCAGAGGCCGTTGTTTATGATAAGCCTTTGGATATTTTCAAAGGTCAGGAAGATCTAGTTTTCAAGCTTTTTTTGTCTCTTTTCATCTGTACAAAGTAGGGATGAAAAGACCTCAAGGAGTCATCTAGTTCATTCCTGCCTGGGGCAGGATCCCACTTCATACCTTCCTTGTCTTTCCAGCAGGGTTGGAATTCCTCCTCCAGTCCAGGCTGCCCAGGCTGTGCACTGACCTGTCTTTTGAACCTCCTTCAGCTGTGGGGAACGTGGGAGGCAGCTGTGGGTCCAAGGACCAGCTGCAACCGATATTGGCTGTTGAGTGCTCCTACTAATTTGCCTTTCTTCCCCCCCCCAAAAAAAGTCAATTTCACGTGTACTTGGCCCACCATCTATTTCAGCTCCTCATTTCTGGTGAATCTGGGAGTAGGGATCAGTTTAGTCTGATCCAGGGGGAACCTGCCCAATTCCTGCTGTCATCTTCATGTTACAGGGACAGAGCCCTCTCCCCTTCCCCAGTGCTTCTCCAGCTGAGCTAATGCATGGATCTCCTGGGATGGTGAGTGTTGGAATGCACCTCCAAAGTCTGGCTGCTCCCAAAGCCAGCTCTAGTGAAGGCAGAGCACTGTTTCAGTTCAGGTTTTTGATGTCTCCAGGGATGGGGACTCTGCAATCCCTGGCCAGCCTGTCACTGTCAAGGACTGTCTTGGAAAATCACGTGGGTTGAGGGTGGCAGACCTTTGGGATAAAGGCTGATGTTCCAACCACTTTTTCTCCTTTTTCTTTCGCATTTTCTGTTAAATGGAGCACATTATCTTCTCAAAAAGTTGCCTGGTCACTGCCATCAGATTGCTGAGAAGAGACCCCAGGTGTCTGAGTGCAGCTGGAGAGGGGGCACTCCCTGGGAGATTTGGCAGGGCCCTTCCTGAGGAGACCAAACCAGGGATTTGTGCTGAGCCAGGGATGGAAGGGCTTTTTTGATCTCTTACATAAATTATCACATACCTGCAATTATTTGAATCCCCTGGGACTAAAAGTCTTCCTGCACTGGGTCAGGATTCTCTAGGAACAGATCTGTGATGCACATGGTGTGCAGAGCATGGCCCAGCACTGCTGGCATCTCTCGTCCCAGGAGGCTCATCTGTGCTACAGGGTGGAGAGAGGACTGAGGGGATATGGGGTGCTGTCTGTCAGAACCTGGAATTTCCTTCCTGTGGCATGATGTCTCAGACTTGGTATTATTGCAGTCTATTTCTGTGCATCTCATTTCCTTTATTCTGGTCAAGCATTGTGCACATTGATGGTGCTTATGGCCAGGGGTGGATTACAGCTAAATGGGACCCACATGCACCAAAATTTCAGGGTAAAGAAAGATAGGAATCAAAAAAATTTTGGTGTTCTCTGATGAAGTGGATTTTTTGCCCTCTTCTGTAGAATGCCCAGCTCCTTCAAACAGGCGTGTGGCACTGCTAATAAATTCATCAATTAATAAAAGTACAATTCTTTTTTCCCTTTTTTTGTGTACAATTTGCCTCATACAGTGCCTGAAGCAGATTTTAAGCATGAAATTATTAGTTTTGTTGTATGTGCAGGCTCATGCATTTGTCTGTATATCTGTACCTGTTGTCCTTGGGCCAGAGCACTTTTGTTACTGTAAAATGATGTCAGTTTTCTTTCTGCAAAAGTTGACAGGGAGACTAATAACATGTTGGTTTTAAACTTTTTCCATGTGACTATGGATCTGGTATATACTTTCAAATGGAGTTCAGTCATTAAAGTTTTATGTGAACCACTTAGGTTGTGATAAAGTTTTGCAACAGAACACATTGTTCCTCCTCTTGACGTGATGTGGCACTGCTAAAAAACAGCTGAATTTTGTACTAGTGGCTGAATTCACTGCAGAGGACTGAAATTATGCTAATAGCCTATAAAGCAGAATTTCTTGTATTTCTTTGGGAGAAGTGGTTGCTTATTTGAGGTTGCTGTTAGACATTTTGGGAAGTGAAATCTTACTCAGAAGTGAAGGCTGCTTTCGTTATGACCAACTGTTTAAGTAGTCAGTGTTTCTTTTTCCCTTTCTAATGTGTAACTAACTGTAGAATCAGATAAAACTGAGCATGAAAGCTGATAATGTTGTTTTGGGGTGGGAATATGCCTTCACCAAAGTCTGTCCTTGCTCTTTTTCCAGGGTTCTGTTAAAACATTGATGTTGATGAGATCTTTGTATCATCCATGATGCCTGAGTGGCTGTAATGCATGGGGTAAATAGATTTTCCAGCTATTTCATTCTGTCTGGATGGACTGATAGGAATGACACACCTGTTATAAAGATAAGCAGATCTTGAACTGGAGCAGGATTTTGAGGCTGTCCCCCTGGAGCTCATGAGGATCTAAATTCATGCTGAACCAGAAGATAGTGGTATTCCATGTGGCACTACAGTTCCATGGTAGGGCTCATTTAAGCTTTTTCATATTAGTTTTGTAAGTCTTCAACTCCAAAAGGGAATTTTTTGTTGGATTTTTTTTTGTTTGTTTTGCTTTTTTAAAGATTTTTTCTTGTGAGGAAGAAAAACATTATTTATAATTAGGCTTTTTTTTGTCCTTTCCTCACACAGAGTACAGGCTTCCCTTGATTCTAAAAGGATTGCTTGCTTAGTTTTGCACTTTGATCTCTCTGCACAGGGAAGGTTATGTGTGGCTGCAGCCTGGTTTGAATTTTGCCCAGTGAGGTTGTATTACCTGTAAAGGGTTAGTTTATATCCTGAAGCTGATAGTAGGTGCTTATCTCTTCAGTTAGCAGGTCAGAACCTTCAGTTAGCAGCTCAGCATCTGCCCTTAAAATGGGTGCTGTGCTGTACCTTTGGGGCTAGAATGAGAATTTCAGGTTGTCCTTTGAGTTATTTCCTCAGTACTTTCAGTCATTTTTGTAAGGTACTTGGGAAAATTCAAGGTCAGGTTGGATGGGGCTCTGAGCAGCCTGGTCTGGTTGAAGATTCTCTCTTCATTGCAGGGAGGTTGGACTGGGTGACATATGAAGGATCCTTTTCATCCAAACCATTTCAGGATTGGAGGAAAAGGCTGTTTTCCAGCATTCCTACTTTGATTGCTTATTGTGACAAGGAAGGTAGATGTTAAAACTCTGACAAATGCAAACCCTTGGCTGGGTTTTTTTTGGTTGGTTGGTTGGTTGGTTGGTTGGTTGGTTGATTTTTTCCTCTGGTGTTTAGCTCAAACATGTAAATTATTCCCTACCAGACTTCAGCCAAGTGAGCTTAAGTCCTGTAGCTGGACTGCTGTATCATTAACTAACCAAAAGCCTGCTTCAGGCAAGTCATAAAAAGATGTCAGCTAGGACATGTGATTTTGGACAGGAGAAGCTGCCAGGATCTGTTCTGTCCCCACAGTTTGTGTCTAGGAGGCAAAGAGGAACGTGGCCAGTGAAGCTTTGCAGCAAGACTCCTCTGTCCATCAATCATCAGCACTCCCCAGTTCGTGTGAGGAAGTAGGAATGTTACATCCCCTTTGCATCAAAAAGAGAACCAGAAAAACAAAGTGTGTGAGTGAGATGGAAACGTGTTTCCAGAGCAGGTGCTGAGGTCTGTGCTTGGCTGCACTGCTCCAGGGAACTGTTTTGCCTTTTCCTTGGGGTATCCCAGAGTGTGTCCTTAATGCTGGGAGCCCCCCTTGTGGTTCATTGAGGGTGTGTTTTTACTCTTGCAAATTCCTCTTCTTAAATGAAGACAACAAATACATTCCCTTAGTCTAACCAGAACTTGTAATTAACACCATAACTCATCAAGACAATGGCAAAAATATTTACAGTTCAGTGAAAAGCACAGCAGTTCCATGCAAAAGTCACTACACTAGACTAGCAAAAAATCCTAATTTAAAAAAAGACATTAAAATATATGTTAGCATAGGAACTGCGTAATTAGGGTAAAGATTTATGTTTTCATTTTGGAAAAACAGTAAAAGGCAAGCTCTTTCTCTTTTCTGTAAACTGAAGGATTAAAAGAAGTTCTAGTGTCTTCAGGAGCTTCTGGCCTGCATTATATTTCTCCTTAATTCTTGGCTACAGCTGGCTAGAATTACCAGTGGGAGAAATAGCTGGAATAGCTTTCAGGTTTGGAAATCTAAATATTCAAGGCTCTGTTTTACTGGTGGGTTGTACAGGCTTAAAAAGTCAGGAGGAGGAGTGGTGTCAGTAGGGCGCAAGGTGGGATCATCTCCTGTGCTATGGACAGGATCCCTTGCTGCCTGAGGGATTAACGGGCAGTTAGGTCTTGGGAGTGGGGAGACTTTGAGAGCTCCAGTCACTTCTGCAGATCCTACAGATGGAGAACAGGGCTGATGATAGTGCAGTGCCTGACATGACCTTGTGATGCCCCTGGATTGAGCTGGGGCTCCTTAGAGGGTTGTGGCGAGGAGTAAGATTTGGAGATGTTAATTTTCTGGTGGATTCTGCATGCTGGCAGAGTTGGGAAGCAGACTGGTGTTGACTTGGCTGGATGGCATTTTTCTCTCTCAGTGTCTGCAGAGGGTTTCTGGAAGTCCTTTAGCTGGAGTTCTGCACTTTCAGTGCCTGGAATTCCATAGCTTCTCTAGTTTGGCTTGGCTCCAGCTCCTTCAGCACTTTCAGATGGGAGTGGGATGTTGGTAGAGATGAATCCTTTGTTCCCTTTTGCTACACAGGACAGCTTAGGTGAGGTTTGGGGCTGGGAGTTCCAAGCTGTAGACTGAGACATGAGCAGGTTATTCAGGCCCTGGAGGTTTAAAAAGGCTGGTAGGGACCAGGCCCTGCATGTGCTCTGTCCCATTTGTATCTGGTTTAGCACAACCAGTTCTAGCAATAACAGAGCAGCAGCCCAGTACTGTGCTCATTTTCCCCAGTCTGACTCCCTTAGCATGACTTGACTCACTCCCATGAATCAGGCTCTGGATGCTGCTGGTGTTTGCTCCAGATGATATGTGCTCCTTCAGTAGGAAGCTCTGGATGGAGTTTCCATTTATTTGTCTCTGAGATGGGCTCCATGGTTTTGGAGGAGCCCACTCAGACTCTTCTAAATTGGTTGGTAGAGAATAATAATTGCTTTTGGGTCTTCTGCCTCCTCAAATATTTTCTTCCTCCGGCTCTGGCTGTCAGAGACTGTGGTTGGGCTCATTTTTCAAAACACCAGTCTGAAATAAGTTCAGTGTGTGTGACTGGAATATGAAAATGTCACTGGTGCTAAATACTGTCTCTTAATTTATGATTTCTTTTAAGTTCAATTTTTTTACTTGAAGCAGGATTTAAATGGAAATTACCATATATAATTTTAAATGGAAATTAAGTTACTGAGTGTGTTTGTGGTACATGTTTTATCACTCCTAACATACACTCACTCCCTCTTCTCTCTTTATTTCTCACACAAACAAGTTATTGCTTCCACAAAAACTCTTGTCAATGAGATGTTTTTTTCAGACTAGTGAGCTCATGGCTGTCTGCTGGCAGAACTCTGCTCTGACTTAATACAAACGAAGGCTGCTGCCAGGATTTTTTGGCTAATACCTGAGCCTTGAAGGAAGCTCTGTTTCACAGAGCAAGAATTGAGCTGCTGTCAGTGGTGCTTCCAGCAGCCTTGCCTACAAACTTCCCATCTGGATTTTTGGATGAGCCAGTCTTTGTGTATGTGGTGCAGATTTAAGGGGGGAGGAATGTGTTCAGGACTAGGCTGGGCCTAAGCAGGAGTCTCTTTTCTACACTCACCAACTTATTGAGCAGTGATTCTACCTGTGGAGAGCTTCAGTCACCTCCAGGTTTGCTCTGTTGTACTTTTGCAAGGTGCAGAACTTGTTGCTCATGGAGCATGTGGCTCAGAATGACAGGTGACAGCCAGAATAAAGTCAGTGTACCACAGAGATCTGATGAGGAGAAATGTGCTTCAGGTCTTTTACCTCTCCAATAGAGTGAAATCTCCAAGGAGAAATGATGCTGTGTTACATCTCCCAGCAGGAATTGCCCACCTGGCAAAGCTGACCAGGCTCCTGTAACTCCTGCAGATGTGTGGCTTGTTGGGTACTACAAGCACATCTTTGGGATAACCCAGAGATTAAGGAAGACATCTGGTTCCAATAGTTTGGACACACAGATGGACCAAACCTCCAGCCTTTCCTCAGCTAAATGTATTTATTCCAGGTCTGCTGACCCAACAGAGGTATATTTCTTCCAGTTCTATGCTGGCATAGAAATTAAGAATATACTTGGAAGAAACCAAAATAAAGAGCCCAAAACTCTAGATTTCAGCTCATTAGGTCTCATACTGAGTTACATGATCTGAAGAGGTTAATGAAACTCTTTAAAACAAGAGTTCCACCCAACTGCAGACACTGATAAACTGGCAGAAGTTTAAGAGCAGAATGATTTCTCAAAGGAGACAGTACCAGCCTCTCAGTTTTTCCATTAACTATCTTTATTTCATGTATTTAAGAAATCCCTCTAGTGGCCTGGTATTTCTATGATATATCAGCTGTTCCCTTGCAAGCTGATGTTGCAGATGTTGCTGCTATGGTATGGATTTGAGATGGAGCTATTGAGGGATTATTTGAAAGGCTTTAGAAGAAAGATCTGAGATGGTTTCAGATGAAAAAAAAATTTTTAAAAAGGTGCTGGGGTTTTGGTTTCTTGGGATTTTTTTTTGTTTGTTTGGGTTGGGGTTTGGTGGGGTTTTTTCAGTGAGTTTTTGATTTGGGTTGTTTTTTGTGGTTTTTTTGTTTTGTTGGGGTTTTTGTTGGAGTCAAGCAGGTGATCCTAAATCTTTGAATTCCATATGGGGCCATTAGCTGATGCTTTGCCTTCACTGTGCAGTAGATCATATTAAATGATCTATTGAACATAACTCCCAAGAAACTTCATAGCTTCAATTTATCTGCTGATACATCACATCTCTCTGTAAACCCCAAAGCTTTCAAAGACAGTCATGTTATTTTGTATGTGGGTGCATATTCTGTAGTATCTAAGAAGTTGTGGCATGTTATCTGCTATTCCCTATGCAGTGCTGGGATTGGGGTTAGCATGGTGTTTACCCCTGGCAAAGGGAGAGCCTGGGACTGGATTCCTGCATGCTCAGCAGAGGGACTGTGGGTTCCTTGAAGCTGGACATTCTCTGCTCTTTCATTCCTCCCACAGCAATGCCTTGTGCTGAGGTATTCCAAAAATTCAGTTTTCCAGCCTCTGCAATTGCCTGAGAGCCCCAGGGAGCTGAGATGTCCAGGCCTGGGAATGCTGCTGGACAAGTGCTGCGATGCGTGCGAGGGCTCCTGGGCCAGAGCATGTCCCTGACATGTCCCTGTCCCCTGAGGGAACAGTCAGGTCCAACACCTGCAGGTGTGCTGGGGCTGGAATGAACTTTATCTCATGCACTTCATCCCCTGGGATGGGGATAGCTAAGATGGGAATCTTTCCCATTGGAAAACAGCATGGTTAGGAGCCATGCTCTGCAGAATAAAGGCACATGTGCATTTTTCAGGGCTTCCAGCTTCCTAGGAACTGGCTACTGAAAGACCTAAGTGCCCATTTCCTCTCTTTATTTACATCCAGTGGTGGGGGAAAAAACTACCTATTCTCAAACCGTGCATTTGTGGTCAGGATTAAACCTTTAAGAGATAAACTGTGCATTTGCATTCTTCTCCACGCCTTCAGTGTTTGGCTGTCCCAGAGATTTTCTTGGCTTCAGTGGGTGCTCCCTGGGATTTGTCCCTCTCCAGTGACTGCTCCCTGAAATCCACACAAAGAGAACAGGCCAGCAGAAGGGAGAATTGTGATCTTGTGTCATGCAGAAGAAGCAGTCCCATCCACCAAGTGTCCCTCTGATTTCATGATCCATTTTCCTTAGCTGGGGATGGGAAATGTACAACATTACTTACAGAGGGCTGCAGAGCCTTTAGCTTACAAGATTAGGGTTAAGACCTCACTGTTTTTCTTTGTCTTCTCTTAGCATTAAGTCAGCCATCAGCACAGCACCAGTTTTCCATCACTTTGAGTCCAGTCAGTCTTTTCCAAGAAACAGTGTGTTCTGAGCCTGGCATCTGTGCTGTGTCCTGTGTGCTGACCCCACAGCAGCCATGTGTGCAGCACGTGTGTGTCCATAGGAGAGGCCCTGTGGATTTCTGTATCCCTGAGTGAAATGTGAGATCACAAATTGAAGAGATTCAGATCCAGAAATTGTAGCTAGTCCAAAGTATTTGGAATTTAAAGAAATACTTTGGTTTTTTTTTTCTTCTCTCCTGTACTAGTATTTCACTGCTTTAAAACTCTAAACCCTAAAAATCAGGGACCTCATATCAAAAAAAAACAGAGTGGTTTTTTTTCAGTGCTGGAGGCAAAATGCTTGGATGGGAAGAGAGATTTTGTCTGTGAGTTTGTGAGAATTTCTTAAAAGCAACACAGAGGAAAAGTTGTTCTTGATATTGGCCACAAATTTATCGCTAGTCTGAGAAGTACTCTGTGAATGCACTGAGTAAACTGCTCCACAACAGCTGAATATCTGTCGTTTATTTCAATGTATATTTTGGAAGGAAGCTTATTTTATCATTCCCAGCCCTGACACCCACTCCTTTTTTTGGTGACTTGGGAAAATCCATTAATCTTTTTGGTTTTGTTTCTCTCTCTGTAAAATGAAGCTGCAGTGCTGCCTCAGTGCAAGGTTGAGACCCTTGCTGTGGATTTTGGGCATGGCCTGTGACCTCTGTGATTCACATCACCCCATTCCCAGGGGTACATTGCAGATGAGCACACCCAGCCATTCAAAGCAGGAACACTGTAAAATCTATCAGGAAAAACTTCAGAAGATTTTAATTGGTGAATTCATTATTTCATCCTAGCAGAGTGGTGTTTTGTTGTGTTTTCCCTCTCCCCTTATTCAGAATCCTGTCAGCATATGAGGTTGTCACCTTTTCAGCTGTTTCTTCATCGGAAATGGGATGGACAAAATCACATCCAAGAAAACTCTCTACTTCATCTGTAAAGGTTGAATATATTTTTCCCTGCTTGGCTGCAGTAGTTGTTTTTCTATTCTCTTAATTATATATAAAACATTTTCAGCCATTTGCCAGCAAATATGATGTAATCCATTTATTTTCAAGCAGTGTACCATTCCATGCAATTCAGAGAACCTCTTTTTTCCAGGGTAACTGGCTACTTGAGGAAAATTAGGCCAAAATTATGAAGTCTCAAGTTCCACGCTGGCTTCAGCAAAGTCTAACGCTAAAATAACTCGCTGATGACTGTAAGTGTTAGTTTAGTGTTGGTGAAAGCGAAGTTTGGCTTAAATTCCTTTATGCCAAGGGAAGCCTGTGCCAGGGAGAGAGTAATGAAACCTGCTGTGTTTGTGTGCTGTGAATTTGCAGTGGAGCAGGGGAAAATGTCTGGTCTGATATTGTTAAACATTCTGTATTGTAGGTGTGTCTTGTAGGTTCACAGGGATGGTGCTTTGGTTGGGTTATTAAATTGCTGATTCTGAGAGGGAGGAGCTGGTCAGATCTCTAGTATTGACACTTCAGTTCTGCTTTTTTGTTGCTGATTCCTTGATCCCAGGATATGGGAGTTTAAATTAGTTTTGTCTGGGTTTTCATGGGTCTTCTCTGTAGCTCTGATGGTCCTTGAAAAGGCAAAAATCTGATATTTCTGAGTCTGTGACTAACTTGGGTGCTTTATCCTCTGGCTATGCCACTTTGTGGAGTGTGACAAGTGGAACAAACTGCACCCTGGGCATCAGCCTGGCTGGTGCCTCACACAGCCTGTGCCTGCTTGGGTGGTGAGGGGACCCTGCTTCGTGCAGGTGGTGAAGAGGAGGGGCTGCAAATTCCTTGGAAGATGGACACAGAAGGATGGTCAGGCCCCAAATGTCAAACTCAGTTTAACAGTGCAGTGAAGATGTGATGTGGTGAAGAGCCTGAGCTACCTGCAGGCATTGAAGGGCTTGGAAAGGTGGTCTGAATTAATTAAGTCCAGGAAGGGGGCATGAGTCAGTCCCTAAAGCCTGGCTGCTGAATGCAATATTGTGTAAGGTCACAGAAAGTGACCACAAAGCTCATCCAGTCCCACCCCCTGCCACAGTCAGGGACACCTTCCACTGTCCCAGGTTTCTCCAAGGCCTCTCCATCCTGGCCTTGGACACTGCTAGGGATCCAGGGGCAGCCACAGCTTCTCTGGGCACCCTGTGCCAGGGCCTCCCCACCCTCACAATTCCTTCCCAGTATCCCATCTGACCCTGCCCTCTGGCAGTGGGAAGCCATTCCCTGTGTCCTGTCCCTCCAGGCCCTTGTCCTGAGTCGTTCTCCAGCTCTTTTGTAGGTGTGCTCCACTAGAATGTCAGCCTGGCTCCCAAAGTGTCTCCTCCTGTGGTTTTCCTGTGGGTTGGGAAAACCTCTTCCCTGCTGTAGAGGTGACAGCTCAGCAGCCATTTGCCATTTTATCATTCAGAGACAGTGACAAACCAGTTGGAACTATGCTGAGCATTTGATTTATGTATTTTTACTTTTCTTGCATTGCCTTTTCTGTATGGTTCTTTTTAATATTAATGCAAACTGCAAAGCTGGTGCGTGTGCCTTGACTTAAAGACAGATTGTCCTGACCTGCACTCATCAGTTCCTTTCATTTCCTGACCATATGGCAGGCAGCAGCATCCTGGGATATGTGTTTTGTGGACAATATTAGCTTGCTTCAGGTGGCTCCCACCAGCTGCAGCACCTTGGATGTCTTTGGATGAACTTGGAGAGAGTGTGGGTGGAGTTCATGCCTCTATTTCCAGGAGCATCTGCTATATGGCTAACTTTTGCTGCTGTGTTTTGAAGTTTCTTATCTGTTTTTGGTACTGTGGGCCAGATTGAAAAGTGTTTTTAAAGCAGAAATTCTTCTCCTTTGCTGGAGGGAGGTGTTAGCCCTGTGAATTCTTGAAAGGCCAGGTTAGACAGGGCTTGGAGCACCCTGGGCTAGTGGAAGGTGTCCCTGCCCATGGCAGGGGGTGGGACTGAATGGGCTTTAAGGCCCCTTCCTGCCCAAACCATTTAGGATTCTCTGGCTTCCCATCAGCCACACACCTGAGTGACTTAAGAAGGAGCCTCAGCAGGTGACAGTGTTCAGTGGAATCTATAATGCAATCTCTCACTGGCTGTGGTGTGACTTGCCATCCTGTGAGATGGCACCTGGAGCCCGTGTTGGAGGTGAGGATCCATGTCTGAGCTGTGGAGCTCTGCTCCCCCCAGCATTCACCTGGAGCTCTTGGACCAGGATTTCTCCTGGCTTCTAGCAGCATGTTCTTGTTTCTGTGCTCTTGGCCCAGAGGCTGGGGTCTGTGGTGAGGGGGGGGGCTGGCCATGGACAGGATCAGTCCCACTCCTTGCCTCACCTCATGCTGTGCTCTAGGCAAAGCCTCGAATCATAGAATCTTTAAGATTGGAAAAGACTTAATGGTCACAGTGGTCTGGCTGTAAAAGTGAGGATAACCTTGCCCTTGCCTGCAGACTTGACTGATCCCTGCAGAAACACAATTACAGAATAGAATTACAGAATGCCTTGAGTTGGAAGAGACCCATAAGGATCACGAAGTCCCACTCCTTGCTCCTCACAATCTTACCTAAAACTAAAGTGTGTGACAAAAACCTTCGCTGAGAACCTCCTTGAACTCAGACAGGGTTGGTGACATGACTTCTCTGGGGAGCCTGTTCCAGTGACACCCCTCTCAGTGAACTCTTTGCTGATAGTCCAACCTGACCTTCCCCTGGTGCTGCTTCACTCTGTTTTCCCATGTCCTATCACTGGTCACTAGAGAAAGGATTCTCCATCCTCGGAACCATTCAAAAGCAGACGTGATTTTGATTCAGACATGACTCTGGGCAGCCTGCTCTTGGTGGCCCTGCTAGAGGAAGGGGGGCACGATGACCTCCAGAGGTTCTTTCTGTGATTCTTGTCCTGTGGTGCTGAACTACCAGCCCAGGGGGTCGTGTTGGAAAGCCCCTGTGCAGCAGTGGGGCTGGCTGCCGCTTGGGACAGCCCCAGGGCTTGGAAGAGGAGGTGCTCCAGCAGCAGGAGGAAGGCCAGCCTGCCTGCAGGCTTGCTGTGATCTAGGGCAGTGCCTGGGTCCCTTGGGAGATACAAGATGTAAGACATGGCAGCTCTTCTCCTCAAAAGGAATTTATTACAGATCCATGGTTGACTTTTCTTGCTGTACCTCCTGACTGTATTTTGAAAGCAGATTCTGTGCTAACATTTTTCATCCCAAAGGTAACTGACTTGCTTGTACAGAAGCTGTAGAAGAAATAGTCAAGAAATTTACTTCTGTTTCTGTTCCTCTGTGTCTGTACTACATGTTATAAACACCTGGGATTTTATCATCCTTGTGTTGCCCAGTTTTCCTGCAAGCAGCCAGTAATTCACAGCCGGCTGAGGAGAGCAGCAGTGTTTATGATGTGCCTGTGCCAGCCTTGGCCCTGTTATCTTGCTCTGTAAGAATAAACTGAAGTTATTCTTAGTGTCTAAAGCTCCATGAGTTTCTGGGCGCACAGACAGCTCATTGTGCTGCCTGCTGAGACAGTGCTGGGGATCACACAGTGAGGTTTTAGCAGGCGGTCTGGGTCCTGGGGAGGATTTTGGCTCTGACCCTTCCAGCAGCCCTGAAAGGGGAATGGTATTCCATCAGCTGAGCGTAAACCCAACATGTTTTTCCTGTGCAGCATAGCAAACTTTGACTTGGGTGTGATAGATTTTTTTTATTACCTTTCACAAGCAAACTAGAAATAGTTCACAGACATCTGCTGATCACAGTTTGAGAACTACTGCTCTCAAGCTACCCTGAGGTTGAATTCCTTTGGAAAAAGTCTCGCTGACTTTGTCTGCTTCTGTAATCACAGAATCACAGAAGGTTTTGAGTTGACCTTTAAGCCCATCCAATCCCACCCCCTGCCATGGGCAGGGACACCTTCCACTAGCCCAGGCTGCTCCAAGCCCTGTCCAGCCTGGCCTTGGACACTTTCAGGGATGGAGTAGCCACAACTCTGCTAAGTAGCGGCTGCTAAGTAAGATAGCTGGTACAACACACCCTGAGGGTAATCAGCTCTAGGGGCAGGGATGGAATTACCCTCCCTTACTGGGCTTGGGCTGGTCTGTGTTCTGTATTATCCATTCCTGGTGGGAGCATTGCAGATCCTTGGGGTGGAAAGAGTTTCCCTGAAAAGCAGTGGAAAAAAACCCTTAAATTGTTGTAAATGCTTTTGCCTGTGCAAGGCAAGTCTGGAGCTCTTTCTCGGGGTCCAAACCTTCAAACTTGGCATGGCTCCCTGTGTGAGAGCAGGGTAGAAGGAGCTGTTGGAGTGACAGCAGCCGTGTGCGTGTTGACGGCGGCGCTGGGATTTCTCCGTGTGTCTGTAGCAATCCGTTCATCGGGCGCATGCTCCTGCCGCAGCCCTCTCCGTGCCCAGACACTGAGCCCTTTCATGGAGAAGTGCAGAGTCATATTTCTGAGTGCAGAATTAGCCAGGGGATTGTTAGCAGTGTGGGCTTGGCCAGGCTCATTTCTGAGAGCAGCCCTGGCGCTGGAGCAGGGGAGGTGTGGGCAGACACCCTGTATGTGTGCTGCCAGCAGACGGGGGAGCCCAGGGCTGGCCCCCCATTCTCTTGGGGGACAGCTTACACACAGGGCCAAGAGTCCTTCAGCCAAATGTCCTCCAATTTGACTTGCTGTCTCTCACAATTAGACTTGTCTATAGGGTGGTGCATCAGGAATACAATGCTTTGCACTAGGGTTGTTGTCCTGTGTGCCCCAGGAGTGCTCAGGACCTGTCCCAGCCTGCTGGGAGTTGCTGGGATGCTCCTGGGATGCATTGCTGGTATTGAACTGGGTGACTCAGTGGTGAGGCTGCTGCACTAGGGCAGTCCCAAGTGTGGGACCCTGTCTGACTCCAGAGTTCCTTCCTGCCTCTAACTCCACTTTTCCAGGCCTTTGTGGGCAAGGGCAGATTGTTATTCTGGTGGAATGGACATGTACTGGTATGAGCCTCAGCTTTCTCTGACTGTACAGCTCACAAGGGGCAGGGGAGGAGCAAGTACTGACCTCTTCACTCTCAGTGACCAGTGACAGGAGAGGGAAAGTGGCTGGAACTGGGCCAGGGCAGGTCAGGCTGGAGATCAGGGACAGGTTCTTCCCCAGAGGGTGCTGGGCACTGCCCAGGCTCCCCAGGGAATGGGCACAGCCCCAAGGCTGCCAGAGCTCCAGGAGGGTTTGGACAACGCTCCCAGGGATGCCCAGGATGGGATTGTTGGGGTGTCTGGTCAGGGACAGGGTTGGACTGGATGATCCTGAGGGTCCCTTCAAACTCAGCATATTCTGTGTTGATCAAAGGAGCCTTTTCAGAGGTGGGCACAGAGAAGCACGAGGTGCCACAGTCAGCTCTGCAGGTCTGGTGTGGACTCCTGCAACATGACTGCAGAAGTGGCATTTTTCAAGCTGTCATTTAGTGAGTGTATCCCTGGATGCACACATCCAGCCCTGCTGGGCTGGAAGGTGTCTCCCAGCATTTGTGCCACATTTTTTCAGGAATCCTCAGGCATACACCGAATGCTTTACTGTCGAGGTTTCTTCAGGATGTCTGTGTGCACCTGAGTATGCAGGCAGGTAGTAGCCTGCTGCAGACAGCTCTGCAGGGCTTGCTGCTCTTGTCCTGTTGACAGTCCTTTCCAGCCTGCAGCAACAGCAAAGGAATTCCTGGTCCACTGGGGAGGCACAGAGTGTGGATGGAGATCAGTCCTGAGTTCAGAGCTGACCTCAAATAGACCTGCTGGGGTGGCAGTCCTGTGGCAGGGTCTGCACAGGGGGAAGTTGTTGAAAGCCTTCTAAAAAAAATTTCTGAGTGAAGGGCTTCCCTCAGCCCTGCTGGTGAGCTGGAGGCTGTGAGCTGTGTTCTGAAGAGTGCTGCAGGAGAAAAAAATCTGTTTCAGTAACTTTTGCATCAAGCTGTGGATAAAGTTTGAAAGTTCCTGGGAGTCTGATGTGAAAATATGAGTAGTGTTGGTCTTCATTAACTGTTTAACTTTGAGCATCTCCTACCCATCTAAACATAGCCGTTTTTCTCTCTCCAGAGGCAAAAAAATCCCTTTGCATAGCCAAGCATCCTTTGCCACTTTGTTTGTAGGATGAGCAGTTTATGGGCTATTCTTACATTTCTCTACTCCAAATGCTTTTGGACCTCTTCTCCAAATGCTAAGTTTGGGGTTCATCTCACAGAACACTGTTGCTGGCACTCATTGAGCTCTTCTTCCTGTTCTCTTATTCTGTTATTTTAGGTTTGTGATGGCCTCAAAGAAAAGCTGTCTGGACAACTTTTGTGAAGAATGGCTTTATTGTTGCCTATCAGCAAAATTTTCACATGAAAGGGTCAGTTACTGTGTAAAGCTCTCCAGTGCCACACAAAACATCCTGCCTGTTTCCAGATCACAGAGCAGATTCTCAGTTGGTAAAAGAAGTTGAGAATTAGCTTAGTGTGTTTCTTATTGCTGCTTGAACTCCTAATTAATAATATGAATTAAAATATTCCATTTTTGTTCCCTCATTTCTTATATTGTTTCTTTCAGCCAGCTCTGGACAAGAGATGAAAGATCACTTGTTTGTAGTTATTTAATTACACAGTATTCCAGCCAAGAGTGTGTTTAAATTACTTTTAGTCTTGTAGGATGTTTAGAATGAGAATTATTTTTAATGAAGTCATATTTCATATTTTAAGTCAAGAGTTCTTAAGAATGTCTTGCCTGGAAGGGTACATCCCTTACACAGCTGGGAGGAATGGAACATACCAGCCTCACCCACATGACTTGGTTGTGTTCAGCCAGTCCTGTTTGTCTCTGGATGGGGCTTGGAGCAACCTGGACTAATGGAAGGTGTCCCTGCCCATGGGATGGGGTGAGTTCAAGGTCCCTTCCAGCCCAAACAGTTCAATGGTTCTGTAATTCTATGGTTCTGTGTAGAACTGGTGAAAGCTCTTGTTGGGTAGTGTAGGACAGGATTGGGAAAGGATTTGGGTCTGTGTTTCCCTCCCTGCTGGGTGTCTGGTGGTCCATGGTGTGAGTGTTCTCACCAGGGGTGAGGCAGGCTCATGGCGCTGCTCTCTCTGCAGGCTTGGTGCAGAGACCAGAGCTTTTCAGGTGTTTCTGTTTTGGGGACCCTTGGCAATGTGTTACAGGCTCATATTCAATGTGACCATGGAAAAATCAGTGGTGCTGAGCACCTAAATATGAAACCCATACATTTTTTTTGTTAGCAGAGACAAGAATATTTCTAAATCCCAGTGTTCCTTCCCAGTGGCTTACACACTTGCATTAATCTCAAACAGCTGCATCAGCTGGTGTCTGAGTTGGTTGCTGGGATTAAAGTGTCCTTTCAGAAATTACACAACTGTTGCGATTAATTCTTTCTTTGAACAACTGATTCCAGAGGCCAGTCACCACCCTGATCCTGCAAGTATGGGATTTCCTGGGCTTTCCTTAGGGACCTTGTTCCCTTGAAGCCAGGTCTGCTTGGAAATACTCACAAGATGCAGCTGGCTTTTTGTTTCTTTAAAGCTTAGCAGCTTTAAAGCATGGGGACAGCTAAAGACAGAGAGAGGACTTGGGATTGAAGCAGCAAGAACCTCCTTTGCATTGCAAGAGAATTCCCATTGCATGGATGGCCGGGAAGCTGTTGACTTTTGGCATGAGGGAGCCAGAAGGGTGATTTAGATTAGATACAAGGAAGAAGTTCTTTGCAATGAGGGTGGGCAGGCCCTGGCACAGGGTGGCAGCTGTGGCTATTCCTGGATCCCTGGCAGTGTCCAAGGCCAGGCTGGACAGGGCTTGGAGCAAATCTGGGACAGTGGAAGGTGCCCCTGCCCATGGCAGGAGGTGGAGTGGGATGGGCTGTAAGGTCCCTTCCAACCCAAATCATTCTGGGATTCCATGATTCTGTTGTGGGGAGTGAGGGACAGGAAAGTGAGTGATTTCTTGAGGTAGCATGGAAAGAGCACAGATCCTGGTGTGCACAGAAGTATGTACACACATACATCTGGGAGTCATTCACTTGGACTTGGAAGACCACTGAAGGTTTTAAAATCAGTGCTGCTGCCAGCACAGTCCATTATCCGCAGCTGCTGAAGGGCACTGGGAAAGAGTTAGAGGGGAGCCCTGTGTGCTGCATTCCTGTGCTCTGAGGTCCTGTTCTTGTCCAGCTGCCCAGCCCGGGGAGCTGCACTGCTCCTGTTGCTGGTTCCACGCTCCCACGCAGTTCCCTGCCACCCATCTGGGCCCAGGTGGCCTGGGGACCAAGTTAAAATAAAAAAACAAAAGAAGGTATTTCCAAAAGTCTGTCCTTAATTAAGGAAAGCCTGGAACAAATGCCAAGTCCCTACAAAGCCAAAAAGTCTTATACATACGTTAGAATTTTGGCAGCTTATTTAAATGTTTAAGCAGTTCTTTGAACTTGGGCTGAATGTTCAGGCTCTGTTTATGAAGTGTGTGAGCATAGTTGTGCTAAAATAAGTGATTTAGATGGCTTGGATCTGTCCAGAGTCTCAGGACTACATTGTTGGTGTGTTATCCCTGATCCCATGGGTACCTGGGAGATCTGAGATAATGAGTTTCAAATTCACAGATGTGAGGTACGGCTGGCAAACCTGAAAATCATCTATTATCTGAGTCTGGTCTCTTCTGGATGAGCAGGAGCCGTATCTGCCTGTGGTGTGACTGGCAGGGGGAGTGTTTGGAAGGATACAGGGAGCCCTGCTTGGTTTGTTGCTTTTTTGAGATGGTCCTGGGCAGGAGAACACAGAATAGTTGACAGTAACTCCATTTAAAATCATACAATAGAGTAATCAAATGGTTTGGGTTGGAAGGGACCTTACAGTCCATCCAGTTCCCCCCCTGCCATGGGCAGGGACACCTTCCACTGGACCAGGCTGCTCCAAGCCCCATCCAGCCTGGCCTTGGATACTTCCAGGGACTTAATCTGTGGTAAAAACAAACATTTTCACAGCTGAAATTAAATCCCTCTTACTGTGCTTCAGAAGTGTTTTGCTTCTGTCTTGTTTTGAGTGTTTTTCCTTCCTGTTTAGGATCCATCCCTTCTCTTCCAGTCTCTTCTGATGCACTGTTCCTGGTCAAGGTAATTCATCCCTGGCTCCCAGTGGAAACTGCCACTTCAGGGGGGGGTTATATTTTGACTTGGTTTTCTAAGCCTGGCAGCTTTCAGACAAAAAGAGCAGGGAGAAATGACTCGTCTGTTACTTTATTTACCACTTGTTTTGGGAAAACTAAATCCAAATTTATGTTTGACTCATATTAGGGCTCTGTGGCTGGACTCAGCTTTTTCAGTTATTTTTGGCCAGGCTGATCTCACACCCAGCATGAGCAGGGCAGCCTGGGTGACAGGAGCTCAGCTCCACTCGGACCAGGAGCTCTTGGGCTGCTTCAAGGGACTGAAAGCCAAAGGCTTTTATGCAGGGTCTAAATTCAGAGGTTAAAACTCCCA
Organism: Camarhynchus parvulus; assembly: GCF_901933205.1. NCBI lineage: Eukaryota > Metazoa > Chordata > Aves > Passeriformes > Thraupidae > Camarhynchus > Camarhynchus parvulus. Next base: position 23,489,604 of record NC_044578.1, on the reverse strand, counting down.
TCCTTGCTCTGTGCATTGTGTGCCATTAGTGTTGTGGTAAAAATCATGGGGCTGCTGGAGTACATTATTAATAGTGGCTGGGGCAGGATGAAGTGGTGTGGATTTTTCCAATGCCCTGGGGTCTGAAATCCCTGGAGTCTCCCCAGGGCACTGGGGGAACCCCCCATGCAGTGCCTGTTGCTGCTGGCTGGGCTCAGAAGGGGTTCAGGTGTGGTAATCACATATCCTCTGAACAGAGAGAGGCAAAGCTCTCCCAGGATTTTCCTGGGAAGCTGTAAGAAAGGTCAGAGAAAGAATTAAAACAATTATTATCCCAATCTCTGTCAATGTTTACAAGAAGGAGTTGTCCTTTCTTGACCAGTAGGTGAGAGAAGATTCCTAAAGGCCAATCAGGTCTTAGTCCACCATTGTTTCTATAAGAATGGTGGATTTCTAATAATAAAGTGTTTTTCATGCCTTCTGATGATGGAGTTCTGTATCACCTTTGTCCCTGATGCCCCTTCAGTGATACTCAGGAAGATGCTGAGTCCTGCTCTGAGGGCTGAGCTTGTCCTAGAGTATCAGAGCACCTCTGTTAGCACAAGTTGTGGAACAGAGCACACAGAAATGTGCTTCCTCCATCACTTTGGTGTGAGCTGTAACCTCTCTCTGTTTTATTGCTGCTCAGCTCCCAGGAAGAGGGCCAAGGGGAGGTACTGGTGTTTTGTCCCCAGTTTCTGTGTTACAGTTGTTAGGAATGATCTACTGACAGGCTTTCCTTTGACTTTGGGCTTTGCTTTGGAGGAGACCCTGTGGGTTTAGGGTACGTGCTCATCCTATGGCTCTTCCTTCAGTGGAACTCAGTATTGGACCACATCCTATAACAGGCCTTGAGGGTGAATTGAACCCCTGGCTGCAGGCAGAGAAGAGCCAAGGGAGATGGTTCTTCTCAACTGGATATCCCTGGGGCTTCCTGGAATTCGGTTGCATTCTCAACTTAGTTCTGCAAGCAGCAGGAGCCCTGGAAAGCCAAGTGCATCCTCCTCCTGTGACCCATTTTCAGTGCAAGCCCAGCATCAGCAGCCTCCTGACCCTGCCATCCTTTGTGTGCTCTCAGCAGAGTGATGGGAAGGGCCCACTGGAACCTGGGTGTGCAGAATTTGGCTCTCACAGCCATAAAGGGTGAGCCCAATACCTTCCTCAAACCCTGACAGAAAGGGAAAGGGAAAAGGAGCAAAAGCTCCTTGCAGCTTTTGTTTTTGAAAGCTGGCTGCCTCTAGCCAGTCCTGACTCAGCTCTGCACTGTTTGAAAGTGAAGCACTGACCCCTGTTTGAAGCTGTCCTTCCCACCCTGTTTGCTGAAGGGAGAAGGTGGTAAATGTTGAATTCAGTAGGAAAATTACTGCAGAGCCCTGGCTGTGGAGTTTGCCTCAGCTGTGTCTCAGCATATCCCCATACTCTTGACAAGCCAGCAGCACACAGGATGCATTTTGTCCTCTAGTATTTTTCCTATGCAGATGGTGAGGGTGAAAATTTTCTTCTCTGACCCAGTGCCTGAGGTAAATGAATTAAATAGCTTGGGAGAACAGGCCAGAGTGTGAAGAAGTGAAAAAGGGGGATTGTTATTTTTAATTCCAGTTTTGGGGAGGAAAAGAGGAGAGCAACCATCAAAGCCTAAATTAACTCCCCCTTGCAAACATATTTCGAGGAGACATTATCAAGCTAAAAATATGAGCAGTTTGTAAAAGGAGCTGTTTTCTGCATGTGCTGCTGCTCACATTACTTAATTAAAACAGGAGGTGCTTAACATTGTGCTTTGATTTTCCACTGTGCATGATCCATGAGTTTTTTTGGGAAGGGTACTTTGCAGAGCATGAACAATGAGGGCTTGTGTCCATGGTACAACTCCTGTTAAAGCCAAAGTCAATATTGAAGTGGTTGTAGTTCTGTCGACATAAGCCCCTCTACCAACATTCTCACTCAAACGGTTCAAAAATGTAACTTCTGTTTATTGGAAATGGGTTTAAATCTGAGTGGAAAAAGCTGCCATGTTACTGGAATAGAGGTGTCCATCTGGAGATATGTTCTGGTCTATTTATTAAACTTTCTTTTCTGAAAAGAGTGGGAGGAATTAGAATTGTTTTCCTCTGTTTTTTCCTGGTTGTGTTGCACAAGCTTTAGGTTGTAAATCTTGTAGGGGACCTTTTTTCTTTAATTAAACGCTAGATTTTTTTAATCAGCTCTTGAAAATGGTGTTGCTGATTCACTCAAAAAAACAGGATTTGAACCTGGTGCCAGCTCAACAGTATTGCTGATAGACTCTCACACAGATAATGGTGCTTGCTTTCACAAAATACGCCCAAAATCCAGGCACTGCCTTAGTCTAAGAGCCATGTGGACAAGCCATGCTCCTGGTGAGCTGAGTGGAGCTGGGTTACACTGATCCACTCTCTTTGTCCTATCAAGTGCAGATCATGGGCCAGTAAGGATAAGAGGATGGAATAAAAACACTTTTCCAACAGAGGCAAGTGGGCAGAGGTGATAGTAACTCACCACTGAACTGAAGTCTTAGCTGTGTACTTGGCTTTTTGAAATGCTATAGAGTGCTACAGAAGAAGTGTTTATAAAATGGAGTGTCCTGATGTGCCTCTCAGGGCTTGAGGAGCTCCTGCTCCCAGTGAGAAGTCCTGCTCACATTTTAATTAGTTTGTTTTTCTTGAGCAGGGGTTGTCATTTCAAAAAAAAAAAAGAAAAAGAGGGAAAAATAAAGTATGTGCCTGTTTTTCCACACAGCGCTATTGCAAACACCAGAGCTGCTATTTTTTTCTGGGGAGAGGAAAGGTGAAGTGGTTCAGATACTACAAAAGGAGTCAGTGCTGATGCTGTTTGATCTCTAATTAATTTATCCACTAAACTAATAATGATAAATTGCTTTTGTAATGGCTTGGGTTGTTTGGAGTTTTGGAGGGTTTGGTTTGGGTCTTTTTTGTTGGGTTTTTTGAGCTCAAAGCTGGAAGAACAAAGGTTTGCCAAAGTGCTAGTCATAGGGTGTGTTTCATCCAGGGTGGAACAGACTTTATTGCCTTTGAGGACTTCTGGGCTTAGAAATGCTGCTGGGTGGATATCCTGGAGAGAGCTGTCCCTTCTTTGCGCCAGAGCCTTGGCTGATCCCTGCCTTTGAGAGGTCTACTGGGATGTGGATTTACCTTCCATGTATCACCATGACAGCCTGGGCACTAAAGTCATGGAATGATGGAATGGTTTGGGTTGGAAAATGCCGTTTTCTGCCAACAGATTCCTTGTGGGTAGATCTAGAGATCCCTTCAGGCTCCATTTGCTCGTCTTGCTTCTGGATGGAGGATGTTGGCTGATGGTGTCATCCAGGGTGAATTTTGTCAAGGGCCTGCTGCCCTAGCAGGAGCAGGATGGAGTACCCCAGGTGTGATGGGAAGAGCATCCTTCATCCCCCTTGTTGTGCTTAGGGAGGTCTTCCTCCAAGTCTGCCAGTCACTGCCATTCAACTTCAGAGTTTCTTCTGCTAGTCAGAGATTTGGGCTTTGTGAAGCAACTCTGAGCAACTGAGGAAACAGCTTTCCATCATGGTAATCCTTTTCTCTGAGACTGGATGACTCTACAATTTCATGTTGTCACAGAAATTTGTGTTTCATTTGAGAGCTCTGCATTTCTATTGCACAGCCCTGCAAACAGCTCCCCATCTAAAACATTTTGGGCTTGTGTGCGCACAAAGTTGAATGGAGAAGGATCTCCTGGCTGAGATGGGAGCAGCCAACATGAAACTGAGATTAGTTTGACATGTATGCAGCTGGAGCTTGCCCTTTCCCTGCCCAGACTGCAGCAGATCCCTTCACATGTCCCCACTGATGTGAGGTTAGAAGGACTGGGATGGAGTTATAAAGAACGGGATGAGCCTTGCTGACAGGAAGAGGCACATGGACCTGACTCTGTGAGTGCTGTGTGCTTACTTTAAAGGGTCTCCATGGTCCTTAAGGCTGGTCTGGACCTGGAAAAGAGGATGTTGTGGGATGAGTTGCAGCATTCCCAGGGTGGCCACCCTCCTCTTGGCCTCGTTTGTGTGATGCTCAGTTGCATTGTGGCCCCAATGCCACCTTGGTGCCACTGCAGCTCCAGTGACGACCATGAACATGAAGCCACTCCCCAGGTCTCTGGTATTTTAGGAATTCTGGAGCTGTTTGCTGACTGTGCAGCTGGAACCTGGGAGGAAAGCAGAGTGAGAGCTGTGGAATGCCTTGGTGGCTCTGGGAGCCCAAGGAAGTGAAAATGGGCTCCAGGGGATGAGCTTCATCCATAAAACACATGGAGCAAGCTGGACTTACACCAAGTCAGCACTGAGACTTTTCTAGTGCAGTTTGAACATCATTGCAAACCAGATCTATAGTGCAGCACGAGCCAGGGTCCTGGACTAAAGCAAACCCTGACTAAGCCCAGCCTTGCTCTGTCACAGGAGAGCTGTTCATGACACAGGAACCAGCCTCTAACACTTGCTGAACTTTCACTATTTATTGTTTCAGCAGACATGAATAAATATTCAACAAATAAACCTCCTAGCCTTAAGTGATTGTAATGTTCTGACTATAAATAAACTGAAAATCCAAGTTCTTGGTTCCTTTTTTACTGTAAAGCAGGCTAGACCCCATGGGAATGATATGTTCCTGTTGCACAAACTGAAAAGGGTTCATGTCCTGGTTTTCATCTGTAGGGTCATATGGTGTCTTGGAGTGGAGGTATTTTCCTGAAATAGCTTTGGAGTAGCTGTAGGGTTTGGGATGTGGCTCTTTTCTCTCCCGTGGCTACAGGGAGCTCTGGCTTTAAGGTGGAGGATGTTCTGGGAAGTGCCTTTGGGTCTCCGGAGCTGGAGGATGAACCAAGAAATGTATAGCAGTGGAGGGGAGCTTCCAGCAACCTCCCTCAGTGATGTTTCACGCTGGCTTTACTGTCTGCACCAAACCTTGTGGGACTGTTTGTACTCCCAGAGGAATATGCAGGGATTATAAATTCCCAGTGGAGCTTGCTGAGCTGTGCACTGCCACAGGACTGTGCTTTCCTGCCCATTCCAGCTAGGAAAAATGAGCAGCCCTGTCAGTGACAGGGGTTTGTGGTGGGATCTGACACAGCCCCATGGTGGGGGTGCAAACCCTGGTCCTGGGGAGGAGCAGCTTGGATGGGAATTGGCTCACTCATCCTGTGACTTGAAGGCTCAAGTCACAGGATGAGCATCCCAGGCAGAGAGCAGTGTGTGGGAGCATTTCCATGGGATTGCTGTCAGGGATGTGAATCTGTGCCTCCTGCTCCGGTCTGTTCAGCTCTACCCTGAGGGGAAAAATCCATTCTTCAGCGAGCACTGTGTCCCTCCCCTCCACTAGGGCACATTTTAGTCATTTGTTTCAGTTATTACATGGTTCTTTTGTCAGCCCACAGGCTTTGTGCCCTTCCCCTTTCCACAGTGGTGGTACTCAGTCACCAGCTGGGGTTAAACCTCAGCCTTAAACCTGTTAAACCTCAGTCTTGTCTTTTTTGGTGGCTGGACTGGCCAGAGGGCTCCATGGTAAAGCAAGGTTTAGTGACAAACCTCGTGCTAACTGCTTCCCTTGCTCTTGCTCTGCCAGGGCAGCCACTGACCACAACATTGACAACACCACAGCAATCCTCAGGGAGTGGCTGAAGAATGTGCAGCACCTGTACCACGACGTGGAGTGGAGACCCATGGAGGAGCCCCCGTGAGTACCTGGGAGGGCTCTTGGCTGCACAGCCCAAATCCCCAAGGTTTTCTGTTTCCAAACCAGGAGCTGGTACTAAATGTCCAAGTGTTAAAATGTGGATTATTTGCTTGCTGGAGTCTGTCCCATTAAAATTGTTTTCTTAGGGAAAAAGGTGAAGTAAGGTCTCTAGAAAGGTCTCTGACTTTAGTGAAGCACCTCATGCAGAATTTTGTGGAAGAAATAATTTTCCATTCAGTTTTTTAGCATCTGTCACTGCTCTCTTTGCATGGTAAACAAATTACATCAAGAGCTACAGGGAATTAAAATTACCATTCTTTATTTGCAAGGAAGCAGAGAAATTATAGCCCCATTCATAATATCTATGAAAGCTCTGACACATCAAATATCCAGTAAGTGCTGAGCCATAGAACTAGATTTAATTCCACATATTGTGCCTTTACGTGATTTGCAGGACCATTGCTTTGAAATATGATGTGTTGGATTTTTATTACTTTAATTTTTATTTATTTTGAAGATCAGCTGTTCCTGGGCTTGTTCTGTTTTCAGTTTCTTCCATCAAGGAAAATTACATCAGTTTCCCCTTCCTTTAGGCCTGCTTTTATATTCGAGTTCCTCACTGCAGTGATGGGGAGCTTGTGGTACAAACCCCCAGGGAGTGCTGGTTTTATTGACATTTTTAATCCTTTCATTTGAATTGAGTTTCCTTCATCCTGCCAAACTTTGCTCAAGTTCTGCAAAAAACCTTTTGAAATTCTTAGCTCCTTCCCTGACTTAACTCTGGCATTGTTTCAAAGTCCTGGATTTTTATTCCTCGTTGGGATCTGCCCCTGGGTTCCCTTCCATCTTTGTTAAAAAGCCCTTGCTTGTGGAGCTGAAGGCAGAGCCATGCATGTGGCTTTGCTGCTGTGGTGGGGCCAGGTGTTGGGAGATTTAGGGGCTGCTCCTAGGATGTGTTAGCACTTCCCAATAATGCCCAAAGCTCCAGGGAGGCCAGGCTGCCTTCATCTTCACATCCCAGCCCTGCTGGTGCTGCTGGGCCGAGGGGGGCTGGAATTGCAGAGGCCAGATGAATTTGTACCCCAGGTCAGGGGGTCAGGGGGCTGCAGGTGGGTTTGGAGGGTCCCCTCTGCTGCCACAGCAGCTCCTGCCCTGGGTGGTGTCGTCAGAAAACTGGCACTGCTTGTTCTCTGGTGCCTTCTGTGCTCGTGCCAGCACAGAACTTGGAGTTATTCTCCTTCAAAACCTCTCCTGGGTTGCCTGAGGTGACTCTAATGCTGTTTTGCTTTCCTAATGAAGGCAGCAGTAGAACTTTTTCTTTCTTTCTTCTTTCCTCCTTCTTTCCTCCTCCTTTCCTCCTTCTTCCCTTCTTTTTTCTTCCCTCCTTCTTTTTTCTTTCTTTCCTTCTTTCTTTACTTCTTTCCTTCCTCTTTCTTTCCTTCTTTCTTCCTTTCCTTCTTTCCTCCTTCTTTCTTCCTTTCCTTCTTTCTTCCTTCTTTCTTCCTTCTTCCCTCCTTCTTTCCTTTTTTTTCACTTTTTTCTGTTTTTTGGTGTAATAAGGCCCAGACATGAATTACAGTCACTTTTTATTTCTTTCCTAGGTCCTACCCAGAAGAGATGGGGCCGAAGCACTGGCCCAGCTCTCGGTTCAGCCACGTGATGAAGCTGCGCCAGGCTGCCCTGCGCGCTGCCCGGGACAAGTGGTCAGACTACATCCTGGTGAGCACGAGCTCTCATTTATTACTAAAGCTTTACAGGTCCTCTCTTCGGTACTGGGGGCTGTCAGAAAGTTTTCTCTCCAGCTAAAGACAGGTTGAGATGTTGTGGGTCATTTCTTGCTCTGGTGAGCCAGAGACTTTGCGGTGAGGGAGGTGAGTCCTGGCTAAGCTTGGAGCTTTCTCCACAGGCACCAGGACTGAACACAGTCCTGCTGGTGGGAGGGTCCCCCAGATTGATCCCCACCTGGTAAAACGTATGGGAAATAGTTGTGCAGGGCAGCTGTGGGAAGGTGCTGCCTTTGGTCACTGTGAGGGGGATGTTCCCAAAGCCTCCAAGCAAGGTGAGGTGTGAGGGCAGTTGAGGAGTTGTTCTTGATGCTTTTCACAGAGTGAGCTCACCCTGAGTTTCCAGTGATGTTATTTTCCCTGGCAGCTCCCTGTGCTGGCATGAGGTTGTATGGAGTCAGGGAAGCTCTCTGCCCATCTCATTGCTGTGCCCAGGAGCAGCTGCCCCCAGCTTTCCCTGTGACAGCCCTGTGCCCTAGGGAGTTAAACCCACCAGCTCACTGCTTTTAGGGTGGTTTTTTGCTGACCTCGTGGAAACAGTTTTTTTGTTAAGGCTGGAGAAGGCCTGAGATCTCTGAGTCCAGTTGCTGACCTGCCATGTTCACCATTAAGCCACATTCCCAGGTGCACACATTTTTCAACACTTCCAGGGCTGGTGAGTCCACCCCTGCCCTGGACAGCCTATTTCAATGCCTGGCCATTCTTTTAGAAGGAATTTTTCCTCATATCCAGTCTAAACTTCCCTGGGAGCAGAGCCTGACCCCCTGGCTCTCCTCTCCTGTCAGGAGCTGTGCAGAGCCAGAAGGGCCCCCCTGAGCCTCCTTTTCTCCGGGCTGAGCCCCTTTCCCAGCTCCCTCAGCCCCTCCTGGTGCTCCAGACCCTTCCCCAGCTCCATTCCCTTCCTTGGACAAGCACCAGCCCCTCATTGTGAGAGGCCAGAGGTGCCCTAGTGTTGTGGTGTTGTTGGGTTTTTAGGACGAGGTGAGAGATGAGAATTTCACTCTTAAGTTTTCAGAAGGTTGATATTCTATTCTATTCTATTCTATTCTATTCTATTCTATTCTATTCTATTCTATTCTATTCTATTCTAAAACTATACTAAAGAAAGAGAAAGGAGATATCAGAAGGCTAGACAAGAATGAATAATAAAAACCTGTGACATACTCAGAGAGCCTAACACAGCTGGCTGTGATTGGCCATAATTAAAAACAATTCACATGTTGGGTAAATAATTTTTTAAATTATATTTTAAAGCAGTAAAACAGGGAGAAGTTGAAGCTTCCCAGCAAAAAAAAATCTTGGTGAAGGGATTTTTCATAAAATATCATGGTGATATGGGGACAGGCACTGCCCTGGGCCTGTGCCCACACCAGGGCTGCTCGTGTGCCTCTGGCTGCCTCATTCCCAAGAAAGCATCAAGGGAATCATATTGCTTCATCTCTTAACAGGTTTTTTTTCCTCTTCCTTCTGTAGTTTATTGACTCAGATAATCTACTGACCAACCCAGAGACCCTGAAGCTGCTGATAGCAGAGAACAAGACCCTGGTGGCACCGATGCTCGAGTCCCGCTCGCTCTACTCCAACTTCTGGTGTGGCATCACCCCCCAGGCAGGTGACCCCAAGAACAGTGCTGGGGGCTGTGTGACTGGTGTCCTCCAGAGGCTCCTACCCCTGTCTCTGGAGCAGCAGAGAACCAGAGAACCTCTCCTGTTCTCTGGGCTTTCCCATCTGCTGCTGTAGCTCCGAGGTGGTGTTAGCACGTGGTGTGATCCCACACAAACCATTCTTCAGAATTTTTTTTAAGGTGGTTCCATGTTTCTGTAATGGCCTTAAAACCCTTGGTGCCTAATTTTAGGCCAGGTTTTTTTTTTGTATAGTGATGCTAATCCAAGAGGAATTTGCTTTTCTTTCCACAGATCTCCATTGTGTCTAAGTTATCTCTCTCATCTATGAGCAGGATTTTTTAAGTGGGGCAACATCCTTTGCCTTGTAGGGAGTGTATGTGCTGAAGTGTGCATGTAACAGGTACCAGTGGTGAGCCTAAAAATTAGAGTTCCATGTTATTCCCTTTCCATGTTACTTCTGATCCACATAACTGCATTGGCTCATCTGTAGATATCTAGGGAATTGTATAAGGATAGGGCAAAAAAGTGAGTGTTACTTCCCCAAAATACTTTCCTTTCCTCTGGCAATCCCCTTCCGGGTTTTTGAGGAATACGTTTGTCTTTAAAGCTCTCAGTGATTTTTTTTTTATTCTACAGAAATCCCTGTCTGAATCTCTTTTTTGGCACCCACACCATCTTCTGGCAAGGAGTTCCACAGTTCAGACCGAGTAATTGGATAAAAAATAGCAGGAAAAGGTCCTGAACTTTCCAAAATCTTGGGAAGTAAATAGGGAGATAAGAAAGGGAGTGTAACAAGGTGTGTTTGCTTGTTTCACTTGGGTTTGTTTGCTTTGTTTGGAAATGGAGATATAAACTTCATAGCAAAGGTATTGATTGTGCTTGAAGTTTTTAAGGCTTAGTCCTGAGTCAGCCAAGGTTTTCCAGGGGTACATCAGCCCTGCTTCCAGGCTGGAGTGGATCTCTGCCCATCCCCAGCCCCAGCCCTACCTCTCCAGCAGGAACTTTCCACCATTACCAGCACTATCTGAGAAAAGGGGAGAGGAAAACCAGCAAAGGCATCTTGCAAAATGTGGTTTAAAAAAATATCCTGCCGGAGTGAAGAGGAAAGTTCTCCCTTTATTTTTCCTTTTCTCTTGTTTCTGCATGTGGTCCCAGGGCTGTGTGTGCTCAGCCTTGCTCTCCCAGGGGGCTTGGGGAGGGAATCACAGCTGGAGCACATCCTGAAACACAGCCTCCCCCAGCACAGGGCTACAGTGAGCCAAGCCAGCCCCAGACAGACTGGCATTTTTCTGTCATGGAGCCAAACTGGGGAGAGGCAATAGTGTGGGGGAGTTGGAGCCCTCCTTGCCCACATGGTTTATGAGCAGGGACAGCCCCAAAAGCCCAGGGTGAGCCTGGAGGGGGAAAAATGAGTGTGCAGCATCTTCACTTGTGGGCATTCTCAGGTTAAAGGCTGGATGTGTTAACCCTTCCTTTGGTGGGAATGCCAGTCACACCTCCTCCCACCTGCTCCTTCCTGTGGCACTCAGGATGGCTGTGTTTGGGATACCCCATCCTCACAGTATGGTCACAGTGCACCTGAAAGGCAGAGGCAGATGGCAGATCCATAACCAGGCACATTGCACCACACCCTGGCCCCACACAGAGCAGTTCTGCTGGCTTTTGCTCAGCCAGTGCCTGAATGCTCATGGAAAATTGAGCATAAATGGAGCTTTGACTTCTTTTAGTGACTCATTGTTTCTGTAAAGCCCAGAATCTGCTCTGGATTCAACCATCCAGATGTCAGTTTGATGCTCTGGGGTTTTCTTCCTGGAGGAATGCAGTGTATTTATGTCCACATGAGCCACACACTGTGGGTGTTGCACCCAGAGTGCTGGAAGTGTGGCAGAGCTCCTGCCTACAGGGAATTGCCCAGGAGCTGACTGAAGTGCCTCCCCAGGCAGAGTCAGGAGTGAGTATCAAACCTGCCTGCCCCAGGGTGGAGGAAGCAGGGATTCTTACACAGCTGATGGAGTCTGAGATGTTGCCTTCGCTGCAGTGACAACAAATGATTCTTTTTAAAGATATGGATAGGATAGAATTTATGGATAGAATTAATTTGCAGATCCTACTCTCTGGGATACTAAATGGACTTTGTGCCTGTTGAGTGTGGAAGATGTCATGGATGCTCAGCAGATTCCAGGATCAGGCTGGAGAGTCTAAGTGCAAAAAAGGTTTTGAAGAACCAGGAGAAAATAGTCTGAGGTTTGAAGCTCCATCGCAGGGGAATTTTACAGTGGAAAGGTTGGGCTCTCCAAGAGCTCCTATAGAGTAGGGAGAAGGTCAGTTTTTACCTTTTGGGAAGAAGACTGTTTCTAAATACTTGACTGAGTTCTTTCCAAATGGGAGGCACTGAAAAAGCTGAGAGTTGAGCCCTGGTGAGCCTCTGCTGGAGAGCTCAGGGTGTGAGCTCTTGGTAAGGAACAGCTTTGAAACGGGAATCTCTTGTGCCAACAGCCCCCTCTTTGTGGTTTCAGGGCTACTACAAGAGGACCCTGGAGTACCCCCTGATCCGGGAGTGGAAGAGGATGGGCTGTTTTGCTGTCCCCATGGTGCATTCCACGTTCCTCATTGACCTGAGGAAGGAGGCCTCTGCCAAGCTGGCCTTCTACCCCCCGCACCAGGACTACACCTGGAGCTTCGATGATATCATGGTCTTTGCCTTCTCCAGTCGCCAGGCAGGTGTGTCCAGGGCCTCTGCTGGGGAGGGCTCCCTCCTAGAGACACACAGGCCTCCACTGCAGCCTCACAGCCCTGAAGTCCTGGGTGGGCTTCCATGGGGAATTCAGACCCTGCTCCCTTTCCTCTCTGGGGTCTCTTAGGGGTAACCAGCAGCAAGTGACTGGAAAGGCAGTGTTGGATTGCTGCTGGTTTCAGAGGGTGTGGGGCTGTTCCTGGGATGGGGCAATATTTCAGAGACAAACCCTGGGGTTCCACCCTTGGTTGGTGTCACAGCAGGTGAACACAGGTGGGTGCTGGGAGAGTGGAAGGTGGTCTGGGGTGAGGGATCTATAGTTACCACTTCCAAAAGATCCATGAGGAAAGGGATGATGACAAGAGACTCTTCTTAAACCATAGGATCCTAGAACAGTTCAGGTTAGGGGGGACCTTACAGCTCATCTCATTCCACACTGTGTGCACAGACACCTTCCACTAGACCTGGTTGCTTCAAGCCCCATCCAGCCTGGCCTTGGGTACTTCCAGGGAGAGGAAATCTCTGGCTGCTGATGTTTTAAGAGAGCTCCAGGTGTTGCTGAGACATCACTGGCTCTGAAGTGCCTTGTGCTGCTGCTGTTTGTGCTTGTGGTGAGGATGTTTAGTCCCGTTGATTTCTGGAGAGTGGCTCTTGGGAATGTTCTGTCTCCAGCTGCCAGACCTGTGTGTAGCAGTGTCACAGCTGAAGGGGGTTCCCAGGGCTGTAATGGCCATCTCTGTTGTTCTTTGCCTGCTGTGGTGGAAAGGGAAAAGTTTGGGGCATTACAAAGAAAAGGGGGTTGGTGAAACCTCAGCAGCACCCATAAGTGCCTTCTGTTCAGAAGTGAGTGGGTTGGTGGGGTGAATTATCAAGGCAAAGTTGTTCATGAATCCTCTGAGTGATGTGCAGTTGGTGCCCCCTGTCCTCTGCAGAAGATGGAATGTTAAGGAGAGCAGGAAGGGGCTGCTCTTGGGAGCAGGCAGGCAGGGAGAAAGCCAAGGAAAGAAGGGTTGCTGTTGTTGTTGTTGTTCTGCAGGCTGAGCCTCCCTTCCCAGTGATCCCAGACCAGCACAGCAGCCACCAGCTGCCTGTAGCTTCCCTTTAGTGCTGGCTCTGGTGGGCAGGTTTTGACAGCAGCAGCAATGATGCTGTTGTCTTGGCAGAGTGAGCAGGGCGTTCTCAGAACCAGCTGTAAGAGGATGAGGAGTGTCAGACAAGATGAATGGTGGAGGAGAGGCAGCAAGAGCTGAGATTGGAGCCCCTGGGAGGCAGAGGTGAGAAGGGAATGGCAGAGCAGCTTCAGGGTCCTGACTTTCAGAGTCGGGCCATGAGTGCAGAAGCACAAGAGTGAGACCCCCAGGCCATTCAGTTCAGTGTTTCCCCAGCACTGCCAAATCCATCACTGAACCGTGTCCCCAGGTGCCACCTCTTGGCTCCAGAGGAGAGTTGAGGTTTAAGTTTGGAGAGCAAAGCAGGCTGCTTAGAACCTACCCCTCCACTGCTTCCCTCTGACAGCTTTCCCAGAAGTGCAGCCTCCAGCCCCTGTGGTAACTGCAGTGCATTAGCTCCAGCTGCTTCAGAAATATTTCAGGGATTCAAACCCATCATTTTTTCCTTCTGTCCTACAACACCAGCTTTTTCCAGGACTGACCCATGACATGGAAGGCTTTGCTCCAGCTGTCTGGCCTGTTCCTCTGCTCAGATTGTTGACTTGTGTCCTGAGCTCAGTCTTGTCACCCAGGATAAAAGGATGACATCCAAATTCAGAAATGTGAAAAATGTGTGAGCTTTGAGGGAAATTTCTTTTTGGAGTAATTTCACTTACTTTCCCTCAAGTCAGAAATGATACTGGCTTTTGTCCAGGCCAAAAGCTGTGCTTAAAAAATCATCAATTCCCAACAGGCAGTGTGCTGCTGGAAGCAGCTGTTCTGGGGTGCTCCAAGGAGCATCCCACCTCTGAGAGAGGACGTGGCCTGTGTGGGAGTGCTGCATCTGAGCAGAGCTCAGTGGGAGTGTTACTGCCAGCACTGCACTCTGCAGAGCCCCTTGCACTCACAGGAGAGCTTTTAGCCAGGTCAGCCTGGAGAAAAGGAGGCTCAGGTGAGACCTTAGAGACCCTTCCAGTGCCTAAAGGGGCTCCAGGAGAGCTGGAGAGGGACTTGGGACAAGGGATGGAGGGACAGGAGAATGGCTTCCCACTGCCAGAGGGCAGGGTTAGATGGGATACTGGGAAGGAATTGTTCCCTGGGAGGGTGGGCAGGCCCTGGCACAGGGTGCCCAGAGAAGCTGTGGCTGCCCCTGGATCCCTGGCAGTGCCCAAGGCCAGGCTGGACGGGGCTTGGAGCACCCTGGGACAGTGGAAGGTGTCCCTGCCATGGCAGGGGTGGAATGAAATAAGCTTTAAGGTCCCTTCCAACCCAAACCATTCCATGATTCCATGATCTCCTGAGCTGCCTTTCAGCCTGGGTCTCTGAAGCCCTTGAGCCAGCCAGCAGGGTCTGGTCAGAGGGAAGTGGGGACAGTTTTGGTTCCTTAACTGTAGCTGTGGTTTTAGGCTGTGACTGTAAATCCTGGACATTGCCTTTAAAGCCCATTAAGAAGAATAATACAAACACCTGTAGTTTTTCTATCCCTTGTAGCAATCATTTACTTTGTTATAAAAACAGAGCTGGAGAGTGAGTGCCCCTCCCTCCTTTATGGGAGCTTTACCATTTTCAAGCACATTTAATCCCAGACAGAGCAGGAACACTGGTGTGAATCTGTGCAGATTAAGTTCAAGGCAGCGGAAGATAAGAACAGAGATCAGTGAGCCAGATAAGATTAGTTGATTAGATCAGTGCCAAATCCATTCATGTCTGCAGGTAGTAGTTTTTTTATTCTGCCATTTACCTAAATTGCAGCTGACAGCTGAATGTGTTTTGGCAAGGAGCATAGCCAGCAATTTACTTGTAGAACTTAACATGAGAGAAACACCAGAGTCATTAGTGCTAACAGTTCCACTCTGCTAAAAATACCATGGATTAGGGGCACTAATAGATGAAAGCATCAGCTCACCAGGTAGTGTCTGCTTTTCATTTATTTCCTCGAGGGAGGGGGCTGGTTAAGCTTGTTTCATTAAAAAAAAAAAATTAAAAAGAAAGACAAAGGCAGTTTTTGGCTGGTTGCTTGGGTTCTGGCAGCTTTGATTTGGGGTAATTAATAAAGGACCTTACCAGAACTCAATGAAAAACAACGGAAATGCTTCCCTTGGCTTCTCGGGATGTGGCTTTTGAGCATGTTGCCTGATGTGAAAGGCAGAGTTACAGCCAGTGGTGAGCAAATCCTTGTCATCCCAGAGGGAAAAGCGTTCTGCTGATGCTGGGATGTTCCCACTGGGTGAGGCTGTGCCCTGCAAATGCATTTACTCCAAGGACAGGCTTTGCACCTTCTCTCTGTTTCCCACCTTCAACAAGCAGTTGCAAAAGCTTTTGAGTGGAAGGGTGTTAATGTTGTCACATCTGTTCTCCTCACTGGTGTCTCTCTCGCTCTGGGATTTTCCTTTCATCTTCAGGGCACAGTAGCAATTAGTTCTGGAAAGGACTGTGTTTGCTGGTGACTTGGCATTTCAAAGGTTGTTGTCATATGTATTCCTCAAAGTCCTTTGCCAGCAGCACAGGTGAAAATGTATCACCTTTATTTCCTAGCCAAAGCAAAAGGAAGCAGTGATAAAGAATGGAATGGGTTGAGTTAGAAGGGACCTTAATGATCATCTCGTTTCAGGGACACCTCCCACTGTCCCAGGTTGCTCCAAGCCCTGTCCAACCTGGCCTTGGACACTTCCAGGGATCCAGGGGCAGCCACAGCTGCTCTGGGCACCCTGTGCCAGAGCCTCAGCACCCACACAGGGAACAATTCCTTCCCAAAATCCAATCTAAACCCATTCTCTTTCAGTGGGAAGCCACACCCCTGTCAGCCCAGGCCCTTGGAGGATCAGTTAGGCAGCCAGCAGGGATTGGTTTTATGGGAGAGGCCACTTGCTGCCAGCCTGGCCAAACAGAAAGTGGAACTGGAATGATTCTGACTTGTTTGCTTATGAAGCAGAACTTCTTGGGACTGAGGTCCTGGCACAAGTGTGTTTGTGGCAGTGCAATGCCCTGGTAGCAGGCCTGATTTCTGCCTCTCTGTGATCCCCAGGAGTCCAGATGTTCATCTGCAACCGTGAGCACTACGGGTTCCTTCCCATGCCCCTGAAGCCGCAGCAGTCGCTGCAGGAGGAAGCTGAGAATTTTGTGCACGCCCTGATCGAGGCCATGAGTGAGTTGTTGTGCCCTTGCCATGATGGACCCCCCAGGTTAATGCCTGCAGAGCTCTCCTGCCAGCAGCCCAGCTCTCATTCTCTTGCAAGTCTGCATCCCAACCTGTCTGTTCTAATCTTGTTTTGATAAGCACTTTTCAAATTTTTCCACCGCTTTTCTACCTAGGGATGTAATTGCTTCATGGTCAGGTCAACCCCATCCACAAAATCCCTCAACTTCCCCAGATCAAGTGCATCTTTCATGTGGAATGGGTGCTGCATGTCCATGTTTTTTTCCTGATGTCTGTCTGGCACATGGCTGCTGGCTCTGGCTTTGCCATGTGCTGCTTCCTGCTGTTCCCGTGCTGCAGTGGCTCCTCATCCCAGGATCCCGGGATGGAGGGAGGGAGAGAGACACCTTCAGACAGGTCATGTCCACTGCAGGGAGTGCTCGAGGGTGACTCTGGGGTCTCTCCTCTCTTTCAGTCGATCGCCCTCCCGTGGAGCCCTCTCAGTACATCTCTGTCCCTCCGAAGCACCCTGACAAGATGGGCTTTGATGAAGTAAGGAGCCTGCTCTGCTGTTTATTGTCTTGTCTTCTCACTCATCCCCTGATCCTTAACGTCCCTTCCAACATAAACCATGCCATGATTCTGGTTTTATCCAGCCAGGAAGAGAAGGCAGAAGTGAGGCTGAAAAGCAGGTTAACTCCCCTGTTCTTGTGCTGTTTGCTCTGCATCTGACTCTGCAGAGCAGCTTGGCCTCCCTTCCATCTGTGACAGAAATTGGGCCTTTGGTAAAGCTCTCCAGTGGCAGGAGGGAAGGATTTCTCTCACCCAAGAGCAGGTGGGGGATGCAGGCTCACAGCTGAGTTGTGGCCCACCTTGGATACCCCCAGGGATGCAAACCATGGGAGAGGGCTGGAGAGGGACGTGCCAGGCTCTGGTTGCCTGGTGTCTGTGTTACTCCCAGAGCCAGCAGCCCCTGTGTGTGCAGCTGCCAGGGTGGCTCTGGGACTGAGGGAGTTGTGGGGATCAGGGGAGCCTTTGTCTTCTTGGTGTGCTCTGCTCCATCTGTCTGTGGGGCTCCTGAGGCTGAACCCAACCCAGCTGTGTGTCTGTGTTTAAGGCACAGCTGGAACAGGTTTTTTCCATGTTGTCCTTTGTGGCTGTGCTTTATTTATCCAGTTTATTATTCTTTTATTTGCACTGAGCTGAAATTCATTCTGCTTCTTACTGAGATGAGGATTTGCTCCATGGGCTACAAGGCTGTGCTTGTACCAGCCTGCCTGGGACTGAAAAATATCCCTGAGTCCCTGAGGCTTACCTGCAGTGAGGGCTTCAGTCCTCAGCCCTCCACCAGTCTCCTCGAGGCTTTGGATAGAGCCCTGCCCAGACATCTCTGGTCTCAGCCTTGGCTCTCTGCTCTGGCAAGGATCACAGTGGATTTTCAGTGCCAGAAGTAATCACAAAAATCCTTTCTTTACCATGGCCTTGTTCTTGGATGGTGGCCCTGCTGATAATCCTAAATCCAGGCAGTGGCAGTGTTCCTCTAGGACTGATGCTGCAGATGGTCATGTTACTCTGTTTGATACAAACCTAAACATCCTGTGTCTTTGGAAATTACAGACTTGGCTCTAACTGGTCTCTCCTCATTTTCTTCATCCTAAAAGAGCAAGTTTCCTCTGTGAACATCCATAAAAAGTAGTTGTTAGAGAAAAAGCCTCTACACTTTCAACTCAAAACCAAGTTCAGCTTTTTGACAAATTCTAGACAACCTGGAGCGAACACACGTGGTATTTTCACTATTTTCACAAGACCTGCTTTTCCAGTGGGGCTGCTGGAGAGAGCTGGATCAGGACTTCCCTTCTCCCTCCCTCCCAGCTGGGAGTGTGATGTCCTGGTGTCTTTCTGTTCCTCCCAGATTTTCATGATCAACCTGAAGCGCCGCAAGGACCGGCGGGATCGGATGCTGCGGACGCTCTACGAGCAGGAGATTGCAGTGAAGGTAGTGGAGGCTGTGGATGGAAAGTGAGTTTTGGTTGGGCTTGAGGATGTTTTCACAGTGGGATGTGCTTTACTGCTTCACAGCATCTGCTTGGATGCCCTGACCTACTCCCAGCAGGGCAGGGTTGGCTGCAGGGGGAGCTGAGCACCCCTTGGATGTCCCTGACCATCTGTCTGGGGCAATTCTGCTCTGTTTCTTTCCTTCTTTGCAAGTAGTCAGTCTCTGGATTTGAGGATATTAGAGGGCTTTTCCAATCTTAATAATTGTAAGGTATGTTAAGACCTTTTAATAAAGAGTAACCAAGGCAGAAATTTTGAGTCTGTGAGTTGCAAAAAGGCCCCAAGGAGACAGGACTCCACGTACCATCTAGTGGTCTTGGAGACTTGGGATCCTATTAAGGCCTCAGAAAATTAATCAAAGCCAAGCACCTGGCAAGTGGATGGTCCCACAGGAAGTTTTTGGCAGAGTTAAAGATAATTGATGGTCCCATGAAAAGTCTTTGGCAGAGTTAAGGATACAATTTATCAGCTTGACTTAGAGATGTAAATCAAGAAGTTCATTTCCCTCTGTGTTTTTGAGCAAAACAAATGTAGGAATTTCTCCAGGTGTGGCTTTTCCCTGACCATCAGCAGTATTCCCCATGCTGTGCCTGTGTCTGATTTGAAGTGACTTATTGTTTTGCAATGGTGATAAATACTTTGTGTTTCCCAGAGCACTGAACACAAGTCAGCTCAAAGCTCTCAGCATCGAAATGCTGCCAGGGTACCGGGACCCCTACTCCTCCAGGCCCCTGACCAGAGGAGAGATCGGCTGCTTCCTGAGCCACTACTACATCTGGAAGGAGGTGAGGGCTTTGGGGGGCCTTGAGGGTCCTGCAGGATCCAATGCCCTGCTGAAGGGCATTGGATCCAGCCCAGGTGTCTGGAAGTGTAGGATAGGAGTGATTTCCTTGGACTGCAGGGGTTTTCTTGAATGCAGTGTTCACCTTTCACACCTACCCTTTCCTTTCCCAGTATGTAAAGGGGCTCCAAGAGAGCTGGAGAGGGACTTGGGACAAGGGATGGAGGGACAGGACAAGGGAGAATTGCTTCCCACTGCCAGAGGGCAGGGTTAGATGGGATGTTGGGAAGAAGTTCTTTCCTCTGAGGGTGCTGAGGCCGTGGCACAGAGAAGCTGTGGCTGCCCCATCCCTGGAAGTGTCCACGGCCAGGTTGGGTGGTGCTTGGGGCAACCTGGGCTAGTGGAAGGTGTCCCTGCCCATGGCAGGAGGGTGGACCTGGATTGGCTTTAAGGTCCCTTCCAACCCAAACCATTTGGGGATTCTGAGATTCATTTGCCCTCAGCTCCAAGTGATTTTTATCAGAACACTTTCATGACTGTTTTTGCAGTCCATCCAATATCCTGCTTGGGGCAAGCTTGCTTAGAAGAAAGGCAAGAATGTTTTGAAAAGCAAATGGGGTTAAAGAAACAGTCCTGGTTTTTTCCCCTTATTTTCCATCTGAGCAGGACCAAGTTCCAGTGGCTTGACATATCATGTATATGTCACAGAGTGGTTCTCAACTCCCTGCCTGTGTGTTCTGGGAGGCAGTGCCAGGTCAGGGTGGCCCCAGTGACAGTACATGAGGGCCACTGTGTTGATGTTGGAGCCCTCGTGTTTCAGGTGGTGAGCAGGGGCCTGGAGAAGACCCTGGTCATTGAGGACGATGTGCGCTTTGAGCACCAGTTCAAGAGGAAGCTCATGAAGCTGATGGACGACATCGAGCAAGCCCAGTTAGACTGGGAGCTGATGTAAGTTCCTGCTCCTCTGGGAGGTCCTGGCACCTGGGGAGGTTGGCAGCACTGCTGGGGTGTGATAGAGGTGCAGGTTGATGCTGCAGTGCAGGGGATGGTGGCACAGTGTTCTTGGTAGCTCTTCCCACCACAACAGATCCACCCTGTGGGGCGGCTGTTGCCCAGGGCACCATCTCTGCCCATGGTGTGGACAAAGTTGTTTGACCTCAGCTGTGTTGGAGATGCTGACAGAGGAACCAGCACAGCTCAGTCCTGAGCCTCGGACAGTGTCATCTTAGCTCCCTTAGGGAGCCTCTCACAGCTGTCCCACCCACTGGGTTAAGACTTGGATAGTGGTGTAGGATGGAAATCTGTGAGCTGGGTCAGGG
This sequence comes from Camarhynchus parvulus, assembly GCF_901933205.1. Taxonomy (NCBI): domain Eukaryota; kingdom Metazoa; phylum Chordata; class Aves; order Passeriformes; family Thraupidae; genus Camarhynchus; species Camarhynchus parvulus. Next base: position 23,469,287 of record NC_044578.1, on the reverse strand, counting down.
ATTGCTTCTGGGATTGGCCCTTTGCCCTGGCCTGGCTGGCACAAACAGTCATGTCCTAATTGCTATGGTGTGACCGTGTTCACAGGGGTCTTAGGATGAGAGAAGAGACGAGGATCTGACTCCATGTTTCAGAAGGCTTGATTTATTATTTTATGATATATATTATATTAAAACTATACTAAAAGAATAGAAGGATTTCATCAGAAGGCTAGCTAAGAACAGAAAAAGAAAGAATGATAGCAAAATCTTGTGGCTCAGCTCTCTGTCTGAGCCAGCTGACTGTGATTGGCCGTTAATTAGAAACAACCACATGAGACCAATCACAGATCCACCTGTTGCATTCCACAGCAGCAGACAATCATTGTTTACATTTTGTACCTGAGGCCTCTCAGCTTCTCAGGAAAAAGAATCCTAAGGAAAGGATTTTTCGTAAAATGTGTCTGTGACACTGTGGATTCACTTTGGTCCCATCTCCTTGATCTTCTGACTCCTGCAGCTACATTGGCCGGAAAAGGATGCAGGTGCAGGAGCCCGAGAGAGCTGTTCCCAATGTCCGGAATCTGGTGGAGGCTGATTACTCCTACTGGACCCTGGGCTACGCCATCTCCTTCCACGGGGCTCAGAAGCTCATTGGGGCTGAGCCCTTCAGCAAGATGCTGCCCGTGGATGAATTCCTGCCCATCATGTACAACAAGCACCCTGTGTAAGTCCCTCTGTGGCTCGGGGGGGAATATGGGCTGGGTCTCGCTGACTGATCTTAAACCAGGTCTTGTTGGTAGCCTGGCTGGTGGGGACTCCTTGTGGTGCTTGGTTTTGTCCTGCTGGCACAGGTCAGAGGAGGTGACAGAGGGGAATGCCTGGGGCAGGGCTTGTGGGCTGCTTGTCTGAGGCACTTGTCTGTCTGTGGGAGCTTTGGTTGTGCAGGTGTGTGTGGTTGTAAGGACACGGTTCTGGCTGTACCCCAGCACCTACCCCCACTCCCAGACAACTCTGCTCCCATGTTCCACTGGCCATGTCTCCCAGGGACAAGGTTGGCACCAGTGAGGTTCCTCTGTTGCTGACGGCGTTTCTCTCCTCCGTAGCACAAAGTACATGGAGTACTATGAGCCCAGAGACTTGAAGGCCTTCTCAGCAGAACCCCTGCTTGTCTACCCCACGCACTACACGGGGCAGCCGGGCTACCTCAGCGACACGGAGACCTCCACCATCTGGGACAACGAGACCGTGTCCACGGACTGGGACAGAACACACTCCTGGAAGTCCTGGCAGCAGGGCAAGATCCACAGCGACGCCCAGAACAAGGACGCCCTGCCCTCCCAGTCCTCCCTGGACACGCCGTCAGCCAGGGACGAGCTATGACTGCCCACCTCCCCGGGACTCCGTTGACAGGTGAACCTGCCTCACACTTTAGCTTTTCACCCTTGAAAGTTGTAGAGCAGCTCTTCATGTGGTCTCCTTCCCACCACTCCCAAGGGCTGTGCGCGGGATCGGGCCGGACACCTGCCCAGGCCGCCAAGGACAGGGTGGGACACCAAGGAGGAAGCAGAACAACAGTTCCAGATCCAAGCAAAAGCCCTGGCAAGCTTTTGTTAGAACACCAGCCTGGAATGACGTGGTTCCACAGTTCCTCGTGTAGAACACTGTATTTATAAAGATTAATATATAGAGGTGTACAAATGTCAGTGCCTTTCGGGATGGCTGTACCTGGGCTGCTCCCTCACTGTTACTCCTTGTAGGTCTGTAGGCTTTTACCACCCTGTTTGCTGAGCATCTGGGGGATTTGGGTTTGTTTTCCAAAGGGATCCCTATCAGAATCGAGATGTTTCCCCAAAGTGTTCAATGCAGGAGAGCAGTGCTCCTCTGTCGTGTCCTCTCCCCATCACACTCCTGTACAAAACCAGTGCTGGCTTCCCATCAGCTCATTTTTAATCTTGCTGCATCCCATCTAAACAGGCCTCTGGATCCAGAACGGATGTCTTGGAATGTCTGAAGTCATGGAAGCCATGCAAGTGGAGGTAGCTGGATTTATTTATCTCTGCATTGCCTGAAGGGAATGCAGGCAGAGCTGGTCCCTGTCACATCCTGCTTCACCCCTGCCTCAACTTAGTCCTTCAGGAAAACAAAACCCCACGACCTATTGGCAGGCCTGTTTATTCAGGCCATAAAAGCAAATGTAGGAATTTTGGGAACTTAAAATGTAAGAAGTTAGGTTACAAACTCTCCTTCTAAAACCAAAAGAACCTACAGCAATGTTACTCTCTCAACAGCCCAACAGAATTGTGTGTCACAGGACGGAAGGGCGACTTGCCTGGATATTTTTTCATGTGAGGAGTGAACTTTTCTGTGTTTTGGATGAGTTCTGATGTTTTTGCTGTTGGCTCACATACCATCAGGATATGGTGTTTATTTTTTTTAAAAAAAACCTTTCTCAGAGGCCAGGTGATCATGGACTATACTGGCACAGACCCTGAGCTTCTGGGCAGTGGGAGGATTCCCTCCTGGAATTGCCATCTAGGGGCTCACCTGCTGGCAGATCTGTGCATTGAGTATGTGTGGCTGGGGTTTTTGGTTTTAATTTGTGTTTGTTTTGAATAATTACTGATCAATGTTGTGCTTTCTGCTGCAGAAGACATGTTATTACCTGTCAGCCGGTCTGATAATACATAGAACCTGGTGCAAGATGAGCAGCTCTGTGTGTTCTTCATTGTGTGGGAGAGTCCTGGAAAGGTTTGGGTTGTGGAAGGCACTTCTAAAGGTCCCACAGTCCAACCTCCTGCCATGGGCAGGGACACCTTTCAATAGACCAGGTTCCTCCAAGCCCCCTCCAGCCTGACCCTGAATGTTACTGGAGGTTAATGGAAGTCCAGCTCAAGGGATTCTTGGCCATATTCCTCTCCCATGGAGTCACTGGTTGTGATTCTGCAGTTCCCACCTGGAAGCCAAGTTCCTGCTGGTGTCCGTGTGGGAGTAGATGCCCACACGACCTGGTGAGTATGGAGGTTGCACCATGGGCCCACACAGAGCCTGGGTCATTCCTTCCTCACAATCCCTCTTGCTTCCTCCACAGGTCTCTTGCTTTATGAGCCCACATGGCCTGTGTGAAGGACATTGGAAGTCTTCACCCCCTCCACTCCAGCACCAGGCATTGGATCTCCTCCTCTGAAGTGGAATTTTTCCAGTTACAACCTCATTTCATGCGTGGCCAGTGTGAGATGAGGCCACAGTCATTCATGATACCCCCTCCACGCTGGCCACAGCTCCAGTGAGTATTGTTCCTCTTCCACAGGTTAACTTCCTGTCAATGGACCAATCCATTGGTTCTCTTTCAAGGGTCAGGTTCCCTCCATTAAAGTGTTCTTCATTATCTTGTTGACATGTACAACCACGGGGCAAATGTGGCAGTGCCTTAGGCACGACCTTGGGTCCCTGACACAACTTTGTATTTTTTTTTACTCAGCTAATGGGTTTCAGAACTGAGCAGGAGCACCAGCTTTGAACCAGCCTTCTGACAGCTTCTTCACAAGGCAGGCTGTGGTGGCAGGCCCTCAAAATGATTAATTGCAGTAGGAGCTGCTTGGAACCCACCAGCTTGGTCTTTGCTGTGGGTTAAGGATGGAAAAGTGCTGTTGTGCTCTCGATATGGCATGTGAAATTCCAAGTTCACCAATGGATTGTATTGATCCTGAAGGCAATGGAGTAAGGTCCTGGTGTTGGGTTTTGTGGTCTGAGGTAGTTTAAAAATCAGATTCAGGTACTTTTTGTTTTGTCTTCCTTAGTGTGCACATGAGCGGCCTTTAAGTGGCCAGGGCAGCTGTAGTTCAGGGACTGAGTGTGAGACTTGTGGGCAGCTTTAGGAGCCTCCCCTCATCCTGAAGTGATTTGTGAGATGGCAGAAGGGGCTGTAGTGTGTAAACTGTTTATCTGAATGTTGGTATTGTGTGCAGGGAGGGGAAAACACAACAAGGTAATGACTGTGAGAGCAGGAGGAAAAAAACACAATGGGGAGAAATGGATACACTCAAAGGCACTTCTTTTGTGTTATCTGACCTCAGAAGTCATTCAGTGGCTCAAAAGAGAATAATTTAATGCAGAAGACATAAAACTGGTGTGCAATCTTAATTACCCAGTTATGGAAATAGTTAAGCTGAAACCTCAAGAAATAGCACACCAAATATCCCTGTCTCTCAGAGGCTGTGTGCATGCCTGATGCACTGGGAGGGCTTTGGCTTTGCTGTTGAGAAGTTAAAACAGTGGAAGTGGAGAGGCTGAAGAAAGTGACATCAAGGGAAGTGGTGTGAGGTGTTTTTAGACATCTGACATGCACTAATGAAAGGAAATTGACTGATTCCAGGCAAATATTAATGAAAAACAATTTATATACTTATCATATAAAGATTACAGGTAAGCAGTTAAAAACATAACATATATAAACATTTGCAAAGTGTAACTTTAAAATCCAGAACATTCATGTTTCAGCTTAACACTGCCATACACCCTCTGAGTGAGCAGTACTATATACAGTAGGAGCTATGCTATGTACACAAGGAACTGCACTGTACAGACCCCAAAAGCAGAGAAAACTGAACTTCTAATTTTGCCCTAACTCTGGGCAAAGGTTAAGGCTCAGTAACAACCTCCCTTTCCCCCGGTCACCCTCTAAACAACAACTGGAATTCATAAATTGTTCAGGCTGTGACCTACACCAGCCTTGTGGGACCTGCCATAGGACTCTTGGATGTACAGCAGACCTACAGTCAGTCTGTTTTACCTACCTGTAAACAGAAGTGATAAATCCAAACGTAGTGTAAAACTTACCTGAGCCCAGTGCTGCAAATTAGTGCCATAGAACTGGGGGGAAAAGGCCCAGGCATGGATAAAACTGGATTTTAACTAATGATCCTTAAGAATCCTAAGCTGTCTGTTTGGATAATAGCTCCTAGATCTGTGCAGGGAGGCACAGTGCTACCAGCAGAACCAGAAATACTCTCTGTATTTCATGTGTCTCAAACCAGGGCTGCTTACAATCCAACGTCTTACTTATGGCTTTTGAAGAGGTTCAGATTTCAGTTCCAGCAGAGGAATTGCACACTGTGAGGACATCCATCCATCACATGGGAGTGCACACAAAAGGCATCAGGTTCTGGTCCATGGCTTAACCAAGTCCAAGGGAAACCACCCTGTTGTGACATTCAGACCTCCATCCAACACAAAGTAGTGTTTGTCCCATTCATGAAGTTCATGCAAAGGCAAGTGCAGTTCATTCATTTTGAAGTTCTTTGGAAACAAGATCCAAAATGGGTCATTCTCTGGTGTAGAACAAGTGCAAAAAATTCTCAGCTGGTTCAGGCAGACAGAACTTGCTTCAGTTCTATAAGAATAAGTTCAGATGATCTTTTTCTGTATAATACTGGCATGAAGGAGACCCTTTTCTCACAGAGATGGCTTATGGGGTGTCCTCAAGACAAATGCAGCAGCCTGAAGCCTTTGCACCAGGGCTGCCCATTGCTCCAATTGCACATTTTCAGCAGGGGATTCTGACAGATTCCCTGTAACCCAGGAGGGCAGTGCAGGTGCAGCCTCAGCCCAGCAGCTCTGCCCTCTTCCTCAGGATGAAGTCGAAGTTCACGTGGCTGTTCATGCCGTAGAACACATTGGCATCACGGGGGAACACCAGCTCTGCACAACAGGGCCACAGCAGAGTTAGTGGGGAGGGGCACAGCAGCAGCAAAGCTGAGACAGGACAGGGAGCAGGATGGTGCAGGCAGGGCCAGCTCCCTATTCTGCCACAGCAGCACTGGGAGCAGGGGGAAAGGAAGCATGCTCAGCCTGGCAGAGGCCCTGGCAGACTCTCAGAGAAGGCTGTGATGGATGGAATCTGAAGGCCTGGTGCCAGGGGGGCAGAACATCACCCCCACCCAAAATCCTGTGATCACCCCATGGCTGCAAGGCACACATAAAGTCAGCCTGGCAGCCCAGGAGCTGGCTCTGCCTGTGGGAAGGGGGCTGTGCTGACAAAGACCACCCCTGAGCAGCCAGGGGGTTCTCACTGGCAGCTGTGCCCTGTCAGCAGCATTTCTAATGCTCCCCTTTTTACTCTTCCCTTTGAAATCCAACAGAACTTTCCAGGCAGCAGCAGAGTTCTGCTTCCCTACCTTTGTCCTCAGAGATGACCTGCACAAGCTCATAATCTTCAACTGCACCAGGCTCCAGGTTGTGCTTCAGCAAGGCTCGCTGGGTGACATCAGGGATTCTGTCTTGGTTGGTTATCTGCAAAGATACAGTGCAATGAGAGATTCTTCTCATTCACTCTTGTGATTGAGTAGTTAGCAAAAACCTGACTGTTCTTGAAAGGGATGTCAGAGAACTGAAAGAACAGATCAGTAACAAAGGGGCAGGTGCTGACAGATACTAGACTTAGCATTTTTGACATTTGGAGGTGGTGGCTTTTTAGTCCAAGCTGACTCAGGTACAGTACTAGTAGAGACAGCAGTAGATGCCAGTGTCTGCTCCCTCTGAGAGACTCCACTCTCACCAGCCACTGAAGCCCCTGTGAAGAGCTGCCCCAGCTGCAGTTGCAGGCTCGTGCTCTAAGCGCTCCCTTGGACATTCTGCAAAGCCTTCTGGCCTTGTAGCTGGGTTTGCTGTGTGCTGTGCAAGTGCATCTGGAGCAGACACACCTCCAGAGCCTCCTGCAGTCTCATCAGCAGCCAAATCCATCAGGCCCTCAGGGAACAACTTGCTGGATTTGGAGAAGTGAGACCATTAAAATCAGGAACTAAAGATGCTGAGAACTATCCCGCTTTTGTTTCCCCCCAGCTGAGCTAAGCCACATCACCCATGGTCCAGCACCAGTGGCATTACTGGGATATGTCTGTGGAATAAGCAGAGAGGGAAATGCCTGAATTCTGGGGCTGCTGGTCTGGTGAGAGGAGGGAGATTCTCCCTTCTTCACTGGGAGAAGCTGTGGAATTAAAGGGCAGAAACCAGCTCCTGGGGAAAGCTGCTGAAGGGAGGGAAAATGTACCATCTTATGTCAAAACCCCAATGTGCTCACAGTGCTTCACCTGGAGCTTTCTGATAAAACACAAACTCCCATTTCCAGACCAGAAACTTCCCTAAAGCTGTTTTAAAACCTCTCGTTCCTAGCAGGCTCCATTCTGCATGGCACCATGTGCCATTCTCCTGTTCCAGCCAGGTTTGATGAGCCAGCTCAGTGAAGGGGGGCTCTCAGAAGGCAGTGATGGGCTCAGTCACCCCCCAGGGGCAGAGCTGCTGAGCCCAGAGGCATGGCACTCACCAGGATGCTCTTGTAGATGCTGTCGTGGAGCCCGTCCATGCTGACCCGGATGATGCAGGAGCCCTCGCTCTGCCGGTTGTACACGGGCAGCGCTCTGGGGGCACTGCCCAGCACCGAGCCTGAGTCCCTGCAGGGCATGGAGCCACTATCCAGGCCTGAGCCAGCGTCACAGATGGAGCCCTTGCTGGAGCCTGAGCCCTTGTCAGAGCTGATGGAGCCCTTGTCAGAGTCATAGCCCTTGTCAGAGCCCACAGAGCTCTTGTCGTCGGTGGAGGCCAGCGGGAATGAGGGTAAGGATGACACCCCTGAGGAAGGCGTGCTCATGGAAGAGTCAGGAGAACAGGAGGATAAGGAGTAGCCAGAGATCTGCACAACAGAAAGGAAAAGTGCTGTCACAAAGGGGACATTTGGTGTGTGTGGCTGTGTCATTGTGCCAGAGGAACAGGAGAAGGCACAGATAAAACCTCAGTCACCCACGCTGCCCAGCCTGCTGGCATGGGGATTCCTTCTGAACTGAGACCTGAACTTCACTTGATTGATTCCAGCATTTTAATGACAGTTTCTGTCCTGCTGGGGATGCTCTGGCCTCGCAGTAAGAGCAGCCCAGGAGGTGGCAGCAGATCCAAGGAACAGCATGAGGCTGTGGGCGGCCAGGCAGGAACTGGGACCGGCTGGGAAGGAGCAGAGAGTGTCACAGGCACTCCTGCTCCAAGTGAGAGCCTTTACACAAGTGGAAATACACACAGTCCTCCTCTCTGCCATTCTCCCTGAAACTGCCCCCTTCCTTCCCCTGCTCAGCGTTTGCCTTTCTCTCCCTCTGCCTTGCTCAGAAACTTCCTGACAGAACAAACCCACTGTAAGGGACAACACAGAACATTGTGCAAGAACCCCGACTGGATTACTTCCATTTTTACACATTTCTCTCTCCATTTCACAAAAACCAATGCTTTAGTCAAGACCAAGAGCCTTGGGCAAGTGTCTTGGGCCTGCCTGCAGCATGCAGAGGCCCCAGGTTTACCTTTTTCAGAGGGTCCTCAGGACTAGAGACGGGAGTGACACACACATCCTCAGTTTCAGAGTGATTAAACTCACACGATGAAACACTGGCTGAATCCGTGCTTTCCCCAGAGCTCCCCCCTACAGGAGAGCTCTTCGGGGGCTGTTCTTTGGGTGGGGTGAACACATCAGTGCCCAGAAAGAGTCTAGTATAGAAAGAAAGCATAAAAGCCAGTAAGTGAGAGCTGGGCTGAGCAAAGCTGTCCCTTGGTTCAGAGCTCTTACATTCTGGAGTTTTTTCTTCTCTGGAGTGGCCTGTTGTTGTCATTTCCTTCATGGTGTTTATAGTTTGTCCAGAGGCTTTGTTACAGGCTAACACAACACCTTCCTGACCCAGAGTGCCCACAGCTGCAAGGCCACAACCAGCTCATGCCCCACTAGAACAACACTCCCTTTCCATCTCTTCACATTTTCAGGCTCATTTAACAGAAAAAAAGGGCTTGAAAGGGCAAATTCACCCCCCTGCCAATTCCTGCCCTCTATTAGGGTGCCACAGGTACCAGGTTCTCTCTAGAAGGCAGGAGATGCACACAATAAGGAGATCATAATGTGTAAATTAAAGGCACTCCCTCTCCAAGACTCATTTCTAAATGCAGGTCAAGTGACTTGAAAGGAGTGTCAAAGGAAACAAGCTGGTCTGACCCACCAAGAGGAGGAGCAGGGAGCATCAGTGAGCAGTTATTGATTTAATACACCTTAGAGAGGTGCCACTGCCTGCTTTTCTACAGTATTCATTTGCAAAACACAGTCAGAGTGTTTTTTAATTTATTTTTACTTCAGTCTTTGAGCTCTGCTTTATTCCATGCAGCTTTTCCTGCATTCCTGCTAGCCTCTTGTTTCCCATGTCCAGCTGTATGGCCCTGTCCTATTTTCATCTTTGTGGTATTACACCAAATTAGACAATGTCCCCATGATTTTTTTTTCCTTCTCCAGCTGGTTGTTTCCACTATCAAATGCCTTTTTGCTAACCTTAATTTTCATATTAAATACCTGCAAGGAATTTTTGCATGTCTATAGCAATTTAGACTAATAATAGACCAGACTTTATCCTCCTTTACTCTGTTTTATAATCCACCACTAAAAATGATTTCTTTCTTTGGCACCATAGGAAAGATTCTTTATTCTAGTCTCTTCTACCTTTAATAATCCTCATGACTGCTTCTAGCAACACAAAGGGACAGCTTCAGCCACAAGGCTGCATTTCTCCTTAAAGCAATGCAGGGTTGTGGATCCCCAGCCAGGTTCTGCAGCTGATTAAATGAGCACTGCTTGTTTGAGTTATCCAGGTGCCTATTCCCACCCCAAAACCACTCTGCCCCATCATACTCACGTGCTGATCCTCTTCACCATGCTTTTCTGGGATTTTGGAGACAGGATGTTGGTATCAGCAGCTGCTTCAGCCTCACGGGAGAGTTTGTAACTGCAGGGCAGAGGCAAGCAGGTGAATATTTGCAGACAACGTCATTTAGTTGTACAATGTCATTTAGTTGTACAATGTCATTTAGTTATACAGTGTTATTGAGTTGTACAGTGTTATTTAGTTGTTCATCTCAGAGCAGCAACATTCAAGAAATCCCAGAGTCCTTCAGTTGTTCTCACCTCCCAGAAGGTTGCAGCACCACAAAGGGGAACACTGCTCTGCCTGCATTTTACCAGGGCCAAGGGGATATTTCACCTCCTTGTAACAGGTTTTAAAACTCTCCAGTGTTTGCATGTCCCTGCCCTGACCTGCCCAGGTTTGTGGGGGGTGAGAACAGAGGTTTTCCAGCTGCACTGAGCACCTACCTCTCCTCCTCCGTTAAGTGTCGCTGCCTCCCGAACCACTGGATGAATTTCTGGTCTGGTATCAGGCAATAGCTGTTGCATGAAGATTGCAGGAGCTTGATCTGGGCAATGACCTCAAATTCCTAAGAAAATAAATAATCACATAGAAAGTCTAATTAGAGAACAAGATTATATTCATTCATACAATGAGGGATCCAGGACAAACTCAGCTTGATGTGAAGTTCAGTTTCAGTTGAGTAACTATTTCAAGAACCAGCTTTCTAACAATAAAGGTGGGATTTTTTTCCCTAGGATCCATGATGTGCACTCACACCTGCTCCAGAGGAATGCAAAATGCTGCCCTTAAGGCATGTGACCAGAGTGTGCTGCTCTTCTGTAACTGCACTTGTACACACCCTGCCAAAACAACCCTGGATTGTTTAGGGCAGGTTATTGAGCAGTTCAGAGGAGGAAATGGCTCCATCCCAGCCAACTCCAGGTCTGCTTTCAACCCAAGGATGGAGATTTGGCCTGACTTCATTCAGCCCAAGGTAACCCCAGCACCTTTACTCCTACAGGACATTACTTATCTCTGACCAACAAGGATCAGGCCAAAAGGAGAGACTGACAGCCTCCCCTGTACCTGGTTTGCTCTCTGCAGACTTTCACCTACAAAGGGTTTCCTGCAGGAGAAGGAGGATATTTACTAACTGTGTGTTCTGGAAAGCAAAGGTCTCCTGCCACCAGGTCTGGTTCAGCTGCTCAGGACAAATGCCCGTGCCCAGAGGGTATCAATAAACCCAAAAATCACAGAACATTCAACTTACCCTTCGTCTCTTCTCAAAATTGATCAGGCCACCCTGTTGGAAGGAAAGAGAAGGGATCAGAGAAGAGCCAGACTTGTACCTTGAGATAAATGCACAAAAATTCACACAAGTTCCAGTTAATAACACTGCATATTGCTTCCCTTTTCTTTTTGTAAATAGATTTTAAGAGCTGCAGAAGGAGAGGATGCAGAAGCAAGTAAACTCAGTTGGGAAGACAGGGAGGGTATTTAGGGTTCCAAAAAACTGCTCCAAATTACCTCAACATAGTCCTGAAGGGCCGTGTCAAGCATGATGAGATCAGTCAGGAAGGTGCCAAGGTAAGGGACCGTGCCTTGCATCACTCCCTGCAAGTGAGCAGAGCAATCCTGGATTAACTGACTGAAAAATGAGAATAATTACAATTCCAGAACACTCCTGTGTAAGAAAATGAAATTAAAGTAATCTGCTTAACCAAGCATCAGTCCTATAATTATGTTTTCTTTCATTACATCATTTTCATTAGATAATCTAGAATTTAAATCCAATTCCAGTGAGACCAGGATGCTCTCACAGGTATTACCCAGTGGTTTTGTATTACAGTATTGGCATCACTGATTCCCAACATGGGTCTCCAGGAAACCCTGCCTTTGGGAGAAGCACTGAGGACCAGGGACAGGGTCCCTCTGTCACCTGCTGCAAGAGGAGGAGCAGGGGAATGGTCCTGGCCAGCCTGTGTTAGCAGCTGCTGCTTCATCCTTGTGGATTTTTACTCAGAGATGTGTGATTATACCTTGTGATAGTGAAGTAAAATCAAGCCACCATTTTTTTCTCTCCAAGAAGTGACCATCTTCCCCAGCCATCCACTGCATTTTAATGCTAATTAGTCACAGTTTAAACTTCTAGACTGCCAGCACTTGCAGAGTTCAGGCTGGCTCTATACTTGAAAAGGAAATACTTGTTTCTACCATCCAAAAGTATCTGTATTTTTTCCAGTAAAACAACTACACAGACAAAAATCATATTCAGCACTTTTGCTTCCCTATTCCAGATTTCTCTCCTCCTGTCCTTTAAAATCTTTGCCAGCTTTGAGACAAAAACCATTTTCACCAGCAGACTGGACCCCAGACACATTTTACAAAGCAATCTCTGTAGAAGCCTGTGCAATTTTCAAGCTGGTATGTCAGAAGCTTCATCAGCATGTTTGAAAGTAAATGAGACTTCTGCTCTGCCAGAGCTAATTCTCTTTATCACAAGAACTCCAGTATTTACAGCAGTACACATTTTAACTACATGGAAATTGCATTTCTCTCTAAAGTGTAACAAGAGTAGATAATGGAACTCCCTCTTGTAGGACCGAAAAAGAGAGCTGGAAGTGATGACCACATGTTTATATCCATCAATCCCTCCTGCCCACTCACTCTGGTGAAGACCTTTCTAGATTTTGCTTCTTGTAGAACTGACCAATTAGAGTTAATCATGTTACTAGTTCAAAAAGGAGAGGAAAACCCTCAAACACACCTTGTTTTTTTGAAGTTGCAGTCGCTTCTGTGACTTTTTCTGATTTTCCTTCTCACTGCTGTCCAGATTTGCAAATTTGGATGTTGCTTCCTGAGAAGTGATAAAGAAAGGTAATTAATGAAGGATCCAAGTGGTAAACTGGCAACTACATGCATGTAAAATAGTAATTTAACCAGACAAGTTAAGCCAGCAAAAAATACTCGCTATAGAGACACACTTGTGTCTACACACGTGTTGATTTCCTGGGACTTGGATGCTGATGGGGAATTTTGGACAAAAATCACTCAAGATGACTGTGAGGGATTTTTTCTGCAGAATGGCTTTGGCCAAAGCCAAGTGCTGCTGAAAATCTCTTGGGAGTTTAAATCAGAGAAGCTCAGACATACTTCAGGTGCTCTATCCCAACACTCCTGACACGAGGAATTCTGGTTAATTCCCTCATCAGGCCTGCTACAAGTAAACATCTCCATCTTATGTAATGCTTTGTTGTTTTTCTTATGCTGCAACACCAAGATTCAGCCACTGTGGCTTACTGACTAATCCAAAACCATGCAGGAAATTAAAGGAACAGGTTTCCATCCCCACAGCTCCAGCTTGCCTATGAATGGATGAGATATTTCACCATAATTCTTTAAAACTGTATTTCCCTGGATGCACAGGGGATGTTGGAGTTACATGTTTTTTCCAGTGGTTGCACAGATGTGTCAGAAATCATGATCAATGTCTGTTCAGGAGGAGAGAACACTGCTCCCTTTCCATGCCACCCCATCTGTTTCCAATGGCATTTTGTTTGCTCCACACTTGGATTTACAGGATGGACAAGCAAGGTCCAACATGGCTTGGGGCTATTTATAGTGAAGGAAAACTAAGCCTTTGAGGATTCAGTGGATATTAATCCTCCAAATGGTCCAAGATGAAAAGTAGGGGAGAGGTTCTAGCTATTCTGAGGGATTTTTCTCCTCTCACTGCTTCCAAAATGTTTTTAAAATCTGTTTAGGGCAGCTGGGGGGTGATTTACTGGGAGCCAGAGGTCTGGGCTCAGTCTGAGTTGTTTTGTCTTTTAATATTTAGCTAAATGGGCTGTTCTGAACACACATTTTCCCTCTATGCTTATTATGGTCTCACCTGCTTTAAAAATTACCTACAGATGTTGATGAAGGGATGATAAACAAAACAGACTGACAGATGTGAATGTGTTCACCCACCATTCCTGAGCAAAACACAGTGTTTCAGATCACAAGGCAAGGGGCTGAGGGACAAATGCCAGACTGGCTGGACAGAACTGCCGAAGAACGAACTGCTTAGTGAGTTCATGAGGAACTTTTCATGTAGATGGAAAAAACCTGCCACAAACATTCCTTAGTTTTTGCAGAACACAGCCCTTCCCTGCCATTCTTCCTGACCCCTTTCAGGCTCCTGAGCTTACTGGGGTTCACCCAGGAGAGTGCAGAAGTCAAACTGCTCCACACAGAGCCTGCTTTGTTGTCCATCTGGCCACCCACAAAGCAGGAAGCCTGTTCCTTCAGAATTCCCAGCCCTGCTTCCTAGTCCTCAGAAAGGTACAGGGTAATGGGATAAACATCTTGGACTGATTGCTCAGCTGAAGGTGTGGCACTGTTCCAGTGACCTCATGGGCTGAGGGGCTGCAAGACCTGCTGTCCACCCAGATCATGCTGCCAGAGCCTGCTGGCTGTGGCTATCCAGGCTAAAGCTACTGATTCTTCCAGGAACAAGGAAATCAACTCCCAGCCCAGCAGGAATTGCAGGTTTTACAGCCTGCTCTTCCCTAAACACCAGGAAAGGTCCTTGAGGAAGAGATGAGCTTTGGCAGCTGGTTTCAAAAAGGGTTAAACCTCAGATTTCATTGAGATCACAAGTTTTGAACTCACACCAGTTCTCACCTTCATCAGCAGCTCCCTACTTGTCAGATAATTGTCATGGTCTGAGAAGATCTCAGACAGCTCCTCATACATCAGCAGGATGTCCCTGCACAGGAGAAGATAATGTCATTTATGTCCTTAGCAAGCACTCTAAAATCCAATCAAGTTTCTGTTTCTTTCTCGATCATTAACAGTTCCACTTATGAAAGATAACAGCATCAAAATGCTTCCAGTGAGATGCTGCACATCTCCTGGGAGCCTTGGTGGGACATTCTGGTGCTTCCAGCAAAGTTTGGCCTCATCTGACAGCAAAGAAACCCATCAGCAGCCCCTGGGCAGGGCTTTGAACTGTCAGTGCAGTGTGAGGATAGGTCAGGGGATACAAAGGAACAGAAAAACCCAAGTTCTTGATTTTTGCCCTATTCCATGCATTCTGGAAAGCTGGAAGCATTTAAGTGTAGGAGTAGTTTTTTGCCCAAGACAAGATAGGTAATATTTTAATCAGAAACACGGGGCAGTACAAGGAAAATCCGACTTCTGTGGAGAGGAAATACAGAAGGATACTGCCTAGCAGAGTGATACTTTAATTTATCAAAGGCAAAGAGATCTGGTCTTCCCAAACTGAATGAGAACACCATCCTTTCTAGACAGCAACTTCTGGCATCTGTGGGGCAGGCAGTAAATATTATTATCACAATAAAGTGAAGAAATATTTTCTTCTCTGGAAGAAATATTATCTTCAATACTGGATTTTGTAATTTGGGAAAATATATTTTATGTAAATATCAGCACCAGGAGAAGAGTTGGGAGGATTTGTAGCAAGTTGGATCTCCTCAAACTTCATGGGAGAGAAGACAACAAGCAGAGATCGTGGTGACCTGGGAGTGGTGAGCATGAGCTGGGTGAGAAGCCAGTGCCATAGTTTTTCTAGAGAGGTTGTGGAAGATCCCATATGCTAAAAAGGACAGAATCCAGTATCCACAAGGGCAGGCTGTCCCCTCAATAGAAAGAGGAGCTCACAGGAGGGGTCTGAGCCTCCCAGGAATGGGAGGTTCTTCTGACAGGACCCATGTTAGTGAAGGAACAGAACAGGAAGAGTGAGGAGAGGATGAAAAGAAGGAGCACTGAGCCCTGTGGTCCTTGGGCACTGAGGGAGAGGCTTACTTGGAAACACACATCCAGGTGGTCTTCAGCCTATAGATGGAGTTGGACTGCAGAGCTGAAATGATGGCCCTCAAGGAGGAGAAGTTCTTCAGGATCCTGCATTCCTGTGAAAGGAGTGGTTGGGAACACAGGAGCATTAAATGTCAGCACTGCACAGACCTTGGTGCTCCTCTCTCTGAGCCCTGTCAGGCCTGCTGCACATTCTCACTGCTGAGCAGCAGCTGTGCAAATACTGAGCATCAAAAATATCACTCCCCACTCCAGCCACCAAACACTTCACAAGCTTTGGCATTTAGAGCTTGTTTTCCTCCCTTTCATGTATTTGTGGTGTCACAGCTTCCAGTTCTCCAAGTAAAAACAAAAGTGGAACTGAGTCCATGAAGCCATGGTGAAAGGCAGAAAGGTTATACTTCTTAAAAAGCTCTTTATAGTTACCAATCCCTTTCACCCCTTAGGGAGAAAACCAGGCTTAGCCTCTTTATATGTGGTATTTAAAATGTAAACCCTCAATCATCTCAGTGTCAATTAAAAATAAAGACATGCAAAGGAATAACCTGTTATTCAAGTATGTGCACACTGTTAAAGAGAAAAACCTTCCCAGCTTTTCCAGAGTCGGGGTCAAATCTGAATAGAGAGACTGGCTCATGGATGTTTCTTGTGCAGCTACTCTGTGGCAAAAGCTTGGGTGGAAAAGCTTAATGAAAAACTCAAAAAAGTAGCACAGATTCCTCATAAAGTGGAGGGAAGCAAGAGGGCAAGTCTGGTCTGTGACTCCTGGAAATCTGTAGGTGGCTCAAGAACGAGAGCTTGGATGCCACAACCTTCTGCACAGGTGTCTGCACATGCAAATCCAGCAGACAAAACACCTGCCAATTTGACTGCTGCATGGAGATAAGAATCTATTCAAACTCCAATTCTGCTTATCAACGTTTTTATGAATCTGATTCTTACCCTAATAATGCTTATTATTAAATAAGTGAAAACAGACATGATTTATTTCCTTTGTAGGACTGAACAAATGTAAAGTAACCTCAGCATAAGCAGAAGTCAGACCTTGATCTATCAGCATCTCTGTTCATGAGCTGCATTAGAAGTGACTGATCAGCTAAGGAGAGTACAAGCTCTCCCAGTTATTGACCCACAAAAAACTTCTAATTGGGAGACTCCATTTATCCAAGTGTGGCTTAAGCAGAGAGCCTGGGCCAACAGCACCTGAAGCAGGTGGGCACTTGGGTCGGATAAACACCAAGTTCAAGATCATGGGGCAGGACTCACTGGAACTGAAAGCTATTTTTGCATGGCTTGGGGCCAAAAAAAAAGCCACATAACAGCTCTTCTCCAGAGACTGACATGTTGAAGAATGAGACCTTTCTTTTTGTTCAACCTGAAATTTAGCTTGTGGAGAACACGAATTTAGAGGCACAAATTACCAGCTTTTCTTCCTTCTTCCCAGTACAACAGGAGTTTGAACTGGAAGAACCAATTTGGAACCATCCTGACTTAACTGCACACTGTATAATTTAGAGCACAGTAGGAATTTAATTTAATACTGGATTTAGTGTTCTCAGTGGTTCAACCAACTGCAGACTAAAATTGAGCAAGCTTGCGTTTGCATGGAAGAAGAATTTTTAAGACTGGTTTTAATAACTTTGTTTCATGCTGTGTCCTTCACAGAGGGAAAACAGAAAGAATCCTGTGCAGAAACAGCTTTGATTTTAAAAAATTTAAGCATAACAGGACATTAATTATTTCATTTTTCTTTTTATTTTTAAAGAAAATATTGTTTGAGTGAAATTGGCTGCTCCTGCTCAGGAACCTTAGATCTAGGTGGAGCAGAGAGCTGGCAGTAGAGAAAGTATCCAGTTTATCTTTTGAACCAAGAAAATGGATCCAAAAGTCATGAAGAGATAACAAATGTGGAACTCCGTGCTGCTAAGTTTAGTTATCAGTGAATAACTGTACTTTAATGAGTGGATTATTTTCTAATTCAGGCACCTAGCTATTCAAAACACTAATCTGCATGCACAAAGGAAGGAGCTTTCTTCAGAAGTGGGCAGCTAAGGAAATGTGCACCCAGCTGCTGCACATGTGCCATTATTCTGCAGAGGGTGCACATACATTTTTCATGTGTTTTGTGCTACCACTGGAGCACTTAATGAATTAGGTAAAGGGAGAAGCACAGAATCAGCAGGGGTGTAGAACAAAGTTCTCCATCCACAGAGTGAGTGGGATGAGGGCAGTGCCTTTCCTGGCCTCCCTTCTGCCTTGGGATGATGATGAAGTTCTGCCCAGCCTGCCCCAGGAAGAAGGCTCTTAGCTGGTGCCCTCTGCCACTTAGATCTGCATGTAGAAATTAGAAATCAAACTTGCTAATCCCTTCACACAGGCAATAAAGCATCCATCAGATGATGGGACCAATGTGTACAACCCCTTTCTCCTCTCCCTACTCCTTCACTCCAAGGCACCCACCCAAAAAACCTTCAACAAAATAAATGCTTTACATGTGCAATATGAATCCACTTCTCAATGATCTTGGCTCTCTGCTGGATTTTGAGCTCCCTGGTCCCCAGGATAGTGCTGATGACACATTTGGTGACTGCATTGAACTGAGTGATGGTGGCTCTGACAGTTGGAGCCAGGTTCTTGTTTTCCTTCTTATCCCTTTGAGACCAGATGGATCCCAAACAGTGGTAGGGCACAACTCTTCTGAAGAGCATCTAGAGAGAAACAGAGGTGTGGTAAGCCAGCAGCTTTCTCCTAAATCTTTTATTCACAAGAAGAAATACAGGTTTAGAGGACAAATTGACCTAAATCTAATATGGTACTTAAAGGTAAATATTGGTTCTCTCTTAGTTTAAAATATCCTTTGGCATACTCTTTATAGGCTTAGTGCCCCAAAAGAACTGCCAGCTAAACAATAATGCGAAAATAAGCGACACCTTTATATCAGCTGCATAACCAAGATAAAAATTTTTAATATAATGATATTTAGAAGGGAATTGATAGAGACAAAGCAAAATCTGAGCATTACAGTCCAGAGTTCCTAGACATCTTTAAGCCAGGTAGTGTTATAGTTAAAATGTGCTATTTCTCAGTGCCAATACTTTTGCAAAAGAGGCTACACATAAATACTAACAAAACCAAAAAACCCTTCAAAATGACAGAAGGGAAAAGCTCAATGACTGAAACCTCTGGGATAAACACAGAGCTGTGTTCTGTGTCCCAGCAGCAGTCCTGTTCTGGAACCCTACACTCAAAGCAATGTAACTTACAAAAAAAATATGTTTTATTTTATAAAGTTGTATTATATGCAATACTCTGCATACCACATCCATGTATGTCAACTGTTCTGCCACAACGTGGTCTTGAAAAGAGGAGAATTCTTCTGGACTGCTGATCTCCAGTTCCTCTCCATCAACCAGGTCACTGGAGGAAGTGCTACAAAACCCATCTGGCCAGGATGGAAAACACCACTCAGTGAATTTATACAGCAAACAATGAATCAAAGCAGGTGTTTATTTTGCAACATCACTGTATTACAGCAGAATGCCCCAAGGGCCCTGCCTGGTGTAATGGCCCCACTGTGCCACTGGAGTGAGAAAAATGACCAGAAGATTAAACTGGCAAAGAAAAGGTGGAGTAAAAAGAAATAGAGAGAAGAAATCTTAGCAGGGAAGGGGCTTGATCCATTTGCTAACTATTCTTCTGAAAGAAAAAGCATTACCACCACCTCAACAAAAATTCCTTACTGATATTCCACAGTTTTGTTAATCTATTTTTCAGTATTTATAATCTGAAAAAAAAATTCAAACTACAAAGGCATGAGGCTGCAGTTATACCCCCAAAATACTGCATTAGGAATGCTCTTCTATCCAGAAATAAAAGAAGATACCAGATTTCCTGGCACCCTTTATGGCTACATGGGCTGTACTGAAGAGAGTTTATTCCAGCAGCCTTCACCTTTTCTCTCAGGGAATTTTTCCCAGGAAATGGAATACATTGAGCCCCTACAATATTCTGCAGAATGGTTCTCCTAAATCTGCACTGTGCAGCAGAGAGGGGGTGAGAGAGCAGAACTGTCCTCACTGAGGGACCTGAGCCAGTGCAGAAAGGAGAGGGTTCCACAGCTGCTGCCATGTTGCCTTTTGGCTCCCAGAAGTTGGGAACCAAAAATTCAAGCACCAAGAAATATGCCCTTGTTCCCCATGGTAGAGGGGAAGAAACAGAAACTCCCCGAAAATAAATCCTAATTCTTTTTACTGTAAGGCAGCAGTAACTCCATAGGGAGGGAGAAAAAAATAGGGACTTCTTGAAGACTAACAACCAAAGTACTGAGTTTACTACTGGTGAGATTTCATTTACAAAAACAAAGAGTGTTATGCAAGACTTCATACCTAGTTAAAGCAGAGCATTAAAGCAACAACAGCAGATAATGTGATAGAGAATCATTGTTTTTCAAAATACTTCATTGTTCCTTCCTCCAGTAATTAACAGAACATAATCACCAATGTAAATTGCTACAGTTTTGATGTAACAAGTTATGTCTACAAGCTGATTTCCATCTGTACATTTGAACTGCACAATTTATTGGCAGAGCTCAATGGGGTAAATGGAGACGTCTGTTCTAGGCTACTTTTCCATGGCTGTTTTGTAACGATTTGCATAATTAAATGGACTTCGACTGGACTGCTACAAGAATCTCACTCCTTTTGGCTTTGTAAAACCTCCTTTTCCTTTTGGCTCTTGAAAATTAACTGGAAATCCTCATCACTGAGCTGCAGCCCTACCCAAAACTTCACAACATGCTTAAAACGAGGTCCAGAAGCACAGTGTAAATTTTCCTTTTCTTTTTTCACCCCTCTTTTTCTCCTTCATAAATGTGTAAGCAGTCTTTTCCCTACTCTCCAACAAGCTGGAATCCCCTTGAACTCAAGTATCTCATAATCATCTTAGGACCCCTCTGATCCACTCAGCCCTCTCAAAGTCTGACTGGCTCTTGACTGCACTGAGAGCAAGCACGTGCCCCTCCTGACCCTGCAACCTCTGCCTCTCCTTGCTTTGCTTGCTCAACCTGCAAGAATTGAGGCCAGAAGCAGCTTTTATCTTCCTGTCTGGTACTGCAATCTAATCTACTGGCATGGCTGATGGCAGCACAGAACAGAGGTTTGATTACCCAAATCAAGCTGTAGGATTAGAGCCCAAATTTCAAAATTCAGAACCCAGCAGGAATGCTTTGAGACAGTACTTATCAACAAAGATTGCAGAACACGTATCAGGAATTTTGAAAGAAAATGTACAAAGATGGAGCTCTGATGAAAGTAAGGCAATCCTAAAACTCTTTTTTGCAAATCCCACAGCTTAATTTCACTGCCCTCCTCTTATTTTACTCTAGTAAGCAGCCTCTATTCTGCCACAACTTAGAAAATATTATCATTCCTATTGGCCCACCTATGACTCAAAAAAGAATATTTTCAGCTGTCACTTGAGGAAACAAATACAGAAGCAGGGCTGCTGGGAACTTCTGTTGACTCTGAAGAACAGATGAACCCAAATACAGCTCTCATGAGTTTTCTTTCCCTCTTTCTGAGGGAAGTGATCTGTTTGTTTGCTTTTCCTGATTTATGCAGGTGTTCATCCACGCCCATCTATTAGATTGGTACTTAGATACTGCACAATATATGCTTATGGGAATGCCCTTAGATCCTGTATTTGCAGGGATTTATCATCATTTCAACAGGATTTTGTAAGAAAATAAGACATTTTAAGCTATGGTTTTCCAGACATAATTTGCAATGTTGTTGACAATTTTCAACTCAGTGTAGCAAAAATAGAAAATTACTAGAAAAATAACCACTTTTCTTAAAACTTTAAGCTCCTTATTTCAGAATAAAAGGCACAATAAACACCTAGACTTCCTGAAAAAAGGCCCTGAACTTTCCATGTCTCCATGTCTCTTTCTTTGTTTGAGCTGGGGGAACCCAACCCAGGAAACGTCAGCATGAGCGACATCTGAGCCATCCTGTTCCTTACCTGTGCTCAGTAAAGGCCTGGGCTCTGGGCATTCCTCCTTTTCCTGTTCATGACTGAGTTATTTTGGCATTTCACAGGATTATGCATTGACATGGTATTTCTGGAGCATCCGGCAGACGTGACTTTCATGGAATGAAATCGGGGTTTTTTTTCCCGGCATTTCCTTTATCATTTATGGCATGAATTATTCCCTCTGACCCCTCTACCAAAGCTGGAAGTTGATTCCAGGTCTCATTCACACCCTGTGTGAGCTCTCCCCACTCCCCAGCTCTGGCACAGGAAGTTTTCTGACCAGGATACGGGGATGTGTCAGGTTTGTGTGACTACAGTTCACTATTGTTCCAGCAGACTGTGACCCCCAATAACGTAAGATTTTCCTCTGTCCTTGGATACCAGCAGCCAGCCACTCCAATAGGAAAAAACACCCACAGGCACTTCCTTAGACAAGATGGTAACTAGGAAGAAAAGCTGCAGGACAAAGCTTGTGACTCAAGCTGTATTTTGTCACAGCTCTGTACTGTTTTTTGTTTGTTTGGGGTTTTTTTTTGGGAGGGAGGTTAAGTGAGAAGCCCACCTAGAGAGCAGCTGTGTTTTAACTCAGTGACAAAGTGGGAAGTGTGCTGACAATTAACCAGTTGGCTGCTGCAGCAATCTCAAAGCTTTGGCTAAATACTAGAGAAGTGTTGGATTTGCCAACCCACCCCAGGATGAACAGACATAGGCACCTCACCACTATTTCATCCCTCACAGAGCCTGCAGCCTCACACACAGGTTGGGTTTCCTTTTAAAAAACAAGACAAAGGTCACTGGTGAGCCTCACAATATTAGTGATAAGCATGAGAGGTGGTGAAATGCACTGCACATAAATCCCAGGGGCATCTTACAGGCAGGGAGGACAGAAAGAGAGAAGGGGATGGTAACTCACCAACAGCTTCTACTTCTTGGTTCTGAAACTGCTTCAAGAGGTTCTGCACCCTACTCTCCATGTCAGAATTTGGCATATTGTTCTTCAGGTAATCCAGCAACTTCAGCAAACACATGTAGTCAGGGGGCTCCCTGAAATCCTCCGAGCACTGATCGAGCCAGGCCCGTAAGACTGATGCTATTTCACTGCAAGGAAACAGAGAGAACACACTGCTTGCATCCAGATGGAACTGAGTGGACCTGCACCCACCAGAACCACAAGCACATGAGACATTCACAGCCCACCTGAAGTATCTGTGCTGAGCTGTACCACAGCCATGTTTAACAAGCACCACACATTACACGCACCATTAACAGCACCACAGAATTTCTTCATTCCATCTTGGGCTACCAGGATAAGCTCAATGTTTGCTCCATAACCACTCCCTGGGATGCTGTGGGAAAACAGCAGGGAGGAAACAAGGTATTCATGGCTCCTTCCCAGTAGAAAAGCTAAATCAAGTGCTTCCTCTGGGGCCTTTCACCAGCTGCAGGGTCTGGGGATCGTACTGGAGCTGCATATCCCAACACACCGTGTTCCTCCTTATCTACAGCCTTGGGACAAAGCCTGCCTGCTCAGAAAACTGTGGCTCTCATAGAGGAAAAGGAGAAAATCCCAAACCTGACCCCCCCAGGCACACACAGTGAGTGGGATTGCCTCATCTGGGAGGATAAAACCCTCGCTGCAGCACAAGCCTGCCCATGCCAGAGCCAGCTGGGAGTGCCCAGAGAGCTGAGCCACAGGAGACACAGTGGTCCTGCTGATCTTAGTGACTGAAAATGTATCAGCAGGGTCTTGATTTCATCTTCAGCACAAACCAAGCAGGGGCTGTCAAACTACAGCAGGCAGAAAGGGTGTCCTGCTCATGCTGGCAGAGCAGGAAAAGGATGCTTAAGGAGCTGCAGGACCACTGGATCTTGTTCAGGGAAGTTATCCCAGACTTTGTCAGTACATGCAGCTAAAAGAACACCAACCCATGGACAATCCTTCTAACAGACTGAGGGGGATGAGGGAAAGCAGAGCTGATGACTCAGTGTGGTTTCCATTCTGCCTGAAGCAGGGAGGAGGGGGGAAGTGATCTGTTTGTTTGCTTTTCCTGATTTATGCAGGTGTTCATCCACACCCAGCTATTAGATTGGTACTTAGATACTGCACAATATATATTTGTGGGAATGCCCTTAGATCCTGTATTTGCAGGGATTTATCATCATTTCAACAGTATTTTGTAAGAAAATAAGACAGTTTAAGCTATGGTTTTCCAGACATAATTTGCAATGTTGCTGACAATTTTCAACTCAGTGTAGTAAAAATAGAAAATTACTAAAAAAATAACTTTTCTTAAATCTTTAAGCTCCTTATTTCAGAATAAAAGGCACAATAAACACCTAAACATCCTGAGAAAAAGGCCCTGAACTTTCCATGTCTCCAAACCATTTCTACATCTCAAGTCTCTTCCAGCACAGGAAACTTTCCATTGGAGCTGTGTACAAATACTGGCACATTCCTGCTGCAAGCTGGGAAACCAGAGCAGTCTCTGGTTAACTCAGCTGCTCAGCAGCATCCAAAATAAACCAATAGTTAAGAGACAGTAAAGAGAGTTTCTCCTACTCTCTGTGTCTCATCTGAATTGTGTAGGTTTTCCTCAAAACTCAATTAACTTTTAATACCAGACAGATTTCATACAACTTGCATCCATTTAAGTCTGTTTTTCTTTCCCTTCTTGTTCTGATAATGTGGCAACTTCGAATTTTCAGTTAAAGTATTTGAAAATCTGTTGGTAGCATTCTTTGGTTAGACTTGCTGACAGGAGAAATGCTGGAATTACAATTTCAGAGTTACGAAAAGTATTTGCAATCAAAAATTAGCATGCAAACACGTTCTGGATTTCAGGTTTCATTGCAAGCTGTGGCACAGCCAGCAGTGCCAGACCAGCTCCACAGCCCAAGGCCAGGAAACACCACAACAGGCAGATGCTGCCAGTGATGCTCCCAGACTCTGCCACCACCCTCCCAGTTTCAGCTGTCCCCTCTAGCCCCACACACACCCAGAGTGCTGCCACAGAGCACCAACAGCCACAAACACCCCTGTCCTATGTACCCACAGCATTTTCCTCTGATTCCCACCACACACAGGGAACACTGTGCCTCACACTCCATGCCCAGAGAGTTCATTTCCTCTTGCTCCATGATCCTTTTCCCCACCCACATCACAAAACATCACCCCACTGGTCCCAAAACCAAAAGCCAAGCTAGATGTTCTATTCCTATAACCACTGGCCAATTCAGCCATGATTTGGAAATAGGAACCTCTCCCCAGGACAAGTTTTTGTACTAATACTTTTCACACTCTCTACACTAAGCTCAGTTTCTAGAGGCTTGGTTGGTGGCCACTTTCTTAAGCTGAACAATAAACAGAGTTTAAGACAGACAGAGTCTCCCAGAGCAGGGTGAAGAGTTCACAGCTGTTACAGACACTGAATTTGCCAGCAAAATCATTTCAGTCAAGAGGGGAAATGGGAAAGAGAGAAGAGGTACACTGTGCCCTAGTGATCTCCTGCTGCCCAGCTGTTCCACTGGAGTGCCAGGGAATAATGCAGCTTTCCAGAAATGGGCTGGACACTTGCCCAAATCTTGCAGTAGCTTTATATTTGCTGCCCTTGCAAAGAAACTCTCCATACTCAACAGACTCAGATAGGAACAGGGGCCTTCCAAGACAGGAAAGAAACACTACAGACTACATTTTTCATGGGTTGATTATGAGCTATAAATTCTTCCTTTCCTGCCCATACAGAAAAAAAAAAACTTTCAATGTTTAACTCCTGTGCTGCTGGCCACAGACTCCAGGCTCTGCTGAGCAATGCTTTCAAGTTTCACACCTATCAGAAAGTCATCTAATTTCCACACCAGCTTTGATTGGAGCCCATCTCTGAAGGTTTCAGTCTCTAAAACCTATCCAGGTAGGGGGAGAAATGTATCTGAGCCTGTTGTTTACAAACTGGGACCAAGAACTCACCCACCCCCCTCTGCCCATGAGCTGCACAGGTCACAGGGCTGTGGCAGCTCCAGGCCCAACACTCTGTCAGCTCAGCAGGGCACAGTGGAGGTGGGAATTCTCCATGGCTTTGTCTCTACTGGGAAGACAACTCTAACAGTCCTGACAGCATCTGACAGGAATTAAACACAGCATTTCACACAATCACAGAATTAACTAGGTTGGAAATACCTTTGAAATCATCTAGTCCAACCCATGACCTAACACCACCTCATCAACTAAACCATGGCCCTGAGTGCCACATCCAGTCTTTTTTAAAACACCACCAGGGACAGTGACTCCACCACCTCCCTAGGTAGACAATTCCATTGCCCAGTGACTCTTTCCGTGGAGGATTTCTTTCTAACATCTCACATAAACTTCCCCTGGCACAGTTTGAGACTGTGTCCCCTCCTGTCAGTGGTTACCTGGGAGAAGAGACCAACCCCACCTGACTACAGGCACCTTTCAGGAGGTTGTAGAGAGTGATGAGGTCTCCCCTGAGCCTCCTTTTCTCCAGGCTGAGCACCCCCAGCTCCCCCAGTCGTTCCTCACAGGGTTTGTGTTCCCAGCCCCTCATCAGTTGCCTCCTCTGGACATGTTTGAGCATCTCAATGTCCTTCCCAAGCTGAGGGCCCAGAACTGCACACAGCACTCCAGGTGTGACCCCACCAGTGCTGAGTACAGGGGAAGGATGATTTCCCTGGTCCTGCTATTCCCGATCCAGGCCAAGTCCATTGGCCTTCTTGGCCACCAGGGCACTCTGCTGGCTCATGTTGTGCCCCCAGGTCCCTTTGTGCCTGGGCACTGTCCAGCCACGCTGTCCCCAGCCTGGAGTGCTGCAGGGGCTTTTGTGGCCCAAGTGCAGGACCTGGCACTTGGACTTGTTAAACCTCAACTTCTGACCAAAAAGGCAAAAGTAGTGTTTTCTTCCTACCACAATTATTTCTAAAGAATGAGAAGAGAATCTCAACACTTAAGGAGAATAAGGGGAACCTCAGTTGCAAAAAGAGGTTAAATGATTAATTTCTTATGAAATTCCATAAGAACGTGCACAAAACTAGCTACAATTTGCCAAATGCATACTTAAGTCCATTGAGAAAATCCTCATTACAGATGGCTATTCCCTTTCCTCCACTGTCCAGGCATTAACTCTCAGGCTTGCTCACACAGACTAAATTAAGTCACCCATATTTTCTCAGTTTTGCTTGTTGAATCGGGGGTAAAATGTAAGCAAACCACAAGAAACGGCTGCTCCAAGGGCAGCTTCTCACACCCAGTTTGTTTATAAATACCATCCTGATGACCTCCAGCAAATTATCATCTCTGTCTGATTTGGAAAAACCTTTTTCAATTAACATAAGGGAGACTTTTGCTGGGACACACGTGAAGCTGCTAAGGGAAGAGCTCTGCTTGCAGTTCTTTGTTTTAATTGAGATACCAATCATTATTTTCTTTCTAATTATTCTTTTCTGCTTGGTTCTGGTTGTTTTCATAACTCTCCCACTGTCCTGTGTTTGACTCTGCTTTTCATGTAACCACACTGGTTTCTGATTTGTTTGAGCTTAATTTGCTTTACTGGAATGAATAATTGTTGCTTTCCCAAATGCACCTTAACTGCTCCCCACCATGGACTTCCCAGGCATCAGAAGCTTCCAGTCAACTTTCTTCCATTTGTCTCACATTCCTTTGGTGTCTATTGTGCTGGGGTACAATGTTTCAGTCCATTTTACTTCTGCAGTGCTGTAACTGTGCACATTGTTTTCCAGCGGGGCTGTCTGGTTCAGAAGGAACCAAAAGACACAGAGTTTTGGTCAGGAAGATCTGAATGCACAAAAAGCCATGGAAGAATGTTTGCTTGTCACTATGAAAAACTCAAAATGCTGTGGTGCTACACTGAAGGTTTTGGGCATTTGCTAATTTGATGCAGAAGAGGAGAGGTGAACATGCAAGACATGCAGTCACTGAATAATTCCTTAATTTTCTCTATTTGAACTATTGTCCCCAAATCCTGTGGAATGAAACAAGGCTTCAGTTTAGCTTCAAGGTGCTTTGTCTGCGGTTTTCAGTTGTGCCAAATTCCAAATTTTACTGAATAAATTCCACACTTTGATAATAAAGTGGATGCAACTGTGAGCTGATATTCAAGGCAAGCAAAGAAGCCCCAAGTATTTTGATTCATTTCTGTGGCCTGTCTTCCATCTGAGGGAAAGCACCACCAATGGACTCCAAACAAAAGCAAAGTAACAGAAGGAAACCACAGCCTTGTAGTTCAAGAGGAGGCTGGAAAGGACTTTTTGCTGTTACTCAAGGATTCAAAAGCCATGACAGTACTAATGTTAGACCTCTGGAAAGCAAACAAACAAATAATCCTGGTCCAAGTCCACAGGCCAACACAGCAACATGCCTGCCTCTCAAAAAACCTTTCCTGCAAGTATTCCCAGGTTTGTCCTCCTGTATTTTTGAGTAAGGTCTCCAAGGAACTAGATACAGCTGATATTAAACTAGGCTTCCCCAAATGCAAACATCACAGGCAAGCCTGGACTGCCAGCCTGGATAGCTTTTTGTGTGTCTGGACAGGAATGAATCCCTCCTGGGAACTGCACCAACACAAATCTTTAAAACTGGTGTCAGCCAGCTCAGCACCTCTCCTTGATCTCAGCTCCCCAGGTGTCACAGGCTTGTCACAGCAAGGGATTCCAGTGCCATGGTCTGGCTTGGGACCCTCACACTACCCAGAGACATCCCAGGATCCTGCAGAGCCAGTGAATCCCAGCAGGTACAAGCAGCTACAATATTTTACATTGGGAAGGCTTTATGTTCCTTTCTCAGTTCCAGTCCCCAGCCTGGTCTTCAGTGTCAGCCTTTGGGGAAAGCAGTGTCTGCTCTTTTAACACACCACCTCTTTAAATTCGTGGAGCCTGTGCTTTGGGAGCAGCTATCTGTCAGAAGTGGACTGACTGCCCAGAAACCAAAATCCCAGAAATCAAAATGAACACTGTCCTTCACTAGGACATTTAAAAGGCAAGAACACAAATGAATTATCATAGAATTTTATTAACCCTCTTGAAATCTTAATGCAATGCATCATGCTGATAATTTGTGTTTAATGTATACATGTTTTATTCTGAATTGTCACACACCTTGGTGTGTTACACATTTTTTTGAATGTGAATAGAAGTCCTAAGCTAAAAACCATGCAGAGAACACAGAAGACTCCAAAGACAACAACAACCTACAAGGAGAAGGGAAGTCTGTCACCTCTTGACATAAAAACATGCAGCATGAGACATAGAACAAGGCAATCTTGTTGATAACATGAAGAACAAAAAAATTATAGGAGGTAGAGGGTCAAACAAGCTACTCCTTTCAACTCTCTTATCAGACAACGAAGAGACACAGCATCACACTTCTGGAAACACAGGCTGAAGTCCATCTAACTCAGATGTTTAGCTGGAATAGATGACCTTTTCTAGACTTTATTCTTCTGTTACTTGTGATCATGAACTGTCTGAGTGAAAGTAGTGAGAAGTGTGGAAAGCAAGTTACTGGACATGAAAAGCTAAGGTGGGTCCTGATAGGGAATGAAAAAGGCAGGTTGTCTGAAGCTTACAAAATTTTTCATGGTTTTGATGAGTTTACTCACAACTCTAAGATCCAAGATATTTTGAAAAGTAGGGTAGCTTTGTTTAAATCACGTATTAGTCAGACCCCTGTTGAAAAAAACAATTTTTTGACCACTTCAGCACCAAGAAATGGCAGTAATGATGTTCAAGTGAAGAGGAGAAAATCCCCTTGGGAGAAGGGGTCCTAGGAGGGCATGTTTCTGAATACAGCTGAGGTGATCTCGGGTCAGTAACAACTACACATCACTGCAGCACTCTGGAACCACTGCAGGATCTGGGAATGCAGGGCAGGCTTAAAGCTCCCATAAGTCCCTCTAACAAGGCTGTGCCACCAATGTGCTCAAGCCCTACTCTAGGATCTGCAGGTTCTGAACACTGAAGCAGGTACATAAACACTGTGTGGAATATTCACATATATATTTTTTTAATTACGTTGTATACATCACGCATTCTCCTCAAAATACACCACAGCTCTATACTACAAGTGCAAAAAGCACAGAGAATTTCAATGTAGAAGGCAATAACCTGTGGGATTACAGTGCACCACAGAGAACAATGTTCCTTCCACACATACCCCTCAGTTTTGCTACTCCTCCTTCTTTCAGGTTCCATGAGGTACTTAAGGAGTCATAAACTCTCCTTGTTGTTCTTAACTTCTGCAGCATTTTTTTGAGTCAAACCAGTGGAAATGCTTTAAATTGCATCCCACTTCTAATGGCCCAACTGGCTTTGTAAAGCCTCTGAGCTGCCACAACAGAAGTCTGATGAATGCAGAAGGTCTCTGGCCACACACCACAGGCTTCCCCATGAGATGTTTTTCCTCTGAGAAATACAGAGTTAATGGCAAGAAATAACAAAGCTCTACTGCTGATTCCTCCTCTTTCTCCAAGTCATATAAAACCAAGAGCACAATTATATCATGTTTCTGTTCTATGAGAAAAGAGGGCAAATGCAATTATATTGGAATTATCCCAGACAAGAGAAAACCTGAACTACCAGAAGTACACGTTTCACAACAGGACTACAAAGCCAAACACCTTCCAGATACCACTAATCATACCTAAGAGACAAGTAGTCAGAGCAACTGAAAGCAATGGAAATTTTTAAGGAAGGAAAGTGAATTCGTATTTATATGGGATCTGTTTAAACATGTACATAGACCTGACAAATAACTTTTTTATTTCATTGTTGAACTTTTTATAGACACGGATTTGAGTAAAGATATCAAATTCACATGTAAAAGGTATCTTATGAAGGCCAAAGGATCAAAATCAGCTGTTCTGAACTAAACTGATAAAAAATCTGTCAGAAAATCTATCAGAAGTTGAGCTATGACAGGAACAGGACCAGAGGCTTTATCCATTTGTCCCTCCCTGGCTGTGCAAAGATGTTATGTGCCAAGAGGGAAGAAAGCACAGATGCAGCAAGAAGCAACTGACAAGGCTGGTAAATTGTATGTATGCCAGGAGGAAAATACTTCCACTAAAAACAAAGAAAGAAACAAACCAAAACAAACACTCTCCTACTAAATGCTATTTGCTTGCACACTCACCTGCAGGTATAACTAAAAACTGATGCATTTTGCCCAAAGCCCAAGTGACAGAGGTAACATCAAGATTACTTTCACTCACTTTCCATCTCATCATCAAAGTCCTCTGGGTCTACAAAAAGGCAGCTGGGGGGATTAACCCCACCATGGTTTATACTGGTGAAATTAATTCCTCATCCCCAGTATAAATCCTTCAGCTATTCTCAGGAAGGGTACAGCTTTAGCTCATGTTTTATGACTGAGATCAGGGAATGTCAAATGGTTTGCCCAAAGTTGGAAGAGAGCTCAGTCTGGATGGAAGTGTGGGAACCACTAACTAACTGTTATTGCTTCTACCCATGACCTAATGCTGCCTCCTTGGTGCCTTTAACCAAGTTTTAACTACCAGCTGTTCTTTGAGGAGTTCTTATGGCAAAATGGGAGCAAAACATTTTACCAGTCAGGAGAGACTGAGGGTTGAGCTCCTATGTCACGTCCCATGGGGCAAGAGGAACAGAAAACCAGTAATGCTGACAAGAATCAAGCATCTTCATTCTGTAATCAAATATAACCATGCATGCCACAGTGCATGCAAACCACAGATGTCAAAGTACAAATGCAGATGACCTAAGGCACATTTTACACCCAATGTCTAAAGATAAAACCCTAGGAGGATAGCCAAACCACCTTTTTCTCATTTAAACTGCAGTTCAAAACAGCTTTGCTATTTCTTTTGCAAATGAGGATGACCTCAGAATTTAAATTTCACTCTAAAAGCAGCACTGTAAATCATAGGGTATTAACAGAAAAGACCCATGCACACACGTTGCCTGAGTCACCCTCAGCTTTGCTCTGCAGGCATTGCTGTAATGCCAAAAAAATCACTCATAAGCAATAACCACTTACTGCCACAGATAAGGCAGAGGAAACAAACACTCCTCATTTGTTTAATCAGCAAAATGTTGGCCTAAATGTGTTCATCTCATGTTTAATTCCAAAACAATTTCCCTGCAAAAGATGCCGGGATTGTATTATTGGATATGTTACAAGACAATGTGTATTTGGCCTTTCCACAAGCTTGTTTAAGCATGCAAACAGTGCTGTGAATTTTCAACAGAAACAACAGCTCTGCTGCTTGCATCCTCCTCCAAGACCAAACCCTATCTGGGGCTTGCTCCACAGTGCAAATCCATACTTACGCCCTGAGTACCATCTCAGATTCCAAGGAATTCAGGTTTGCCACTTCTCCTTGGTTTGAGGTCTCCAGGTTTCCAAATCTGAAAAAGGAGACAGATGTTCAGAAGAAACTCTAGTGAATAAAAGCAAAATTCCAAATAGCACAATTCATATACAATTACCATAAACAACTACAAAGTGATTTCAGCTCAAACTACAAGGAGTCTTAACAGGTGGGCAGAATTCAGGACCTTGAAGATTATTTAATTTAGGAGGGAAAAAATCCTAAAGAAAGAGCCAGTATCATCCAACCTAATTTGTTAAATTATATGAAGCAGCCTGCACACAGGAGGAACCAACCAAAACAGTGTCTTTGCTCACAGCTCCAAGATCCTTCTGCCTGTTTTCACTCCATCCTTTCCCAGGCAATATTCCAGTGTGCAAAGAGACTGTGACACAACCACCCTCTCCAATACAGCTCCTGAGTCTCTAGCACCTGCCATCCCTAACAGCTCCAAGTGTTATCTCAAGGTTTCCTAGGTGGCAAGTGCTCACTTTGTGCCCAAACTCCTGATATCAGTGAGAAAAGCCCACGATGCTGTGAAAACAGCACTGGGAATGAGGGAGCCATGGGCACAACTCCAAGAGTGCCAAAGGGAAATCTCTTACCTACAAGGCACAACCCTGTGCCTTGCAGGCAGGATCATCCACTTATCATCCACTTCATTTTCAGCAGGAGTGCCCATTGTTTCAGATATACAGCTCCATAATTATCCATGAGGAATTCCATGGCTCCCTACAGGCAGTTTTAATGAAGGTGAACGATTACTCACTGCCCAGAATAAGACAAGCTGATTTAATCCATTTAAGTTTACACATCTCAATTTATCTGAAGAGTTAAAACAAGTGCATCCTTATGTGCTTGTGCTACAACCTGGTAACATCAGACACAGAGAGCACAGTGAGCTGTGTCCTGAAGGTTCGTGTCAGAACTGTCACAAACCCATCCAAAAACATTTCAATGGATGGAAGTGGTGGTAGTTTTATGCTCCCCTCAAGGACTGGTCTATATATAAGATCACAGACCTGTTGTTAAAGGGAGAGATTTCATTCTCCACTGCCATCTACTCTATAAAATGCCTAGAACACAGCCAGTAGACAAAAGGTACTTTCCTTCTGCCAGGGATTTTTTTTTTAAATAAAAATTAGATTTTTATATTCAATTTTCAAAACCTGCAGTTAATTTTTTGAGGAAAACTTACTGAGATGAGTCCCAACGTCATTGTCCTACTATGGCATGAAATATTAAATATGTCTTTGCAGAACATCAGGCACTTGTGTTTAAATCCCACTAGAGACACAAGCTGAGTTTTACAGCAGAAATCCTTAAGACAGCAATAAAGAGCAGGCAGTTTTCTGTGCAAAACTGGAGAAGGATACAATCCTTCCTCATGCTGCCAGATGTAAATCTCTGCCTATCTCTCATCCCTCCACGAACAACAGGTCATTAAATACGGGTCAGGAGGAGTTAACAACACCACTGATGTGAGGAACAGCCTTTCTGCAGTCTTCCAGCGCTCTGTTCTCACCAGCTCCCGGACAAAGAGCCTTTCACTGCCCAGCTTGTAGGAATGCTTTGCATACAAAAAGAGACACGAGAAACAAAAGGATCCTGTAGCTCACAGAACTTTTCAGCCTTGCTTGGCATTTGGGAAGTTACAAACTGCACTCAAAGGGACTGACTAAGCAAATGAGACCAGAATGTAATGGGTAACACTGAATGTTTAAACACTGGAAAACAGAGTGGAAAATGCATCCCTGCATCTCTCTTAAGAGGGAGGGAGGAAAATATTGTGACTAACTCAGAAATAATCAGGAAAGGTGGTCTCTGCAACCGGCCCAAACAAAACCCTAAATAAGCTTGTAAGCATTGAAAAAAGCAATTTGGAAGGCCAGATCCTCAGGAAAAATAAGGTGGTTTGACTCCTACACACATGGAATCATGGAAGTGAAAACACTTCTCTAGCTGAGTAGACAAGCCACCTGACATAAAGGAAAAAGAGATGAAATAACAGATGCTACAGGAACAGCAGTGAGTCCAACACCACAAAGCTGCTGTCCCAAAATCTGTGGCTCTGCTACTGCAGAACCCATTCCTTTGACACTCCCCCTCTGCCTTGTTCCTTTCCATTTACCCTGCAGCAGACCCTCCTCCTGCAAAAGGAATGGATGGGAAACATAAATCTAACTTGTTCCTCACTGTCATTCCCCAGCTCCAGCTCTCCCACCAAACAGTCTCAATTCCTCCTCTGTAAACTGCTCCAGACAGGGACTGGTTGCTACTTTCTCTGTGCCTGTGCCAAGCACAGCACAGCTCCACTTCTGAGGAACACTGTTATCAGGGCAAAATACATTATGGAGGAGAGGAATTTGGCCTCCTTCTAACCTCATGTGGCTAGCTCACCAACTCTGGCTTCCAACACACTTTGGAATATCCCTGGGTATTCCACACTCTATCCCCACATCCAGGGCCAGGAGGAGCTGCTCTCCTTCCCTCCAGGAACTTCCATGGAAGCCTACATCAAAATGCCACCAGGATCTTTTAACTCTCCCTGGCCCCTTGTACCAAAGAACTAGAAAATATCAGAATGTACAGTGTTAAAAGCTTGGCAGATTTCCAAAGCTGTCTGCTGCACTTGGATGCCAAACTCCCATGAATGCTAAAGTGATGTGGATGTTCAATTACTCCTAAATAGCTTTGGAAACACAAATCATCCCACTCACTTCTCAACATACCAGTCTCTGCTCAAGATTTTGTCTAGTGACTTCGAATCTATCTTAAAAGAAAACCTTTATAGGCTGAATCTGGCTTAAAAAAATTAATAGGGCTTCTGTCTCAAATTTCATCAAAAGCAAAAGGGTAATGTGAAGTCCTGGAGGAAAGAAAATTTAAAAATGCAACAACCACATTTCTGAAACTGTTTCTAAAACTGAAGTTTCTCTAAAGCACAGGATCCACTTTTTTATTTCCAGCAGCTCACCTGCTTTTGGACACCATAAATGCTTCCTGCCCCAAATGCAGTCAGCTCTGCACTGCTTGGACAGGATTCTCTGCAGACAGCATCAAATGACCAGCAGGTTTCCCCACACTCTTAGGGTACAGGGCATACACATTTCCCAGGATGTTCTCCCAAGAGTCCCAGGACTTTTTGTGTAAGTCTAACACATTCACCAAACAATTCTGCAGCACTGTATCCACAGCAAATTCAGCAGGAATTGAATGCACTGGGCTTGAGGGTGATCCAAACACACTGTGGAGGAGGTTTTTCAGTGAGTATGGCCCTACAAAATAAAATACCCTGCAAATGATGTGGATGCTGTTGCCTCCTCCTCTCTCCCAGCCTTTTTACAGGCTGCTCACCTTTTTTGATCTGGTCACATCACTGTTCTCCCTTGGAGCAAACAACAAGAGCTCAGCACTTCCAGTTGTTCCCTTACTCCATGACCTTGTGCTCTACCCCCAAGAATAAGAGAAGCTCTTCAGATGGAACTGAACCTCACAACAAATGCCAAAACTGTGCTGCCTTTGGTTTGGTTTTGGTGGGTTTTTTTTCATTATTGCTTCACTGGCACACAAAACAAAACACAAATTATGCACCGACACCCACTTTAGTCTCTACACTCTGATTATTAACAAGTATCACTAAAAACAAAGTTGCAAAAATGCAGGCTCTGGGCTACTTATTCTCAATTAATCTAAAGATGAAAAACAAGCTGGTTAAAATCAATTACTATCCATGGGTTTTTTTCAATTTTTTTCCTTATAACATCTGCTTTTCTTCACAAGTCCATATTCCTCAGCTACATGCATATCGTTCTAACTTTTATGGCTTAAATTTAATCTGTATTTTCTCCCAAGCCATAAAATTCTAGACTATCCATGATACACAAAAAGCCAAGAGAAACATCCATGGATTCTTAAGCACTACACTCCTATGATTTGTGAGAAGGGAAGGAAGTGTAACCTCCTAGGATTTCCTATGGATCCTCTCATGTATTAAAAAAGGCTGGGGGTGATGCTGATAAGATCAGGCAGCCCATTCCTCTGAAGGGGAAATTGTAACATGTTCAGAGAGGTATATAAGCCAGCAAGATCAAAAATGGGCTCAGAAAGAGAGTTCTGTTCTATGGAGACAGTTCTCCTGGGCTTTCCTGCCCTCTCCAGACATTTTCAACTCTTTAATCAGTGTGAGAGGAGGAAGTCAGGGCCAGCTTCCTTAGAGCCTCAATGTTTTTATATTCTTGTACCTATCCACTGTCAACTTTTATACTTTCTCACATTCTGAACCAGAACTGGGATGGACTGAGGAATAAAGCACACAACAGTCAATGTCACTGTAACCAAGTCTGCTCTCCAGGATGGCTGCTCTTTTCTCAGCTGACTGCTTACCTGATTGTCAGGTTATTATTATTATCTTTACTAATTGAGCCACACAGCTTTCCTACACAGCAGACAGGACTATCGTTTCCAGATAGAAAAGCACAGATAATTTATCAATGTCCTGTTCTTTATCTAGTGGGAGACAGTACAAAATTAAACCCTAGCACAAAATTAAACCCTAGGAGCTCTTATGCCCCTTCTCTGTTCTAATTACTTCATGCCAGAGCAACCATTTCTGTGGATCACAGATTTTGAAACTGCAATAAATATGAACTCCTAAAATAAGAGCACCCCTGACCCAGCCATGTCTCAGTTAGAATTTGGGGCGAGAAACTAATGCTGTGTCCCAAGCATTTATGCAGACACAGCTGCCATGATTTAACAGTCTGACCATAAAAGTGATTCTTACAATATTTAGCAGTTCTTGAGCTGTCTGCAGAAATTTATGGCTGCATATTCATGTGATGTAAAAGAACACGAGAGCAAATTCTTTCTTGTGTTTCCACAACCCCTGTTCTGAATCAGCAGCCCCCAAACAGAAGAGCTAGGTCTGAAAATACTGGTATCAAACAAAATTTTGGAATCTATTCTAGATATGACTTTGCAGCCCATGCAATCTGTTGGGTTTTGGAGGAAACCTGAATTAATTTTGCTGTGTTGGTTCAGCTGGGTTCCTTAGCAGCCAGACATGGCACACTTTCCTTACCTATGCTTTGATGGGTCTTGGGATGTGAGCAGCAATGCATTTATAGGCTGGACCTTTATGCTGAAATTCTGGATTTTGCAGTATTCTTGACAACAGGTTATTAATTCCATGCCCACTAAAAGCAAGGGAAGAAGTTCCTGACAGCTTTCCCCTGTGCGGCAAACGATGGGTCCATTTCCACTGGAAATTTCCACAGCAGTGGCTCTTACCTGTCCAGAAGAAGCTCCAGCACTGCCCTGGGAGAAGCAAAGGCCCTGTATGTTGCAAGGAAGATGCTGATGTAGGAAAAATCTGCATCTCCAAAAGCTGTGAGAAGGTTCTCCACCAATTTCTCCAAAGTTCCAGCTTTTATAGCCCTGATCTTGGATGTTTCATACTGTCTGACAGTGTGCTCTGGGGGTAACTGGTCTCCTTCACCCTACAAAATGAAACAAAAAGCACAAAAATCAGGCAGGAGGCAGATCCCTGACACAGATTAAACCCTATCTTTGCACAGGAATTGGCCATCACCAGTTACTAAATGATTTTGTCAATTTTTGGTGCTCTCCAAGCACCAAATGCAGTATCAAATAATGGAGTTTTTAAGTAACTTTATTTTAAAACATTTCTCTGACATGCTCAAAAAACCATTTTACAGTGTGATCACTATCAAGTCATGATTCCACCACATATTATTATCTAATAGACAATCCATTATCCCACAAAGAGTAATATTACTGAAAGGCATAAAAGTGACAGTTCAGTGTTTCCTTTAACTTCTGAATAAACATGAAAACTGACCATAACTTAAGCACTGACACTTGTGATTCCCTTGCTGAAAATACCAACTTTGGGGTGTCACACAGGACCCAAGATCAGAACACATTTGGTGCAAAAACATTTCAAGATACTTTTTGCAAGGAGAGTGTCACACTCATCTTGCAAACAAGGCATCCTAACATTCCAATTTTCTCTTAGAGATTCCACTTGGCACAATAATTGTCCATAAATCTGGGGTTTGGGATTGTGTGTGGGTTTGTTTTTTAAACAGCATTTGTTTTAAATGCTTACAGCCTGCTTTGAATCTGAAAGAACAATTCCTTAAATTATGTCATTATTTAGAGGGCAGTTCAGAAAAGTATTTTCGTGACTCTATTTTGCAAAGTATGTGGGAAAAAAAATGGGATTATAAATAAAAAAGTCCAATATTTACTCAAACACCTTGACAGTGAGGGCACAAATACAGCATGTTAATGACAGTCACTACCAACCCTGGCTCAGGATACTGACAAAACAAAAGGAAAAAAAAATCTTTTAATAAGATAATTTAAAGAGATACCCCACCCACTTCCTATTTACATCACTACCCTCCACTGCTTTGGAATTGTTTCTAACAGACATCCTTTTCAGTTTTAAACAATATGGATGTCTTTAACATCATTCTAAAGTTCCGTCACTAATATTATTTACAAAGCTCTGCTATCTCATTTCCCAGCTTCATGAGATCCAACAAACCCTTGCTGCAAAATTAAAATACAGCATTACTGTCTGTATTTAAAAACATTAAAAAAAAAACCCAACCAAACAAACAAACAAAAGCAAACAAAAGCAAAACAGACTAGACAGGGGAATACTTTGCTACATTTTGTTCCATGGATCTTTAAAAGGTGCATAACTTGCAATGTGTCTGACTTAAAGGTGCATCTGGAAATATATGAATTATAAAAATGAACTAAAAGTGTGTCTGTCATTACGGAAAAATTATTAACAGGATATGCTGTCATCACTATGTAGTTCTCTTACATTCAAATTTTTCCTTAAGTTGCATTAAAAAAAAATTGGTTGCATTAAAAAAATTTGCAATTTTCTTGCTGCCTCTTCATTTTACAATTGTGATACACTTTTGAAGATAACTAGTTACACAATACAACCACTTTCAGACAGAGAAGAAAGTCTGCACCACTGCATTTAACTCTTAATTTTTGATCCAGCAGATTGCCCCA
The DNA here is from genome assembly GCF_901933205.1 of Camarhynchus parvulus. NCBI lineage: Eukaryota > Metazoa > Chordata > Aves > Passeriformes > Thraupidae > Camarhynchus > Camarhynchus parvulus. The sequence goes on along the minus strand of NC_044578.1, from coordinate 23,430,319 downwards.
CTCACAGTGTAATGGTTTATGGGCATATTTACTCAGAGCACATAAAACCCTCTCATTCTCCCATGTTAGTATATTCAAAACAAGGCCAGAATCTGCTTCCAAGACTGATACACGCACAAAATTTTCCATTAATTGCAACACTACAACTTCCCCAAGACATCATGTTGGGAGAATGTTAAAAAGAAACAAAACTCAAAAAAAAAATCCCACCAAAGCTAAACAAAACCCAGTTTCTGAAAAATCTAAAACTTTGTCAGCAAAATATCAGAGTGTTAGAAATCATTGTGAGAGTTCTGGGATTGCTCGTATTTGTATTATTTTAGCAATTCTGCCTGTAAGTTTAAAAGGAAAAGGGACTTGGCAGACAAGCTCAATAACAGGCTTTGAGAACAAGACCTTGTGGGCTGAGTTTCATGCTAACAGGAAACTGCTCAGTCTGGATTTAATCAAGAGGGCATCTCTTCACTGACACAAGCAGGCTACCCAAAGGCAAAGGAGTTTTCATGTTTGCCTTAGAGCTCTCTGCTCAGAGGAACCCTCTACTCACCACCATGAAAAAACGCTCCTAAAGCTCTCTGCAATTTTTGACAGGGGTGCACGGTGACCACAGTTAGTGGTACAACAAATGACACCAGTTTTGCACTGTTTTGTGCACCCAAAGAACAAAAAAAGCTCCCTAGCTCCTCTTTGTCTCCTTCAGCACCGTGTCCAGTGGCTAACACAAACCTCAATACTTGAGGGCTTCAGTAACGTTTTCTTGGTCCTCTAAAACGAACAGATACGGCATTTTATAATCTGATTTATGTCTTTTAAAATCTCATCTTGATTCTTCAGGCAACAGATTGTAACCTTGATAATCTGCAAGAGTAAGTGATGAGCAAGCAGCTTCCTACAAGATAGAAGCATCTTTCAAAAACAAATGTAGAAAGATAAAATGGAGGTATATACTTGCAAATCCTTCTTTTCTGAGGTTGCGTGTGTACTGATGGAGTGTAATTCCAACAACTTGACTAACCCTTGGCAATGGCTGTACCTTCAGAGGGGCCCACTGTCTTTAAGGTGATCATCTTACAGCTCTACAGCACTAAACATTACCTACATACACAGCTCTTGCTGAAACAGGAGAGCTCCGTGCACACCGAAACACATCCAGGCTGAAAAGCTTCCTCCAAACACTACCTGTTAAGCTCCAGTGGGAATATAAACTAACCGTAAACACCACCAGTGCCTAAACAAATGCTACAGCCTAGCAAGAGGGATTAGAGGCTCAAGAAAAAAAGGAAAGTTAAAACTGATCAGTACAGAACCAGGCTGCTACCCAAACAGATATACAGAACTGCGCAGTCATTGTCTTAGAAATACCACTGGAAAGAATTGCTTTCACCCAAAAAGCCTCACTGCTCTACACAGGTTTTTTCCAATGCAAATATTATCTGTTGAGATTCTGAAAGTGAGAACCATGGAATGAAGTCAATCTAATTGTTTTTCATTACACAGACTGGAAAAAATACTACAATAACTGGGATGAACAATAAGAAAAAGAGGTAGCAAATATTCTTCAGGCTCAGTCATTTGAAACGTTACAACTCCACAACAGATTTGTTTCATCAGAAATTCTGCAGTTTTTTTCAGGAGCATCTAACTAGCACTTTAAATGCATTTTTACCAATTTTGACAGACTCTTAAATGCTTTTCACTTTCTTTGAAACTTACAGCTTTTCCAGATGGAGAGTTTTCCACTCTGTTTTTATTAACTTACTGGACAGACACACTATGCTGGAATAAAAGTGCCTGAAGTGCAGTAACTTGTACATTAACCCAAAATAAAGCACTCTAATCAAGTCACTGTTTAAATATGAGTCTGTTTTAACCTCCTCAAAGTAGAAATTAGATGCTCTTTGTGATTTTAACCTTATTTTTTTCACATTGCTTCCTTACACACAGGTTCTCCAACACGTGTCTTTAACATCTACAGTCATCCTTGGGGGAAATAAAAAAAAAAGGGGGGAAAAATCAAATCGTGGAATGACTGAACTTGAGAAGCTCCATATATATAGCATCAAATATATATATATATATATTCTGATATAAGCATCCATAATGTCATTCTAAGGGAAGTAAAGCCGATAATACCCTTCATTTAACACGAAGACACGCATCACTAAAGAAAACAGCAAGACAGATGAAACAGAAGTTGTTTAGCTGCCTTAGTCGAGTATTTTGGTAAAGAACAACTGCAAAGACATTAACAACTTTTGGGACAAAGCGTTTCCTTCTAACAAAGACCTCGATGGAGTTTTTAACCGAGTGGAGGAAGCGGGATCGCGCTGCGGCTGCTGGACAGACAGACAGACCCACAGCAGCTGACATTCATCTGCACCCAGCTCCACCGCATGACTGCCGAACAAAAAAACCTTCTGAGAAGTGCCGATTTTGCCCAAAGAATGCCACATAGCAGTGCCTGGGCTAACCTTATCAAACACAGTCACAAGTATTTCAAGTGCTTTTGGGCCAGGCCGTTCCCATCCCGGCCGCCGCCCGCCCTCAGCTCTGAGGGCCCGGCAGAGTCAGAGCCCTGCGGAGCCAACACTGCCCAGCTGCCGGCACACAAAACAGTCTGCAGGGGGAAAATTGCGAATTTGGAGCAGAATTTCCAGCCTAGGAAACCTCTGTGACCAGCTGCCAACACAGGAAACAGACTACATGGGGCAAAACTGTGAATTTGGAGCAGAATTTCCAGCCTAGAAAACATCTGTGCCCAGATGCCAACACAGATAACAGTCTGCATGGGACAGAACTGCGAATTTGGAGCAGAATTTCCAGCCTAGAAAACATCTGTGCCCAGCTACCATCAGGAAAAACAGACTGCATGGGGCAAAACTGTGAATTTGGAGCAGAATTTCCAGCCTAGGAAAGCACTGCTGGCAGTGCAGGGCTTGGGTGGCCAGCAGCGGATGTCCTGCAGACAAAGGCAGATGCTTTTATCCTACAGTGCACTTGGAAATGAAATGAAATAAAATTATGCCAGAGCTCTCCACAGAACTCTATCCACTTCAATAACTCTCATTTCCTCGTTTTGGATACTGTTAAAAAAACAAACAACAACAAAACCAAACCAAACCAAACAAAAACCAAACAAACAAACACAAACCAAACAAAAGAAAAAAGAAGCACCAGAACACCCACGCAAAACCAGAATTCTGCATACTGACTGCACCAAACTCAGAAGCCAAAATAAGTTTATGAACTCTTTCCTAAGCTCCAAAAAGGAGGGGGATTCCTGGATTTCCAATGCTCCACCCTTTTCCTTTCCTTTCTTGCCACATAAATACCCGTTCTTGGCAGCAACCCAGAGTTTGCAGGACCAATTAATTCCATGATCATGACACAAAAGGCATTCTTGTTTTCTCCTTCGAGCTCACAGCCTGGCTGGTATCTGTCTGAAGCACTGGCAAACAGTCATAAAAGCTGTGGGGCAGATTTAGAGGGGAAAAGAGAAAGGGAAAAAAGCTTCTTACACAAATGCTGCTGCTCAGTTTGAACCTTTTCACTCTGACACCTTGCAGCTACTTAAAGACACTCTGGGCAAAGTAAGAAACAAGAAATACATTCTATGGTGCTGAGCTGCGCATTCTCACATCTTCTGAAGCGATGCAAATTTTGACTCCTTTGGATGTTGGTGAATTTTGTGGGACCAGCTCTACATAAATCAAAGCAAAAGTAAAGAAGCCTAATTCACAAATCACCTCTCCCTGTATACATCTAAAGGAGTTTTAGCAAGTGCATTACTAAATTGAATCTTCAAAGAGGTCTAGGTTAAAATGGCTTTGTGCAGGTCTTACAAGTGTTGGAGATTATCCAGCCCTGGGAACGTAGAAATTCTGAATTTACCCACTCAGAAGCATCTGTGCAGCAAGGAATGTAGTCATATTATTCACTGAGAATCAAGTCACCCAGGAGGTTCACTCTGCAACATACAAGGTTTTTAAATAAAGAAAAAATCACCTGAACAGCTCCAGATCTCCATCTCTACCTTGATTTATGCATTTACCTTTTCATCAGTTCCTACCTACAAAAATTCCCTCTTGTCCTGCCTCTCACCTCTCTTGCTAGCAAGACTTTTACTAAAACCAATACAAGGCCTCTCACCCTCTTCTCTCATCTGACTTGGTGTCACCACTGAGTTAACTAAACCCGAATAATCAGGTTATTGATGTTTCTTTTTTGTTTGTCATGTTTCACAGATCTGCAGTTCACCACAACCCTGTTCCCTCTTAGGCATGCCAGGGATGTATTATTTTCATAACTTGTATTATGAAATATTCCTTGTGGTGGTTTTGATTGGACACTGAAGCTTAGCAAGTTCCTAATTTGAAACTGAAAAGCAAGAAAAAGAAACCAGTAAGTCAGGTAAGACTCTTAGTCATGTGCATCTTACATTGTTGGAGGTATATCTGTCATCAAATGACATTTACTACAAACACTCTTGTAATCCAGTAAATAAAGGTGTCCCACACTAAGTATCTTCCCAAAGCCCTTCTGTATTAGAAGAAAATTATTTGTAAAAGCCAGTATCCTCCTCTCTTCAGTGTCCAGAAACACAAAAATGTCCCATCTCCACACCAAGCAGTAAATAAATATTCAAAATAATAAACAGCTAGGTGAGCAGAGCACCAGGATGAAGGCAAGGAAATGGGTGCCCATTTTGGCAGTACAATCAGCTCATTTTCTAAGATATTTTGAGTTCTGGAGCCAAAGGAAGTGTTACACAGTGTGTCCCTGAGAGAAGAGCTGTACAAAATCTCCTGGGACTTGCGTAAAGCAAGCAGTGATTAGTTGTGAAAACTACTAACAGCTTTTCCAGGTATGGATTACAGAAGGTCCTTAAGGAGGTAAAGGCAGCTGGGGCAGCTCCCCTTTGCCCCAGAAACAGTAATTACTGCTTCTGTTCACAGCCTTTATCTTAACCCCTCTTCCTTCCCCACACTCTCACAGCTTCCAGTCTGCCCTGGAAATCTGGAAGTGCCAAAGCACCCAGGAACATTTACTGGGAGCCATAAAGGAGAAGAGGTGCTGAGCAAAGAAAACGAGTAAAAAAGGTGGCAGACAGCTCAAACTTTTCACCTGAGCCTGAAAGAGCTTCTTGTGATTCTGATTATAGATTACAGGGATAGGTACAGTGCACCTGCCATCTGACAAATACTGACAGGTTCAATCTCATAGCACAGAAAATTCTGTATTTATATGCAATATTTCTAAGTGCCTTGATGTTAAAAATGACAGCTCTATGCCTACCCTAAGAAATGCCAGAGGAAAGCTATTATTTAAATGTTTGTGAAACAGTGGTCAGCAAAGCCCTTTGCCATGTTTCTTTCATGAAAAATGCTGAAATACGCTGTCATTTTTAAATAAATACCAAGAGTAGCAAAAAGAGGGGATGATTGATATTACCACTAACACACTCAGACAGATTTCATATGGTATCATGATTTTTGACTACCAACAGAATACTTGTCCTGTGACAAGTCAAACTATTTTTTTTTCTGCTTCCAGAAATGTAATTTAAGTTAATTGTGGAGCTCATCATCACTTTCTGCTCAGTCAGTAGAAACAAAGAAGGTCCTGTATGAGGCAGCAGGCAACAGTGCTAAATTCAAAATAGATTTAAGGATGCCACAAGTAATAATTCTGTTGCATAATAGTAGCACAAATGCATATTACATAACCCAAAATGCTTTTATTCATCCTAATTGTATTGTTGGCTTTCCTTTCACACTGTAAAGCTTGCTCAAGCAGTACACAGAAATTAAATTTATACCGAGTCAGGAAATCAGTGTAAACTGCCACTGTATCCAGTGTAAACAGCAAGGCAAGAGTGATAAATTACTAATAGTATGAATAGCTGGAAATTAAACCTGCACGTGAGGGGAGATGACATGCCTTCTGACAGAGGAGAAAATACTTAGCAAAAGACTGATTCATATTTTTAAATAAACTGAACAAGGTCTTTTTGGGGAACAACAAGTACCCAAGAAACGTTGTTACATGTCTCATAATAATTAATTATTATTATTATTAATGTGAGCAATCCGTAATGCCAAATTTTTCTAAGCTTTTAAGAAGGAATGGGTTAGCAGTCAGTAACCACTTTTATGACCATAGCATGGAAACATACCCAAACTACACAATAAACTTCATTTCCATGGCTGTGCTTTTTACTACCCTTTGTTTTGAAACTAAGAGGCCTCTTCAGGGTGGGGTCTGAGTAGAAAAAGCAGTAATAGGAAGCTAATGTTTCCTAATATTAAGTGTTACCAGCTTGAATATTTATTTACATGCTGAAAGAGTCCAAAAACATTAACTCAATCATTAGTCCAGACCAAACTGCATTTTTCCTACATTATCTAGACATCACAAGGGATGAAGCATGGTATCTCCTGATGTTCCTCTCCTGCACACACAGCCCCTTACAGAGCCAGGGAGTGACTGTGTTTGGCCACACATGTGTGTGTAAGCCATGGCCACATCCTTGTCCCAGCTGTACAGGTACTTTATGAGGAATTCTGCATTTCACAGGACCAAGAGAGGCTGTGACAACTGAACCACCACACCTGCACAAATCAGTGCATCCTCCTAACTGCAGCACCAGTGGTGAACCCTCCTCTGCTGCCCCAGCACAAGCAGTGTGAGCTGGCCCTGAACCCTCTGCAGATATTTGTGTTTTGGTTTAAGAATGCTGTGTTGCACTTGGACTGAAATCCTTAGGCAATGGACATAAATCAAAACACATAATTATGTGGAAGTATTGAGTCAGAATGCAAAGTAAGTATAGCTTGCAAATAAGGCGGAAAAAAAAAAGAAAAAAAAAAGCCAGATAAATCAGAAGTTGTCCACATTGGTTTGATTTTTCTTCTTTTTTGAGAGGGTTGTTGTTTAACTACCCACCAGGAGTTAATAGCATACCTCTGCTCTTCCCTGTCCTGTTCTCCCTGACCACCTGATGTTTTCCTGAACAAAGTGCCTGTTTTTGCAGGAAGAATGCAAGCCTCATGCTTTAAGTAAGTGTGCAAGAGTTCATTCACATTTTCTCTGCTCCAGAGAGCCAGGAGCCTGGAGCACAGCCAGAATCAATCCCAAGCACTCCATGGAAGGAATGCAAAGGCCTAAGATCTGCCTTCCAAGTGAAACACGTTGTTGTTACTCATGGGGCATTTCCAACAGCAGCACAATGGGCTGCCATCTCCAAACCAAAGACACCAGCCCTGCCCTAAAGGGTTTCTACTCTAAGAAACACAAAATGCATCAGAAGTACAGCCAGAGATTACTACAAACCAAGCAAATAAAAGCAGAGTAGTATCTTCATAATAATTTTCTTGCTGTATTTGCATGGAATATGAAAGCCAGGTTTCAAATGCACCTCGGGAGCATTTAGCTAATTAATTTATTTTGCACTGAAGACAACAGCTAATCCAGATGAGTGCACTGACTTGTTTGCATCCCAACACCAACACACCTCTGAAATGTTGTGAACCTCATCTGACAAGTTCTATCCACAGGAATCCTCCAAACAACTGAAGGACAGTCTGTGCTCAATTTGAGTCAAAACAAAAACTCAAGCTTGCGTGGGGCATGAACTATATTTAGGAAGGAATAAAACCCCAGGTAGCTCTAACATGATGGTCTATTTCTGCTTTAGGATTTATAAATACTAACACAGAGCCGCTGGGATCTGGCAGGCTAATGAGATCTACCACAAATCTCCAGTTAGAAGCCCAAGGGCTATCTCAAAGCATTCAGTCATTCCATATTGTTCAGTCATTCTGAGATCTTGCAATGGAAAATGCCACTTAGTACTAAAAACATGCTGTTCTCCTTGCACAGGGAGCCCATGCACTCCCCAGAAAGGAAGAAACAGCTATGAGGGGAAGAAAGGTTGAGTCTCCATGGGGAGAAAGGCAGTACAAAGCAGGTGAGGGGGTGGGAGGGGAAAAGAAAATAATCCTTTAAACTGCTTTCAAACCAAAAGAGGTGGGAAGAATATAAGAGAAAAAATAGATTAAATACACTATAATAACAGGATTAATCCACAAAAGCACTTGAAATGCCTACACCTCCTTAGTGCCATTGTGGCCCAGGGGCAGCACTGGTGGCTGCTGTCATAGCCATGTGTAGGACAGCCATGGAGGTGGCACAGGAAAAAGTCAGAACTCCATCAGTCTGCAACCCAGAAGAGGAAAAGGTCAGTGAATGTCACCAGGCAAAGTGGCACAAAGCTTCACACCTGAGGTGGAGCTGCCAAAATCTCATTTTGATTGCCAAAGCTGCTGAAGGCAAACTACACTCTGATGTGCAACAGATGGTTTATGCAACTAAACGGAGATAAATGTGAGAGGCCAGAAAAAAGGAAAAACGTCTGCTGAAAGTCCTACCCTCAGATGTCCCATGGGGGCACACAGATCTGAGAAAATACCTGAAGGATTACAGTAGGTAGAACATTACATATTTCAGCACTATGCTTGGAAGAGACAACAAAAAGCAAACATTAAAATGTCTGAGGAGCCCACATGTCGAGTACCCTGCTCTGCTCAAGCTGCCTCATTTTTAAAGCAGCTATTGTGAAGATGAATGGGGGAAAGCAAAGGGCAACCCACACAATTCCTCCTTTTGCAAAGTCTAAAACTGCATAGATGCAAACTTTTGCTTTACACACATAAAAAAGAGCAAGATCTGAGCACCCAGAGTTCTCCTTAACCAGGAGGAGGTTGCAGGGCTGCTGGAAAACCAGCGCACATCAAACTCCTGTACCATGTGGCAATATGGCCCTGACAGCTCCTGGGCATTGAAGTCCTCATGATTCTTTTGATAAGTACCTGTGTTCAATCTTATTCTCCCTCATTAAGTATTTGCTGCAAACAAACTGAAACCAGAACTTTAGAAACAGCCACACATAATAATTGTCATTTTAAACTAAACTAGAGGTTTTCTCTCCTCCAACCAGATGCTATAGAAGAAGGTGACAAAATAACACACATAACATTCAGAATAACAAGTCTAAAGAAAAAGACTCTTCTCAGCTGCAGGACATGTTTGCTTCATCCCTAAATCACAAAAAATAATGTCTTGTGTTTTCAGTCTCATGCATTTGTTCTCATTATTTATACAAATGTTCAGTCCTTTGAATCCTCCTGGACTTGGTTGGACTCAATTACTCTGCCAGCAGCAAGTCCCTTCAGGTTAATTACACACAATGCAAAATCACTAATTTCTTTCCCCCCTTGCTTTCAAAACCACCCTGGAGATAACATGTCCCTTCTCCACTCACTGTTTTGAAGGCTTTTCCTATATCCTCCTATTCACTGCCAGAATGCAGCCTCAGTCCTGTGAGGATTTATTGTAAAACTTGTACATCAACCCCGGTTGCACCAAGACATAAATATAACAGTCCTCACCTTTTTGGTGTCTCCAATCCCTCTCCACCTGTGGATTCCCTTTTCAGTTCTCCTACCTTTGAGATGAGGGAACAAGCACCAGAACGAGTGAGGAGTTACTGTCATCTCCCTAACAATATTTTCTAAGCTTCACTCCACTCCCCCCTTCCCTGCTGTAACTTAAGATTTGAGCTTCCTTTCACAACTGCTGCTGCACGGGGGGCAAATGTTCCACAGAACTCCGGACTCGCAGAACTCCAGGTCTTCTCCCCAGGTGGTTTTAATTAATTCACTTCTGGTCCTAAATTGTTTGCAGGTGCTGCTGTGCCTGGCTAAGCAGCTGCTCCTCGCTGCATGTGTCACATGTGAAGAAGATATTCATATGATAACAGTGTGAAGCCACTAAATAAATATTACCATGCAGCTCTAACAGCTAATCCATCTCCCTCGACTTTTTTAATGGTTCAAACCCTTCAGCAGCCTCAAAACCCCAGCCTTTTTGAAGTCACACTGTCCCAGAAACACTTTTTCCCCATCTCTTTTCCACCTCCCCCATTAAAGGGGAATCTCCCAAACCCAGGCCACAGCACTGAGGCTGAATTTTAATCCCTACCCAATCCTACTTTTGTGCTGTGTTACATTACAACATCCAACATAGTCTAGGGAAAATCTGCAGCCATGCTTTGAAAGTTATTTGGGTGAAAGGTGCTGTAAGAATGCAAGACCATTATCTCTTCACTTGGATATGTTTCTTCTTTCCTTGCAGTCCCTGAATTGTCACCTGTTGGTGGCATGGTGCTAAACTGAAGTTCAGTATTCAGAGATTAGCATGAGGTCAGTTTGGTCCAAGGTAAAAGGATCTCCATAAATAGTAAATGGATTTCCATATCCAAAACACAGAATTCCTCACTATGGCTTTAATACTTTATTTAAATAAAAAAAAAGAAGAAAAAAAGAAAATTAAACATGCATCCTCATAATCTAGTAAAATTCTTATTTCATAATGTGTAAAAACTTAACACAGACCTATAGTTGAGCCCTTCATGCTAGTGTACCACCCCGGAAGAATACAAGTCACTTCTGAAGAGCTTGTCTGGACACTGAACATAGTGCTTTTTGGGGTGAATCAAGGGCAAAAGTACTTTTGGGAGACTGCAGGAGCAAACTGTGACACCTGCCCAGAGACAACTGCTGGTGAACTGCTCAACCCTTCAGGAATGAGGTTCCAATTCCTTTTAGGAATCATCTTTCACAGTCTCTGATACTATCTTAATGTGGTACTAACACAAAGACATCACACACCTTTTGCCCTTGCTTTACAAGGCACTATACAGTGACAACACAAAGGCAAGGAAGAGCAGGATCCACATCTAGCATTTATTTACCCTGTTACACAAAATAACCCTGTTTTCTCCAAGGGGCTAAGCTATGATCTGACTACTTTGAGCTGTCTTCTTCACACAGGTGCACCCCCTTACAGTGCTGGCTAAAGGAAATTATATATTTAAAAAACAGCAGGAGTAAAAGATGCAAGTTCAAAGCATGCATTTACACACATATTTTTAATTAGCTTTACCAAGGTTAAATTTAAATCCAAGTGTGACTAACGTACATGAAATGTTTCAGCCTGTTCCTTAAATGAAGGCATCATAACCCCAACAGTGAAACTAATGGTTTCTCCAGGGCTGTTCTCTGTACAACATCTCAGTCCAGTTCATGCGCTGCATCTCACAGCTTTCCAATGACACATAGCCACATTCCTTGCCAAGCCTTCCTTAACCCAACAAGTGACCTACATCTAGCATTCAGAGAGAAAGTGCCAGTTCCTTTGCAGAGCAAGCAAAATTTGGGGCTTATTCCTTTCACTTACAGCTTTTTAAAACAGCAAGCAAGATAACACTCAGTGATGTCAGCAGCAAGACTGTTGAGGCACTGGAATTTAGGGAGAACCTGTAGCATCCAAGTAGCACAGTTTTAAAAAACAGTCATCCTGGCTGTCAGAGGAATTCCCAGGGGAAAGCAATTACAGCACAGGATGTCATTCTAATCCTGCATGTCACAGGTAAATGCCAAGGGCAAGTTTTGTCCATGAGCAGGCTGGCTGGGAGATATCCAAAATGCAGATACACACAACAAGTGCAGCAACAGAACAGTCCCCAGCAGCTTTACTCAAGAGGCTCCCTTAACCCTTGTTATTCCACTTCATGCAAGAGGGGCCCCTGCACAGCCCCAGCAAGGCAGGCTGGCCCTGTCTCTCCCTCGTTCCTCATGGCTGTGCCAGGGTATCCCAGCCCTAACTCAGCCTTCATAACACCACAGGGTTAGAGCACTGTCACCCTGTCACGCTTTGGCAGCTTGGAGTGGCAGGTTTTACACTTTACACTCAGCTGAGAGCATAACACTGTGCTACAAAGCCAGTCACCCTTCTAATTATGCATTTTGGGTTTGTAACTGGCAAAGTAGTGGACAGTAATCTTTCAGGCTTCCTTTTTAGAACTCCTAATAGGCTCAGTTTCCATTTTTGAGTGTCTGTTGCACACACAGCCCCTATTAACCAGCTGTTGACTGTATCCAAGACTGCTACTGGGGATATCCCTGCAACCTAAACCAGGAAGCCAGGAGAAAAATATTCCATGAGAAGTCATTAGTAAGAGCTATGAATGGTACCATGGCACTATTATGCCCACAACTGAAGGAAGGACAGGAGGAAAGAGCCTACTCCAAACCAAAACACAAGCTAAACAAGATGCCAAAGCTTTCTTCTGGATAACTGAGTACATGTCTATAGGTAAAATCATTCAGTTCCTTCAGAATACACTACTTTGTGGGTCTCCAGCACCCCACAGGCAAACCCAACGTGAGCACACCCCATCCTTCTTCCCTCTCCAAGACAGCTCCTCAGAGACTTTGGAGTGGATGATAGCACAACCCATTTTCCATAGGAAGCCTGCCAGCTCCTTGGGAGCTGCTTTTCTGCTTCTGCCAAATATACAGCCAGAACTACACCCTGGCCTTGGTCTGGGCAGTCAGGACAGGCTGAGGGAACCTGATTTAGCAGAGGGAGTCTGCTTTAGCCAAAAGTGACCAGCACACACTCTAAATCAAGAGACAAACAGCAAGCTGCAGCAAGGACAATGATCAGCCCAGCCCTTGCCTGCTGCTTCCACAGGAAACTGCACTTGACCAGAACATCTGGGATCTAAGGGTAAGATGAAAAAGAAATCACAGAGCTGGCTCAGAAGGGCAAGTGGGAGGGCAGGAGCAGGCTAGAGAAAATGTCAGGTTTTACTTCTTCCTAAATGTTGATGATTCCAGGCACCACTTAAATCTCAACCCATAGTTAGAAGGTCTGTGCTGGAAAGAAAGAAATCCAGACTAAAGCTTCTTTCCTGACAAATTGATCAAGCCAGAGAGATGGTTGTGTCCCAGGTCCCAACTGGAATACAGATTAGTTAGCCACAAGTTTTTGCAATGTTTTTCTGTCTGAACTCTCCAGCACAAACTTCCTGCCAATGTATGTGACTGTGGACGTGTTTAGAAGCCAAACTTGTGGTCACATGCAGTTTTCATTGCAAGGCAATCACTCACACTAAATAAAAAAATATAAATAAATAAAATTTTAAAAAATTAAAAATTTCTTTCTAAAACACCACAAAATTCCCAGAAAATGTAATTATCAAATAATAGTAGTGCTGAGAATGCACACAAATATTGAGTGCTACTTTTCAGCTTTTCCCTCTTTCAGCATTTAAGGTACTGAAAGCACCCTTCTAACAGCAGTTCAATGACAATTTTGGAAGAACATGTTGTGCTATACACCCAACATTATAATATTAAAGACACTTTAAGACAAGCTATGTTTTGCCTCCATCTCTGCCTGAACAAACCCCAGAGCCATAAATTCAGCTGTAGCCAAAAAGAGAAAGCCAAAAGTAAAAACTAAGTTTCTAAAATCTCCTCTAGATGTGTAATCCATGCCTAAAGAAGCCAGGCAGCCTGGCCATAAGTGAGCAGACTATTTATCTGTTATCTGGATATTTAAGACTCAAAGGAAGAGGAGTCCTTGTCATCCATCAGAAAAGCAAGAACCTTGACAGCGAGGATGGACTCTGAAAGCTCAGCAATCATTTCAGGTGTGGGGAATCGGCACTAAGGCTTGGGGAACTCCGGTTCCCAGCTCCATTTCCTGTGACCTGCCCCACTAAATAGTCACAGGTCTCTTCCTTACTCCTTCCCAGATGAAGGACTCTGATAGGAAAGACATTTGCAGGCATTCAGGAGCCCCTCGTGTCTGAGCGGCTCATTCCTCACCATTCCCTGCTCTCCCAGGGCTGGACAGCGGTGGCCCATCCCTCCCCTAACTCCTAAGGGGCAGATAAAGCACTCCAGCTGCTTAACAGGGGGGTCGACAATTGCCACTTCACAGCATTTCAAAACCTCTTTGCTTTTGTTTTAGCAACCTTGTCCACCCGCCCACACCACACCCGTGCCTCTATTCTTCCTGCACCACTCTCCCGCCATCTCCCCACGAATTTCTCCACTCGCTGCTGTTTCCCTTCTCTCCAGTTTCCCATAGATTACCGGCCGGAGTTCACCTCCCCTGGCACTGTCAGCACATCGCTCCTGGCCACAGAAACTCAGGTATTTAGCGGCTGATCTACTCCTACACCCAAGTTTGGCTGTCCTTTCCTACTTGTGGCCGGAGTATGACTCAGCTCGTCTCTGCCATTGCACGGGTACCTGGCTGTCAGTTCAAGACCAAAGCCCCCCCCAGAACATTTGTCTCTTTTGCTTCGGTTCCTTTTCTTCACAGACAATAGCACCATCCTCTTTGACATCCAGCCTCCCTATGGGCTGCATTCATATCCTCAGAGGGAAGCTGAATCCCATTTTTCAGGTTCTTTCTGAAAAGAAAGTTTTACAACACCATATTCTCTTTCTAACCACATCATTCAAATTCCTTGCTGTGCTCCCAAACCTTCCCTTCCAGCTACCAATATGCCTTTTTCTCTAGCCTGCCATAATGCCATTCAAACTGATGATTGTCCACCCCAAATCCTCCTCTTCCCCTCTTCTGTGTGTGCCATCCATATGTACAAATCTCTACTTCTCCACCCTTTTCTCTCATAAAGATATCAGGCCATGTACCTCAGCTTCCATGGCTTTTGTAGCTTGTTCTCTCTCTCTCTAGGATCCTGGAGACCTCTCAAAATCTGTCCTGGAGACACCAAAATCCACTTTGTTTTCAAAAAAAAAAACACATTCATGCTTTCTCTGGTTGAATCATTGTGTTTGGGAGGGATTCTCTCTCAATATTTCTAGAAAGTACACTTGATTTTTGAAGCTTTGATACCAATCATCAGCTAAGATGCATGTACAGACAATCCTCTTTTAATATCACGTCTGCACTTCTTTTAAGTCAAAACAGTGCTTTTGTGCAGCATCTCCCACAATACTGAGCTCCCACTAGAGCTTTTAATATTCCCTAATACTCTAGTGCTTAAAGTCTTAAGCTTTACTAAATATTTAGTGACTAAGTATGTGGTGACAAAAGCAGTGGTTGTTATTGGCATCCTTTGATGTCTAATATTAAATTTAAAGCTAAGAAATTCAGTGATTATCCAAAAGCTTCACACTACTGAAAGTTTCAGAACTGCTGATGCCTGCTTAAGTCACAGCCTGTTTCTCTTTTTCTTTTTGTTAGTTGTAGAAGTTTGAAACACAAGAAAGGCATTTCTGTATTTCAGCAGGCAAGTGTTTGTGGTGCTGTAGTTGGAATCTTATGATTGGCCTTGAAACAATCCATTCTCTCATTACAGGGCCAACCACTCAAGTGACCCTGGATGGGTTCTTAGGATGGAGAATCTTAAGGAAGGTTTATTAGACGTGACCTGCCACAAGAAGTCCAGTGCTTCAGAAGGGGTCATACTGCTAAGTGGACTTTTACAGGACACAAACTGACACTAAGAAGTTTTAAAAAAAGTAAATCCAGGCATGCATATGATCAATAAGTGAGTTACTATGTTTGTTACTGTGAAGGCTCAATACTTGCTGATGTACAAATAGGTTGTTGACCTTGAGTCTTCAACTAAGCCTGACTTAGAGCACCATCAAAAAAATTAAGACAAACACTGCTAAATCCAACACCTTGTTAGTTTAGTGCTAATGAGTTTCAAAGCATAGAAAACAAAATCATAAACCCTTATAAACTCCAGATTAAAAAAAAAAAACAACAAAGTCACCTGATGACAGTTCTAAAATAGACAATTTGGTTCTTCAAAGCCAAACTGCTGGGGGCAGGGATGGCTCTTCATAAATAATGTTCTGGGTTAGAGGCTATTTATTGATTTCAGGACCACAAAAAAAGCCATTAATAAAACAGGATCACAAGAAGAGCTTAAAATACTTTATGTTCTGAAGAGCTTAAGGGAAACAAACAGCCTGTATGTTCAAAAATATTTTTAAGTAATATACATAAGATTTGGGGGTTTTTGCTCATGAAAGAGACTAGACTGGGAGCTGAAGTCACAGATTGATGCCCAGAACAGGTGTGGATTTCTGACACATTATCTCCTTCCCCACAAACATTCTGACCTCAAAAAACCAACAACAGGCACAGGATCCTGACAGTCACTGCCCTGACCCTGCAGTCCCGGGACCTCCTATTGGGATGGGCAGCATCAGCTGTGGGGATGAGGACAGGAACATACAAGCTCCCTTCCTCTGAGAACAGGACCAAGGCCTGGCAAACTCCTTCTATTACAAGGAACAACACAGCCCAAGCAGGCAAAAAAATTCAGACTTTCTTTGTATTCAAAAAACAGACTTTTCTAAACTATGTTTATGGGACACAGACACACTCAAAATGATCGTCACTTCTTACACAAAACCAGCTGGGAAAGTTGCAGGAGCTCAAATATACTTGGTAGTATTTTTCCTGGTAAAAAGAGCAGGCAGAAATGGGAAATCTGCCACTCAAAGGAAGCAGATTTGAAATTATCTGTTCTGATGAGTACTCTGTGTACTTCTTGGAAAGATGGGAAGGGGAGACTAAGCACTATCTGCATGCAGGAGAGAATTTGCTTATTTCTCCTGACACTGGTTTCAGCTCTGCTGTATTGCTTCATGCCACAGGGGCTTCACAAGAAAATGACTGGATATAAATTTCAGGGCAGTTTTAAAAGCCTTTAAAATACCAACATGGATACTACATCAAGCCAACTTCTTATATTACTGCCTTTGATCCCAAAGGACAAAAAAATAAACATAACAAAATACTATGAAAGTTACAGGCATCTACTGCAGACCTGGCCCCAGCTGCCACAGCTGCACTGATTCCAATGAAGTGAGGACATTTTTTATCAGCTGGGGACTTGGCCTGATAAAGGTGAAGGCACTCAGCAGCATGTCAAATCAACTGTGTGCATTTAAGCTCATTTTACTTACCATTAAAGCCTTCGTGCTTTGAAAAACAGTATAGAGCTGTAATTCTTACAGAAATGCAATTAATTTCTCATCTGGCTAAGAAAGCAATACAGAAATAAGACCCAAACCAATATTTCCTTAAGGTCAGAGGAAGTTTTGCTGACTTTGAGAGACCTTCACCAGTCAAAACAACATAACTACTTGTTTGGAGACCTGAGATAGGTTCCTAACAGCAGAAACGAGCCATAGTCCAGTCTGAAACGACTGTTAAATGTTCAGCTTCTCAGGCCATAAACTAAGATCCTTGTTTCTGCACCAAGAATCACCTGATACGGGGCCACAGCTGGTCAAATTGTATTTACAGGTCAAGAAAAGAGGAAGAGTCAACACAAGGAGAGTGTTATTTCAGATGACCCAGGCAGACTAGTTCAATGTTTGTTTTGTTCTTTTTTAAAAAAAAATAACGAGAGCGGCCAGTGCTGGAAGTTAATATTGTAACAATTCCTGTGGAATTCAGCTCCCTGGACGGCTCCGAAGTCCATGAGCAGCCCTCCCCACCGCCCCCGTGCTAGCCTCGCTTACCCCCAGCCACCTTGCTCCTTTGTTGGCAGCCTGCTGAATCTGCACTTTTTTAAGGGTCACATTGTAGACAGCTCCGTCTTCTACCTCTTCACCCCCATCCTGAAATGTGGTCTGCCAGGAAAAGGAGAAAGAAAAATAAGATGAAAAGGAACGTTCTCCCCCTTCCGCTGACCACAATCAGTCCCAGGTGCTCTGCTGCTGCAGGCAGAGCAGAGGAGATGGGCAGCACAAAGTAAACACAGCAATCAAAGCAATCCAGGATACCCTTAGGTTGAGGGAACACTGGAGATATTCTTGGCAAGCTATCCCTTCCTGTGGTATCGAGGTACCCGGACTTTCCATTTAACTGTTTTTCCCAGACTAGCACATATTTTAAATAGCTGCATAAAGTCTTCTAAGGAAAGAGTTTGGTTTTGATTAGCAGTCGTCTCTTTCCTCCCCCCTTTCTACAGCAATTAATCTCTTTGGCCTTTCATTTAGGGACGGATTCGCACTTTTAAACTGCTGAATTACTTCGGCACACAGCCTTGAATCTTTGAAGCTACAGAGCATTTAAAACACAGCGACATTTTCACTCTCTTGAGAAGGAGGGATTTGTGATTTGCTCTTCCAAAACCCTTATTATTTCAAGAACAAGAAAAAAACCAAGCAGCTTTAGAGCCGGGGGAAAGCGGGGGAAAGGGGCACAGCATATCCCGGTACCAGGCACAGCATCGCCGGGCACGGCATGGCCGGCATCGGACACGGCACCCCCGGCACAGCATCGCGGGGAGCGGGCAGGGCACGGCTGGCACTGAGCATCGCCGGGCAGCGGGACCCAGGGCAGGGCAGGGGACAGGACGAGACGGGAGGGGACAGGAGGGGATAGCCCGTTACCATTTTCGCTCTCCACAGCAGTTTCATCCTCGGTGCCTTGCCGGGCGCCGGGTCGGACGCGCCGCGCTTCGCCCTCCGTGGGCCGGGCCGAGCGGAGCCGAGCGGCCCCTGGGCTGCGCGGGAGGGACGGCCGGGGGAGGGACGGACGGACGGACGGACAGACAGGGGGAGGCGGCCGCGCCTGGCGCCGCCTCGGCCCGGCCCGCGCAGGGTTTCCTGTTGATGGCCCCGGCGGAGCGCCCGGCCCGGCCGTGCCTGCGCTGCCCCGGCAGCCCCCGCTCCGCGTCCGGCCCGGCTCCCGGGGAAGCGCCTCCTCCTCATCTCCCTTCCCTTCCCTTCCCCTCCTTCCCTCCCTTTCTCCTCTGCCGCTGCCCGGGCAGGGCGCCGGGGAGCAGGGGCGACCGCGGGTCAGGTGTGCGGGCTGCCGTAAGGAAGGAATTTTAAGCTGTGCTTCACTTTAAAAACTTACTTCTGCCGCTTGGGAAGTAAGGAAATTAAAGGTTTTAGTAAGCCCTGGCCGCCTGTCGCTGACACTGTCCTCACTTTTAATCTATATCGCTCACAAAGAAGCCCCCATGAGCCCCTCTGTGGATGCTCTAGCTGTAGGTACTTGCGTGCTGACACGACGATCTCAAGACACCCTAAAAGCCCCACTAACTTCGTTGCCTCCTGATCTGTCTTTAATTATCTGCTTCTTGGGACTTAAATTTAAGGATGATTCAAGTACACAAATTCCCGTGCAAGGCAATGAAAGTGCTAAAAACTGAAACAGAGCTCAGACCTCCCAAAGTTCCACACTAACCTCCAGCATATTCCTGGTTTTATTTCCAGTAGTGTTAGCACCTGAGGAGCATCTCAGGCTCGGGGGCTGTCAGCACTTCTACCTCTTGACATGAAAAACCTTAAACGGAAGCAAGGAACATTATTTTCAGCTACGAAACCAAGACTGGGCTGTGGTCACAGGTGCCCTGATCTGGTCACTTGCCAGGCTGTGCTTTTAGTTAATGTGTGTGATCGCGAAGTGGTCGGCAATAAACAGACATCAATAACCTGACTCAAGTGTACTGCACCAAATAATTGAAGTGTAGATTTCCCAGAGTCCTGTGGCTTCTCCTGTAAAACTGCAAAGAGCATTCTGAATGCTTTAGATTTTGCAAACCACTCTTCCACATCGTAATTTTATCGTGCAGAAAGTGGACTGTGCCTTGGATCCCTCGTGGCCAGCCCAGCAGGTGTGTGAGTACCTGCAGAGCAAATTGCCATTGAACAGGACCAACATACCAGCACATGCAAATGCACATCCAGCCACAAGAAATGCAACACCAGAGCCAAAAAATTACTCTGAAATAAAAGCTTTTTTTGTGAGATGATGTCCTGGTGCCACAGTACATGCACTACCATCACTTTGGATGGCAGTCTCAGAGCAATGGCACTCACTCTGTTTCTTTACTAAAAGAAAATGGCAGTGAGTAAATACAGTGGGAAGGAGCTCCTATATTTTATTCAATTTAGCTTCTCTTAAATCACATGTTTCGGACTGGATATGTACAGAACACCATATGGACAGACAAGCTCAGGACTTTCCATTCAAGGCAGAGCAAAGCTATTGAATTGTTTAGATTGGAAACGATCTCTAAGATCACTGAGTCCAGTCATGTCACAGTGAAAGGTTACAGAAGGGGCAGTAATCAGACATTCTATTGATAACTGTCTGCCTTGGAAAAGGATATTTCAAGGCCCCTAAAAATCTGCCTTATATATGCAAAAACTGATTCTTTAATACTGGAAAAGAGAAAAAGCATATGTAACACTTAGTTCCATTTAAAGTCCATTATATAGTGTACAACCACTTATTTGAGACCAAGAGACAGAGTCTGAATGCACAGGAGAACATGCACAGGAAGACCAACCAGGCTCTGATTAATCTAAAAGATGTTCTGTAAAGATTTTAAGGGGAGAAAGAAGCCTGAAAATGAGGAAGAGTCTACAACTCAGTTTAGTAGAACTGCTGGTTTGCTCTTTGAGCAGACTTTAATCACAAAACTGATCTACACCAATGAACCATGCAGTCAACACCGTGTTAAACATTTGGTTCTTTCCAAATCATGTTCACATGCAATAACTACATTCCTGCCATAATCTAGCCCTGTGCCTGCCCTTTTTACCAAAGCAGAATTGTTCCTCTATTACATCTGAGCACGCATTCCCTCCCACTCGCAACCAGAGAGAAGCACAAATCCACTTGTGAATGCAACTTTGCACTTCTCACAGTGAAGTGTTATGTAAGAAAATACTTTGAGGTCTGGAAAGCTCTCAGACTGCAGATCACTGACCACTTACAGCCCAACAAGGACTGGCCAACTGTGCACAGAGAAATAAAGTAGTGGCAGAGTGATGATTTTTCCTGGGTTTCAGCTGTTGCTACAGCTGGCACACGGACGCCTGCATGGGAAGACAAAGCACAAGATCTATAAAGCAGCTGGAAATAAAGAGCAGCTCTGACTGCCCCTGTGCAGGGCCTGACAGGAGGAGAGGAGGAAACAGGAGTCAGATACCCAAATATGGAATATATTTGGGAGAGCAAAGGAAAAGGAGGAAGCAACAAGGTGATGTTAGAATGATCCCTGATAGCTTCTCCAGGAGATAAAGAAATCACACAGCCTAAAAGGACAAAGCCATGTATCTGAGGTGTGCATGCAGCTCACCTGCACTGGGCAAGGATGTTCCCTGGGAGACGTGAAAAAAACCACACCACGGTCTCTTTTTTAGGTTAAGCCATAGTTTCAAGAAGGTTCTTTCAATGGCAGCGCCAGCTCAAACCATTTCCACTCCTTGGTGCTTGAGTAGGCCAGGAGCCAGAACTGGCTGTGTGTTGGTTATACAAGACACTTCCTAGTAACCATGCCTTTGTAGTATTACCTTTTTCTCCAAAGCAATGCCACCTTAAGGGCATACCTAACTGTTAATTGAAAAAGAAAATTCCATGAGACACTCTGTTCATTCCATAGGAGATACAAGAATCCATCCTATAGATAAAGCCTGTCCAAAGTGACAGCCCTGGAATGGACAATGCCTTTGAAGTGAGTGCCTACAAAAGAAAATAAATACTGTTCCTATTAAGACTATCTCATTAATTGTTATTCATCTGGTTTCTTTAAACCATATTTAGTTCTTAGTTCTTGCTTCCTGTTTATGGCACATGCTGTCAATTTGATAACTAACAGGTGGCCTACAGTTCTGGAGATTGAAACTCATTTAAAAAAAATCATATGCAGGTGAACCACAAAAGCTAGATAATGCAGACATTATAGAAATCCAAACACAAATCAGTTTCATATTGTGTTTCTTTGACAGCCCACTCTGACATGTAGCTTGGCAGCAGAGAGCTCTCCACCACAGACACGACAGGAGCTTCACCGGGGAGTGTTCCTTTACACTGTGCACACCCAAGCTGCAGCTTCCCACTCCATTACACAGTCAGTTTGTCATGGGCTGCCTTAGAGCCGCTTAATATTCAGTGTACTGCAATCTCCTGAAGGTCCTTTATGGCAAAAGCACCTCACAGGCACATATCTCACATTTCCATCAGCACAGGCAATGCTCTGCACGTGCTGCAAGCTGATGTAGAAGGGAGCAGAGGTGAGCCAGGTCTTCCACCTGCCTCAGCTGGGATTAATAAACTTGGCTATATATATTCTTTAAGTGACTGAGATGCACTATCACTACACATCAGCCAGTCAGAAAAGTTGTTAGAATCAAACATTGAATTTCAGTTACAAACTACTAACTAATCCAAGTGAACAAAATGCTGCATTACACACTGACTGTCTGCAACCTTTGCAAGCCTCACCCCTGTGCAAAAGGGAAAGCACTGCTCCCCCTTCACTCTGAAAGATGTGACAATGCAGCTGCAGCTCAGTAAAGAACCTGACACACAAGTCCATCATAATCTGTCTTCATGGACACCAGAACTAAACAGAAGCCTCCAAGTAATTGCAAATATTAACCAGCTTCATTGCAAAATGCCAGAGGAAATGCATCAGAGCTCCCATACATAAAACTAAATTAATGTTTTATAAGGCTGCATAATTAACTATGCTAAGTCAAAAAATGATGTTGTTAAGGAAGAACATCCAGCCATCCCTGACCCTCTGACTTCACATGTGATTGCAATTAGATAGGCATGCACTGTTTCACAGGCTGTGCTGTCCAAACAGACACAATCTCAGATCTGGGGGGCCTATCTCCTTCAGGAACAGCCAGTCCCTGCACTCCCACTGGGAAAGCCTTCAAAGCAATGCTGGGTGTGAAGCCAGGGGCACATGGCTGGGCAAGTGCAGCCCTGCTGTGTGCTGGGGAGGAGCAGCAGTGCTCTGCATCCCTGAGCCCCTGCCTCAGAGGGGTGCAAGCAGTGCCTGTGTGCCTCAATCTGGCCTTAGCCCTGTCCCCACTCACCCACACCTTGTCCCCACTCACTCTCTGGGCTCCTTGGAAATGACCTGCAGGAGCAGAGGCTGCAGCTCCTGGAACTCGACTTTCAGTTTCACAGACCACAAAACACCACCAGCAACTTTTTGTACACCCAAAGGGCTTGGAGAGGTCTCATGTTCCTGTTCCATGCCCACGTGACCCTGCAGCTTCAGAGCAATATCTTTCTCTAATTTTGTGCTGCACAGCTCCTCAGTTGCTCACAGTAAATCCTCTCTGCTGCACATTTCAGCAGCTTTGAAGGAAGAAACAACACCCTGGAGTGCATGCTGAGAACATTGTTTTCTGAGGCTCACAACTCAGTCAAATCAAAGCCAAAACTAAGGCACTTCATAGTTATGGCTATTTCAATGCCAGATTTTAGCCCACAGGCCTCAGCTACTCACACTGCAGAGCTGTTCAAAAGAAGGCAGCAAAAAGTCTTTATGGAGGGGGAAAATAGTTTTCCACTCTCCTCATATTCACAAATGGATGAAATGTTTTCACTCAAACTTTCCAAAAAGTTCAGCTTTGAGCACAGGCCAAGGGCCTTATTTGAACAATTTTAAAACTCTCTGCAAAGAATAAATACTTAATCATACAAAAAGGCAATGCTCAATTACAAATTTGACTGTGGGTAACTCTCCTGACATCAATTCCATTGCCATGGGACCTGAATCAATCTCAGTGCTTACACAGAACTAATAAAAATTATCCCTGCCTTCTCCAACAAAAAGTTCTGGAAGACTGAGAACAGAAGGCTAATATATCCGGCAGTCATTTCATCTGTACAAAAACACATCAGTGCCATAACAGAACATACCAAAATGCCTAAGCCAAAATCTTCTTGTCACATATAAAATAAGTCAAATGGCTCTCACATTGTTACATGAAAGATTGTCTTCACTGTGTTTCAGATCTCTTTTTCTGCACCTAAGTCAGGTTTAATAATTAAATTGGCCATTGCACAAACATGTATTGGGTTGATTTAGCACAATGCTGATTTTCCCTATTGCTCCCTTAGGCTGATTCTCCATAGGCTGATTCTCCATAAGAAGCTTCATACTTTCAATACATTTACAAATTTATCATTTATATTATTGGCTAGTTAGTATTCAATGCTCTCCCTCATTCACAAATTACTTGCCATGGTTCTCATTCTTTTTGAGCAAGCTTCAGTTTCCAGAAAAATAAATTTAACTATTTGATTAGATGTATTCTCATAACTTCCCTTCTGCCCTGTTTCATTTTGCTTTGATTACAGATATACTGCACATATGCCTTTTATGGCCCTGTAACAGTATGTTTAAACAGGATAAATCTCTGTTGGCTATAAGGATCTTCATCTCCTAATTCTGGCACAGAGTCTTTTTCATTTTTCCTCTTAAAAGAGAAATATTTCCTCCCCTAGAAGGCTGTATCACTCTGGTATCCTTTAGTCCAAGCACCCCCCAGAAGACTCTGGGCTTATTAAGGGAGGAGCCACAAACAAGAGAATCATAAACAAATATGTAACAGATAACTCTAGGAATAGATATAGTGGTCCCTTTGCAACCACATGATGTTTTTTCATCATACTCATCATCCTCAGGCAATTAAAATTGCAGAGCTTTACTAACTACTGCAGCCTTGAACACAGGAATCTCTAAATTAGAAATTGTACCTTTTGAGTGCAGTGAAATAAATCCAGGTTTGGGGAAACTGGGGTTTGGGGGTTTCAAGTTACTTTTTTCTTTGATTGGTTTTACCTCCTCCATCTCTAAAATATCCTACAGTCACATAAAACAGTCTGTACAACAGTGACTTGCCTTCTTCAGCTTCCATGAATCTTCCTCAGGGGAGCTGTTCTTTCATCATCTAAAAACTCTCCAGCAAGTTCCACCCTTGGAGAAGAAATTCTGTAACTGTTTAAAAACAAGACAAAGGCAGTTTTGAACTGCAGACAGCAACACATTTACTTCTAATTTCCATTATGTTCTCTCTCTCATGAAACGCAGCAGTTGAGTGAAGTCACAACATGGATGAGGAAGGGGCTCAGTCATATCCATCAGATGCTGTGCCAGCCACACACACAATGGCACTCTGGTTTAATAAATGAGTGCTAAACATGTTTCTAGAAGTGTCTGTTTTGTTTGGGGAGGCAAAAATTACTTTATCAGCATAAGTCAACTCCCACTTTTTCCCTTTCTGCTCCTGTGACTCTTGTCTTCTACCTACTGCAGACTCTGAGCTTTCCAAAGCTCACATTCCTACCCACCAGATCAGTAAAAATGCAGCATTCAGACTTCCTTTTTCATTCACTTATTAATACTCACTTTTAAGTCCCCTCAAAACTCAATCTCACTTTTTGACTCTCCTTATTTTCATTTTAGAAGCTTTCCATCCCTACTGGTACTTCTTCTCACAGATCAATGCTTACCAGAAGCTCCCCAAGGATAAAGGCTTTGTCTTTTATATACTAGCACTATACCCTTGGTATCCATTTCAAAATGATACACCCAGCTTTGAGGTGCACCTTTATCCTGATGCCAGAAATGCAGCACCGGGACAGAAGCAATATTTCCTTTACTAACAGATGTTTAAAAAATGCACTGCCCTTTTTTAAGGCATATCACTAGTGATTTATAAACACTTCCTTCTGTTGGTATTTACCTTCACACTTTGTGCTACATCCTTCCCCTTGTTTGTTCTACCTCTGTTCTGCCTTTTGATTTCCCTGCTGTGCTCTGAGACAGACTCCTGCCCACTTGCAGATGTTCCAGGACAGGGCACAAACCCTCCCTGTGACCTTTGGGTGCTGTTACAGTGCAAGGACAGGTTTTATGATGGATCTCTGAAGTCCAACATCCAACACTCCTGCCACTGGTGCCGCTGGGATGTAGAGTGATAGAGCACAACTCACCTTGAACAAGTGATCAACACCTATAAAAAATGCTGTGAATTTTTGGGAGCAGCACCCTCCAGCTAAAAAGAAATCCCTCTTGCTACTTGGCTGCTGCTGCTGTCATCCATCTGTCACTTCCTTGAAGTGCTGCTGGTGACTTCAGCAGATTCACTTGCAAGGGAAAGGTGACAGGATTAGACCCACAGGCTGTAAACATTTCACTCCCCTCTGGGATCACCTGGCTTTATTATTATTGGCACATTGTGCTCAGGCAGCAAAGACATTCATTTAAGGATACTCATTTCTATTTCCAGCTCTATTACATCTATTTTTGTTTGAACTTATTTAAAGGCAACATTATCAACCCAGGAACAAAAGGCAGGAAGGAGATGGAAGCCCACAATGCTCTAGACAATGACAGGAAACAACCTGTGTTTTGACAGTTCCCCCAATTCTCTTCCAGATGATCTTTACCAAAGAATTAGACAAAGTCCAAAAAGCAAAATAAAACCCAAAACCTTGTGAAGAGGAAATCCTCTTGTATAGGTGCTAACAGAGTGGAAAATTTTAGAGAAAATTCAGGTCTAGCATCTAGCCTACTGGCAACTTACTTAGCAAAATCAAACCCTAAGCATTGTACTGGGATGACTTAGTTGTCCTTCTAAGGTTTTACAGAAAGACTTCCTCAGCAAAACCCAAGACCTTCACAAATGGCCAAAGTTGAACACTGTTATGAAAAATTGTAACAAAAGCTGGCGCAGAAGCCACTGTTTTGTTCTGTGGAGATCAGCTGGAAACACAGGAATAAACAGGATGGAAGAGCCTCTTTTCAGGGGCATATTATAGACAGCAAATTAATTGTGCAATATGTTACTATGCTCAGGGAGATGAGCTGGACTGGAAATCAAAACCTAGAGTAGATAATCACAAAATGGGCATTAAAAACCATTAAACCACACACCAAAAAGTCAAAGGAATATTAAATTCTTTCACTTTGGGTTAGAAGATGAACACTGAGAGATCCATGGAGGAACATTTCTGGTAAAGTTACTCTGTACTTATCCACAGCTGAATTGTCAGGACATATATATGCACTGGACAGGCAGTTTTTCAATCCTGGTGTACCCACACCTGCCTTCTTGCATTGCAGAGATTTTGCAACATCCTCAAAAAAATGAGCTTAAACATACAATCTTTCATCCACAAATCAGTTCTGACCTGAAGCCACCTTGCTAGAGAGGCCTATTCAAACTGCAAGGCAAGTCTTTGGCAATAGTGCCAGCAAGAACACAAGAAAGAGTCAAATATTACAAAGTAATACAGAAGTACAAATAAAGTGGTCACCAGTGCACTGAGGAATGGAATAAAACATCCAATGCATTCCCCATCCAGCACCAGACAGCATCAGGTCCCAGTATGTTTCAGTAATTACAGATTTATCCTGGATTAAACCTGCAACAAGGAGTGAAATGGCTCTACATCTTTCTCTTCCCCCAGATACATGTCAATTATTCTTTATGGATTGTTTTCTAAACCTTTCCTTTGCAAAGCAAAAAGAAAGCAAAGAAGCCCCAACCTTATCTTTTTTCTTAAGAAAAAAAAGAGAATTTAAGCTCCAGCTCTGCAAGCAGCCAGCCGTGCATTCATCACCACAACGTGGCATGATGTGTCACTTGAGAATTTGGCACCCACTTAAGAAAAGGAATTCTGCTTATTTTTGTTCCACTGG